>NC_133580.1:37817486-39034629 GCF_964106895.1 Numenius arquata | reverse complement strand
ATTGAACTGTAAAAATGTTTATACTGTGTTTCTTCAGAGCTCTCACCTGATCATCCAGATTCAGCTAACTATTCTTCTGTAGACTTATACTTTATATAATACACACTCAAGCCAAGATATGTACACAAAGAACATTTTTAAAGTAACTTTTCTACCTTAAGTTCTTAAGAACTAACTGAAAGCATTTATGCTTACCTAGATGCAGAAGTGTGAACTGTGCTGCCAATTCCTTTGCACTTTCTACTGTTGTACAGAGTTTGTCTGGCATGAAGTAACTCTGGGAACCATCTGCAATACCAGGAATAAGCACCTTGTACACCAAGAGTATTTTCCCATCCTGACTTGTGGTTGAATACAAGTAGTATTCTGGTGGTGCCCAGTTATTTTTATTGCAAAAATAATCCAGATGCATTGCTGCAGAACTGAAGTGACTGGATTTTAAAGAATACATGCTAATTGGAGTAAGCTTTATTCCTGGAAAAAAAGGGTATGTACCTCTTTCAACTTCAGGAGGGCCTGGACTGTGCTGACCATTAAGACGAACTGGAAGACTTGCTGGCTTCCCTAAGGATTTTTGATGACCACCTTCTTTGTTAGGAAACCCTAAAAGATTTTCAGAACTGGGACTTATCTGACCATTAAAATGTTGCTTCCAAGTACCTTCTTTGTTAACTGGCTTTGCCAGTGTTACCTCAATATTAGCTCCATCAATGCACTTTCCATTCATTACAGACATAGCAGCAATTGCATCGTCTCGATGGAAAAAATGAACAAAAGCATAGTCTCTCAGCTTCTTTACACGTTCAACTACTCCTGGCTTGAACTTGTTGAATTCAGCTTTAATTGTGTCCTCTGTGGTAGATATCATCAAATTTCTTACATATAATACTTTAACTCTCTGCATTGTTTCTTCATCGACTTCTTTCTCTGGGTCTGCCCAGTCTACTTGGATAGTATGACCCCAGAGTTGGAATGTTCCTACAGCAAAGAAGCATTACATCAATAAGAAATATGCAAAGGAAAACAAAATCATTCTTATCAACTACCTCTAGAAAGAGTGGGTTTTGTTGCCTTCATCTACTTAAGCAAAGCACGTAAAATATTACTACTTGAAATTATTAAAGAAAATAAGACTCTGCAAAATTCAAAATGTTCTATCTGTACCCTTTGGGTTAATTAAGCACCACAAGCTGTCAAAACACACACACTGTGGTTTTGTGACATGCATATACACCATAAGCAACACATTCTTTTACTAGCTAGTAAACACGGCCTCTTCAGTAATATTACCACCTAAAAAAGTAAGGTCAACACCTGGAAAAAGGATCTAAATCTATATGCAGCAGCATAATCCTTACTCTACATTGCAGCAGACACCGAAACCATAAACTAAAACAAAACCCCACAACTCCCCCCCACACACACTTTGTTACTCATTTCAAGTCAACATTTTGAGTATCACACCATTAGTTTATTGTGCATTCAGTGATCTGGCCATATTCCTCCCAACACTTTGCAAGGCCTATGTAAGTCTTAGCTAACACTCCTTAACACTGTCAACAATTAACCCAAGACTTGCCTAAGTCTTAGCCTTAATAAATACAGAGAGTTTTGTCATTCATTTCAGCAAGGCCAATGCTGTTTTAATGCTGTTTTATGTGTTTGGTTTTTTTTATCTGTTTTAATGATTTTGCTTCTCCAACTATATTGTTTCATTTCCTCCCCTATTTAATTTCTCTTCTTTTCCAGAATTTCCCTTTTTAACTGTATCTTCACCTATTCCTTCCTTTTTCAATATTCTTAATCCCTTCAACTTTCCCTCCTTCAAAACGTATAAAAAAGGTGCAAAGAAAAAGTCACCTTCTACTTGTTAAACTCTTAAAAATATTTTCTAGTAGAAGATTAAGGACCTACTTTGAAACATTTTTAAAATATGAAACATCAATAACTTCACTTATGACACTCAAAAGAAATAAGGGACACATTCCAAGCATTGTATTTTTTAAGCTTAGCTTTAAGAGAATTTATGTGCAGGGACTAGTGCATGCAAATGAAAACGGGATGTGTGCCCAGGCAAATACGTATCTCAGAGTAAATTACAGCAACTTGTGTTTATGAAACAGATGTCTGCTCTTTCATTCTCAGAACTGCTTAAATTTCAGCTTCTTTAAAAACAAACAACAACAACAACCCAACAACAAAAATGCCCCAGAACCTAAAGAAAAGAAGCCTGATTCATGAACCAAAAAAACCAAAAAAATCCTCTCTAGCTCAAAGGTACTACTGCAGTTTTGTAACTCTCAAAATACTTTAAAGGAAAACAGAGACGATCCGTCACCCCACCCCCCCCACAAAATGGGAGACAGATACTCCCCCAAAAACTTAGTTTAATTACAAACCGGTTTACCTGGGATTAGCCGCCTTCTAGCCATCGCAGCTGCTCTGTGAGATTCATATTCTACAAAAGCAAAGCCACGATTTTTAGTTTTGTCAGTGGCATTTGGATAAACAATGACATCCACCACTCCTTCTGTAACTTTTTTCATTTCATTCAGTATTTCTTCCTTCTTCTTTTCTTTTGGAATTGCTCCAATAAATAGTCTGCAGTTGTCCAAGCTTACGCAGACACCAATAAATTTCCCTGGACGAATTTCATAATTATTAAGAATCTTGATGGCTAGCTGGGCTTCCTCTTTAGTAGTGTACATCACAAAAGCATAGCCTCGATTCTCACCACTGAATTCCATCATCAGTCTGAACTCATAGATCTTCCCGGCTCTCTCGAAAACGGGAACTAATTCATCTTCATACATATCACGAGGAATCTTACCCACAAAAACTTCACATCCACGAGGCGGTGGAGGACCTTCCCAACCTTAAAATAAATTGTCCAACAACAATCTTAGTACAATTTCCAGATAGTCACACTTTCCCACCGCCCCCCCCCCCTTAATTTGGAGGTGGGAGTTACTTACATATTTTTAGTCTCAATTTAAAACTAGCATATTCCCATCTATTATTTCTTATTTTTGTTATGTTTAAATAAAAAAATCCAGTAAGACCACAATTTGTATTTCTTTTAATTTCATTACTGTTAACAAGTTAAAACAAGAATTTAATTAAATATTTTACTTTTGTTTTAAGTTCAGAATAAATTATATTTAGGTGATTTTGTAATTAACTCAAAACTTTTGTCTTCATGTAAGTATCATCAAAGACCACGTAATTTACTCGTGAAAAATTTTTTTTAACAAAATTGGGAAATTTTTACCTTCTCAGAGTAGAGATTTTCATCTATAAGCTGTACACTAAGAACTACATGGTATACAGTGAAGCCACCAGTTCATCAGAATTGACATGCACTTGGAGCCACACCACCATGGCTTATCTAGGAAAAAGTTTGGCTCTGTTCCACACAGCATTCAACATCTTCATCATTTTCAGCTTTATACACGTTTAGGACCACTTCAACTGAGGCCTGACAGCCCATGGAAAATAACACAGTTTGCAAGCTAGTACTGCCATTACTTAACATTGTGGCAGTCAGTTGCCTACATAAAAAAGCATAAACCAACAGTACATAATTTAGGAGCTCCAAAGACAAAAAGTAACTGCACACCTTGATCAGGAAAAAGGGAGGAGGCTATACTTGACTGTGTAGGAATGTCATTAAATTAAATAACAGTGTTCATTTATTAACATCCTCATTTATTAACATTAACATTCATTTATTAACATCCTTTTACCACCATCCTCAGCCTGGTAACTGATTAAACAGTGATTCTCAGTAAGCAAAAGCCATTTACCATTCAAAAAGCTCATCTTCTAATTTTAAAGTTGCATACTAACTTAGCATTACAGCACATTACGGCCAACTCAGAGTAAGTTATGACTCCTGACTTAAAGAAAACCTGGTCTGTGACACATTTGCCAATGAAGGACATGTATTTAAGAGTAAACGTGGAAACAGTTAATGAGAAGCAGCATTCCTCAAGTAGATACCAACTGACCAGAGAGTTTCCTTGACTGAGTACTTGATTTATCACTGGACAATAGATTATGGGATTCCCTTTTTTTGCAGCAGTTCAAGTAATCAAACTTCAGTAACATCAGGCTGCCCAGAGAGGTGGTGGAGTCTCCTCTGGAGATATGCAAAACCTGCCTGGATGCATTCCTGTCCAACCTGCTCTAGGTGAACCTGCTTTGGCAGGGGGGTTGGACCAGATGATCTCCGAAGATCCCTTCCAACGTCTACTACTCTGTGATTCTGTGATTATAGTTATAATCTTGCCACTGTTAGTGAGATCTATGCCATCTCAAATTTCTTCCATTTAATTCTGATGACTTGCATCCCTAATGACATAAGTATGTCTCCAGCAATCAAAGCAGAGGACCCAAACTTTTTTTTTTTTTCCCTTTTTTTACACACATACTTCAAAAATATAATTTTTTAGGCTAATTTTGAGCCAGATCAGCTGCTTGCTCTGAATAATGTACCAGTCAGATAAACAGGATGACAGTCTTACTGTCATCTCTGTTTTCCTGCTATCTCCTCTGGCAGCAACACAAGCTTATAGAAACCACATCTTAAACAAGCAAAATTCACAGCGAAACTCTTCATTTACAAACAGTAATTGTAATTGCTTACAAACCATCTCAAACATTCAAGTCTCATCTGGCCTAGAAAACCATTTATAGTAACTTAGGGTAATTTCCAGCCTAAGCAACTATGAAAATAGATGAAGATTTAAAGGAGAGGTATATAATTAATGTCAATGAACAGATTTATAGAAGGTACACCTTGTCAAACACAACTAGTTTCAGAAAAGATTAATAATTTCATTAATAAAAGTAACTTTGCCAAACAAATACACTTAATACTGCCTAATGTTCTAATTAAAAATCATAATTATAATGTAATAATTGTATTAAATAATTTAAGAACAGGCTGAGCCCTCAGCACGTAGTCCGTGATGCCCTGCAGTTCTTTTTCCAGTGCCATTTCCAAAATAATTTCACAGGGGTTCATTTGCCTATTTTATATAGGCTAGTAACAGTATGGATGTAGTTTTAGACCGGAAGAACTTCCAGAGAGAAATAATTTTGATGCAGCTGTATCTTAAACTACATATAGCAATGAGTTATACAGTTCATGCTTATGAGCATGACTTACAAAGATAAGGGATCACAGGCCACAAATGAGAACAAACTGTAACAGCTGCACAAAGAATTTTCCTTCTTTCTGCTTTTGTAAGTGCACAGTCTGACTCAAAAGCAAGCATTACTGTATTCCATGTGATACAACCAGGACTAATGGCAAAATTCTTGTACATTGCTGATGTCAACAACGACACTGGAAAAATTATTCAAATAAATGCTTCATAAAGATTTAAGGTGTTTGATTCATAAGAATAACAAGAAATGTCAAGATAAAGGTAACTGATACAGCATTATTACGTAGGTTATGTTAGACATGGAGAACAGATTAGTCAACTCTGAAAACAAAATGAGTTAGCACCAGTGAAGATAACCAGTCTCAGAGAACAGAGGTTTGTAAAAAGAACGCTTTGGCCAATGCAAGTGGTAAGACAAGGAATAAAGTAGGTCATGCCTGATTATCACCAACTTGTTTGTCCCTTCTGTGCCACTTAACGTTTTCAAGTGTGTTCTCAGTCATATGGAACAGACTGTTTTGCTTTTAAAGCTGTGACTTCCTAAATCCACCAAGAGCAGATGTTCAACACAGTTTAGCACAAGAGATCTTAAACTGTCTTTCCCTAAGCATCCGCTTCTGGTCACTGTCAAGATACAGGACGTAACGGCTACACAAATTTTCAGTCTGATTCAGTACAGATCTCCTTACAGAAAATAAATTCCAACTTCTTAATCTCAAAAGAAATGCTTACCTGGTGGAGGACCACCAAATTTTCTTTGCCCATTTTCTTGAATCATGCTGTATCCAGTCTTTTCCATCAGGGCCAGTAAAGCAGCCTCCTTCTGAGTGCCACTTCGGATTTTGCCACATCCATTTGGTGCAGCTTTATTTTCCTCATGCATATCTGCAACAGCTTCAACAGAACATTGCAGATATTTCAATTCAGACAATTCTAAGTTGTTATATGTATACAGAAGCTACCAAAGCACAGAAAATCAACTTATGCTACACTTGCCTATTAACTGTGACTTTGTTTAGCGTAAGGCTTCAAATCCTACATCCAACTACTATCATTTATATATTTGCTTTCAAAACATTGTTCTGCAGCAGTCATAATCTTGAACTTTAACCAGCAACTATATATTCTATATTCAAACTTTTGTAAGTGGTATCACAATTTTCTAAGTATGCTGCCCTTCAAGAATAATGAATTCTTTCATAAATCATGTTATCACAGTTCTGTAGAGACCCATATGTTACTCAAAGTGACAAGTTCCACTTGCTTATTACTACATTTTATAGAAATAACAATGATTTTAAAATTGTATTTTAGTACAAACATACTTAATAAATACATTTAAGTCCATGCCTAATTAATACAAAGAATTCAAGAACAAAAGTAATTTAATTAAAACCAATATGTAACAAAACTAGGCAGAACTGTCTGGTGAAACTAAGGTGTTGAAATAATGCCATCTCTGGGGTCCTTATTTTCATGCCTTTACCCATTTTCACCATTTCCAAAACTAAAGAAGCTTATCAACACAGTTGTTGCTGCTCTATCCACTAGTTCCCCAGCATGCCAAGATCTCCTACAACAGCTTTAGGTTTCTGTCATCTAGGTGATACGAAACAATCACACCAAGGAGTCCATTTGGTAATTACCAACTTTACTAGTCAAGTCCCTAAAAAAATTAACTTTCAAGTCAGATTTTTTTTCCACTGCCTTTTTCCTTCCCCAATTTATATTTCTTTTCCCAAGATTTTCTGCCTTAAGGTCTACATATAGCTTGATCATTTCAAATGTGCTTTGAATCAAAGCAATAATGAAACTATTCTTCAGTGCATTATTTTCACAACAGCCCTCATGACGTAAGAGACTGTACGCATCCCTTAATTAGAATGGTGATAGAACAAACACAACTGCAGTTTTTTCCATCCTAGAAAAAGACTACTTTGGTTAAGATACTTTGTTTTTTCTATCAAGCTGGTATTCATTTTGGGGCAGGAAGCCATGCAACCAACCACTGTGGAGAAGTTTATATGATACCCATTGCTGGTCATTAAAAAAGTCAATCCCCGAACAATTCCTGCTTTCATCAAAATGAGATTCCAGAAAGGAAGCAGGGTAGAGCACACACAAAAAAATCCCTGACAGACAACAGCAGTAACAGCATGACTCCTATCTGCTACAGGTGCTGTCCCATCTCCTTTCAGCAAGTGAATTACATTTACTGTGTTTCACAGCCTACAAGTGCTATGGAGCTGCTGTCATCAGCAAATCTCTCAGCAGTTTCAGGCCTAACAAGGTATGGATAAAGACAACAAAAAAGTTGGGGCAAGGGAGAGGTAAATTAATTTTCCCTTTGTCTCAATGTGTTCACACACCCAGCCGAGAACGTTATCTGTAAGAGCAGCAAGGGGACACCAGATTAAAATCGTGGGAGCTGAGGAGGGCACCCGCAAGGCTGCCAGAGAGGTGAAGCGCCACTGAGGAGTTAAGCCAAGAGACCAGTGGAGGAAGCAAAGGGACCAGCGACTGGCTTCAGGGCAAAAACGCCACCTGAGGCAGGAAGATGGGCACGGTGGACAGGGAGCAAAAAGAGAGAAAAACAACAGCCTCGGAAATACCCTGTGCTACTCTCGCCGACTTGCTCGTTGAGGACAGCAGCCGCGGCCCCTTCTCTACACACCCTCGTCCCTCACGCCGCCTCCACAGCAAGGGCGCGACGCCGCCGCTGTCCCCAGGCAGGCGAGGGCCGCTGCACGACTCCCCGCTCTCCCGTTGAGAGCCCTGCGACACGGCGGGAGAGAGACACGGAGAAGAAGATCCAACCCGGCCCAACGCCTCCGCCAGCCACCACGCTGGCCTGGCCCCGCCGCCACAGCTTTCCCTCGTTCTGCCCCCGGCTAGCCAATCACCACCCACACAGGCCGGACACGGGCATAGTTGACAGGCTGCGTCAGCCAATCATGGCAAAGCTAAGGGCGGATGCTCGGCACGCGAGCGCTTTTAAAAGAGGCGACGGTTGGGGGGAAGGTGTACTGCGGCTGCGCGTGACGAGCCGCACCGGCGGAGGGGCGGCCGTGGGGAGCTGGTGGGACGTCGCGTGCGGGCGTGGCCGCCGTCGGGGCGGGAGATCCGCCGCCTCAGAGCCCTTCCTGAGGGAGGGGGTCCGGCCGGTTGTCCGCATCCCCTCCCTCTTTCCTAAAGCTCAACGTTAGCTTGTCAGAACGCGGCTGGGGTTCTTTGTGTCTTTCGGCTTATATCTGCTTTTAAAAGGTGTATTTGAGCCTCCCGGGTATGTTGCTCTTGGAAGTCCCATCAAAACTGCTTTAATGGGCACACATCAAATGCACCAGTGTCAGAAAAGAGTGGGGGATTAGCTTGCAAGTGCCTCAATTTGTTGTTAGAAAAATGTTGTGGCCCACTTTCCCCGTCTGGCAAATGGAAGTTAAAGCCAAAATACTTCCACTGAAGACTTTTCCTTTTTCCTAAGATTTAAATGCTCAACTGGAGAATCCCAGAAACTTTTAACTTCAGGACGTGCAAATTCATCTTTATTATTAAGGTGTTTCAGAGCTTTTAGGAATCGAGTTTTAAATACGTACTGCCTTGAAATAGTCACAACTTCGTATTAGACATTTACGTATTAAAGTTCACTTAGTTTTCTACAGAGAAAGCTTATTACCTTTTTATTAATAATGGCACGATACAATAATCATGTATTTCACAAATTGCGTGTCTCTATTTAAAAGTTTGTGTGGCCAACATAGCGAAGCTATTGCCCTCGAGATTAAATTTCACCACCTTCTGGTTTCAGGTGTCTTTTTTTTTGACTACATCCAAATCAGCCACAAAGCCTCTGACGGGAATGAATATGGGGTATATTAAGCTAAATGAAGTTTGGGGTGTTTTGACTGCAGCTCAGTGTCCTTGTTTCCTTGGAGACTTCTCACTCCCTGGCAGAAAACTCCATGTGTCTCAGTTGTTACTGCTGGTGGAAAGTACTGAAAGAACTGAAAGAAAAATTCTCATCTAAGTGAAAAGAAAAAAAAACAAAAAACAAACCTCCAGGATTTTCTTTCTATTTCATGTAAGTGACATCTTCCTGGATAGGTTACCACGTACAGCCATTTCTGGGGACAAATGACTGCTGCTCTAGGATAGAGGAGCTGAAGAGCTGCTCAGCTGGGAATGTTAACCCATTCCAGCACTTAACAGCAGAAGTCTCAAGAGAAACTGCATATACAAATTTGACAGCAGATTTTTGTCTTCATGACATGACATGAATAAAAGAAAAAATCAGAATAAGCAAAAAGTGTTCAATGTCTGCGTTATTATCTATTATTAAAGTCAGACATAGGAACTAAAGACTCATTTGGTTTTCTGGCTGACCCCTGCCTCTCTAACAGAAACTAATGATCCTTTTCTTCCGTTGTTCCTCACATGCTAATTGGGTATCAGAGTTCTCACTACCTCCTTGCCCACAGGTGCTAGCTGCTTTTTTCTCTCTGACAGTCTAATTGTTCAGTATAATTAGGTTTCACTAAGAACAACTGTTTCTAACCTGTATTTGTCTTGGATTTGCTGCGACTTGTGATAAAGTCTGAGCTGAATATTTGAATTTTTTTTCTAATAAGACAATATTTACAGGGGAATACAGTATTTTCATTCAAGCAAGCAGTATATCTGATAACTTCAGGTCTTCAAAAAGGAGTTTGCACATTTGAAAGCTTCTCATGGTTAAATCAAAACTATATTCACCTCAGTGCTCTCTGAAGTGTTGCTTTTCTTGTATTACAATGAGCAGAATCCTCACCAAGCGAGTCTTTCAGTCAGTCTCCCATTTTAAAAAGTTAAGTTTAGTTACTTTTAACCTTTAACACAATGTGTAGTTCTATCAAGTTGGTTACAGTTGAGGGGATAAGCCACCTCTCTCCTCCTCCAGGCAGGCACTGCCCCTGGTGAGTTCTGCCTTGTTTTGATTTCTTCCCCTTGTGCTGGATTGCATTCTGCATTCAAAAGACGTATCTCACTCATTTTTCAGTAGCCATCGTTTGTATAAGTGTGGTAGAAGAAGGGCAATTAACATTTTAATTCCCATTTCTAGGGGTGACAACTTCACAGCAAAGGGATGGTTTCTCAGTTGTAATTTCTTTCTCTCTTCCTATACATACGTAAACACCACTCATCCAAATTAAGGCTGTATTTTAGTTCACTTATTTTTAATGGAGTTTAATTAAAGGATGGGAAAAAAGACCAGGCCCGGAACAGTGTTCGTTATTTATCAGACTATTTAGGTTTTTACTGCTTTATTGAATCACTACCTTACTACATAACTGTTTTAACTTTTAAACCTGATAAATAGAAACTTACTTTAGAATTATTTTATGAGAGTTACAGTATAATTTGCAGAAAGCATTTGGCACAAAATCTGGTTAGAAAATTACTTTAAATTGCAAATAATGTGCTATTTGCCCTAAAGCTTTATACAGTTCCTATTAACTCTGAGTTAGTTCCCTCATGAATGTCTTTTTGAAACTGTCACAAATCAGATGGATGAGGAACGAGGGCAGAGTCCTGCCAAGATTATGACATTTATTCCTTTGGCTAAATACGAAAACGTGAAAGGGGTCTTTTTCTTACAAGTCCTATTTTATAGCACTGCACCAGACGGTTGCTTTTCTTTTCCTTGTAAGTTATTTTAGGTAGCTGTAACACAGAAGTCCTTGATGTTTTTTAACTTCTGTTTCATTGGAATGCTAGCAAGCCCCAGCATATATATATATTCCTGGAGTGGGCTGTTACTGCAGTTGTGATATGCCTTAGTAGAAGCATAAGCTTTTTTTTTTTTTTTTTGTCAGTGTAGATTTTACTATGGCCTGGAGCAGGAAAAGAGGGTATGTAGTATTTCTGCACTCTTGACAGGTTTGATATGTAGGTAGTGGAAATACTTGAAAAGGAAGCAGACATCCTTTGAAGTTTCGACAAAGGTCTCTGTAGAAAACCTAGACATAATATGATTATAAATCTAATTATAGTAAGCTGTCTAGAAAGACTTAATTTCGGTCAATCAGTCCATTTGAGTTTGGGTTTCAGTTTATCAAGTAGCTGCAATGCTAAAAATGTTTAGTAGGATCCTCCTAACGAGGCGTCCCAGCGCCTGAAGGGTCTTTTTTTCTTGAAAGGTGCTGTTTGCTCTTATTCAGCTTTCTGCCTTAAAAGAGTTGCAATAATTTTTAACTATAAAATTACAAAATCTGATATTGCTGGAATAAGCATTTGGGGGAACAGAATACTAATCGCAGAGAAAACATCATACAGAATTGCTTTTTTTTTCTTTGATAAACGACTTTGAGGCACACATGCCACATGATTTTAAAATGAAGATATGCAATGTATATGGAAAAATGGATCCCAAAGCACATTCTGTCTTCACTTAGATAAGTATGTCAACAATTTCACTGATGTAAATGGAAGTAAATCAACTTCAGGCCAACATTGTTGAGTGCAGAGTGATATAAAATGTGCGTAACAAAGTGTGTAAAATTCCTCTGCTTGTTTTTTCCTCCATTGCCTCCAGAACTATAGTTTTTTGCTCCCTCTGTATCTCGCTCTAAAAACCCGAACCCTCTGTAACAAAGCTGTACCTTTAATCAGGGAGTGGAACGGCTGTTTTCTGGCAGTACAACTAACCCCTGGAGGGAAGGAGCAGATGAGAATCACTGAAAACAGTAACACTGCAAAGGGTTGATGGAAGAAAGGGTGAATGTCAGGGAACTGGAGGGAAGAAAGGATGGGAAGGAAGGAAGGGCCAAAGGAGATGGACAATCCTGTCCTGCCGTACTGCGGTCTTTTGATGCCCTACCATTACAGAATGCTTTCCCGTCTGCTTTTTAGGCAGACTTTTTAAATTAATGATGAAATGGCAGTATATCCTCTGCACATCTGTACAGCAGCAATTAAAGAGGTTTGGGGGTTTTAGTGCTTCTGAAAGTGGCTACTGCCCCGAGCAGCTGGAAACCAACATTTTCTTTCCACAAAGATGTGAAGCACAAAGATCTACGGGGTGGCCTTCCTTTCGTCACACCACTGGTGTCTCAGTCCTCACCAAAGAGCTCAAAAGGTCAGAGACTCTCAGTCACTGCTCATTTTTTTATTTCTCTGCAAATATTGTCAGAAAATACTTGAATTTAAGGTAGCTCCTGTGAAAGTCTTAGAGTGTGTTTCAGCATTGGAACCAAAGAGGCATCAGGCATCAAACTGTAAAGTCTTTGGTCATACTCGATCTGACCCAGACATGGAACTGGTAGTTTCCCAGGGAGGCTGAAGATTTTTATATCACATTACTTTTTGAATATTTAATAATTCTGGGGAATAAATTCTATTGAGTGCAACAGTGGAGAACAAGATTTAATTTTTACTTTTCCTAAATTTAAATATTTAAAATACCTTTATTGCGGTGTGAAAAGAGTCCACTCTTTCTTTAGGCTGTTCATATTTGGCTTTGAATTCCAGCTTATTCTGAGAATCCTAAAATACATTGATTTATCAAGCTCACATCCTTTTAATCTATAATCCAGCTGCTGTGAGCTGCTAACTACCTTTTAAGTCAGGAAACTCTGGACTGTCAATGCCAATTATAGTTAACTTACGATGCTTCTGTGTAATTTTCTTTATATTTTTCCTGAGGCTTTAAGGATATAGTGCTATGCTTGGAGATTAAGAAAGTCTGAAGTAATGTAACCTGTGGGTTTCTGTGTTTCTTTCATTCATATGTATGCACACATTTATATATGTATTTGTATATTATACACACATAGAATCCCATGACTTACCTTTGGGGTTTTTTATACTATTCACTAAGTACAGCTAACAGAATGATTTTTAAATGCTTTTCTGTATCTAGCTGTTGTCTTTCCTACAAAGCCTAGTGATAAAACCAAAATTGCAATGAAAAACTAAACCAAGAGCCACTACATTATGGGCAATATAAACAAAATCCATGTTACACAGTTTAACTGTTCCTTCCTGTTTTCTGGTTAGATGTTACAACAATGAAAGAGGAGATCAAAATCAGCATTTCTAAACCTACTGAGCAGTTACATCATCTTAGTAAACATCTGATTTACTCTTTTTTTGAATGTGAGTTTCACTGTTCCCAGTTTGCTGGAGATCTGCACAGTGCAGTTTCCTGAATGTGTGAGAGCCACTAGGTGGGAGTGTGTTATCTTAAAAGAAGGTTTGTCAACCCCAGCTGTTTTTAGCTGAAGGAGCTCTGCAGCTCCCTTTCCCCAGCATCCGAGATGCTGCCACACCATCCACACCATGTCAAACTGGTGACCGATTTGGGATTTTTCAATGCTGGGGAGACACAGCCTGCCTTGCTGCTCCTCAGGCCCAGGAGGACTCGAGCTGAAGCGAGGGCAAAGGCTTACTAGATGTTACACCCTCCAAAAAGCAGCTCTTGTATCCAAACAAGGACCACAAGCGCTCTGCATAAGCTAGTTATGTAGAAAGCCCCAAAGATCCAGGCTAAAAAAAATTCAGAGGATCACCATACTAACATACAAGCTAATAATTAAAAAAAAAAAGCCTTGTTAAAATATATCAAAAGCCAGGGATTTGCCAGAGAGAGAACTGACAGATGATTAAGATACATAAAGGCCCTTTTGAGAAAGATCAGACCATAGCAAAAACATTTTTTTAAATTGTTTTTTTTTAGCAATACAAAATTAATAGAGAAGTTTCCAAAGTAAGCCCATTCTTTCCTAGAGGAAAGACATCCTCACATTAGTCCTAAATGGAGGGATCGATAAAAAGCATTTTAGGACTGATGAGTAAACTCGAAGCAACAAAGTGACAAGACTGGGTATAGTCAAGTCTAAAGAAACTCCAGTGATGTTGGACTGAGAAGTGTAATGTGTAATAAATTTCTGAGGGCAGCCATGGTAGTAGAAGGATGGTGCCAAATGAGCTGCGTTTGCAGCACAAATTTATGGAAACTACAAAAAAATTTGACATCCACAGCAGGAATATCTGAGAGTTATAAGACTGTAAGTGGAAAAAATGAGCGCAAAATGATTATTCATTGTTCCCTGTAGTACAAGAAGGGGAGGGACAGCTAATGTAATCATCAGGCAGCCACTTTAAAATAAAGTGCTTTTTCATATGTCATAATTAGTCTTGCCATAGAACCTTTCAGAGGCCAGACAGATAAGCTGAAAAAGGAGTAAGACAGGTACACTTAAGGTAAGAGTATTAAACATGATGAAACGAATGCAAACTTTAAAGCTGGAAGTTGGTTATTGCTGCTTACTGAAATTTTTGAGACTATTTCAAGACTGCCCGTAGCCATGCCCAGTCACTAAGTGCTCACTGGTGAAGATGAGGTAAAGAAGGTGAAAAACCTTTGGCTATTTCCAAGTTCATTCCTCTGTTCCTACAGTGTTGAAAAAGTTGGCCCTCATCTATAAGCTCAAGGCTCTCAAAGGTAATTGTTAACAGTGTCTGGTTGTCTTGCTGCGGCTCTGGATTGAGAGTTCGGTTTTCCTAAAGCTTAACGGGAGTAGTTGTGTTCACAGAAAAAGATCTCAGAAGCCAGCTGAAGAGTCCTTTGCCTAGACTGCAAAAAAAAAAAAAAAAAGAGGTAGAAACACTGGTGGCAGCGCAGAAGCAGCCTGTCTGCAGGCAACTGTCTGAATAGATTTGAAGAACTACAAAAAAATAACGCTGCATAGTTTATTACCTGTAAGATTTTTCAAATCATAATTCACTGTAAAGTTCATAGTAATCGGGGGTTCATTTATGAATATCATTATTAAATTTCCACAGGTAGAAGATTTTGGGGAGGTCAGGGAATGGGGGGCAATACTTAATCTTGCTCTCTATGATGACAGTTGACAAAGCTCCTGTTGAATTTAGCTCAAAGAAATATAACTCAATGATGCTGTTGCAATAAAGAAGCTTGGAGTACTACTTACTCAGTTGCTGAGAACCTGTCCTAGTGGGATAATTTTTAAATATTCAGTGCTAGTAAAGGGATAATTTGTTAAGTAGTTTCTTTTTTTTTTATTTATTAGGATCAAATGGGTTTTGTATAAACAGATGTCTTGCTCACATCCCATATTCCCTTCCTGCTCAGTGATACAGTGAGCTCACAATTTATGTCACAAATCCAGTGTCTTTCCCATAAGGACAGACTGTTCTTGCAAGCACAAATTTGTATTAATTGCAGGATTGAGTACTGTTT
Source organism: Numenius arquata (assembly GCF_964106895.1). Classification (NCBI taxonomy): domain Eukaryota; kingdom Metazoa; phylum Chordata; class Aves; order Charadriiformes; family Scolopacidae; genus Numenius; species Numenius arquata. Next base: position 39,019,218 of record NC_133580.1, on the reverse strand, counting down.
CTAAGGGAGCTGTTAACACAAACATTCCCCAAACTGAAAAATGCAAACTAGAAAGTTACTGAGGGAAAGTAATTTCTATAACTGGTCTGGGTGGATATTTTCAGTTTGCTTGTAAAAAACCTCTTTGCAAGTCATAAAAACCTCATTATAATTTTGAAACACATTTCATGACTATGCATCAGGTCTACTGCCTGTGCAATTCTCAATGCTTTAATAGTATTAGAGTTACTGGAATTGTTCAAAGACATCAGAAATAGAAACACTCCGTTCCTCACTGGAATTTCGGTTCACTGGCCAAGCAGAATTACTGCTTTCTCCAGGCAAGTTTTCGCAAGGGCATTATTCCCAGTCCACACCCTGACTGTAAATACGTGATGGGATTGTCATTCTAAAATAGCGACTTGTACAACAGAGGGGTTCTTCCTTACATACAGTGTGACCAAACCTACTTGCTGTCAGAAATTGGGAGTAATAACTAAAGGAAAATAAAAAGCTGTCTTTACCACCCAGTCGTCAGTGCTAAATGGCTGATGTGCTGGAGGAAGAGATGTGACTTCTGCCTCTATTTGTCAAGGCCACGTCCTAGCTTATTGCACGTTTGGATTTCCAGAGGAGCTGAGTTTTGTGCACATGCTGAGCTTGAGGAAGGATTGAGGAATGGGACATGGCAATGTGGCTGTGGATATCACGGGCTACATCTTCACTTATACTTTAGGCATTGCCAGCCTTACACGCTTGCCGATCTGAGGTGATTCTCAGCCCTGATTGAGGCCTTCAGGCTCCTCTTCCAAAGCTTAGGAAGAGTTAGATAACGTTGGGAAGGTCTCCTCAGGAACCGGCAGAGCTGGAACCTCTGTAAAGTAACCCGTGAATAAAATGGCTTGGGATGGGATTTAAACAGTGTGGGGCATATCTGCCTGATTCAAAGCTCCTGCTTCAGGTGAGTTGGTATGGCTATGGCTGCAAAACAGGACAGGATCACGAGGTACTACCTGTTCAGGCTCCAAAAGCGACAGAGCTGTGACAGCATGATGCTGAACCAAACAGCTCCATCCCCTTGGGCTAAATGTCGTTCTACGTTTTTCACAGCTATGCTGTTTCTGGTTCTGGAGGCAACTGAGTCATCGCTGGCTCCAGGCTACTTACACAGTGCTCTGCCATGTCATTTAGACAGACTCAAAATGAATGTGGTTGAAATCAGGGGCCTCCCTCCTCCTGGGCATTCACTTGGAGCTATGTACAATCTTGTCTGCAAACAGAAATAGCAAAAGTTAACTCTGTTTAATATCTAACTCTAATCTTTCCACCAGGGGTGCAGGAGAGCTCTCATTATCTTCACACCCACATTTCTTCACTTTTGACTAGAATTAATTACTAACTTCTTACCTACTGTGTGGCAGTAGCAGACCCACCCCTCCCTGTGTTTCTGTGCAGCACTAAATGGAAATGTGCAGGTACTTTCTGCAAAATTGCAAGGCACACAGGTGCAAATCTGAGCTGGGTCTAAGACTATGCAAGAAGCAGAAGATAAGGTGGCTTGGCAAGTTTAGCAGAGCATAATCCTTCATTTGCGTGCATTCTTAATTGTATAAAATAGTATACCTCCTTAGCCTCACAGAAAACTCCGGTTTCACAGGCAGGGAAGTTGCCTTCTTAAGGAACCATGCATTTTTTTTATTTGGTATGTCCAATGCGAGGCACCCACAACCTTCTGCAGATATCAACCGAGTCTTGGAGCTGGCCAGAAAACAGAGGTGGTTATTGTCCCAGTTATAGAAATGGGAAAGAATTAAAAAAATAGAAACTGTAAGGCAATAGTTAGAGAGGTACAGAGGGTATCTGCTTTAACTAAGAGTGTTTGCTTTCACTAAAACAACAATGCAGCAAACAGCAAACCTTTGATCTAACCTGATAGTCTCTCCTTTATTTTTTTTTTTACCTGAAAGTTTTCTGAATGGCTGCAGTTTGTGTTGTGGCAAGTCAGAAATGTCCCAGCCTTAGCATTTCTAGTTCCTGGCTGCATTTAGGGATCTAGTTCCCACTTGGAACCTCACTGGGGCCCATAGACCATGAGAAGCAACACCACCCTTGGAGGGGGCAAATATGCAGAGCCCAAACAGAGCCTGTTCCAACAGAATGGCAAGAGATCCATTTTCTCCTTCTAACTCAAAGCCACAGGTGTGGTTCACAGGTGTGTATCAATGCTTGATAACCCTTTTGGTGAAGAAATTTTTCCTAATACCCATCCTGAACATCCCCTGGTGCAACTTGAGGCGACAAAGAAGATGGACCCCAGCCCATTTTATTTACTAGGTTAGATAACGGCCTGTGGCATTAATGGCATACCTCTTAATTTAAGGGAAGGCAAGTTAATCCATTTCATCTCAGCCCTAACATGCAACCCCGTCTCAAGCCCCCTAACATCCAGCTGGGGACAGGAGAGCAAACACATCACTGTGCCCAGTGTGCCCAACTAAGCGGCATCTGAGTCTTCAAAGGCACTCACCTCTGCATTCACTGACTGGTCCTTCGGCACACTTAACATGCCCTGCCCTTGTAAAGTAAAATAAACCTATGTTATCTGCCTCCTGCACTTTCACTTGCTTGTTCAGACCAAGCACCTCGGTGTAGGTGACTATGCAGCTGATTTGCTCCAAATCACACTGTCACAGAGCAGCCACGGACTGTTTTTCAATTCACAGATATGGAAACAAGGTCACAGGGCTAAATAAAATTCCCTAATAATCAGGAAAAATATTAAAAAGCTAAAGAACATCTTACAGAAAGTTTTCTACTCTATGAGGCACAGAAACAGTAAACACAAATGACCAGTTTTGCCACAGACAGAACTGTGGTACTGCAATCAACGTAATTCTGATTTAAACCTCCTAAAGATCACCCCCTTTCCCCCCCTTCCCCTACAGTCTGAGCACTCAGGACCATATCTTATGTGTTTCCTTGACTTCAGAAGTGAAGCTAAGCCACAAAATACAACACAGAATTGATTTTTAAGAAATTATGGCAAAAATAGCTGCCAAATACTTTCCATGATCTATTCCTACAGCAGAGGAGATAATTTCTTTTACCAACACAGTAGATCTGAAAGGTTTCTGTAAGGCTTACAGGAGAGTGCAATGCACTACAGCAAAGAGCCTCAAACCTACTAAGGTTTTGTATCTTCATTTCCCATCAGCAAGCCCATTCAGGACAGCTAAGTGCTCAGGGGAATCGGGTCCTAAGCTATTACAAAGCATAAGGAGCAAAAGGCTCCTAGAGTCACCTGAGAACTTTTTTTTTTTTTTAATTTCAGTGGATAAAGGAGATGCTAACTAACGACTGCCTAACACAGTTCTTTATCATTCAGTGGTGTGTGACGCTTTATTTAATGTGAGAACATGCAATAAATAATACAACACCATATTACTTCTAGAGATCACAGTTCTAATGTTTCTTGTTGCTGCAGCTTGCTTTCTAAAACCTGTCTGGACGATGTCAAGTCACACACAAGTTTAATTCCCTCTTCCCCACCCCCTCAGACTTTAACAAGTATAGCTATGATTTTGTTTTCATTAAAAGCCTCAATGGTATTTATATGTAGCATTCTCCTTCAGCACAGGAGGACCCAAAGGTGAAATCAAGCAGCAGATGACTGTTCACCACAAAATGAGTAATCATTTATGTTCCAAGCTAAAATAAATATAAACAGAAAGCTCACTGTTCTAATGTCTTCATTTAGCAACTTTCTTCTTTTTTTTCTTTTAAACACAGGTTTTGTAAAAACATTTCGAACCTTGTGAATGCTCATTTTATTTTTGTTTTCTTTGGAAAGCCTGAAGTGAAACATCTATCCTCTTAACTTGATGTCTTCGCTACTTGCCTTTCCCAGTGGCGCAGGGGTGATGGTTATACTGCTCCATTACATATTCTGGTTTAACCACACAGCTTTTCAAAACAGCCCCACCACTAAAATGAGCTGCAGTTCTAGATTTACACTCCCCATCACCGTCACTTACAGCTCCCGATGAACAATTTCACCTCTAAGCACACACATTTCCGAACAGCTGAACTGCTCCACAGTTTTCTGTGTTTTTCTTATTATAACTAGCTCCTTCATTTCAACTGCATCACAGTTGAGCTCAAGTCTGAAACGCAATGCTCCACCTAGGGCAAGTGCTTATTTTTACTCAAGTAATTACAGAAAAAAAGTTGACACTGACATTTACCAAAATATTTCAGAGCACAACCACCACCCGCTGAGCTGAACATGAGAATTCATGCCTGCTAGTCTTGTTTTTTCCCTCAGAGTATGACTGATTTGACTCATGCCTGACTCTAACAAAATTTCCAGATCTCTGCTAGGATTGTAGTTGGTAGGAAAAACTCCTAAACATGCAGCTGGATTTCTCTTCTTATGCCCACACTATGACTTGTCTTTGATGAAAGGATAGAGCAAGACATTCTAGACCATTTTGTAAGCTTAAAACTTTACATGTTGAAGGAGAATTCTTTACTAATACAGCTGGACGTCTGCAAGGAACAGCTTTCATTTCTTTCAGAGACACCTGTGAAAATCCCAGTTTAGTCCCCAGTCTAATCTGGAGGCTTCTTGCTCAACAGCGTTAGCAAAGGGGGAGCATTGGTCCTTTGATATTAAAGCCAGAGCAGGAATATTTCTCTGCCTTCCAACAATCCCACTTATGATTTGGTTACTGGTCATGACCCCATTATTTATTGTATAAGCGAATCATAAGAATTACTGGAATTCTTATAAATCCCAAGTAAATAAAGGGGAAAAGAAAAGCCCACCTGTAATCAGACACCATGTAACTGCATGTTAATGGACTGTTCAGTGCCCTACTGGGATGTGTTAGAGAAATGCTATAGCATTATGCTCAATTTCAAGAGGCCGGTAGACATTTTTAAATGAATAAATTCTCTTTATATAATTACAGTAATGACTACAGTTCATACCTTATGCACAGCAAGTAAAAAAAAACCACACTGGAATTTATGTAAATATTATTAACGCATACACTATGAAAACGCAATTCATGTTAATTAAAAAACACCTTAATTTTGAAAGTTTACCAGAAACAGTTACACTGAGCATTTCCATCTTTGAAAGCAGAACAGAAGTTGTTTACAAGGATCCAAAAGGAATTGATATCCAGCTGCTTGGAGCTGGGCTGCAGACTGAACGTGTACTGAAAGCTGGGCTGAAATCCCCTCTCGGCTGATGGCAGCAGCAGCCGCCGTGCTGCTGTTTCCTACGAGCCTGGAATTTCACCCCAGTCTTTACATTCTTCGTCGGTTATAGTGGAGCAGCCAGAAGAAAGATGATTAGAGAGCAGCCAAGTAGACTCACAGTTCAAGAATCCAGTCTTCAAGCAGCTGTAAGGTCTAGGGGAAGGAGAAGGGGGTTTACAGCACAGTTAAAATGAGTCTCTCTAAAAAATGGGGAAAGTGGCCGCTTCAGTAGCGGAACTGATGACAGGATACTGAATACCACTCACAGAAAGAAGCAAATCTGAGTTTCAGTCCCTGGTGAAACCACCTCATCGTATTTGCCTTTGACTAGAAAGGAAGGCAAGCGTTGCGTGTGAATATGTAAGTGCGTGTATCACATGCAAGGCATTCCAGGAGCCGAGCGATTTCTCTGCATACATCAAGACATTGGTAAGGAAAAAAAAAAAAAAAGCAAAGGTTTTTAGCACTCAAACAATTGGCTAGATGCACTTGATTTCAAATCCAACTTTACACATTCTCGATAAACAGAAAGGCTTCAACATTGAAGACGACACTTTTTTAGCACCAACTGTTGGCTTGCAAGTGAATACTTATTTGCAAGAGACGAGTATAGAAAGACACGTTATCTTCCACTGAGAGGCATCTTGTCTTAAGGCAATATCCAAAATGACAATATAGCCACCACAGAAACTGCTCCAACAATCCCACAGGGGTCCCATCGCTGAGGAAAGGTAGGAACTAAACTGGCATCTGTCCTACTCCTCCCCACCATGTGCCCTGTAACGCTGGAAATTTCCAACATTTGTATGTCGCTAGTTGTTATAAAGCAAGCTAGTTTCTTCCTGTACCCCCTGAAACCCTCTGTAGCCGCTTATATTAGCTATACCAACCACTGTCAGTAGCAAGGAAAATGCTGAGGAATTGCTGTCTTTCCTTACCACTAACCCAATTAAAAAGTTGTTCAATATGATAGCAAGCGTTGACACAATTAATACGAATGAGAGATCTGTCACCATTTCCCAGAAGGGAAATGACTGTAGCCAATCCAGCCAGATGTGCTCCTGCAGCACCCAGCCTAGAGCTGGTTTTTCTTCTTTGCTGTCAAAAAGAGTCAGTTTACTTACTTGTATCTCCACTAAAGAGTATTTTAGGAATGGAGACAGTAACTTCTGAATATACACTAAATCTGTCAAAGTGAGAGGTAAGTAGTTTGTCCTCAATATCCAGCACTTTGTGGAACTCCATCGTCCATTTTTATTAATAGTTACGGCGCCCAGGTATGCAGTTAAGAAGTTGAAGACCATGGAGAATATAACCAGAGTCACTTATGGCTAAAGGCAAGGAGCAGAACTGCATCGCAACCCTACTTTTTTTATGATTTAAAGGTGTGTTAAAATGTACCAACTGAGATTTTCAGGAAATCTATTATTTGGCTTACACAGTAAGCTATGCCTTGTGCACTGTATTCTAGACAAAGTTGTATTTAAAAACGGCACACAAGGTTAAGAAACTTTACGAGACGCTGATGAATAATCTGTGCTTTCATAAATACAGTAGTGTACATCCTATGTACAGACGCTGGCCACGCGCCTCCGGGAAGGCCGTTAGCCGGCCATCCACAGAAAGAAGGGGATGAAGATAGTCGGGAGCGTGGTGGAGGGTGCCAAACCTAGGCAGACTATTGATGCTAATCCCACAAGCACCGAAGCGAGAACACTCCTCTGGTCCCGAATGATCATCTTCACAGTCTCACAGAACTGGGGGGGGGGGGAAAGAAAAAAGGAACAGATCAGGATTAAAGAGGAAAGCTTTAGATGCCGGCTCTCTCCCTGACAGACCAGCGGCTGCTGCCCCAGCTCTCAGACGGGCTCTCTGGAGCGAAGAGCGAGTCGGGCACCGACTCAACACCCCACCTCCCGCCCCGCGGCTCCGGCGGGAGCGAGTAACTTCTGAGCGTTTTAAGAGCATATTAATTAATTGCCTTAGGAATTCCGCCCCGCTCGCCTCGCCTCTCGAAGCCAGCGGAGGCCGGGCCGCCCGCCCTTCCCTGCGGCCCCGCACCGGCGGCCGTGCCCGCCAGCTCCGGCCGTGCCCGGCGGGCGGTACCGACGGGGCGGCGGCTCCCGGGGCCCGTGGCGGCGGCTGACCTAGTTCTGGGGGGGCGGCGGAGCGCCCGGGAAGGGCAGAGCCGCCCCCTGCCCCGCCGCCTCTCCCGGCAGCGGCTCCCCGCGGGGCTGCCCGGCGGCCGGGCCGTACCTTGTCGGTCTGGAAGCTGACGGGGGCTCCGTATCGGCAGTAGGTGACGAAGTGCTCGCAGTTGTTCCACAGCAGGCTGTAGGCCGTGGCGCCCACCAGCTTCTCCGCCCGGCGGGCCGCCTCCTCGCTGCCCAGCACCTGGTCCTCGAAGAGCCGGTCCATGTGGTTGACCAGGATGCTGCCGCCGTAGGCGAAGTCCTCCACCGTGTCCACCCGGATGCTGGCCATTTTGGTGATGACGCCCAGGATGAGCCTCTTGTTGGTCACCACTTGCTGGATCTGCCGGCGGTCGCCGGTGAGGGCGGGCAGGATGTCGGGCATCAGGTGGGCGACGCGGTTCTCGCCCAGGTAGATGCCGAAGTGGATGAAGAGTGTGCGGGGCACCTCCAGCAGGTCGCCCCGCTTGAAGCAGCTGGTGTCGTAGTAGCCGGGGGCCGGCGGCGGTTCCCCCCCGGAGCCCGCGGACAGGGGACGGACGTGGACGAGGAGCAGCAGCTTCTCCAGCAGCAGCGAGGCCGCCTGCGGCACCGGGTTCTTCATGGTCGGCTGGGATGGGGGGGTGGTGGAGAGCCCTGGCCGCCGCCGAGCAGCCCCCGCCGCCCGGCCCCGCTTTTCTAGGCTACCGGGCGGGGCGGGGCGGGCACCCGGGCCAGCCCACCGGCGGAGCGGCCGCCCCGGGGAGCGGCCGGGATTTATTGGGGAGCGCACCGCAGCCCAGCCGGCACCTCCCGGCCCCGGTGCCGCCCGCAGGTCTCCCCAGCCTGCCCAGGTACAAGGGCCAGGGAAAAGCGCGTTCGAAGCCCCAGCAGCAGGAGGGAGGGCCGCCGGGGCGGCAGCCGCTAGGTTCACCTTCGCCCCCCTAACGGCGGGGCGAGGGGGCGAGCGGCGCCCGGCCCGGAGGCGGGGGGCTGCGGCGATGCTCGCTCGGCGGCGGGAGAAGGGAGCGGAGCGGAGGCTCCTAAGCGCGCCTTTCTTCCTCGGAAGAAAACAGGTCCCGGAGGAAGAAAGGGGAAGTCACATTTATAAATTGACTCGCCCGGAAGGTCCGTCAGCTAAGAAAGAGTGGGAAAAGGCAGGGAAGCATTCCCGTGCGTTTTGTTTCATGCTAATCCATTATGCAAATGGCTAAATCCCGGCAACAGAGCCCACAAAAGAGCAGCCCTGTCAGGTCAACAAAGCCGCCCCGTCTGGGGCTAATAAGTTTCAGTAGCCGAGCAAATTCCCGCCCCCCTCCCTCCCCGGGACTGCGGGATGATGGATGGGACAGACATTCATCTTACCTGGAAGATGACAGGGCCCAGAGAGCGGCAGGGGAAGGGGACCCCTCACCCGCCGCGGCTGCAGCCTTTCACCGCGCCCCCGCCGCCTCGCCTCGCCCCGGCCCGCTGCCATTGCCTTTTGTCGGTGCCGCAGCCGCTCCTGCAGCTTTCCCCTCTGTGAGAAATTCGGAGTGGGAAGGGGGGGTTGGGTGTGGGAAGCAATGCTGGCGAAGAAGTTGTTTGTCAGAGCATCTTCCCCCAAACCCAGGCTCTAAAGCTGCCAACTTGCCTGATCTGTCCTCCTGCAGGTTGTAGACACTCGGGCAAGCACCGCAACATACGCTGTGCCAAAACCAAAAGGGAAGCAAGAGGAGCACTAGTGTGTAACAGCTTTGCATCTCTCCACAGGCAAAGCCACGTGCTGAAACAGCAAGTTACTTTTCCCTCCTCAGCCACTTTAAATCTGAGCCTGTGGATTAAGGATGCGGGACCCTTATGGGCAGACCATCAAAAAAGAAGATAAAAGCTTCACTATCCCTTTTCTTTCCACCAGGGAACAGCCCTGGTATGAATGGAAAGGTAAAGGAGATGTGAAGGACCCAGCAGATGAGAGCCTCCTACCACCGTGGGTACTGAATCAAGGTACTGAGCACAGGAAAGATGAAGCTTACCAATGAGCCAAGGCAAGTTTTGCCACTCCCCAGTGAAGAAAATACTTCAGGGGAACAGGGTGTTGCCCTCCTATTTCCTCCTGCTTGGAGCGGAGAGCAGCTCCACTTCCTGGGGAACCAAAGGTTATCCTCACCTTGCTCCATCTGCAAAGAGACAGGCCCACCACCATAACCTCTTGTTTGGTCACTAATTACAAGCCAGAGCCCCAGCACTTCTTACCAGAGTGATCAGGCATTTGGGATTTTCTCTGGAGAGCCTCAGCCAAATTTTTATGCAAGAGAGGCTTAGCCCTCCTCAAGCCCCTTGCTTCAAATCGCCATCACTTACAAAAGAGAAAATACCTTACAGATGTGGCTTATGATGCTGGTAGGAACCCTGTGGATTAGCCACCAGCCACACATAATTATATAATTAAAACAGCACCTTTCCAAATCCAGATATTAAATGTATTTGGAAGGTTTGAAGCTTTTGCTACTAGTAAATTAAAATGGGGAGGAAGGAGAACTTTTCTCATTTTTAACTAGTGAATTATTTTTTAAAGGACTGGGGAAAATGAAAAGATAAACCCCCTTGGCATGATAAAGGGGCTCACCTGTTTGGTGGTGGTCACAGCAGCTGGTCCAGAGCTGGGGCACTGTGCCACAGCCAGAGGTTATTGAAAGACTCCAATTCCTGACACAGAGAAGTTCCTGTCCTGTTCCTCCCTCCTGCTTAGGTCCTGCTCTGTGCTGCCATCTGAAGACCCCCCTCCCCTTTCCCAAAGCTGTCAAGGGAGTGTCTGGACAGTCTTTGTTGAAATAGGTGTTAGAGATGCTTCAGTCCCACAGTTCTGATTTCTCTCCCCTGCCCAAAGGAAGGTAGAGGAATCCAGCTGAACTCCCTGGCACATTTCCCAACGGTATCTTTTACAGGGAGGCATCCTTTGTTTGCTTTCTTAATGCCAGTTAGCTTTAATCCCCAAATCACCAGGGTCTGTTTCAAGTAAATACGGAAAGGAAGCCAAGATGAAACCGAAGAAGAGGAATCGCCACGAGGAGACTCCAAGCCTTACTGCATGAGAGGGTTTCAAAGAAATGAGGTAAGAGGTGTGACATTTCTGCAGTGTAATTTCCTCATACCTGAGGCACTAACGAGCCTCCTTCCCTCCCTCCCCCCCAAACCACCCAAAAACCCCAACAAATGAGCACAAAAGGTGTAAGAGAGCAGACAGGTCTGTGAAATGTCCCCGCTCCTCCAGCCAACACAGGTACCCTGCTGCAGCCAGTGAAATCCACCCCAGGAATGCTTCGCCACTGCCCTGCAACTGTTGTGAGCGTCACTGGCTGCAAAGCGCTTGATGCAACCTACCAAAGTCGGTCCTGAATAAGGCCATTCAGGTTCCTGAAAGGCAATCTGCAACCCAACCTTTTCTGCCTTCAGACCTGGAGGCTTGCACTCCTATTACTTTCAAACTGCCATGATGCAAAACAAAGTGTAAAAGGTGTACTTAGAATTATTCTTCCTCTGCTATGAAGGGGGAAAAAACACCATATTTTAGTGGAAAGACAGCTTCATCGGAGATGGCTAAATCAAAAATGTGCTTTGTGCCTCAAACTAAGACTGGCACATCCTTTACCCTGGGTTGCTTTTGTATAGTAACTTTTGTACAATTAATGCACAAATTACAGTGGGAAAATCACTTTGAAATTTTAATATAACACAGCAAACTGAAAAAGTTTTGTTTGGACTGTTAGCTGCTATAAAATAATTTCATGATAAACCTCATGATTTATTTTTGGGAGTCACTTAGAGATGCAGTAAAAAAGAAAAATAATGCAGCCTTTGTTTTGCAGTGCAGATGAGCCACAGCACAAAACCTTCCCAGGTAAGATGTGTGAGCCAGTTTCCATTACACTGAAACACGTATATTATACAGAAAGTTATTCTATATGCTAGGCGTTACTGTTTCCATCCTGCCCCCACAGCTAACACAATAGGGAAAAAGCAGGAAAGGCAATCAGAGGGGTAAGCTCTCGCCTGTCTGAGGAACAGCCCTGGGTTAGCACGCAGGCAAAATGCATTTCTGACTGAAGTTAAGGCAATGCTGACTGCGTACAGGCTCACCTTCAAGTACAATTTACGTTTTACCAAACATTTCTCAATTACTCAATCTCTACTGTAGATTAAGAAACAAATGCAGCTTTAACAAGCTTTCAGGTCAGCTGGGACTGCTGGAACAAGTACAGGTTCATGAATTCAAAACATGTTAAGGAGGTCAAGGAGGATAAAATCTTTGGACAGGGATTTTTGGAGGCTATAATTTGCAAGTAAAGTATCCGAAAAGCAATGCTACTTGGTTTAAGCTGCTGCACTGAAAGAAATAACGGACAGAAGACATGTTTGTGAAGGATGGCTTCACAGCATCCAAAAGGACAGTTCCAGTAATAAAAAAATAACGCCTTTGTATTCCCATATCCAATCCACTTGAACACTGTACCATTCTTTTCAGAAAATTACAGCTTCCATTGTAGAGCAGTAAATGACCGGCTCTCCAGCAAATAGTATCATTTACTTTTTCAGGTTTTGTATTTAACAAAGACTAGGGACAGAACAGACAAAATCTGAAGGAAGAAGGGAACCAGCAAGACAATGCATGAAATTGCAGGCAAGTGAAACAAGTTCAAAACAAAGGACTTATTGAACTAAGTCTCACTCTCTTCAAGTAGAAGAAACAACGTAAATTACTAAAACAAATGTATACTTTATAAATGTTCGCTTTTATTCAAAAATTATTGCATACACACTTACAGAGTCGCTTAAGCAGCATATCGAGTGAACTGCAAATATTTACTGTAGCATTTTTATCCCTGTAGGTTTGCTACTGAGGTCTATTACTTTTTTACTTCCTCCCAATATCTTTGTCTGTTTTACTAAACTAATAGGCTTCCAAATTATTAACAACAGTTTTCTAACGAACCATGAGTGTAAACATAATAAAACCAGCATGCTCTTTTCCCTTTGAAGTTATTAAGTTGGATACTTTTCTGCAATGAAGTCATGACTCATTTTTTTACAACTAGACTGAATCATGCTGTATACACATAGTACTTATGACTCGCTAAGAGAATAGTATGTTGAGATGGATAAAGCATTCACTTACGGCACCTTCAATTCAAATCAACAAAAGCACAGAAAAGGTGGGAACAATTCATTGTATAGGCCTCATGAGCAAAAAGGGAAATTAATGATAGTGCTAGCACAGACTGATATGAGGGACAACTAACAGATAGTTTAGGTGACAATTACAAAATATTTATATTCTCATCATTTTATCTGATATTAATAATGTCTTATATTGTAAGCACTAAACAATTAATACAGTCTCCCCAAAATAAAGGAAGAGATTCATTTCCAAATATAAAATGCCTGAACACGTGGAGTAATATTTATATGGCTCCTGCAGAAGAAATACAGAAAGTTATTGGGCCAGAATTTCCACCTTCATACTGTCCCAGGAAGTACGATACAGATTTCTAAGTCTCTGCTTAATCAGGTGAAGAAGTTTAGGAGTACCCAAATTTGAACATGCTAGTTATATTGTGCGGGAAGGGAGACAGGGAGGTGATAACTGCGAGTCAGAAGAGAGACGGAGCACACCGCATTCAACATGGTATTGCTTCACAGCAGGAGACAGACCTTTCTGTGGGAAGGGCAACCCAAACGACAGTCAAATAAACTTAATCCAGTCAGGACTCTGACACACTAAACGAAGATTTAACAGCCCTGAAACCAAACGAGGCATCCCTCCACCACTCGGGCCCCCTTCCTCCCTACCAGCATTGCACCTTCACAAGACCGAGCGAGCAGGCAGACCAGCTCACAGCACTCTCCTTTCCTCATCTTCAGATTTATTCCCATCCCCAGATCTGTGATTTCCTGCTAGTCGGTGCTTTCAAGCAATGGATTAATTAGTAAGAGATGTTGGAGATTATAATAATAAAGTCTCTCATTAGTAGGACAAAGCGATGGAAGTTTGGTGGATCACGACCAAAGGTCAGCATTTACTACCAGTCACTCCACAACAGTAACAATTATTACTTTTCTTTATTGCCCAACGGGGAAAGCTATTCCCCAGTACCAGACGGCACTGACTTCACACCGATGCACGGCGGGTTACCCAGCCTCACTCTGTGCACAGGACAAACATAGCTGACAGCAGCTCAACTACACCAGTCCATTTAATTTTCAAATAAAGATTGAGAGAAGAAAAAGAGAGATGGACTGAGCAGGAGGCAATTTCCATCTTGGAACAAAGATTATCTTGTCCCATAATTAAATGCTATGTTGCAATTTGATTAATTCTATTTTACAGGAAATAAATTAATTCTTCATCCAATGTATTAACTAGACAGGAAATGTTATCAGTCACAGACAAAGCTATTAGTCTGGTATTACTCAAAACATTTGCTAATCTGTGCCATATAGCTAAACCTCTGAGAGATAACTGTCACTAATTTCTACTCTTTGACTCTTTTAAAAAGGAAAACCTCACTCAAGAAGCCAGTTCTTGTTTATAACATGTTTTTATACCACTCAGTGCTAAAAGCATATGTATTAAACACTTGTTACTCTATCAGTGATTTTAAATCAGGAACATTTTTAATCTGGAAATCCAACAGCATCTGTCCAAGTGCTTTGCCCTGTAAGAGGAAAAAAAACAAACCAACATTTCATTATACAATCTAAATATACCACCTTTGTACATTGAGTTTTGAAAAATGGTTTAACAGGGTATTTTCCCTATAATCACGGTAAGAATTCAGTATGTTCTGTAAGTTTTATGAGTTTATCTCTCCATATATATATATATAAACTTTGGGTGAGTTTTATCAAGCCTGGGATTGTAGGTTATCCAAAATTATATTTACCTTTTCAATTTATTTGGTTCTCTCACTTGTGAATCAATATAATTAAAGAAGGAAAACTATACAGTTGAGTTTTCAAGGATCTAAACCTGAACAGATTGAATAGTTTCTTTGGTACCTAGTGCTAAAAATAATTTATTTGGTACTTAGTGCTAAGATCAATTATAGGTTCAATTCTGCTATACACAGCATCCTTTTATTTTGTGAACAGTCTTCCTGACTATGCTGAGATTCTTTGTACACTTAAGCATTTATCAGCTTATGGCGGCAGAACTGTGGTCTGCTGCAGCCATAGGATTGCCATATTAAGAGATCTCATATTCAGGTTTAGATATTTCAAATATTTAATACTCAACTTGTACACTTACAAATAATGTTAGTTAGTTTCAGATTCACATAATATGGTCAACACAAAAGCTACCCCATCCATCTATTTTTCTCTTTCAGATTTATATTTATTATTGGTATTTTTAACTATAGGAGTCATAGGCTAAGTTAGAGGAGTTGCTGTACAGCTAATGGTTCCTGTATGTACTAGGAAACACTTAATCGTAATTGCCTAGTAAATCTGCATTCTCCAAAACATAGCAGCAAAATTAGCCTCTCAAAAATACTGTTGCATCTAAAAACACAGGTAGCACATCATAGAGAACATAACTGACTTGAAGACTCTCTTAATAGTTTCTTGTACTCATCTTTTTCACCAAATATTCTAAATCAACTTTCTACTTCCCCATGTGGTTTTCAAACCTTAAAACAATTCAGTAGATAATGTATATTAACAGGAAACTGAAAGGAACTAAAGAGTCAAACCTAAAAGCTTACAGTTCCAGCCCAAAAGCTGGTTATGAAGAGACTGTGTACATAGTTATAAAAGAAAACTACGTTAAAATCAATAAAATAAATGCTTTGATACATGCCTGTGGGTCACTTCTTAGGGATGCTATGCCACCACCACCAAGGGAATTCTTCAGAACAAAATTTAATCCATGGATTCCTGGCAACTCGTACCTGTAAGATAAAATCTTCAAGTTGTTTCTCACAAGATTTTGGAAGAAACACTTGTACAGAGCATCAAGCAAAAGACAGTGTGCAAAAACTTCATGCTTGTGATGGCATCCCCCACTGCTGAGTCAAGCCTAGAAGCCAGCTGAAGATTAACCCACGGCCTTCCCTGCCTTCTGTTCCTTCCCCTTACTCCAAATCAACAGCTCTTAATAGTTTTAAAGTAGGACCATAAAGTAATCATTCTGCTCTTATTCACCTTCAAAACTCATTCATGTCTAATGAGGAGGTTTTCTATTTTTTTTTTTCTTAAGAGTTAAAGCCCATATAGAAAGTTCCGTAGGCAAGAGGTTCAACATCCAATATGAACTCAGAGAACACGGTGGGCAAAGGGAAGTGGTTTTAGTATCTCCTAGTTCTGATACTGAAAAATACAATTGCTTAACTCCTGGAACTCACTTTTGTTAATAAAAGCCGCCAGCTAATTGGGAAGGCATCCTCTTTATTACTGAGAAATATAACTATGAGTCACCAGATCAATCTTACGGCCAACTACAGATAATTTTATAACAAATGAAAAGCAGAGCTACATTTCAACGCCTTCTTGGAGCCATGTACTTTGTTCAGGTAACATTTTATTTTAGTGTGACGGACCTATTTTTCTGTTCCATTGCCACAGTAAGCATTTTTCCATCCTTGCCTTTAACTGGTTCAGTTCCAATTTGGAAACTTTTGTAGAAGTTTGGCAAATGGCTCTGTAGTTTCCTAACAAAGTTGTTTCAAATTCCATAAATAGGCCTATAGCATATTTCCATTTGCCTTTCCTTGCACAGTTTTTCAGCGTTTTGTCATCTTCCTTGTATTATTCTTGATTTTCCTCTCCTTCAATATTTTCTTTGTCTTGGGACTCAACAGCTTTCCTTTTTTCCACAGAAAGGATTTAATCGGAACATCAGCAAGACATGAGGAATAAAGGAGAAAGGCAATACCCAATTCTTGCTCTGTCTCCAGAAGTTTGACTGCTGCAATTTAAAATCAAGCTTCCTCCAACAACACCTATTTTTCTTTAGTCATCTATCAGATCTTCATCTGTTTGGGACAGATTCTTCAAATCTGTCCTCCAAAATAGCTGGAATTTCTTGCAGTGCTCTTGTACTGCTGGTTTTGTCATTCTGAGGTTTCTCTTTTTCAGCTCCTTTCTAGCATTGTGAAAATTACGGCTGTTGCTGATATTCACAACTCTGTATGCCCTTGTATGTTGGGCAGATAATTCAAACCTCTCATGGAAGGAGATGTGGTCAGCCTATGGTTCTGCTGAGTGGCCTGGCAAACGCTTCAGTTCTCAATATGCTCTTCCAAGCAGTAGTCATGGAGGTCTGCACCTGTCTCCCAGGCAAGGAGTTTTCATTGTTCCTTCCACTCTTCCATTACCACACTCTACTTCAGAATTAACACTAATAGTTGTTATTAAAAAGAAAACTGGTGTTAGCGTTCTGTTGACCTTCCTTGAAAACTAGTTACCAAGTAACATTATCACAGTTAAAGGCAAATCCATTGGGAAGGCAGAAAAATTCCGATTAATCCAACAGTGTTCTACTAAACAACAGGACCATGAAAAATAAAGCAATTTCCAAAATAAGTCATCTACATAATTTACTAAATTTAATAGCATAATCAACTACATTGCAGGATCAGAGAACCCCACAAAATTTTCAACTGAAGAACTCAATACAAATTACCACTAACCATATACCATGAGAGCTAGAGGTCTACCAAAACACTACACTATAAATTTTAGTCTGAAAAACTGGCAAAGACTTCCAGGCAGCAAGCGATTTCACAATTGGCAGATCTCTCCATGAGAACTAGACTAATGGAATATGTATTCCAGAAGCTAATACCTCAGCTCTCAAAAGAAGTTCCATGAAAATCAATCATTTCAACAAATTAGGAGAGAAACGGAAGAGCGTACAAAAGCAGAAGCAAATGACAAAAAGAATGGAAGAATTTCACTTTCTGGAGTAATTCTGGCAGAGGGAGTACGTAATACAAGCAATAGATCTTAATTTGGAACATCACAGAATGGCACATTCACTTCAAGTATTTTGAGGAACTCTTTACAGTGAGATACTCTAGCTAAAACTAGGATTACAAAATAATATACAAAGGTCAGCATTTTTAATATTTTAAAGCCTGTTTGAAGCATCTGAGCATCGAAAAATATTTCGATGTACAAAAAATACACTCCTACAATAAAAAAAGAAAAGTCACCATAACCATCATAATATTCTTAAAGCAGTCAACCAAAACGTTGGCATGCATTTACCCAGCATAATTAAACAATTTAAGTTTAATTAACTGAGATCTAAGGGAAGAAAATGCTATCTAATTGTACAACTCAATCAAAAGTTTTAAGAGCTGCTTTTAAAAAGCACAGAAAACAAATAAACCCTTCAAAGAATATGAAGTCTGTGACAGAAACCAATAAACCAAGGAAAATTCACTGTTCTAGCTGAACTTCTATGCTTATGCACAATGGGGTGCCTGCTTAACTACTTCCTTTAAAGTGCTGTCCGTACATATTCAAAGAAGTCAGGTTTCCCTGTGAACTTCCTGTTAAAATGCATGGAAGTAATAACGGTACAAAAATTGTTTAATGCATTTAAATCAAGAAAGAGATAGGATTCCTCCCATCAGCAGAAAGCAGGAACTGAGTCCACAGGCTAAAAGAGGTGTTTGTGGATGAGATATACTGGAGAGAAGTATTTTTCCCCTCATAATAAATACACATACAAAAAAAAAAAAAAAAAAGCAATCTAGAAGCATTAGTATCCACGTTTCTTGTTCTTCAGCTCTTGGTAAAAAATATCCCAGGAGAAGAAACCAGCTGTCATATTTTTATTTCTGAGCATTGGAACATTCTTAAAACATAAAGAAGATAACCATATTTCAGAAGATGAAACAAACAAATTCTCACAGGATGATTTTACTGTCCTTCCCAAATGACTGATCTACTAAATGAAAAGTTTCTTCTTATTCCATATCTTTAGAGTATCAGATCTCAATTTCTAAAGGCTTGTATTGTTGTGGTTTGGGATGGGCTGGCCACATCACGCAGATAACCTAGTATTAACACCACAGAGGGCAAAATGGCTTAAGAAAAAAAAAAAAGAAAGAAATCTTACATATGCAGTATGGTCTAGCTATTCATCTTACTACAGTATTGAGGCTATTTTTAATGGTGGTACCAGTCAGAATTCAAAAGACTGACATCCTTATCTAAACTTTGAGCAGATTTGTCTATTCAGATAAATCTATCTCATCCTTACCCTCACTCACGTTGGTCTGATCTTTCACGTTGAGCTTGTGCATCACTCCTATGCCCAAGAAAAACTGTGCTTAACTGTTAAGAAGGGGACTTCTTGTCTACATGCCGGGGGCGGGGAGCAATCACATCAGTTTGGGGTTTTGGGACATAGGCGAGATGGGTTGAAAAACCATCTTTTGTTACTATGTTACCTGAAAATGAAGTTTGTAAGTTTTCAGTGTTCTCTGTCAAAAATAATCCCACCTTTTCTCTGTTTAGTACACCTATTTAATAACTTTAATGGAAAAGAATGAAAGGCAATCTCTGTTCTAAAGTGAGGCAGAGCCATGGCTGGTATGTTTTTAGCAGCAAAACTAACACGTATTTTTTTAACCACTCACATTTTAAATAAAGGAAATGAAGGAAAATGAGAGTAAGATAGCTCTTTTTATGACAGTTAAAACTAAAAATAAACAATTTAAAAAGAAACTAAACAATCTGAAGCACATGAGCATAATCCTTATAATCCTAAATATTTCCACAAAAGGATTTATTCTTTTTCCCCAGTAGTTTTTCAATTCACTCACAGAGCTCCATTATCACATCATTAGAGGAAGCCAAACCCAGGAACAGATAATCTAATTAATCAAAATAAATTGGCTTCATCCAGACACAGCAAATTTCAACCTTTATTTATGAACATAAACAGCATTAAGGAACCACAATGAATCAACTTCTAGAAGTATCATTAGGAGGCATGACATTTTTTATTTCTTCCCTTCCCTGCTCTGTTTCAAAGGAAATTCAATTACATTTCTTGTTATCAGAATTTATTAGATACACAGATTTGTTAGCACTTATGAAACAGTGGGTGAGATCTGCACTGAGCCGCTTATGAAGACAAAGAACAGCACTTGCAACTCAAAAGAGCAGTAGTTAACTCCAAACTTGCTCTGAGCTTTAAGCTGCACCTTTCTGACTCAAGCTCTTTGAACAAGCGAAAAGACAACAGTTTATCCATATTTTAAAAAGGGCAACTATCTATGGGTTTTTTCCTTTAAATTCTGGCTTGGTGCATGTGGCAAGTGGGTTAGAGCAGAATACTCAAACGAATACTTTCTCTGAATTGAGTAAACTTCATAAAAATTAAAATGCTTTGCCCAGACAGTGACAGGATGAGGCATGCTTTTGATGGAAGATCATGTAAGTTTGGGCTCCAGTCTGTACTGGCTGTGTGCATGTCTTTCAGGTGGCATTTTAGGGATTTCAGACTCCCGGTTCTGAACCTCTGAGGCTTCGGAAGCTTCAGTTACTAGGGCTCCTGCAGGCTAAATGGCTCAAAAACACTAGAAAGAAATTTCTCAAAGTATGTAAGAAGTTAATATTGTTTTCTAGAGACATTCTGTACCGGACCAAAACAAAGAAATAGCCCCAACACTAATATGCTAATTCTGAGAATTTAAATGCCTTCACTAAACAGATTCACTACCTTTGTCCAGCTTCAGGAGAGGTCCAAGTTCACGTTCTTTTTCAGTGACTATTGCTCAAGTTATTTTAGAGGACAGATATATAAAAAATATCAAAGACAATACACACAGGTTTGCAATATTTAACATAGTTTCAGATAAATACTGAATAGCATAATGTATCTACCGTACAACTGGGGACTGAGCAGCAAGCTACTCACCTTGTTACTAGTTCTTCTTCGGGTTTTTCTCGCTCTAAAAGGTGTTGGAAGTAATTCTCCAAGGCTTGTGCAGTTAAAGTTTTCTTTAGGTATGGATAGTAGAGGGGATGCCGTGCTATCACACCTGTTAGATATAACTGTTGTTAGCTGGATTAGGAGCTATTAAAACCAATTTGCAATTATCCTTTCAAAACCATTTTGAGATCCTCCTCAACTCAAACTGTAAGTATGTATCCTCTTTAATGAGCTTCTGAATAAAAAACAATAGTATGACAGCTTTCTCTCTGTCAGTAGAGAGGTAGTATGGAGCATGGCATGAAAGAATGCTCCCAGACTAAGTGATTATTGGACTTTTTCTGTCTGCAAGCAGTCCCTGTCACTGAAAGACACCTAAAGAACATCATCATCATTGCAACAAAAAACCCACATGCAGTTCTCTTTCCCTAAATGGCTTACGTGACATACTCGAGTAATCACAATTAACCATAACAAGGCATGATCAGTGACTGAAGGTTTGGTCCTTGCCCCACGCCTTGTATGAGATCCTGACACAAGCGTGAGAAGTCACAATTACATTTTTATTGCTGTAGATATGCTTTCATAAGCTTCAGATAACTTCATGCTGAAGCTGATGTTCCATAGCAGGATCATGAAGCAGATTTGTGTCACGGAGACCTTTTATCTGTGGACTTCAAAGCTAATGTAATCTTACAGGTCAAATTTGTTGTTATTATTTTTGTTCCTTAATAAATAGTGTCTTTATATCTGAAGAAGTCTATTAGCTATGCACCATTCATGATTTGGCAATGCTACATTGCAACAGTGGTCAACCATAGGAAAAGAAAAAAAAAAGGGAAAATGAAGAAAAAAAGAAAATCAACATTCCTTCATTCTTCAACCCCCAAAAGTTTCAGAAACAAGGACAAGAAAATTATATTCCTAAATATAAGTTCATCAGTTTTAGCATGACAGCTAGTAGCAAATCAAATCCCAAACGCACCTTTAATTCATACTGAGCTTTGAACACCACACGCTCTCATCTTCCAACAAGTAAGAGAGCCAATTGTTGCATGCAGAAGTAAGGAATAGAAGGAATTATTAAACAATGCAAGAAGCAGCACAATCATTGTAAAGAGACTGCACACTGAAATACACCATTTGGATTAACAATATAATAAACACATTCTCTTACATACAAGAGCAACTTCAGTTTTTCCTAACATTGTCGATGTTTCAGCCATATATATGTTACAAATTTCATATATGGAAATACTATATATGATCAGACAACCAAGAGACTGTATTACATAACACACACAGGAAGGAGTAGTGACTACCGTATAAAGGAAACCTTAAAAAGGCATTTCTTAACTTCGGGGAGCTTGACTTTGCAATCCTAAACAAAGATCTTTCTTTGTAGTATGACACTCAAGTATTTTTGATTAGTGTCTCAGGTTTCAACAGTGCTAAAAAGAAAACTACAGATATTTCATTAGTAAAATCCTTTTAATATGGATTATTTTTTGTTTCAGCACAGACAATTAAAAAAAATAATGAAGTGATACAAGAGTTAAAAAAAAAAACAACAGAACACTTGATATGTAACTCTTATTTGAAAATCTTATATCATTTCAGAAAGCAAGAAAAAGAAAAATACCTATGTTTGCAGAGTTGCCTTTGTCTCCACTTCTAGTATAAGCAAGATCTTCTAAGCGGTAAGTATGTGGACCACTTGGGAGATCTATTCAATATAAAAATGAATACATTTTAATGACATCTACAAACAATAAAATATTTTGAAGAAGTAACTGTCATTTTAACTACATACTTTCTGCCTTGTTTGTAGTACTAGTGAAAACATCTCCAAAGCTTCGTTCCCACAGGAACACCTAGGCAACAAGAAGTGAGGCTGGAGGCCAAAATTACGAAATTGATCCCTCCTGCTTCATCTCCCAAACTCCTTTTACGTTTTTACAGCAGAATGCTGTTCCAGGCATCCCTATTCCACCGCTCTTGAATATGAAAATTCATCTTAGTCTTAGCAGTGTGGTATCTCTGAAGCTACTATCTCATAGCAGCTACTTGTCATTTCTCGACTAGCTGAAAACTTTTGTCCCCTTAACACGTAGATCTCTCTGTTTCCAGTGTAGGTGGAAAATACATGTAGTTGCTACTTTCATAATTCTGTAACGTCTGTATATTCCAATAATGTCTGCAGAAAACAATCACAATTTAAAATTCCTTTTCAGGAAAACATGCGTGTCCCACTTTCATGCGCACTGTTATGACAGTTACTTATCCAGCTGCATAGAAGAAACCCAAGATTTCTTTTATCAAATGACTAATTTTGTAAATATCTTAGTATTCTATAGGAAAAGGTCACAAATGGTCATAAATGCATGCTCTATAGGAAGCCAATCTTAATTTTTTAACTTGTCAGTGTCTGAGTATTAGACTTTCAAGCCTTCAGAAACATAAGGATTGCTGAACTTCATTCAACAAAGCTCATATTAAGTATAACTTTTTTTTTGATATGTAAGTGGGTAAAAAGTAACACAGTACAGAGCTCTTGGAATCGATTACTAAGAATAGTAGGCTGTCACCATCCCATTTCTGTTCCCCAAAGCAAGAGACTAAGCACTTACTTTGTCACTTAGTTTCATTTTTTTGCCAATAGCAGCACAATAGTGAAACTCGAAGCACAGGTTATATCCCAGTTTTTAGGCAGTGAGCATACAGTAATTTCCAGCCAGTGTTCCTCCTGATCCAACTTCCCTACAGCCCTATTAGCTCTCCTGGCATCCCTGGCTTTTCAGTCCCAGCATCACTGACAGACTCATCTACGCTCCTGACATACATGCAGACTCCTCACCCCTCAGTTGCCCTCTGCTCTGTCCCCTTCCTGTTGTTTTCTCATCCTTCTGCACACAAGTGGGAGCTCTCCCCCTCTCTGCTCCTTGGACACCAGTAGGGGGAACATTCTGAGCAGGGAAGTGACAGCCTTCCTGCTTTCTGTCACAACTGCTGGTGCTATAGCTGCTGGTGGCAGCCACATGAAGCAACTGACAAGTGTCCTATTTTTTCTTAATTTATTTTAGTCATTTAAAAAAAAAAAAAAAGCACCACCAAAAATTCAGCCCTGGGCACATGGTTGTCATAGAAAATTTCAGTCTAATGTGTTAAATACTGTCAATTTTGAAGGAGATGAATTGATTTTCAAGACCCTCTCTTATGTTGGACTAATTTCATGTTGCAACAATGCAATTTGAAAATGCATCAGCCTATCTTTTCTGTATAGTTATTGCTTCTACTGAGGATATCAAACTATTGTGCTGGTTTTGTTTTTAATTTTAGGGAGTAAGAGACCTTATACTAAAGATGTTATGCTCTAAATGCTGGCCAAAGGCAGACTGTATTGAGAAGCATGAATATACCAATTTAAATTCACCCTCAAGATAAATGAATGTTTAAATTATACTTAAGAACAAAATTAACAAACAAAATTAATGTGGTAAGTTCAAGTATGATATAAATTAAAGTGCACCTGCTATTAAGGTATGGGTAGATACTCACAGCATACCTCATCACCATCAGGTGATCGATCAGGTAAACCCAGCCCTAGCCAAATCATCATTACCTTCAACTCCTTCCTGCCCACAGAGAACTGATGACTCCTCAGACATGAGCCAGGCTGACCTAAAGAGCTTTAGCAAAGCTGGGTAAGAAAGAAACTATGTCCAGATCCTGCTGGCTGCAGTTTTCACTGTCCCGTTCAGAAAGGGAGGCTGAAAGTCTATGGCAGTGGCAGATGGACAGACTCCAAGAGTTCATTTGGGTATGGGGTAGGAGATACTGTGGATGACAAAAATGCCTCACTACAACATCACACATAATCTGTATAGTCTATCCTAGTTCATGGTACTTATTTGGTTGAAACAGATCAGGCAACACTTACAAGAGCAGCTTTGCTGGCACACTGGACTGGCAATAACAGGGAAAACAATAATGGGGAAAGCCTACAATGAAAGAGGTTGACGCAGTAGGTTTGTTTCAAGCTTGATGCTCACAGGCTTTTCCATGTTCACTTCCGCAAAAAATGCAAGCAGACCTGTGCCATGAAACTTGGCAGAAAATATTAGAGGGTTTATTTATTTAATTGGGGATATTATTTTTGATTAAACAACTCACTGGAGTGGGAATCTGAAAAAGTCCAGCTAAAGCTTCTTGTTCATTTTGGACAAGACTACCACACTTCATACACCACAGAAATCACATCATTTTTAATAATTTGATTCAATACAATTCATTCAATTCAAGAAAAAATGTAGTGCTTATTCAAAGACTGAAGTATGACAATGTTTAAATTGAATAAGCTGTACAAGTCTTTTCTCCACCAGATATTTTGCACAGACAGTCTCTGACAGTCTCCCTTTAAACAAAGCCAGTTCAAGACAGCGTTCTGGTGTCCTCATTTATTATTACCCTAATTGATTTATCTTTCATGATCTGTTTATCAGGAAATTGTTTTCATTTAATAAACATCTTAAACAAATCTACAAAAGAATTCCCTTCAAAGCTAGGGCAAATGGTAAATTCAAATTCCACCCTCCCAGAACTACATCTAGCAGCATTTTTGAAATCCATTTTCGCATATTTCTCTTATCTATTCAAAGACAACTAACAGTCCCTCACACTTGAGATAACCAGGAAACTAGGAAAAATACTTCCCTCCTTACTAAATGCTGACAGAAAATGTTTTAGCAGAAGTTACTCCTTTTACAGTTTAACCCATTTGTCTATTTCTCATCCACGCTGTCCATGTGTTAAGCCACAGAAGTAGGTTAAGTATTACTCATATACAGAAAACATTTCTATTTACAACTAAGGGCAAAAGTTGAGAGATCCTTCTCAGGGGAAACAACCAGAGGAGCTCTGCTGTCCCTCAAAAGTGGGGTTTTGCCTGAATAAAACCTGAAGAATTCAGTACATAAATGCTGGTGTCAGGCACCTCAGAAAGTTTTTTCAAATGATAAGAAGGCAACAGGGAATCTATCAGCTTTTTATTTCTCCAATATTTATCATTGTAGTCATCTTGAAAAAAAACAACAAATGAAACTAAAAACAAACAGGACCTTTGATAACCCCTTTATGAAACAGAATAATGACTTCCTATTGCTTAACTTGCCCAGCTGGATGGTGCGAATCCCCCACTGCCCTCCTGGGCAGTCCAAGGTATGAGAGAGATTCCGGTGTGACATTAGATTTGCAACAGGCATAAGAGCTGAAAACGTTTAGGAGTTTAACTTGTTTCTCTGCAATACATAAATCATGGCATTGAAGGGATGTTTTGAATAGATGGGGAAAATGAAACTCATGCACAGCTACCAGGCATCTCTAGTATCAGTGACTTTCAAACAGGAACAAACACATTGTCGTATTTGTATTTAAAAATTTCTCTATAAGATAGAGAACATTCCCTACTAACTTATAATTAGTCATGCACTATTCTGTTACCAGTTTTGAGAAATGCTACTCACCTGTATCTAGAATCCAGAATAAATCTTAACATATCGGTGCCTTGACAACTTTCATTTTTTGAGTATACACAGACTTAAATGCCTAAATTAGTCTTTCAGCATTAGTATTATTTTTAGAAGTATTTCTAACAAGTAATGTTTAGGTACAACCACCTGATTTAGTTTTGAAAATATCTATCCACAGCTTTCAAATAATTCTCCTATTTCTCTGGTGGGAAGGAAGAAGGTAAAAAAGACTGTCTGGACCAAAAGGGATTTATGAAGTGTGCTATATTTGAAAAAATACCGTATACAGTTCTGCCATTAGAAAGAACAAAAATCTTCAAACGTTTAGCACTTTCAATAATCTGTAATGTAATACCTAGTTTGTGCAAACAATTCTGAACGCTTCCTTTTCATTGAAGGCATCCTGACCTGCTCCATTCAGCCCACCGGTATTCTCTTCTCAAGTTCCTTCTTTTCTTTCTTCAGAGAATTTGGTTAGACAAGTTTAACAGCAACACAGGAATTATCATGCTGGATCATTAGCCTAGTGTGTTTTCTTTAAAAGTCACCAGTTCCAGGTTGATCTTATTCTTGTTTATTTTGTAAAGGGTGCCGTATGGAATACAGCCAAATTTCCATTACCTAAATGCTAAGCATTCTGTAAGTCTGTCCTCCAATCAGAACACAACTATTTTGTTGTAAAGTAAAACCCACCATTTCTGGGATTAAGAAAGTAAGATTGCAATATACTTTGAAACCATGTTTCAATTTCAAGCCAGTGTCCAATTGTCTTCAGTTGTGTCTAAGACTTAGGTTTTTTTTGAATAACGATTTACTTACATGCTTGTTATAGTTTCAAATACTTTTTAGACTGTGTGATGCTAACCTCCTTCCTTTCAAGAAAATTAGCTAAACTTAGCTAAACTGTTTTGCAACAGACTTAAAAATATATAGTATAAAGAGGTAAAATATATTTCATGGACAAAATCTAGCACGATTTTCCAAGACAAAAACAGCAAACAATAGATACATTCACAACTAGAAAGATGAACATACCTTTCAATTCACTGCTAATCTTAGGTGGATCAGACAAAACAACCTCATCTGATGTAAACGTGAGATCCTCCTCAAATGTCTCAACATGCTGCCCATTTAAAAATAGGTTGATCTGGAAAGAAATACACATGTTCAAACCATCAATTTAGGAATCCAGTGTGACGTGAATAAGTAAAGCATATTTGTAATTAAATATTGATCTGGCACATTTTCAGTAACAGCTTTACAGATAAGGTTCTGTCCTTCCTTTTTAAAAAGTGACAGTAACAATAATGATCCATTATACACCTAAAGGAAATCTCTGTGTAGGGGAAAAAGGCATAAAAATCAAAGAAATGCTCTATCCATTCAGGTATGTTTTAAAGGAAGACAAATCTCTCTCTTTCCATCTCCTTCTATATACAGCAGCACTACATGGAATTTCGTGTCACAGCTCTTGACAGTTGGATCCCAAAACTTGAAAGCTTCCAGCTGTTCCATGGTATAACCCCCTTTTCTTCTTCTTAATGTCACTGTCTGTATTAATGACAAACTTCTCTTTGCATCCTAAATTTATGTACAAATACATTTTGTGAAAGCATCTTATTAAATAGAAATGAATACTGGATATTTTGGGTTTATGTTGAGATGAAAATATGAAATAAAAAATGCCACACTGTTCATCTTGCATGATGAACTATCACAGAAAAGCTGCTCTTGTCTTCAGTAGCTTTGCTGGAATTTTTCTCCCTAGATAAAGTTTTACATTACTTTTTAAACATGAAAAAACACATGTAGAAAATAACTACTGACTGCACTGTAAAACTACTGGTGACCTGTGATAAAATTGGGACAATTGCATAAGAGCAGTGGAAACAACAAATGAGATATTGAATCCAAATGGACACCCAGAAGAAAGGTGTTATCAAACACAAAACAAAAGAACCCATTGTGGCAATGTTAACATATTTGAAAATCTCCTTATGGAGTTTTTTCAGTTTTAGGTCAAATGCTGAACTAGAGGAACTAGACTCTTTGTAACTGAACTTCCAGTCTAGAAAAGCAGTTAGTTCATACCTTACTTACTCTGTAATCTAGGTAGACCATTGTTAATACATGGCTAAAACTTTGAATCAAGGACTTGAATCACTTACATCACACTTTTACGTAACCTTCCATGTTACTGCAGTACAACAGTGATAGGTCACATGACATTTTGTTAATAGCCTAACAGTGCATTCATCAGATTAGCTACCTAGAGCAAGGATTTTGATTTTCTTTATTGAAAAGAGTAGATGAGACACTGCTTTCTTTCTCTGCTGAATTAGGTTACTATTTAATCTCAACAGCATTTTACAAAGTCTGGAACACAGTGCTAATTAATAACTTTACATTTAATCTGATGAACTAAACAGTGGTAGGTTAAACTTCCACAAAGATAGTAATTTCACATTAAACTTGGCAAAGACAAGCCATTTGTGTAAAGCAAAAGGTAAGTGAGAATAAAAGTAAATACTGAAACTTATTTAAATGACAAGAAGGGTGGGGTTTTTTTTTAATATTTCTCCACTATGCACAGTTTATAAACTTAGTTTTAATAACTAAATAGCATCTCCTCTGTAAAATTAATCAAATTATTTCTACTACTACTCAAAGACAAATGTAACATTTGGGCTTATTTGAGCTAAGCACTGTATGCATGTTAAAAAAGGAAAATGAAACAGTTCTTTTCTGAAATGCTTGGAACGCTTAAATATATTACTGATAATCATGTTACAGAACTGTTTTTTTCAATCAACTGGGTTTTGTTTGGTTGGGTTTTTTTCTCTCCCCCGCGCCCTTTCACTTGCTGCTTGGGCTCCTAAGGCTTCCCTTCACCACCCTAAGCAGAACCCTGTCACAATACCTGTGGTCTAACAGAGACCGGTGTTCTGGCCTTTAGCCATTTTCTTGATGGTGAATGAATGAGAAAGCTCCTACTGAGTGAGAAGCATCATTATTAGGATGTCTGGGCATACTGAGATGCATGCAATAGCTAAAAGTCAGTTAAAAGCCTTGGAAAAAGAAGGGCGTATGTGAAGTTTTGTTTTGTCTGCAGTCTCCAAAGGATAAATTAACTATCTGATAGTATTCAAAAAGCAGAGACTAACATTTATAAATCCAAACATTTTATGTTTTCAGTAATGCCAGTTTCTTCACGTTTATCTTGAAGACTTCCATCCACTCAGAGGTACGTGTGTAACAGAAAGTATGTAGGACTGTAGTTCAACGTTTCATCTTACACTGTAATTTCTCACCTAGGACTGCCTAATCAGCTGAACCATAACTCTCACACTGAAAGAAACTATTGTTACAAACTGAATAGTGCCACAGAGAGAGAACTCATTCACAGGCTTCTCCATGATACTTACCACAATAGTTGCATAGGCTTTCATAATTTTACAGTTTTTGTAATATAGGCAAGAGCAGAAATTATTACTCCTATTTTTATAGACAGGGTATTTGGAGGGAAAAGGCCCAACTCGCTGTTAAGGTAAAAACTGGGTGAATTAGAGGAAATCCACTGATTTTAATACTTATTTCCAGTAGAATATACAAAATACAGACCTCCCCAAAAAGTCAGAAGACATGTTCACAAGATCATTGGTCAACTCTCTGAACACACAATTGCCTTCTCTTTAAAGAGGGACCATTAACTTTCAAAAAATATGTAATTTTCATAAGCACTCTTTGCAACCGCAGTAAAAATAATTCAAACCTACAATTCTAGGAACCTGAAAAGAGAAGCTCCGTTTTGATCCAAGATATTTCAAAATTCAAAGAAATTAAAACGCAATATTGGCAAGTTCAACTGTTGTAAAACATCCTGTATGAATAACATTAGTCTCTGGGAAAATATTTTTTTAATCAAAGTTACCAGAATACTTTGCAGTTTTAGGACTCAAAGTCACTGAAAAATGCCAGAGTCAGAATTTTTCAAATGACTTCAAAGAGAACCGAGCAGGCTTTAAGCAGTAAGTCTTACCTGAACATTGCTTTTGGGATAATAGAAGAAAAATGGCTTCAAAACTGGAGACCTATACACACAAAACAACAAGCACAAATGCCTTTAACCAGAAATCAATGAAAATGTCAGATCATACATATTTAGACTATTCATACACCAGACAAACACTTAGGAAATTGAAAGCTATTTAGCCATGATTAGCAACAGTTTCCCAAACCATTGTGGAAAGACTGAAAAGTGCAGAAATTCCTTAAATTTCATTATTCAGAAAGACAGATTTTATTTAAAGATAAAGAAAAAAAAGAAGAAAAAAACCTGGGAGGACAGGGTGGGGGTGGGTGGGACGGGACATGACAAATGACACTAGCCAACACACCAAAAATATTTTATTGACAAAGGACGCACTTCATGACATTGAAGTCTATTCCACTGTCATTTGCCCCACATTGATACCGAGGCTAGTTACACAGAGCTACTAGAAATACATCTACAGTTTCTTCCCCCATCTCCGTATGTAAGCCAGACATACTGAAGTAATTTGCTTAGAGACTGGAAAGTTTTTAGATGTTCTCATGAATAAGTATGGAAAGGGGAGCATATAAATCACCAGCAGGTTATAGCCATATCTAGAAACATAACAAATCAAACCAGGATTATTTTTTTTATATCTGTTCATCTTGCTCACATAATGGGTTCATGCTAACATTTTGTGGGATCTTCTGGAGCATTTGACCTCATGCTTCTAGGTGAAGTGGGCTGGTACAGACGTAAGTTTGCTGTGCCCATATTCCAAACTAACAGGTATAAGAGAAATCTGGTCCAGAAATCTGCATGTATTGGCACATACTTGAGCTACCGCCCTGCCATAAAGCCACATTTAAAGTTCTCCCTACAGCTCATTAAGCAAAGACATTGTTATGACCTGATCAGAGACTCATGTAACTCATATTCAGTAATTCAATACAGAATTTTACTATTTGCATATATATCTTGTAGCACTATTATCTTGTTATCAGTAATTATGCATAATGTACAATGGAAAGACTTTCGTTGCTTCTGTGGCTACTGCTTGAAGTTGGGGAAGCTTGTGATGGTGCGTGGCAGGAACACTACCATCAGACATTACAAGAAGTTAATGATCAGGAGTTAACTTACACTCTGGGGCGCCCTCCAACAATTCCAGTGAGGCCAGGTGCTGGAAATGGAAATAAAATTCACAAAAGAACTGTTAAAGCAATCTTCAAAACACTAGAGCTCATAGCTTACCATAGCCTGAATTGTCCCCATATATAGGCGTATTTAATAAATACTCGAAAATACCTAGCAAATTGATTTATGAGAACATAACATAATAAAACTCAACGTTTTATACAACAGTTAAAAAGACAAAACATGTAAAAGCTACTGTGACTTTTAACAAAGAAATGAATTTGTTTCAAATATGCAAAGTATCATCTAAATCTTTAGGTGGTTCTTCCCAATATTTTGTACACGGATGCCACTCAGGTGATACATTTGATAGAAAAAGATCTTAGCTTTGGGGTTTTTTTTGCTGCTGTTGTGTTTACTTTTGAAGACAGCAGAGAGACAATTCTGACCCAAACCATGGTTTGTTTTAGTACTTGTTTAATATGACTTTGCTTATTAAACTCTTTCAGATTAACTTGCATCTTTCTCTTAGAATTTTCACTGCTAATTTTGCTTTTTTAAGGTGCTGGGTACTGTAGATCCCATTCTCTCTCTGCTAAATAGGTTATTTAGGAGCTTAAGTCAGTAGCATGATCCCAGATTTGCAGTAAGTCAGCACTGTGATTAGACTCGTGTTTATTCTCAGAAGCAGGTTGCCAAGCTTTGCTTCCATTAAACCCATCTACTGTTCTGCTCTTCTCATCCAGAGCATAGCTTCTCGCCCTTCTTTCTGGCATGGATAGCAGGCATCCACGATACATAGCTCCGTATAGCATTGCAGGGGAAACAAACAGTAAAGTGCATACATTAAATCAGTCTAGGAATTAACAAGTGTGTTATGCAGTCCCTTAAAAATAAATGCGGTGGAAAGCTGCCCACATGGTGTATTTACCCAAATTAATCCTAGCTAAAAATGGGCTTCTTGCTTCCTCCAAGTGTGAATTCTCTTTCTTTGTGCTCCAAACAGACTAAAAGCCACATAGCCATACTGTTGTGGTACTAAGCTCACACTGATAACCTCTACTTCTCAGCAAGCTTTTTTGGTTTAGCTTGGATTCAGTGCCTTGGTAATGTGGACACATACCAGTGGCAGCATAGATGGTACAACACAGCATCGATTACAGAGTCCTGCTACATTCACCTTCATGGGAAGTGACTGAAACAGTCATTAACACAGGGTTCTAATGAAGTTTTTGAAGAGGGATGCTGTTACATAGTCCTCATCTTGATCACACTGCTCTATAATCTGAGACACATTTGGAATCAACAAAACTAATATTCAGTGCACATCTGAATGATTGATTCAGAGATGGTAATTATAGTAAATAAACCTACAGTTACAGAGGAGGTTTTCTGCCCAAGGCTAGTCCAGTATCACTCTGCCAGCTTGGCCAGTGTGCTAGTAGTACAGTAATTGCACATTATTACTAATTCACAAGATAAACAGACTTCACTGACTATATTTTTAGCCAGAGACTGAAAAAACAAGCCAACCAACCAACCTCAAAACACAACTACCTTCAAAAGTTGCTACAGTTGAGAACAAAGGGATTAGGGGTGTTAGTATTAACTCCTCTTTCTCCAAAAAAAGCCCATGGTGTTTGCTTTTTAGTACAGGAAAAAACCAATGCCTTCAACAACAACAAAAAAGCCATGAATAACCACCTTCCTACCCAGTAAGTTCTGCTGAAAAAAATGTGGTAGCGAATAGAATATGAAAGAGTCCCTTACATCAGTGTTACACAATTTTAAATGATCCAGTGAAGACTGAGCCCTATACATATAACCTGTGCACTCATTCAAGCAGAAAACTGCCATCCACCTTTAAAACCAACTGCAGTTATTTTACTGAATTATGCGCCTAGTGCGTTTATCTAGGTTGTTGGGGAGGAGACTGGATATGGTAAGGTCATGTTGAAAATATAGGTTCATAAAGTTAATTTAAATTATCTGTGGATTGTCACATGGCTCACTTCCTGCTAGGCAGCTGAACTGCTCATTAAGGATACCAGATTTCACTCCAACATCAATTTCAACTTCCTGCAAGCTCTCAAAGAAAGCTCTTCACTTGCCTACTCTCACACAATGGAACTTGGCTCCTACAACAAAGCAGTTCTCTAAACACTGACAAGAAAACAATCCATCTAAGAGCAACTACTGCTCACACCTCGAGGCTACGATGACCTTTTACTTCTGCTTGCTATTGCTAGTCTTGCGAAGTTCTCCAGCATAAACTACTGTAACAGCAGGTCTGCCTCTGGAGATACTACAGCTACCCCTGCACGTAAATGCAATTGCAGTTGCAACATAATATTCATTTTTATCTCACAATTATCCAATCCATTGTTTATGTTAACACAGAAAAGATGGGAGTGCTTGTAAGTACAATTTAATTCTATTTATATGCAATTCCTATTTAGACTTCACGCAGAGAAGATGAAGCAAATCCTAAACTGATCATGGTTTACAATCAGGGATTTGTTATTTGTGCAAACACACAGCACC
The DNA here is from genome assembly GCF_964106895.1 of Numenius arquata. Taxonomy (NCBI): domain Eukaryota; kingdom Metazoa; phylum Chordata; class Aves; order Charadriiformes; family Scolopacidae; genus Numenius; species Numenius arquata. Next base: position 38,985,624 of record NC_133580.1, on the reverse strand, counting down.
AGAGCACACCACCTCACCTCACAACTCAGAAACCCATTACGTTTCTCCAGTAAAACTGAAAGAAGGGAATAGAACCTGAAGCACAACCAGATAACAATGGTCTTGTCACTGTGGCCAGACCTACTTCTGCAAAGTTAATTGTGAACTCCATCTGCTGTCCTAAGACACCTCTTTAAAAAGATCTCCTCGTGCTGTACTTTATGCTTACCTTACATTGCTAGCTTAAAAACCTGCGCAGATGCTCTCCCTCCCTCCTTTCTGGAAGAAGACTTATCTTTATCTACAATGACATGAGTGATTTATCATACTTGTAGAGAAATTCAGTCAGGCTGCAATATCAAGTTGATAAGATTATTGGCTAAATTGAAGATGTTGATTTCCTTTCCCAGAAACTTTACATGACCACTATTTGCTATCAGAGCTCCATTCATTAGTTCCTCAAGGCAGATGAAGTACCATTACGCACAGTGCCATCCACTCTGCCAACAGTCACACTCCTGAACAAGTTGCTTCTCTTCAAGCTGACAAACAACTCCACACCATTACTTGCCAGCTTCTGTGCCTCAGAACAGCACAAAACTGATACATTACAAAATGAGCTGAAGGTCTTTAAGTTGGAGACCTTCCTCTCAATCCATTTATATTCTGCTCACGATCATCTGTAGGCACAGTATTTGTCTGGTGTAATCAAACTGAGTATCATATTTACTTTGCTTCAACTCTGTATGATCCAAAAGCCTGCCATTTCTGAGAATGTTTTCCCTCACAGTGCCTGAGGATCTAGCCCGATAAATACAAACTCTCAAAGTGGCTGGGCATTTAAAAGCAATGAATAAATCCTGGGGATTACACCACCTGAATTCCACTGATTTCATTAACTCCCAAGCATACGGCATGATTGGAGAAATGTCAGGCACTAAGTCCATTAAATTTACTTCTTTCTAGGTGACTAAGTGAGTTTCTAAGGTTTCTAGATGTGGGACCCTTCCTTTAAATCCTGTGCTTAAAGGTTTGAACTACACTGAATCTATGATATAAAGAATCAATTATTATTTAACAAGTGCTTCTCTTTGGTTAATATGTGCAATTCTTCATACAGTCTTATCCTGTATTTTCATTTTATGACTTCTCCCCTCTAGCCTACTTCCAATCTTATCTATTTTCAGCCCAATTACTTTAGGAAAAACAAACCATCATCTTCTGTGTGTACACGTATGTATATATGTATTTGTCAGGTTTTCTCCTCGTGTTCATGATTCTTCCAGCACACCTGCAAGACCCCAAATTTTGGGTCCAATGAAAAATTTCATCCAAATCTGAAGGATAGAGAGGAATCTCAAGAATATCAAAGCACGCTAACACCCCACGACCACCATCCCCTGTGATTTGGCAGTGTAGTGACAGATGTGCATGCAGATAATGCAAGGTAAAGTGCATTCAAGATATACTCCTCAATACAGCAGTTCCACCACTTCTCATCCTTCATGTATGCTTTCTCCCTCCAGCTGTCCCTCTTTTCATCCTACAAAACTCATCCAAGGATGGACTTGCTAATACCAATACTTTTAAAAATATCATATATGATATGCTGGAGAAGACAGTAAGTTTCTGATGAATTTAATGTGGTATTAGGAAAACAGAAGAGTACTGGGAAAACCAATGTTGCTCTCAGTCAGGGCTGTCACAGCTCCCCTCCCTACCCCAATCCTTTCACTCATTCTTGTCTCCTCCCCTGCACCAGCTCTGGTGTTCACACGAGCATTTCATAGAATCATAGAATCATAGAATCATAGAATGGCTAGAGTTGGAAAGGACCTTAAAGATCATCTAGTTCCAACCCCCCTGCCATGGGCAGGGACACCTCTCACTAGAGCAGGTTGCTTAAAGCCCCATCCAGCCTGGCCTTGAACACTTCCAGGGATGGGGCATCCACAACTTCCCTGGGCAACCTGTTCCAGTGCCTCACCACCCTCACTGTAAAGAATTTCTTCCTTATATCTAATCTAAATCTCTTCTCTTCCAATTTAAAACCATTGCCCCTTGTCCTGTCACCACTCTTCCTGACAAAGAGTCCCTCTTCAGCTCTTCTGTAGGCTCCCTTCAGGTATTGATAGGCTGTTATAAGGTCTCCCCGGAGCCTTCTCTTCTCCAGGCTGAACAACCCCAGCTCTCTCAGTCTGTCTTCATAGGAGAGGTGCTCCATCCCTCTGATCATCCTCGTGGCCCTCCGCTGGACCCGTTCCAACAGGTCCATGTCCTTTCTGTGTTGAGGACTCCAGAGCTGGACACAGTACTCCAGGAGGGGTCTCACGAGCGCAGAGTAGAGGGGCAGAATCACCTCGCGAGACCTGCTGGCCACACTTCTCCTGATGCAGCCCAGGACACGGTTGGCTCTCTGGGCTGCCAGTGCACACTGCCTGCTCATGTTGAGCTTCTCATCCATAAGCACTCCCAAGTCCTTCTCCTCGGGGCTGCTCTCCAGCCATTCTCCACCCAACTTGTATTTCAAAACTAGCAATAGTAAAAAGAATGCTTAAAATCAGCCCAAACAAGCACCAATTTCAATATGTAGAACCACCATCTTTTAATACATTATAATCTATGCCTTCAGTATGACAACCTGTAAAATGCCCCATGGCAGGAAAAGCTCCAGTCGGAACCCGCAATCAACTTAAGAGATGCAAAAAAAAGCTTCATTCCTCCCAGCTCTCATAATTCCCCACTGGGTTTTCTGATGGTGGGACAGCCTTATGTTTTGTCTCCTTAATAGTTCCTCTATCCTATTCAAATCCTACTTTAACGGTCACACACAAATTTTGGCTTATTACTTGTTCTTTAATCTACTTCTGTCAAAAAGTAGTAAATATTTCTCTGCAAATCTGTGTATTTTTCAACAGAATAAGACATTATGCAATATATGAAAGATGTTAGACTGCATGAAACATTTTGTAAAATGTTTTGGAGTAAAAAAGCATGGAAGTGCTCTGACTAGTGGAAATCTAAAAAGCTTTAAGTACCTTAAACTCATTAGGTGACACTTCTTTCTTTGAAACTACTGAGTTCCAAAATATAATGATGTCTCTTGCTCACCAGCTTACAGTTTTTGACCATAAATGGTTTGTCCCTTATATTTTTAGTGACTGAATTAGCTCAACCAAAAGGTTATTGATCTATTTACTGCATATTCTAAGGAATGCTATATATAATATATTTACACATAAAAACCAGACATCAAGTAAGTCTACTTCTCAAGCATTATTTTTTTAAGTGATCAAACTAGACCAATCTGATGTTCAAGGTTTTATACTCAACAGTTCTTACAATACAATTGAGAAGTACAAAATACATACAAAGCTTTGTTTACAGGGGTCAACTATATGATCTTAATTATTCTATGTCCTCTGAATACAGAAGATAAACTATCTTCTGCAATATTATTCTCAAAAATGAGGACTGCAGTAAACTGTTAGAACTAGGACATTTCTGGAAGTATCTTCCAACACACTTAGGACATCAGTCATAATATTTACATATACTCAAGCACTTTAAAATCTCAAGTTGTATTAACCAGCTGTCATCTTAGTGTCAAACTCCGGTCATTTTAAAGTGAAATAAGGGTCAGTACATGATTTCAGCTATTAGTAAAACATTTTTTAGCTACTGAACCCCTGTTAAAACTATAAATGCCAGTTTCCCACAGCAAGGTTCTTCTTGAGTGTCTTCTACATTGCATTGTATTCAGAATAAAGTATCTGAATTAAAGACAAAAAAATAAATACACCGTATCAACACAAGTTATTAAAATGCTAACCAGACTGCATATAATGAAGGTATTTTCCCTGAGTAGTACAAACCTGCTCTGTGATTTTATGAAGTGACGGTGAATTACTATAGACTAGGCAATGTAGAACTGCACTGAACTCCCACAGGCTACTACAGATTTAAAAATCTGATTCTGTATGTCTCAGATTCTTCACTCACTTCATAGAACAGGAAAAGAGCTCCGAAGGCCCCGCTTTTAAGACTGAACATTATAAGCACATTTAAAGCTTTTATTTTTTTTTCAGGAGACTGTACATACATAAACCCAAACAAACTTGTTAGTTGCTGTTAAAAAAACCCTGTCTATTATCAACTTTCAACATACTGGGAAATAAAAAGCAAGCATACTTTTACCAATTGAAAGTTTAACAAACTCAGGTGTTAGTTGTATAAAAAGATTAAAAGATTGGATTAGGTGCCTTTGTCTTTTATTGTTGTTTTTTAATAGCTTGTATCCCTTTAAGCCCATCAGAAGACCATAACCCAAATGAAAACTGATTAAGCGTTCCAACAGGCAAACTAAATACCATGCTCAACAGAAGTCTACAGCAAAAGCCTTCCATTCCAAACAGAAAACAAACAACAAATCACTCTCTGATGTATGGCATGTCTATATACAGTAACTTCAAATTTTAATCTGGGCTTAAGGATTTCATCTGCAGTTTTAGGAATACTTCAGAAAATTTACTTGCAAGTACGCTCATGTGCTCCACTGGTCTTCAACAAAACCAATGGGAATTAAAAAAAGCCTTAGAAAAAAATGTTAGGGAATAGCTATGAAAATCTGTCTTCCACTCTTGATTATGGAAGCTTTTTAGAAGATGCCACCTTCCCAAACTTCTCTCTTGCAGGTCCTTGTCTATATTGCAGAGCACAAAACCACACATGCTTCAGCCCATTCCAACACATAGGTAGCATTCCTTTATCTCTTCTTTCTAACACAGAGGGTGAGACTGCATAAGAAAGAGGGAATTTCAAATCAGCACACCACCTTGAGATGGTTGTCTTTCTACTAATTTTCAGAAGTAAAGATCTACCATAAATAGGGTATGAGAGATTCAAGTCCATGGTTCTTCTCTGCCTAAGGACACTCCATCCCTCCATAAGTGACTAAACTCCCATGAGGCATGTTCTGCTTCTCGCTGAAGCTGTTACCCTTTCTAGAACAGTAATCATCTGCAAAAATGGCCCAGTGAAACACAGAGGGAGGAAAAAGCCATGGGAGAAGGGGGAGGGAAATGAACATCAGGTGCTGTGATTAGAGAATTCACCTAGGACAAGAACAATCATCTTGGTTCTGGCTTCTGGTTCCCAAGATCATTTATATATCTAGCCAACAAGAATTTTAATTTGTCTTGTCCATGGAGCTGTCTGTTTTAAGATGATTAAGCAGCGGGCATTCCTTGTTCTTTCTGCTCTTCACAGCAAATTCTGGCAGCCTACACCACTGTCAGAAACTAAGCATCATTAAGTTGATTCAGTTATTAGTACACCGCTAATTATTGTTTGGCAGTATTGCACAAGTTTCTTTTTTTTTGTTGGGCAAGTCGCACTGAAGAAAACAAGAAAAGAAAAAAGACTCTTCATAACCACTGCCTTAAGAGTATTCCACATCAACAAGCAGCCTACTGAGAATTTAGATCCCAAATCTGACCCTTCTCTGCATACAGAGAGTTTAGCTGTGCAGGTAATACAGAAATCTACAGCACAACATCAACTGAAAGTGACTGTATGAAGCAGTCTCAATATATCTTCAACAAAATAAAAGAAAATACTATTTATGGGGCTGTTCAAGCACTCGGAAGCATGTCAGTAAACAGCTCTGATACCCTCTGACACTAGTCATTTACATCACAGAGGCCAAAAACCTTGTTGAAGTCCTGTACCTGGCAAGCAAAAGTGTTATTTATCACCATATGACCCAGATGATTCCAGAAATACACTCCTTCCCATTGCTGCTCATTAGCAGTGATTCTATAAATTGAAACAGATTTTTTTTTTTTTTTTTGAGAAAAAATGCTACAGGATGTTCTAAAAAGTTTAAGCTGTTCCTTTAGGAGACAAAACCAACATCCCCACCATTGTCCACGCAGACCAGCTAACCAGATTCTACACAGGAATGCATTTGTTTCATCACGAAGAGTCCTGATAACATGACCTGAAAGCTTGCTAGCCACGTTAAGACACAGATGTTCATATATTTTGGTAACTCAATTTCAATATTGGACATACCCCACCCAACCCAGGTGGCACAGATTTTTTTACCCTTTTTTTCCATTCTGTGAAGACTGGTGGTGAAAGGAAAAAACTGAAACCTTAATAAACCTAGCAATTTCAGACTTCAAACAAGGTTATGTACACCGCAGCTGCTTTATGAAAGAGGCAGCACAGACTTAAGAATTTGGAGAGACAAGTATACATTCATTAGCTTTGGATCTTATAAACAAGTAATTGTTTTAAAATCTACCCAGCTTTCCTTTGTTGAAAAAGATATTTGCTAGGGGACTGTCTATACACATATAAAATAAAGAATAAGTATAGACCTTTACTTTCAGGTATGTTATATAGTCTACTTGAATAATGAAAAAGGAGAAACTACTTCAATTATGAATCCTTAACTAACTATAGAAATGATAGTTTGGTCCAACTGTGAAAACACCATCTTTCATTCATTAGAAAAAACAGTCTTTATATGCAACGTACATCTATGCTAAATGCAGACCTACTAACCAGCCTTCAAAATTGCAAAATCTTTAAAAATTATCTCAATGAATATTCCCAATTAGTACTACGGGATCATATTCTATCTTGTAGGGGGAAAAAACCAAACAAACAAAAAAAAGACAACCATGCTGTACTTCCATACAGTTTGGAACCCACTGAAAATACAATGTTTATTAGTTCCCTAACTGCAAGGCAACACCTACCCGCCCCTCCATTTATCAGGATTCTATAATTGCTATGGAAGTTGAAAAACTCAGATTAAACTCATGTAATTTTAATTTTGAAGATCTATGTAAATCCTCACCATATTTTTCCACAAGGTACGTAGAAGCCGTTGCAAAATATCTGAGCTCTCGTCCTCAAAATAAGCTGTCCAAGTTTTAAATGGATAATAAAAGTGGGATAAGTATCCATAATGTAAGCAGCAAATCATAATATATGAATGTGTTAATTACAACTGAAATGGATATAGTGGTGACACTTAAGTGACTTGGAAGGAGAACGGAAGGAGAAAAAAAAAAAGTTTGCTCAGAATAATCAAACATTAAGTCCTCCTAGAAAGTGAAGAGAATCCAATGACATGTAAGAAGAACAAATGTGAAGGTTTTTTTGAACAAACGTTTGGTAAACAGTAGAAGCATAAATCATTTCACACTTGGTCACCCTTATGCCAATTATAAACTCAAAACTAAGATGGTATAATTAAATCCCAGCATTTTGACTTTACCTCGCAAGTCAATTAAAAAATAAATCTTGCAATAGTTTCAGTACGCCACAAATTCATACAAAATCAAATAATAAAGACACATTAACTTGAGGTTAGACAGAACTTCCATTTTATCATTTTGCTGATGTCCGCAGGTCCCTTTTCTATGCCAAAATTAAATACTTTAAAAAAATTACGATTTCACTATGCACAGAGCAATGAAACCGAACACAGCTCAGTCTTTGGGTGCTAGTCATGTTCAGGAAAAAAAATAAAATGAAACTTTAAAATCCTTAGAAGATGATGTGAATATTTACCCATGCCAGTTCCAGCTGGTGCAATCTCTCTGGAGAAGATTTCTACAGCTTCCTTTTGCTTATGGTGTACAGCAAGCCAAATAACAGCTTCCCGAAGACCCTGCTTCAAAAATTAGAAATTAGATTAGCTTAGATGCAGAACATCAGTTAAATTTACCACATCAAAAAATAACGGTAGCTCAGCATTCAAATTAAATCTAATGGAAATGTTTAGTGCTCACTGCTATAATTTTCATTTCACGACTTTTCATCCAGCATCAGTGGAATTTTCTGTTAATGTTTCATTGTCTTTTTTATTCTGCTACCATGAAATCAACTATTGGGTATCTCAGAGTGCTAGGACACTGTGCTGCTTCTCCAGCATTCTTGAAGAATCAAGTATTATAACTAATAATACTTTATAAGAAACTAAATGCTTGGCTTCACTCTCAATGGAACTGGCAAACGAACTTTCTTCTTCATTTTAAGTCCACTGAGAATACTTTGGGGTCAAGTTAGAGAGCCAGGTTTACCTCTCTTAGCATCCAGAAGTAAGAAGATTTGCCTAGGGAAAAGAACTCAAACCTAATCCTTGGGAGTTAAATGGGACAACGGAACTGGTAAAAGCCGCCACGTTTCCAGAGAAGAAAATAGACGCTCCTCTAAAGGTAAACCCAATCAGTATTCTGCTCCCTACTCTGAAGTCAACTAATACACCTGCCCTTGCAGATAAGTACTCTCTCTCACTTAAGGTTTTATTTCTCTAAAAATTTCTTTTCTGCCACTGAAAGATCTACCTTTGGAATCAATACACTCTGGCAAAAGCCTTAGAGTGAACATTAGGTCCCACTGAGGGCAAAGACTGTATTTATTCAAGAATTTACATCCACCAGTAAGAACTACCTTTAGTCTACCTTTGCATATCTAAAGATGTGAAATCTGCTCAAAATACAAGTCTGCCCCGAAGTGTCTCTTCATTGTCCCAAAGCAGAAGCACACCCATTTCCACGTATGAAATAGAACTGCACAAGGTCTCAAAACCTACTGGTCAGGAGTTTCTCATACAGCACTACTCCAAATATGGAGTTCTGCAGCAGGGTATTTCTGCCCTCTGGTAGTCAGCTCTCTGAAGTCAGCTTTTTTTGTTAATGAACATAAAGAAAGTTTCTTTGGTAACCTTACAGAAAATTCTTTGCTTACTTAATCAATGTGAAATTCAAAAAAGGAGGAGTCTGACTACAAGATACTAGGGGATTTCTTCCGGTGTTTATGTCCTCTTTTTATGTCAAGAGGAAAGGATACATTTCATGAAAGCATGAAAACCATAACAAAGTTTGGGTATTTGTGGGGTTGTTAGGGTTTTTTTTTGTTATTCTACGGAGCTCCGAGGATTTCATAACTCTCTAAAAACACCCCGCCTAAAGAATTCTTATGGATTTGGTAGCTGTTCGACTAAAAATGTAGAAGAGTAAAGGAAAACTGAACATATAACTACCTAGGATACTGAAGGGGACATTTTCCTGAAAGAAAGGAACAACTGGATTTTGGAAGATCCAAGCCCTTCTGAAGCTATGCCAGACATTTGCTATGCTGGGAAACAAATGTACATGACTAAATAATGTATTTTTTATTTATTCCAACGTTTTTCCTTACATATAGTAATTTCTGAAGCATTTAATAGCTTCTCAATTGTGCATAAAATTAGAAGAATATTTTAAAATAGCATTTTTCCTCCTAGTGTAACACTTTTAACAGATTTGAGCAAAAAGCTTATTTCTTCACAAATACAGAAACCAGTGACATTTCTGAAAGCATCAGAGATGAAATACTCAGCAGACAGGCAGGATACAGACACTGCTAGAATTCAACAGCTCTAACTTCAAAACATAGGGGTTGAGGAGTGGAGAGCAGAGGGGACACATTTTTTTGGTCAGATATAAAGAACGGAACCACCACTCCTTAAAGGAGTCCTCCCTCCTCTAGGCCAAGGAACAGCATGATCCTACACAGCACCAAATTTTTCATGACTTAACACTGAAAAAACAGAGGAACTTTCTTCATGCTAACAGCATCTTTCCTCTAATAGATAGGAACAGGAGAGGAAAGATGAACACCTTGAAGTTGTTATTATATGCAGGCAGTTGATAGACGAACTGAATTAAAGTTGTAATCAAACAAAACCACATCTCATCCTTCTTGCACGTTTTGATGTTTGTTCACTATCCAAAGTGAGCAGCTGTCCCTGATTTCAAGAACTAGAAGTCATGTCAAAAACAATTCTAAAATTACTTGAAGCAATTGTCCATTTACTCAGCTGGCAGTGAAAAATGCTAGGCTATCATGCCTGACAAAATATAAAATTTACTCATTAGAATTCTAGTAAATTTAACAGTATCACAATAAAACAGTCTTTTCCAACTTGAGTAAAAATTTTAAACTTTAAAAAATTTTTTTTCCTCTTCAAAATAACTTGAGAAACTACATGCTTGATCTGAACTCCTAAACTGCCCATCTTTTAATACATCTCCTATCTCTAGTATTACTTTAATTGCCCACATTTCTGTAAAGCTGCATTCTTTAAAAACATTACATTAACCAGCAAATGGAGTATTACCTTTTGAAATACTGATATTATATATTATTATCATTTTCCTGTGTATATACAGTACATTTCCCCAAAAGCAATACTGTTGAACACACCAACGTTTGAAAATCTCAAGTCAATTTCAGGAATTTAAGTAACTTCAGCAATGTAGGAACATGGATGCATTTCCTAGTGGCAGCTGCTGAAATTGTGTTTATCATAAATATTGTCATATGCTGCACCAAGCATTCTGGTTACTGTAAGAGTATCCCAAAGAGACCATTATGTTACCAGACTACTAAATCCTCTATTCCAACTCAAATACAAAACAATACCCCAACACGAACAAGCTCGCTAATGTCAGCTTGTACCAAGGGAGGAAAACCTCCCAACTTTATAGCTGGTGATCAGCTAAAACCCAATAACGAAGGGCCTTCTTGTTTTACTATGTTTAAACCTAAATCTTAAATATTCATGAAGTCAAAAGATGAATTCTCTCTACTTCCTATTCTAGTGGTATATCCACACAGCAGTACTCTGAGGTACCATAATGGTAAATATAATTGCTTTCATCTTTAAGTACCCCTATGTAGACATTGTCACAGGGAGACACACACAGTTAATTTCTCAGCCTCCAAGCTCACAGCCTGGAAGATACCTGCCACAATACTACCATGTAGGAAATCCTGCAAACGTGATTCACGTTTTCATTAGTATATCTTGATATTCATGTAGGCAAAGCCTAAAATAAAAGTTTAAGGGTCAAGGTAGGAGAGGCTGTATTATTCTACCAGATCATGTATCACTGAAAGGATAGAAATTTTCTTCTATAAATAGAGAAAGAGATGTCCCGATCAAGACAATATAAATAAGAAACCAGTTTTCCAATTTAAAGTTTCACTAGATTAGTGTAAACAAATTGCTACACAGAAAATATGCAGCCATGCCACAAACTTAACAAATGCCTTTTTTTTAAAAAAAAAAAAACAAAAACATTCAGTATTCCCAAAGCTACCAAGAGATTCATTAAATTACTACAAATAATAACTAATAGGAAATATCCTTGGAGAAAACATACTTAGGCATCCACATCTACTTCCTGGTTCTAAAGTGTACCATGTCTTCAATATTCCATTTAAGTTCTAGGTTTACTTCCTTGCCCACAGATGCAAGACACAATGGTCTATGAAAATAATAAGCTGAATCCTGTTCTGAGTGGGTGAAACCACTATTAAAACTGGACATATAGACTATTTTAAAGTCATTTATCTTAAGAGTATCATAATTAAAACAAAAAAATAGCAAAACAAAGTTATCATTAATCAAGTCTTAACAAGGTGTTGTAAATTGATTAACAAAGGGTTAGTATAGGAAACTGACAGACACAGCACATATAGTTCTTATATAGCAAACTGTAATACCTGATGCACTATTAATAGATACCTCTCACATGAAGCACATCCAGTATTTCTAAACCATGAACTCATTGACACTGTGACACTGTGATAACCCCTTCTTCCTCTCCGACAGAAACCCACAGAGCAGGAGATATTAAACACCACTAGGGTTACTCAGTGCTGATTCAGGTTCCTTTTCTCATGCTGAGCTGCTGCTGACAAAGCGAGCTACCAGAGTTGCAAGCAACAACCACATAAATAGATGGGGAAGACTGGGAAAGGAAAGAAGGCAAGCATTTCTTGATTTCTAGGGATACTTTGTGTTATCAGGAACAGGCAATATTCTACACAGCAGCTCAGACTACAGTATACAGGCCTAGATAAGCCTGGGATATACAGTGATTTCACAGTTGCAAAGGCAAACCTTCACACACAGTTTGACAGACCTGTGTCAGAATTAGTCCAGCCACGCTAGACATCTACATGGAGCTCCAAATACTATTTAACTTATCCTGTCCTGGTGTTCATATACATACTTGCTTCTCCTCTTTAAATTTAGATGGTAGAATCTTCAAAGCAGGAACTGTTTTCTTTGTGTCTTGACATACTACCTAACATAACATGTCTCTGTTTTCTATTATCTGCAATCTTCTGTTCTCTATTATCTGCAACGCAAATAACCATGTCTAATTTTGTATGGAAAGATGTGGTAGGAAAGACCATTTAAGAGATGACGTTATTCCTACCTGAAGGCCTAACAGGCAGATGTTCTCCTTAGGATTCTATGACTTTGAATTTTAAATGGAAAAGCAAACCCCACTCCCCACCCCTTTTTCTCAAGCTTCTACGGATGCTTTCAGATGAAAACTCCTCTGGTTGGTTTCTTCCAAATTGCTGCAGGAACCGGGTGAAGTGGGAAGGCCATAGACCGATTTCCTGCGTTTCAGCCTCAGCTCTCACATCTTATTTCAGGCATGTATGGAAAGCACATAGAATTGAGGTAACGCTCTATTTACTTTTAATGTAAGACCTGGGAGTTGAGGGTGGAAATACAGAAAATACTATAAATACTCAACTTAATTTGGAAAAATTATTTAATGTACTGTAAAAGCAAGGCAAACTGAACAATAAGGAAGTAGAAACTGCTCTTTTTCAAATGATTATTCACTGTATACAACGAGTCAGAAAATCTTCTATGTAACAATTTAATTAAAGAACTATTACAATGCATAATCATAAGGAGCTGGTATGAACAGAACACATTCCTGTGTATCAAAATTTTGATTCTGCAGTCTCAGTAACACGTTTAACATTGCAGGGTTTATGGTCCAAAAAGGAAAAAACCGCATTATAAAGGTGGTTCATCAGGAAGCAACTCTTGCTGCTGTGCAGAATGAAATTGAAGCTCAAGCACTAAAAGCTGCTGCTATAACTTGCCCAATTTCTAAGAACACTTAATATTTATAGTAATAAGTTCACTGTCTTTCTCCACATCATGTTCTTGTCTCCTATACATACAAATTGACAGCTATTTCAAGTGCTGGTACTCCTAAAATCAAACTTAGAGCTGAGTTTTGCCACGTGTATCTTGAGAGTTTTGCAAGACTGCCACTGACAAACAAGAATTAGATGCTACTGTTTTGGAACAAACTAAACTGTCTAAATATTTAAAGTGCATGTAAGTGAGGGCAAAATTTACAGTCTGTTTCCTTTAAACAGGACTTTCATACTCTAGATTGGGAAAACAGACCAGCTGATTCATATTCTTATGTATGAATTTATTCAGACACAAAACACAATGCAGAGTTACAGAGTTGAAGATTATTTCACAAATAGTACTCAATTTTAAAGTTCCACAGGCAACAATAATTCTGCTATTTCCTGACTCTGCAACCTTTATAATGTGGTCTTTTAGAGTTACATCTAATGCAACTTAAGTCTACATCATAAGAACTTTTATAAGAAGATATTTCTTTAGATGAACAACATTAGAACAGGCTACAACAACATTTTTGTAAGATTGCATATCAGTGCTCCTGGAAAACCCAATACTGCAAAGACCTTGTCAGTGTTAATTTTGTATACTAAGTAGTGATACTGAATTATTTGCAAGATGATGGGATGAAATTCCCAAGATGATAGCGATTTCCTTTAAAGTTGTGGAAAGATAACAATATGGAGAGATTAAAAGAGGTCAGTAAAAGTTTAGGAACACTCCACTGAATACTTACACCATCTATACTCCTTCTAGCATGAGGTCCATATGTATCTTCAGACCCTAAAACCTGTATGTTAACTGCACTGTAATCTTCATACCCAAGCTGACTGAAAATAAGACGAGTCCTGCAACAAATGATTATTTTTTTTATTAGTAAACTGCCTCAAAATGATTATCTGAAGTAGTCCTGTGTGGTCCACAGGAGTTAGCCCTGTCATGTAAACTGGACTATGAATACTTTACGCTAAACAAATATATCTGACTGCTACAAATCAAGCGATTACTGACAAGGAAGTTATGCCTCTGAATTTATCCCCGGGTTTCAAATTGAGCCTTTTGTTTTTTCAAATTACTTGGAAGATGACAGGCAAAGAGAAATAAATGGATTTCAGGTCTTACTTTAACTTTAAAACAAGGATAACTTGAAATGTAATTACAGTATATGCATTCTTCCTGATTTTCATACTAGTAATTTGGTTCTTAACTGTTTCTACTGTAAGGCACTATGAACTATCAACACATACATGAAACTACCTCATTACATCACAGGAGCCAACGAAAAAAAGATCAAACTCAAGAAGGAACTTTTATTGAAACCTTGAAGGTATTTATTTGGGATTAACAAGCATAGAACTCGAATGCCAAAAAGTAGATAAAAGTTTTCAAAGAGAATGTTTCTTCGTTACTTGTGCCATTCCAGTCTGGCACTGAAATCCCTCAAACTCTTCCTATAAGGATATTTCCACCAAAACCACATGATGTCAAGAGTGTCAAGTTTGTCAAATAATGACTAATAATGGGGATGAACATTACCTTCTTTTTATACACCATGAAAACACACTGCTTTAAGATAGCCAGGACTTAGTACTTTTTTTTCCACAAGTATTAAATTTGTATTAAATAGACTGTTTGCAACAACTCTTAAAATAAACAGCCCATCTCTCAAGCACTAAAACCAAAAATGACCACTATAGCTTAAAGAAAAAATAATCATGTGAAGTCCAAAATTTAAAAAAAAAAAAATCACAGTAAAAAGAGTTAGAAAAAAAAAATCTTAAAAGAATCCAACCACTAAAAATAGTCCAACTTATTAACATGTTACAGATTGAAAAAATAAATCAAGTTCTGAAGCACCTAAACTGGCTCCCCAATAATCTTGGCCTAGCACCCTTCTAGCTGTATAACAGATTTTATCAGTTGAAACATTGGAATTATGTTAGGATGAGAAAAATACTTTGCATCAACAGAACATCTGGAAGACACTTAATGTATCATCATTTTTGTAAACATTAGCATGGTACCTGAAAAATGAAGCAGTGTACAGGACAAATACAAAATGTAATTTTCTAATTGTTGTAAAGAGATGAAGGTGGTCCATGTACCACAAATGAGGCCATCTTTATTTTGATGACTACAGTAAGACAGGTACCTCATTTAAGGTACCTAAAGACACAGTTTGCAAGTTTTTTATCTACAAACATTAGAGTTAGAGATAATAGAGATAATAGAGATCCAAAAATATTCTGTGGGTAATTTTTAGCCCTTTCCTGTGTCTTGGTATCACAACAGAGAACCATCAAAAATAAAAGGACACCAAAGACTAATCCAAAGAGACTTCTTCACACACATACTGCTAAATCTCTCCTGCTTTCAAAAATGAATAAATAAAGGAGAAGCACACAAGAAAGAAATGAAAGAAGTCATATTACAAGCTGCCAAAGCTGCTTAATGTCTTAGGCTGCCAACTAATTTGACCTGTACAATTGAAGCACCTTAAATTTGTGCACCTTACTCTGTACTTGTCGTCAATAGGCTACTGGGCAGAACTCAATTTAAAACGGACTGGAAAATAGCTAGCTGAAAGATCGTGTCATTACCACATTCTCTTACAATAAGAATTGGAGGAAGGACTGAAGTCAGAGCTTCCTAAAGAGATGTAGTTTCTGGTAGAGCATTCTCTGACAGTGATGAGAATAGCTTAACTCTTATTCTATATCTGGGCTGACATACACAAACCTTTCAAACATGCTGAATAAACAATTCCACACATTAAATTGTTTAAGATTGTGTTTGAGATGGAGAATATATTGATGGGCAATAATGTATATTGTTATTTTTAATGCATAGAACAAGCCACAGCTGCTCCAGGCATGCCTCATGGCCACTTATCGAGCCAGTTAACCAGCTTTTGGCTATCTCCCATGGCTCCTCTTTTCTGCGGATTACTCAGGACAGCATAGTAAGGAGGCTGAATTAATTTTCTAGTGGTCACAGAGGCAGCAGCACCACAAGCTGTTTCAATCAGACAAAAGATTCATGTAGTCCAGTCTGAAATAACGTTCAAGAGCAAACATGGGATGGTATAATTTCCCTTTCATTTCCAAAATAATCAACCAGCTTCCAAAAAGATTGCTTTTTGGAGACTTCTGAGTCCCTCAGCCTTTGTAGGGTTTTTTTCTTCATTGATTTTCTCAGTAGCTCTTGGACACATACACTTTAGCATTCACACCAGTATGAGGAAAAGGATTCCATAACTTAATAGGCATCCTGTATCAGCCTGCTCTCATCTGCTGCATCTCTTGAGGGAAGGCACACAGCTCCTCCTTCATCCCAGTGCTGTACATGGGCACAGGAGCAATAAGTCACTCTAAGTCCACAGTAAACCTTACACTTCTGACAGGTGTCTATCCTAGTGTACTTGCTGCATGGGTCTATAGCAGGATGGGGTGAAGCTTTGTATAAAAATAAGGCACAAAGAGATAGACCTCGTAACTAGAAAGATTGGGGGTACTGGAATAAATGCTCAGAGACTTATGAGAGGATATGGAATTACATTTAAGAGGAATCCCTCCTTGTCCAAATGTACTGGCATGACAATATGACTAAAGGCTTATCAGGCTGTGTTACAATTGTAAAATTGTTATAGGAAACAAAATCACTAGTCATGTTTTACAAGGCACTAAGGTAATTTTGTTTGAAACGCAAACTCGGTAAACTGCCTACATGTCATAGCACTAAGATTTTTGATTAAAAAAGTTCTATGAAAATCAGTGAAAACTAGTTTCACGTGGGTCTCTCTCTGACATCTAATAAATTTTCATCTGAATCACAGCTTTTCCCCTCGTTAATTTGGTTTGTCTCTGCTATCGAGCCATCTATTTTCAACAATATTTGAGACCTTTCTTGCTCTGTCAAATGTAGCTGAAATGTAGTCAGATGTTGAAAACAGATTTCCTAACAAGGCTACTTAAGTCTTAAAATGTCCTCCCAATTGGAAAATTATAACCTTCTAGGGTTCCTAAAAGGTTAATATGGTTGCCATCATGAGTCACAATTCTATTTTCATCACCTCTGAAAACAAAAAGCCAAAACCCCTTCCAAGGCTCAAATACTAACCTTTGCAGAATACTTTCTGCAGTGCGTTTTCCTTTTTCTATTGCCTTTGGACCTCCCACCGGACAGACAGCAGTAGCTCTGAAACCATCAAGGTAAGTGGCATTTACCTAACAATAAAGTGATTACGAAATTACATGGGATTCAGTACTGGTATGCTATAAATGCTCTGACAATCATTATTCATACATTAAGCAGAAGTGGACTAGCAAGAAAC
Organism: Numenius arquata; assembly: GCF_964106895.1. Classification (NCBI taxonomy): domain Eukaryota; kingdom Metazoa; phylum Chordata; class Aves; order Charadriiformes; family Scolopacidae; genus Numenius; species Numenius arquata. The sequence goes on along the minus strand of NC_133580.1, from coordinate 38,968,267 downwards.
CATTGTCATCACCACAAAATGTTACTCCATTATTTAGAATTCTAAATTCTATTGGATGAAGATTCAAATCTGCAAAACAAACTCTGACTCACTTCTCATTGTCATCCTTAAGTTCTCCTGTGCTTCTCTATTTTGGTAAATAGGACACATTCTAACACTGAAAAGCTGAATATCCTATCACAGCGAAATAGACCACACCTAAGTTTCCCAGAAGTATTACAATAAGTGTGGGAAAACATCACATGCACACAAAAGAACATGCTGTACATTGCTAACGTTTAGCTAATAAGCATTTTACTACACTTCCAGTGCTACAGCTGCTTAACAGAACTGTAATACAGTGAAAGTAAAGACCATAACGCGTGGCCATAAATGATAGAAAAGCTTTAACAGATATATCTAAATTAACGGTGATGAGCATTTTCAACATCTGTCACCTAACAGAAAAACAAAAACAGAAATGGAATAATTACCTGGTAAGACATTCAGCATAACTCTACAACCAGAAACGCTTTTTCTACAGTAACTTTTCAAACACTTTACCCAGTCTACTTTTAAACGCCCAAAAAACCTGTGTTTCAGCTCTTTATTTTGAGAAGCTATTTCTCATTATTTTCCCTGAAATTTACCTTGTATCTGGCTTTCTCTTATCATTGTTTTACTAACTACACTTCACCTTTAACGCAGAAATTAGGTAATTTTCCTCTACACTTACTGTAAAGTTACTGAAAGATGTTACACATCCTTAAAATATTTCTAGCTTGTTATAATGCCCATTCAGTCACTTTCTAGCCAAATTGAACACACTAAGTTCATTTCCTAAAAATTACTTCTAAAACAGGTGTACAAAGCATATACCCATTTATTGCTGACAGCCAGTTTCTAAAAAGAAATATTTCACAGTCTCTCATATTTTAGAATACCATTACACAAATATAAAAAAACCCAGATATATTAAAAAAATATTCCTAAATACGTACATTTCAAATGCCCTACTTAAGGCATGATAATAAATAAATACGAAATAAATTAAAAGTTACTTTTATTTTACTGCTATGTAAAAAACAAGCTGCAATTACATTTTGCTTATTCCATTTCATTGTTCATCCACTGAAAATCTCAAATCTCAGTTATTTCCTTTAGATACTCATAAGTATGGAAATGGAAAGTCAAGAACCAAGACTGCAGGAGGACAAGGCTGCTGAACAGAATAGTTTCTGAAAGTTGCTGAGAAGCAGCAAAATATATTCCGCTTCAAGTTGCGCACTCGGACCAAGAAAGGAAAAGCATTTCCTGCTTCGTACATTCACTGCCTTCATATTTGACCACATCAAATTCCACTATTTACTACAGGAATAATAAGAACATTATCATAACTATCATTTGATTGATGGAATTTGACGTTTGTACAAAAGTATACTCTCCATTCTATGTCATTTTTAGGAATTAATTCTAAACTGACTTCTCCATCAGTTATACAATGGCACTGTAAGCCTGACTTTTAAAACTAAACATCCTTTAGAAATGTGCATATAATTTATGTTTTAAGACTTTTTTGTATTTTCACATTAAAAAGAAACAGGTATTCCCAGATGCAGATAATGCAGACACAAATCACTCAGAGAAAGGAAATTTGTTGTTCCAGCATTATGTAACTAGAAGTCTTGAAATAATAATTAAACTTCTGAGGAAATGCAAAAAGCTGACAATATTGTACTGAAATTATAGGTTGCCCATCAAAAAAAGAAATAATCAAGGTTTCATTATATTAGGTGAAAGTTTACAAAAATTCATGTTCAGTGGGCTAAGATGTTTTAAAAAATATTATTATTACTATAAAAGAACTATTCCAGACTTCTCTGCAGGTTTATGGATAAGCCTGTTACACAAATCAACGTATTTTTATATATCAAGTAAGGTTTGTGGTTTTTTCTTTTTTTCCCCCTTTCTTTTATTCTCGGGTCAGGGAGGATGAGGGTTTTAAAGTGGTAACAGTTTTTGGCAGAATATATTTTAGTGCTTTCTCCAAAACACAAAATTTTGCAAATCAAAAATACCTTACACTCCATAGAAAGGGACAGTACCTTATAAAATGTTGAAGGAGGCGATCCTTTTGCTCCATGAACTTTCACTGCCCCACCATCAAAACCTATAGTGGTTAAAAAAAAAGACAAAACAGTATTTAAGCTTCTTCAATAGAACTTCAAAGACATTCTTTTGTGATACATATTAATCAAATGCACGTAATTAAAAAGAAAATCATTGATAGCTGTACTACCACAGAAGAGAGAACCTTTTACAAAACAGTCCTCCCTGCCTTAGAAACACAAACAGCAAATTGGTGACTAAATTTATGACTTCAAAGAGCCTTTTAATTGAATGCTTGAAATGTTTATTCATGTACTTAAAAAATACTTAACACAGAAAGCAGCCTTAGGACTTCAGACCCAACAGTTATTTTCCACTTAACAGCCAGTTACTGAACACACACATAGAACATAAAATTTACTGTAGCTGGCTGGAGCGGAGCACAGTCCTTCACTTGGTAAAGAAACAATACAAGAAAGATGAGAAACCAGCGAGCAGCTGTTTGTTGATAGCTGAGTAAGAGAAGGGATAACTTAACTTTAGCCTTGTTGTCAATAACAGAAACAGAACAGCCTGAATGTACGTTCCAGGGCAACTACCATGTTCATTATTAGAAATATTAATGACAAAAAGAACATGGAGAAAACTGCTGCCATGGCATCAGGCTCAAGCTTGAACAGGAGAAAAATCAGTAAGTGCAACTCCTTGAAAATTAGCAGTGCAGGATCAAAACCTCATGTCAGACAGACACAATTATACTGCAGTTCACCTGTAGGTAACCTGTGCTTGCAAATATTTAGGAAGCAGTTCAAAGCTTTACACAAATACTCTGAGGAGATCAAATCAGAACATATCTGAAAAAGTGAATGCAACTAGCAGAAATTTTACATGTCACTCAAATATCATCATCACACTCTCTGCAAGACTGACATAAGGTTAATTTAGCTCTCTCAATACAGAACAATATCCCTACAATCAGGGTGAAGAACCGGAAGTTTCATGTTCCAAGTGAAGGAGTAATATGAAGAAAAAAACCCCACAAAACAAAACATACAGCATCCATTGACAAAAAGAAAACAGAAGCACCTCTCAGTTTAAACACTGCAAGTACTCCAGCAGGACAATAAAATCGGCAATGTAAACAGCAAAAACAGATAGCTTGCCTGTTCTTACTGGTGTACGTGTCAAAGCACTTCAAACTAAAAATACTTAAGAAATCTGCCCATTTTCCATCTGTTATATTTCTAAGAGGACTAACTGAAAGTTCATGTGAAAGTTCATTTTAAGTTCAAACATGTCATATTGGGTCATTTGCAAGCTAAAAGTTCACAGGAAGGTTAGGGTAGTTCTTTTTTTTTAAAAAAAAAAAAAAGCCTAGTGGCTAAAAGCAGCAAGCTGGCCTTATCACACTGCCATTTGGTTATGTTGCACAAGCACAAGGTTCACCATACAGTTTTAAGGTACTTTTATTATTGAAGCAAAATATTTTTGGTGCTACAGTGTTTTGAGTTTCATCACTAATTTTTAGTTTGAGATTTCAATTGTTCTAAGTTTTATGAAGACAGCATACTGTCGCAGATCAGTTCCATTAGAATGAAAAAGGACATATAATACAGATGCAGTAAAAAACAAACTTCAAATGACTGCAGCTAAAAATTTTTGCAAGCTGTCTTATCCAATCTATTGATCTTCAAATCTGTTAAAACCCTGGGGTTTTTTCTTTGTTTTGTTTTTAAAGCTAAATCCAGAACATATGTTATACCCATCTCTACTCTACCGGCTGTTGAGTTTTGAGGACAGCAAATGGACTTTTTCAAACAGATTCTCTGGTAGAACTCCTGTACATAAGCACGCTTCTATCATTTAAGATGATCCACCCAAATGTCTAAGAAAAATATCAGTACCAAGTAGTGCTTTGAAAGACACAGCTTTCCATTGTTATTAATATTTCAAATGCCATATGCAAAAACATGTACAAACATACGTTTTTTTTGAGCAAAGAAACTGAGCTGCAGTAACCACTACTGAAATTGTAGTGGAGCTGTCTCAGCGTTGCTCACACAGAATACATACTTTAAAGACTTGTTAGATGCAAGGCATGCATTAAGAAGTAAAGCAAAAGGAGTAGTGATCAAAGATTTACATTAGTCAGCCAGCAAGATAGATAAGACTATGGTTAAAATTTCTGAAGGAATTTCCAGCAAAAGTCCTGAAAAAAAATCAGATTAATACAGTATCACACTCTAAGGAACTGATGTAACAAGAAATATGCAGAGAAAACATGGAAATTAAAGTAACTGCTTTACTTAGATAACCCCATTCATTGACACAGCTCTCTCAACACGTAAGAGGACTAACCTGGAATTTCAGTGATGGAAACTTCGGAAAAGTCACATGTGACATCTGGTAAGAGATAGCGCTGAGGATTGCCCAATTCATACACCAACTGTTCAGCTACAGTGCCAAAAGAGATTAGTCCCCCTGTGTCTGGTGGTTTGGAAAGAATAAATTCTCCTTCAGAAGAACATTCTACAATGGGAAAGCCTATGTTGTGCCTAGAATATGAAAAACATTGAAAAAGCCTATCAATACGAAGGGAAAGTGAAAACAAAAACAAATAACACCACAACAGAATTTTATGGTAATGACTAATTAAATAAGACTTATCAAGAGTTATAACATATCTAATTGTTTCTGCAGAAACATACACAAGAAAAAGCACTGAGCAAACTGCTTAAGAAAATAATAAGAGGATGCACTTCATTGCCTGGGAAAGGAGCGCAGATATAACAACAGATGCCAAAAGTTAACAGACAGAACTGCGGAAGGGAATGGAGAAGGACACTAACAGAAATGGTTAAAGAAAAAAAGAAACCAAAAGTACTAGAGGTCTATGATTAAAGAGGTAAATTCAGAAGGAAAAAAAACATGATTGCTAATTCTAGCCTAGTTTGGCTACAGCAGCACACACAGTGTGAAGGTGAAGACATGTAAATGCGTCCTGCTCTCTGGATTTGTAAAAAGGCAGCCAAAGCAGGAAGAACACTGTGTTGGAAGCCTCGGAGATGAAGGGAAGTAGGAAACAGGAATAATCACACCTATTAAAGGACAATTTCACATATTAATAATAAATTATACACAGAAAAGTTATGATCAGAAAACAAAAGATATATGAAAGTTAAGATCTTCAGGCCAAAACAATAATAAGAGACAGGATGAACTGAAAATTATGAGGCATAGCATAAAGAAAAGCAATAAAACAGAAAACTATAGACAAGTTTCTAAATTAAAATATTTTTCCTCCTCACATTCTCACAAAAGTAATATACTGAAATTGATCAAACAACTCACAGTAATAGGCACATGCCAGTCATTACAGTAGCAGGGCAGAATTTTCTGGGTTATGTGGACGAGATCCATATATCTGCTTTCCCTACTAAAAGGGGTTTATTTTATTTACAAAGAACAAGGAAAAGTAGTAACTTTTTTTTAAAAAAAAAACTACCTGAAAATTAAAAGAGACTTAATATTCTTCTAAAAAGGCTACCTGGCTCACAAGAAGTTGGTAATTTGTGCAAGTGAAGTGTCCCAGAGACACACAAAGAACAAAAAAGGGGATTTAAGGACATACACTCTTTCTCAAAAGCAAAACTGTTCTAAAAAGGTCTCCTGCTAATTAAAGGTGGTGAACATCACCGTTCTCATTAAAGTCAATGACCTTCAGGTCCTTCATACTTACTTAAAATCAAGTCCATCCCTGAAAGTAATTATTTTTGGGTGCTGGTGGGAACAATGTGCTGAACATACAACCAAACTGGTTATCAGCAAAGGTTAGATGAACATAGTTTGTATAACATAAATCCACAAAGTTTTGAAGGAAGTAAGCAAAGAAACCAGTGAACTCTTAAGTGACATCTGTAAAAGTTCATGGGAGTTTGAACAGAGTCCCTATCATTGGGAAGCTTCAAACATAACCCCGTTATTTAAAAAAAGGATTAAGAGACAAGCTCTGTTACCAGAGATCAGCAACTTTAATACTGATAGTGTAGAAAATTTTGAAAGTATGGTAGCTGGAGGACATCTAGAAAAGCCCATGACCAATCAGTAAAGATTATCACGGAATCGTGATACTTCATTAGATTTTGAAACTATTTAAACCACTAAACTGATAAAGGGAAACAGAAAAAAACCCACCCTGATGAATACAAAGAATTGGATGGAACCAACAAATTTTTTTATACCCGTTATCCTAGAGGCTTTTTTGAGGGGAAGAGGAGGAAGAAAAGACAGTGGCAAGAAATATGCAACATTCAACATTTTAAAGTGTGACATCAAAAAGAAACCAACACTCAAAAAACCTCTCAATTCTTGGTCTTGAACACTATTGAAGGGTAACAGACTAACATAGGTAATTATCCCAATTTTACAGGTAGGGAGACAGATACAGGAAGCATCATGATTTGCCCACTGTTACACAGCAGTATCAGTGACTGAACAAGGCTAGAATTAAGGAGCTTCTACCCTCTTGGTGGCACCCTTGTGTGCTTTGACCCTACCATCTATCTGTCTTGTCTTATAGCAACAGCAGCAGGTGCCTTGCAAGCAGGCTCAACACAGCTTATTCGAATCACTTCCCCAAAAGCTAAATCACTTCCATCAAGAGAGATTAGTTAGTGCAGTCTATCCCACTGCAGTGACACCCAGTATCCTTGCTGCAGCCCACTTTTGTCTAAGTCACCAGCAACTCTTACAACGCATTCCTGCATCTACTCCCCCATGATCTTTGTCTCGAAGGAAGAAAAGGTAAACTGTAGGCACTCAACTTTCTACTCTGAACCACTGAATCTATTAACATCAAACTTAATTTTGCCCAAGCTCCACTTTCAAAAGACCTGAACCATTAAAAAAAAAAAAACAAAACAACAAACCCCAACAATATAGTGAAGCAAAGACAGAAATTTCCCCCCCTAAAATGCTTAAAAACTGGCAAGCACTTAAGTCATTAAAAGCAGACCGATCATGGAAGACAGCAGATAAACAGTAACAATATAAACAACACTATTATTCAGGTCCCTTAGTATGTAGAAGGAAGGACAGACTGATTTTCCTGTAATCTTAGGGCCAAAGTCAGAGAATGTTTATGGTGGAATTTTTTATGCTGCCAGAGCAACTGGAAGGAGACCACATAGGTACAAATGTACTTTCTGGAACAGCTTCTAAATAGTCTCTAAGGTTGAGACATATTTGCTATATTAAAAAGACATTCAGCTCTTACCACTTGCAGCAAAGTAACCACTTGCACCAAAGCTTGTAAAAAAAAATTATATGAAGAAGAAAAGAGACTCTAACACACAAAAAAACCATGCCCAAAACGAAAACAAAAAACCCACACCCCCACCAAGAAAAACCCCAAAGCACAAAGGGTAAAAACAAAAGTCTTCCTAGGAAAGGCATGCTGACACAGGACACTAGCGTGACCTAGCACGTTAAGAATTTTTAGCTATATTTAAAAGATTCTGAACCCCGAAGATCAATGAAAAGAACACTACAGTCAGTGACTCACTCTTGGGTCATCTCTTTCATTGCTACTGTTTCAACAGTTAGTGAAGGTATCAAGGAAGACTTTTTGCCTTCACCTGAGATAAGCATGAGGGATGTCTCCTCCTCAAGCTCCACCACCACCCAATGAACTTTCCTGAATGCTCAGTTAGTTGCAGCAGATGTGTGTTCTCCCAGATCACATCAGCTCTAAAAGCTTCCATCACTTTTTAACAATAGAATACATAGAGATGCAATGAATTGAGCAAGAAGCCCCTGGACTCCACCTGTATTGTAAATGGGTGGCTGGGAAAATATACTACCTCGTAGCAGACGGCAATAATAACCAACATTAACATATGCATGCTTAAGAGAAAAATGTGTTTTGTATACTGCTAGAATACATTACTTAAAATTAATTTTCAGCTTGGAAACAAACTGGGCTAAGTCACCCCTATGGCATGATTCAGTCAAGTGACAGGTACTTAAACCTGGTGTTAGAGCTCACTAACAACAACAGCAACCTGGATGGGGTATTCTAGCACATACCACAGGTACCATGATCACACCATCACCTTGATCAGCACTGCCACTGAAATAAGTGACTCAATACCTGATTCACTGGTAGGTTTTACTGAATGACTACACACCATGCAACATCCACTCTGTTACTCACAGCCAAAGTTGGCATGTTATCGCCAGCATAAATTGTAATTTTTAACAGTGTAGCAGGAGAGTTAAACCACAGAACTATGAATTTGAGCTTCAGCAACAACTACAGTCATGGCATCCAAAGCGGCGCAGTGGCCAAGCGGCACCCTTCAATAATAAAAGAATTGCATCTGTTTAGCGATAAAATCCCATAGTAAGATAGAGCAATATCAGCCAATGTAAATAATTCTGAAAGGAAACTACTAAAATGAATCCCAATTAAATTAGATGATTGTGTAATTAATAAAATACAAGAGATACATGTGAAGTACTACTTTTAAACAATTTTCAACAGTTCTTTTAACACAGAGTTAAGATACAGAACTAATATACATCAGTTTCTGAAAGGAGATGATAACTAGCATTCTTTTAGCCAAAATGCCCATTTCGTTTTGTGTGTTTGGCATTTAACAATTAAATAAATTAGATGCATTAGTAAACCAGAGCACTAAATAAATCCAAGCTAAGATTAAACCTCAGGAATCCCCTCCAAGCCGGGGGTAAGTGAGGAGTTAACAGCTAAAGCAGGTCCTCACTAATTACAGCACAGGGATAACAAAGTTCCAAAACTGGTTTTGCTGCTGAAGCCCCCTTCTCATCACCCACCTACAGCTGCTGCCCCTTACTCTAACAGGAATCAGGCTCTGAAACCAAGTCTCCTGTCAGTTCTCTGCCTGCCAACGACTTACTCCTGGATTAATTTTTTTCCATGTAAAATGTTGTTTTTTCTTCAGTTTTGGCTCTCAGAAATGAGTTTATGGGCATGTCACAGGTGATAACATGAACTGTCCAAGCAGAGATCTCCTGTCTACTCTGGGACAATGCACTTTTCAACCTTGGTGAGCTATGAAGGTAGCCTTCCTTCTTGTTTTGTCACATATCTTACACCATTTGCATTACAAAAAGGAAAAAAAAAAAAAGTAAAATCCATGATCAGTACTGGGTCCTGTTTAGCTCAGGGAGAAAGACATTGTCTGAGATAAAATGGGCATTTCTTCCTTCATAAGGTGCCAAACCTCTCAAGTATCTCATTCTGGCCACTACTGGTAGGCCGAGGAGATAACTGGCAACAAAGATGGGACGATTAGTGTAGTACATTACTTGCATGGGAAGATGCCGCAAGAAAGAAAACAAAGAAGCCACAGCAATGCACATGACATGGAAGTGAACCAGGGTCCAAGCAGGCTGTGGTATGAACTTTTAGCTTCACAGCTAATGCAGTTTCCTGGGATGTTACTCAATTAGCGTCACACTGAGGAGAGCTCTAAGCCAAGCTTCTCAACTCCCTAGACATGTATTCTAACCACAACGCTATTAGGCAAAAAGCAGAAAGTGCTACCACTTCTAGCGGTGTTTTTACAACCAATTCAAAACTGCTAACGTGTGTCAGGCAAGATCAGCACAAACTTACAGGTACGGTATATGCATCTCTTACACGTAGGTATCGACACGGTTCCTAACGTCTGCTGCAATTCCGATTTAGGCAAAATTTACTGATTGCATCATTTATCTCCTCTGCCTAGGACATTTCAAGTATGCATTGTATGTAAACTCTTAATGAACAGATGACTGCAGGCCAATCAGGCTGCCTGGAATAGATGGTACTACAGAGAAAAAGGCATTCTACATTGCTGACTGGGACTCACATGCTGGATTCTGTTCAAGTCCCAAATTAAGCAATCTGGATAGAGCCCTTAAGAGACTACAGCTATTGACTTACCCTTTCGGTCATCCCAGGCCAGAGGATTATGCAGTCTCAACCATTGCACACTCTTGGCTTAGGGCAAAATGTCAGTGTTTATCATCTCCTCAAAATGATTACTCTACTGATCAGCATTAGTTTATTCTCTCCTGCATTTCAAAACAAAACAAAACAATGTACTAATCACCCACTCGCACTAAGTAATAGTAAAAGACAGCAACGTCTGGGGTTAAATGAAATTAAATACAGAGCTGTGGACTACCAATATAGTTCTGGCATCACGGTTCATTTTGATGCACTGTGTGAATTCCCTATTGAGTGCTGTGCACTAGACATTAAACAGGGAGCACTGATGTATTATCACTTCTTCTGACCATCTGCTGACATATATTACTACTCAAATAACAGGAAAAGAGTATCTTTTTGATAATATTTACTTAAAAATCAGTCATTTAAGAATGCACATTAGTCTTCTATAAACTGTGAACTGATGGTTTCTTGCATTTTCTCTACCTAACTCACACAAGAGGCGAGTCAAACAGCCTTCCTCTCACTGGAAAAGTACACGGCATCTATCCCATCTACCTGTCTGACCATTTTCATGGAAACTGGATGAAACTTTACAGCTTCAAGATTCCTGCCTTTAAGTCAAATACATTATGGAGATATACCCAGCACAATTAAAGAAATCCCAGTGCCTTAGGTCAGCAGACAGAAATCAGCTAAGTTTGGCTTCTATGAACTAGAGTAATTTGGAGAGTCGTGAGTTGGAATATGCACTTTATTTGTTTTACATTAAAAGCTTACTTTACCAAGACAACAAAGAAAAAGAAAGAATAGCCTAAGTTTTAATAGTTAATCATCCAATGGCCACAATGAACATTCCTGAGACTTAAACCAGCCTTTTGCAGTGGAGTTGAGTTCCCAAAAGCAGTCTGCATCAAACATTTCAAGAAAATTAAAAAAAAAAAAAAAAAAAAACAAACAAAAAACCTAAAAAACTGTGCTGGATTAATGAAGTGGGTCCAACTGAATGCCTCAATACTCAGAGACATGATAATATGTGCATGGAACCTGAGCTCTGACTTGTTTAGCTGTATTCAGTTTAATTTAAAGTGCTCTTGCTTACATAGTTAATTATTTTTACTTACACATAAACAATAGACAGGTAAGGTTTATAAGCCTAAAATGTGATACATTCTTCTTATTTTGTTCACAAGTTAGATAAACTTATACCCATCAGTGCTTCCTAGCAGTACACTTACATCTTTTTCAGCTGCAAAAGACAGAAGAGCAACATAGACTACTTTTCTCGGGGAGAAAAAAACCCAAAGACAGTTAAAAAATAACTAACTAAATGATGTGAGTCTAATCGTAACCAGTGCAACGTATTGACCCTCTGCAGTAAGATGTGAGGAAAAGAGAGACTGCCATCTAGCGTTTATAATTCTAGAGATTTTCATAGCAATTCTATGAAAAAAAAAAATTTAGTCACCAGAGAACAGCATAAATGCTGTAAAAGGTTGTCTTAACCTCCAGCGTAAAGGTCCAGTAAATGTTTGCAGAGCGGAATGGTAAGTGGCCTTGGCTGCATGAATGCACTCACAGCAGTTAGAAATTCCTATGTGAAAGGCACTTTAACGACAAACACAGAGATTTGATTTGGCCCCTTCCCCCGTATCTGCTGACTTTTTTGGACTGGTTTGGATTTAACATTATGTATCACAGACACTGATTTATTGAGAGCTAAATTACACACGCTTGCTTTCAGGAGACTGCTAAAAATGTAGCTTTTCCTAAATGAAGGAGAAATCAGTAACAGACTATAGTCAAGTAACTTCTGCAAGTTCTGTCCGAGCTCAGCTGACCTATTGGCAATACAAGTAATGTTGGTGACAGCAGGGATTGCATGTTTTGGTCATTATAGAGACTATGAATTATCATATTATTATTGTGCATTATTATGCAATACATTATCTGCACGCATTGAAAACAGACTGTCTAAATAACAAAACCCCCGCACCATCACATTTCTTTAACTTAAGGAGTCAACAGGTTACTAAATAGCTATCAAATGGAAAAAGGATTTTTCTGCAGCCCAAAAGCTTCCATAGTATTACCTCTTCATGCATTTGGGCCTAACATAGTAAACAACTATTTATCAGGGCCAGGGAGAAGGCAGCAAAGATCTACAACAAATCTCCTCCCTTCTCTCCTTTCTCCCGTACCGTAAATGGATGTGCTGGATCACAAGTCCACTTTCGTCAGTCTTCTACTCTGCCTCTCCAAATACAAAATTAAAGGTCACACATTGTTTTGGTCTTGACTAGTTTTAGGAGCTTATCATGCAGACTAACGTGTAACATGCTTTTGTTTAAAGAATTTAATCAATTAAATCCCTAAGACTTCTTGAATTGTCAAAAAAACCCACTAGTTTTCAGGCATCATGATTAATTCTTTAGGAGACTTAACCTGAAGGTAAATAAATTACTGTTATATTAGCACAAATACAATCATGCATGGTTCAGAAGTACGCATGCAGATCGATGGGGACAAGGTAACAGAGCAGTATCAGGTGCTAACCTTCTGTATTCTTTAGTAGCGATTCAAGTCAGCACCACTTAGCTCTAAGCCATAAAACTACTATGATTTTAGACAAAGTTATATGATTTTTACATATACACATACATGAGTATTAGTTCTGCATATCCAATGTATGTATACGTGTCTGTAAAATTAGCTACTCCCACTCCAGTAGCTCATAGCTTAATATACTCAGACTTCCTTTTTTTTTTAAACCAGACTGCCATGTCTCACAGAAAAATCCTCAAAAATAAACAACTACCAAACATTTTAATAAGAAAATTAGTATTCTGTTGGTTTTTTTTCTTTCGTTCTTTTATAAAGCAAGGTCCTCTGCAGTCACAGTTACATGAGATTTTAAGAAGTTTCATGATAAAGCATAATAAAATCATCAGGAGATACATCAGAATAAGATTAGTAGCTATAAATTTCCAAAGTGATCAGAGTGTCTCGTTACTATAAACCCTCTCATTTGATTTGCCATTGAACACAACAGTGAAGACTGAGTGCAGTTTGTTCAGGGCTACTAGCCTTCTAAAGGGTGAAAAGAAATGCCCAACCTCGTTTCTTTCAATGCTGTATGTGCCTTCACCTGTAAATCAGCAGTGTTCAGGAACTCAGAAAAGCAGACTACATCTTTCAGGATCATGCTCCGAATCAGAAACAGTCACTACAAGGAGAAGAAAAAAGCCTGGCAGCCCTAGGGAAGGAACTCAGGAGAGCGGCTCTCAGATTGCAGGGCACAAGGTCCTGCCAATTCACCCACCTGGACTACAGGCTGCCCGCAGCAGCCTCCTTCCCAGGGTCAACTGGGGAGCTGGAACACACACGATGAAAGACACCCTTCTCCCCCCTCCATCTCTCCCATTGCTCTTCAGCCCTTTCCTCCATCACATAAAGCAAGCACTGCCTTTCTCATGACAGGGCACCCGACAAGATTCCTCCCTCTCATCCCAAGGAAAATACAACTAAACTGCAGCCAGAATCCCTTACCCTATGCAAAGCATACTCCCTGTCTGCTTTTAAACTACTCTTAAAACCAAGTTGGTAAAAAGCTGGCTACATTAGTCCTTCCTCAGCAGGCAGAAGGCCCTATCTATGTGAAAGTCTAATTCAGTAGGTCTGAACACAAGATACACATGTAACTTTTTGAAAGGACTGACAGCTCAACACACTTGTGGAGATCAAGTCATACAGCAGGAGAGGACCGTGGCATACATTCATCCCTCCCAAACCAAATTATATAGAATTTGTGACTGAGTAGTAGGTGGCTCTGATCTAAGTGAAGACTGATGAAACAGCATCCAAAATACACATGCTGTCTTTCCCATTACAATCATACATGAAAGCCAGTAATAAATCTTTCCAAAAAGCATATGATAAAAAAAAGAAAACAGCAAAAAATAATCTAAAAGAAAAAAAAATAAAAGAGCTAATTTTTTTTTTTTTTTTTCCAAATCATCTGCTCCTTAACGAAGAAGGCCCTGAGTTGGCCAGAAAGGAAAACTGCAACACGGAGAACAGACCTTGTAGAAGAGTAACATTAAAGCTGAAAAGTATCAAGAGGGCCTCTCCCAAAAGAATAAAGTAGAAGTAGTTTTCATAACAGATATAGTAGGAAACTTCATCTTTTGTCCACTACAAACGTACATGCTGATGTGACAGTTACCTACCAGTCTGGCACTGCATGCCAATCCGTGAATATTCCACCTGTACACTGAGCACCACATTCAATGAGATGACCTGCAAGGCTGGGAAAATGGCATTCAAATAACTAAATATTCTGTGAAATCAAGTTTCACAAATCAAGCTTTAAAATATAATAGTACAATGGAAATAAAGCTAGATAACAGAATATGCTAATTTTCCTCCATAGGCATCTAATACACTTATAAGCTACGCATTAAACATAACAAGGGATTCTCAAAGATAAATATAAGAAGAGTTGAAAGGAGTAGCTTTTACATGAAGAAACAAATTAATTTCCTGAAAAAAATGAACACCTAAAAGATTATTTGACACCAAAAAGCAAGTTTCATTGGTCAAGAAGTCTTGATCTAAATTCAGTATCTTAGCACTCTGCACTGTGTGTAATTAAATATGCAAAGCTCAGTTTGAAATCAAGAGATATAGAATCTCACTTCACATATGTGAAGGAAAGATTGTATTATGATTACGTATTATGATTTTCAAATCTTTCATTGTGATAGTCCATAAACACTCAACAGAATTATGGGGGAAAACCTCTTGTCTCTTTATCATGCCCAATTCAGTGGAGCTGGAGTTTCTCTCCACATTCATTCTCAAGCAAGAAGAGGTCCAAGCATATTACTAGTAGGTGTACCTGGGTTACCCAAGTGGTAACTCACTTCTACGGACTTCAGTGCAGTCAGACGATGAAGAATGTTAATCTAGGTGACAGAGTTTTACCATATGCTTTCTGCACCAGATTCCTAACCTTAGGAGTTACAGTTCACACCTAGGGTTTGCAAATGGGAGTACTGATACTGAGCTTCTGCAAAACCATACAAGTACGCTGACCTCTCACTGAATCTCCTGTGCATCTTTGAGGATAAGACCTGCTACCATCTCAACTATCAACAGTGATGGCCAAACAGAAAAAGCTGACAATCACTGGTCTGGGCCGTAAAATTTCATCTCTTGAGACAAAATAGACACAAAATGGACAGGAAGAGAAAGTTAAGCTGCTGAATTAAATCCTTCACTCCTTTCCTCATTTTGTTATTTTAAGTGTGTTACAGAATGAAGTTTCTATAAATTCAATTCCAAATGAGAGTATTAAGTGAGCTTTAACAAAGAATCCAAAACCTAACAAAAACATTCAAATAAATTTTGAATGTTTTTGTTAGGTTTTGGATTCTTTTTTAATTCAATATTCAATTCAATAATAATATGCAAAATCACAAAGTGCTCAGAAAGTTTTATTTCCTATCATAATGTCAGGACAACAGAAATTTACCCATTTTTTCTTATACCATTTACCTTCCTGCAGCTAGCAAGTCAAATTCATCTCTATTCCAGCCAAACTAGAAGAAAAATACAAATATTACATATATAAAAGTTTCATACAGTACAGAAAACTGCATATAGTATGTTCACAGCTTTGAGTAACAATGCACTGGATATATTTTTACTTAACTGCAGAAACCTAAAGAACAGTAGGTGCTGTATGTGGATTCCAGTTGCTATACAGTTAATTAGTAAAAGAGCTCTGCTGTATTTCAGTTTTTTTCTTATTAATACACCCAAACAAATAAAAATCCTCAAAGTCACACCCTCTTTAAAAAAAACTGAAGTGCAGTATTCGTATTATTCAAAATTTGCATAACCCAGACATTTAACAGTCTAACACCTATTTTGTGGCATGTAAACAATCCACTATGTTTTTTCAACTTTTGAAAATTGTCATTTCCTGGAGTACTACCAGTCACCCTTAAAAACTGGAAGCATGTTTTCTGTTTAACTAGAAATTATTTTTCCCAAGTTCAACACAGTGCATTATGTGCAATATATTAATTGTTCCTTATTTAGAACTGGGTAGAAATCTCCCTAAAACCTTTCTATAAATTAGATAAGGAGGCTTCTCTGGAGTAGATAATACACACTGACAACTATTGTGAGAACGTAAACAGCGAGGAATAAACTATTGAGTCATAATGGCAATTATAAATGGGAAAGTTTAATTCTAGATTAGAATCATAGAACAGTTTGGGCTGGAGGGGACCTTTAAAGATCACCTAGTCCAATCCCCCAACAATGAGCAGGGACATCTTCAACTAGATCCAGTTGCTCAAAGCCTCATCCAACCTGACCTCAAATGTTTTCAGGGATGGGGCATCTACCACCTCTCTGGGCAACCTGTTCCAGTGTCTCACCACCCTCACAGTAGAGAATGTCTTCCTTATATCTAAGTCTAGATATACCCTCTTTTAGTTTAAAAGCCTTGTCCTATCGCAACAGGCCCTGCTAAAACGTTTGTCCCCATCTTTCTTATAAGCCCCCTTCAAGTACTTCATACTCTTCCAAGTCAGAAGAGTATGACGTTTTAGAAAGGATCTTTGTAACTAAACACTAACAAGTACCCTCATATTTTATTTTATTTTTTAAATATGCACCAAAAGAAAGATTCTGTATTTCACATTGTGTAGTCATTCACAAAAATGTACAGCCTATTTAAAATACCTCAGAAAACCACATATCCTGCTTGTATAATTTGTTGAAATTCAAGGAATTTGAGAAACGTTGCACTGAAACCGAACTACTTAAAATAAGACTGCTTACCCATTGAAACCCACCAGTGTTTTAGACCACCTCATGTGCCTGCCCCCCCCCCCCCCCAAAACCAGAGCTCTACTACCGCCACCTTGTGGTAGAGAAAAACGTACTTGTTTCTTAACTTTACACCCCAAACTTTAAAGCAGGAGGGGGAAAGTAAGAATGAAATACTGGTGAAACATGGTAAGACTTCCTTAACTTCATCAAAATGCTTTCCAGGTTCACGATACACAACTTCATGAATACGTTGTAAGTCTTATAGGCTGCTATAAGTCTAGAAGAAGTGAAAACTCACAACTTTTCATGCATGTAAGGGAAAAAAATAATTTAAGGAGCTCATTATTTTTAATTTAGTATCTATGTTCTCATAAGGAACAAGTCTGAAAATTATTCCTTTCGTTATGTTCATTAGCATACAGGAATTAACTTGTACTTACAGAATGAATGAGTGGTCCTAATACAATCCCACTGTCAACGCATCTACCCGTCACAACAATATCGGCTCCAAGGTCAAGAGCCCGGCTTATTGGTCTTGCCCTGAAGATGACAAAACACAACAGTAAGTACTTCTACTTTTTAAAGCATCATTTAATAAAATCGGTCCCCTGCCACGCAAAGGATAGAAATCACTTAAAAATCCTGTAGGAAATCAATAAAATCAACTTTAACAACCAATTTGTCATTTTGTACATACAACAATAATATTTTAAAAAGCAATGATCACAGCACCCTATCAAACTCAGGTATCTAAATGACATGATGCTCATAGAAACTGTTTCAATTAAGACAAGTGTCTTGAACACAGTGCATAGAGGGTTACTTCTATCATCTATAACAGAAAATAGTAAGTGTTTTTCAGAGACTCATTACTCATTTCATTTGTAGGTGAGTGTATAGAGACCAATATTCTTCACAGACAAAGCCTGGTGACTTTGCCTTCCAATTTTAAACCTTTTAGGTCAATTTCCATAAACATTTTTAGAACTCGCAATATCAACTAACTTCAAGAAGAGAAACTCAGGCAACAGATTTCCAGATTGATCAGGTAAGAGTCAGCCCAGTCAAAATTAGTCAGGCTTCAAAGTATTCACCCAGCTGAACTGCTTGAGTTTATACACTTTAGTAAGCAAGCTTTGACCAGAGTGCATGGCTCCTGGCTTCTAAACCCATGCTATCTGCTGGTTCCTTCTATTCTTCCCAAAATCGGCAGCTTGAAAACACAAACCATGTAAACCATAAACCCTGAAGAACAAAACCAAGGAGCAATGTTTTTCTACAGTTTATCTATAGACTTAGCCCTGTTTCTGTTAGAAGACACACAAGTTTTCTTAGCGATGTAAACATAAAATGCAAGTATGTGTTTTTGTTTCCCAATGCTACATGAGCCAAAGCATAGTAGCTCAAACAACAAGCAAATATACAGCATATAGAAACAATTTACATCCCTAGGCATAGTGTTAAGTAAGAGCCACTGGTAAAAAGCACAAATGCGGTTTCTGCATAACAGATAAGAGTATACTGACAGAAAAACTGTGTAACTACCTTTAAAAGGCAGTAAACAAAGCCAACTGGCTCTTACTATTAAAAGCGCTCTTGAACTCAGTCCACAGAACTCCTAACAACCCAAATCAGAAGAGACAGAAGAAACACTTCACGATTGATATCCCAATACTTTAATTCCTCGGCTGCACTTCTCTAGTGACGACATCCTAAATGACTGCTCCAAGCAGCGACAGGATATTCTGCATATGAAAAACAATTTCTGCGACTCTTGTAATTAAACTACAACTTTTGGCTTAAACTAAAACCTGAAGATTCATAGAAGATGGAATGCTAAGGAGTCGCAATTGGCAAGGTTCTATATTAAAAGTTTATTTAGGAGTTAAAAACTATTTTTTTTTCTGGTTGCCTGAATAACACAAAGGTGGACCTCACATACTAGGTAGGTTAACTTTCAAAACAAAAAAAAGCTCATGTAGTCAATGTGTTCTTTTTCCATTAATAAAAACAAGTTGTTAAAATAACTCACCCAAGATACACATTCATGCTATGAATACTCTCTGGAAATGGTTTGCCACTCTCTAAATCAGTGATACCAGCTCCTTTCAAGTTCTCTTTCTGTTAGAAGCAAACAAAATATCAAATCTGAGTATTTTGTAGCACCTACTGTAAGCCCTTTTTTTAGCATCAGACAATAGATCCACTTTGTAGCAACTCTAAGCAAAGTATAATCATTAAGACTAGCAACAATACAAATCAGTTGAAAGGCTAAAAGCTGTAGACACACTTTTAACCATGGTTTTCCAGCACACAGGAAAATAAGTCAATCTTTAAAGAATGCTAGCTTATTCATAGATGATCCACTACGATGAACTAGTATATTCCCTCGGCTTTTAATTGCTGTAGTACTGAATAAATCAAACCCTGCAAACAGAAATGTGTCTGCCATAATGGCAATGGTGGCACGGC
Source organism: Numenius arquata (assembly GCF_964106895.1). NCBI lineage: Eukaryota > Metazoa > Chordata > Aves > Charadriiformes > Scolopacidae > Numenius > Numenius arquata. Next base: position 38,948,880 of record NC_133580.1, on the reverse strand, counting down.
CAGATATCAAGCTTAATTCCGCAGCTCCAGGTAATATTTAGAATACATTGTATTTCCAGAGAGGCACGGAGGCAGGTGTTTTTACCAAGCATTAGGCGGCTGGGGAGACCAGTGGATCGAGGGGCATAGACACAATGTCTAATGCTAGTTATATGCCATAGCATGAAAAAAACCCTTCCATTTTGAATTAATTTGGTATTCTATGTTAAGGACTGAAATCCTCCAAACCACAAATAACATTTCCTAGTGTAATTTATGATGTTTGGTATCAACAGTAAAAGTTGTCTGTATACAGTAAAAGCTTTCTCTTTTTTGGTCCTGTCAATTACGTACTGACATTAGCATAGAAAATAATCTATCTCAGATTAGAAGCCTCCATGCCAAACTCAAATAATGACCATTTCACTGTCGTACCAGTAATGAAAATCTGGACCGCTGATGCTAAAGTAATTTCAGTAGGGTAGAAGTTTCTTGAAAGGAAATCCAAGCACTGCACATAATTCACAAACAAAGAATCTTACTTGACCATCTTCCACATTCAATGTCATGCAAGGAGTAACAGAGCCTATACAGATAAATAATTTTCCAAGTTACAGGCAGAGATTTAACCACATTGCAAACCTATCCCCTCTTAAACACTATCAATGTATAAACTGTTTCCACAGTATTGTTTCAGGTATGTCCACTGGTTTTTGTGCAACCAGACTTCATACATAAAGCATAAACTTTAAGTCAAAAAAAGCCATATATTTCATCTCTAGATTTCAAGCTTTTTTTAGAAATATTAAAACTTCAATCCTTCAACTAACATCTCCTTACTGGCCATAAACCAATTACTAAAAAACAGAAAACCAGTTACCCGTAAACAAACTAACAACAGGAAATGCCTGTAAACAACTAAAAACAGCTAGAAGGGATGAACATTTCAACACATGGTAACTACAACACGTTTAAATTTAAGAGATTTAACATTCAGGATTATTTAGTTTAGACAGAACCAACAAGTAACAGCACATCCTAGCTCCTCCTGAAGAGCAAGCATACCTTAGATCAGATTCACAGTTTGCTTCACAAAGATCCACAGTCATAAAATTCACTCTCATCACACACCAAATAAGATGTGTCAAGAATTGTTTTCATGCGTAAAAAAAATAAAGATAATGAAGAAGCCATTTTTAAATGCTTTTAACAGTAAAAAGCTACTGCATAAAGATACACAAAATAAGTTCCTATAGGACAGCAAATACCACCTTCATGCTATATAGGACTATAATAATTTCCACAATGCCACTACACCTTAAAACAAAGTAATATACCTCACTCATTAGGTCATCCCCAGCAACAACAGCTATTTTCAAATCAACATCTGCTTTCTTTGCCACCTCCTGAAGGGCAGCTGCACAAGCAAGTGGATTAATTCCACCAGCATTGCTGATGACACGAACACCTAAACAAAAAAGACAAATTAAGGTCAGCAGTGTCAACAATCACTTGTATTTTAAAAACTTAAAGCGTGCTGAAACACAAGCAAGATATCTTTGCAAGGTGTCAGATATCTAATCAAGTAAAGTACTAAAATCACGTTAAAATATGAACCCCATCTAATCTGTGAAAGGACAGGAATATGCCAGTGCAAAATCGTTTACAGAAAGATAATTGTTATAGATACTTCTAATCTTTCCTTTACATATGGAAGGAGAAAGCGACCAAAAACACATAAATGATGACAGAAGAAGCAGGTAGACAGTATCAAAACAACTCCTACAGGAACAGTATTTGACACCAGTCACTCAAACATCCATACTCCAAACAACTGCATTTTAGCAGAAATATCCATCTATGTCTATAAATTCCAGGCTGTGTTAACAAGGTATTGGGTACTTAAAAGTAATTTCCTTTCTCCCCTCAAGCTCAGAAAACTGTGAAGTTATACTAATGTAAACAGGAAAAAAAGCAAGTGATCATAAAATAAGTTATATTCTAGAACTATATGGGAATGAAAAACTTCTAGGTTGCATTGAAGATGTCTGGATCTCACATTTTAACAAAGATCTGTAAAACGATCTTCCATTCACAAATTAAGGCTTCAATAAGATATACGTGGATATCTATGTATTTATTTATAATTATAACAAACATTTCAAATTACCCCAATTTAAATGTCACCATCAGACCTGCACTTCCTATCTATTATGACAGGATTTTTGCTTATGTTTAAAACATTATTGCTAGAGGACAGCAAAACGCTGAGGTGAAAAACAACGTTCATAGTAATATAAGCCACACAAAACTCACCTAAGCAAGTGAACTTAATTAACATACAAGCTCACGCAAAGAACAGCATACCTTTCCTGTGAATATCTTTTATATAGGGAGCCATGGCAGCAGAGACAAAATCTGGAGTGTAACCTAAAACCTGAAATAACGAAAAGCTGTAACCGCCTGTTACGGCTAAGTTAACCCAACCCCTTTTCTTGGTTAACAGAAAAGTGAATGCAGGGAAGAACAACTAGCTAGCAAAATGTTTGGATATAGAAAAGGACATGAACGCTTTTACTAGATGAAACTGAATATGTGAAAACAGATAAATACATGCAAGTAATAAGTATACAAAAGCAAACTTGACCCCATGACCTGGCATGCCTTAAACAGACTCGGAGGGTGATCTGGGCCGGAGAAGAGCCGGGGATGCCCCGGAGCCCACCCACCTCACCGCGGGGCTACACCCGCCCAGCACGACTCTCTCGCCTCAGCCAAGCCGGCCACGCCGGGGCTGGACAGCGGCTACTTACGGGAGACCGTGCTTTGGCGGCCGTCAGCAGCGACATGGTGATCTCCGAAAGATAATCGAAGACGAGGAAATCCAGCTTCCCCCCGTACAGCAGCTGCGGCACTGGCGGGGCAGGGGAGAACCCGCCGTTAGCACCGCGCCCTCCCTGCTCGGCCCTGCCCGCCCGCGGGGCAGGGCTGAGGCCCGTCGGGCCCTCCCGCCCCTGCCCTCGCTGACGGCCTTGCGGGCGGCCCGCCCCGTCCCGCCCGGGCGTGCGGCGGCAGCCCCGGCCCGGCCGCTTACGCAACGGGGCTGTTTGCGGCAGTAACGGCGGCCGCCCCCCGCCCGCCCGGCGGCCTCCCCAGGCCGCAGTGCCCCAGCGACCGCCGCCGCCGCCGCCCAGCCGAGTCTCCCCGCGGGCAGCCGCCGCCGCCGCTCGCCGCCGCCTACCTGAGGCCGCCGTGTCCCCCCAGAAGCCCGAGGCGCAGCCGATGCGCACCGCGGCGCCCGCCGGGGGCTCGCAGCCGGTGCTGCGCCGCCTGCTCCAGCGGGGCGGGCGGGCGGCGGCCCGCAGCAGCCGCAGCCCCCGGAATCCCAGCAGCGCGGCGCAGCTCATGGTGGCGGCGGGCGGGCTCGTGAGCGACGCCCCCGGCTGAGGCCCCGGCCCGGGCCCGCCCCGCGGCCCGCCCCGCCCCGCCCCGGCCCGGCCCGGCCCGGCCCGCCCCGCGGCAGCGGCCGAACAGCTTGCTGGGGGACGGGAGGGGAGGCACGCGGGAGAGGAGCGTGTGAAGCCCGGTTTCGCTGAGGGAGGGGACAGCAGCTCCGCGCGGCCCCGGTCGGCGCGGCTGGCCAGCTTTGTTCACTGTCGAAAGCAGCTGAAGAACTGTGGTGGCTGCGCGCCGGGACGGGCCTGAACGGGGCGTCTGTTTTGGTTCTGGTTTGGTTCTGGCCGACGCCGGGCAGGGATGGGTGTCAGGCGGGTTTGGGGCTGCCGCACCCCTGAGGTGCTGCGGGGTTGGCAGGGACACCCGCGTCCCGGCTGAAGCACCAGGTGTGGGTGGGGGTGTTAATCTTAAGCGTGGAGACCCCGTTCAGGGCTGTGGTAACAGCAAAATCGTAGAACCATAGAATCATTTAGGTTGGAAAAGACACTTAAGATCAAGTCCAACCATTAACCTGTCATCGTCAAGTCCACTGCTAAACCATGTCCCTCAGCACCACATCTACACCTTCCAGGGATGGCAAATTGGCGACTCAACCACTTCCCTGGGCAGGCTGTTCCAACGCTTGACAACCCTTTCTGTGAAGAATTATTTCCTGATATCACATTTAAACCTCCTCTGGCATAACAAGGTCTTTTCCTCTTGTTCTATCACTTGTTACTTGGTACAAGAGGCTGACCCCTACCTCTTTAAAACCTCCTTTCAGGTAGAGAGCGGTAAGATGAGCCTAATACCTACCTCAGCCTGCTTTTCTCCAGGCTGAACCATCCCAGTTCCCTCTCAGCCGCTCGTCATAAGACATGTTCTCCAGACCCCTCACCAGCTTTGTTGTCCTTCTCTGGACATGCTCCAGTACCTCCACGTTCCTCCTGTAGTAAGGGGCCCAAAACTGAACACAGTATTCGAGGTGCAGCCTCACCAGTGCCCCGTACAGGGGGACAATCACCTCTGTAGTCCTGCTGGTCACACTATTCCTGATACAGGCCGAGCTGCTGTTGGCCGCCTTGGCCACCTGGGCACACTGCTGGCTCATGTTCAGCCAGCTGTTGACCAACACCCCCAGGTCCTTTTCCGCATGTCAGATAGTCTGGCTACGAAATTTTTATGAAAGCTTTTCCTCCTCCCCTAAATGAAAAATACATTTATAAAAAAATAAGGCTGTCTGTGGGAGTACATGTCTCAGGTTTGACAGGAAGGGTTTCTCAGGTCCCAGGCTGAATTTCTAGTCAGTGGACATGAGGTGAACGTCACCAAAACCAGCAAATTCCCCAGTGTACATGGAGGAACGATCTCCCAGCCCTGAGGTCTGAATCGCAGGGCTGTTGTTGAACGTCTCCACAGAGGGCTGATCGTGTAGAGGTTCTTCAGGTGGTGACTTCAGACTCCCTGTCTAGAGAAAATCCACATTGTTTACCTGATACGACAAGGACTGTGACTGAGTCAAGAGTCTTGTGTGCTGATCCGATGCAATAATGGCTAGGTCTGCCTTAACAGGTACGCTTTGATTCTAGGTGCTTTCAAATAATCTCTTGAAAGTGAAGCATTTGAAAAATTTGGGGTCTTTGCAGGAATACTGAAAAATACAACATTCTGTGTGACACTGACAATGATAAGTATATGACGATGAAACATGGCTTTACTGATGTAAAAAGTAGCTATGTTGAAAATATTTAAATAAGTACTTTTGAAAATTGTTGATAAAGCGTCCAATTAGACTAATTTCTAATTGCAGTTAGAAATTATGTAGTTGAGAGAAGATAGAAAATAGTCATGCTGTGATCTTAGAATTTGGTTCTTTATGTAGGGAGGTGCAACGTTTTCCTATTGCAAAAAGGCCCCTAAAGCACCATCTTCTAACCTTTCAAATGCCTAAGAAAATATCAACAATTACTGTACCAAGTTATTAAATAGGCAGAACCAAGGAGGTCACAACAAAAGAAAAGCTGGGTTCCCTACACATGGAGAGGACCTAACTTTCAATTATTAAATTATTAAATTAATATGTTGAAAGCTTGCAGGTTTTGGGTCCCCATAAACGAGTAAACATCCAAATAACCACAATGGGGAAAAACACGTTATGTGTCCATAGCTGTCTCCAGATAGCTTTGTCCTAAATATACCGATGTCTATTTATTGTAGCTCCTTAAAGTAAACTTTGAAGCAAGAACCAAAAAGAGCACCGTCTGGTACAAAATACACAGCTATCAGTACAGCCATAAAGACCAACCCTTTCTGTAGCTAAATTTCAAAGTGTCTTCTATGTGCGTTTCAGTGTGGAATTCATCACAGTAAGATTCCAACATCCTGCAACGCAGCAGGAAGCTTGGCTAATCCTCAGCAAGTCTTACAATGGCTTAAATCCTGTGGTGAAATTAAAATGCAATTCACCTCGGCTGTGACTCCCTAATCGACGTGCTGCAGTCCTCACTCAATTCTGTGCTTAAACATATTCAAAATAAATGCCAATCACTAAAAACATTATCATTTTTAACCCATGAACGTAAGTAAAAGTCCTGCTGAAATGGGTTGGGCCAGGATTTCATGCTGCAAAACTGCATTTCTGGCAGTAAGACATGGCTGCTCCAGCAAAGCGGACGAGAGGCCAGTAGATGGCCATGTTTCACCACCACCCGCACCCACCTCGCATGCAAAACAATCCCTGGACCCAAAGTGTCATCTGCTCCCGCCAGCATCCCCTGTACTGTCTGTGCTATGCAGAGAGGCAAAGGTGTGCATTTCGCCCCTGATGAACAAGTGCAGTTTATTCATATTAAGATATAAATATTCACATGCACATGTGTACGTTGCTGGGACAGTCTTGGAATCTAGAAGGTGCTTCATCCTTTTAGCTTCTTTCAAATATTTTTGTAGCACGGATTTTGACAGCAACTGCTCATACTTCTGTGATGGGCTGGATCTTGCTTTGTCAGAAACCACTGTAAAGCCCTTATGGAGCATCAATACAATTTTAGAAAATTTGCATATGGATGTTTACATATGCGTGAGAGAATTAATATCCAACATGTGTAAGATACTAAGCCAGCGCTGCAGTAATGATCAGTTCAGAGCCCATCATTTTGTACGTGAGGATAAGATTGTTTTGATGAAAACAGAGGCAAGTTATTTAGAGGCTCTTTTCCAGGTAGGCTGAGGAAGCAATGTTCTGTGCTGGTCAAGTTGTAATTTTGAGATTTTGGTCCTTTATGTGATTTTACAGATTTTAGAAACAGTGTATTGCTTTTTGAGGACATCAGATGGCACTGTCTGTTTGTCGGTGAAGCCCAGAAGAAGCTACAGTCAGTAAAAAGCCTATGTGAAATTCATACACAGAGGCACTAGTTAAAAACTTGACTGTACTTGTGGCCTATATAGGGGATAGGGGTAAACAATAATAGACACCATAACTCTGTTGCACAGTAGGAATCCACCTCCACTGGCTCTTAAGACTAAGCCAGATTTTGAATTCCTCTCATAAGTTGTAAGAAGGAAGGGGAAAATATCTTCTGGCTTTACTTTTTATGCTGGAGAAAGAAAAAGGTTACACAGTAAAAAAATTAATTAAATATTATAATTTTTTTCTTGGTGATGGCTCAAATATAAGTCAGTCTGAGATTGTTTCCTTCAGTGACCCCAAGTACTTAGATTTACTTTGATTATGCTAGTGGCATTAATGTATCAAATGTAACCCTATGCTTCCCAACCTGTAAACACATTTATGCACTAGCATGGAGCACAGATGATGTGTAAAGGAAATGTGAAATTCATTCTTCTACTACCATCATCCTGAATTAATAGTGTTCAGAGCTAATCCTGGAAGTCAGGGAGTACATTTTTCCAAAGCAAATACACTTTCCATTACTTTTCTAGGATTTTTCTGACAGTCAGGCTTTCTATGATTGTTTAAAAAGGTACAAGCAAAGTATTTCACAGACCAGGATTTTCTTGTGAAATATATTACATTTTTGCTGTTTCCTTTAATGTCACTGTAAAAAAAGTTCCTGTCCAAACCTATACTATCAGCAGATACCGACAAATATTTTAGTTTATTGAGTAGGCCCTGTTTAGTTTATTGAGGCTCTGTCCTCTCAACTAATTACAAAATATTCAGCAAATATTTGAATGTATTACTTATCTCATTCCCACAAATTAGTGCATCTCTTTGTTTAACAAATGGAGTTCACTGCTCTTGCCCTGAAGGTAAAGCATACATTGCAATCTCTCTTTTGCAGACAGTCTAAAAAACAACTGTTTTTAAGAGAACCAACAGCTGAAAATTCTCTCTGTAAATCAGTAAAGGAAGAGAATTTGCCATGTTGCATCTAATACCCCTATATAAGGCACAAACAACTCAAAGCTCAATAATGATGTTTAAATAGTCCCAATGCATGATTTTGGCATTTGTAGTATGTTTAGTAGATTTTTAGCATGTTGAAGTATAACATCCTAAACTCTGGGCTCAGAAAAACCTCAGCTGTGACAAAGCAACAAAATGTGTAATCTTCTGGACTATCTTGATTTTGTTCCTTTATATCACATTTCTGTTGTTTTAGAAGATATGTTGTCTCAGAATTCCTTAAGATTTGAATGATGTTTAAGTAAAAACTTTAACGTATAAAAATAATTAAGCACTAAACAGAAACACTGTAGGATTTTTAAAAAATGAGATAATAGCTCATTCAAACCACCAAACATTTGGCTTATGAACATGAGATATTTTCAGAAGTACTTTAATGATGAGGTACCTTGATTTTTGCCTTTTAAATTGTTAAATATTATTGAAAATTTTTCTGTAATAGTATTTGAAGTAAAAATAAGAACTACGTGTTAAAGCAATGATGCATTAGCTACATAAAAAACCCTTGGCTATACTTTGCAGAAATCAAAGGGTCTTTTATGTTGGTATATTATTCACAAAAAGTGCTGGAAAAAATGGCCACAAGACATAAGGAACAAACCAAATTATTTTTTGCAGCCATGCATCAGTGTAATTTCCATGCTTAGTTTTAAGAAAATATAATATCCCATAATTTTTTAAGAATACTCTAAAGCGAGTGAAACTCTCTCTTCTGTATTCACAGTGTGCATGCAGCAAAATATCCCATGAATTCTTTCCGAAATGGAAAGCCCTGGCTGACATGAAATACATATATTTCTTACTTCTCCTCACTCCGTTTTCAAAGAAACAACTATTTCTAGCCTGTATTTGAACTGAAGCATAGTGAATATCTGTACTGGCATCATAAGTGAAGAGAAATTAAAGCCTCTCCCATGCAGAGCAACTGAGAGCTGATTTTTGCCGACTCACATATCCTCCAGGCATTTCTTTTCACGAAGGGTGAGGAAGAAAGCTGTTGCACAGAGTGGACTATTGGGTAGGGAAAAATGTTGCCATTTACCTTTTGCCCAAGTTTTGAATATTGAAAGAGAAAGAGAAAGATGCGTTACAAAACTTTTTTTTTTTCATTTTCACTTTTCTGCAGTTGGTTTTGTAGCACACCAGCAGCATAACCTTGATATTACTCAGCTATTTAGTCATCTCTATTTCTCATCCTAATTATCACTCACTCATTGATTGACCTAGCAAAGAGGATTTTGCCCACTAATCTGTATAGTTTATTAGTAGTACAAGCAGGGTAATGCATATTGATGATGGATTGCAAAGCAAAATAGGCAATTTAAAAAATATTTTGGTGTTTATTTTTACATAAGAAAATTAACTTCTGGAACATCTGAAAAAAAATGCAACTTCAAGTTAAGTCCACTGAACACTCTCAGTTAAAACAATAATAAAACCCCATTGGAAACGTTGAAATGGATCACAAAAGCATTTCTGAAATGTTGTAGACTGATTTTTCAAGTTAGATTCTTAAGGCATGCAAGTATGAGTCATAAGTTTTAAAAACAATTGTTTTTCCAAGACAGCCGTAAGAATACTCTGATATTCAGTAAGTAATTTACAAACACAAGCATATTTCTTCTGATTTGTATTTCTGTGGAAGATTTACTAGGAATAATGGGAAGGTGCTGGATAGCTTCCCAGTGGCTGTTTGAGAAAAGTACTAATCAAAATTGAGTTGAAGCAGGCTCTGTTAAACAAATAATGATTTACCTTTACTATCTACTCAAAAATAAACTGCAAAAAAAAGGTAAACTGACTTTAAGAACACTTCCTTCTGCCTGTGCTACACGAATTGTTCCTCATTTGTTACCAAATCAGCAAACAGACTTACTGGAAAGAAAAAAATGGCCAGAAAATCGACACAGTCAACTTATGTTGGACACATCTTAGGGTACAACTAGGTCTCGTTTGGTAAATGGGTCAGCTGCTTTGCAGCCAGGACCAACCAAGACAAAAGGGTATGTAAGGCAGGAAAACTTACTACATAGCCATCCCACTGAGAATACAAGTTGTTTTCACCTTAATGAGAAGCAGGAATAAGTTATTTCTAAGTCATGCTAGGTGAAACCACAGAAGAAAAAAAGAGAAGGAAGCAAAGATATAAAAGGATTGATTATTCAAGGCTAAATCATGACCATGTAATAAGTAAAGCAAACCAAAAAAACCTGACCTTTAAATATTTATGTATTCTGCTAAGAAGTACAAGAGGTTGCAACCAGAAATACAACTAGGCAACACTTTTAAATGCAGTGTACAGATATTTCGTAATCATCAGAGCAATGTTTAATATTGATTCCTGCATGAATGTAAATCTATGCAGTGATAATTTTGTGTTATTGCTGTTAACTCTGAAAGAATTTCAAACCTATATGTACTACTATTAGTGATGAAAGGGGGCAAGGGGGGCTGTTCTTTACTTTTAAAGGATGAGGGATACCTGGATTGTGTTACATGGTTTGCCTATCGTGTCATGACCATTACGTGCCCATCTGCACTCAAGTGTACATCTGTGGTTGAAGCTGGGCCAGTTATTTTACAAAGCTGATACCAGGAACCTACTCACGCTATGTAATTGTATCTAAGGGAATCCTGGAGGTGCATAGCCACTGAAATTGTACCTCCAGGATCCTCTGGACCCCGTGTCATGACCTGCAGCCAATGAAGCAGTGGCAAAGCAGGCTCAAGCAATGTGTAAGCAGCAGTGGCAAGGAGACCCACTGGTAGTTTCCTGTGTCCATGTTAACAGCACTAATGAAGCAACAATAGAAAACACAAGAGCAGGTAGACTTTTACCCGGTTTTATTTACTTTATTTTCACTCTTTAGGAAACAGAATTAACCATGTGAAAGGGGGAGCCATGTCCTGTTCGTATCAGTAAAGACAACAGAAACACATTCAGCATGTGACTCTTGGAGGTAATTAATGCCAGAATTGGAAGGGTAAAACCTAGCATTGGTTATCCTTTGGAAAGGACTTTTTCCAGCCTGGCAGCTAACTCACTGTCATCAGTACAGTTACTGGAAAGCTGACTCTCCTGTGAACAGTGGTTCAGCTTCACATAAGTATCCCATAAAATTGATTTTTAGCATCATAAATGCTCAGATTTCCTTCTGGGAATATGTGGCTGAATCCTTGAACATGATGGGAACCTTCTGATTGACCAGATGTGACCACATAAAAAGAGGATATACAGGTCAGGAACACTCCATATTTCAGGGTATAATCATATCTAATTTTGTAATAACATAACATCTAGCTTCTATAGTGTGCTTTTGTCCATGGATTTGAAATACCTGTTAAGTAAAGTTGAAACACGCTGAGCAGAGGTGAAGTCATTTGCCTGAAATCACAAAGCCATCCCCAACAGATCTAGCAGTGAGCCCCAGTCCCACCATTCTTTTCATCATTTGGTCAAATGTATTGACATCAAAAGCCTCACTGAATGTTGTCCCATCACATGGGTTGTTGTACAGACAGAAAAGCAGGCTTTCTCTGGAGAAGCCGCAGCATAAACATCAGGTGCAGAGCATAAGTAGAATGCTATTAAAGCTATTTATACAGATAGTAAGCAGGAGCACATGCATAAAATAATTTGGTTGGGATAAAGGCTGTAGCAGAAGAGGGAGCCCGTCACCAGTCTTTTAGGTGTATTGAATAAGGCAAATACTGACAACCTTAGTTCCCCAGCAATGAAGCTTTGATCAAAGTTGTTCCAATGGACTCCTTGGATTGAAGGCTAGGGAGATTCATGCTTTCATTGCCACTGCCCAATGTGACTTCATACCTTTCTCTGCCTAAGTTTTGTCTTGTGCAGAAGAGGGAGAATGAGGTTGATTCTCTTTACAAAGCATTCTGTGGTGGGAAAGTGCTACATAACCACAAAACAGTATTTATTGTTAGGTGATCAGTAGTTACACATAATTCAGATAGCTACTATGGCTTTTCCTTGTGCTATTTGAGTGAAACTTTTGCCAGCCCCCATCCCAAAACCATGTGTGATTTTTCTTAACATTGATGTTACTAGAAGTAGCCTCTCCATGCCCTGTCTCACCTTCCCATCTCCCCTGAGACCTCCCAGCTGGAGCAGAGATCAAGCAGGCAAGTGGGAAACAGGTTCTGAAAATGGGAGGAGTAAGAGATGTGTTCAAATTCTGGGAATCCACCTCAGCCCCCTACCCCACCTCTTCCCGCCACCTCCCAGTGCCCGCCCCCAGCTTCAGTCTGCTCCCTTAAACCGCTGTCACCCTGCGCTGGGTTGAACATTTTCGGCTGCTGGCTGCCTGACTGCACGGAGCAGCAGGTGGGACAGACATGATGGTGCTGAGGTTAGGCAGCTGGGCTCCCCTGGGGTCTCTCCTCTCCCTGCTGTTTTCTACCAGCGTGGCGGTAAGTGAAGAGATGGTGTTAGAAAACACCTCGGCGCAGAAAGCGCTGCCGGAGAAAATTCACTGAAAATGGTCTTCTTTCTTCTCTTCAGTACATTGCTACCAGAGAAAACTGCTGCATATTAGATGAGCGATTTGTAAGTACCTGAACAACTTTCTTCTATCTTTAGAGTCTAATTAAAGCTTTTCTATGCTGATTAGTAACTACCGTTATCACTTGATCCTCACTTTTGATAATTATTAAATGTGCTGTGCTTAAACCTGTTATTTATTAATAGCGGTATATGCTTGGTGAAAATTTCACTGTTGATGAAAGTATATATCCAGAAGATGCTACAAGTAATAGAGTTTTCTTGCTATGTGTGCACACAGTGTGAAAGTAAGCTGCCTCTGTAAATTCAAATACAGCAAAGTGGCAAATGCCTGCCCTTTTTTATCCACAATCGCTTGTATAAGCAGTGCCTGAAAGTTCCCCTTCACAAATATCTGCTCTCCTTTTTTTGCTGCTGAAACATTGCCAATTATTATTTTTTCATCTTTAGGGTAGCTACTGCCCAACAACCTGCGGCATTGCAGATTTCTTTAATAAATACCACCTCACTATGGATAATGAACTGCAGGAAATGGAGAGAATTTTGCAGCAAATTACTAATTCCACAACAACTGTAGAACATTTGATTCAACACATCCAAGGCCTCTATCCTCCAGAGAAGCAGAAACTACCAAGTGAGAATATAAAAATAACTACACAACTGAAAAATAGAATTTATGTAGTTTTTGTGGTTTTTAATTTGCCAAATTGCAAAATTTTGTACCTTTGTTTCACAGATACAATTGCTGATTATACTCAAAAGTCCAAGAAAATAATTGAAGAAATTATCAGATATGAAAACACTATTTTGTCCCATGAAAGTACTATACAGTAGGTATCCTCCACCTTTTGTATCACTTGACAATCCAAATAATTTTCTTTCTGTTCTTTTAGCAAGTGCAGCTAAGGCTCCCTCATAAAGGTTTTTTGTGCTCATGTGGACCGTTGCGCCCACACTGTCATTAGTAGCTGCCTAGCAAGGAAGGATCATGAGGATCTGATATTGCGTTCTCTGCTCATCTGCATAAGCCATTAATTGCGCAAGAAGTGCAAGCTAAGAATGTCAGGAAGCACAGTGATATTTTTATTTATGTTTCTTTTGCTGTGCCAGCTACTCCTAAAATTTTTTTCAAGACCTTTGGAGGTTTTGTTAATATAAGTTAGTGCTGTAATGCAGAGTGTGTGGAATATTTGTACAACCATTCACTCTGGCTAACTTTACTGTATATAGCCATGTACATCAGCTCAGTTACATTGATATAAATCATAAGTAACTATAAACTTAGTCTTTTGTAAATTGACATTGAAAATAAAATTGAAAACAAAATTGAAAACATCGTTAACTTTTCTAGATTTTAAGGATATGTTTTTTGACCTGAATGTAGAAAAATCTCCACTTGTCTAATATTATATCAAAGACAATTTAGGTATTCTGACACTTGCAGCAGTTTATTTACAGCATTTATGTTTTACAAATGCATCCATAATTAAAGAGGAATAATTTATCATTTACTTCAGGAGAACAAAGAAAAACTTTTCATAGACTTATATTCATATATTAGCTACTGGTTTGGGTTTTGCTGACTAGATTCAAGTCAAGTTTTGCATAAGATTAAGTGCACGCTTTCTAATTTTGTCTAGTTTCCTTATCTTTAAATACCAGTGCTAATAGAGGCACCTCCTTTTACAGGGGTGTATGTAGCAGCATGCTACATAGGTGAGGCATGAGTGGAGGGATATGTGTATTAAATGTTCAGAAACAGCTGAAACAACAAGCCATTTTTATGTCTCTCTGTCCAGACAGTTGACAGATACACATATAATGAACAGCAACAGGATCGCACAGCTGAAACAGAAGATCGCCCAGCTTGAGGCACACTGTCAGGAGCCATGCAGAGACACGACTGAAATACAGGAGACAACTGGAAGAGGTGCACAAAATGTTTCTTGTAGAGTGGAGGGTTAATTCAGTTATAAGTATCACCAGTTGGCATCATGGCGATGAGTTATTTATAATGTCAGGGACCATAGATTTCTGCAAAGGTATATAAGATTGCAAGCTATGAAACCCATGCTTGAATCAATATAAGTGCTAGGTAGATGCTCTGCAAGCAGAGCATTCAGATGGAACAGAGGTCTCGTTTGCTCCTTTGGCCTTTTTGGCCAAAATATATTTATCCCAAAATATATGCTAAACATGAGGGACAGGAAAAGAGTTTCTATGGACTTAAGACAAACAGAAGGTAATTAAGTATCACATTTCTACTGAGTCACCTGAAAAAAACTAATAATTATTCTATTAGCTCCAAAAATTGTTGTTGCTGTAGAAATTAATGCAATGACTGTATTTCATATATAAGTTGCTTAAGCTGTATATGAGACTAAATTCCTCCTCATCTTATACAAGTCCTGTGAACTTTGGTAGGGTTTTATGGAAATGACCTTAAAGTATGTGGATTAAATAGCTAACGTTGCAACAATGACGTTTAGATGAATTGTATTTCCTGCGCGAAGAAAGTTACAGTATCAAATAAATGTGAATGTAGAACTGTAGCTAGATTAATAACAATCCTCTGAATATCTTTACTTCAGATTGTCAAGATGTTGCAAATAAAGGTGCCAGAAAAAGTGGCCTTTACTTTATCAAGCCTCAAAAAGCCAAGCAGTCATTCCTAGTCTACTGTGAGATTGACTCATATGGCAACGGCTGGACAGTATTACAGAGGGTATGCCACTTATGTATTACTACCATGTGCAAGCTTATTCCCTCACCACTGTTTTTATTTACCTACATAAGATACATAACTTTTTGATTGAGGGTTTTGTTTTTGTTTTTGGGTTGTTTTCCCCAGAGACTGGACGGGAGTGAGGACTTCAAGAAAAGTTGGATTCAGTATAAGGAAGGATTTGGACATCTGTCTCCAGACGACACCACCGAGTACTGGCTGGGCAATGAAAAGATTCATTTAATAACTACACAGTCCGCTCTGCCATACACCTTACGAATAGAACTGGAGGACTGGAGTGGCAAAAAAGGGTACTTGCTCATGATGCTTATGAAAATGACAGCTTAAAACCTACTGCTCCCACTGCTGCATCAGTTTATACAGCTCTCTGAAAAAATGATCAGCCCTTAGACCTGCTCACATGCATAGGACACTGCCTTGGCACTGTGTGTGACTTGCTGCCAGGCACACGTGCATGTCTGAAGGTCATGTGCTGCCAGCTCTAGTTTATTTGGCAGAAGGAATCTGTTTCTTCTCTTCAGGTTTCCTCACATCTGATGCATCTTGTGAATTGTTGTAGGTCCCTTCCAACTGAACTAGTCTAGTCTAGTCTAGTCTATTCATGCCATTCTCCAGGAGGGCTTACTATCCTTGCTGTTTCTTGAGACATATGCTCCTTCCTCCCAACAAGAATTTCCTCATGACCTAAGTAACCCTAAGCATTATGAACCTGGGAGAGATATATATGTATGTGTTTATATAACGTAGATTTTTCATCAGACTAAGTAGTCAGGAAATGTCTGATGCTGGAGCGCAAAAGTTGGTTGGATGTATGTCATTGAACTGAAGCACAAAATCACACAAAACCAATTCCTTTTCAAATGCTAGGATGCCATAAATGCCTTCTCTGCACTGCTAACATCTGTGTATTTTTTGTTTGTGCATGTACTGGGAATGCAGCATGCTCGTATTCACTGTTATCCTTCATTAACAGCACTGCTGACTATGCTGTATTCAAAGTGGGAAGTGAACAAGACAAGTATCGACTGACTTATGCCTACTTTATTGGTGGCGAAGCTGGGGATGCCTTTGATGGCTTTGATTTTGGAGACGATCCCAGTGACAAGTCCTTTACCTCTCACAACGGCATGCGGTTCAGTACCTATGACAACGACAATGATAACTTTGCTGGCAACTGTGCTGAGCAAGATGGATCTGGATGGTGGATGAATAGATGCCATGCTGGCCACCTCAATGGCAAATATTATATAGGTGAAGTGTCTTCTAAATACCTATAACACAGGTCACTGTGGTTCTTTGTCACATTTCAGTGACAAAGAAAAATAGGTCACTTTCATTGAGTATGTTTTGCTATCTGGATTTCCCAAAGCTGGCATAGCCCATTCTTTGCAATAACTGTTAACACCAGCAGTAGGAATTTATGGCTGCTCTCCAGCCCAAAGTGGGAGAATCAGTCTTGAGAGAAGCAAACCAGGGGGAGAAGGGCAGTGAGCGGGGCCTGGTAGCATGCTCAGGGATGCCATGGAGGTGTTAGTACCAGAAAATTGTATGGCCACATTAACTATTTTAGAAAGCAACTAACTGTTTTGCTCCAACTGATATTTTTTAGATGGTGTGTACACATCAACAGATGCTGGTCCATCTGGATATGACAACGGCATTATTTGGGCAACCTGGCGTGACCGGTGGTACTCCATGAAGAAAACTGCAATGAAAATCATCCCATTCAACAGGCTGTCAGTAGATGGACAGCAGCACAACTTAGGCAGCGCCAAACAGGTTCGACCACAGGGCCAAGGAGATATTTAAAATGACAACAGAACATAGTTATAATTTCAAACACTAAGCATAGACAGCTGAAGTGTTAAGCCCACTGCATCTTAGAGAAGTTGGCATTTATTGCCATTTTGTCAGAGAAATATTTGTACTTTGATTTTAGTACTTCCACATTACTGTTTCTTTTAACAGATAGATAAGTGGATAGTCTCATGATCAGAAATATTCCCTTGCCTTCATGTATTTTAAATGCTGAATTTTTAATTTCCAACTAGTATAACTATGTATGAACACTATCAACATGTCATCATAGCCTTACGTACTTCTTTTTAGAAGAATATTAAAATGCTCTCTTTTTTTCTGTTGTAGGTTGGAGACTCGTAAAGGGACAATCTCACAAAGACTGGTCTCAACAGGGAAAACAAATCTTTTATATCTTAGACACTGAAATTACCTAACATTACACAGTTCAGTTTTGACTATAAAACACCATTCACTGTAAAATGCCCAAGCCTCTTCTCTGAGCAGTGCTTACATCTGTACATGGTTTTTTTTTTTCTGTACAAATTCTCAATAAATTTTTGATTATTACAAAATATCTGAACTTGTTATCTGTGCTCGACTGTTGGCCAAACAAAACAAAGTAAACTTTATGATGGTTGGAAGGTTACTCTGATCAAACTTGTTTGATTCAGTCATTCCTGAATTGCACGCCAGTAATTGCTGTTCTTTGTTTAGAGGCAAGTGTTGGAGATATTTCTCCATAAAATGTGGCTTGTTTCCAAAAGTTTTCGTTCTGTTTTCTGGTGAAATTGATTTTTGACATAGATCAAAGTATATAGCAACCTAGTTTACTGCTGAAGGCTACTTAATTGAGCTTACTGTGAAGTAATGAATGCATTTTCAATCAGGATGTGTTAGGAAATATACTATCAATGACCAAGAATAGATATTTTACTCCAGAGCATACATATCAACAATTTTCTCAAATACTACCCAAAATAAAAGTTTTGTTTGCTATATAGCACATAGAGTCATAGAATGGTTAGACTTGGAAGGGATCTTAAAGATCATCAAATTCCAACCCCCCTGCCATGGGCAGGGACACCTCCCACTAGAGCAGGTTGCTCAAAGCCCCATCCAGCCTGGCCTTGAATGCTTCCAGGGATGAGCCATCCACAACTTCTCTGGGTAACCTGTTCCGGCGCCTCACCACCCTCACAGTAAAAAATTTCTTTCTAGTATCTAATCTAAATTTTACCTCTTTCAGTTTAAAACTGTTACCCTTCTTCCTATTGCTCCACACCCTCATAAAGAGTCCCTCCCCATCTCTCCTGTAGGCCCCCTTTAGGTACTGGAAGGCTGCTGTAAGGTCTCTCTGGAGCCTTCTCTTCTCCAGGCTGAACAATCCCAACTCTCTCAGCCTGTCTTCATAGGGGAGGTGCTCCAGCCCTCTGATCATCTTCATGGCCCTCTTATGGACCCATTCCAACAGGTCCATGTTCTTCTTATGTTGGGAACCACAGATCTGGACACAGTACGCCAGGTGGGGTTTCACCAGAGCAGAGGGGTAGAATCACCTCCATCAACCCGCTGGCCGTGGTTCTTTTGATGCAGCCCAGGATGTGGTTGGCTTTCTGGGTAGTATAACACAGTGCAACCATTATTCCTGAATACTTCCTTTTTATTCATAAATATTTAAAATTTAATCTGACATATCTAGTGCCATTGTCTGGCCAAAAAAATAGTTCAAATTTGCAGGAGAAATTAATGGTATTTTACTTGCTTTTTCTTTTTCTAGTTCTAGTAATAATTTCCCACGTGATCCACATAAGCAAACTCACAGCACAGATCAAGAAGAGCAAAGAGTTTGCGATGCTGTCTGAATGTACTCACTCAGAATATCTGATGAGTGCATTTGAGGGGTGCATTAGGAAATCAAATTAGGTTTGTGGATAAATGGCTCAACAAAAAATACACTCAGAACTAGAATCTCTATCATCTTCATCTCTAGCTATATCTCTGTCTCTGTTTCTATATCTATCTGAAGTTGAAATATTAAGAAGTGACATTTTTAGCTACTAGTGAGAGGCCAAAAGTTCACCTGTTATTTCTGAATAACACATTCAAATGCTTTATTTTAAAGGTAGGGGGACATTACACTAATTAGACATATCTTAAAGGCAGTTTATGCCACCTCAACACTTTTCCAGTTTTAGTGCCCAGTTCTCTTGTGAGGCTGCTGCAGAGCCTCTTTCCCTGGATCTGAGTTCTCCATAGCATGATAAGCTGATGTCCCTCTGTCATTTTTACTGAGTTTGTTTTGACTTAGTTCAAGCTTTTCCCACAGGCCAAAATCTAAAAGAAAGGCAGGTTTCTCAGAAGTAGGTGAGAAGAAGCCATCGTTAGCATAGGTTCAGCACAGGGTTAACAACTTTTTGGGATGAGGGACAACCCCTCCACACCACTGAACAGGTATATTTGCATGGCTCTGTTGCACCCATGTGAGCAGCCCTGCTGCACAGCTCACCGCCAGCCTCGACACCCAATTCCTCACCAAGAAAAGCAGTTTTCCTGAATGTTTTGTGGCATGAGGCCTCTGCTGTGGTTCCTTGTAGCTGAAGCAGTGTGTGCAGAGAGGCCTGGGGGAAGGATGTGAGCTGAGGGCTGGCAAGCCCAGTCTGATCCTGGTTCTGCAAACAGCCACTTGAGCGGCATTGGCCAAGTCCCTTCCACTTTCTGCCTTCAGTTTATCCCACCTATGACATGACTTTAAGCTTGTTATTGTTTATATATTTGCAACATGGCATTAAAAATGTTTCTTTCCCCTCTGTCACTTTGACTTCTGTATCCACGCTCTGCCAGGTCTGAACTGTGATTTGCCTCTCCGAAGGTTTAGCTTTTGGCCACAATGATTTATTTGATGATAATCTGCTGTAACTACACACATTTCCCTGGTGTGAGCTGGAATTTTATGGCTTGCTCATCAGAAATAAGATTGGCATATTCTTCCAGTTGATTTGTTGATTGATGTCCTAAGTTTTCACAAATTGCTTTAACCTCTTTGGAGAGGACCATCTGCTCCAGTGGTCAGGAAGATCAGAGCTATTGAATCCAAGAAGCCTGATCTTTCAAAGAAGTCCTATGCCAGAGTTCATCAGGGAGTCTGCAGGATCCCAGCCCACAGTTAGATTCTCTGGGCCCTGAAAGAAGACTGGCAAGACTCACGACTTTTGGGGCTCCCTTCTGCTGTTTCCAACCCTTTAGCTACCAGAAAGGGGCCTGAACAGACCTCCTCTTTTTTCTGACCCTTAGAGAGAGAACAATACTCTCAGGATTATTTTTTTGCAAGCAAATACATTGCAATTTGACTTAATGCCCCTATTTTGTATACTGAGAGGTCATATTTCTCTTTTCTAAATCCGTCTTTATCATACATGACCCTCAGACCATATACTGTAGCAAAAGTCACCTGTATTTAGACAAACCGTCCCCCTCCGATTTTATAGAAGTTCATTATAGGACTTGGTGGCTACAATGAGTTTGCTTCTCTTTCATACCTTGTGCTTGCAGTCACTCTTCCAGAGACCACTGTAGCACGAAACAGAGGAATTTACTTTCTCTTTTGAATGCTCCCTCCAAAGCAAAAAAAAAAAAAAAAACCACAAAAAAAAACTGGACAAGGAAGGGGACAGAGGCAGAATAAAGGTTAAGGACTTGCTGGATCCCTCAGTCCCTGGGACATTGCATGGGGAAAATGCAGGGCCAGGTGCTGGGACTGGCTAGTAACAAACTCAAAAGAGTTAAGTAGTCCAAGCAGCACATGAAGAGAAGGTGGAGTAGAGAGCTGGGGCTAAAGGAGAATGGAGTTTCAGCCAAGGCATCCAGAGGATGGACATGAATGACCAGGTTAGAGGAGAAGAAGGCACCACTTACAAACTGGTGGCAGGTACTGGTGGTAGGACCGGAGGCAGGGGCAGTGCTGGGCGAACAAGGGCTGCCTCACATCTAGGGCACACAAAACAGAGTTAAACCCCAGACTCCTCAACTATTACTGTGGCAACTTGCCAAGAGCAGGGCAGCTGAAGTAGTGAACTGCACTTCTGTCCTTTGACCATGAATTAAAGTTAAATCCAAAGTTTATCTAGCTCTTGGCCTTTAGCCTTTCAAACAAACACAGGGAGAAGTGACTGGATGATTGCAACATGAAAGCAAAGGTAGGGACTAAAGGTCAGGCCCAGTACGACCCTCAACTGGAAAGCCTAAGGAGCTCCTCCTTCACCCCAGCTTTACCCAGCAATTCCCTTCGCATGAAGCAGGAAACCCCTCGTAGCTTACTGAATGTTTATGATCAGCTGTCGGCTTTTTTCAGTCCCTCTAGCCTTGGTGGCTGAGTTTTACTCGGACCAGAGATTAAATTTTCTGTATTTGAAGGTCACCAGAGATCTGCACCCTCCATCAGGGTCAGAGAAGGCCTGGCACATGCTACTGTTGTGTCTAGTGTTACACTGGTAGACAGTTCCTGGAACACCACCTAGCAAGTTGTTGCATCCTCTGTCAGCATGGTTGAAAAGGCAGAAATTCTTCTGCTTGATGTGCTCTGACTACTCTTGATTTTTAAGGCCTATTAAATTACAAAAATAACATTCATATATTATTGGAGATCAGAAAATCAACCTCTTAAAAATTGGGAAAAGCCAGCACTAAGGCGACGTGTCACATCATGTCTGAATCATGAAGGATGCTTTAGCTGTCGCATAGGTTGTAATGCGCATAGTGAGTAAGACGAGGTGGGGCACAGTTGTCTCTAACTTACAGCTGATACCCTGCAGAATTACGTGCTATTCCTGCTCTCATCACCTGGTTCATCTGGGACTAGAGTCAAGACACTCAGGTGTCTCAGAGCTGGCTGCTGGATGTTCCTCCTTGGTGCAGCTCAGTGCAGGTACAAAGCTACAGCTGCGCATATGGCATGCTCTGAAGACTCAGACTATCAAAAGGTATCCCAAAAATTAATAACTGCTTTTTGACTTAACCTTCTCACCTGGCTTCTGCAGCTGTGAAAAGGTGAAAGTTGTGCCCAGGGAATGAATGTTTGTAAAGCACTGGGGCAGCTGAGTGACGAGCACCATAGGAAAATCTTTGAAACTTGAAACAGTCTGCAGAGCACCATCATACAATTAAAAGAGTGTGTAGCGCTGGGCAGCTGCTTGCCTGTGGAGCACCATCCATGCTCAATGTGAGGAGGAAGGGGTTCAGTGGAAGAGACATCACAGTCCACAAGCGTACGCACAAGGAGAGCACATGAAGGTTGTAATAGCAATTCTTGTGTACCTGAGCGCAGAGGTCCTGAGGTTGTGATCTTTGAGCAGAGTTTTGTGTCTATTGTGGAGGCTAAATTAGAGCTTGTTGGTTGAAGTGGGAGACTCTCCGTGGACCCCAGTATATTTTGGATGAAGATTTACTCTGTTCTGTAAAATAATTAATCCTAATCCTGCAAGACTTCCTCTCACTGTGGTCTTTCCCCCCTTTAGGCATTTTATTGTCCTCTGAGGTTTTTATAGCTCTTTCAAAGAACTGCTGCAACAGCCTGAACAAAACTATGTAGGACTTGGAGTGTGGAAGCATCACCAGTCTTACCCCTGCCGATGCTGGCAGCTGAGCATTTTGGTGTGTAAGTATATTTATTATCTGCTTTGAGTTCAGGAGCTGCCTTATGGACAGTTATCAACTGAACACCACAGCCATGGCAGGCTGATCTTCAAACTGAGCAAGGCAATATGTGGTCTGTTTGGACATTTGTTGCTGAAGTTAGTTGGGCTGTCTTCTTGCTGAAATCAGAAGAGGTTTGTAGCATCATAGTATTACTGGCATGGGATTTGGGATTCAACAGAAGCCTTTACAGAGCATGTAACAGGGAAATAAAATAAACAAAACATCTTGTTTCAGAATATTCACAGTTAAGATACAATTAAGCCTTAAATATAATAGAAATCCTTTGTCATGCCAAACCAAATACTGGTGGCGTAGGTGTTAATCAATGTACCACCATCTTACTGAGCTCTTCTGCTACCTGAGGATATAACTCACTATTAGTGATACTGGTATAAGTTAAGTTAGGCTTACGAGGGGTTTCCTAAGTAAGAGAAGCATGAAATTCAAGACAGAAATGGAAGGAAACAAAGGCTCCCGTTCAACTGCAGTGAACTTTATGTGGAAAGGGTTCAAGCCTCCTGAGGGCAGAAAACAAGAGGAAAAGCAGAGGAAAGGAGGATAAAACAAAACCTAGGAATGGCTGCTGGAATGGATCCAAAGCTAAAATAATCTATTTTGAATTAAATATGTTGTAAAATGCCAGAGTCAAGCTTAAACATGTCTCACTAAAGCAGAATATGCAACCTGTAGATGACGAAGACTTTTGTGAATGTCATGTGGTTTTGAAAAGCCAAGAAAGAATTTTGTTTTTTCAACTGATTAGGCCCACATTTGCTCAAGCAAGGGTTTTCTTGCTCATTCCTGCTCACTGCAGTGGCAATTTTTGAGATGGGCAGCATCTGTCAAGTGTCTGACAGCCATGTACAACACTGCCCAGTAACAGCAGCAGCAGCACATTATCATCTATTGCCACACAGAAACTGTACCCATTATACAAAAATTTAAGGAGATATGACTCCTTAGGAAGATTTAATTACGCTTAACTTCTGTGGGGGGACATTTTCAAGTACCACTCTACTGTGCTCTTCATAAATATGTGTTCATTTCAAACAAATCTGGCTTGATAAAAAATTATAATATACCATTTGTGTAAGAGAGAGCATAATGTTAAACACATCATGCATTACACAAATGCCAGTAAAGTCTAGCAGTAAGAGCTGATGTAAACTGGGCTCTGCACTCCTCAGGAATTTATTTTGGTTGATGACCACACAAACAGACAGACTGTATCAACCTTTCTTAGACTACTACTGGCTTTGGAAAGGCCAGTGGATTTCACAGCAGTGGAACACAGTCACACAGAAGGGGCAAACCAATTACTTCCTTTTCCAAATATCAACTCTTTGATTATGCTAGCTAAATGCCCATCACACAGAGTGTGTGTTTTCCAGCAGGTAAGCATTGCTGGATCCCGCTAGGTCCTGCACACATCTAGTTGAACATCCAGTTACGAGAAACTGAGCTTTAGACACATTTTTTCCTGGAATACATGTTGTTGCCTGCATGTTGGTGTTGTACAAACTTATCTGGAGCAAATAACATCAGAAACTTGTGCAAGAGGCCTTAAGTAATCACCTAAGGGGGAGGGGAGCATTTGGCTTGTTTTATCTCCAAACAGAATGGAGCATAATGATTAATCTAAGCTTCACATTAAGGTTTAAATTGCACCAAAGGACCAGTGAAGAGCATCCTTTCAATCAGAGTTCTGCTCGCTCTTCTCCTGAAGATGATATCAATGAGGATCCTCTGTGTGTTGCTGTGCCTCAACTTAGCCTGGGTATGAGTTTGCTTACTTAATTGTTTTCATATCTTTCTGTTTTGAAGAGTAAGCATTTATTTAATGTTCATTCATTAGATAGATACCTTGTTGTTGTCACCTCTCTCGTAAAATTCAATGCACACACATATGCACAGTGTTACTGTAACCACTTCACTGCTGGACTTTCATCAGTAGTTCTTGAGTATCCAGTGCTCTAGTTTTGCTTTATTCAGTTTTTCTAAATCTGCCTGGCTTCAGGAGCAGCAAAGCATATACATTAACATGAATTCATAGATTCATAGGTGATGCTGTAAGTCTTAAACCTAACTGACTGGGTGGATGCTTGTGGCTCCAGACAGTCAGGAATTTTCATGTTTATTAGAGTGAATTCTACTGTTCTTTGGATGGTACTTCAGTTGGGATTTCCACCTACAAATGACACACAATACCTTTATTATAAAATACACATTAAAAAAAAAAAAAGGATTCCTGTGGCAGCAACAGTAAGTAAGAATCAATTTTTAGATAAGGAAAGAGATAGACTTGATTTTCAACTATGCTAATATAACCTTGCTCTTCTCTTATTGATGTGTCAGGCCATAATCTTATGTTAGATTATTTACGTTTCTCTTTGTGACTGTTTTTTGAAGAATGTGCATATTTTAACAAATGACAGAAATTACAGGAAGCAGATGGGACAAAAGAGAAATAATTGCATTGGAGCTGTCAGTGCTGAAAGGGCACAGACCACCTAAAAGTAAAGTTTTTATTTGTTACTTTTAAGAGGCACTTGGGCCAGATCATCAGGATGGATCAAACCAGCATCAATCTGCTGATTTTAGTAACCACATTCCACTTTTCCAGGGCTGAGGTTCTGGCCCTGGAGGCTAGAATTAGGAAAACTGTCTCTTCCTCAGAATTAAGCATTAATTGTAATAGTAATTAATCATTAATATTTTCAAGAATTAATTATACTGCTTGAAAAGAACATATGGTATGCAGAGGAATCCAGTCAGACCTAATTACATCCCAAGACCTAAACCAGGGCTTTCTTTTATGAAAAAGAATTCTTTTCCTAAGTGATATTCTTTTACTAAGTGATAACACAGTAGGAATCCTTACAGTATTTTTGCTTAGAATTGGTTCGTATATATGTACTTATTCTTCTCAGGTTTGAAGAAAATCTCAGTATATTTATTTATCTTCTTTCCATTAGCACAGTGGAATCCATCCATCACTGACATTATTATTTTTATTATGATGTTATTAGTTCTCTTGTTCTTTATGCCAGGCAAAATACAAGCTTACAGTTTGCACTGTGATTAAAATCAGAAACGCTAATAGGAAAACTCTCTTCATATACATCTTTAAGCCACTTTTGTGTAGACTGAAGGTGGTAGAATGACAATAGAAATTTAGAAATATTGCAGCAAATGGAAATAGAACATAGGATTTTTTAAGTATTTGCTTTAACGTAACCAGTTTAAATCTAATTTTGAGTTCATTGTATACTAACATGCAGAACAAAAGATTTCTGTAGAATGATATTATGATAACATGTCCTGAGCTTCCCCAGTTCCCTACATAGCAGCATTGATTTTAAGAGATGAAAAACTTTATTCTGACAAAACAAACAAAATCATATTTTACAAGAAATGCCAGGAATAAGATCCTTGCACTGTTCAGTGTGATGCTTTCCAGATGGCTGTAATTGCCACACATCCGCTATGCCGCTGAGTGTTCGAGGACATCAGCATTATATTTCTGTTGTCTTGGCAGCCGTTTAGTTAATCTCAGTTTTACTTTTCCCTTTTTTCCTCCTGGCAGGCACAAGGTGGAGGGACTACCTTTGAAATGGAGGGTGCAGGAGTGCGTGGTCCCAGGATTGTGGAGCACATGTCCCAGTCCACCTGCCAGTATGAGAAGAACTGGCCCATCTGTGCGGACGATGACTGGGTGAGCAACGAGCTCTGGGGGCGAAACGGGGTCCGTCCGTAGAATGCTCATGGACCTCAGCTGGACAACTACGATGGGTGCCATGCAGCCAGCACGCAGTGGGGCTTTAGGTCTGAGGGAGGACAGGTAACGCTTCACATCAGGGCATCCTGGAGAGATCTGCGGGGAAGAAAGAAAAAAAATGAGGAGAAAGAAAGAGGGAGTAGTTTGCAGGGGTGCAGAATCAGAAGAGAAAGTCAGGAAAAGAAAGATGAAATAAAAGGGGGCTATCCCTAGAAAAAAATAAGAAAGATTTCTTTTCAGCGTTTTGATATTGTCACTTTTGGAGTTGGTAAAAGAAAGGCAATGGAAAGAAAGGTGCGTGACAAAGAAAAGAAGTAGCTAGAAATAACTTATACTTCACTAGTTACTTTTTAGGAAGTCAGATGACAAAACGTTCAGGAAAAGATTCATGATGATTGACTGGATATCTTTGTGTATAAACTGTTAATTTGTTTTTCTTTTCCCTTTTGCATCTCAGTCCATCTCTATTCTACATTTATTTGACAACATCTTGGCAAAGAGCTTTAGTCTGTAAGAACATTAAGCTTATCTGAGGAAAAATTTGGCTTAAATAAGTTGGCCTCTAACATCCTTGCTCAAACTGGACAACAGGCTTCTCCTTACAGCAGCCCTTTGGGAAATATATATCCATGTATGTCTTATTTCACCCAGAGGAACAGAGAGGAAAAATTAAGGATTTACTTGTTCCTCATGCCCTCCTTATGGCAGGTTTCTGAGGATACGCTTCACTGATTCCATCACACCAATGCCAGACGTGTCGGAGGTAAAGGATCAGCCCCCAGGTTGCTTGTTCTAAGTCACATAAGTCCTTGGTGAAGTCATTGGATGAATAGGACAGGACATCTGAAGAGAACTTGCAGAATCTTGACCTAATTTTTTTTTTTAAATGTGTTTTCAGTGTTAGCCAGAAGTCTCCATAATAAACATAATGTTAAAAAAAGGTTTACTCATAATTTAATATATGTTAATATATTTTATATTTTATATAAATAAACTCAAGATTTTAAGACAATTATTTCCCTCTTCCAATTTTAGGGTACAAAATGTCCATCAGGCTGCAGAATGCAAGGACTGATTGATGAAACAGACCAGGATTATAAACACAGAATTGACAAAATCAAGAAGCTGCTTGCAGAAAATCAAAACAACTATAAAAAATCCAATCGGATAATTGTGGAAACCATAAATGTACTAAAACCAAACCTGGACAGTGCTCAGCGTGAGTATCTCACACCCAGTTTTATTATCCATTGCTGAATATATTTTTTTTTTGTGCATAAGCAATATGTAATGAAAAATATATGCTGCACTGGACCTAATTATCAAAAGCCAGAATAAACATAGTAATAAAAAACTCTTAACTGCTAACCAGTAAAATGTAATGAAATTTTTACCTGCTCAGTACTATGAGAAATAGGTTCTTAATTACATGTTTTAATTACATATTTTAAACTACAGCATTCACATGTGCATAGGTGAATGTGATGCATTTCTGTTTCAGAGACTGATGAGACTTACGGTCACGTGTCAGGAGAACTGAGGCGGAGAATTGTGACATTGAAGCAGAGAGTTATCACTCAAGTAAACAGAATTAAAGCTCTGCAGAGCAGCATCCAGGAACAGGTGGTGGAGATGAAACGCTTAGAGGTAGGTAGCTGCTACGTAATTTCCATTCTTTCCAGGGCTTAGCTAGAGAAAGAGCATCTATCTGTTATACCCTTCGTGGTCAGCAGTGCTTCCTCTGGAACAAGACATGATGCAACATCCACAGGACCTGACTTGCTGAGGCAAATCCGCAAGTGAGATGTTCTCTGTGCAGCTTGGTTTTCTTTTCCTGCTCAGGAGGACTCCTGGTCCCATCTGCTCTCTCAGACAGGCAGCAAGGATGTTATATCTGCTGATAATTGGCTCTGTGTGAGGTGTTTCTGCTCCTGTAAGGAGTTGCTGAGCAGCTAGGATGAGGGGGATGTGCTCTGTCCATCCCCAGTGCTGCCACTGCTGCCCACAGCCAGTGCTGGCATTACAGCCCGTGTTCCCAGGCTGCAGCCAGTTCTGCTGATGGTCATGCAAGAAAAAGTCCTGGCAGAAGCAGTGGTTTCATTCAAAAGCCCATTTTGATCCCTGGATCAGAGATACAGCTTTTGGATCATTTGGGCAAGCTATGATAGTCCCCAGATGGCAGGCCTCACAGCAGGGCCACAACAGGCTCTAGGACACGTCCAGTGACTTCCCCTCTCCTTGGAGGACCTGTTTCTGCCCCAGTTCCCAGGGAGTGTGCCCAGCTCTGCAGCACTCCCTCCAAACCCAGGAAGACACCCCTACGCCCTGAGAATAAAGGGAGCAGAATTGGGAACCTACCACAATGTACTTCTCCATGGAGCTCATGTGCACTGTGCTATTGCACGTGTCGTATTTACAGTGGAAATAAACCCAGGAATAATTTCAAAGCTGAGCTTTGGAAAAGCTCAGCTGTAGGTGGGAGGTACCAGGGCAGCTCCCACCTTTTCCCAGTTCAGTTAAAGGATACACTTGCTTGAGAAAATCAGGAGAGCTCCCTAACCAAATTATTTATCTCTGTTTATATAGGTGGACATTGATATTAAGATTCGAGCTTGCAAAGGAACCTGTGCTAAAAGCTTTGATTACCATCTGGATAAAGAAAGCTATGACAACATCCACAGGCAGCTTACTCAAGCGAACTCCATCAACTTGCACCCAGAGCTTCAAACAACCACCTTGAGCACACTGAAAATGAGGCCACTTAAGGACTCAAATGTTCCTGAGCATTTTAAGCATAAGCCTCTGCCTGAAATGCAGGCTCTGAACATAGTTAATAACATCAGGCAGATGCAAGCGGTATTAGAAAGATCAGAAACAGACATGAATCCCTCCCGAGGTGACAGCTACTATCCCATGGCAGAATCAAGGGGGGATGGACCTTCACACACCAGCATATCAGTTACTCCTACTCATGGGAGAGAAACCCATAGTCTGGGAGACAAAACCTCCTCTACTGTTCGTAGGTGCACCAAAACTATCACCAAAAAAATGGTCACTGGCCCTGATGGCCCTAGAGAAGAAATAGTTGAGAAAACAGTTTCTTCTGATGGCTCAGACTGCTCCTACTTACAAGGAGCAGGAAATGTTGGGGCAGAAGAGAGCAGGTACCATGTTGGTGGGACAGATGTCTTCCACAAGCTAGAGAGTTCATTCCCCGGCCTAGAAGCATTTTTTACCCCTGACTCTCCATCCACTGCTAGTAGGCAGTTTGGTGCATCTAGCAGCGTTTCATCTACCAGCCACGTAACTGGCACAGGCAGTAGTCACTTAAGTACTGGAGTATCCAGTCATTCAGGGGCTTATGGGGGCAAAGGCAAATTTACAGACTTAGGAGAGGAGGAAGAAGATGACTTTGGAGGACTTCACCTTCAGCCATCTGGATTCCCATCTGGCAGTGCAAGTCACTCCAAGGCTGTAGTGACCAGCTCCTCTTCTAGTTTCAACAAGGGAGGCTCCACTTTCGAAACCAAATCACTAAAGACCCGTGAAATAACTGAGCAGCTAGGTGGGGTGCAACATGAGCAGAGTGCAGAGGATACCCCAGACTTTCAGGCACGCAGCTTCAGACCGCCAAGAGTGAAGCAAAGGACAGCCAGCACTGGGAAAGGTACACGGGCATCACACAAGTAGTTATTGAGGTAGCGGAGCCAAACTCCATCCATAACCAAACTGACAGTGTAATGATAAAATGCAAGCACTGTGTCCGTTTGTTGCCACCTCAGAAACAAAAAGGGAAATATTTCATTAATACTCGGGTATTACATAGACAATTCACAATTTAAGAAGTATGTAAAGTTTTCTTAATTCTTTTTAATGTTGCCTGTCACTATACCAAGGGTAGTCCAAGACATGTTTAACAATTTTCCTCAGAGCTATTGGTACTTGGATTCCTCTGAACCTTTTATTAAATTTTGCTGATAACTCCTGTCAAACCAGATCAACTTTTTTTTTTAGACTGTGATGATATCCGCCAGAAACACACTTTTGGTGCCAAAAGTGGCATTTTCAAAATCAAGCCAGCCGGATCCAGTAAGGTTTTGTCAGTTTATTGCGACCAAGAGACCACTTTGGGAGGATGGCTATTGGTCCAACAGAGAATGGATGGATCAGTGAATTTTAACCGGACCTGGCAAGACTACAAGAGAGGTTTCGGCAGCGTGGATGGCAGAGGGCGAGGAGAGTTCTGGCTGGGCAATGAAAACATACACTTGCTGACTCAGAATGACACTCTCCTTCGGGTAGAGTTGGAGGACTGGGATGGAAATGCTGTCTATGCAGAGTATATCATACAGGTAGGGTCTGAAGCAGAAGGGTATGCCCTTGCCGTGTCCTCCTACGAGGGGACTGCCGGGGATGCGCTGATCACTGGCTGGCTGGAGGAGGGCACCGAATACACGTCCCATGCCCAGATGCGGTTCAGCACCTTCGACCGGGACCAGGACCACTGGGAGGAGAGCTGTGCGGAGATGTACGGGGGGGGCTGGTGGTACAACAGCTGCCAGGCAGCCAACCTCAATGGCATTTATTACCTGGGGGGCCACTACGACCCCAGGTACAATATTCCTTATGAAATCGAAAATGGTGTGGTCTGGCTGCCATTTAGAGCCTCTGACTATTCCCTTAAAATTGTTAGAATGAAAATCAGGCCCATAGCAATGCTGTAGAAAGACTGACTTTTAATACGTATGTCACAACTAGAAGTTTAAAAGATTTTTTTATATGTATATGTGTATGATGTATCTTTACCCTGTGAATTTGAAAGCAACTGGACACATCTGTGGCTTAAAAAATAAACACTGATTAATCATTAACAAAACAGTTCTTTCATCTTATTTATAACTGACAAACCTTTTCAAGGAAATATTGATTTTAAAACCCTTTTTATATAAACTTTGTCTATGCCTTTGACTATGTGTTTGTCTATGTCTATGTCTATGGCAGCTTACACCTTGACTGGAGATAAAAATATTTATAATTTGAATTATTAACTTTGTTTAAGCATGTTAAAGAAGTAAAAGAATTTAGAAGTATGTTCACTATGAACTCCTGCCTTCAGTAACAGGAACTGCGGAAGTCTGATGGAGTTTGACAGTCACACTTCCAGGCCGTCTCCTCTCAGTTCCATTTCAAGGGAAACACAATAGCAGCTGGAGTCAGTTCTCAGGCAGAGACGTGAGACACACGTAACATGGAGTACACTTTGATAAATGATGCATGCATATGAGTACTGACTTTTCAGGATATCCTAAGCTTTGATTTTACAAATATGGAGGTGGACCTTCTGTCCCATTGATGAATTCTAGGTAGTTTACTCCGCATACTGTAGCTTTGAAATAAGACAGTTCACGATAACTCATCAAAATACAATTCCCAAAACAGCCTACTATTTTCTAGTGACCACTAAAAGGTTATGACTGTAACCAGTACAAGCAAGACGAGGAGCACCTGGATGGCTACAGTATATATTTCCTCAGTTTAGAATGTTCCTCAGCACACATGTGAAGCAAGGATTCTTCTACAGATAAGGGGGTTAAATCAGCAACATGCTGACAGCGTGTGGTAAGGATTTTTTAGAAAAAATCTGGAAGCAGGAAAACTTCTTTACTTTGAGGGTGCCAGAGCACTGAGGCTGCCCAGAGAGGCTGTGGAGTCTCCTTCTCTGGAGATATCCAAAACCCACCTGGACGCCTTCCTGTCCAGCCTGCTCTAGGTGAACCTGGTTTGGCAGGGGGGTTGGACTAGATAATCTCCAAAGGTCCCTTCCAACCTCTACCATTCTGTGATTCTGTGCATGGAAAAACAGATATATTGATTACACAATTACACAAGAGCATGCTGTATTTACCTTTATACCTCATGACATAAAATTACACAAGTATTTACTCTCTTTAATATGTCTGTGCTTCTATTGAGAAACAAGCGTGAGCACACTTTCCTTGCCTCCAATCTCACTGGCCAGGATGTTTCATACCATTTAACAATATCATCAAATGTGGGCAAAGCAGCTCACTTTCAGACTTTTTTTCAGTGCTTCTCAAACACAGCCACTGTCTAACCTTTTTGGAGAGTCTGCTGAAGAGCCAAGACATCTTTACAGCCATGTGCAGCAAAATGTCTGTGCTTTTGGAAAAGGGGCTTCTGTTTTATGCCTCGTGTTTTTGTTCTCTAGCCTCAGTGGAAGCCTGCCTGTGGGGATGCTAAACATTTGCGCTCATGTAGTGAGGTGCTGCCATGGTGTCTCCTCCTTATCCTCCTAGGCTCCATGGGTTAAATCAACATGAGAAGCTTCAGATAGGATCCATCTGTCGCTAGGGATCTGGGTCCCTTCCTTTGTGGAGGAAGGCAGTCCCTTCTGAGAGATGTTTGATCCTGCCTACCAGGGTTGGAAAGTCCTGTCTTTGGGACAACCTCTGCTCCTGGCTACAGAAGGAGCCTAGACCACTAGCTTTGATGAAATACACAACCTCCACCTGCCCTATGACTGGAGTCACTAATTGCTCTGGTCCGACAATAGTGATTGTGTGAAAGACATACTGGCCAGGTCTTCTAATACTGTATTTTTTTCTATGATAAGAGGATGTGGGATGGTGGAAGGGATATTAAGAGGCACAGGATGTGAGCCAGGTCCCAGGGAAAGGCATATCTTACCCAGGATTTGAAGTAAGTGACTGGTGACCTACCCATTTGTTAGATACTATATTTTCACTTTATTCCTTCTCAACATGTTACAGAGGTAGTTACCATCACCTTTATAATATAAAAAAAAAATGACTGTCCCTTATTTAGTGGAATGTGTTTGCTTCTCCCAACATAATGCATAAATACTTATGAATCATGTGAAGAAAACTTTAGTTTAAAGGCTTTATTTAATTTTTAGAAAACTTTTAAAAATAATCCCTTCCCTCTTCAAATGTGGCAGAGAAGTCCTTTGTAAAAAGAGTGAAACAAGTTGGGTTGTTGGGTTTTTGGGTTTTTTTGTTTGTTTGGG
Organism: Numenius arquata; assembly: GCF_964106895.1. Classification (NCBI taxonomy): domain Eukaryota; kingdom Metazoa; phylum Chordata; class Aves; order Charadriiformes; family Scolopacidae; genus Numenius; species Numenius arquata. Next base: position 38,915,449 of record NC_133580.1, on the reverse strand, counting down.
GTTTTTTGTGTTTTGTTTTTGGTTTGTTTTTTTTTTTTTTTTATCAGCATTATTCCATAATAGTTACTTCTGTCTTGTGAACAAATGAAAAATGGAACAAAATACATTTGTGACTTATTTTCATTGGTCAGATTTTGATTTACAGTTGACATGGCTTTTCACTTTATGTCACAATATGCTTGTACATAAGTATTTGGTTTTCATATGTAAAGACAAGCCTGAATACCATGGCTAAAAAGATAACCATGTACAAATATTAAATGAAAATCCCTGATTCTGTACATTTTGATAATGGTTAATGTGGAAAGTATGGCCTGATTTTCATGCTCATCTTCTTCATTGAATACCATGACCCCTTCCAGTTCATCCATACAACACCATCATCTGTACCATGTTTTGCCATATCCCAGCTGTAGGTCCCTCCCCAGTAGTATCTGCCATTGGGGTTGGCTGAGTGGCAGCGGTTGTACCACCATCCACCACCATCTTCTTTGGAGCACTGTTTTCTTGGATCTGAGGTTAACCTGATGAGGGAAAAGCAAGTGTTAAGAGTGACAGCTGAACTGTAAGCAAACATATCAACAGAGTACATACACCTGCCCTTGTATTTTCAATTTTCAAACTTTCAAACTTTCAAATTTTCAAACTGTAATAAACATTTAAAATCCTCTCTGAACTTTCTGTAAAAGACTGATCATCACAAGTGTGTGCTACACATTGCACTTGGTGAAGCAGCTCAGAAAAACAAGTCAAATTTTAGCTGCATCTCTTTGGGAGTGTCATTTCAGTTTACCAATTGATAACTACAATTACCTGCAGTTCATAATGATAATTGCAATATCAATGCAACTGAAAGATATAAACCAATGAGAAATGTATGCCTTCCCCTATCTAAACAATTCCTTTATTCATGCATATGTAATCAGGTATTAAGATACAGTGCTAAATTATGTACTTTACCACTGAGCTCCTGTCTTCTGAGTAGGCAGAACTTTGGTTTTTAAGCAGGCCACGCTACCTGGCTCTTTCCTCGGGACTCGTGTTACTGGAGTAAGTACCAGTATTCCTACTTAAGCAAGACAGTGTCCTCAGCACTGCCACCATCAGTCTCTGACAACGAACCTATTGCATCCGGATTTCCTAAATTGTTTATGGTAACTTCATTCATGGAATCAATAAAATCCAGTGTGCTTGATTCTTAATTGGTTGTTGAGCAGCACTAACCTAATATATAGTTTTACCTGCCCTTGGCTAAGCCAAGAGAACTGCATGGACTTTTGGCTGGTAACTTGCAGGGATAAAACATATTTCAAGATACTATGAAATGCTGTGAAAACTAACAGCAAATTAGAGAAATATTCTACATTCAGCTCTATTTTAAGCTCTATTTTTATTTAAAATGTCTAATGCAAGTACATACCATCCATCATTGTCTCTGTCGTAAGTACTGAAGAACATGCCATTGTGAATTGTCATTGTCCTGTTTTCTCCATGCACCTGTGAAGCTCCATCCATTAGCGCGTTGCCTGCATTGCCTTTGTAGTTACTAATGGAAAGTTGATACTTGTTTCCTTCATTCTGTATGGTGAAACCTCCGTAATGAGCTGATACTTTATCACCATTCCAGTCCTCCATCTCAATTAAAACTTCTGTGGGCCCTATTTTGGTAAGCTGACTGATCTTGTCATTTCCAAGCCAATATTCACCTGAGAAGCAACCAGTGAGAGCTCTGTGAGATAGACTTCACAATATACTTCAAGGCAACTTTATGATTTGCCTATAGGTCTGCCGAAGTGCATTAGTTAATTTAAAAAAATCAAAGAACTTTGAGAAATATAAGAAAACTGTTTCAGTAAGAAGAGCTCTTTGTGTTTCATGCTCGGTGTTTTACCTGGTGTATCACAGTAGTTCTTCCCTCCACTCTTCGCAACATTTCCAAATCCTTTTTTGTATTGATCCCATATTCTTCCAAAATTAACACTGCCATCCTGGCGGTTCTGAATCAAAGTCCAGCCTGCAGGAGCGACAGTATTTAGATTAAATTGCCATTAAGAAAAGAGCATGAAACATTAAGATACACCTCTTTTATCTTCATCTCAAGATAAGCGGAGCATTTCCTGCTCCTGTTGGATTCCTTGCAGCAGGTCTGAGTTTTCACTGCTTACAAGCTCAGCCTTGCCATTTTTACTCACACTCAAATAGTGCCTTGCTTCATAAGGAAAGGTGGAAAAAGCAGAACTTGAAGGACTGACCCAATCTTTTCTCTAGCACATAGTAGCAGGGTAAGAAATAAGCCAGTTCATCCTTGTCTGTTCACCTGTACATTGTCCATTCCAGTCATAGTAAGACACATTTTTAATTACCAACCCTATCCCAGCAATTTATTTCCAGTTTCATTGTACCCCCCTGTGCATCTGAAGATGTCCAACAAGACTTGTCTGAATGACTCAATCAGACAATTCTCAAGTAATTACAAAAGTTACAACTCCATATTAGTTTGTATAAAATGCGAATTACTAATATTATTTTTTTGTAGTATCCATATAAATTAATATTTTAACAACACAGTTATTTCACACTAACCTCCATTATCTGTTTCCATGTCACAGTATACTCTGTATGGTTTGACGAAAGGATCTGGCTGGATGAGGTACATTTCGGATATCTCACCTCCCTTTCTGATAATATCCTCACATTCTGCAAGAACAAACCAGAGACTCTGTTACTGAAAGAGCTGTGAACTTCTTCAACAATCTTCTTATCCTTCAGCTTGCTGATTATAAGGGAACAATTTGAAAAAATATATATATAATTCTACTTCCATTTTGATTTCTATGATACGTCATGTGAAAGAACCAAGGAACAAAGAACAGTGCACCTACATTGTTCTGCTTTTCCAAATAGGAATTTCTAAAAGTTCAAACTGAGTGATGGAACACTATACTCTCCAATGACTTTTTGAACTGGAAAAGCTTGTGAAAGAAGAACCTTCCTTGACTGAAAAAGTGAAAGGTACAACTATGATAGTCACAAATGTATCACTTCTGTCTTACAAAGACCCTGAAGCACATATTTCTTTAAAATGCTACTGGCCACTAGTGAAGACTGATATTGGTTAAGAGGGTCTTTGGTCTGACTAGTATAGGCGTCCATAAAAGATTTTTTTCATTTAGGATCACTTTTCTTCTTTTCTGCTATCCTAATCAATGACACAAGCTTCAGAGGCATGTTTAAAACAATTGAATGGTTCATCTGTCAATTGCACAGTGATATAAATGGGAGAAGAGATGTCATTATAGTTGAATGAGTACCTTTGCCTGAAACCACTGGAATATTACAAGAAACAACACATGGGGAACGGCAGTAGTCCACCTGGGTTGCAATGGCATTTTCCAGTTTTTGTATCTTTTTGTGTAAAGAATCCACAACTGCACGAAGGACTCTGAGGCTAGATGGGATATTGTTGTCCAGATTATCCTTTATATAATTATAATGCAATTCCACTTCTGTGTTGTACTGAGAAAGTATATCATCATTGTCTAGAAAAGCAAAGAGATTAAAAGCAGATTGTTTTTCAACATGTTTTCCAGTTATGAAATAATGAAGAGCAATCTGTAAGCATAATTTGAGAGCCACTTCTTTCATTAGCACAGAGGAAGCACAGGGATTTATTTTGCCTACTTTTCCACAATGTGCAAAAACTTTGCAGAGATGCTCAGGGAAGTGGTACATGTGTATTGTTATTTCTTTGCTAGCTAGTAGATTTATCAGTGGTGCTATATTCTGCTGAAGAACTATAATTAGCTTCTTTCCAGGGAGCCATGGTGCCAAGCCAGGAGCTGGCATAAAAGGATTGGATGGACATGGGAAAGCAGGTAAAGGGGGAACACATCACCCTTCCATTTAGGGGCCTCATATGAATCTTGCCTTCGGATGAGATCCATTCCTCTGCCTCTCTCCAAGGACTTTTTTTAAGATTTAAGATGACATGGTCATGGAACCCTACTTTGCTAGATATACCACTGCATTTTAAATTTTTTTTTTTAGTAAGTCCAATTAACAAGTAACAGTAGCAATGCCAATAGAATTGCGACACCATTTACGCTAGTAATTCATAGAAATAGCATACCTTGTCTTTGTTTTTGTGTCTTTACCAATTTATCGTCTAGAATATTCACGTATTCATAGAAAGTTGTAGAGCTGTCAGAGAGCTTGCTCACTTTGTCCTTTAGATCACGAACAACTGCTTTCACATTTTTTTCCTGTTTTACCAGTGTAGTTTGCAGCTCACATCCAGTTGGACACAACACTCCCTTAAAAAAAAAAAAAAACAAAACCAAGAAGGACTGTGAATAAAGTCAAGATAAAAAGTTTCTAATCCCATCAGTGAATGACCATAATTTTGAACACACTAAACAGTTAGAAATGTGAGACCGGATATTTAAGCATCTAGATAAGGACTCAAGACATTCAACTTCTGTAAAGAAGCTGCAGTCTGAAGGTCAGGAAGGAGCCCCGAGTCCCCCAGGAGGGCTCTTTTGTTGAAGCTCTTGGGAAAAGCCCTCTCTCTTCACATTTTTTGGTCTACTATCTACTTTTCACTTTTCTGCACTGTTAAATGTTCACGGTCTTAAGCTACCTGAACTATGATTAAAGCCTGTCAGCAACTACCTGGTGTCTGTGAATGTTTATATCTACCCCTTTCCTCTTTCACTAGCCTCAGAGAATCAACCATGTTCTCTACATCTTGTTATATGTATCTCTCATGAAATGGCCATACGATTAATTTAAAAATTATCATCTCAAGAAGCTGAGCACCGTTGTTTCTGCAACAATCACTGCACCCTTTAGGACAGCAATGTTTTGAAAAGAGGAGGGGAATTGTGAAGTCCTGTGAAAACCAAAATACCCAGGCAGCAGTGGGACTCTACCTCAACCATGTATTCATTAAGCTTTAACAGACTTCATTTATTGGTAACCTCCATACTCAAATTTGCTCTCAGACACTAAGATGCCTCTCATCACCACTACAGCTTGCATTTTCTGGCAGAGACCACAGCAGGGACAGTGTGATAGACTACTGCAAGGTGGTGAGGAGTGTGCTGGGTCTCAGCACGCTTGAACGCTCTTCTATAAGAGTTGGGGCAGGGATGAGGGTAGACCACAATTACAGTTTGAAACCAATTTTAAGAAAGACATGCAAGGTGGTTTTGTTTGATCCCTAGGGTTCCTTGAGATTATCTGAAATTCAAGCCAGTGCTTCTGTGGAGCTTTTTTCTGTCCTTCTTAATAGTTACCTATTGGAAAGCACAGGCTAACCCACAGATACTTCATTTCCTCATTTACGGTTTGAATCTCATCTCCCCATCTTCGCTGTAGGCTGTCTGACTCTGGGACTAATCCCACGGACTCTGGGGCAATACTCTTCTGAATGCAGTCCTATCAAACTCAAGCAAAATGAAGCAAAGGTGGGCTACTTTAAATGAACGACCATCCCTTATTTGGCGACAAAAACTCCATGTTGGTTACACTATAAGAAAAGCACAGTCTGTTATCAGCTGCATTGACAGGCAGACACCCACCAGCTCCTCTAGAGGATGTTTGCAGCCACCAGCGTCGGGGTAGATGATACGTTCCTTCTTGTCACCTGGCTTCACCCGCTTTGGGGGCCGGGGCTGGTACCCACTTCCACTGATGGGAGGTGCCACGGGTCGGAGTGTGGGGGCCAATTCCCGCCTTTTGTCCAGGGGTCGGTGGCCTCGAACCCCGGGCTGAGGGCTGTCATCCTGCAAAGCCAGGAGGAGAGGAAACTCTCTGAATCTGGAATTGCTATTGTAAAACGCTAGACACAGGGCGGAAGCATCTGTTCAGCACTCTTTAGTGTTTTAAACAGCAAGGAAAAGCATGGAATGGAATGGAAAAAGCAATAATGGAAATATTATACTGACATTACATAAAAGTCATTGCTATGCCCTCCCTTGTAAGACTAGTCACATTCCCTCTACCTAGCCTTCAAACTAAAGCAAAACAATATTTCATTAGCTCATTCTAACCAAGGAATAACATTTATACAGTTCAGAGCCACTAAGCACCAAGAAATTTGAAACAGTAGGATTTAAAAAAAAAAAAAGATAATTAGACATTCTTAGGGCTAAGAAGAATATTCAGCATCACGTTATCAGTGTCCCAGTTTTTCACTGGGCTACAGGAAAATTTGTAAGGTCTCAGAAAATCAGTCAAATACATCATCAGGTCTACAGGCCACATGCCAGCTATGAATTGATGGAATTAGGAAAATCATTCAAGAACATCGCTCAGGGTAGGTTTTTAGAGCTCCCTCTGATCCTTACATTCCCCATCTCTGCCAGAAATGGAAAACTCTAAGAGGCCGAGCAAGGAAAACAGGCCTGGTCCCTAAGCACTTCTTGAAATTAAACCATTTGAATTAGTACTTGTTTGAACTACTGAATCAAGATCTTTGACCATCTCCAATCCCACTCAGACTTAGCTACAAATAACAACCATTTGTAAGGATCAGAGGCTTCAAGTAGTTTCAAAAGTAGGCAGCATACAAATCACAAAATTGCTGAAAATTATTTAGGATAGTAGAGTCGTCAATAGTCAATGTACAAATGCTTAGATAGTATAACAGAAAATAATCTCACTTCTGATTACCCTGACCTATTTCATTTTTGCAGGGATTTGTACTGAGATTCTAAATTGTATTTCCCATTAAAATATTTTACTTAAATAAAACTAAATATAGATTAAACTGTTATTTTAGATTGATCCTCATTGCTTGCCTTTTTGTTTAACAATTGTTACCTCTCCATTTCCAATGTGAAACTATATGAATGGGCAGTTAATTTTTTTTTCAATGTCTACTGAATCTGTAAAAAAGTTTTTACTGTCTTTGAGACAGGACACGATTAATTACACATTTCTACTCCTCTGAACCTGATATTAATTGTCTGTAACATCATATGTCAACATTGCTAAATTAATATCCTTAAATAAATTCAGCTAAATAACTAATCTTACCATCAGACGTTCTTCATTCCATACAGAAAAAGAAGAAAAGAAATAGGAAGAAAATATATCCAAACTCAGAAAATAACTATTGTGCAGTTACAGATACATGAATAAATAATAAAAAGGTTATTTCTTTGAACACTTCAAGCAGAAAAAAAACATGCACTTGGATCATTTTTTCCCACAGCTTCTAACTTAGCTAACTCACATAAGCTGAGTAAGTCATGCATGCAATTAAATGAAATTAATAATTTTTACTATTACTATTATTAATTATGATCAGTATTACAACCTCCTCGTCATAGTCAGTAGAGGCCTGGGATTTAACTGAGGAAACACAGAGCAGGAACAGCAGGAGCAGTTTCATGGTGCTGGCTTGCTTGAACGGCTCAGTGACCTTGTCCCATCAGCAGCTCTGACGGGGAAAGGTCCCCTCTCTTCCTTATATATATAGGCAGCAGCCCTAATTTCCCAGCTTGACAGTGATAGGACCAACCTTTCTGAACAATCACTATATCTCTGTTAATATTCAACCTTTCTCTTCACTGTGTGCCTGAATACATTTGTTGTTGAGCAATTTCTCTGGACAACTCTTATCTACGTGTCCCAGAGACCTCTGTTGATGCTGGTATCAAATAGATGTTTAAATCCTTAAAAGTACCTCCTGCTTAGATTACACAAGGTTACCATTTTCTCAAAAATTACAAGTCTTTTAAAACAGCTGAAAAGGTGAACATCCAAAGAAAACAAACATCATCAGATGTCACACTGTGATGTCTCCTTTATTTTCTCTCTGCTGAAAATTTGAATGTTTCAGAAATATAATATTAAATTTGAATTAAATTCACATCATACAGATTGCTACATTCTTCTAAATAGTTCTGATGGTGCCTGGATAGGTATGCAAGTCTTTGGGTCTCTTTAAGTGCAAGAGCAATAAAGAGCATATTATGTTCATTACATTAGTAATTTTGAATGAAAACATTGTTTTGATCTAATTCAGATCAAATGAAGATCAGATCAGATGAATATTGTAAGAACAAAATAATGCTATTCCATTACTTCAGCAAGATGACATTATAAATGAAGTAAAATAATTAAATTTTACATATTAATTTGCTGCTTCCCATTCTTAATACAAAAAGGATATGTCAAACATTATTTAAATATTTTTAATAAGCTTTTAAAAGAATACAGCATGAAGTTATTTGTAATCATAGTGGAATACTCAAACATGCTTTCTGATCCTTTATAAGAGTATGGCATATCGCTGCTCTCATATTAGCAGAGTTTTAACACTTCAGTGTCTTTATACCCTGTGATTTTCTTATGCATTATAAATTATCATAATATATTGAATTAAATAAAATGGGCTGAGTGAGGGCCAGCAGAGTTTTCTGAACTTATTCATATAGATGTCTGAAGACATGAAGAGACGCAAACCATGGGCTGAGGTTCCATTTCAAAGACCAACTTGATGAAGCGGGAGATTTTATGGTAAAAAAGATGAGAACAGCTAAAATTGCTTGGTTTAGGCCTTTTTCCTGTATTTGTGCTGTTGTCAGAATTCTTGTAAAAAATGGAGATTCCCGAAACATGAAAACTGTTTACCCTGACTGGTTTAATTATTAAACAGCTTGGACCAAAATCAGCCGTGGCTCAAGGAGCTCTGACTCCACTGAATTTGATCCCTCGCATGAGGACATCACCAATACTATTAGATTTGGAAGAATACAAACTTCTCCCTACAGGCATTAAAGAAATCTGCCTAAGGCCAAAACTGACATCATTAACAGGTTATTTCCACTTAAAGATGCTAGCCGAGATATTATCACTAATTCTGGGCATCTCCCAACCTTCAATGCAGTTTCCCTGTTGTGTACCTCTGAGGGAAGTTCAGTCACCCTTACCTTAGGTATAAGGAAGGGACATAGTGATGCTGAACCTTTGCCCAGGGCTTACAGGCAGCTCGTGGTACAGTGGAATTAAAACAAGGTCTCACTAGTCCTGAGCTAGAAACTTAGTCTTAAATTATCCTGGCTCAGTCCAAACAAATCTTAATTAAATGCATGATATTTGTCCTAAATCTATTCTGAAACCATCACTGTGCTCTGCAATAACTTCGGTGTGCTTCTTCCAGCATTAAGTACTTTTCACCTCCTTATGAAGAGGGGTGGCTGTGCAAAGGGTGTCGGGGACCCGATGACGGGGGGTTGGCGCAGGAGCCCCCAGGCCTGCCCCACAGTCCCAGCATGGGAAAACCCCAGGCTTCATCTGCCTTCAGATGGGATTTCCCCTTTGAAACTCAGCCTTTGACCCTCCCAGCTCCAGTGAGTTTCATTGGCTTCCCCAAGAGCGGTTGTGTCTCCCTGGGGATTTACCAGGGACAACGCACACATGTCATGCCACAGCGGGTTTGAGGCTTTGTGTCAAATTAGCAGATGCCCCGGGATGGGGATGGTGCGATAGCTCCTCTGGTAAGCGGAGGCCTTGTCTAAGCTGCAAAGGTTTTGGCTGAAGAGTTTTATCAGAAAAAAAAAAAAAGTCCAAATCTGGAATAGAGTAACTTATACTGACAAACATACGCGTATATAGAAAAACATTTTGGTAGCAGATTATAATTGACTTTAGTTAACATGCTGGTTATAAGATGTGATTTTTCTCTCGTGCTTGCAACCATTACAGTTAGGCTGACACTTTCTAAGGTTTGAATAAAGCCTTATGAACATCAAACCCCATGGTTTAAAATTCTTCTAAAAAATTATATCAAAGTAGCTTTTTCTTCAAAACAGGACACCTACTCTTTTTTCCATCTTATTGCCTCTTCCAACTCACATGGTTAATGACAAGATGTTCCTGGAGTTAACGTGGTAGTGATACCACAACACACCTGCTATTAGAACCTGTAAATAATACAACATGGACCTGCTGGTGTTCCAGGATATCCCTTTGTACAGTATTTTTGTACTGAAAAGGCAGTTACTGGCATAGGCGTATGTGTGTGGTTTGAGGAATGGCTATTTGCTTGCTGCCCCTCGTGTTTGCTGTGCCGCCGTGCCCATCAGTGGTGCAACCCTCTTTACACAAACCCCCTTCGGGCGAGTCACGGTCACTGGATCATGGCTCTTTGGAGCTGAATGTGCCCCTCGAGGTGGTCTTGGGGAACAGAACCTTCTTGGGCCACGATGAGCTGCAATGTTTACTAAATTAAATTTAAAAATAGCAGTTGGTTTAGAAATGTCCTTTTTAAACAACTAGTGTTGTAATAGTGTCATACTATGAAAAGAATACTGTAAACATAAATGTTCATCTCTGCTGAGATTAACATTCTCATTTCTTGCTTTTACCGGTAACAAATATTACTTCAAAGGTTTCTCATAAAGGAGAATTAATGCTATCTTCATGTTCTGGGACCAAGCAACTTCTTAAACATTAATGAATGGGCTGGTTCACTTTGGCCTTAATACTGTACTAAAAGCACATGCAACTTACTAGTCACGTTCTTCTAAGTAGGGATTTATATAAAAAAATCACAGTTTGTTATTTCCAGAATTGCAGCTGCAGCTGACATGCAAGCAGACAACAAGTAGTTTCATATAATAAAGAAAATTAATAAAGTGCATATTCTAATTAATATTGCTGACATGATTTATTGAAGTTCTGGGACTAAATTTCACCTTAGACTACATCTTCTAGAAAAAAAAAAAAATATTAAGAGATTAATTTGTCCTCTGATTTTCTAAAGCATTAAAAGAACACCAGGAAATAAACTGAGATTATAAATTTCTAAGGGTAATGTTGACTTGTAAAAAAAGGAGAACTACAGGGCCATTGTGAACACTAATAATAATAATAATAAACAGTACATATGAGTGAAGTTTCCTTGCAAAATATAAATGGAGATTTTTTTTCTTCGACTGCTACAAGAGTCTGTATTGCAAATTTGGTTTCCTTTAAAAAGGCAGTAAAAATAAGCCTGATTTCTTTCAATAGACCATAGAAAGGAAACAACTGTATTGTGACACTGTATGTTGCCAGAGATTAGCCCTTAAACCATTTCCACACATCAAATCCACCAATCAGTCAACTGACCAATCAACTGGCAAACACTACTCTGTGTGTAAACTTTTTTAAAAAACCAACTATTTGAAATCCCTTCCCCACAAATCTCCGTTTAAACCTTGTGTATCTTCAATGTAACCTCACCAGCCCTGGAGGACACAACAGGTTTGTCCCATTTTGACACACTGTCCCGTGGAGTTTGCACTCTAAGTTGCACTGTAAGCAAGGACAGACAACGCTTCCCCTCCTCGAGGTGCCATGCTGACCTTCACCAGAGGCTCTGAAACCCAACAGGGATTCCCGGCATCATTGGAGGGACTACAGAAATAGGTCCTCATGTTAAACACGAAACCTGACTACTTCGGCTTGAAACTGAGCTGGCAATGCTCCTCCACTCTTAGTGGCACAGAGTAATGGACATGTCACCCTCACCTCGACCCCGGACCAGGCACTGGGTGTCAAAGCCACTTGGAGCACAGTTCTAGCTACCACCATATCTCAAATAACTAAATATAAACCACCAGCACAGCCACCAGAAATGGTCCATCAAGCTCCAGAAAATAGAAGAGATGGTCATTGTGTCAAGCAGGCAATTCGTGCGCCAGAAATAATCCCTGGCTAATGCCATCCTATAGCTAATAAAGAGGAGAGGTTTGAACCAACAGATGTTGCACCGGATTACTTTTAGCCCAAATCAGTTTGCAAACTGTTCGCAGCTCAGGCACCGAGACAGAGGTAGTAAGTGGCTGCTTTAGTGGTAAAGAAGAGCAACATGATGGTGGAGGTGCAAAAGATGTGCTTGTCAAACCCCAGCTTTAGCGAGGGAGGACAAGACTTCCTGACTTTACGAGCCAATGAGCATATGTGAAGAAAGTAGGTGCCTATTTGCACAGATGCATTTGATTATTCTGCTTACGAAGGCAAAAGAAAAATCTGTCAGAGTATCAGGATACATTTTGAAAAGAACTCCAACCTCTGCCCTTTCATAACGTACACACCTTGCCAGGAAGCGCAGGGGCTCTCAGCTCGTTCCACGCACAACTTCATTCTCCATCAAAAGGAGGTTCTGTGGAACCTAAACTAAAGATACTTTTTGCAAAAGGCAGTTACTTGGTATAACGGTTAGCAACCCATATCACACTGTTTTCTTTTGTTTAGAGGTTGCATTTCAGTCCTGGGACTATTTTTCCACATCCCCCTCATTTTGTGTGGTTCCCTGAACAGGCTTTATCCTTGAGAACTCAGGAAGAAAACAACACTTAAAAGCTGTAGCCGCACGACACAAAACAATTGCAAAGGCCACGGATTTCTACAAAATCAGGCTGACCAGAGCGTGTTCAATCCCCCAGCGTGGGGAACCACTGTGTGGATGTCACCTACCCCCCCCATGGCTCTGGGACAGGCTTGGGAAGACACCAGCCGCCTGTCACACAGCTGAATATTGCGCTCTTCTGGTCGGTACCCGTCACTGCAGCGCTCTCGTCGCGGGGGGCGGTGCCTGGGGGGGCGGTCGGACCGTAAATGTGTCCCGCGTGGTCGCCGCCCCCTCGAGTTGGACCCCGCGCTCCGACAGCGTCCGCGGGACTCGAACCTGCGATGCCTGGCCCGACGCCCGGGTGCTGACAAGCCCCGCCCCTCCGGCTCGGCCACGTCCCCTCCCCTTTACCTAACCCGCCCCTCTCGCGCGTGTCTCTTCCGGTGCGGCGCGGGACAGGCGCCGGAAGTGCCTCCATAGCGGTCGGCAGGGAGCTGTGGCGGGGGGTTTCGCCGGCGCCATGGTGGAGGTGAGGGGCGGGAGGGGGGAATCGGCCCGGCCCGCCACTGGGTCCATCGCGTCCTCCCCGACGAGGCACACTGGGCGAGACTGGAGAGCGCTGCCGGGGCAGCGGGGCGGGTTGGGCCCGGCCGGGCCGGGCGGCTGCGGCCCACCGAGCCACGCACCGCACCTCCTCAGCCTCTGTTCCCCCTTGGCACAAAAACGCCTCTGTGGGAACAGACCACGGCGGTTCCTCCGCCTTCCCAGCCCCTGCCCAGTCTGCCCCGTGGTGCCCGCAGGAGGCGAGAGGGGTATTTCTCGCCGGTCTGAGGGCCGCGGCCTTAGTTCTGTGGGTCTGGGGCAGGAGTAAGCTGTAGGCGGCAGTTTTACTTTGCCAGACCTAACGCCGGGTGCGGAATTGGTGCTGGGGAGGAGATGCTGTGATGGCCAGCCGCAGGTGATTTACTGGCTTTGTCAGCTAGTCAAGAATATGGTAACATTTTTTGGAGGGCTTGGAAGTAAAGCTGGGGAGAAGGCCACTGATTGTATAGGCTGTGGAATAGTTACTGTGAGGTGAATATCATGCACCTCTAAAAGTAAGTCTTGTTATGAGGAGCATGGAAGAAGATGCAAAGACAGCTGCTCCATGTAACGCTACTAGCTGTTTTTTACAGAGTGGTGTCTCTGTCAAAACGTGTTTGTAGATGCTTCTTCCCTATTGGGGAGGCTTTGTGTTACCTATTATTTGTGTGGTGATTTTGATGGCTGCTATTGTTGAATAGGAACTAGCTACTGTAATTCTTATTTCTTTCTCCAGTTGTATGAAATTCCTAACCCCATTCCAAATGCTGGTTTGTTTTTGTTTTTTCTTTCACTTAATACCTGGAACTTGCAGGAGCTCACTGAGCCAGAGCAAAAACTTTGTGTAGGTACTACTGAGTTAGGAGGGTAACAGTCACCACAAAATGGGTTGACGAGCGGACTGTTTCCCGGGCAGAAAAATACAACCTACAAAGAGCTTAAGAGGGAAAGCATCTGTGTAATGCATCTTGGAGACTGGGCAGCTGAGTGATACCCAATGCCAAACGTTATTAATGTAGCTTCCAGTTTATTGTCATTATTTGTGTAATGTACAGAACAAATACAGGCACGCAGAGAGTTTGGTTCTGTACCTAAGCAAGCAGGCTGAGATTTCTCATGATTTTTTTGTCCATTGGAAGGAAAATATTAATAAACTGAATTGTGCTGTTGATAAGCAAATATTCTATATAAGTTAATAGGTTTTTAATGCTTCTTGTTCGTTCCTGAATTAGATTTTAAGTATGTTTTGATTTTAGTAACAAATAAAAGTTATAAAAGGAAAACAAGTTTTGTCAGGTTTGATCCCAAGTTTTATCTCGGTAAACTGTGCTGTGCTTATGTAAAGTGACACTGTGCACAGAAACTGGTGATTCCCCTTGTTCTTTTTGTGGTGGCAGTAAAATAAAATATACAGGAATGTTTTCAGAATCTGTTACTTTATTGCCTACATATAAAAACAGAACTGGAGAGCACGAGGGAAAAAGCTTGCACACTCATGGATTTGTCATGTAGATGCCAGTGCAGAAAGTTTGATCACAGTTTTTGGCTTGCTTTTCAAAGTCTTGACGGTTTTCAAGAAAAGGAATATTATGAACTGAATTAAAACAGTTAACAAACAAACTTAATTTTTTAGTTTCCAAGAAGAGCAGTGTTTTCTGTGAACTAAATTGTGCTCTATCATCTAACAGTACTCAAATATGAAATTGTACTCAGTTCAATTTGTTTCCATTTTGAATTTTTCATTTAGTTATGTCCACGTTTATTGAAATATTCTTTTCTTTATTTTAGGAAGTCCAAAAGCATTCCGTGCACACACTTGTGTTCAGATCTTTGAAGAGAACCCATGATATGTTTGTAGCTGATAACGCCAAGCCTATCCCTTTAGATGAAGAAAGGTAAGTACTGCAATCAGTGAATTACTGGTGTGCCTCAGAGTTTTAAATTATGTTAGTGATTGCTCCAACCAAGTCAGAAGTTGAGATGTTTCTGTAGAGTTAAGAGTGTAGTCTTGAAGGAAGAAAAAATATTAGAATTGTAAAGCAAGTTGTATAAAACCTTCTTTAAAGTATTTAAAAACTTAATTCCAGACTCAGGGTTTAATCAGGATTATGCTTTACTCTTCCAACAGTCACAAAGTAAAGATGGCAGTCAAGCTGCGTACTGAGTATGGCTCAGTGTTACACATGCCTACTCTTAAAGAAAACTTGAGAGAGAAAGGAGGCCCAAGCACCGGGGATCCTTATGGACACAAACAGTATTCTGGAAATCAAGGTTAGTTTGCTCTTAGTGCTATATTTGTCCTTTCTTTTGTGACAGTCTCACTGATGTAAAATCTAAAGTCCAGTGTTAATGCATCGGAGGTAAAGACGGAAATCAAAATACCATGTTTTTCATTGTTTGGTATTTTTCTTGCTAGGGTCCACAGGAGGTGATTCAGAACAAGGAGGAAGTTTTTTTTAACAAAAGAGTAGTAGAGTACTGTGAATTTTTTTGCACTAACTCATTAGTGAAATGAGTAATTTTTATGGTAACTTTAGTGTGTGCTGTACTTAAGTGCTAGAAGGAGAAAGATCAATAATGTATTTCTTTTTACAAGTTCATGATGGTCAAGGACATGCTCTTTTATTGTTTTTTTTTTTTTTTTTTTAATTTTGTTTCATAGATTTTTTCAGACTTTTTTTAGGGTGTAACTATTAAACCAGGAAAATCTTTATTTTAAATCTGGGGTTTTTACAGCCTATGTTTGTTTATATGTAAAAGGTGTATGTGTTAGGCAGATCCCATACAAAAACTTCTTTTCTAAAGAATGCCAAATGCTGCCTTATTTACATGATTTTTTTTTCAAGGTACTTTATTTGGAGTTATTCTGAGAATAAAAGATACTGAGAGATAGTGAAAAATACTTTAAGAAAAAAACCTTTTTCTTTTCTGATACCACACAGAGCCAATTGTTGTGATTAGCTTCAGTCACACATGCACTTTGAGTACTTGAATCCTTTTCTGTGTTATCTACTTAAAAAGTTGTCTTTGGCAGTATGATGATTTTTCTCTTGAGAGTAAATCACTCTTGATAACAAGTGGCATCACTGTTTTTAATAATGTTATTTTGCTCTTGAGTTTTTGAAAACTGAGGTGGCCAGAACAAATTAAATAAATGTAAGAAATGTCTTAAGTGTAGTTCATTAGAAGTGATTGCTAGTTTATCCTGCTGTATATGACCTGCTCTGTTCCTGTATTTCCTATTTGAGTGCATCATTTGCAATGCAGTATAAAATTTAATTATTAATATGAAATTTTGTTGTTCTTTAGGACAAGAACTTGAGTATATGATAACTGGTACACATCCATACCCACCTGGACCTGGTAAGTAAAATTCTGTGAGGGTTTGCCTGGAATCTTTGCCTTCCTGTCAGAACTAGGCATCCTCCATTCTAGCAGGGGCGTGCTTCCTGTAGCTGTGAATCCATAGCTGATAGTAGTGGAAAGTGCCACTGAAGTCTTTCATGGTATTGATGCAGAGAGTTTTATGGTTGATAAAAGTTCTGGGATAGGAGGTAGGAGAAGGATTTAGGTACAGATATAGTGTCTTCTTGGTAAGCCTCAGTGGATGTGAGCTTGCTGTGAGATGTCATTCATTTCTGTGATATTTCACCTCTTCTGGTAACATCATCAAAAAATATTCTAGGAATTGCCTCTCTGATATTTTGGTCCACTTTCTCTTGGAGAGCTTGCCAAGACCCTCAGACCCTTGGTGCTTCCACTGTTGTGATGGAGCTGGTCTTAAAATTTTGTTGTGAACAAGGAGGGGGAGAAGGACGTTGAATGACAAAAGGGAATGTATCCTGCTTTTCCTCACTAGAGGAGAAAGGTATCACCACCTTGCTCTGGGAGATATTAGGATCTAATAATTTTAGTGTCATTTGGGTTTTGTCTATGCTTTGAAGAGTTATGTTTCTGTGTTGGAGATACTGGCCGTTGCTAGTTGTCACTGTTACTCAACAATCCTGCTCTCTCCTTGTAGCAGTTTCGTTTTAGCTGTTGATCTTTTACTGTTAGTGTTTAAGTTTATTACAAGTATGGTGCAAAATGTGTTGTGGCATGATTTTTAAGTTAACAAACGTGAGTATTCGGTGGACCCTCAGCCATTAAAAAAACATGCTTAGTTAACTGTAACTGTGGGGAGAAGACTTGCTCACAGATGTTTCTGCAAGTTCAGTGTTCTTTTAATAGAATCAGATATATGATGGTTAAAAATCAGATTTCTTTTGTTGTTGTTTCTTGTTTTAACCTGGATATCTCGTCCAAATGTTGTCTTTGTCAATTGCCAAAACTTTGGTTAGGGAAAGAAAAACAGAAATGAGAGTGGAATAAATTCACCAGTCAGCACCAAAACTACACTTTGGCAAAGGGTTTTTAGATTTTTAAAGAGTGATCTGTTGTTTTTAGGATAAGGTTATAAGTGATAGTCTGAAATTCTCAGTTCAGGAGGATTAAGCCTTTTGTAGTTCTGGCACTACTGCATTATACCAGCCACCACATAGGGATGGCATAATAAACTGCACTAAAGGACCTAGTTTAGCAAATACTTCTCAAGAACATGTTTTTTTTCCTGTGATATTTGGATTTTGATAGTAGTTGAAGCTGGATGAAAAGATGGACGCTACTCCTAGTTAGGTGCTTTTTTTTTTGTTTCCAATGACAAATCATACCATTTGCTACTCTAGAAATTCTGTACCTACTTATGTAGTAGAATCAAGATGGAAAGAACTTGGGCCAAAACAAAAATTTCAGCAGATTTGACTTGCATGTGAAAAATAATGTCATTGAATGATGGGATTTAATATTACAAGGGTGTGAGAAGCCCTTGTTCACAGGTATACTTGTATATATGTGTTTGTGTAATATTCTTTTCTGGATTTTTTTTTTAATAGAGTTGTCTTTGCTTTTGCTGTGGGTTTTTTTTTTTTTTTCAAGGTGTGGCTCTGACAGCAGATACTAAGGTCCAGAGGATGCCTAGTGAATCTGCAGCACAGTCCTTAGCCGTAGCACTTCCTGCTTCTCAGTCCAGGTACTGCTGGGTTACGTCATTAATGCTTTTGTTATCTATGGGGAATTTCAAGACAAACCACAGAAGTCAGAATAAGAGCTACTTTGAGTATTCTGAATGCTCTAATTCATAAAACGTTTAAAGAAATTACTTTTAGTGTTGCCAGGCATCATTTTTCTATACTTTCTTTTTTCTTGGGATGTCCTAAGAGGCAATGGTAAGAAGTTGGAGCAGAGGAAATTCTGTTTAGATACAAGAGAGAAAAGTGGGGTTTTGTTTGTGGTGTCTTTTACCTTGAGGTGGTGAGGCACTGGAACAGGTTGCCCGGAGAGCTTGTGGAGCCTCCGTGCTTGAAGGTGTACCTTAGCACTTCCTTAGTGAAAGACAAAGTTGATTCCAATCCATTAACCATTTTTATTCAACCTAGGTTGGATGCAAATCGGACAGCTGCTGGTGTGGGTGATATTTACAGGCATGCTGGAATCTCTGAGCGCTCGCAGCCTCCTGGAATGTCTGTGGTGAGTCTGCTGCACATCTAATGTGAAAAGTATATAGTGTTCACCAGATTACTTCTGGATTCCTTTGTGTGTTGTATGGAGATCTTCTGACTGACTAAATTTAATCAGTGTTGAGATGTCAGAACGAGAAGGCTTTAGATTTTAGGCAAAGAGGTAAGTTATAAAGCATAAGAGTAATCTTCATTTTATTGTACAGGCAATGGTGGAAGCTAGTGGAAACAAAAATTCTGCGTTAATGGCAAAGAAGGCTCCAACCATGCCCAAACCTCAGTGGCATCCACCTTGGAAACTGTACAGAGTAAGTTACAAATGTATGACATGAACTTGCATATAAAAGTGAGTATTTTATGTTCTATAGAGACCTCAAAGCATAATTTTTCTTCTCATTCACAAAAATGAAATCAAATGAAATGTGATCACAGCTGAGTTGTACATGTACACTCTCTCCTTAAATAACAAAAGAGATCAGATTACAAACATTTTTCATTCTATTTAGTAAATTTATTTTGTGAATATTACAAACTTTACCTTTCTGTTTACATAGGTTTAGCTGTATTATAAATTCATTACAGAGTTTGTTTTTTTCTAGTTAGATTCTTTGGTAGAGGAACTCAAAGACAAGGTGCAAAATTTAAAATGAATAACATGGTAAAGAAATACTCCAACAACGTTAGCGTAATGAAATTGTCTCCAAAAATACTTAAAGGCAGTCAGTGTCTAAGTCAGCCAGACTTCTCTTAATTGCTGTGAAAATGGGCAAAAAAAACCTGAGTACTTTAATCACAGTATCTCTGCAATTTAGATTGCTTGACTTCTGGTCTTGTTTTTGGATTAGTCTAATTTTCCTTTTAATTTTCTTAGGGGGTAATAGCCATTGTTCCAAAGTCTCCTATCATCTTCAAACATATTGGTGATGAGTATGGCAGGGTAGCTGAGTTGAAGGGAAAATCTCAAAGCATATGTATTGATTCAGATCTTTTTAACCTCTCAGATGCATCTGTTTGAATATGTACATTTTTTTTTCCTGAGGGGCTGATTATTACTATGAAATTTAAGCAATTTCATATTTTGTTAGAGAGTGAATATTATTTTAGGAATGTTAGGCTTTGCTGATATTTAAAAATCTCATACTCTAGTATCAGAACTCTATTTTTAGCACTGTTCATCTAAATAGAGCACCATATGTAGGTGTTTAGATCTTCAGAAGAGTCCTGAATGCTGTATTGGTCATATATCTTAAGGTTAATCTCAAAAAGTAATTTTTTTTAAAAAAACTCTTGAGCTCAAAGGAATATCTATGTAGGTTTTCTAAATACAGTCATATTAGAACATGCTGTATATAAAAATAAAGGCAAATGCCATTTGAAAAAAAGGCACCAAAGTAAACTCATGAGAAACTTATGGTAGACAAAAATGCCTACTTGTTAGGAGCACTTCTGAGAGACAGTGCTAATACAGTTCAAGTCACTGTACTAATTCTACATGTCAACAGTTGTAGTGGAGGTTTGCTGTCAAAACGCTTGCTGAACAAGACAAAAGCTTGTTCAAGCAACTCAGAAATAAAAGCATAACTGGATCACCAAATGTAGGTTTCATCTTATTTGTTGCTTAAGATCTACATTTAAGCTGATCTTCCTAAGCTTGGTTTGAAGCCATTTGTGAAAGATGGTGACTTAAAATAGGTCAGATAAATTATTTCTTAGTTTTTTTTTTTTCCCTGTAAATGCCAGTTTCTATTCCTAGACTATGAAGAATCTAGACAGCTATCTCAAGTGTATGTGGCTGTGGTCTCATCTGGTCAGAAGAATCCACTTCAGCTTTCCAAAGTATTTCTACCTAAGAACTTTTGTTGTGTTTTAGATCTTTTGAAATGAGCTGTACATGAAATATGACATCCAGTGAAACCAAATATGTGTTTTGATTTTAGCTGTCTGATGTCAAGAAAAATTAGAGAAACAGGCTGCTATAAGCAAGCCATCTATTCATAGAGCTTTTCTTGTGAGGTCTGTCTCCAGTGGTTTGTTACCAGAAAGTTTCCAACATACTCATATTATCCCTTGTTTGGGGAAAAGGAGGTGGTGGTGTGCTTTAAGAGGTAGCTATTCTATGGTAAGTGTGATTTAATAGCCAAGATCTTATATAATTGTTCTTTAACTATTGTTGTATAACCATTATACAGCAGCGTAAAGAACTTGTACTTAAATACAGTCTTTCTCTGCAAAGCCTCAGGTGTTGAGCCACAGCGTTATGAACTCTCAAAGCATTTGGAGAAGTTGCTTACAGGAGCAGGGTCTTCCTATACTGCAAGTTCCCCAACTCTGGTGTATAACATAAATTTCTAGAAGTCTCTTCATTTAACTAAAGTAGAAATCAAGCTCTCTTTGTATCTAATTTGATGTTTGACTTTTTGGGGAGCATGTGTTTCTTGGTGAATACTAACAAATTCCATTGTTGGAGAACAAAAATTACATTGACAGATATATGTGTATTTCTGATTTAGAAAAAAATTTGATTTTTCTAAAGGTTATCAGTGGTCACCTGGGCTGGGTGAGATGTATTGCAGTAGAACCAGGAAATCAGTGGTTTGTTACCGGCTCTGCTGACAGAACTATAAAGGTAAGAGGTTGGAAGAAATCACTGACAACCTGGAGTTTGCTGGGGGTGGGGTTTTTTCCTTGTCTTATTGAAAAAAAGTCTTCAGCTCTTGGAAACAATTTCTTGGTTACTGCTTGCAGAATTTCTTACCCTAATCATAAAGGATTAGTGGAGTATTACTTCTACTTGAGATTTTATTTATGACATGTTAGTAGCTGGAGGGCAAAAGTTTATGCTATTGTAATTTTGAATTTAAAATGCAGCAGGATCAGTGATATCTGGGCTGTTTACCCAGACTATCAATGTGTAGCTTTTACCTATTTACCTCACAATACCTATTTTGATACAGATTTGGGACCTTGCTAGTGGCAAATTGAAATTGTCTTTGACGGGACACATCAGTACTGTACGAGGGGTGATAGTAAGTGCAAGAAGTCCATACCTCTTCTCTTGTGGAGAAGACAAACAAGTGAAATGCTGGGATCTTGAATACAATAAGGTAAACTGTAGTTTCTTTAGTTGGAATTACTTAATGGTGGCAAATATAAAAATCAAAGCATTTAGAATATTCTTTCAAACATCTACTTAGTGTGTGTGCGTTTTTTATTCATCTAGGTTATCAGACATTACCATGGTCATCTAAGTGCTGTCTATGGTTTGGACTTGCATCCAACAATAGATGTACTGGTAACATGTAGCAGAGATTCAACGGCACGAGTAAGTATGGCATTGTTACGTTTCGGCATCTTCTATTTGTAAAAGTGAATACTCACCAAAAGTTAATATGAATCAAGATGAAAATACTAAGATTGCTTGGGTTATCTTTATCTTGTTGGTGATAAAAACTGAAGCCCAAATACACAGAAATGTGGTGTCACTTCAGGAGAATGTTTTATTTCTTAATTTGGTAGCTAGACTACATAGTGTATATATAGGATTGCTTTGTTGTATTTAGAAGATAGTATGGTTTTATGTTGACTTTAAGTTATTGTATGTCTAGAAATTCAGTGGCAGGTTCCCTTTTCCCCTTGAAATTTGCCATCTGAGGCAGTTATATGATTAATTGTTGGATGAAAAAGGCTACCTAAAAGCAATTGCTAAATCTGTAGAACTGTGGCAAGGAATTAATGTAATCAATGCCACTGCCTAAAATACATTGAATATGCACCTGTTGCTGACCTCTGTGATTTATTTACATTGAATTCATAGATTTGGGATGTGAGGACAAAAGCCAGTGTGCACACACTATCAGGACACACAAATGCAGTAGCGACAGTGAAATGCCAAGCTGCAGAACCCCAAATTATTACAGGTATAGTGGGCATGGTTTCATAAGCAAGATGATTGTAAAACATAATCATGAATGTAATTATTCAGTAATTATGTGAGGTTCATGATGTTATCTTTGAATGAATTAACAATTTCTCTTACTAGTTTTCTGTTGAAAATGGGCCATGCAATGGTTATTTTATACTGTTAATGGTATGTTTAAGAAAATATAGCTATGCATTGCTTGAATGTTTTTCTGCCCTTCCTTTGTTTCAGGTGTTCACTTTTTCTTGTTGTAATGTATTGAGACTTGCATTTTCTGAATATTGCAATCCAACATTTTTCTTGTCTGAGGTGGCATTAGTATCGTATTTTTGTGACAAATGTTAACTATTTTTGTCTCTTTCACATATAAAGTTTTGGCTGCCTTACCAAAATAATAACTATGATAGAATCAATATGATGGTTTCTATGATTATTTTTTTTTAATTTTCATTGCAGGCAGTCATGATACTACCATACGGCTCTGGGATTTAGTGGCAGGAAAAACTCGTGTTACTTTAACAAATCACAAGAAATCTGTAAGAGCAGTAGTGCTACATCCAAGACAGTAAGCTTTCCTCATTCCTTTTACACTTTCACAGCTCATAACATTGGGTGACAATGGAAAGCCAATGTGACTGATGATTTGGAATGGTAGGGCAAAATAACATGAAAAGCTACTGAGTTTAGAATGCTGTAAAAATGTACATATCGGTTCTTAAATACCCGTACTACACTGGTTGTGCTCCCCAAGTATTGGCACTGGTGTAATTTAGCAATCCTGAGAATGTCTTATATCCCACAGATTTTGTTATGTATGTGCCTTTAATGCAGTCATTGAGAAACTAATGACACCGGGCTTGTAAGGCTAATAATAAATATATAACCGAATAATGGTTAGCAGAAAGTGAAGTAGTTTTGTAAAATAGTGTGTGTGTGACTAAGGCTGAGACAGTGATTAATACAGAATGGGGGTTTTTTAATATGTGGTTCACTAAACAAGACATTTTAATTTAAGTTTAATTTTAAGGTCAGTTATTGCATTTAATCTTCAAAGCAGGTATTGTTGGAAGTGCTCTGAATTTAGATACTGTATTTTGATGTATCAACAGTTGCCTGTTCAGATAAGTCCCCATTAAGACAATGGAGAAAAGGAATTCGTGTAGAAGTGCAGTACTTCTGCACCTTCAATATTTTAAGATGAAATTCCGTCAGTGGAGAAATTCAGAATCTTTGATATGAATTGATTCTGATCCAATCTGTGTCTGAAAAAAGCTGTAAAAATCTTATGCTATGCCTGTTAGCCATAGCAGAGAAAAAAACCTAGTTTTACTTAAATCCTGACAAAAACCAACCCTGTTTCAGATTCATCAGTCATACCTCCTTGAAAAAGAACTTGAAGTGTTTTTTTCAAGCAGGAGCAACTGTCAGCCTAATGTTTTTATATTTTATTATTTCAATTTTTTTTAATATTCCAGTGTTTTTTCCTAATAATCTGTTTTGTTATTGAAGAATCTAAATAGACAGCAAATGGCTTAGAAGTGGCAACTGAAAATATTCCTACAGGCTTTTATATGTGCTACCCAAATAACCTTCTTAACTGCCTCCATGTGTTAAAATGAGGGAATCAATTATTTTAGGGTAACTCAGTAAAACAAATCATCTTTCATAGTTCACTTTTTTGCAATGCTTTATCCTTGGTTGTGTAGTTTTAGAGGACTAGTCAATACTGGGGTTTTTTGTTTTATTTTTTTCCTGATACCTTGCTGATGATGCCCTTATACCTGAAAATTTGCCAGAATAACAACTGACTTAATGTACTTAATGTGCATTTTTAATGTTTGTTTGCCTATTAACATCCTATGTGGCACAGGATTTATAAAGTTTAGGTGGTCTGTGGAACAGAAAGGAAACAGACAGGTAGTTCATGACTTCATAAAATTGCTTCACTTTATGCAAAGTAAAAATGTCAGAAAAGCAGTTTCAGTATTAAGTGACTTTGCAACTAGCATTTAGCAGTAGTTTCAATCAAGGATATTTGCTATCTCTACAGCTATTTTGAACTTTAATATACTGTACTTACTTTCTTTCAGTTACACATTTGCATCTGGTTCTCCGGATAATATTAAACAGTGGAAATTCCCAGATGGAAATTTCATTCAGAACCTTTCTGGTCACAATGCTATTATCAACACGCTGGCTGTTAATTCCGATGGTGTTCTGGTCTCAGGAGGTAAAATGAGAAATATATGTTCCTATTTCCCTTCTCCGCTCCCCCACGTAGACATGGATGGAGGTCCTTAGACAAAGATGCTTGCTGAGCTCTCCTTTATTCGGGCCTGTAAGCTTGCTACAGCATACAACTTCATTTTATAGTGAGTAGGGCCACTTTCATTTTCTTGAGTGTTGCCAAGCTGCATGCACAAAAATGTACTTGAAAGGACTTTCAATCTGCAGCACTGAAGAGGTTTCCTTCCTGCTGCGAAAAGGCTCTAGAGTCCATCCTCTGTGATCTCCTGAGTCTGAATCATTAGTGTCCCCTCAGGAGCGGTGTGGAAATTGGAAGCTGCCTGGGAGACATCTGGCTCTTTGTTGGCTGCTCTCTTAGTAACACATTGGTGCAGTGAGAATGGATGGAGGATATAGAAACATCTTGTTAAAACTTGCTGTACCATTCAAATCTGAAATCTTCCCTGTTTTTTTTATGCAGCACAAATGCATTGGTTCTGTTGTCTCAAAGTTACTTGCACGCGTTTTCTTACGTTTTATTTGCATTTTTCAAAAGATTGATGGCTAATCTCCAAATTTTATTTGGCTCTCTGAATCAAAGCCATGTCTATTCAGCAATATTATATGTTCAAGTGTTCTGAAACTAAGAAACCAGCCACTTGGCTGCAGTGCCTATACGAAGATTTTGTGTCTGTTGTGACACATAGATTTAATTCTTTCACTCAAAAGCTTCAATAATTTAATAATCATCTGATACATTAGAGTATTGTTAGTGGCCTGTGAGCCCCCAAAGTCTGGGAACTACTAGCTTGTGTTAGTATATCTGTGTTGTGGGAGTAAGAAGAGGATTCTGAATGCTTACTGTATCTGATCATGAATAATGTCATTAGGAACATTTATCTCATATTGCAGGTAGCATTTTTCTATATATTAGTTACCCAAGCACTGTAATAAAAATATTTTGCTGGAACTATGTGTTACTAAAACATAATCTGTGATGTTTCTGTGAATTTCACGTTTGTACAAGACAAAGTATGTAGACATTTTTTTATATACAAGCATTTTTAAAAGTACCTTCTAGAAATCCCAGCTGAAATCAGATCTTTTGATGAAGGCATTGTTTTACATAGTAGGGAGATGGTAAGTGTGTTTTTAAGGTGGATCCTGTTATAAACAGGAAATGAGTAAATAGCGTGGAAAAAGGAAGTGCTAATTTTACAGTTTGAGAGCTGAGCTCTAGAGAAAACTGCAAGATTGCATTGGAAGACAGAATTAAAGCACGAGGTTAAATCCAAATCTTTGAGGTCTTAGACCAGTTGGTTAGTTACGAGATTGTCCTGGGAGAGCTCTAGCAGTCAGAGGAAAGTGAATTAAGAGGCTAGACTGTATTGCTCCACATGACTTGCAGAGCCTGAGTTTTCACATCTTGATTTTGTTTGTCTAATCTTTTGGACAGCTGTAAACAAGGCTGGGACTCGGTTCGCAGTATTACAAGTGATGAAACAGTTTAAGATGGGTTCTGTGAGTTTGCAGAAGCAGATACTTATGAAAAACATTTCTGTAACCAGTCCATAACAACAAAAAAAAAACCCCAAAACACAAAAGTAAGAGTTAAGTTGCATTTTGAAATACTGAAATCTGTTTGGTCCCATTTCATCCCATGTGCTCTTGGTCCTGTTTGATACAGTATGTCATGAAGGCTGGGGATGTGGAGTAGAACGGAAATGGGCAAAGCAAGAGTTGGAAGATAGCTAATTATATTGTCAGCTTTACTTGGCTGTTTTCAAGTATGTAGGTGGCTCTTGATTTTACAATTTGGATAAAGCTGTATTTGACAACTGGTGCATTCATAGTGAGAACAAGAACTTTACAAAATACTAGACTGGGCTCATACTTCATTCTGTATTATTTTGAAGACTCTTCTAGAATATCTTTGTAGGTCATTTTTGTGTTAGTAGTAGTTGAGGCTTTAGAAAAATGTGTTCCTTCTCTACATAAAAAAATCCTATCATTTCAGCAATATTATTTGTGAGGTTTTTTTTAAAGATAAAATTTGGATGTTGATTCCCACCCACCCCTTTACATCCTCATGCTATCTACAGCAACTTCAAAGAAGTTGATGCTGATTTTAAGTAAGTTGAGGCTACCTTAGAGTATTTTACTGTAAAAGTGCCCTTCTTGAAGCATGTGGATTTCTTGTCTAGCTGGCAGCTGTGGAGGAATTTTTAGTTAGATCTGTTTTGGCTAGATAATGCTTTGGGAGGGGGTTGCCTTTTGTTGCTGAAAAATTGCTTTGAGAGTATCCTTCTGAATACAGAGTTCAGATTGCTGTGAATGCCTTGTAGCTGATGCCAGTAGCAGTAATACTGGCAGTGATTTAAACTGTATTTGAAATAGAACCTCTGCAAAGGTTCTAGGTCCCATTACAGACTCCTTAATGTCTGTCATCTGTTCGACAGGATGATACCTCTTTGTTCAATTTTTGTGGAGATACTGAACAGGCAGCTTGAAATTCAGAATGCTAGTCCTTACTTTGCTTCCAAAGCAACTTGCTGCAATTGCCTTGTGATGCAGTATATCATCTCTCTGGGTTATCTGATGCAAAACTAGATTAAATTGAGGAAGCTGCTGTTAACTTTTCTTAACTAAGAAGGAAACCAGTAGAAAATGGGAAACCTTGTAAAGTGTACTGAACTATTCTACATGAACCTTATAGCTGATGTATTCCTGATGCATTTAGTTGTTCATGATACCGTTTTTAGAAAATCAATGCAAATTAAGTGGTTAAAATACAAAATATGTTTGTCTGTCTGTTTTAGCTGATAACGGTACTATGCATCTTTGGGACTGGAGAACTGGATACAATTTCCAGAGAGTACATGCAGCTGTACAGCCAGGCTCTTTGGACAGTGAATCAGGAATATTTGCTTGTGTTTTTGACCAGTCAGAAAGCAGATTGCTAACTGCTGAAGCTGATAAAACCATAAAAGTATACAAAGAAGATGATACTGCGGTATGTCGAAGTGTCTTTTTAATGTATTTTCATGAAATCAACATATTTCAAACAAATGTTACACATATCAATAAGCAATATGTACAGACTTGTGTAATCCATTTTATTAACATTTGAAAGCAATGTGTATGTAATAATGTGAAGATGACAGCAGCTGTCTTTTGCACTCCTAATTTCTTATTATATGCTCTAGTACAAATAAGTCTCAGGTCCATCAATTCTTCTGCTAAAGTCCTTTATGATACAGTTTGGAGAAATCTTAATACAATAATGTATGTTGTGTTTTGAAGCTAGTAGAGGACTGTGTGTGGTTGTACACATCAAAAACACGAGGATTAGCAAAAAGATTAAATATGAATGAATTATTGTACTACTTTATATGGTCTAGATTAGTTATTTGCCATGACAATTTTTAGAATTCAGTGTAAATACCTGATTCTCTATTAATTACTGTTATTCTCAAATCTGAATCCATTTACTAATGGAGAAGACAGTAGATTATTGTATAGTTTATTGGAATATGTCTTCAATATAAAGAACGTAAGGATTTTTATTAAACCTTGGGGTTTTTTGCATTGAATTGTATGCAAGAGTTGCTCCAAGTCTAAAGGAATGTTTTATCCATTTTGCAACTGGGCAAACCATAGACTGGTGTCTGCCAGTACTGATGTGGATATCACTGGAAGGACTGTCTCTAGAATTCCTGTTCCTGTACTTTGATCACTACAATGCTGTTTCTGAAATGCCTGATTTTTGTCCTTGTGCAAAAAAAAAAAAAATAATCCAAAACAAGTCTTGTCATGTACTTCAGACAGTGGGGTGATATACAGTTGCATTTGGGTTAATTACGTCATAGATTAGGTAATTAATGTGACATATGAAATAGAGTATATATACTCGTGAGTAATATTTTAAACTAAACCCTAATTACAGGTAAATTTCAGGTTAAAAATAATCCTTACGAGATTTCTTTTTTTCATTTTAGACTGAAGAAACTCATCCTGTCAGCTGGAAACCAGAAATTATCAAGAGAAAGCGATTTTAGTGCAGGAACACACCTATGCTGTAATTTTCTTTTGGCTTTCTGAAAGCATTCAGTCACATTTTGTTCTGCCTAGAACAGCAGAGCAGGAAGTCGGCTAAGTCATTGCTTTTTCAACATGTTTTGTAATAAATTCTATTTCTCTTTCCTTTTGTCTTTTTTTGGTGTGATCCCAGCAAACCGGATGCAGCTGTTCAATTTCTCTTTGTGGAGCATGTATAGTTCCTGGAAAGGATAGATGTGCAGGTGGTTACTTTTTTATATGAATCTATTGAGTGTAAATCTAAAAATATTTTGAGCCAGGTTTTCTGAAAGACCTTTGCTTGACTCCAAAAGTTAATTGCAAATTTATGCATAGAAGCCATCTACTGGAAGTTTCTTGAGTGACACTTCTAGATTTTAGAACAGTATTGTTTACTGTACATATGTTAAGTATATACTGTAATGGAACAGTATATATTCTGAAGTACAGAGTAGTAAAGTAATCAAGAAAGCAGGACAATATAATAATAATAATGTAGTTGGCTTTATAAACACAGCCATTGAGCATTGCCAGTGCTGTGTTATTGAATGTAATGGATCTTCAAAGTGTCTCTTTCCCTGGGAAAGCTTTCATATGCAACTACTTGTCTTTACTGAGTTCACTTCAGAGCGGACCTTCTATAGCCAGGACCACTGTCAGATCACATTGTTCACAGGGTTATGACCAGTTGATATTCTTTGTAAATCCCCTGTTTGTTTTTTCGTTTTATCCAAAGCATATATGACACTAGAGTACAGCGAAGTTCTAAAACTGAGCTCTAAGAGAAAAAGCTCTTAAATCATACCAGCCTTAACTTTACATGTTGCTGTCTTCCCATGATCTTATGAAGGAATTCAAAATCAATAAAAAAAGATTACTGAAAGACAGTTTGTACTCCTGAAGGGACAAATCTTTCATTGTGTTTACAGTCACATGCAGGAAACATGTAAGCCTCCTTGCTACAGCTTATCTGTGATGTCTGCTGCTGTAAAGCACTTTCTCTTCACTGGGAGGAGAAAAGCATTAAGTTGTCAAGACCGTTCAGTTGTTGGCAACTTTGCTAGTAGTGTTAATAGCTGCAGTGGCAAATTTTGTAGTGGGCGGATGCTGAGAATTTTTCTGTGGCCATGGCATTGATAGGAAGCAGTTCACAATAACTATTTCAATTCTGTGCCAGTCTGACTTCTTTCAAATCTGAGATTTGTGTTAGAGAAATGACAGTTGCTTGCAATGTATCTTGCAAAAAGCTAGTCAAACTAAGTGTTTATATTATGAGAATTTTAGTCTTGTCTTTTATGGTGCACAGGTCTTGTATTTATAATTTGAATGCTTGACAGTGACATTTTAAGGGACTCCGTGCTGCATAAATGACTGAATTTTGGTTGACAGCTATTGTCTGAAGCATCTTCACAAAAAAGGGAGGGGAGTATTTGGTATTTACAAGTTGGATTGAACATCTTTTATTTGGATGATAGTTTGAATTTTTCTAGATCCTTATTACATATGTTTTCATTTTAACTAACATGACAGGGAAAAACACAGGTTGTGGCTTATGTGTATTTTATACTGCTGCTAATGCTTCATTCCAGAAAGCCATGAAGCATTGGTGTTACACAGAATTTTCCTGCTTATAGTGGAATCCTCTGTAGGAAACCAGAGTGGAGAAGAATAACTTACTTGAAAAAGGGGGTGGTTTTTTGTTGTGGTTTTTATTGTTTGTGTTTTTTTGTAAAAGTGTCTATTTCTTCTGATAATTTGGAATCAGGTAGGGGAAACGAGAGGTTTTGGCTCACAGTTCTAGCACATCTTCTCTCTACGGGCACCCTTTAAAAACTGCATTTATTCCACTGTTTATTGCTTTGAAGAGAGATTACAAAGTCTCCTGCAGAACCTGTTTCTTCCCTGGACTTCTGCAGGAATCTGGCAGCATGGGGCAGTGCTTGGCAGGGCATTCTTTTTGTGCCCTGGGTAAAAATTTGGTTTGCAATTTAAAGGCTACGCACTATTACTCGGAATAATACTTCTTTATGGCTGTATTATATGCTGTCCCAGTTCTAAGTGTGAGGTTTTTTAATTGTGTTCTTTAACATTTGATTTGCATGTTCATTTCCTTCCCAAGCAGTTTTTGCAGTTTTTTCTTCACTAGACAGTAATGTGAATATCATTACATATACTTTTATAAATATTGTTGATGATACATTATCAGATTTCATTTAAGTGCTTCTCTAGTGCAAAGTAAGCCTAGATGGTGAATTGTGATACACATATATCTGATTGCATAGGACAGCCACACAGTAGATATGTCCATGTAAGTCATAAGGTGAAGCAAAAGAGGAGGATTTGGTCCACTGGATGTATTTTTTGTGCTTCTGGAAAGTGCCACACTGCAATGTCAGTTAAAGTAGTCTTGAACGGGAGTCTAATCTCAGAAAACAATTGTTTTCATTTATTTCATAGAATTCGATGTCTTCTGTATATGATCAAATCATACGCATTTCTACCACAAACCTTGGGTTTTGTTTTATACTGTACATAATTGCAAAGAAGTGAGAAGATGTTTTTTGTTTGTAACATAATTCAGAAAAGTTACTGGTAAAAGTGATAAATTTTAAGATCACTGCTGTATACTATAACATACAAGGTAAGCTATGCAGCTGGAACACTGTCATTTGCTGGCAGCATGAAAGTTGTGCAGAACGGTATGTCTTTGGCAATTTAAAGGCTTACAGAAGTAAATCTTTAATAGCCAGTTCCTTTTTAATCCTGTTCTAAGAATTAAAAGTGCTATGCCTGATTTAAGTGACAGCAATTTAACCATCAATAAAACCCTCAATACAATATGATTTCATGTCTTTTTTTTCCATTTTGGGTTTTGTAGTAAGAAGAACAAAAAGTAACTAAATATATATTGAAAGTAATTTAGGATTAAAATTGATGACTGTTTCCCATAGTACAGTAACAAATATTTTTGCAGATCAGCTGTAATAGAGGAAGTAGATGGCTGTTTTATGAAGAGCTTCCTATCTGGTGAAGGGATTAGCAAAATGAATGCAGAATTGTTCCTTAATTTTCTCTGTGTTTAAAAAGCATTGAAACCTCTCTGAAGTTAAGTATGAGGTCTAGGACAGGTTCTGGATGGGAGCTCTGTGAGTGGGAAAAAAGCTTACGGTTAAACTAAGTTTAGTATGTCTTACTGGGAGCAAATTAAAGGGATATTTCTGTCCATGGCACAACTGAAAATTTGTTCGTAGTGAAATCAATGTGAGGTTTTATCACTGATTTTTTTTTTTTTTTTGAAGTCAAGATTTCACTTGGGGGGTGTATTGGGTCTGGCTGAGATGGAGTTCATTTCCCCGGCAGCATCCCTCGGTGCTGTGCTCTGTATTGGTAGCTGAGAACACACCAGTGGTTTGGCAGCTGCTAAGCAGTGCTGTCTTTCCAAGCTAGGGATGGTAGAGTGGGAGTGGGCAAGAGGTTGGCGGAGGGACACAGCCAGGACACTGGCTTGGTGGGCACCTGGTGTCCAGCCAGAGTCAACCCATCACAGTCTTTCTTGGTGCCAAAAGTTGGGGGATGAGGAATTTGAGATAAGGATAGTAATGGGCAAAATGTGGACTTACACAGCTGGAGAGTGAAAAGTGGAATTACAGTGGGGAATTCCTGTTGCAATTGTGGTGAAGGGATGAAGAGTAGATTGTGTGTAAATTATCCACTTTTTTGGTGGGATGATGATGTTTTGATTTTGGTGTGGGGAATTCTTTTTTGTTCATGTGAATGGAGTTTGTGAAGATTGTGTGATGATTGTGGATTTTAATGATAATTCTTAAATATGTGATTCACGGAGTCAAGGAGTGGAATGTATTGGGTTTGTGTGGCAAGGTTTTGGTAACGGAAGGGGCTCCAGGGGTGGCCTCTGTGAGAAGCTGCTAGAAGCTTCCCCCATGCCCAATAGAGCCAATGCCAGCTGGCTCCAAGGCTGAGCCCATCAGCGATGGTGGTACTGCCTCTGAGAACATAGTTAAGGGAGGAAAAGCCTGCAGTGGAACAGCGGCTGGAGAGAGGAGTGAGAATGAGAGCAACAGCTCTGCAGACACCAAGGTCAGTGAAGGAGGAGGAGGTGCTCCAGGTGCTGGAGCAGGAACTTCCTTGCAGCCCATGGTGAGGCAGGCTGTCCCCTTGCAACCCATGGGGGTTAATGGTGGAGCAGATATCCACCTGCAGCCCATGGAGGACCTCACACCAGAGTAGGAGGATAACTGATACCTGAAGGAGGCTGTGACCCTGTGATAAGCCTGTGCTGGAGCAGGTTCTTGGCAGGATCTGTGGACCTGTGGAAAGAGAAGCCCATGCTGGAGCAGGTTTGCCGTCAGGACTGATGACCCTGTGGGGGAGCCATGCTGGAGTGGTCTGCTCTTGAAGGACTGCACCCCATGGAAGGGACCCACGCTGCAGCAGTTTGTGAAGAACTGCAGCCCGTGGGAAGGACTCACGTTGGAGAAGTTTTGTGGAGGACTGTCTCCCCTGGGAGGGGACCCCATGCTGGAGCAGGGAAAGAGTGTGAGGAGTCTTCCCCCTGAGGAGGAAGGAGCGGCAGAGACAAGGTGTGATGAACTGGCCACAACCCCTGTTCCCTGTCCCCCTGCACTGCTCGGGTGGGAGGAAGTAGGGAAATAGGGAGTCAGGTTGAGCCTGGGAAGGAGAAAGGGGTGGGGGAAAAGTGGTGTAAGATTTGGTTTCATTTCTCATTATTCTACTCTGATTTGATTGGCAATAAATTAATTTCCCCAAAATCTGTTTTGCCCATAATAGCAATTGGTGAATGATCTCTCCCTCCATTTATCTCAACCCACAAGCGTTTTGTTGTATTTTCTCTCCCCTGTCCAGCTGAGGAGGGGGAGTGATAGGGTGACTTTGCTGGGCACCTGGCATCCCAGCAGGGTCAACTCACCACAGTGGGGTGTTTTGGGGTGTGTTTTTTTTCTCCCTCAAGTGAGTTGGAAAAAACTATCTGTCTGGCGCAGCATGTATGTAACTATCCACACAAGGTGCATTATTTTGTGCACAAGGTACGTCATCCTTTTTTAGATGAGGCTTCTAAATTTTTATTAGTGCACTTAAGAAAATGGTGAGGAATTGGAAATTAATGAATGCTAGTAATCCTGATCAGCTGAAAAAGGTTAACCTGCAATTTTGTTCTATAAAATGTGGTGCTAGATTAGCATATGTATGACTTCCTATGAAAGCTGTTCCATCAGCAGAATATGCAGTTGGTGAATCACTTCACTCCTTTGAAAGCAAGTCTTCAGCTGAAATGAGCTTGAAAGCTGTGTGAAGAGAGAGAAGCTTTTTGACTTGGTTTTTGCCTGTATTTCAAAAACTTGGGGAGCTAGATACTTCAGATGGGGAAGATGGGGAACTAGATGGGGATGGCAGATGGGGAACTAGATACTTCACTGGTGGTCATTTATGTAGAGCTTGTCACTTTTGGAGTCTCCATCTGATGTTTCCTTAATAGCAGCCACTAAGAACCAGTTTTGCTTAGCAGCTCAGAAGCTGGCTGAAAACTGGCAAGTTGAATGCAAAAGGAATGGCTATCCCTGTCTAAAGATGATGCACAGAGGGGAATCTGCATTTCTCGTCTTGGTTTTCAGTAAGCTTCTGTAACTGAGCTCTTGGTTGCAGGGTTTCACATGCATCTTTCCTATGCTTCCTTATCTTAAAAAAAGTTCATCAGGAGTCATTGAGTATTGTAATTTCATCTAGGATGTGTCAGTAGCTTGAAAAATATCCGTGTAGGCATTGACAAATTTTGATGTTGGAAATGGCTTGTGAGGTTTTCTGGCAAAATGACCAAACCTAGTCAGGAGAATTTTCTCCTTAATTAGTATGTATTCTACCAATTGCTGTAAAGCAGCAGTCAGATATTTTTAAAGATGTATGAAAAACTCCATAGGGTTTGCTTTGGATGGGAACTGTGGAGTTTCTAGATGTGAACTTTATTGTTTTTTTTTCCAAAATGTTCTTTTGAAAACCTTTTTAAAGATTTAGACCTGGAGGCACTTGATGGATCAACCCTTAGGTGTTACTGTTTTCTTGTGGCTGCTTGTATGGAAACTCGGTAGCACCAGCTTTGTAATGTTTAGCTGTGAACCTTTAAGTCAGTAACATGTTAACTTCAGGTGGATGTTATCACCAGGCTTCTGTTAACCAACTTTGGGGTTTTTGTTTTGAGTACACCAGTCCCAAATGTGTATCTAAAGCATGGTTTAATTGGGGCGCTTGCCTGCAAACTAGACCTCAACAGCATAAACAATAATTGAGCTAAAGGTTTATCTCCGGGTGAGGAAGGCTGCAATCACCGACAAGGAAACTGCAGTTGAAAATAAGAAATCTTAAGTTGGCACAGACTTGGGAAAAATCTATTGTGTTGGGTTTTTTCCTTTCCTCAAAAACCCCCACACTTTGCACTTGTGTTTGAGAAGAGCAGGTAACGTGTGTGAAGCACTTGTTTCTGCCAACATGTTTTGCAACCTTTCTGCTTTATTTTTAGGGAGAGCGTGTGTCCCTTGCAAGACACCTCAACTTTACTCTTTCTGCTGCAGCGAACAATTCTTGGATGCTGCAAACGTCTTTTGCTTTTTTTCCTCCCCCCCCTTCTTCTTTTTCCCTCCAGCTGATGCATTGCTAAGGGGAGGGCTGAAGGGTTAAGTCCTCCAGAGCAAGGGAGAGCCAATGCAGCATCAGTATGAATTATGAATACCAAGGGCTACACCTAGAGGAGTGAGAGACTTCCTAGAGACTAGATAAGAAAGAGCTGTAATTAACTGCAATCTCTCAGGGAGGTGAAAAGGACAGTAGAAAAACTAAAACTAGAAGAGACCAGAGCTATTACATCTGAAAGGAAATATTTGAAAACATGCTACGTTTACCTGGCACGTGGGAGGAGAGGAGATATTTCTGGATTAGATGAATGCTGAATGGGTATAAAAGAAGGAATGGGAGAAGATAATGTGCTAATGTGGGGGAAGCCAATGCTGAAAATGAAAACATGAGCATCCTAATGCAGCCTATAAATGCATTTCTGAGAAGCACTGGTGCTGTATGTATCTGCATGTTCTGGGACTCATGCTCTGAAGTATAACTCAAGATACTTTAGAAAATTCTTTGGCACATGAAGAATTGCAGAGCAACGCAGAGTGAGGAGTCTGGAGGGTTTTGCTGCTGCAGTGGGATTTTTACAGAGGAAGCACTTGCAAGTACAACTCTAAACAAGGCTTAAGAGCAAAGTGTGAAGAGTGAAGCCAAAATTTGCATTGTGGGTAGCTTAAGAAGATAGTGAAGCTAATTTTACAATTGAGTGTAAGGATTACCTTACAGCACTGAGTTCGCTTCTTTCTGACAGGTAAACGGTGAACTGTAGAATGAGGCATGAGTTTATAGCCACAGAGTCTCCATTTGGGAGGCTATCACGATAAATAAGGGTGTAGATTGGGCAATCAGAAAAAACTTTTGTGCTGCATCCAACAGCATTTTTTTTTTCCCCTCTCTAGGAAAAGACACCACGAATCTTAACTTGACTTAACTATTTCCAAGTAAATCCCCTTGACAAGCAAGCTTCCTGCATTGACAACTAGAGATCTGCTCTCAATAAAGCAGCAATATAGAGCATGAATAGAAAAATTCCATACAAAATTTGAACATGGCTTCAGCTGCCAGATGAGTCAAATTTCATGTCCTGTAATTCTTAATTCTTTCCTGCTCATTCAATTTCTTTTCTTCCCATGCAACATGGTAATGAACATGCTTCTTTCAAAGAAAGCTTGGCGATGCAAACCTACCGGAATTGATCAATTCTGCTAATGACTTTGTTCTATTTTGGAACTGAAAATCACATTAAATTAGTTTTATTATTCCATGTTGCTCTAAATTAATGCTTAACAGGAAATTCAAAAGTAACTAACAAGTCAAACTCATCATGGTAGGTAAATGAAATTTTAGATAAAAGTACTTGCTGCTAATTAAAACAAATGAAGTAAAATGCAGTGTATTTCACTTCCTGGGCAAACCTGTTTTTTTAATTTGTAAGTGAGGTTGTAAATGTCCTTTAATTACCTAAGGGGAAGGAAAACTGCTTCTGGTGTTATCCGGCTTCTTAGTGGTGTTGGTATGTGTGATTGCCACGTCAATGATGCAGTTTTTCTCCAGCCATTAAAATAGGGTGACTGTGCTTAAAATGGCACAGTGTGTTTCAAACTTTCACACCCTGAAGAAAATGTCCATGCGCTTTCCAGTAACATAGCCCTGTGGTCTATGGCAGCGCATTTTTTGAAGTAGTGTTCTCTCGCACAGATTTCAGTTTCTCCTTTTTTTTTTTTTTTTTTTTTTTTTTTAGGCAACTGTAGCCTTTAATGGGGAAAACACTGCTAAGAAATTGGAAGCTATCTCCATCCTGATTAATTATGACATGGTAACTCCTTGCTTTTCTTCCTTTCCCCAAAACTTGTCCTGGCCTTCTTCCATCAACAGCATCCCCATGGAGCCTGTGAGATCCTTAGCTGTTCTGGAGAGCTTCATGTTGTCCAGGCACAGTGTGCAGTGCTATGGATTGCTCTTCCAGGTCCCCCTCCATGGCTCTGCCTCACTGCATCAAACACAATGACTGAAGTATGCAGTGGGAGCATTTTGTGGTGGGAAGTTGTTCTTGGAGATGGGAAAATACTGACTGGATAAAATCTTATTTTCTCTTGTGATAGGTAACCTGATGTTGACAGATGACTATTCTCCCTCCATCCTCCCAGTTCCTCTCACCCCGCTTTATTTTTCTTGAGTGATCCTTCTAGTGATACAGCATACTGTATATAAAATGCTCTAGTTGTTGCTAGTGATGGCCCACACTGGTTTTAATAACAAAATCTGACAATTTTCACATTCTTGGCAGAATAAAGGCAAGTGGTAAAGCCTAAGACTGAATGAGAGGCACACCAAGGAGACCTAAACCAAAGTCAGAAAGATGTTCAAGTAGATCATGTCTGTGGGCTTTTTCTCTTTAACCTCCTGTTCTGCTCAGCATCATGCTCGGTAACAGTTTATCAGCCTCAGCTTCCTCTAGGATAAGTTGAGACTGGCCTGGCAAATCCTTTGTATTGGTGAAGCTGAGCAGGGAAAGATGTGGAGGAATGTCAAAATATGTCTGCTAGTGAAAGGCTGTTGTGATGGGAAAATGCCTAGCTTCTGAGTCTTTCACATGGTGCTCTTTACTCTTCTTAATTTCTTAAATCCCATTAAAAGTTGCTATGAATAGTGTAGTAAAGAGATCTAGTATTGTAGGCAATTCAAGTCTTAAAGTTGTGGTCAGAACTTTTAAACCATCTTAAAATTGTGTCCTTGTGAATATCCGAGGACATTTAAGGCTTGCAATAACATGGTATCTCTTAATAAATCACAGACAAAAAGCCACTATCCATAATGGTCACAATGAGGAAATGGGAGAACTTTCTGCTCGTTGGAATATTGCATCTCCACCCATGTCTTCAAAAGAGACCAAAAAGCCTGAATGTTGTTGTTCTGTTCAAAGAGAAAACAGGAGGGGTGGTGGGGTGGGGGTGTGTGGAGAAGATGAATGGCCAGATCATAAATGTCCATATGCTGTTCTGTAAATGTATGCCTTACACCCTGTTTGTAGTGAGGCAGTTCATTTGAAATGACTATGATGATAACTGATAGCTATGGAGAGAGGCACATTGGATGTGAAAAACAAAACTGGTGATTGTCTGTGGGAGACACCTTACAATTAACCACCAGGAGCCAGCACATTTTAAAACTACACAGCTGTTGTCATTGATACCTCAGGGCAATACTGTGTTTTCACACTGTCGTAGTTTTAAGACATGTCGGTTCACACATTTTTTAACATGGTGTGTTTCTCTGGTGTAGACAGGGCCGGAGTAATATGTGGTGGAATTTAGAAATCTTCCCGTATGGACACCATGCTTTGCCAAGAACAGGAAACCTCATACTCTTTCATCTTCTCTCTCCCATGGCTTTTGTTGAAATGTTTTCCTGCACATTCTCACATGCAGTTCATGTAAAGTCACTTCTCTGCCCCAGTAGAAGGGGAACAAAATTAGCATTACGAAAGGGAGGGTAAAAGTAATGTTCCCTGGGACTTTACCTAGGAAAGATGAAAAAGTATTAGCTTCATTTTTTGTTGGTAAGCAGACATAAAGTAGATATAATCAGATAAGCCCCTTGCAAAAATGCGTTTGATGTCTCTGGCTTCTAAAATTCTTTTTCAATGCTTTCAGATTTCTTTAGGCTGCTGTAATTTCCCCCCATGCTGAGGCTGATTAGGACACTGGTGCAGCAGAGTGAAATTCTGCTTTCCTTCCTCCTGGGCATGCCATGTCCTCTCTCATCCTCAGCCTGCCCCTTCCAGGGGTGTGGGAGGTGGTGGGCAGAAGCCTAGCCATGACCATCTCCTCCCAACCTAGAGCTCTTCCCCTTCCTTCTGTCGTGCCCAAAGCCTGTTTGTCTCCTGTTTGTTCATCAGCAGAATAAAAGGATAATCTGTTTTTTCCCTCCTGTATACTGGAGACCATCAGGGAGGTAAGCATATCACAGGGAAAGAAGGAATGGTTTTCTTTTTTTCTTTGGTGCTTAGAGGGACCACCTGCTGGAAACACTGGAGCTGTGTTTATAGGGTCATATCTTCTAAAATTCAATGTGGAGTTCCTAGAAATGTGAACTTTAAAAGTGCCTTGCTGACTGTTTCTCCTGTCTAAAAGCATCGCAACAATAAAAATAATGTTTGTGATCTATCATTTGCCACAATGAGCATTGAGTGTGGAGTTGGCATTTTCATATGCTTTCCTCCAAAGAGTTTGATGCAGTTTTCTGCCCTTGAAATGGGGCTGGGCAGCATTGCTGATTCACTCCATTGGGTTTATAAATCTTGTTTGGTGAGATGAGCACAGTTCAGGGAAAAGAAACTACAGCTGAACATAAGATGTAGCTGGCTTTGCTCACTGCCCCCCTACAGCAATCATTGTTCCAAGCAAACATACAGCCTGAGCAGTAACTAAGCACAGCACCAGGGGATCCTGCTCTTATAGCTCTGACTATAGTTATCTGCAAAACTTGTTATTGCATTGTCTCTGATGGTTACTAGGATGGTTTTGCACCTAGGTTGCTGGTCCAAGATGCTAGTGTTGAAATATTTTTGCTGTTCAAAGGTTTATTTTTTTTTTTTCCCTATAGGGCTGAGGGTGGTCTAACCCTATCAGCACTGAGGGCCATGTTCCGGTTTGGAGGTTTCCTCAGTGGTACAGAGGTAGAGCCCACCTGTGTTACTCCATACGTGTCTCACCTCTTGTCTCACTTTCCTAGGGACAAGCGGCAGCAACAGCAACTTTAGGAGTGCAGTGTCAACTATTTGGAAATGGGCTTTTTGCTTCCTGATCATCTGTTCCCTCTCCCCTCTGGGAAAGGGGCAGTAGGCCAAATGAAACACATCAGATCCAGCCAGGCCACCGCTTTGGCCTGCACTGCCAAACTTGTTTGGGGAACAGAGCTCCACCAGGCACCTGGGAGCGACAGTCTGTGGCCACCAAGTTCCAAAGTGCCACTGATGGGCACCATGTCGGACTTACACTGCTGCTTCTGGAGCAGTGTACCTTCTGGACTCCAGGACTGAAATCCTTTGTTTTCTCACAAGGTCAGTTCCGGCTCCAGTGAAACCCCAAGACACAACTGGCCATGGCTAATGTCTGTAATAGCACAGTTTCCACTCAAAAAGCCCAGCCCAATCTCCCTTTTCATTAAAGACATGAGATCTTTATGCCAAACCTAGCATGCACCATAATTTAACCAACTACTTTGCATGATGGACATTGAGCTAGAAAAATAAAGCATATGCACATTCCTGAGGAAATAAATTTTTGGAAGCTAAGTTTGCAACTCCTATTTCACGTTCTTTTTTTCTCATTTTAAATGAAGCAACAGGACAGAGTTGCAGTGTGTGTGTGGCGATCCATGCTGCTGCATCCCATAATGGGAGGAGAGGAAGTGTTGCTTGTATATGCTCTGCTCCGAAGTCCTCTTTGTCTTGCCAAAATCTCTTCATTGGCATTTTCTCCTTATCTGTCTCATTGGAGCCATGCATTTGTTTTCCATTAGTTGCCTCAGTTAATATGATGAGTTTCTTTCTTATTATTCTTAAATATTGCATTTTAAATGAAAAAATAACACACTCCTTCAATGGTCTGATAAATTTTTGGAAGATTATTTAATCACTTCATGTTGTTCTTTTTTTTTGTTTGTTTCATTCCTTTACTTTGAGCCAGTCTTGCTTGCCCACATACCAAGTTTAATGTGTTTTCACGTAAGTTGTGCTGCACACAAACTGTGAGAAAGAGGTTTGCTGTTTTCTCCCACCGTAAGCCCAAGTCTGCCATGTACTCTCTCAGGGAGAGCCCAGCTGACGTGTGCT
This sequence comes from Numenius arquata, assembly GCF_964106895.1. Classification (NCBI taxonomy): domain Eukaryota; kingdom Metazoa; phylum Chordata; class Aves; order Charadriiformes; family Scolopacidae; genus Numenius; species Numenius arquata. Next base: position 38,874,254 of record NC_133580.1, on the reverse strand, counting down.
GGGAACAGGACACTGGAGGTTACCAGGGACAAGAGGTTGATAGGTAAAAAGAGCAAGTAGTGGTTAAGAAGCAGCATTACCATCTTTTAAGTATCTACCTCGGCTGGTTGCCTAACACGCTTCCCATCTATCTCTACTTTTTCCACATCTGTTCTGGGGTTTTGCTGCTTTAGCAGAAGGAAGTAAAAAACGAAATAATAATAAAAAAAATAAGTCGGAGGGCACAAGAGAATGAGTATGGAGAAATAATGTTGAAGTAAGATTTTTTCATGTGTTCTTTGTGACCTATAAACCCACCACAGAACTAGGACCATAGGATCAAGAGTTCCAAATTTCATACTGTAAAGCTTCTTCTATCAAGCCCTTCATTTTTGCTCTTTTCCCCTTCGCAAAGTTTTAAGCCAATAGATAAGTCTTGCCTCATAGCCTAAAGGTCAATAAATCCACCCAACATGCACCTGCGGGGAAATTAAAAAGTTACATTGTCCTCATGGCTGCATTTTCTAAAATGTCTTTTCTCTGCCAGTACTTTTGGTCATAAGCCCTTTGCAGCAAATTCTGCGGTCATATTTGTGCCTTGAAGCTGTACTAGTAATAACAGGGGAGTTGATTTCTACCATAGTGAGTGGTTTCATTTTTCAAAGTATATTCTGTTACAATCAGTTAATATTAATTGAGGTGAGGCAGGCAGAGAGGGTAAGCTAGGAGTGCTGGGATGGGATGTTTTCATTCCTTTTAAAATGTTCTAACAGCATTAATGTACTGCTTTGTTCTTTCATGTCCTTCCCCAGCTCAGAAAGTGATGGACCCAGGGATCAATATTTGTTCTGTCTAAACACTTATTTAAAACTCCAGTTTGAACCATTTTCTCATTTTTGTGCCTGAGCCTTTTCTCAGTGTTTCTTCAAAGAGGGGAAAAATCCCCAGGCTGAGATATTAGCCCAAGCATTTTGCCTTTCTAACAGAGAGGTCAGATCACATGAAGTGGCTTCTGAACTTAGGCATACAAAAACTCCCTGCATCAAATGGCTGCTTTAGATCTAGGTTTTGAAGAGGGAATTGCATCTCCCAGAGCTCTGGTGAGGCTTTTTAATACCTGAATTGATGAGCAGGGAGAAAGCCAGGCACGAGTTTGGAGAAGAGTAATTTAGTAGGAAATCAAAGTCTCCTAGGAGAGAATCTTAATGCTCTTTCTCCTTCCCCAAAAGATAATTTTTTTCCTAATGATCTCCCCCTCCTGGGGGGTTGCTCACCTGTTATCTGCAACAGTTTGATGTCCTTGGATATCCCACATTGCTGCCCCTGACTTGGGTGTATGGGGGAATGGGCTGCAGTCCCTGGGTTGTCACCCCTGTACCTGCCTGGCTGCAGTGCCCCAGCCAGAGTCAGATGCTGGCAGAAGCCCACCTACATCCCAGCCCATTTATTAGTAAAAATCCAAGTGCTAAATGTTTACTCATAGGAGCATGAACTGGAGCAGATGAAATGCTGGCCTGGGTCTCGTCCTGTGGCTGTGGGGCAGTGGCCCGTGCGGAGGAGCAGCTGGAAGTGGGGAGAGGTAAGTCTCACGCTGCTGCCGTGGTGGCGAGGCATCTTCTTTGAACATTTTTGTCTGCCACAACTTACTCTCCCTGGTGCTCAGGTAATTGCCCTTCTACTCATTGAGGGAAATTTCAATACGTTTCCCTTCCCTTAACCTTTCCACTGTACAGTTTATTCTGTATTCCATGATTGACTGTGTTTGAAACTGGACACAGAGATGAGTACCAGTGGAAAACCAAAAGACAGGTCCCAAACTGCGTGTGCTGCTACACGCTATTAACGGCAGGGATAGCAGCCAGCGAGTTCACTTGGTTATGCCAAACCCAGATTAGACAACACAAACCCTGACAATCTGGTGTTATTTTCTGAAGAAACTGTTCCAAATCTATTTTCTAATGGGGGAGAGAAGAAAGTTTTGGGGGAAAGGCATAACTTTTTTTAGGTGTTGAGCAAACACAGAGCATCTGCCTAATATGCGCTATTGCATATCCAAGGCAATGTAGACAAAAAAGGTTTATTTTGGAACGTAGTGGATGAAATCCTGTCCCACTAGAGTAAATGGGACATTTGCCATTAACTTCAGTTAGGCCAGCGTTTCACCCAATACTTTTTACATATGCTTTTATATATTACGATAATTCATGAATGAACTAAAACAATCCCTGTAGAGAATATACAAGGATTGTTCTTCTCTACCTTGGAGGGAGTAATCTTCATTTGTTGCTTGCTATATTGGGGTTCTTGGAAAGAGATACAGATGGGTGAGTCTTTATTACATTAACGATACATACTTTATCTTATATCTCTCTTTTGTATAATCCATCAACAGCAGCATTACACAGTTTAGCTGAGAAAGGAGCACAGATGGGAAGAAAATGTCTGCAACCGGATCTGGAGGGGGCTGAGGTGATATTGTCTGGATGGGGCTTGTAACCTGAGGAGAAAGCAAAGAGAGTATCTTGCCCTTTGAGCGTGTCTATCTTAGGTTGTTCCAAGTCTGCGATCCAAAGGCCTGGTTGGATTTCCAGTCTCATTCTGGCTGGATTTCTAAATACTCAGGGCAGCATTAGTAGCCAGGACAACCTTTCTTTTTTTGTTGTTGTTGTTGTTTCTGCTTGTTGCCTGGCCAGGAGATTCTGAGGAATCCTTCTGGAGACGGATCCTATCATTTCATCCAGGCCTAAACCTCCCAAGAGCAGGTTCATTCAACATGTTCCTTACAAAGATGCATCTTCCACCTGATCAGAAACTGTTACCTGTGGAGATTATGAGCTGGCTTTATCCCTCTGTGAGAGTGTAGTGCCTGTACACCACAGTCTACTTTGGCTACCTCTTGTCTTGATTTGAACATGTTAGTTTTGGCCCGGCAAATTCCAGCAATCCGAGGGAGCTTGTCCTTTCCTGGCCCAGCCACCAGTTAGTGCTGGCCCTCGGCCTAGAAGGCTGCTAATGTGAGAGAAAAAAGGGGTAGCTGGAGAGCCGTTTTCTGTTTAAGATCTTTGACTTGGAAACTCACTTTCTTCTCTTGGTCAGAATGTCTCGGGTGGAGTGAATATGTGGTTTGGAGCTTAGGCAAGGACAGACAGAGGATGAAGCTAATGTCATGCTATTTTCTCTTGCAAGACCATTGTCGGCAGGCCACTGGGGGAATCCTCCATTACCATAACTGCAATCAGTTTAAATATTCAGTGGAGTAAGAAGCGGCCACTCAGAGAAAATAAAACATAGCTAATATAAAGCTTATGTAAATTAGAGTGTGAGAAGGTATTACAAAAAACTGGTAGGAGAAAAATGTCAGTGACGCTGTTGACTGCAAAGTGCAGAAGTCCCAAACCTTTGCTGACAACTCCCCATTGCCCAGCTCAGGTGTGGAAGCACTAAAGCTGTTTGGTGGGTGGTACTGTGTGCAAATAAATAAGCTTATTTTTTCAGAGCAACTTTGATGTCTTTCGTACCTGTGGTATGACTAATTCCCAGCCACCATAATTTACTTCTAGGTAATTGAGAGCTGTCTATATTTCCAAATGGATCCTACAGTTATGACTACATGGCTGTTATTTATGCAATTAAAGAGGTGTATTTTAATAAGATTTAATTGCTCTTTGCAAAAGACTTGCATCTATTTAGCAGGTTAACAGTGTGCAATTCTGAGTGCTCCAGCTTTTTCATTTCCCTGGACCACAATATTGAGTTCTAACTTGTAGTTGGTACTTCTGTTGTAGCTTTGTCAGGCAATTAATCTAGGCAATAATGGCATGAAATTGTTGCAGTAAATAAAGCGTTTCAGATAAGTGCTTTAGTGCTCAAGCAAAGAAGCCCATGGGGATATTTCAACTCATTCTGATTTCCTTTAAAGATTATCTTGGCCACAAAGTACTATTATTTATCCTTGAAATATGAATTTTTGCTGGAAAGCTTTAACACAAGTTCTCTTGTATCATATTGTCTTATAATAAATTATCATGGTTTGGCTGATGTTCTGGTTTAATTCTGCTCTAAAACAGAAGGAAGGAAAGTAGCATAAAATAGCAATTAGAAGAGAGATTTAAGAGTCATGAATTATTTTCTATTTCTGTCACTAGTTTAGGTCTCAGCTCAGAGTGCCTTGAAGTTGCAGGAAATCCTTTTATTGATTTCAGCAGATTTTTGGATCGGGTACATTCAGTCTGACCTCAGACAAGTCAGGTGCCTTCTGTGCTTGGGAATGAAATGTGCATGCTCTGCTTACCCCTCCAACAGGATTGCTATAAAGCTTCATTTATTCACATCTGTAGAAAGCTTTAGGACATGCAAACAAATGCCACTTTTTAAAGCACAAACTGTTATTTCAGTGTAGATTAATTCATTTTACCTTCCCACTGGCTGCCAACAATCTGTTTAGTGCAACTAAATCCTGACAGCCAGTGTCAAAAACAGAGAGCAGCTCTTTCATGACAGAAGGAGAAAAGAAAAAGAGAAAATGCAGACCTGAACTCTTCCCCTTACAGAGAATTTCTCTGTGTATGAAAATAAAAATTGTGGCTGTCATTTAAAAAGGCCCTCTCATAAAAGAAATACACGTTAAATTAAAACTGCTGTTATTTTTTCATTCCATTGCAATACGGACCCCTCCTGGTTCTTGATGAAGAGCGAGGTGAAATATCACACGACTGAGCTACAGAGAAAATATCAGGCTGTTCCAAGCGCGTAAGCCAAAACGAGCATTCAGAGAGAGATCACTGTGTCATGAGCTCATGCTGGCAATATGTTTTTTTCTATGGGTGTAAACTGAGATTTGAGCCTGAGAGACACCCTATATTGAGCCTCAGAGGAGCACTTTCATGCATGTTGTTTTCTTTAGCATCAGCGAGGAAGTTGTGAACTGCTCCCAGACCTAGAAAAATACCTACAGCCCCCAGCGAGTCCTGCTGCCCAATGGTCTTCTCCGCATCCTTCTCCTTTCCTCCCCACCATGCAATAAACTGAAGACGGAACCAGAGGTAAAACATCCAGATTTTAATGAGGGGACAATGACATTTTGCCCTATGTAACCATTTGGGTTTGTGTGGTGGTCTGAGAGTCCTGCCTGTTTTCAATCAAGAGGTGGTGGGCAGATGTAGGGATGTGGTAGGCCTGGGGAGGGACATGGTGGTCAAGGCTGGGAAGCTGAAAGGCAAAGTGAGGTGAGCACAGTGTGGAGCCTGGTGTCCCTGCCCCTGTGTGGCACTGGGGAGCCCATGTGTGTCGACCCAGCAGCCGCTCTTCCCGTGGAGAGCGGGGGCCGCAGGGTGGCTATGGCATCCCTGAGGAAGGTCCCCTCCTGGGGACCAGCCCTAAGACCAGCTGCAGAATGGTCTTTGGTTCATGTGAAGGGAAAAAGATGCCCTGGGCACAGCACAAAGTCAGCAGAGTGCCCGTTTCTCTGTATTCTGAATTTTCAGTTAATTAAGTACTTTGGTGCACAGGAACAGATGGCATTTGAATTCTCTAGTATATTTCTCCATACTGGTTTGTTTCTGCTAGAGGTGAGCAACACCAGGATTGCTGGTATAAACATGTTCCTCCTTTCCTGGGCAGTTACACCTCTCTCCGCCTGAAGCCTGCTTCCTGCAGAGTGCAATCTGTTGCTCACCCATTTCTACACAGAAACACTTTACAACTCTGTTTTAAGAGTGTCATATCTTTTGTATTGGTAAAGTCTGAAAACCCTAGTAGTACTTATTTTCCTCGATGTACTAAAAAAGGCTAGTAACTCTTGTTAGGAAAAAATATATTTTAAAATAGATGCACTCTTCTAATCCCCAAAGCGCTGGCACCCAGTTTCAGCGTTTGATTGAGGCCAGCGGGATCCCGGTGTTGGGAGGGTCCATCCCCAGCTGTGCTGGCCCCAAGACGCCCACTCTGACAAGTGGGTTTAGGAATCCGGTTTCATTTTCCCAATGGCATTGTTCAGTGCAGTTCAGCAAAGGGATGCATTTCGTATTATTTTGAAAGAAGCAGCCATAAAGCCTTTGACACTGGAATTCAGGAGCAATGATGTGGTCAAGTCAGGCATGAACACATGGCAAGTGCAAATGAAATAGCGAGCTAGGTCTACAGAGAGCTCTTGCCTAAAATTAGCTGTATGAATTTAGTCTTCCTATGATGTTTTCTTATTCCTGTAGCTGCATTCTAGGGCATGTATGTATATGGGTTTAGAAGTGCAGCTTTCCTTTTACAGATGCCTAGCAGTCTTCCTTTTTCCTCTAAATATATTACAGAAGTTTATCTTAAAGCCTTACTTAAAGGCTTGAGAAGCTTCTCCTACATGTCCTTTTTGGCTGAGTTCACTCTGAAATACAAACACTGATTTCTATATCTACTACTGAGTGGCACATGAAAGTGTTACAACCCATGAACAGTTAAAGATAATGTAGTCAAAGAGGTGAATATTCAGGAATACAACTAGGAGCGGTGAAAAGACATTAAAAAAGAGATTTCGTTGACAGTTTTATGTTGGGAAACAACCTGCTTTGTGTAACAGTGTGCTCTCCATGCTTGAAACTTTAAAACAACTGCTGTGCTGCTGGGATCTCAAGCATCTGATAGTTGACCTTCCAGCTACAAGAGCAGAAGATACGTAGCTGAAATTGGTAAAAGCTTGTGTTATTCTATTCTTAAGCATACCAGGGAAAAAAAAAAAAAAGTCAGTGGTCAAATAGAGCTGGAGCAGGCTGGGAAAAGCAAGCAGGGACAAGCAAGCCCCAAGGCCCTATCTTGGGATGCAGGAGGTGTAGGTTGCATTGCTGACTCCTTGCGTGTCTACAGGCACCAAGCTCACGTGCAGCACAAGGATCTTCATCCCAGTGCATTCACTGTGCAAAGACACTAGTTTAGCACTGGAAATCACAATGGTGAGACAGTTGGGGCTTTTCCAGCATGTAACATGCCCCTTGGGTCTCTTTTTTCAGGCTTGGGACCCTGAGGTGGTGCTACGACATCTCTAGCTGAAGAGCAGGGCCAGCATTACCTCTAGGCTCTCTGTCCGTTGCAGGATGCAAATGTGCATTATGGACACGTGATTTAATATATGCGTGCATGCCTCTGTGGAATGGTGACAGTGAATCTTCTCAGCCCCATAAAGATTCTGTAAAGATAAACTCTGTAAAAAAGGATGAGGATCTTAGATAATTCAGTAAGAGCACCATAAAAATAAGATTTCCCCCTACTAGCTGTGGAGTGACTGGAGGAAGCTGGCAGAACAGGTTTTGGATGCAGCTTGTATGTCCTAAATTAAAATAGGGAATTAACTTCAGTCTCCAGCACTCGTTCTTGGCTTCCTTTCAAGCAAATAGGGTCCATTAATTATGATTTGCACAAATGTACTTTCACACGTAGTAAAAATGGGTGCCTAGCCACAAGCTGCTAGGTGCTCTGCTACCACTTACTGAACCAAAATAGGCAGAATTAGCCAGCAGCAGTTTATTGCCAGCTGCTAACCAAAACAAACATGCTACAGGAGGTAACACAAACATCCACTCCCCTATGGCTTCTGGAGGGTTTTACCCCATACAGCTGCACCTCCAAGCTGTCATCTCCCTGAAGAAACGCACCTAGTACTGCATAACACCGTGTGCCCTGAAAATCAGCAGGTCAGGGTGCTTGCGTACTGGGACAAGGAGGATTGCTTTGTTCTTGTGTATTTATAGCCTTGTTTTAATAGGCTCTTTAAGAAAACAGGCAAACCTTTTAGGACTGTAATTGCGGTAGTGTCAGTTGCAGCACAGCAGCCAAGACTCAGGCATCCAAACTCCTTATGAAATTATCATCTGGAAAAGGAGTGCAAAGGCTCAAAAACTGCTGGTGAACTAGTTGCTTTTAGTGTGAGTGTGCATGTGAGAGAGAAAATAGCCAGGGGCCTTAATTCACACATGGATTACAGTATATTTTGCTTTTAAAAGTAAAGTCCTTTTCCGATTTATAGCTATTTCAAATAATTACTTAGCTCAAAACGGCAAGGGAATCAGCTGGCATAGTGGCTTAGCATATTAAGATACAGCTTTATGTGTCAACTCTCTCTCTTCTCAGTGCCACAAGCTTGAGCCCTCAGCAGGGACTTCAACTGATGAAGTGATAGCAGCAGGTTCCCAGATCTCAAGCACGCTGTGTGGGCTGCTCTTCTGCAACGAGGGCAGCTGCCCTGGGAAACTAGATTTTCATAGATGTGAAAGCCAGAGAGAAACTAATCATTTAGCCTGACTTCATTTTACTCAGTAACTCCTGCCTAAAGCCCTGTCACTTATGGCTGAAATAGTACGTGTCTGTTAACCATCTAACCTTGATTTAAAGACTGCAAGTGGCAGAAAATGCATCTTATCCCATGGCATGCCATTGCAATCGTTCTTGACACTTGCATCTTGTTTGCAGTTTGAACTGTGTTGACTTTTAACTCCCAACTACTGTATTTTTGGCTTGCTGGCACCAGTGGTGCTGTGCACTGTGTTAGCCAACATTAATGTCAGCTAACTGACATCCCGGAAGGGAAATCAGGGAAGAGCTAATTCACAGCAATCCTCTATTTGATGACTTCTTATGTTTTCAGATATGGCTATAATGGTTTTGGTTTGCTTGCTCTCAGCCAACTTTTGCGTTTCAAAGCTTCAAAGTTTATAGAGAGAGGGATTTTGGAAGGGTAGGAAATGCTAGGATACCGTATCCCCTAGGCATGGAATAATTTCTCTAATGCCGTACTCATGTCTCTGACTTAAGAGGCTGCATCTGGATGAAGATTATCTGTGCGTTTAGAGTTCCCGCAACTACATTTCGTCTTTGCATACTTTTGGTATCATCCGCAGTTCAGATAAACAAGATGACAAGATTTAGTCCTGTTTTGTTTCTTGCTTCCTCATCTTTTTTTCTTTTGTTCTTTTCCTACATGCATGGAATTTGACAGATGGATCTGACTGCAGGTTGTGATCTCCTGTCGTGTGAGAAAAGTTGATAATCTGGATAGTTTTATACATTTTATGTGAAAATTCAATACAGTAGTCAAGGGAAGTATTAAATCTGGCCTAGTATTATATCTTATCAAGCTTTCTGGAGCTTAACTCCAAGTTTTAGAGAGACCACTAAGCTCTGGATTCAGGGGTGGCAAGCAGATGGCAAAAGACAGCTTTATGTGAAATGAACCCCATGTAGTGGAAAGTTCTTGTGTGTTTGTTCCTGGCCCAAAAGGGTTTACCCTTTGCCATCTCAAAGGGATTGCCTCAAATCTGCACCAGCTTGTCAGAACAAGAGACAGCAGAAGAAAGACAGCTGCCTTCTGTGTTAAAGGTAACTTTATAATATTTTAATTATCATATATATTGAAGACTACGTGAGGAAGTGAACAGCAATCAAAAATAGCATCTTTTACTTTTCTAGAAATCCTTTTGCTAGAGTAATAAAATCTGTGGCCAAGCTTATTTTTATATATATATGTATATATATAAATGGATACAATGTCAAAATCTAAATGAACACCTATCTAGCAGCATCTCATTTAATTCCACTAATATTTATTTTCATATTTTATTTTATTTCCATTTTCAAGAAGCTTTGTTCATTAAAAAGGATCAGTTATGTGTTATGCATAAATAAGAAGTGTCTTCATCCTGCAGGGGGATAGTGGGATTAATATAATGTGGACAGAAAAATATGTTCAAATTTTTGAGGCAGATCCAAACATATTTGAGCTGGGTTGGGGTTCTTTGTGATACTGTGGTGGAGAACACTCATGACACTGCTACTTTCCCTCAGGTTAGTCAGGAGGAGGCTTTTGGTGAACCCCAGGTGCTCTCTGCGAGGCAGCTAGGAGCAATCAAGTTGACAAGTGATGTGACATTTGGGTTTGTGGCTGGGACGGTGTCAAGTAGAAAGAGTGGGATTGACAGCAAAGAGATTAATGAAGATCTGTAACATAGAAACACAACATCAGGACAGAAGATTAGGCCTGGATGATGGCATGTGAGATAAGTGAACTAGAAATAAAGTTAATGTGAAAATATTGATCTGGGTAATCCTATTTAGATGGTTACATCTGAGTCACAAATTCTGAAATAATTGCCCACAGAAGGAGGCAGCAACACCCACCCCATGGATGGAGTGAAGGCATCACAGTACATCTGGAATGAAAGGAAAAAAAAAAACCCGCTACTACTATTCATTGCATAGCCTCACCGCTCTCAAACCAGCATGAAAGTCTTTCCTACCTTTTGAAGGCAGACTCAGGTATGTTTTTTCCAATCAGATTCTGGCAACAAAATTATTCCTCATCAGTGAAGGCTAAGCATCTATCACACAGCAAAATGAGTTCTGCAAATCAGTTTGTGATCAAGAGGGAAGGGACGGCTACCAGTAAAAAAGAATATCGCTCTTAACTACATTTCACTGCATTTATAAGGAAAGCAGTCCTATACATAGCTTTCTATTATAGTAACTGTGACCAGCCTTCATTTGGTCACCAGCAAATCTTTTGTGCAGCTGATAGTCCTTCGAAGAGGTGTTGCTGAAATCAATACACATGTGCCTGGGGAACTATAAATAACGAAACACCTGATGCTCTGCAAAGTTAACACTTTCTCCATACATCACGTATTCCAGGCTGAATATTCGTAGTGACCCCAGCCAGTAAGGCTGTAGACAGACATCCTTTCTTAGATCCAGCTGCAATAGTTGAAGATATTAGTGCTTCCTCGCCCCACAATTTTGCCAGAAAACTCATTTATACGGAATCTCTGTAATCCAGTGTAGGAAAAAAAAATCACTGGGGTTAACGGAAACCATTGTTTCCCCATTGCTTAAACTAATCTTTGTCCTTAAAAGAAAACCCACAGGGAACACCACCTGGTAGTCAGTAATGGAAGCGTTGTGCCCGCTGGCTGAACAGCAGTAACAAGCAGCTGAGACCATACTGCCTTCAAACAGCACAGGAAATAACTTCATGGAAAGATTATTATTTTATTTTATTTGCTTCAGCTCTGTCTGGAGCAGTTCAGCTACTCTCTGCCCTCAGCTGGCTGCTACCGCCCATCTAACGAGCTCTGGAATGGATCCTGTAGCGTTCCCACCCTGCGTCAATCCCGAGTCAGCTGGTTTGGCTTAAACGGCTGCTGCTGCTGAAGCTGGTTTGCAGTAAAGCCAGCGAGCTGCAGAAAAGGAAGTAGTCCTTCTGCTTTACCACCTCAGTCTTCTATGTCTTCAGTGTGGGAGGGTCACATCTTAAGCTGCCACAGCTGTTGCGTGGGCAAGGCAATGTTTGTAGGTAGAATTAACTCTAATAATGATGGACCTTCATGGTTGTAACAACACTATCTTCATTTCAGTGATCTTTTGTGCTCTAGTATCATACCACAGCTTTAGTTTGCTACAGTTTAATTCTCCTTGAAGGAAAAAAATTTCCACTTAATCCAAGGAGGATTGAGCTACAGCAAATATTGATTTACAAATATGGGCCGATTAAATTTGAGCAGCTGATACAATTATCACCCTCCAGTTTCCTTCCTTGCTCCATTCCTCGAGGTTGGGTCCCTGCCACAAGGACAGCTGAATTGGAGTACAGAGATGCTCTGGGAGCACCAGAGTTCACTGCCTTGCGTAGTGGAGTAGAGCGAGACCCACGAAGTGTTGCCTGAAGAGGCAGGGCTGGAGACTTCAGTGGTTTGAAAGTGGATTCCCGTGCTGTTCACCTGCCTACTAAATCAGAGGTGGCCACCTCCAGTAAAGGGGTGGGAGGATGGCTGCTTTCTGGCTGAGCGTGCTGGCTCACAAACAGCTGATCCCTTCTAAACTGGAACACATGAGCATTTAGCATGCTCTAACCAGCATCCCTTGCTTTCAAACAAGGTTGTGCTCGTGTCCATTTTTTACACTAGAAGACTTGGTAGATCTGAGTAGCTGGCAAGGGTCTTCATGACAAAAGAGACGTGTTGCGGATGTAGGAGGTAGCTAGTGCACTAAAAATTTGCACCTTTGCTTCCTTTGTGATAGTGTCATTGTGGCTGCTTCCACAGTCTTATGTGAAGCCATTTCTCTTTTTTGTGTAGGTCAGCGTGTCACTGAGAAGATGGGAAACAGCAGGGGTAGCTAAATATATTCAGGAGAGTAAAAATCTCAAGACTTAGAAATTTCTGTTTGTGGTTTCTGGAAGAAAAGGAGTGAGGTCATGAACATGGCAAAAGAGAGGGGAAGGAAAAGCTTAAGACGGGAACAGAGGAAAGAAGAAAAGGCTCTGAGAGGACCAACAAATGAAGAAGGTGGAAGAACACTTACAAGGTAAGCCTCACACTCACAGTAGGCAGAGCATCTGTAGAGTCCCAAAAATGTGGTATTTCTGGAAACACACCATAGTTGGGCAGTGCTTTCATATGACCTTTCTTGTTATAAAAGTGTTAGAGTGCCCTGGTCTCACAAAATACATGAATGCTGGGTTATGCATTAATACTGCCAGAACAACAGATAAGTAGGTCCATCTTACTTCCCCCCACTATCTTCATGCATGCTGTATCTGAATTCAGAACTTTGCTCTTTAGGCACTGCCTGACCTTGGCAACAGCAGGTTTTGGTTAGTGTTTCAGTGAGTGTGCCTGATTGAACATGATTCACATGTTTTCCTAGTGACTGCATGGGCTGCATGGGACATGGCTGTTTTTCTGAACTTGCTGTGATTCAATGGAATTCAAGCATTTTCACATTGAACATCTGTGACTTGGGGAGGATCCATGCGTTTTCTCAATGAATATGAATGGAACTGGCAAGGGCCTCTGTTTCCTTCTTGCTTCTATGCTTGTAATTATCACAATATAAAAATACACAGAGACTTTCTCAGAATGTGCCTAAGAAGATCTGACAAAATCTAGCTTTTGCTCAGCCCGGTCTCTCTATGTAAGGAGAAAAGTCAGATACAATGGATATGATCTCGAGTGTCTCCCCTCCTGTGCATGCAGATATGCACTAAGACTTCTAGACTTATTTTAGAACCTAATTCTCCCTCTTACTTGGATATGTGGAATTGTTAGGTTCCTTCTCTTCCCCTTCTCCTCCCCTGTGTGGATACATCAAGGGCTGTTGCAGCAGCTTTGCCCCCTCCTTGGGGAAGGGGTGCTCTGGCAGTGGCACTTATATAGTTCCTCCTTGACTAGGAAAAGTGGCAAACAGCAAACCAGCTGCTCTCCCAAGTGCCCCTTCATAGGAGAGGACTGAGTTACAGTAATTCCTCCTGCTACTTTGTTGTCTTTGCCCCGAATTTACTTATCTGTCCTAGGATCAATTTATTTTTCTCTGCCAGCCAGACTCCTGCCAAAAACGTGAAATTAAGTTTGGTAAAGGACTAGTGGGAACAGCAAGAAACTGGTAACTGTTGAAGTATTGTACTTAGCTTTCATGGAAAGGTGGATGTTGGTACTTAGCATTTATATGATGCTGTATATTCTGAGCGTCACTGAAGGGACACTAATTCATCCTTAGACCATTCCCATTTAGATACAGGACTCAGAAATGGTGAAAAAGGAAGGAAATTCTGGTTTTGCTGAAGCTGATGGAAGTTTCTACTTGGAGCTTACTTCTGGCAAAGGATTCCCTGCTGCGCTGAGCGCTATTTACTGATCTAATGCTAGGATAAGGAGCAAAGCCGTTCCAGGGAAAACGAGGAGCAGAATATTAAGGCGAGAAAAATCCTTGCCGCATTGAGCAACCCCCTTTATCCTCGCAGATTTCTGTCCCATTTAAATTCTCCTCCTTCAGGAGGCATGCCCCTGCACCCAGAGGCAGCCCGTGTGCCACTCACCGCTTCTCCCCAGCAGCGGCTGAGCCAGCCTCTCCCCCGAGGAATCAGTTTCGGCCAAGACCTCAGGGTGACTCCAGGGTGACCCTAGAGCAGCGCCGCACCACCCGTACCCTGCGCGACAGGTCCGCCCCCGGGCGCGGGTGGGCGGGCGGCGGCCCGGCAGCGCCGCGGGGGGCGGTGGGGCCCGGCGGGGCGGGGGCTGCGCGGGGCGGTGGGGAGCCGCCCTCCCCGCCCCCTCGCACAGCCTTGTCCTTCCCCGCACCGGCGGCGTGCAGGATTTCCTCCCGCGGCGGCGGGGCGAAGCCACCTGCCCGGCGGCGGCGGGAAGCGGCAGGTTGCCCGCGATGCCGGCTTAGCGGTGGAGGATGGCGCGGCGGCTGCGGGGCGGCAGGTGCCGGGGAGGGCGAGGCGGCGGCGGTCCCCCGACGGGGCGGGCGCTGGCGCTGCTGGTGCCCCTGTGGTGGCTGTGGGCGGCGGGCAGCGGCGCGGCTCCGGTGTACAACCTCAGCCTGGCGGTGGACGAGGGGCTGCCGGCCGAGACGCTGGTGGGGGACATCCGTGCAGGGCTGCCGGCGGGCGCGGGGCCGCCGGGGGGCTTCCTGCTGTCGGAGGGGAGCGGCGAGTCGGCGGTGCTGGCGGACTTCCACGTCGAGCCGGAGACGGGCATCATCCGCACGGCGCGGAGGCTGGACCGGGAGCGGCGGGCGCGCTACAGCTTCGCGGCGGCCACGCTGCGCGGCGAGGTGGTGCAGGTGGAGATCGCGGTCACCGACGTGAACGACCACCCGCCGCGCTTCCCGCGGGACTGCCTGCAGCTCAACGTCTCCGAGCTCAGCCCGCCCGGCACCGCCTTCCGCCTCCCCGCCGCCCGCGACCCCGACGCCGGCCGCTTCGGCACGCAGGGCTACGCGCTGCTGGAGGAGGGAGGCGCGGCGGGGGAGCCGCCGCTCTTCCAGCTGCGCTACGGGCGGCCGGAGCCGCTGGAGCTGGTGCTGCTGCGGCGGCTGGACCGGGAGCGGGCGGAGACGCACCAGCTCGTGGTGGAGGCGTGGGACGGCGGCAGCCCGCGGCGCCGCGGCCGCCTGCAGGTGTCGGTGCGGGTGCTGGATGAGAACGACAACGCGCCCGCCTTCAGCCGCGCCGAATACCGGGCGCGGCTGCGGGAAGACGCGCCGCCGGGCACCGTCGTCTGCCGCCTGCGGGCCACCGACCCCGATCTGGGAGCCAACGGGGAGGTGCGCTACGCCATCAACCGCCGGCAGAGCGACCCCGACGGCTACTTCGCGGTGGAGGAGCGCAGCGGCGTACTGCGCCTCCGCCGTCCGCTGGACCGGGAGGTGCGGGCCCTGCACCGGCTGGTGGTGGAGGCGCGGGACGGCGGCGCCCAGCCCGAGGTCTCCAGCGCCCTCGTCTCCGTGGCCGTACTGGACGTGAACGACAATCGCCCCGCCATCCGCCTGCTCTACCTCACCGAGAGCGGCGGCCCGCGGGTCTCCGAGGGGGCGCGGCCCGGCGACTACGTGGCCCGCGTCTCCGTGTCGGATGCCGACGAGGGCGGCGAGGCGGCGGCGGCGGAGGATGGCGGCGGGGGCATCGCGCTGGCCCTGCTGGGCGGCGACGGCGCCTTCGCGCTGCGGCCGGCCGGCGCCGGCGTCTTCTTCCTCTGCGTGGCGGGTCCGCTGGACCGCGAGACCCGCGACCTTTACGAGCTGCGGCTGGTGGCCACCGACGGCGGCGCCCCGCCGCTCTCCGCCGAGGAGCCGCTGCTGCTGCGCGTCGCCGACCTCAACGACGAGGCGCCCGCCTTCCCCCAGCCCCACTACCGCGCCGCCGTCTCCGAGGCCGCCTCCCCGGGCACCGCCGTCCTCCGCCTCAGCGCCTGGGACGCCGACGAGCCGGGCTCGCCAAACGCCGAGGTGCGGTACGCGCTGGAGGGGGACGCGGTCGCCCTGGCCCTGCTGAGCATCGACGCGCGGAGCGGGGCCGTCCGCACGCGCGCCCGCCTGGACCGGGAGCGGCAGGCGGCGCTGGAGCTGCGCGTGGTGGCGCGGGACGGCGGGCGGCCCCCGCGCGCCGCCGCCTGCCGCCTCAGCGTGCGGGTGGAGGACGCCAACGACAACGAGCCCCGCTTCGAGCGGCAGGTCTACCGGGGGAGCCTGCCCGAGCACGCCCGGCCCGGCCGCTGCCCGCTGCAGGTGAGCCCCCGCCCGACCCCGCCGCCGCCTTGGTGCCCGCCGGGAGGGGCGTCCAGCGCGGGGCTGAGGCGGCACCCAGCAGGCCTCGGGTTGGGGTCCCCGGTGGGCTGCGGCCCTGACATGCAGCGCCTCACGGCGTGGCCGCTGCTGTTCGGCGCTGTGATTGAGCACCGAAGCACAATCAGCGGAGCAGCTCCGTTAATGGGTGTGTTCATAATGCTGTAATCTTCACAGGTGCCCTTAAAAGTAGATTCCTTATCCCATAAAACTTGTAGCACAGAAGGTCAGATCATCAGAGATCTTCTGGTTAAATCCCAGAGGGCGTTAAACTGCCTGTGGTACTTCGGAGGACTTGAGGTGGTCCTCCTGAGTAAGACCCGTCTCCAAGGGTAGGTGTGACCCACACGACAGTGGAGAGGAGGCCAGAGTGTAAACGCAGAGGGACCTGAAATGAAAAAAGTGCTTCCGGGGCTTTGTATAATATTTCCTGAGAGCTCTGCTAATGAAGAGAATCAATTCACTCTACCTTCAGAGAAACTGATCAATGCTAATAGAAAAAGTGCTCTACTTGTCCATCGACCCCCTCTTTATGCATTGCAAGTGAGGTTGAATGGAGGCATTGCAGGGCCGGGAGTTGCCAGATAGCCCCTTCGCTTTTAGCTTGGAAGAACGTTTTAGAATGTATACTTTTATACCTTTGAACCGAGCAAAGGCTTTCCCACCAGTAGGAAATTCACAGCGGTTGACCCTAGGTGAAGGTACCAATGTGTCAGAGTTTGTGCAGAAACTTGCATGAATTTGAAGAAAAAACGTGCTTAAAGAGGAGACCTAGAGAGAGTTGCAATGCGTTTTCTCAGTACTTTTAAAGAAAAACTATTCTGCCTTTATCTGTGGGGGGGCCTACACTATTTATTTATTTATTTATTTATTTTAAAATCAGGAGTCATTGGTGATGTTTGGGACTAACCATCATTAACTTGAACAAAGAACATTAGAGCATTTTACCGTCTTTTTTTTTTTTTTTTTTTAATTGCACTCTGAGCTCAAAAGCACACAATTTGCCCAGCTCTAACAAAAAAACAATCTATAAAAAATTTGGGAAGGTCGAGCTCATGGAGCTTTCTGTTTCACATCCCAAACTGAAAAGAAAATCCCACCGCTGCCCTTTCTTTTTCCCTTCGACCCTGGGGACAAAAACAAAAACAAAAACAAAAAAAAAAAAAAAGAAGGGATGTCCTGCGCAGGTGACCCCGGGAAAGCCCAGCAGAAAGGTGGTAATGTCATTTTAGAAGTTCGCCTTCTCCCGGGGAGGAGCGAGGGGCACCGGGTTGCGCGTGTGCGCGCGTGTGCGCGCCGCCGGCGTCCGTGGTGCTGAAAGGCAGGGAGCGGGACAGGCGCCGCCGGGGTGCGCTGCCACCGCCCGCTACCGCGGCTGGGGTCGAGGAACAGCGGGTTTTGGGATTTGTTTTTGTTTTGTTTTGTTTTGTTGTTTTGTTTTTTCTTTTGATTTAATCGAATAGACGCATCCCGAAGGGTTCCTGAAGCGTTTTAAGGAAAATAACCCGTGGTTGTGGTTTTATTTATTTATTTATTTATTTTCTGGTAGGTTTTGGTATACGAGTAGTGCAGATTTTCTAGCTGGTCAAAGGTGTCTCGTACTGTGGATATCATGCGTGGTGTACTGGATTTTGAAAGCATCACTCTACTGCTGTAACCCTGTTTGGAGAGTAGAAAGAAATAGTTAGGTCCTGGTTGCTGAATGATCAAGTCTGGGATATCGAAGCCAAAAGTGAATAAGAATGAGGCACAAGAGATGTGTAGGAGGAATAGCAGATGAGCATCCCATGGACTGCCAGGGAAGGAAGCCGATGTTTCTACTTGCAGGTTAATCCTGGATCACCATCCAAGTTTCATACTGCCTTGTATAGTAGGCTTAAGCTTTAAACATACCCACCCTTTAAAATTATCCTCATGCCTTTCCCCCTATTTTCCTTCTAATTAACCATTGTGAGCAGGAAAAGCTATCATGAAACAGGTAGCTTCATTTCTGTTGCTCCAGGAGTTGCAGCTAGTTGTAAGAATGAAGAAAATAGGTTTTGGTTTGGCCAAACCATTCTTTTTAGGGCCTGTGGTGTGAGTCCTGTCTCTAACTGGACTCTTGAACTTAAAAGCTAGCATGAAAAGGAGGTGACCCCGGACTGTGTTATTGCTGCTCCTGGAGAACTGGAAATGAACCAAAGCACCAAAGGAGGCTACTCATGTCACTTAGTTTCCTCTGCTCCACAACCCCAGGGGCTGCAGAAGAGGACTATGGTTGTTTATCACACATTTGTGATAAACATTTATGCGCTGTTTTACGTTTAGATTACAACCATAATAGCTGGAAGTCTTCTAAACCATCCAGTCTTTTCCCTCTGCAGGCAGAGGGGCTCTTGCAGTGGTGCATCACTGAAGTCTTGTTCATTAGTAACCTTTGCTTGGGGACCAAGTGGTGATGAACCATCGCTTTATAGATCATGTGTCTAGAGCTTTCTGCCCTAGTGCTTTGCTGTAGCTCTGCCCAGCCAATTTATTCCCTTGGGTTCTTGACTGCATGTTGATAATAGGAGATTTCCTTCCTTCTACTCCTGCTGTGGTTATTACTTAGGTTATCTTCATTCCCTTCCTACTCTCCACAAAACTAGCCAATAATGTGGGCTACATTTATGAAGTGGATCAACTTGCACACGTCTGTCTTTTACCGATCTCTCCTACTCTGTAGGAATTCACTGGTTAGAAGAATTAACTGTGCACTTAGAAGACATAGTTTTCAGCCACTTCTGGAAACACTGCTTTATTCCAGGCATGTGTATGGGCTTTTCTGTGTTGACAAAAGGCGCTCACTTCCAGTGCAGATTGACCAGTAAGGGAGAATCCACCTCCTGAAAAATAAGTGGAATTTGTTTGCATCGGCTAACATCAGGAAGAAATGTGACAATGTAATGACTGCATCACTGGGGAAAAAAACACAGGTGGAGATCAGAAATCCAGGCAGACAAATGGGAGAAAATCTAAATGAGAAAGAGGGAAATTCAATGGGAAAGTAATGGGTTATCGGACATTAGAAAGTAGAGGAAAGGTATGCAGTGAAACGCATAAGATTTTTGAAGACATTAACCATGTTTGTCACATTTTTGTCCATTTTTGGATACTGAATTTCTGGTTTATTACCAGTTGTTGTAGGCACTTGATAAAATTTAAGCATTACTGGTGGGATGATTAAAAGGAAGCAAAACAAAAAAAGATATGAACACAGGAGGAAACGGTGAACACGGTTGGAGAGAAATTGTAGACCAAGGCAATTTGCAGTAACAAAAATGGAAGCAGTAGAAACATACTTCATGGATGATATTTCTAATTCAATTATTATCATGAAATTTCAGCATAATATGAATCTATTTCCTGAAGATCTTGAGCATGACCTAGAAAGGGGATAAGATGGAGGAATGAGTGAAAGCACCTTGGGCTTTCTCCTGTTTTTCTTTCTATGACTTTCATCCCATTCTCAAGGACCAAAGTGATTACAAATGCCTGTGGACTGTTGAGTGATGGTGATGATTATGTCCTATTTCTGCTCTCCTTGGTGTCAGCTTGGCAATTTTAGGTGGATTTAGTAGCTGATGATGTATACCTCTATAATGATTGCACCTCTGTGACCTAAGAGTGAGGATTGTGACAAAGTGTCTCTCTTCTGAGCCATTCTCTTAATGCAGTGAATGAATTAAGGAATAAAGCTTTGCTGTAGACCTGCTGTGCTAACATAGGTTTAATTCTGATTACAAATTTTAGTTTCAAGCTTTTTTAGGTGATTGCGGTGCTTCTCAGTAGGCATTCTTACATTTCTGTTTAGTGCAATATGATTGCAAATTATTGTACTGAGTTACTAGGTTTGTCAGGATTTTCAGTCTTCTAGCTGAAGCAGCAATATATTATCTTTCTCTCTCTCTCTCTCGTCAAGTAAGCTAAAACTTGATCTAAAGGGATATAATTCAGCACATCAGGTTGGCACCAGTTTTCCTTGTGTTCTACCTTTTACTTTGATGGGGTGGAAGGACCCTGTTCAGTTTCGTATCTTCCAAGGACTCCTGCATCAAAGAGTATTTCTCCCTTACTGTGCCGTGCAGAGCTTATCAATGGAAAGAGGTTTGGTGACTGTGGCAGCTCTCAGCTGAACTCATATTTTGAACTCAATGAAGGTGTTTATTTTGTGTTATACAGCATAGCGCATTCTGTATATGTTTGGGGCTTGTAGGTTAAACTTGCTTCCACTGCTGGGGTATGCTGTAGCTTGTAAGGTATTCTGTGGCATAAATGTCATTCACTTTATACTGCATGTGCCTTTTTATGAAAAGTATAATGAGTTATGTACCCATAATTGCATCTTGAAGAAAACATTAGTGACAGACATGTCAGTAGTTTTTTCCTAAATTTATTTTCTTTTATGGTTTATTAGAAAATACATGTTTATTGGCTTTAGTGTCATCTCTGACAGAGCAGAGGAGGAGAAAAAACATATGTTATCTGTCAAATGATAAAGACCCACATGCATTCCACTGTTATGACAACTTGCACTTTTGTGGTCCATTAAGGAGGCTGTTTTAACTCACTGGTTAGAGCTCGTCAGTTCTTTTATTTAAAAATAACAGACTTTCTGATGATGAGATTGTGGGGGGTTTGTAAATGCAATGACAGCAAAGAAAGATTTTGTTTAAAGCACTTAAAGCTAACATAGGTATACCAGAAATTATGGAATAATAAACCTGTGGATTTTTAGAAAATTATATTTAAAGGTATAATATATATAAGAAGAATGAATAGGTTTCAAGAATTTTTTTAAGCACTTATTATATTTGAGAGAAGTGGTTCATTCTTATTTGAAATACACATTTCCAAGAGGTACTTGCAGAATGAGAGAGTTATGAAATGGACTTTGCAACGTGCATCTTTTCCTAATTTTTCTCTGCCTCCTGCAAAAGAAAAAAACAAACTAAGAGGACAAGAAAGGATGGAGGATACATCCCTGCTGTGAGAGATGGAGACTTACAGACTGTAATCTGTCATTGAGCCAGTGAGCAAGTAGCAGCATTGGCTGCAGACTGCATTTTTCTTCCTTTTTGTTCTCTGATTGTTGAAGCAAGGAAAAGGACAGTCCTTCCTCTGATGGTTTTGTTTCTGGGTCATTTAGTCCACACTGCAATTACTGAAACCAGAAACGAAGCCAGCAAGCTAGGTTCACATAAATTTTAAGAGCTATAAAATGCAACTCATCGTAATTAGAGGTAAGAAGAAAAGAAGCTGGAAGAGATCAGGCCATGCATTCCTCCATTGGCTTCTTGAGCTTTTCAGGTGTAATTTTCTCTGCATCCGATTTAAAGAAGTCAGATGCAGAAAAGACAGATTTTTTTTTGTTGACTTAGAATGTTACTGTGTTTTAAATCTGATACAGTTGATAACAGGAAGACCAAACCCCAGACTGAATTACAGTTGCAGCAAATAAATTTATCATCTAAAACTATAAAGCAAAACTATTTGTTTGTTCGTCCAATCTGTATTATTATTTTACTGAGTCTGAAATCAGTTAACGTCATCATTTATCTATTAGGTGTATGATTTTGTAGGAATTATTTCTTTCTAAATTCACAACAAATATCCTTTTGCATGCCAGAAACCGTTCAGTAGATTCTCAGTAGATTATACCAGCTTTGTGGCTATAAAATCCCTTTTCATGGCTATGCACAACTTTCTGTAATCTTTAGTATGTAGCTTTGGAAGTATGGATGGTCTAGGCTCAGAAATTAATAAGTGTCTCTTTGAATCTGTGCAGTAGTCTGCTGATTGCAGTGCAGAGCTCATTGCAAGAAGGGAGAAAAATGAAGAGAATCAGAAACAAAATATATTATTTTGATCATTATTTTTAGGTAACTTTAATAGGATATCTACATATTTTTTTTTGCTTAAGAATTCTAATTATGGTGCCTTTCTAGCTTTTTAACAATAGGAAAACTGTTCCATTTAATAATTGGAATTTTTATGAGTCTGTTTCTTGATGCAGTCTTTTCAGTGCCAGCATCCAACACCGAATGGATGCTTTGTAGATGTAAGAAGCCCTGATCCTGAAAATGCAAGGATGTGAGAAATGAGAGGTAGAAACCTTTGACTTTTGCTGCTCTTAGTTTGTAGTTACTCTTAAACATGGCAAGTGTTAAATTTTCAGTGTCCAACACCTTCGAAAAACAGATCTCCAGAAGTAAGTAAATCCCTCCCGCCCCATACTGAATCTACAGCTGTTTGCTAACTAAACTCACCACTTAGAGAACATATGAAACACTGAAACATCAAAAACACTGACATGGAAACATTTGGCTTTTATTTGAGAATTAAAAATTATGTGAAAGTTTGAGAACAAAAACATTTTTTTAAATTACTGCAGAAAATTACCTTTTTTTCCCCCCCCAGGTCTCAGGGAAGTTTTTTAATTGACGTCAGCAAGCTGGGTCTGGCAAGAGGGAAAGTTTGAAGGCTTGTGTGTGGCTAAGTCTGAAATTGTCTGCACACTTCGGTCTGTAGCCAGGATGGGAAAAGAGACATGCATGATAAAAGTATTGTTGTTAGGGAAATTAGGTGTATCCATAGCTTTGGGGCAGTGGAAGAGGAGTAATGATATTAAATAGTTTTAATCACGTGCTTTCTACTGCAGAGATCTCTGTACTAAAATACTAGCTAAAAGACTACTCAAGAGCACCAGTGGCATACACAGACCCCTTGAATACCTTTGGCTGCTGAGTTTGTAGAGTTTTATGCAGCAAAATGAATAACTATTCAGTTAAGTGACCAGTAAGTCTTCATTCATGGCCACTCACCTTCTGGAGTAATGATTGTGAACTACTTTTTTAGATGGAAAGAATTCCAATTCAGAAATGTAGTGGGTTTTCTGGTGCTCGCTTTTATACAAAGAGCTGACTTCATCAGTTGTCTTATAACACACTCGAGCAAATTATTAATAAGCTGTAAATGGCTGAGTATGGCCTGTCCGTTCATTTATCAGATATTAATGTCAGTTTATCATCCATATAGACTTCCATAAATTGCTCAGTCAGCAGAAGGCTTAATCTTTCCTGGAAGGTTTTAAAGCATTGGGAAATAGATGAGTTAGGAATCTTTTAAGTTCCAGATTACTATGCAAACAGATTGACATGCTGCAGAATGAGCCTTTTTATTTTACTTCGCTGCTCAATTCATTCTTGAAAACAAACTTCTAATTGCATGCTGAAAATATATCAATGATTTACAGTGTCTGCATTTGTCTTTTAAAATGCATGTTTGATTTAGAACCTAGTCAGAAGCTTTATGGCTTCTGTGTGCATGTAGATAGCTTGGAGAAACTCATTCTGCAGTGCATTAACGATAGTTTGTCTGAGCAATCCCCACTCCACATTCAGTGTAAAATGTTAAGTAATATGAACACTACTGTAGTGAGGAGTGCTGTCTGTCCAACCGATTATCCAAATTCTGCTGCAGGCATCGGCGGTATGGAGGTCCAGATAGCAGCTAACAAAGCACACTGGGGAAAATATCACACAGCTCGCTTGGCACAGGTGCTACATGAAAGAGCCTGTGTATGTGTTTTGTTAGACCAATGTCCCATCTAGCCACGTATCCTTTTTCTCATAGATGCTAAAAGCATCTAAGACAAGTGTAAGAAGAGGGCAAACTCACTTGAATCTTTTCCTCATGGTTTCTTGGTGTTCAACCATTTTCAGCTCAAGGACATTCCAAGCAAGATAGAGTTTCTATGCATTTGTAACCCTGAATAGATTTTTTCCTGTGAAACATACTCAGGCCTCAGCTTTTCCCAAGTAGTGTCAGCCACAATATACTGTGGCAAGGGGTGTGCCGATCAGCTATCTGCTCCATGGGGAATTGCCCCTTGGCTTTGAACCTGGAGACAGGAGAATGATTGGTCCCAGCTACCCATGATTTCACACATCAACTCTCCATCTCATTTCCAGTACTCGTTAGCATTTGGCTAGCAGCTACTCTTGAACGCTGAATGCTGAAATGTGCCAATATTTCAACTGGTGAAAATATAAAATAAAGCATTTTTTACAAAGGTGATATAGTAGAATAAAGTTCACATTTCATAGAATTTGATAGAAAATGGTATCCTTGCCCTCAGTCTACGAAGGAAGTTTACTAATCTGTGTAAAAAGGTATTTCTTTTAGGAGGAGTAAAAGATTTTTAAAATACTACTTATAAATCACAATTCGTTCAATCAATTCTAAGCTCTTTGAGGCTCCTCTATAAGAAGCTGTACAAAATCAGGAGCTTTTAATTTCATTGGCACTTAGGTGAAATCATTCTTCTCTGGTGGATGTTGAATTGCAAGGGATTTATGTCATGCCTGGAGAACATGTCCAACAGTGGTGTATTTAGCATTGCAACAGAAGATGTGCAGATACCTCTCAGCGTTTTGTACTGAACTGCTCTCCTACATAAATTTGTATATATGATTTTATATATACATATAAATGTGCAGCAGATTAAACAGTTGTATCCTAGCTAACACATATATGACCAAATGTAGTAACTGCTAGCGTTTACGGTAACTGCTAATGCACTCTAATGCAGAAGGGATGTTTGTAAGGACCCGTGTGCTGGCCAGCTATGCTTGGATGTAAAATCTCTGCTGTTTCCTCTTTATAATTACTTGGTTAGGGTTTTCAGGGTAGATGTAGGAACTATGTGCCAAAGTCAGCAGATTACTGATGAAAATGTGCAGAAAGTCAGTTCCTATTCCTCACTCAGTCCCGTTTAAATCAAGCAGTGTAAATAAAGTTTTAACTAGGCTTTCTTTATGTGGGTAAACCTGACAGTGCAACCCAAAGCCCCACTCTTCCTGGTAGCATCTGACAGAGTTCACACAACATGTTTTAAGGGATGATGGTTATGTTGCAACCTTTTTTTGTGCCTATTTCCTTACTTTCACAAGCTTCCCACTGATATGTGGGTTAATCTAGATGGATCAAATCTATGTACTTTGAAATTGTGTTTTGTTTAGAAGTGGGGTTTTGTCCTGTAACTGAAAGTACAGCATTAGAGATGCAGCTCTAGGTTCTGTCTCTTCCTCTCCTTTGCACTAAATGACAAGCATTACATTTACGCCAGACTTCACTGGCTCCGTTTCCTGCTGGATGTGACTTAAAATAAAAATCAGAATACTGTCATGCCTATTTACTTGTGCTCACAGGCTGCACTGCTTTAAGCATGAAACTGTTGCAGTACCAACAATATTTGCTGTAATAAAAGCAAATGTACTAACTTCCAGCCTTGACAGATGTCTCAGTCTCCTGCACTGACCTGTGTAAAGTGTTTTTGTCTTCCCTTCCCCCTCTCTATCCCCAGCTACTTCCCTCATGCAGAGAATTAGGTTGTCATGCTTATGTCTGCTCCACTTCCACTGGCTTGTGCCTACATCTGGTACTGGGAAAGGGGTAACAGGAAGGGCAGTTTTTCAACTGATGTCTGACTAAACATATGCGAGACAAACAACTTGTGTATGCCCTGCTTTTTTTTATCAGTTATAAACAAACACATATGGTTTAATGCAGTGTCCAGGGAACTGGATGTATCCTGCCAGTTAGAGAAACTGCTGGAGATGTTTGCACGCAGCCTCTGTTAGATTACCTTCTACATGACCTTTTGTTTTCAAATGCGTAAAACCCAATAAATACAATTTTATACTACACATTCAGTTTTTCCTGCTATATGTTGTAGTTGCTTTGAATTTTGAACTTATGTCCAGACAAACCAGAGTAGTGATTTACCAAAGCCTTTTCTCCTAAGTGTCCTTCTGCAGTGTGGCTGCATTGATAATACACCTGTTGTTTGTATGAAACTATGTTTTTCTCATAGACTGTTATCAGTCTCAGACATACTGATATCTTTATGTCTGCTTCCATACACAAGTGGGGTTACATATTAAACATTCTCCATAGATATATAGACACCTGATTATTTTTACTTATTATTCATCTTTTGATAGGCTACTGCCTTGGACTTTTATCCAGTTTGATTCTGTGAGAAATACCCAACATTTTTATTAATTAGCTAATTTTATGGATACATTTCAGTTTGGTGCTTTTATCACTATGGTGCTTAATGACATTTCTGTAGGATCGATCTGGACTTACATGGGCATTGGCTCAATAAAACACATCCGCCGTTCTCTTCTGCAAAGATTTTCAGTTGTCTTAAGGTGCTCCCAAATGGAGAGAATAAGCTCTTTGAGACAGGGATTATCCCTTTGTTAATGCTTACGCTGTGCCTCGTACCATAAGTGCATGCTGTACGGATAGGTTTTTTGGTGTTCTGTTAGAAAATATGTTAATCTCAAGAATGTATCAACACAAAATTTAAACCTTAAAATTTGCAGTTATGTTTGGGGAAGGGGAGCAATAACCTGAATGTACCAACTCAGCGCTTGCTCAGTTTTCAACAGGTTGGTTCCTGTTCTGAGTGTTTTGTGCACTGTACTGTTACTTTTGCTCATGAAGACATGGAACGGAATTTGATTTTACAGGGTTTTCCAAAATTAAATCACTGAAAGCACTTCAGATTTCTTGGGGCATGTTGTGCTCACACTTGTTACTCTAGGGTGGCTCTGGAGTAGCTTGTTAGCACCATTAGTACCAAGGGTCAGTTGGTGTCTGGAGCCCCATCAGGATCCAGTCTCCAGCTCATGGTGCAAAAATAGGATGGGCAAAAATTGCCCGGGCTGAAGACTGGCTGTTTAACTTGGAGCACAAGATTCAGTAATGTTGGATTTTAAAAATGACCAAACCTGGTAATTCCTGCCTGCTTTCTGCTTTGTGTAGATCTATAAGCCTGTGCAAAGTAAGTGTAAAATGCTACCATATGGTAATACTATACAACAACATCTCACCAATTGATGGCTGCACAAGTTGTGAGGCAGTGGGGAACTGGGAGGCTCTTTTCAAAAAAGCTTTTGTTACACAAGTGTACAGGGAGCTTAGGAACATAAGCCACAATGAAATCAGCCACGACGTGTTCTTTGGGGTTTTTTCAGGTTCTCTGGATTTTGGAAATCCCAACTAATTTAAAGTGTGACTGTGGGTTTCTTTGGGGGGAGAGAGGACACTTTATGCATGACACTGTAGGAGCAAGGGGATGAAATAAACTCCAATACAAATGTGACCTGCTTTCCCAGAGCACAGAACTTTGTAATGTAACATATTTTACAACAATATGTGCTGCCATCACTAGTAATGGTAGAATAATTATTTTCCCCAAAAGTTTAATTTGAAAACAAAGTAACAACTTAGAAAACTCTTTTTTCTTTAGATTTACATTTGTATAATTTTTGAAGGATCTAAGAGAAAGCATTTCATTCTGGTTTTAAAAAGAAAGAGGAAAGGCAATTCCCCATATATTTGGCCTTTCTTGTTTGTTTGTTTGTTTGCTCCCTTTTGTTACTATTAAAACAAAACTCCATATCCTGGAATTTGTTTCTTCTTTTCTTTTTTTAGCTGTCTTTGAAGTTGATGTCTTTAGCAATAATTTTGGCAGTGCTGCAGTTTTGTAATGATTTTGTTCTGATACCAGGCTGCTTTTGTGTTATTCCATTGAAAAAAACAAACCCCAAATCCCTTAGGTTTGTAATTTCCAATTAAAGAAGTAAGGTTTAAATTTTCATGGAACTAATCAATAATTACTCTTTTCTTTTTTTCTTTTTTTTTTTTTTTAAATCTCCACTTGTGCCTGTATCTGAGGAGGGGTAAAAGACCTGACAGTTGAAACACACTTTTTGAAAGGCTGACTGCTTTTCATTTTCAAAAATGTTTGTCTGAAGGGAGGATTCAAGCCAATATTTGGGAGATAGACCAGAACATGTGTTACATTTCCAGAACCCTGTGGTTATGGGACACAAGTTATCCTGCAGTTTCTAAAACTCTGTTGTTGAAACGCCATGTTGAAAAACATTTATGTTTCCTGGGAGATTTTTGATGTCTATTGTATCTTATTGGAGGCCGCTTAAAGTGTACTTTTTGAGACTTTGATTTTATGCAATGGCGTTATTCTTACTAATTGTTCATAATGGAAACCATGTATTAAGCCTATAAGCATGCACTAAAATTGTGGTTATTTTTCCTAAAAAGCATGGATGAAAGTTAGAAACATAGCCCAGAATTATCAGATGCAAATCTCAGTACCCACCGTTCCCAAGGGCTCCCAGTGACTACACCTTCCCTTGCCCACCCCACATTTCTGGGAAGCGAAGCAGAACTGCTGCACTGTCTGATATGCATGGGCAGGCAGGTGTTGTCATCAAGTCTCTGGCTCTAGCTGACCAGTGGACCTCTCCTCCCCATCGTCTGTACTCAATATTTTCCAAATAGGAACTAACATGTTATTTGCACAGCAATGTTAATACTTAACTGGTAATATCTCACCTAAATCAGTTTGCATTTTTCTCTTTTTAGGCTGGATCACTTTTACTCATAGTCACCCCTGTATTTTTTTTTTCTCCTCTTCAGTTTCCAATGCATAAATTCCCAGCTTACAGCAAATAAATATTAGTTTGTTGGTATGTAATTTCATATTTTGTTGTTCTATTTTTATTACTTCAGTCTTCTAGTTCTCTATATATAAAGACCCTCTTGATCTACATTCACAGCACTTTCTAGTTTCAAGAACTGGTGAATGTTATTGAAGTGCTTGTATTCTGGGGTTTTTTTTCTGGTTAATGAATAGATTTAACAAGCTGGCTATCAATACAACCAACTCATTTGTTACTTCCTTTTTTCAAGGCATCTTGTTTTCGTTTCTTCTTTGCCTAGTTTCTTACCATATGATTCTTACCATATGACAACACTAGTAGCTGTGCTGTCTGTACTAAATAAAACGTAAAGAAATATGATTTCCATTGGTTGCTTTACTAAATCCAGGTAAACTTACCTGTGTGTCTAGAAAAATCTGTTATTGAAAAGATACTGAGGTACTTGGCAAAATGTTTTATCTTCTTTTCTATCTTCTCTTTATTCTTTGAAACTCATTCTAAAATTTGTATCTGTTTAGGTCAGGCTGATAGGATCATTGTGCCTACATTCAGTTGTTCTCCTGTTCTAAATGTCTCTCCATTTTCAAGACAGATGGTTTCATTAAGATCTAGAATGGTTATGGCTTCAGGATTGTAGTTTTATTTGTCAGTTCTTTAATAGTTCTAGGTTAGGTCCTCCCACTTTGAATGCTGTTTGAATTTTAACTTTAAGATGCCTAACTTCCATTCTTGTATTCTCTATTTATGATGTAAATAGAATGCCTCTATTCCCTGTATCTCTCTGTTTACGATGGCCACAATCATTCCTGATGGCAGAAGTGAGGAAGGTACTCCTTCAGCTCTAGCACAATGGCCAATTTTAACAGCATGCTATCTTCTCATCTTAGCACACCCATTTCTGCTTATTCTCTTCCGTTCATGAATACCTATATATTTTTATCACGATTGACTGAAGTCCCAGACGTCTCTCATATCCAAACCCCTTTATTTATTTGTCTTTGTTAACTGTTCATTTTGAACATTATGTATTTTTCATTTAGAAACTCTGAGATACAGACTAACTGTTGTTTATTCCTTCATTTAATTTAAACTTCAGTTATAATTACATGGTCTGAAGTATTCTTATCCAATGGCTTTATTATTTTCATTGATTTGTGAGTCTCTGAGAAGCAAAAACTCCTCATAAAGAAATTATTTCTGGTGAGATTCTTTGTCCCAGAGCATCATAATTCTGTCTGTATATCTTCAAACCTTCAAACCTGGGGCTGAGAAGGACTATGGCTGATGATACTTAGCTTTCTTCCGTGTGATGCTGAGGAAAAAGTCCTAACAACATATCCTGTGAGCATTAACTCAACACTTCACAGCTGTTAAAATCTCATCTTCTTGCTCTGAGGACTAACCATCTATGTTTCTTTTGGCTCGTAGACTTGCACGAGAGTTCATGCTGGGGTTTTGTTTTGTTTTTTAATAACATACAGGTTAACTAGGGTGGCTAGTGGAGTTCCTCTTCTGGTGGGACATTTCACTGGCTGATGTGTTAGGGATTTATTTCGTTAGGCCATTTATTCTTTAAGCCCCTGGAATCTGAACCTCTGTGGGGTCTCTAAGCACCTTCTGAAGATACCATAAATCTTTCAAGTAACTGTTGGGATTCAGCCCAGCTCCTCTTGGCTTCTGTACCTTCTGACTTTTCTTCATAACAAAGCTTTTCTCACATTTTGTTCTCACATGAATCTGATAGGTCTCCAACTTAATAAGACCACATATTCTTTCTCCTTTCTGAAAATTATGGAGATTGCCCCCTATGTAGGCTCTTCCTTCAGCTCTTTTCAAGCTTGTGTTTTATCCACTTTTGGTGAATCTGGCCTCTCCACTTCCTCCTTGTGGACAAACAGGAGAAAACTCATTCCCGACTTTAATGAGCCTCGCCCAGTGAAGCAATTGTTATTTTTAATGGCCAGTCATTCTGTCTGGTTGGGGTGGTATGTTTGGAAATGGTGTGTATGAGAGTTACTCAATGAAAAAACAATATTTATAAAACAATTCCCAAATGTCAGACAAAGTTAATGAGTCATTTACAGGGAAGATTCCTGGACTGTCACAGTGAGTGTGGATATTCTCACTGTGCAGTATTAAAATGGCTTTTCTTGGGTAGAATTGTTAATGAAGCCTTCAGAAAGCCTCAAGAGGCAGACAGTTATCTGTCATATTCCTCATCCTACTTTTAAAAATGCTCTAGAAAGTTCAGGACTTCTGAATATTTAGAATATCTGTAATCCT
This sequence comes from Numenius arquata, assembly GCF_964106895.1. Classification (NCBI taxonomy): domain Eukaryota; kingdom Metazoa; phylum Chordata; class Aves; order Charadriiformes; family Scolopacidae; genus Numenius; species Numenius arquata. The sequence continues at coordinate 38,843,337 of NC_133580.1, read as the reverse complement.
TTTTAGAATTAATATTTATTGAATTAAATAAGATGGATCCCTTAAAAGCAAGAAATTTGAACTGTGACTGGGGAGAATAAACTTCTCAGTTGTGTTCCTCTTGCATCTATGAAATTCTTAAGTCTGACTTTGAGGTCTTTGGTGGCTATCATTCAGCCTACTTTTGTCTATAACTTTGCTGTTGCATGTACCAAATGTGAGAAAAGAAGACCCAAGTAATTAAAGTACTAATGGAAGATAGAAAGAGTTGTAAGGTATAGAAGGAGGCAGACTAACAGAGACAGAGATGAGACTGGAATAGTAAGCTGCCATCAGCAGTAGCTAGGAAAAAAGGCATTTTGTCATTATCAAGACTTGGTGGTCAGAAGAGAAAGATGATCAGAGCCAAGGGGAACGTGATGAATTGTCTCTGAAAAGAGTCCTGCAGGGTGTTTACGTTTGTGTGAGGTTTTTTTTTTTTTTTTTTTTTAAATGTGTGCAATTACTGTGCTTAAAATACTTCAAAGGAAAAAAGAAGGAATTTTACTTTGAGGGTGAATGCTGTTGCACGAGTTTCACATGGTCGATAGGATGGAAGTTCTACAAACTACCAGAAATTTAATTAAACTTTCAGAGCAAAATGTTGATTACTTTTCTTTGTATGTAATGTAACACTGTCAAAGTGAAAAACACTCACCCAGAACAATTGTGTTACAAAGTTAAGGATTTGTGCAAATGGTTTGGTAATGAAGTGAAGCTACATATGATTAGCATTAAATATACGTGTCTGCAGACTGATCTATAAGAACACTCTTCTAGCTGCGAGACAGGAACTAACCATCAGTTGCAGCAGACTCTTTTGGAGACAGTCACAATTACAGGCACTTCATGTGCTCAATATATTCTGGTCATTTAAAAGAAAATAATGTAAGAGTGTAGGTATATGAAGCTTCTGTTTGATACAAATTTCTATTGTGTAACAAACTGCGATCTAAAAACAAACTCTGCAGTGAGTGGGTGGGGAAAAGGAGAGTAACACATTTCAGGGAAGAGATTTCCTCTCAAGGAGTAAATATTTTTGTTGCAAACCATAGAAGGAGATATGCTGATAAAGTGATAGACAGTCTGGCTTATTTTTGTTTCTTGCCGTAAAAAGATCCATCTCCAGAGACAGATGTTAAGCTGATATCCCCATTTAATACCGTATACATCTAGAACACTTTCTTCTCTTTACATATCCGTGTGCTTTCTAGCGTGTATACAGTAATCTGTCCATTCAAGATTCTTGCCATATTCTTTTGCAAAAATAAAGTGGTAGTGTTACTTCTCCTTTAAAAGATAATGAAAATAGGATTCAGTCAGATACAGAGCATAAGTTGAGCTCTAGTTATTTGGATAGTCTTGTTTAAAATGTGAACTTTAAGAACACTTTTTTTGATATAACTCCTCTAGAATTATTCAGCCTACTGGAATAGTGCACATCCTCCTCATATGTGCTGTCATCGTAGACCTTCTTGCAAACTGTAATGTAGTACATAGATTTAGATACTGGGAATAACGTGTGTATTTGTAATAATTCCAGGAGGATTTTATTTCTTCAGAGAGTTAGTAGGCTGTAAGCATATTAATCTCTTCTAGCTGTGGCATCAAGAATATGGATAATCTTTATGTGATAAATTATTCAAAAACTTAAAAGACAAACATTAATTTGGTAGAGCCATCTTTAATTTGTTCTTTCAATCTATGTATTTTGGGGTAATTTATCAATTTTCAGTAATTCTAGCACCATCGTTCAGAAGTTCTTTTGGGTTAATTTTTTTGTGTCATCAATATGGTTTTGACATTTAGACCAGCAGCACAGAATAAGTAGTAGCAGGATCAGGCTGTTATTGATATCTTCTCTGGTTCATATCCCCAGAGCTGTGGCTGCTGCTAGCTCTTTTATCACACTTACTCTGGTTCAGTGCTTCAGATCTTATCCTGCCTTGTCTGAGCTGAAAAATTAATACAGGTCTCCAGTTAGAATGAACCTGAATTTCATTTTATTGCTTTTTTTTTTCTATTTCAAATTAAATATGAAATTAACAAGGCTGAATGAAACATTGGTATTCTTTGGAAATAAAGCAAATTTTTTCATCCTTCAAGGAAAGCAAATAAATTAATAAGGTAAATGTTCTCTCTTTTTTTCTGATAGCTCCGTTGTTAATTCACTCATATAGGGACTGAGGCAGAAATCAAGCTCATATTTTCCATTTTCTGGAAGGGGGTGTGTGATATCCATAAGTGAAGGCTTTTCCTGATCATTAAAAACAGACACAATTCAGACTATATTTTCCACAATCACAGCTGTAGACTTGTGCTTGGAAAACATTTCTGGTCTTGAAGGTGTTCTTTGTGATACTGTTCTGGTGAGACACTGTAGCATGCCAGGATGTTTCCCAGGGAACTGATGATGAGACAATCAGATCATGGAATTCGTCTTGTGGAAATAAGACCTAAAAAACAAAAGTTGAAATAGAAGGAAAAGTCCTGGACAGTAAAGCAAAGTCTTTTTTATAAAGGAGAGGTTACTGTGAAATTTCAGTTTTCTTTATACTGTCACTGCTGTTGGTTTATTTCCCCCAGATGCCTATTTAATACTGAAAGCCTGACTTAATTATCTTGAATTAATTAGTTCAATATAAAGCGGAGGACACTGAATATCAGTGGTTGATTTTGGAGGGACCTGCAGTGAAGTTGTAGAAATAGCATAAAAATGTGAAAGCCTTCAGGAACGCTTCTGCAGGAGCACTTTCTGGGAATGGTAACATGGTACTTTGGGGCCTAATTGCTTTGTCCAGCTGCTCATCTTAAAGGGTACAGCCTCAGCTGCATTCACTGTAGTGGGATGTAACACTTTAGGAAGCTAATTGCCTAATAGAGTTAATTTCTGCAGGAGAGATTATTAATGTCCTCATTCCCGTTCCCTAGAAATTTCACCTGTTCAGCATTTAATGTTCTCCTTGCCTTTGCTTGCCACTTAGTGGAGTATTATATCACTGGCCTCTGCGTTAGTCTTTCTTTGGTTAGTATGTGTTCTGAGCAGGAAAAATGGATTACTTGAAACTTAAAACTGTATTGCAATTAAAACCTCAGTAAGTTTAGATAGCATCCTGAATGTCTGTTAATCACAAAGCTTTGGATTTTGGTAGTTGTATGTGGGAAAAGCCTTTAGTAATTTCAGGTACTTGTACACAGTATAAGTCTCACAGACTGTATTTTCCTTTAACAAGGATGGTATTTCAGTGAACTCTGCTTAACTAGGGTTCATACCGTTGTTCCCTGGGACTGGATATGGATGGGGTTTAAGAAGGTAGCAGTAGATGTCTTTAGCCATTTTGATAGTATCTGAAAGGTATTCGTAAGATGTGGTAAATGCATGCCCAGTTTAAAATCCCCAGGTTAGGCTAGAGACATCTTTAGGACAGCATGTTATGATGAGTCTGCTACCATGTGGAAGCAGTCAAGCATTCTGCTGTTCACAAGCTTTATTATTTGATTGGAAAGTCCCCTGGACATATAAATGTCAAGCTGTGGTGAGCCTGCACAGCAAAATTTAGGAGTTTTTACATCTTGGTAGAGGTGGTACCTAGAAAACTTATAGGAGTCCAGCAGATATTTGAAACAGATCTTATGGTGGGTTTTAGACATCCATATTTTCTATAGGAATTGTGAAAAAAACCCACTGATTTTTCTCTGACACTGATGTTTGTAATAAAGGGAATTAAAAATAATATTTAGTTACCTTTCTCACTCCTACCTATGCCAGGGTCTAGCTCTGACCCATCTAGCTTAGTGTAAAGCTTTTCATCTCTAAACCCAGCAATACAGAACATCGAGCGTGCCCAGGTTACCAAGGCTTTTCTGCAGTCCTGCTTCCAGGTAAGCCAGCGGTACTGAGCAGTGAGCGGGATGATTGATAGTGCTTAAATCGGAATGGGAGGGGGAGTTCTTTGCTCTCAGACCTCTACACAAGCTACAAAAACTAATTTTGTTTCTTCTTTTGTATTTTTAATTATTTTATCAAGGTGTGTAATATTTCTACCCTTTGACCATGTGACTAGTTTATTTTTCTTATTTGATTTGCAACTGAAGCTGTTTCAGTTTATTACGTCTTGTACATTCTGTCTGGACAGATACTTTCCTCCCGAAGTCACTCATACAAAATGCACGTATTGCTGCACTGTGCTTTATCCCATGAAACTCTTCATGTTGTAAGCGATAGCATAGTAAACTGACAGATATATGAACTGTGAAGACTGATTTTCATAGGGTAACGTTTCCAAGTATATAAAGAAACTTTAGTTACTTGGGGTTTCTTTCTAATTGTTCGTGTTAAACTTTTGCATTATAATATTCATCAGCTCAGTAGAATTACATTAGAATTTTTCATAGCGTGAGCCAGGATGGTGACTTTTTCTGTGTGCTGCTAAAAAACTTGCTCATGTGAAAAATGTGCTTTTAATAATATAGATGGCAGTAGATTATCGAAGAAGCTTTTAAGTTTGTCAGCAACATTTGCATTTTCATGCTTTAACAGTCAGGAACACTTAGTAACATCAACGTGACAAATATGGAACATTTAGTCCTGTCATGATGCATTTTTGGTGTGTGGCAGGGTTTCTCTTTTTCTAATTAAGTCAACCAAGGACCCTGTTTTGTTTTCTCTTGTCTTTCTGCAGTGTGGTTGGTAAGCCTGAAACAGTATTACCCAAGATAGTGGTCAGTCTGTTTCACTGCTGCAGAGATTTGCTGACAGGTATCGGCAAACTTTCCAAACATCAAAGCTTAGGCTATTAAACATCATAATTCTCTGGTACTGCCAATGTTGTTATGTTTTTATACATAACATAGGTACATTTTTCTCCTGTATTCTTGGCCATGATGATTCTTTACATCTGTCTTGTACATTCTGTCTGTTCAGTAATTGTGGAGTTCACTGTCCAGTCCTATTTCTGAATTCCTTGTCCACTCAAATTGAAAGCTTTAATTGGTAAAAATGAGGTGAAAAGAAGCACTCAGAGATGGTTTCTCAGCCATTTGTTCCTCTTCCTGCTGTTGTTCTTCATTTTCTCTTTTAGTACTGACTTGAAAAGAGAGCATGTATCTTCTGTTGAAGCTGTTGATTGCCCTCATTGGACAATGCTGTCCAAACTTGTAGAGCAAAAGAAAAATCTCTCTTCCAGTCTTGTTCTGTTTTAAGCCCTTGAAAATGGCCGGTACCCAGGGCTTTACCAAAACATTTAAATATCTGTAATTACATAGTCATCTAGTCTGTAAGTATAAAGAAGGATGAAGACCAATTTTAATTTTTTCTCTATTGTTCTCTGATGTCTGTTATAATAATACTATTCCTGTTTATTAGATCTACATAGTGTACTTGTATAGCAATTTAAGCTATATCATTGACTAAGTAATATGAGCCACAAAGAACAGCAAAATTCAACATTCTTGGCTCTGCCATTTAGATTTCCTCTTGTTTCTGGAACTTGACAGCACCATTTTCATTAGTATTATAGTATAAATTCCTTATAATTGTGAGTAACCTTTCTAAAGTTTTCTACTTTGTCATTTTTGCTATTGTGAATTTTTCTCTACATTTCTGTCATACTGTGAAGAGAGTTACTTTGAACAAACTTTCTGATTGCAGCCTGTCTTTAGATGCATCTATATGTGAAGAGCACCTTAATTTCACTCTCTGTGTCCAAGAATGTTTGACATAATCAAAGCTGGAATTCTTTGATAGCAGTATTTCAGCAGGAATTGAAAAACTTTGTGAGATTATTTCAGTTGACAGTAACTGCCAAATTTCCAGGTGTCTTTATTGCAGAAAATTCCACTCCGGCTGTGTAGATTGCCTATGTATCTCACAGATAGAGTTCATTAACAACTGTCTTAAAACAAATTTAAAGCCACACATTTTATACCTTCAGAATGACCATGGGCAGTATTTTATTACAGAATGAAATTTGCTTTCTTCCGGAGCTGAGCAGCTGTAGTGTGTCCAACTGCCTTCATCTGAGGAGCTCCAGAACCAACAGGTCAGGTCCTATCATGAAAAAGAAACCAACCGCCCACTTTTCTTTGTAAAACAGGATACTGACTCCTGACTGTGAAATCAGGGCTCAAAGGAGAATGAGAAATTTAACAGCTGCTTTTAGTTTCTCTTGAGAAGGCACACATGCTTCCGTGAGGCTTGTGTTCATTGTCCTTAGGCAGCAAGAAACCTGACTGCTTGAAAATACTCTCATTCCTTCCATTTGTCCTGGATGTTATTCTCTGTGTCCAGGTGACGACTGTTTCTACAGCTGCTTATCCTCAGCTGTAGAAGTTGGGTATATACGTAGATGAGTAGGTGTGAGTAGACTTGTTTTCACAAGCAACTTTGTTGTTGAGGCTACGTGACAAAAGCAAGTGTAGATTTCTTGGGGGGAAGAACACTCCACAGGGCAGAACTTGAAATAAACCATAAAGAGTATTTTTTCCACGCTGGCATTAGAAGCATGGCAGATGCAGTTACAGTAAGGAAGGAATTGTGCATGCACTATCTTCTGTGCATACAGCCTCTGTAGATGACCTGCTTCTTCTTGGGAGTAGAATGTCTCTACGGAGCACGACAGAGCTCTCGTGCCACCCCCTTTTTCATACCCTTTGACTGGAAGCTTGGTGCTTCCAGATGACATGCACAAAGAAGTTATTAAACTGTAAGATGAGGCATTACTATGTAATGTTAATGACTGGAGATGAAGCACATTAAGCCTAATTTACGAAACTTGTCTGTACTGGGTTTTTGTTAGTGTAAGAAAAAATATCTCTATTTTTCTTAAGCATGTTGAATACTGATACTATAAAAATACTGTTTTCATAATGTATCCTTGTGACATTTTCATTTGTTTCATAAATGCTTAGTTTGTTGAAATGGCCATATTGAAAAGATGTGCTTCTTACCTTCTGCGTAGTGAAGTAATATCTTAATAAGCTTCAAGATCTCCTCATCAGCTTTGTTCAACGTGGTTTTGAAAATGAAGCATTTTTATTATGCCAGTCAGTAAGAATACATGAACTTCGTAGGTAGATAGAGAAGGATAGATAGTGTTGAAAATGTGAGAATTCTGCTCTTTCTCTTCAACATTGCAACAAATTTTCTTCTTCCTATAATGGAAGTCAGCAACACATTTTCTTTAGAATTACTATTATGTGAGGCTTTTCTTTGGCTGTAATTCTTCTTCAGTGATTCTGTTCTTTCCTTTCCCCCTCTCTGTTTATGCACCTGTGTTATCCCTGAGTGTCCCCAGACTCTCCAGAATCTGCTAGTGCTTCTGGGAGCCTCCATGCTTGCCATGTGGGACCTGAGTGAACCACAGCTGTAGATTCTTCCCACTGCATGCTACTTCAGTGCTCATTACTTTGTTGAGAAGAGGAGAAGTTCTGTAATCATCTGGAAGGAATTTAATTTTGTTCAAGGGAAGGACTTGCATGTCTGTCTCTTTCAAAAACCAGTGATGCATTTGGCCATGGTGCTTTTTTTGCCTAAGGGAACAGAGATATGTTTTTTTCCTTTCTTTTGATGGTGTTGACAAAATGCTGCATACTTGGGATGGGGAGAAGGACGGGGAGGCTTTGTTTTAGCTGTTACTGTCAGAAAAGTGGTTTAAGGAGATGGCTTTTGCCTTCTCTTTGATAAAGCTAAGGTTTGTTGTTCTCATCCCTTCTGGAAATTATCTCAATTTTTTTTGTGTCCATTAAAAATAAAAAGCGTTTGAATGTGTAACTTGAAATTGATGGTTCTGTCACTTTAGAAAAACAGTTTCTCCTGTATGTGAGGCATTTCCAATGAAGAGGTCTAAAGATAAGGATGGGAACCTTGAATTTGATCTGTTATTTAACGGAGAGTTAGTCAAAGGAGAACAAACTGGGAGGAGATGTGCTGAGTGACTGTGGCCACTGAGCAACTGCCTTGCTGCCTTTCAATCTGGTTGAAGCCTTTCCAGGATTTGAAGCCGTGGTGCGTTCAGTTACCTGCTCTGTTGCAGTTGAAGTTGTGAGGTCTAAAGGTGAAAAAAACTTGTGATCATTGTGGTTAAGTCCAACTGTGGCAGGAATGAGCTGCTTTGGCCTTATGAGCGTTTGGGAAGAATGATAAAATCAGGTGAATACCAAAACAGGTAGCTTAATGTTCTGTAGAGAGATTATATTTGATATGGGTGATACTTGAAATGTGGTAGGGCTTTTTAACAACTCTTTTTCACTGGCACCACCTTAGGATTGCTAGGGTCAGCCAGCTGTCTAGTATCCACATGCAAATCTTACATCTTGGATACCTAGAAATAGCGCTCTTATATTTGATAGCAGAGAGGGATGTTAGCAGTATATAAGCCATTATATATAATTTTTCCCCAGTGGTTTTGTGGAGACGAAGAGCAGGGATACTTTATGATTTTCCAAAAAGAGCTCTGAAACCAGCTCGGTGCAAACCCTGTAACCCCTGTGAGGTGTTTATGGTAGAAACGTCTCCAGCCAGGAGGAATCCCACTTCTTGGCAATTCCTGCATAGACTTGGAGGCAATTCTTGTCAAGTCTCTTATTTGGCTTCCTCAGGAATTGGGAGGTTATATTGCAGATGGTAAGTAAATAGAGAAGTTGAATAAAGGGAGGGTCAAATATGAAGTGCTTCAAAGAAGACTCTTCTCAAAAGAGTTTTAAAAGGGAATATGATATAATTGGAAAACAAGGAAGAACTTAAATTTGTCCTTATCCTACAAACCCAGATAGTTAGCAACAGCTTTGTAGCACGTTACTACTGAATATTCTTACTCTTTACTCTTCCTTAGCCTTCAGGAATGGGACTGAATGTCTCAGGCTGGTTATTGCTACTTCATTTGTCTTTGTCACAGAAACCCCTGTGAAAGAAGCCGCTTCTTTTGGAAGCCAAGCATAAAAAGTCCAAAAGGGTACAGATAGTGAAACCTCTGTATGAAAAGCATGTTCCTTTGTGGTTGGTGCTGATACACATCAACAGGAACTTGTCCTGTCAGAGAAGAGAAGGGTTTTCATTTTGCCAGTGCTGATAGTTTGGGGCTCTTATGGGAACCAAATGTATGCTAAGGAAATATCTGAGAGTTTCCCACAAAATTCATAAAGTCTCATTACACTTGTTTACATTAAAAGGTCCAAATGCAGTTGTTCGTATGACATTTGGTTGCACACAAAATGACTGCTGTGTGACCTTTCATATTTGATAACAGTAGTATGCAATTGTGGACAGGTTAAACCAATAGACAAAATAATAATACTTTACTGAGTGATTAAAGCCCAAAAAAGAGGGAAAATAGATCTGTTTAGATATTACCCAGCTAAAGAAAATAAGGACCAAGACCTCAACAGTAGCTGACATTTATTGGATTCTGATGCTCACTGAAAAAAAGGCCTTATATCAACTATATACTAGCTTAAAATGAATTCAATATTTGTAACTTTACATCTATATTGTAACTGTGTTTATGTATTTAAGCATGTTAATGTGAGACAGCTGCTACAGCTTCATACAGAGATGAAGGCCACATGATGAGCCATTTTTGCATGCAATAGAGAGTACTCTTCATAATTTAAAGTGTTGTAGAAAAATGCTGTTTCACCGCAGAACTTTGTCTTGGCACTAAGCAAGCAGTAAGTTGTATCTCAGTGCAGGTTTTTCTGATTTCCACTAGCTCAAAGTTCAAAACCAAAGATGCTTGTTATCTGCAAACCAGCAGAAACGACTTACTTTCCTAACTGCTATTGGTAACATGTGAAGGTGAGAAACTTTTAAAGATTACCAAGGTGTCTATCAATGACCAATATACCCATCGATGAAGTCAGATGGTCTTTGAAGTTAACATCAGCAGCGCTAATTCCTCAAAGAATGCAAAGAATCTGCATGTAAAGTAAAGCAGACGGAGATACTGCAAATGCACTCACCACAGGATTTGTTCAGTAAAGACTGTGCTTTTCTACACTTGATCTTTTGAGTTGTGTCATTTGCTGCCATGTCATTCTTGCTTTTTGAATTAATGAGTTTGCAAGGTGAGATCACTGATACACGTTTATATGATGAGCAGATATTCATTAAGGATTTAATTCTTTTGTTGAGGATTTTACTTGCTTGAAGAGGCTTTGAACCACTGTATTTTGCAGAAAGAGACATTTCTCACTTCAGTCATGAAATGATCCCATTCAGTATCGACATACCCTCTTTGCTTTGATTGCTGGAAGTCCAGAAATAAATAACTATAGTATTGAGTTTGAGAAGGCGAGTTTTTACACTTAATGCATAAGTCCTACAGCTTGTTTAATTCCTGAAATGCATTTTTTTTCCCAGTTCTGTTCAGTATTTGGTCATTGGGAGCCTGAGCTGTGGTCAGGACTCTTTGTCTGTAGTATTATCATCCATAGCCACAGTCATGCCTGCCCCCAGCTGCCTGGAAGCAGAGGGCTCTGAAACACCTGGTAGTTCCAGACTTCCCATAATTATTTATTTTCATTGACTTTGGGAAAATTATCTTGACGTGATTGATTTGGGCACAGGTATGACTTTGCTTACATTTTATCACTCAAAGTATTGCCGTGGAGTGATGTTATTTTCTATACTAGGTGTGAAATGAGCCTTGATAGGGTCTCCATTCCTTTTCCTTTAAAGCCAAAGGTGATGAGATTATAAAGCTAATGATCATTTTTCTGAAATTTCCTAGTCTAACATATTAAAAAATAGTGGAATTCTTTGCAAGGGGAAAGATTATTAAAGGAAGGTAAATATACCACGGCCCAGTTTGCCTCAACTTTTCAATTAAATGTATTTTTATTAATTCCATAATAAACAAGGAATTGTATAAGAGTGTTTAAGAATTTTGAAACACTGAAGATGTAATTCTCCTGTAATTAAGGAATTATTGAGACTGGAGGGAAGCTAGAGCAACTAGTAGTTATTTTTCATCATGATATAGATGTTACAGATTAGATGGCAGGACAGAAAGGAGACACTTGCAGGGAGGAAAATAATGCTGAGAAAGATACTTTGTTGTGCATGCTGGCCTCCGTGAAGGGCTTTTCTTTTGTCTGGAACCCACAGGTGGTGACAGTGGGGTTAGTTTCAAAATGTGTTAAAGTGCAGTCATGGTCAGTTCAAATCAGTCCCTCAGGATTTCATGCCGTAATAGAGAATACTGCCTACTCTGGGAAATGGATTTTCACACACATTTTGCAAATGCCGTTGCATGCTACTGTGATAGTGTTATTAAAATCCTGAATTCCTTGTGCTGCAGAACAGTAGGAATTCACAGCAATGTTGCCATGTGTTCTTTTAATCTTTGGCAAAGACGCTATCATGTTGGTTTTATCATTTTTATCTCTGTAGTAAAATTTTATATTAATTTTATAGTGGAATTTTTAAGTTTTTCCTGCCCTTTCTTAGAACTGGATGGAAAAAAAACTTTAAATGTATTTCTTTCGTATCATGTCTCATGGCTTTAGAAAGTGTTTTTATTTTTTTTCTTCAGAGAGTTTCTACAGTTTTCTTGCTGTCCTTTCTTTGGTCTCAGCCTATCCTTCCTTTGCTGCCTTCTATATTATGTACTTTAAAAGGTATTGGTGTGTGGCCATATATTTACAAAACAAATATTAGCTTGAATTTGCTCTTGGGATCTTGAGTTTGCTGTGTGGAGCTGCACATCTTCCCAGAAAAGCTGTGGCAAGCAAGAAGCATGCATAATGCTGGTCTTTCATGTATCTTTACATGAAAGCTCGTTCTTCATCCCTTCAATTGTTTCGGTTCTTTAAGCACCAGCAAAATTTGAATGGAATTTGCTCTTTGACTTATTCAATTTATTCTATTCTTTTGCTTTAGAGCTGTCTTTCTAGGTACTAAACTTTCTTTTTCCCTTGAACTGGAGAGGCCACCTTTTCCTTTTTTTTTTTTTTTTTTTTTTTTTCCCCTCCTCCTGTGAGTAAGCTGAGATGGAGGGACCATAATGATTTCAGAAAGAGGATGTTTTTGTCTTGGAAATCATCTTGGAAATTGATGTTGTTTTTTATGAATGGGTGGATTACTCTAATTTGGTGGAAATGCATCTTTACAGGATCAGAAAAGAAAGACCACTGCATCTGGTGCTGTAGCCAGTATGATATTTGTATTGAAGGCAGCTTTAGTAGAAAGCACTGTAGTACTTGGTACTCACGAGGTATTATCTGTTGCGTTCTCTGAAGGCTGAAGATCTGGATTTCTCTGATCACCTAATTTTCCCAGAGCTTTGTGCTGAGTTTCCCCTCAGCTCCTTTTCTGCTTTTGTAATGAAATTGCACAGCATTGTGTTCCATAGTGCTCAGACCATTCATTGATGTTCTCGTAGCTTATATTCATTATCACTAATCATAATAATTCAAGTCTTGGTCTGTCCCACGAAGTATGACTGAGCATCCTGATTTTGATGTATTCCCTAGTATTTTAAGCAGTGCCTATAGAAGATGCCTATGGAACTTAGTGGAAATGAAGTAAGTACTCTTTAACAGAAAAGAAGGTAAAATACCACAGGATTTAGTAGAGGATCAGTTTGCAGTTGCAGCTTTTTAAACTGTCATATATAGAGTAGCTTTTTATAGTTGTACAGGAAATTATATAAGAGGCTAGTAAATAACATAGAGGAAAAAAAAAACCTGATTTTTGTTATATTTAGTAGTTTTATTCTCATTCTAGATTTTATTCTGAAAATAAAAGGAAACATTGTTTTAGCTACTCTTTAGTCATGTCTTTCCAGGCCAAGTATAGTATGGCATATGTGCCATGATCCTGCTATGACACAGGAGGGGTGGGAACAATTGGTGACCCAAAAATCCCACTGTTACTCTTTGAACAAGACAACTGAGCCTTCTCACCATTATCTATAATTAAAAGAAAGGTAAATTCCGTTCATTACAGGACAGAGGAACTGGCTCTCAGTACTTGCCTTTATTGTCGTCCATTCTAGTAACGTACAACACATGGTGCTCCAGCAGATTTAAACTTGACAGACAGTTTGGGAATGACTGTGTGCGAACAGAATACTAGTGTTGTCACTGGGAGTTGCACAGCCAGTGTTACAAACCTTTACTCTTTAACTGGTGTGACTAACCACGGAGAGGTAAATAGAATCCTGCAGAGGAGGAGTGAGTGAAAGGGAGAAGGTTGCAGCAAATGAGACCATGATGTTGGCATTGGACAAGTGACAGAAGAATCAGATGATGTGAAGGGTCTTTTAAGGATTAGTTATGTTTAACTAATGAATCTGTCTCCTTTGTCTTTACTAGAGACTGCTCAAATAGTGTGCAGGAGTTGATAGCCAACTTCCATTAGCTGTGTTCCTAGCACAAAAATTAGGCAGAAGCTCTCAGCACTTCCTTGCCTTTTCAGCTTGGATTTTATATTACAAAGTACAGTAGTAGTAGTGCATGGTGAAGCAGTGTATTTATTTGCCTGATATTTTCTCCTGATAATGGCAATCTGTTGTGAGTAAAGAATACCACAGTTCCTATGGTCAGTTTTCAGACACAGAGAAACCATTTTAAATTGTCACTAGTTGGAGAAAATAAACGTAAATCTTACTGTTCCATCTTATACTGCCTTTGCAATCTGCCTTTCTGGCAGATGAAGAATGCATTGTAACTTCAAAGAATGTTTTTCCCCTCAATGAGAATACAGAAGTATTGGGTTTGTTGTTGCTTATTTTTTCTATAAATCTCTTTAACTTGCTTACAAATCTTTTTTGAGCATATCCCCCAGCCTAGCAGATAGTTTTTATAATCAAGTACTTTGCAAGCATCCCCTGCTGTGTGGCAATCCTGTTTAGCTCAGCTGCTGTCAAGAAGGAGCAGTTTCTTTTTTACCATGTAGGCTATTTATGAGTGTGTGTTAATGGTAAAGTAGCTCTACCAAGAATTATTAAAGACAGCTCACTGTTCATGAGCTTCGGCTGCCACTTACACAGTCACTGTGTTCAATTATTTCTAGATGTACCTCCAACCCATTTTGCATTCACTTCAAAGCACACTCATTTTATATCGTCCCACCTGTGCTCCTGGTGCATGCAACATGCATGACATTACCAGATGTATGTTCAGGCTGGGCTGCTGAAGCATTAGGTTACAGATGTGAAAGCAGCTCAAATGACAGAGTAGTGAATCTTAATGGAGCACAGAGCATGGTGGCTATGTGGAGATCATGTTTCTGTTTCCTGTCACAAAAAACTGCGTCTGCAAAACACAGTAGTTGACTGCTGAAGTGCGCAGACTTCTCTATGTGTGCGTGCATGGAGCTGGTGGGCCAGGTGGACTACACTTACTTTGTGGTGGAGCAGGTGCTTTCCCACCAAATCCCATCACTCTCAGTGTAATTTAGTCTTTCATAAATTTCTGAAGTCTCTTTTTTAACACCTTATAAGAAGAATCACATTTAAAACTGTTATTTTCCTGCCTTTTTCCTGTTAAGATTGCTCTTCTCTCTTTTCATTCTTAGTTTCAACTCTTTCTGAAAAGTCTAGTTCTTTGATGGTAGCACACATGTATATTCATGGTAGTTTTGTTTTTTCCCTTGGAACTGACTTTTTAAAAATGTCAAATTTTAATTATGACTTCTGGAGGAAACCCAGTGTCTTAGCCGCAATGCCTTCTCCCTGCCTCACCCCTCATGACTTCTCTGTTGGAGTTAATTTGAGCTGCACAGGTGCCATGCTTGCTTTAGGCCACATGTATTCTTCCATTATTCCCTAATATCAATTTATGTTCTTTAGCCTTTCTGTCAGTTGATTTCAATTCCATGTACCATTGTTACATCCTACTTTTAAATCTGCACACTGAATGCTTCTAGCATTACAGTAAATGGTGTATTTCCAAATTTGAAGCATCTACCAGTTAAGCAAGTTCCATACTTTATGGTGAAGTGAATCTAAAAGTCAGAAGTTGTTGTGGACGTATGCCACAGTGGTGCCTGTTGATGCCAGCTCCCACAATGATAAAGATCTGAAGAAGGTAGAGCAGCCAGCTCCATCTTGCTCCTTGGCAAAGGACTCTGGCACATTGATTGGGGTCTCTCCTTTAAGAGATCACTTCATACCTTTTCACCTTTCATGAGTAAGTGATCATTAGCAATGACTAGTTATCAGTTATTACCAGTATTCCCACAGGCTCAAGAGACCTTACTGCAATCCCTGTGGACAGAAGCATGGATGGACATCAAGGATTACTAGTTCATCATCAGTGGAGAAAGATCTTCACTGGCACTGCTCCACCATTTTCTAGGACACTGTTAGAGGCTGAGGTTTCCCATTTCTACAGCGCTGACCAATGTCAGCTTCATACTCAAGGGGATGGAGTGGTTTTAGTGGTGGATGGTGGGAATCTGCAGATCCATTAGCCCAGCTGTTCAACTCAAGCTGTGAGTGATGTTAAATGTTTCCCATTTGAGAAATGGGAAATAGAAAAGAAAGATTGTTCATCTTCTGACCAACATAAATAATACAAAAGGGACACAGTAGAGAAATTATGAAATAATGAATAGTTCAGAGTAGATATTAGAAGCTTTTCACTCCTTGTCCAACAACATAAGATACTCCATTAAGTTGAAAAGGCATAAATTAAGAAACAATAAGATAAAATTCTTCCTGAGTAGAAGATTTGTAGCCGTGGCTTGTCTTGGTGAATAGTTTAACATCTTTGGAGAAATCTTGGACATTTATGCACATAACAAAAGTGAAGTCAGTTCATTCAGAAAAGTTTGGGAAAGAATAAACCCCTGACCTTTGGATATTAGCTTATTTAACTATTAAACTTATGTTGAATCCTTCATGGGGGAGGAGAAGAAAGGAGAGGGGAAAAGAGTAGCTTTATTGACTGTGGGGTTCTTGCATCTTACTCTTCAGGCTCTGGCACTGGCCATTGTCCAGGAACGAGGTCCTGGACTAAAGACTCAGTTGTCTGCTCCAGTCTGGAAGTTTTGTATCTTTATAATGTTCCTCCAAAAGCTGCAGTTTCACTTGGGAAAGAAGGAAGGGGAAAAAAATGAGGTTATAATGTGGCAGGACAAACTAGGAAACAAGCTCTGATTCTGTGCAGTGGAACAAGATCTTGAGAATAAAATATGCTGGTGCATTTACAAGCGAATTGGAAACCAGTGGTGCAAAGTGGAAAGAGCACACACTGTAGCCCAGATATCCCCATCTCTCTACTGTATGCTCTCCAGTGTCTCTTGTGTGGCTGAAATATAATAGCTCTGTTGTGAAATTTTAGCTGCTGTGATTCCCGTTTGTGTAGTTTAATAGGAGCCAGGTCTCTGTAAGAAACTGTTTGTTTAAAAAGTTAAATGAAAGGACTGTTGCTATGTGTCTGCTGTATAGCTGCTTGTGAGGGGGAGCTGCCACTCTCTGCAGAGGTAGGGGAAAGGATGGGATCAGGGCTAGAGATGAAATGACATGGCAGAGGTTGGGAAAAACAAGCTAACTTTTTGGCCAGATGGTGAAAAGCTGCAATAAAGGCAGCTGAGATTAACTAGCATCATGGACAGGTACCAATAATATGCTTGAGAGATGGAAGCAATTGAGAACAGAATCTCATTATTCAGCAGTTCCCTATTCTAATGTGTCTTTTTAGTTTCTCCAGAAAAATGGATGAACATTACACAGCAATGAAAATTAAAGAGCTACAAATTTAGCACATAGATGTGACAAAACTGTAGGGATCCTTTTGGCTTAATAAGAGTATCTGCTCTGTTTATAGTTTAAATACCATGCTACAAATGGTCTCACCCATTAGTTTGAGGAAAATGTAATGAGGAAATAGTCAATAGATTGTCTAAAAGTAGCACATGTGATAAAGTGATTTAGTATTAGAGACATACTGTCTGAATATTCAGGGAGGCCTCAATCCTCCCTAAACATATGGATGTACAAATTCTGCATACACTAAGTTGGACATACACTTCTTTTTGGAGTTGCTATGTTTTTAATTTTTGTTTCTGCAGAGCAGATACTGAAGAATGCTTCTACTTGCCAGCACCATCTCACTTTTCTGATCGCTGAAGCTGAAATTCATTCCAGTTAGCTGTTTTGATAGCTGAAGGGGCTATATTCAAAATCTTCAGAACCAGTCCCCAGAACAGAGTGTTTTCTTTTCCTAAGAGAACGCAAAAGACTTTGGAGAATTCTGGAGCTGAGCAAATGGACCTAGCCATCTGGTTTTCATCATCTCCCACTTCAAAACAGCTCTGACTTCTTCTGCTGTGCAAGAAGAGCAGTGTAGGACTCCAGTGTCCTGTTTGTGGGTGAATTCCTTATTAGAAAAAAAGGGACTCTTCCGTCTGTATCACTGATGTGGCCAATTTATACCCTGTCAGCCCTTCTCATTTCCTTCCTGGAACTTAATCCATCTGTTGCTTTGACTAATTAAGATTTGCTGCTAGTACACAATGTGCTTTCCTTATATGTTACATGATAAAACTTAGCCGCATTCTGTGCTTGTAGATGTGCTTGAGCTACGCCCACATGCAATGTTCTTTTTGTTATGTGGTTTATTTTGCAAAGGCTTAAGGTTCGTCAGGTGTTAGATCATGCTATTTAAAAGCTCTCAACTCATGCAGCAAAATATATTGATGAATAAAGTAAATGGAGTTTGTAATGGATCAGCTGTGATGGGCTGTGATCCACTTGTGCTGCAGGTTCATGGCTATAGTATTGGCTATTCTCTCCCCCTTCTCTTTGCTGTGACCCTGTTAGTTGGCTCTGGCCTGGAAACTTTTGTAACTTGGCATTTCTCAACTTTTCAGCTGTGCAGTTTGTATGGTCCAGCAGGGCAGTCTGCGTCTGGGTCCTCCTCTGATGAAGGTGCATCTGTCATGTTGTCAAGTGAAAAGTGCATGTAAGGCACCATCTGACTGTGTATCCTGGTTGCAGGCATGTAACATGCTGGTCTCATGGCCATCATGTAATTGGGGTTGTGCACAGAGGCCACACGAATGGAGATGAGTTGTAGGAGAAGGAAGGCTGGTGCATATCACAGTTTAATTCAGACATCCAGCCTGGTCTGCAAAGAGGGTAGAGGTACTTCTGGCCCCATAATTCTGAGATGGTGTTGTTAATAACCTAGATGTTACTGTGTTCATTTGAAGGTCTGCAGCTTGTGAAAGGGTGTGTACACACAATTATTTTCATAATTGATATGTAAGGCTTAGTTGGCATGATAATGCATAGCAGGTCGATTTTACTAGCCCTTCGCTGAACAAAGTTTTCATTGTATGCATGATAAGTGTAATTCTCATAATACTAATTAGGATTTGTAGTTTTGGAGCAGGAAGTAATTTATAGTAAGCTTTGTTTAGAGTGTTTAAAAGCTCTCTTTTTAGAACAGCTTGTGTTAACTTTAGAAGGGCGGTGACTTTGGTGCTTCTGCATGTCATTCTTAAGCATCGTGAATCACAGGTGATGTCCTTTAACTTTTTGGGAGTGGCTCTACCACTTCCACATATTCAAAGCTGGGCCATCTGAATCATATTTGTAAAATATATAGCTAACTTAAATTGAAGAACTTGCTGATGTAGTTAAACATATTTATTGTGCACCCAGTGGGTTTTGTATTTCAGACCAAATAAAGAACTAAAGGCTTCCTTTTTGTTAGACAGTATCCCAGATATTGCTTTGTGTCATGCGATTTGACGTTAAGATTTTTGCATGTTCTGTGTCTTTTGATCTCTCTGATGATTGCTTATTGTTGCACACTGTAGTCTGCTAGCCTCCGAACTGTGAGTCTTATATAGAGCAAAAATAGCCAGAAACATAGACTTGCAGTGTTGGAGAGTTAGGAAACAAAATTGGTGTGTATATGAAAAATTCATTTAGAGGGAAGGAGGGGAGAAATGTCTTTATACTTTGTGTCAGACTTCATTTCCGCACCAATGATTAGAAGATATATAGATCCCTTGCTAATTTTTTGTCTACAATGAACAAAATACAAAAATATATTTTTTTAAGTGCTATGAATACATTATTCAAGCTGTGAGTTTGGCCATGTTTTAAATTTTCCATAAAAG
Organism: Numenius arquata; assembly: GCF_964106895.1. NCBI lineage: Eukaryota > Metazoa > Chordata > Aves > Charadriiformes > Scolopacidae > Numenius > Numenius arquata. The sequence goes on along the minus strand of NC_133580.1, from coordinate 38,824,241 downwards.
CAGAAATGAACTAAGAGAGCCCTCATCTGCTTATTTCCAAATATAAATTGGCTATGATTTATAAGACTCCAGTTACACAAAATATATTCTTTCTTTAGGAGAGAGTTTATTCTTCTTTTTAACGCTTAGTGACACAAATTTTACAGGGAATAACTGAAAGTAGTGCAGGCCGTATTTCTGAGGGCCAGCTAAGGTGGTCATTGATGATCAGAAGATGTTATTAATAGTGTGATTTTGCATGTAAGCACATTAACATATATTCACAGGGGGACAGGGAAGTAGGGGCCAGCTTTCTGAAGAGATTCAAGTACCCCAACCTGCAGATCTTTCCCTGTAGGATTTGCAAAGTTCTGTGACTTATGTGGTCACACGAACACCTTAAGAAGAAAAGAGAAAAAACAAAACAAACCAACCCTGCCCCCAACAAACAAACTAATCAAACCCTACCACCCCCCTGTGATTCTAAATGGTGTCAGACTCCTTCAACAGAAGGGTGAAATCGTGACCTTGCAGGGCAAGGAGATAGAGAAAAGCTCATATTTTCTGTCGTCCTAGCTGCAGCAGGACAAGGAGGATAGTCAGGATCCAGTGTGTAAATGAGCAGTGGTCTGAACAGTGAAGGGCATTTGATATTTATTAGTATTTGGCAGACTACTTGAACAAGCATTCAGATTCAGAGCGTTAGAAGTGCATGGTGATAGAAACTTCTGCCTATCTATGCGATGTGTCCTGTAGAGCTTGTCTTGAAGTGATGCTGTTGGATCTCATCATGCTGATTAAAACAAGAAACAAAAAATCACAGGGTGATGATAATGATATCACTGTTATCTGACCTATATTAGTACCATCAGCTACAGTCATCACAAGATCTGAATCAATGGATGTGAATAAAATACTGTTTTTTCAAGGGTCTCTGGATGAGAGTAGGTAAATGAAACAAATTTATTGTCACTTAACTCATTGACTCAGGAAGCAGTCAAAAAGACTTGTAAAAGAAGTACTGGTAGAAGGAAACCCACCACTAATTGAAGAAATAAACTGGAATGGCAGGTGAAAAGCTGATGCTGTGAGGAATGCAAAGGAACCTGTCTAGCTTTGATCAACTTACTTGTTTTGGGTTTTTTGAGGAGAACTCCTTCTTGATTTGTAGAAAGGTGGTGGCCAGTCAACTCGCTGCTTCAGAAAACACCCATGTGCACTGCATAGAATAACCACAGCTGTAAGACAAGCATAGGAGGGAGTGGGCTCTGGGTGGGGACCCTTTCTGAGACCTTCTCTGGGCTCAAGCAAAGCTGTACGTTTTCTGAGGTAGCTTCTGCTAGGGCTCTTTGGGCCAGTAATGGTATCTCAAAGATTGCTTTTCCAGTGACAGCAGCCCTCCTGTTGGCCTGCCACGCTGTCCTTTCCCCTGTGTTAAACCACCTCATTGATGCAATGAATGCAGCAGTCTACAGGTGTACTTGTAAGTGGCAATTTAGGCAGCCCACGCATGGTCTTTGTTTACTATAAAGGTGCAATAACAAATCCTTTTTCTCTGACAGCAAAATCAATTTAAGAGATTTCTACCTAGTTGCTCATTGGTGTGACTGTGAAGTGAACGAGGAAAAGAATTTTTGAAGTAATCTGGCTAAATACAAATAAAGGTTCTTGGGTTTTATTCTGGTTTTTTCCATTTCTTTAAGTGCAGGATTTAAGCTCTTAGTGATCTTGTTCACAATCTGGTTCCATAAATAGTTGTACCAGTGTAGCTAGGAGTATTGGTTGGAGCGTTGTGGTTTGTGGGCAGGAATTAGCAGCCGAGACTGGTTTTGGGGGTTGGAAAACGTTTGCACAAGCATGTGTAAATGTGGTTTCAGCCGTCTTAAGTCCATGACACTGCTGAAACAGCTTTTAGACTCTACCTGGACTGCATTTTCCTGCCACTACCATTTGTCCTGGGGCCAGTTGCATCAGGAACTGACTGGGCTGGAATCTAATGCGGCACCAATAACAAAGTTTTTATGATGAGCTTTTACTGGATCAACTCCCTGATCTGACTCAAAGTCCAGCTGCACAAACCTGTGTGCCACAAAGGAAGGGGCAGCAAGGTACAAGGTTGCTTATTCACTTCTGCAGCTCTTTTCTCCTTTGTAGGATCCTCCTGTAATTTTTCTGTGAGAGCAAGAGTATAGTAGAAAGATCTTTTTATGATTAGTGTTCAGTTTTAAGGTCACACACCTACTCTGCATTCAGGATACATATTGATCATTTAGGCTTAGTTAGCTAGTATATCACATTACAGCTTTATAAATACAGTGATTATGTTGATTGATCTAAGCAAAAAATTGAATTCCTTTAATTAATTTTAATTCATGTCATAATACGTGTTGCCAATAAAAGTCATATTATTGATTTATTATTCATGGTAAGGCATTCTAATCAGAAAAATGACCTAAGCAACAAGATAGCCAGTACCTTGAGTCATGCTTTCTAAATATTCTTGTTAAATATAGTTTTAAAATGAATCCTGCCACCAAACATGCTCCAATGCAAGATGATTAAAATAACATGTTCTGTACAAAATATTTCTTTATGTGATAGATATTCTAGGTTATTAAACCCATGAGTCCTTGCTTTATGCAATTAGCACAGAATAGGGAAATTTTTGTGCTCTGCTGTTGCTTGGCAGAGGCACTCAGACTTGGAGCTCTGTAGCTTACTAAAGTTAATGAATAAAAATGGATTTGTACTTAAACTCTTAACAGTGCATAGCAAGGTTTTAGCATGTTATAAAATGTAAAATTATAGTAGAGTATGTGAGCATCATTAATGAATGGATGGAGCTGCTTTGACTGAAAAATTGGGGTCTTGACTTTGATGATTAAGTAAGGCTTTAGTCCCGCAAATATTTGCTAGTCACTATGAAGATTAGTTTTCCTTCCTCAGAAATATGTTCTCTTTTTATTTCTGTTCTTCCAGTTTACATAGGCAATAAAAATAAATTATGTTCTATTTGGTTATATTTGCACGATGAGAAGGAAGGCAACGTAGACCAAATAGGCTGAGAGAGTAGATGGTCCTTTTAGCAGACATTTTCAGTGCTGGAACCTGTTTCCTACTCCTAAAACACATTTTACAACCACTACTCTACCATGTAATTAGTAGGCAATAGTAGCACTGCTGCTTGCTATGAATTCAGACATGAACAACTATAATTTGTGATGGTCCAGATCCAGTTGGTGTGGTAAGAGTGATAAGGGCACGCCTTTCAGATCAGGCCTGTGTCCTACACTTCTGGATCCTGGCTAGCATCAATGGGACTTAGCGGGTCATGCTGTTTTGTGGAGGGCATAGCAATGAAACTGAAGGCCTGTGAGGAATTTTGGATTAAATAGGAATGAACTGAGGCTCTGGCTAGCATCAGGGCAGGAACTGCAGATTATATATGGACTGAAATGCCCTGTTCTGCCTGCATCTGGACTTGACTTGCTGGATGATGCCTGGTTTTCAAAATAAAAGCATGATGCTCTAATGTACTTAACGCTGTTTTCTCCTCCAGTGATTTTCATCTTTCTTGCTTTCTATAGACTTACTTAAAACAGTAAATCAAAGATATGTCAATATTTTTATTGGCAGGTTTGCTTATGGTCATCAGTTATATACATAGAAAAGCAGAGAAGGCAAAAAGCTAAAATCTCTTAATCGTTCATCGAGGAAAATGTTTCCTTTCATTTACTTGTCTCAGGGAAGATACAGAACATTACAAAAAAACCCAATGTGTTACTAAAAAGATAAAAATCAGTGTGCTCTTTTATGAGAGATTCATATGTGAAATAAGGCTAGTCTTACCTGATTTTAAAATCTTGTAGTTTATTAGGGCACCCACAAGTGAAAAAAAAAATGCAGTAAGCACAAAATACATTTGGTGAACCATTTCATAACTGTTTGAAAAGCCAAAACCAAAAGCCTTATCATAATTGAGAAATGTAAAGCTTACTTGAGGCTACAGTGAATAGCAAATTCCACATGCTGTCATTGAGCACATTGTATGATATTTTGCACCTCCTAGCTAAAGGAGTTGAATTCTCACTCCTTCAATTATCACCCTAGTGGATTGTAGGGAACTCGGCTAAGAAAAAGTGAGTTGCTTTCCAGGCGTTTATATTAGAGGGGTTTGTGGTTTTGTTTTGTTTTTTTTTTCCCCTCAGGCCAAAGGTGCTGAGTACAGAAGGAAAAAGCTGGGTGGGAACAGGGTTGAGCAGCTCTTCCTCTCCAAATGGAGTGACATGGCTAAAAGTTTCCTCTTGTTTTCTAGGTGTTGTTATTTTGGGGACTAAGCTACCTATGTACTTTCTAAGCAGCCTGAAGGCCATTCCTGATCGTATGGTTGGTTGACGTCTCCAGTGAGGGAATTGCGATGAGTCTCTTGACACCCTTGTACGCTTGTATCCAACCCTCTCTTGTATCCAGCCCTCTCTCTCTGCTTGTGTATAGGTTTCTGTAATTTTAACTTAAAGGGTTTTGAGATTTAATTAATTAATATGTCTGAAGAGACTTTGAATGAAGCAGTTAGGAGCACCTTTGGAAAACTGATGACGGTTCTGGGAGTGACATGGGGAAGGGAATTGGTATCTGCTGCAGGAGAGGTTAGCAAGGTAGTGTCTGTGTAAAGTTTCCTGTCAGTTGTTCAACTATGGTAGTCTCTGTGCTGCAGGAGGTGAAAAGAATGCAGAAAGACTGACGTTAGTCAAGTCCATTGACCTGATTAGTACAGTGGAAACATTTTACATCAGAGCAAGGATGAGGATAAGGATTTCGTTATTCTTTGTTTTTGGAGTATGTGGTACCTGTGGTGGTTGGCAAAGTGATGTCAATGCCAGTTGAAATTTCACATTAAATGCCAGATTTTATTTTGGTTTGTGGCTTTCCGGGTAGGGATCTGTTTAAGGATGAGGTGTGGGGATTTCTCTGTTGTCACTGCAAAATGTTGTTCAAGGACAGGCTGTTAAGTCCTCAGGCAGAGTTCCTGTTCTTGAAATCAAGGCTCCTGCCTTCAGGACTTAAGCAAGTAGATCTGAAGCTTTATTCCTATTTCTGTGCATTTAAACCTGTAGTACCAGGAAGATGGGCAGTGATCAAGCATGTTCAGACAAACAGATAAAAATCCAGAGAAGAAATGTATTTATTAACACTCTTTTCAGGTTTGGTGTCATCATTATTTTCTGCACTGCCTCAGGCAGCTATGAGGTGAAGGTCATTGGTTTGTATTTTTTACACTATTTTCTTGCCAAACAGGGTTATAAGTGAGGGCACTGAATTAGAGATATCTGATGATGTGTGTTCCTGGCAGCTCATGTGCTAAATTCACAGGCACAGTTATACCCAAATGACTCTCTCTGGCCAACATCAACTCCCAATAATTCCACCTCCAGTACTTCTACAACCTAATTTTACTGACAGCATGCCACCAACAGAGGCTGCTCCTCTCCTTCCCTGTGGCCAGGGACCTGGCACAAAGATCTGGCATAGAGGATTTTTCCAAAATACTGGTGGTCAGCCGTTCTGGGGGGGTCTGGGTTGCCTGTGGAATGCAGGAATCATCTGGTAAGGGTCTGCCATAGGACATTGCCATACCACCGTGAGCAGGCCTGGTGTCCTTCAATCCTTTAATTGGAAGGATGTTGGATTTTGGTTGGTGATGTCTGCAGGACAGGACCATTCATCAGCAGCAAAACTATAATTGAAACATTTCCTTTCAGTTTCCTGGTAGTTTCCCTGTGTCTGTATCCGTCTGATGTGTCCTGTCTTACATTTTGATGATGAGTATTTTGGAGTAGCAGGTTATGTTTCCATCTACCTTACGTTCTCATTTTCTTTAAAACTGACTGCTTGAAATTAACTTGCTTGTCACGATATCAGCAAAACTGAAAGAATTAAACACACTTTTTATGCACAAAATAAAAATCTGTCTCATGCTCTGACATTAAGGGTCCCCCTAACAGATTTTATGAGCTATGAAAGCTGTGTCTTGGTTAGCTGAAGTCAAATGGAGTAAATGTGACAAAATATGTGGTATGGGAGCAATTCTTAAGCCATGAAAAAATGATTTAATATTTTTTAGTCTCATTTAATTGCTATCAGAGATGACCACTGTCATGAGTTATTTGGCCAAACTGCCTGCTCTTTCCCATTGTACTTTTATTCTGTTGATCTGAAAGCCATAAAATTAATTCTGATCACCCACATGTGAAATTCAGCATTGCAAAGCAGTCAGCTTTAAGGCTGCATGCTCTAAATCCTAGAAATGGTCTTTACATATGATGCAAAGTGCGTGGCCCTGAATTTTTGATCTGCACAGTTAATAAGATAGTATTTTCTGATGTGGTTTTGTGTGCACAGGTCATTTCTCCTCTTTTGCATATAATTTAAAATATTTGCTCTGCTCTTCAAAATATATTCAGTTGTTATAAACCAGGAAATAATGCCTAGGAAAGAAAGAAGAAACAGAAGAAACTTTTTCTCTGATGGATTTGCAGTCTAGGCAGTGTACAAACAGGCTAAAGGATGTAGGCTACAGAGAGCATGACTGACAGAAGAAGTCCAGTCAGTAACTGTCCATACCATGACTTTTGTTGGCTTTTAAACATGTTTCTTGGGGAAATACTTTGTCCTGTTCTTCTTTATTCCGAAGTTTATACTCCTTAATAACATGTCTTCACCTTAGTGTATTGAAAACATATTTAGTGAAAGAATGAGAAAGAGCATTCCTTTTTCCCCCCTCTTTCTTTTCTCCTAGATTCCAATCTCATATTCAGCCTAACTCTTACAACAGAGGTATTACAACTTGGTACTCTCTTGCCTCCTGTGTCTCCAAGGCATATAAATCCTTTCAGCTCTATCACCTCCATGATATTGCCGACACACAACACTCTTGATCAATCCACTGTGAAAATTCCTGCTGCTGCCTTCATTTCCTCCTGTTTGGACTGCTGTAATTCACAGCTCTCAGGCGCTTAACTGCTATAATACTCTGTAGGTTTGGTAGTAGTGCAGTACGCTGTCATAACCCGACGTGTTTTGAACCATGACTACCGTGTGCTTTAATTTCTAAAATCTGTGGTAACTTGTTCTCTTCACCTGTATCTGAAGACTTGAATTTGTTAGTATGTTTTTACTGGGTTCCTCCTTCTAAATCAGCTTACAAGGATGATAGCTAATTGCTTCCCTGGCTTCAGATGTAGTACCATTCAACCTCGTCTCTGTCTGCTACAGTAGATTTTTTATTCACTTTTAATTCCAGATTCCTCCCTCTTCAAATCAAAGATTCCATGAGCAAAATTACTTCAAAACCAGAACTATTAAGTGGGTGGAAATTCAATGGATGTGAAGGAGTTGAACATGGAGAAAGATTATATTTTTATAAATGCAGAAATTGATGCCACTTAGTTCTGCTGCCTGAGAGCCGATTAAAGTAATTGAAATTGATCACAATTAGACCTTCAAATTTGTATTGCTTTGAACTGAAGCATTTTTATTTAAATTCATCATTCATTATTCCTTTGCATGTACTGTTAAAAGTCTGAGGACTGCATAATTTACAAGAAAGAAAACAAGTCACTGGACATAATGGCCTAAACTTCTAACAATACCCTCGAATTTCACACCCACAATTAATCACCCACGCTCAATTGCAGACATAAATGTTAGCATTACACATGTAACTGCATGCAGGCACAGGGAGACAAAACCTTTCAGTATTATCACCCACGTTAGGTTTCAGGAAAGAAATACTTTTCTTATAAGAGCCAAGTAAATTACTGTCCCATAACATCAGGGTGGCAGAATACCAAGAGCACACTAGGCCTATGTTTTAATATTTTTTATGATAGAAATAGCAAAGTACAAGGCTGGTGAAATATGTGTGCTGTAGACTTGATTTATATACAGCTGTAAAGCATTTTTAGGGCCAGATCTTTGTTCCACTGAAGTTGAGTGTGAGTTTTGCCTTTAACTTCCCCGGAACGAGTGGTTGGACAGGGGTCAGGAGAGGCTGCGTGTTCCACCCTGCGCTGCAGCCGTGGGATGCAAACTGCAAGGGCATGAAAGGACCATGAAGGGCCCTGTGACCATAGGGCTCCCGTAGAGGGGTTTTCTATTTGCAGCACCAGAAATGCTGGCATAATGGCTGCCAGTAATCTGAGAAGCCATTTGGAAATAAAAGGGGGGTGCATTGGAGTATGTGGCAAATCACTATAACAGTGATAATTCTTCTGAAATACAGCAGATCTCAAGCATCCCATGCAGAAGTGGAGAAGTCCACAGGGTGCTTAAAAGCAAACAAATGAACAAACAAAGAAATGCCAACAAAGAAAAAAACCACACCTGACTGAAATAACACATGTATCTTTTGGGCTGTCCATCATTTTAAAATACTGATGTAAGTAACTGAGTAACAGTTTAGAGTCTCCGGGTCTAGAGTAAGTTTTAGCTTTTTAATTTGCCTTGGCACTTTTTCCATGGTTTCCCTTTCCCCACTTCTATGCTTTTCAGCCTTCCCAAGCCATGTTTTCATTCATTTGGTTTTAATTCAGTCCCAGTTCAGTTTCTGAACGCCAGAACAATTCCTCTATGGGCAAAGAAGTGAGCGTGTGATGGAGGCACTGAATGATCCTTAAGGCCGTGTTTGTACTAGTAAGAGAAGCAGCCAAGGGCTGTTCTGGGGCCCCAAGGCCAAATGACCTGGCACAGCTTTTGTCTATGCAGCTAAATTCATTTACATCCCCAAAACAGGATGACCTCATCCAAACTTATTGCTAGGAATAGTCCTTAGCCTGTCCTGCTTGGTCTTTTTTGAAACCATGCCTAAAACTGTGCCAGATCTTTATCTGTACAGGCAGTCACGTGCAGATCCCTGCCTTGACCTGTCTATGGTTGATGGCTGCGGGCCTCACCTTTCCAACTTGGGCCAGGTGCAGGCAATGGCTGGTACAGGTCTCCTCTGAACTCCCACCAGGTTTCCGAAGCTCCATTAAGGTCATCAGGCGTTGTACTTGCATAGGTAAGCTGATGGAAAAAACACAGGATTGATCTTCTTCAAGAATAAGTAGAAAATGAAACCAGTTAAGGAGGAGAAATCCCTTAAGTATCTCCAATAATGACAAACTAGAGAACTAAAAATGCTGGCTCTTTTAATGTATACTTATTTTTGTAAGTTATTTTCTTCTGAGATCTTTGTAAATTTAAGTGAAAACTTCCACAATGGAACATGCCAGAGAAAAGCCAAACCCAGCACGAATTATTTTGTTATCAGAGAGCTGTAAAATTGAAGGTGCAATGGAGAAAACTATTCTGTTTATCAAATACTTATTTAACCAATGGAGAAAACTATTCTGTTTATCAAATACTTATTTAACCAATCCACCCCTTGTCCAAAGAGCAAGAGTTTCACACTTGAGCATCCTGTTGACTTGACTTTTGGAGGCTGGTGAAGCAACACAGTTGTGTAGCAGTTATAACATAGCCAAACATTGTGTTATTCCTTGGCCCTGCTGGGCATGGAGGGGGTGGTGCAGTCCTGGCTGCTCAGGCAGTGTCCAGTTGGGTCTCAAAATTCGAGGACAGAGACCCCAGCCTCTCTGGCCAGGGAGTCTCTTCTAGTGCTGAATCATCTTTGTAGCGAAAATATTGCCTTAGGTCCAGCCAGTACCTCTCCAGCTTCAGCTTGTGACCGCTGTTTCGCACTCTCCTGCTCTGCACCTGAGGACAGAGCCTGGTGCTGTCTTTCCAGTAACCTCCTCTTGGGCACTGGGGGTGACTATTAAATCCTTGCAAAACCTTCTCTTCTCCAGGCTAAACAAGCCAGTTCCCTCCATCTCTCCTCACTCAGGGCATACGTATATGGTATTGGTAAAACCTATTGGTGCAGTAAACAGTTATTAGAATATTTTAAGGGGTATGTTGATTTCTGTCTCTCCCCATGTGTGTTTAAAAAAAAAACAAATAACTTAAAAAAAAATTTCAGGTATGTTCTGTTTTAAAATTTAAAATCACCTGATGGCTTTAAATTATTGGGGTTTTATGCTTTCTAGGCTAGTCAGTGCCTTAATCATGTGCTCAGCTAAAGAGTATTGACTCCCTACGGTTTGTGTAATGCTTTGTGAGTCCTTTAAAACCCAACTGAGGGAAGGTGATGCGGCATGTTGAAAGTCACCCCACGTTTTCATAGGCTTCTGAAAGCATCTTGTGTACATCTAGCATATTGGTCTAGTCTGATCTATTGGTAATACAAGCAGACTTAAGCATAGCTGGAAAGAAGGGGAGGAGCTCATATGTTTCTGTTTGGAAATAGCCATTTTGTGCCTGGGATCAGGCTTCTCTGCCCCATGGCTACCATTGCCCTGTTACAGCCTCTAATCATCACCCATATTTGTTTTCTCCTGCCACCCATTTTCCTTGTCAGATAGACTTACTGTATTTTTTTTCCCATTTGATGCCATGTGGTTTCAGAAGAATCTCACTCTGAAGGAAGTAGTTCTTTAAAGTAGTTATTTAAAACAGAATTCACGCTGCTTTTTAGATGTATTTAATATAGCTGAAAAGAAAATATGTTAGCCTTGTTTGTCATTCAACAGGTATAGCTACGTGCAAGACTACACTGACAAGGTAATTAAGTCTGTCACAGGGACTTGCTCCAATCTGTACATTTCTTGCTTTGGGCTGTGCATGCATGCAATGGTCACATTTATTTGTGTTGGTAGAGTTGTAGCTCCTTGGAGAGAAGACTGGAGATTAAAACCCCCTTAAGTCCTTAATTTGTATGGATCACCATGCCACCAAACCCTCTTTCCAATTAAATACTAAATTAAGCTCTGGGGAGTCTTTTAGAAAATACATTAGGTAAGAATATCCTGCAGCACTTTTCTCATCTACATGTGATGTGGTCTCCACTGGTAAAACAACATGAGGGAAAAGTAGCTTAAGGCATGGACTAGTTTGGCTTAATGTATATGGCTTGTCCAGTCATGGGAGGTCCGCTTGATTGAGATAATAATTGACAGATGAACAAGTAATGTTAAAGACAGGTCTAATCGATCTTATATGCTTGTTGCAATAATTACATTGTCAGTAGCTGAGTCGTCATTTTAAAAACCTTAGAGAGACAGCTTAGGTACCAGAATGTGGTTGTATTTATTACATGTATGTGCATTTGCTTTTATAACACAAACAGATAACTTTAAAACAAAGAATCATGATTTTTGAATGAATGAGTAATAGTTTCACTGGCTTCATTTTTTTCTCTCTGTTGTTTCTCTGCAGGTCAAGGCAACAGATGCAGATGCTGACCAGTTTGGTGAAATTGAGTATTTTCTGTACGATGGATTTCATTACTATGAAAAATCCAAAGCCTTCCAGATTGACCCACGTACTGGTCAGATCTGTGTGTCTCAAGACATTGACAGAGAAGGAGATCCAGCCACTTATGATCTCTTAGTAAAAGCTACGGATGGGGTAAGTTTCGCCTTCCCATACTGCCAGATTTGTGAATGCATTTGCAAATTTGGATGTGCTGTATACTTTTAAATGAGAGTGTAATGACTATGTAAAAATTGTGTGAATCTGAATAAAATTTCTTGCCCCTACAGAGGGCATGAATTATGAATTTTGACTCAAATTGATAAAATTGGCTATGAAATCCCCAGTTACTCTTAAATAAGTTGTTGATAACCACTTCTAGGATGTGTTAGTCCCTGCTGGCTTTCCCCTCCTCTTGGAAACAGTGGACTCCAGGTTACCTCTGAATTTCACTGAATTTTCACTGAATTTTTTAGAGTTGGAAGGGACCATAAAGATCATCTAGTCCAACTCCCCTGCCGAAGCAGGATTGCCCAGAGCATGTTACTCAGGACTGCATCCAGGCGGGTCTTGGAAATCTCCAAAGAAGGGGACTCCACAACCTCCCTGGGCAGCCTGTTCCCGTGCTCTGTCACCCTCACCATAAAGAAGTTTTTTCTTGTATTTGAGTGGAACCTCCTATGTTCTAGCTTGTGCCCGTTGCCCCTCGTCCTCTCACTGGCAACCACTGAAAAGAGTCTGGCTCCCTCCTCCTTCAACCCACCCTTTAGATACTTATAAGCATTGATAAGGTCTCCCCTCAGCCTTCTCTTCTCCAGGCTAAAGAGTCCCAGCTCTCTCAGCCTTTCTTCATAAGGGAGATGCTCCAATCCTTGAATCATCCTCGTTGCCCTTTGCTGGACTCTTTCCAGTAGTTCCCTATCCCTCTTGAATTGGGGAGCCCAGAACTGGTTGCAGTATTCCAGTTGTGGCCTCACCAGTGCAGAGTAGAGGGGTAGAATGACTTCCCTCGACCTACTAGCCACACTCTTCCCTATGCAGCCCAGGATTCCATTGGCCTTCCTGGCCACAAGAGCACACTGCTTGCTTATTGTCATTTTTCTGTCTACCAGCACCCCCAGATCTTTCTCTTCAGAACTTGACTCCAGCAGGTCCACACCTAACCTAACCTCTGCTCACTGCTTTCAAGATGACAGCTGCAGGCACAAACCTGTAACTTGTGCTAGAGCTGTGTGGCTACTGTGGGTGCCACAGTAAAATTCCTTGTCCTTTCTAGTTAGCTGATGCCACTGCTGCTGCTATGGCTGGGTACAGCCTCCCTGCAGCTGCATGTCTGAAAGTTTTCCCACTTTACAAGATCTGGTGCTTGGAAGTGGGTATTCATGATACAGCAAGGGCAGGGCAGTTGTACGTGCCTGAAAAGGTCCGTTTCAGATCTCTGTCTGGCAAAGAGGAGGAGGAGACATTTGTTATGGAGGGAACACATTGAGATGTCTGGGTGTGCACATTTGGTCTGCCAGGTGCCACATAACAGAAGATTTTGGTAGTGTGACTCCTGGAAAAGAACGGAAGAAAATAATTCCTGGGTTGATTTTGTCATGAAAGTATCCAAAGGCGATTTGCAATGAGAGGCCCAGAAGGAGACCAGCTGGTACTTTTCTTAACTTTATTCAGCTTTAGAGGTGAACTGTGAAGAGGTTGAATAAAAAGGTTACTGGTTGTTGCAAATGTTAAAATCAACATTTTTAAAAAGTGTCCTTGTGTTATTCAGGTCACAGTTTGCATCATGATTTGAAGTGAAAAACATTGAAATTAAATTATTTCAGGCTCTACAGTTTTTATTTCACACTTTCAATATTAGCCTTGCATTTTAGATATTGTCCTAAGTTCATCTAAGTTAAAAAAAATATAGTGGTGCTATAAATACTGTATTTTTCATTAAAATGCCTGTGCTTTTTGTTACAGTACACTGAAGAAACTTGGTGAACTCTGACTTCCATATTCACGAGTAGATGAACTTAAATAGCTGCAGTTGATGCTTGGTATTTTTGAGAATGTAGGAGTTGAGCATACGTTTGTATGCTGTTGAATCTGGATATATGTGTAACAGTTAAGCAATGCATCTGCTTCTTTTCTTTAGCTATCACTATTCAGTGTTTATTTCACAAGCAATAGAAGCATTCTCTTGTGTTAATAGTGCCTTCAGCAGTATGCCCTTTCTTCTCCATAGATTTCTTTTGAGGAGAAATGATTGGATAAGAATATGTATTTTTTTTTGTTTATATGTTTGCTTCCTAACTTATTTGAATGTCTAATAATTAAGAATATAAGTCTTTCAGTTAGCATAGTGTCTGTCATCTTTCAGCAGACATAAGTCTATATGCTCATTTTGGAATTTCTCTGGTGATTTCTGTCTTAAATTCCTGTCTTGGCAAAATGTTGTGGCATACACTTGAGTACAGATTTCCAAGCCTTGAAGAATGAAGCAGCAGTATTACAATGTATAACAGCAGAAAATTACATATTCTGCTCTAGTTCATCTTTACTTTTTTTTTTTCTCACATACATGGTTTGAAGTTGTATAAATGTAAAGAACACATACACGTATCTGGAAAGTCAAGATTAGCCTTATTAATAAAGGTGAAGTTGAGAGCTGGACAATAGGAGCGAAGTTCTGAGAAGTTTCTCAGATATCCAGTTTGCTCCAGAAGATTATTTTGAAAATGTGAAAGAAAATAGGTTTATATGAAAAAAAACTTGGTGCATTTTTTGGCTGAATTATTGCTCCAGTGATAAATCTTGCATCAAAAATTAAAGGAAAACAGCCAATGCATTGAAACCATAGATTATTTCATTTTTAAATAGGTCTGTCATTTATCGTCATTTAGCAACCTTTTTTCAGAAGTTCAATAATGGGGAGAGGGGGCTCAATTTTTGATTGCCTTGTCTGTGACAGGCAGGACTTGATCTTCTCACTGGAACTCAGCACTTTGTAGATCCCATTGATTTCTCCTCTAAAAATTAGCTAATCTAATACCTAAATGCCAAAGCACCTAAATTCAGTATTAGCTTTTCAAAATGTTCAGTATATCTCAACTTATGTGTAGCTACTCTTCACCTTTACAGCAGAATTGTAGTAGGATATTTTATCTCCTGGCATACAGCTGCTGGGTTTGATGGATTAAAGACGTTAGATGTGGGGTTCAAAGTAGGGGCTGTGATCAGGGGAGAAGTGTATGCAGAAAAGAGACAGGAAGAGTGAAGGGTCACTGTTGACAAAGGGAAGGGAGAGAGATGAAAAGGAAAGAAAATAACAATGTTAATTAAAAGTGAGGAGGAAGAAAAGCATTTTCCAGGTGGTGGTCAGTTTATCTTACAGCAAAACTGTTTCCTCCACCTGTTCGTGCCTACTCCATTACATGGTTTTGGAGCTTGTTGGTCATGTCTTTTATGCATTGTGTAAAAAGTGTAATGGGAGAACTGAAACTGCACATGAGAGGCAAGTGGAAAACAGATTCTGTTAAACTGGTGTTAGATAAACATCCCGTGAGAGCTTATGGGAGCGCCCTCCCTAATTCAGTGGGGACAAGACTGTTCATAATGTTAGTATTAGCCTTTTCAGCTAGCAGTACTGATATCGGTCCCAAAGTCATTTACTTCACATACATATTTGGTGATACTCCTTGAAATGCTTTTATATGAAATCACGTAGCTAGGGTTATAGAAAGGTGTTTGCACTGAATCCCACAGCATCTGTGTCTAGCTCTCTTCTGGGGTCTCTGTCGGGACTGTGGCAGACTGAGAGCTGCTCCAGCAGTGAGGGTGACCCTCCTGTGATTCACATGACAGCTTTTCCTGGGACAACCCCTGCTAAAACAGCACCCTTGGTCTCAACAGTTGTATTTCTGCACTTGTGACAGATCAGAGACAGTTTCAGTAGGCATTTGGGGCATCTTTGAATTTATGGTCAGATGACATTTCTTATAATGATGTTAAAAAAAGTATTTTTTTCTCTCTCTGGAAAAATAAGGAAGTCAGATGAAGGTATGTTGCTTGGGGAACCTTCACAAACACTTGAGAGATTTAGATGAGGTGTACTGTGAAATCAGCTCTTGTAAAGAGGAAAATATAGGAAAACAGGAATTCTAATAAAAGTATTTGCATGTTCTCACAAGCAGTATAGGGGACAAAATTCCTACTTTTTTATTTTTAATATGTGCAAATTGGGCCTGATATGTTTTAATTCTTCTGTTTGGCTGTTTTGTTTGCTTTCACAATGTGACTGAAATGGACACTCTGTTGTGTGTTTTTCACTATTTGCTTGGCAGGGTCTCCAGACTGCTACATATGTAAATTTATGCTTCCTTTATGCTTGTTTTGTGTACTTCTGCCTTAAGGAGTCTTAACGTGAAATCATTTTCATAGAGGAAACCTTTGTTTTTAACAACATTCATTTTTTTCTACTGTACAGTGGCAAATTTTGTTGCTATGTATCATGCATAATTCAATCTTTTTGTTAATTCATTTGCATTTTTTATGATGCCCATCATATCTCTCTCTCCCTTTCTCTTTCAACAAAGTAAACAATAATGCCTGCAGCTGTTAAAGTAAACCTGTCACAATCCAGAGAAATTTAATTGGAATAATGTTAATTTAAATTCTGTGTAGTGGTATCTGTACCATCTGCTTACCGACAACAATTGTCTGGCCTTCAAAGCCAAAATCTGAGTTGCATAATCTTGCGGTGGGTGCATAATGAGGGACATTCAGGAGTGTCCAGCCTTGAGTCTGGAAGGAGCTGGCCGCACAGTTTTCTTCAAAAGCTGGGGAAGACCGGATGGCCTATGCTTGTGAGAGCTGCTACCAGGCATAGACCAATTCCAGCCACAAACATCTCTGTAGGTAACACAGTGCATGTACCAGCATGTCATCTCTTTTCATCAGTGTGGCAAGAAGTTTTGAAAATTTCAGAGCACAGGCAGGATGTTCTACTACTCCTTGTCCCCCACAACTGCAAGGAGTGCCACACCACATCTGTATACCCTACTGAGATTCCAGAAGTTTGGGTTTGTGGGGTTTTTTTGTCTATTCCCTTTGCAGAGTGGACTGCCTTAGTTTTGTTTTGTCCAAGTGAGGTTCTTGAGTGCTGTGATAGGACTGCCCTTAATGATGATTTGAAGGTTGCCATTGAATGGTGGTGGGAGGCTTTTTTGAAAAATCTGTGTTTGTTTGAAAATCTGTGCCCCAGTGTCTTTTTGTCATTTTGCCTGATTTCACACAATTTGGCTCTGTTAGGCTCTGGTTTTGGCATATCCCAGGATCCACTAGCACATAGTGCTTCGGGTACCTTCTAAATGTGTCCATGCTCCATGGCTTTTAATGTTGTCCGGGCTGAAAATACTTCAGAGCACGTCTTTCATCCTAACTTGTTGGCAGCATAGAATAGACTATTTCAGCTGGAAGGGAACTACAACAATCTTCTAGTCCAACTGCCTGACCAATTCAGGGCTGACTGAAAGTTAAAGCATGTTGTTAAGGGCATTGTCCAAATGCCTCATAAACACTGACAGGCTTGGGGCATCGACTGCCTCTCTAAGAAGCCTGTTCCAGTGTTTGACCAGCCTCTTGCTAAAGAAATGCTTCCTAATCGCAGAATCACGTAATGGTAGAGGCTGGAAGGGACCTTCGGAGATCATCCTTGTCCAGTCTAAACCTCCTCTGGCACAGCTTTAAACCATTCCCATGCATCCTATCACTGGATACCAGGGAAAAGAGGTCAGGATAAAGACTTGAGGCAAAAACTGCATGGAATGCCTCTGCTTTTTCTTTCTCCCTATTAGTCAGATGATCACCTTCAACAAGTGTCAGGCCAATGTTTTCTACAGACCACCTCTAGTAACATACTTTAAAAAGCCCTTCGTGTTATCTGAAACAACACTGTCATTTTCAACTCTAATTAAGCTTTGGCCTTTTATGTCTTCCTCTTCAATATACAAACCACAGCTCTGTAACCTTCCTGCAAAGCCTGATGTCATTTCCAGAGATCATACAATTTCTTTTTCCTCTTGAGCTCCATGACTATTTCCCTGTTCAGCCAAGCTGGTCTTCTGCTCTGCTTGCTTACAACACAGTGGAATTGTGCTTCTAAAAGGTGGTTTTTAAAGAGACCTCAAAACCAGATTCCCAGGTTTTGAGGGAATAGGTCTCTGAATAGCTTAACGTTTGCTCTCCTGAAGTCCAGGGTAGCAGCTCTGTGGTCCTTTTTTCTTGTTATACTGAAAATTGTAAACTCAACCATTTCATGATCACTGTGGCCAAGACAGCCACCTATCATCACCTCTCCCAGAAGTCCTTCTCTATTCATAAATAGCAAGTCTAGGAGGGCATCTTCCCTAGTTGACTCACTGAATACCTTTGAAAGAAGTTGTCTCCTACAGACTTCAAGAACTTCCAATATATGCTCGACACAGCAGTATGATATTCCCACTTGGTGTCTGGGAAGTTGAAATCTCCCAAAAGGACCATGGCTACTGATCCAGAAATTTCTCCTAATTGCCTCTAGAATAACTCATCAGTGCTTACAACCTGGCTAGGTGATGAGTAGTAGACACCCACTACAACATCTCTTTTCTTTTCCATCCCCCCAGTCCTCACCCAGAGGATCTCAACCACACTGTCACTGACTGTAAGGGCTCCGCAATCAAACCTCTTACATATAGTGTGATGCCTCCACCTTCCCCGCCTTGCCGATCCCTCCTGAACAGCCTGTAGCCCTCCATCCCAGCACTCCAGTCATGGGTCTTGTTCCACCAGTGTTTTTCTCTTCCCCCTGCCCACCTGTTAGCCTTTGTGTGGAATAAGATCTGCTGATTTTGGGCCATATTTTCTCCAAGGAAAAGGGCATCCACATCATCAGACAAAACCCATGGAAGTCATTTCTGCTGGGGAATGATGGAGAGAAGCAGAAGAGCATGCAGCCTGCCTTGGCTCTGGAGTGTGGGGATAGAGCCCTGCAGCCCTCAGGCAGACCTGACTGTCTGACCTGGGGATGCAGCACAGAGGGACACTATCCTGTATGTTCATCTGCTAATCTGGGATGCTCCTTCCCATGTCCTCTTGTTAGAAGCTGCTGGTGGACAGCAACACAGTCGCAGAACTACTTCTGTATGTGCAGGCTACGGGGCACATCTGGTACTCGGGTTCAGAGAGTGCTGTGAAGATCTTATGAGTGCCACAAGGACTTACAGGGTATCTGTTGTGGCTGAGGTTGTTCTGTGCAGCACAGTATGAAAGTGCTTTTGACAGCAGGGAGGTGGTCTGCAGACCTGCAATGCAGGCAGTTTTGCTTGAGCGAAACAGCCTCCCAGTGGTGTATTGAACCTTTTGCAATGATTGTGCAGCAGCTGAAACACTGAAGACCTGGCATTCCCTATAAAAGAAACAAGAATGCTTCTTTTCATCACCAGTTGATTAGTATTAAGATAATGAGACTTTTAATTGCCATCTTTTCTAGATTTCTATCTTTGTGAGTCTTAAGTCTTTTTATCCTTTTCTGGAGGTTGGTTTTTTTTTTTTAAAAAAAATCAGTGTTTTTGTATGCTGAAAACTACTTCAAAATGCACTTGTAGAAACTAAAATAAGAAACTAAGAATTTTAAATATGGTGCTTTAAAGTAGATCATAAGTTGCATCTAATTGCATATACAAGCACATCTGCTAAATATGAAGGTACAGCTATATAGAGGATTGTGATCACATCTGTACTGTATGCTCAAGATTATCACTTACTGACTTTACTTAGGATGATGTGCTTCCTTACACAGATGGGTGTTACCACTTCTTGTTAGGAAGCAGTCTTTCAAAATTCAGCTTAAATGCTTTGAGAATGTTTGCATAGGCAATTAAAGTGCACATATGCAAAAAAAAAAAATAAAAAAGAGACGAAAGACTGAGCTTTAGCTTTAAGTATTTTAGAAAAACCAACCTTGCTGTCACAGAACACTTGGCTAAATCTGCCTCATAGTATTGACTCTGATACTACACCTGGGTTTCTTCAAAACCACGTATTTTGCATGTAATTGCATGTAATGACTTTCAAGGTCTGTTGCTTAGAATAGGAGCAAGGAACAAGTAGGTAAGCGTTCACCGAAATAGTAAGAGTATTTTTTCTTTCATGAAGGTGTGTTTCCTTTTAAAAAAAAGAACAAAAATTAAACAGGCATAATTCCCAATTTGACGTGATGAGGTTGTTAAGTGCAAGTTTTATCGTGGAAAGAAGAGACCAGGCTTGGGTTTCAAGGCTGAAGTGCAATTTTGGGGGGAATTTATAGTGTCTTCTGAAATCTTGCAGCAGATTATGAAATTGCCTATCAATGTAGAGTATGACATTAGCACCTTTTATGTTACTGCTCATCTTTAAACAGGTACTGGAATAATTTGTTAAACATGTAAACTCTGCAAGTTACATGGATTGGTATTTAGTTAGGTTCTGAAGAACTTCTAATTATACTGAAACCTTAGTGACTCTCTTACTGCCTTTCTGCATAGAAAAATACTTTGTCCTTCATCTCTTTCTTCTTGGTAAACTACACTGCTGGCCAATTTTCTTTGTCTTTTACACTGAAGCCATTGAAATGTAGAGATAAGAGCTCAACACTCACAGGCAAAGCTTCTGAAGAAGTTGAGGCTTTTGCAATAATTTGTGGTGTTTCTTCATTTTGGCAGCATTATGACTTCAAGGCAACATATCTTTTAGGTTTAACACCAAAAAAAAAAAAAAAAAGTCTTCACGTCAGAGATGCTGTATATCACAGTTTAGTTTGGAACAAAAATTTGACAGCACAATTCACTGACAAAATCGTTGGAGGCTGTCATGAAAATCTTGATGGATTCTTAAGCATTTTATAGCATCAAGACAAAGAAATACAGCTATTTGAAGTAACACCATTTCTACTTATTAACCTAAAGTCTCTCATGCCAAAGGCAGTATAATTTAATTTTTTTTGAGACATGATAAAGAGGTGTACTAATAGCTTTATATTTTCACACAAATTTGGTCCTGCCAAAGTAAAGAAAATACTACTTGCTGTTATTTTGACTTAGTGGCAATTTCCTGTGTCCCCTTTTTGTTCCATGGGAGAGACAACTCTCAGGATTCTGACAAAGAAGCTGTTGTAAATGTGACTTGTGCTGCGTCAAACAGCACAACAGTAGTTAAAAATACTTGAACATCTGAGAAAAGGGATTTTAAAATGAACAACTGTGCCTTTCTGTTGCTTGTAACATGTTTTGACAAGTGTGACTTTTTGTCAGCAACAGACTTCTTTAAATCAGCCTTCATATTTTGGAAGATCTACTATGTGGTGCTTGCTTCTGAGTAGATTAAGTATATCCATGGGTTTAGAAAGAGAAGCAGTTAGTTCCTTCTCACCTGGGATAATACTTAAAAATTTTCATAGCCAGAGCAAGAACTGTAACATAACCAGTTAATATCATAAGTTAATATCGTACTTGACTCATGTGAGGAGATACCTTGCTTCTTCAGGAAAAGAAGGATCTGTTTCCGTCATAAAATTTCATTGATCTTCTGAGAGATTAGGTAGTTAGTACGTCTCCAACTTGCTTCCCCTATATACTTTGAATTAATCCATTTCCAAAGACTTTGTAGTCTTTACATAACTCCATAGGATAAATACAAATTGGCTGGAGGGTGGTTTTTTTCCTTCAAGTCTGTTTAATAATAATAAAACTTGGAAGAAGGAGCTAAACATGACTTCTCATGAGTTCTTGTAGCATGTTGTTCCAATCTTTGCCTCTTTTTAGATGTTTTTTATTCTTGACCTCACTTCTTTCTTGGCTCTCTTTCCCTAAAAGTGTTTCCAATTCCTGTCCTAAAGTACCTAAAAGCTGTGGAGCCGCGGAGCATCTTCTGACAATGGGCTTGGAGGGAGCACATAGGGCTCCCCTTTTAGCTTCTGTGCAGGGATTTCCTTCCTGCGGAAATCAAGGTGTTGGGGAAGGGGCTCACCGTGAAGTGGGGTTGGGGTGTTGTCAGAGAACCCACTAGTTCTGCACATTTCCACTTCCCCATATCAGCACAGGATTTGATGACTGTCTCAGTAGTTTGAGGCTGGTGCTAGCCCATTGCCCTTCACAGTTTTGGTCCCCAGACACGTGGGCTGGCTGCTGGCTGCCTCGGCAGCCTGGAAGCATGCCATGCCTTATTTTCTTTGGAAGTAAACCCAAGCACACCAGGAGGATGTGGGCCAGATCTCCTAGTCCGTGGGTGAAACATAGACACATGTGCACAAGATCATCTTAATTTTCCACATACTTGAGCTTTCACAGGAATGTCACTGCCACCCAACAGAGGTAATATTACTGCATAGATGAAAAAAACCAAAAGAGAACAAAGAAAAAAACCCCTATGGAAATGTGGGTGGGTGTGCAGATAGTATTTTTGCCCAATAAGTCAGACCCTAGGGATATGATAAGCAAACCTTCAATAATAGTTTTGAGGGAGATTGTCATGCTGCAGGACAAGTTTTTCACGCTGCAGGACAAGTCTAAGGGAGTAGTATCCAGTCTGAATCATTGGATGGTTTCATGAAGGTCAGGTTTAAAAATAATTGACATGAACAATTACGTTGCAGAAATATGCAACCTAGTTATTTTTTTTTATATCATAGCTACTGTGACTGCAAAATTAAGTTTGGACTTGCTCAGCATAGCTTGTCATGTGTATGCACCAACATCTGATCTGCGTCAGCAGTTTCGGTAGGTGACTAATTGGTACAAGCACAGCACTCTCAATGTGACTTTGAAGAGTGCAGGATTCTTCCTCAGTCTGTATCTTAAAGTACTGCGTGCAGGATATGCAGGCTATACAGACTTGTGCTCCTTTGTGCCTCTGTTGTACTCGTCAGCGTCCCAGCATTCACCGTTCGCTGTGCCACAAGTAGAACTGCTTGCTCGTATAAATGTCTGTAGTTGTTACGGTTGTAAAATAACCTTGGAAACATGAACCCCCCCCAAACTGATGAAGGGAGTCCACAGGAAGCACGAGGTAGTGCCTCTGAGAAGTAAATTGCCATTTGTTTCACTCAGGGCCCTGGGGAGTCTACACTTCAGCACCCACAGAATTGTCTTGTTTCCAGATTGTCACAACATTCAGTGCTTTGCCACGGAAAATTGTGATTTTGCTGTAGAGTGGTTTGATAAGCCAGCGTGCAGTTGCTCCTTGCTTCTCTGGATTCACTGCAGAGCAAGGCTAAACGTGATCCCATGGCTGCCTGCCTGGTATTTCAGTGGGCTCTTGGTGGCCACCTGTAACAGGAGCTTCAACCCTGTGGAGAGCAGCGCAGCAGTTGGGCTGAGGTCACAAAGAGGTACAGTGATGAAGCTGCAACCAAGGCCTGGCTCTTCTCCCAGCTCTTTCTGTAGGGAAAAGAAACAAGAGCAGAGAAATTGAACCAAGCCCTCTAGAAAGCATGGTGAGATGTCTTCCCCTGTAAAATCGCGAACACGTTGGAAATAATTTTATATAATCAGTTATGAATTTTACATCAGCAGATTGTTTCAGCTATGTGCTTCAGTTGAATTTGGTATTGTTCTGTCTCTGTGTACACAAAGTGGAGGTGTGGGGAGGTAGACAAGCACACGTGCATACATAAATATATATACACACACACACATGTACACAAATATATGTATGTATAGACACGCACACACTACATGAGTAAAACTGCTTAAACCTGCCAGGATGGTAAATTGAGGATAGGTCTTGCAGGCAGCAGACTGACAGGTCAGCTTTGGCTGTCCTACACTGTTCTGCTCTCAGCTAATCAATAGCTGAAAAAGCCTCATATTCACTGTTATGATGGTCACGCTTTAAATCTGAAAGACTCATAGACAGAAAGAAGTTATTCCCGCTTTACGGGAGCACCACAGTCACCTGAGGGGCATGTGTTTCTGGGGCAGAAAGCCCTGACTTTCATCTGCAAAGAAATAAGTGGTGTGTAGGTGATTACAGTAAAAACAAGTGAGGTTAGACTAGCAAGGCTTTGACATGTGTAGTGCTCATTAGTATTAACAAAAATAACTTTGTGTTCAGGCCTCACTGCCATAAGAAGTTGAACTTCTTTGTGTACTCAGTCAGCCCACTGGAGTTGTTCTGAACAACTGCCTAAATGCAGGATTTTGGGGTATTACAGATACTGTAAGTAACATTTTCATTGCTCAATATTGTTGCAGCATATTTCGTTTCCTAATGATGGGCTAAAGCCTGATGTGCATCATTCTATTGTGTACACTTTTAAAATTGACCTTGTATTTTGTTTTTATCTCTCTGATTTATCCAACAGGGTGGGCTGAGTGCCCAAGCTTTTGTTCGCATCGAGATAGAAGATATCAATGATAACCACCCTGTTTTTGAACAAGCCGTGTATGTGACAAGCATCAGCAGTCACACACAGCCAGGAACAGAGATCATCAATGTTGTTGCCACAGACAGAGATTCGGGAATATATGGCGTTGTCACATATGAACTGGTCCCGGGAGAATTTTCTTCTTTTTTCACAGTGGATACATCCACAGGTACTGTATGAGTTTTTGATTCAGAGAGGCCATAATTATACAACATGTATCTTTTCCTTTATGATATTTTTTTTTATTTGGAGTCATATCATTCAGTTGAAACTTAGATTCTCCTGGAGAATAATTCTAGAGGAAGATGGAGGATTAAGGTTCAACGTGAAGCCTTTGCATTCACTGGAATAAAAAAGAGAATGGGAAACATAGCACATGCCAGTACAATACAGGACAAGCCGTATGTCACTTATCCACTATTGTCAGCCATAAATCTATTCATTATTCTAAGAAATAATCCAAACATTATTTTTACAGTAATATCTGAATTCCTGAAATATTTAGGTCATACTTTTGAGGAGCAATAAAAGACCCTTCCAGGAGCTTGTCTTTTCATTTAATCTCTTTGTTTCTGTCCTAATCTTCTTTCCCCACACTGTGCTAAATAAGTCCCCATTCTGATCACAGTCTTATAATATGCCGCTGTCTCCCTGTTTGACTCAATGATGAGCTTTATAAGTGTCTTTTTCTGCCTTTTACTTCCTGATGTGACTCTCGCCTGGTTTCTGGAGAGAGGCTCAATGAAGGAGTGATGATGAGAACAAGGAAACAATTATGGCAAAAGCAAATCTGGGTGAATTTTTTCAAAGACAGGTTGAATCTCATAGATTGATTTACTTTTCCTATGGTCACAAAGGAGTCCCTATAGCCTGCTTTCTAACCTTAAAATAGTTTTCAAAGTCAGCTGGAAAGAGCATGAGCAGTATATCTACAAATGTCCATGGTGTCTTTAAGCAGCTACCATTGTACTTGAGAGCCAGCCCTTGCATATGAATTTATCCTGATCAACGGTTTTGCTTCATGATGGTCATGGCACAGTAGATTATTTTATATGTTTTAAGAACTTTTTGGGCTGTTGTATGTGTGTATATATAAGCTGTTTGGCATACGAAATGTTGCAAGTTTGTATTCTTTCGAAAGGGTGCCTGTTTTCACTTTCTTACAAGGTCTGCAAAATATTCTAATGAATAGGAAAAACTAATCTTCTTAGGAAGTCATCTGCTTGTCTTGGCTATTTCAGATTTTATTTAACTGTGGACTCTTAACTGCCTGTCAAATCACATTCTCTGGGACATAACTGATGCCAAAAATATATAGGTCAATCAATAATTGGGGAGCTGGATCTCCACAGGTATTTAAGTGGTCATTTTAAATCTGCCCCAGCAGGCTTGTCAGAGAGAGCCCCTGTGGATCTCACACTATCAGCGCTGGCTTTGCAGCAGTCCTCTCTTTTGAAAGGTTTCTTCCTCGTATTGTGACCTTTTGGCCTTTTTTCCCAGTTTTGGCACTTTGTATAGGAAAAATGTCATGCTTAATCATGAAGACCATACAAGTTTATAAGTTACTATTATCTTGCAGATCTACCATGATACTTTATCAAAGGCAGACCAAATTCAGGGTGAAGTTGCTTGAGGTCATTATTGCTGACATTTCATGATGAGAAGAGCATTTAGGTCAGAGACACTATTCCCAGCATTATAGTGCTTGGAATCTGATTGCACTTAATCAGATCTCCTGGGTCATTCACGAGGTCTGACTGTGTCTAATTTTAACTTATTAATATTAATGGTGTGTGTTGGAGTTTTTCCTGAAGAATACACTTTTTCCTTTTGTATTCTTCCATGTCTACCTAGAATCGTGCTTCTGCTCAATCA
Source organism: Numenius arquata (assembly GCF_964106895.1). NCBI lineage: Eukaryota > Metazoa > Chordata > Aves > Charadriiformes > Scolopacidae > Numenius > Numenius arquata. The sequence continues at coordinate 38,798,611 of NC_133580.1, read as the reverse complement.
CTGGCAAGCAGAATGATTTTTAGACTCTCAGCAAAAAATAAACATTATAAACAAAATAAACATTTAAATTGCCAACTTGTCACACAGGACTTTTACAATCTTTGCAGGTTAAATAGCTGCAAAAGCTGTTCAGTATTCAGAGGAAGAAGCTCTTTCTCCTTACTTCTTGTTAGGACACCGACTTTTTTCAGTTTTTATCCTGCTAAAGCTGTCTTCATATGCTGTGATACCTGGCCTAATTTACATGTGCCTCTCTGAAGGTTACGTGAGGGACTTTATCTAGTTATGTGGGCTGAATTTTGTGAACAGAGGGCAATGGACAAGTATGACAAGACATAGGAATTCTTCAGGAGGTGGATCTCCAAAGCCATAAGCCAATCAAGATGATATTACGGTTTTGGTCTTTGGTTTTCTGATCTTGTGGACATGAAGTCTGTTACTGATGTGTTCTGCAGTTTTTTCTATTCACAATATGGCATAGTCTGTTTTATCTGCTCTTTTCACTATTTGAGGACCTAAAAGGAGGCAAAGGGATGGTGTTGGAGTCATGAATTTGCCTTCTTGATAAATTTTATTTTTTTTAAATGATTAACTTTTCTCACAGATAGAACATTTAGACACAAGGAATGAAAATCAGTGCACTAGTCTTTTTGACTTATTATGTTTATTGTAGCCCTTAGTATTATACATAGAAGCGGACAGAGATTTTCAGTATTATGAGATTTAAATTAATTAGTAGTTAACCATTTGTCACATTACACTACAACACATTAAAATCATATGCAAGATGACACTGTTCTCTATGGCATATGTAATTTCTATTTTATGGCATCTAGATCATGGACTTGAAAATTTATCTCACTATAGTTTTCTTCAAGGTGTTTTTGGAGTGTTGCACTCAGAATATTCTCTAAAGAGTCACTTTTTTTCCCCCTTCCCTTTTTTATTTTTAAAAGAGAAATTGATAAAATAATAAAATAAAAACTGTAACCCAAATTCTTCACTGCTTCTGGCTGTTGCTTTGTTAAAGCAATTGTATGGATGGATCAAGAAAGCTTTTAGCTTTGCGTAGTGAATTGTGTTCGCAATACAGGATTTCATACCAGCTGGTCAGCCACTGACTGTATAGAATATATCAATGGTGCTTTTGATATGTAGATATTATGAGGTTGAGCCACATCCAAGCTCCTTGAAGGGACTCCATCTTTTGTTTCAACCACTGTGACATGTGGTTGTTGTATATTGATAAATTCAATGGGAGAGGGAAGAGCCTTTCATTGAGCAGATAATTATTCCATTAAAAGTTTTTTGGATTCTAAACAAGTCTTTTTTACTGGTATTTGTTTGCTATTTCAGCTTTTAAGTACTGCATTTATTGTTTGTGATATGCTCTTATACTCGTAAACAACATATACTACATTTCCCTTTGAGAAAAAATTGAAGTATTTTTCATTTGATTGATGATAGACTGTCCACAAAAAAACCACTATAAGAACTGCGTAACTAAAAAAATGTATGGTTAGGGAACTGTAAACCAGTTCCTCTGCTAGTTCGTGACTCTTGCTATCGTTTGTTTCTAGTGTTGGTGTAAACAACATCTTGGCTTCATTATGTTTCCTTTTGTATTTATCTGAACCATGCATGATCTATGAACAGCACTCGTGAATTGATTAGAACAGAGCAAGTTGAAGAACAGTTCTTCTGGCTAAGAAACTGTTTGAGATATGTTTGCTTATTTTCCCATCATTACCTAACAAACTATCTGAAAGACAGTGTATTTATAGCTATAGCTGAGCAGGTAATTAAAAATGTAAGTCTTAGGAAACAATCACAAGTGTGGCAGAAAACCTATACAGCGCTCAGCTTTAAGACTTTGGGATTAACAATTGAATTTCTAAACATTCATTATGGTACAAGCATTAATATTTTCTTTCACTCAAGGGCATATGATTCATTTTTCCATTGATCTTAGTAAAACTCTTCTTGAGAGCAGGATAAAAAGATGTTATCATCTTACTATAGCCTTGGTTCAAGGAAGCTGTTTCAAGTGAACAAAATTAATAATAGTCTTTGAAAATTATTTTGTGTTAGTGTGACTTAATCCTGTCAGTCTTCAGGTACAATGGTCCGTTCATATTCTGAGAACAACTCCCCTACCTAGTCACTGTGTACGAAGAAAACTCTCATGAATGTTAAGTAAAAGGCAGCAGCCATTGATTTATGTTTATTTAAAGGTATTAGTGATTTAAACCTAGTCTGAAAAGAATGTAGAGAACATAGCATTCACACAGTGTACATTACAGCAGTACAGGAATTTAACTTACCTTCTCTGTTTGTTTCAACTATATAAGATACTTAAGCAGATTTTAGTCTAGCACGTTATCTTTTTAATAGTGCCTGGTAATGGATATGAAAAGAGGGGCTAAGTGTAGAGCTTGTACGGAACAGTCCCTCCACTGATATATCTGATATATTTTTCTTGTTTTGTCAGTGTGCAACTTAGTGCTATACTGCTTCCATTACTGTACTATGTAAATGCGATTTAATGTCAAACTGACTTAAAATAAACTTTTTGATTTGGTTCAGAGTACCAGAACAGATTCATTCCAGTTAAGGATGTTGACAAGTTTTGTTTTATTGAAGAACATTGAAATGTTGTTTAGCAGTCACATCTTAGGAGTTTTTCATTGCATGAAAAAGTTTGGCTTTATTTTTATTACAATACAGGTTGAAAACAAAAGTTGAAATATCAAAATTTCTTTTTTGGGGAAAAAAAAAAATTCCAAACTTTGCTTAACTCCATACAGTGTTTAATATATAGCACATTGTAATATGCATCAAAGTGAAATTGGGATGCATCCTTTTTAAAGAAAACAAGGCCATTTTTATGATGATTAATGATGTTTTCATATAGTATTGTAGGAAATAATAGTTTATTTTTAAACTACTTTTGGCATTTTCATACAGCATGTAGTACATTTGCTAAACATATGAAGAGGTTCACATAAATAACATTTAAAATTAGGAGTGTTTTATTTTGGAACTTTTTTGAGGCCACTTTTTTTTTAAACTGCAGTTTATGCAATTAGTGTTTTTCTTTTCTTTCATATGAAATTGATAGCATATTCAGAGTGCTGCAGATCAGATGAGTATGTCTGAGACATTGGTTTAGCTCACTAAGTTTTCACTGAGTAATTTGTGGACCTTTACCTTCTCTGAGACCTCATCTAATGAGAAATCTAACATAAAGAATACAGGAAACAGTATATTCTCCTTGAAGCACACAAAATTTGCTGTAGTAAGTGTGAGAGTGCAGATTTTGGCCCTGAAAGAAAACTATGCAGCAGAACAGCATGAAAAAATATCCACAGTGTCAGCTCTTAATGTATGCATCTTTTTTCTTTTATTAATAAAATCTAATACATTTTAACATACTCTAACATCTACAAAGGGAAAAATTCCTACAAGCTGTGTGCCAAAAACTCAACCATGCAATAGTGTGGCGACATGTGTACTTGAGGTTCGTTGTGCATGATACAATGCAAAGTATTTACAAAAATGCTCTAGCCCAGCCCCTTTCTTGTAGTTAAGTCAATGTCAGACCTCAGAAACAGAAGAACCCACCAGATGAGACAAGGAGCGAACTTCTGTGGCATTGGGATGATGTGGGCTGATAACAAGAAAAATGGAGAAAAGGAAAAAATTAGACCCAAACCTACCATCTTGGAGGAGAGGAGTAATGTGAAATTTGTACTGTAAAGTTCAGAAAATCAACACTTTTATTTGATAGAGACTGTACGTGTCTGAAGTACAGATGTGCTTCATGTTCTCAGTTAACCTAAAGAAAAGAAGAAAACGGAACATCACACAAAGAGAGCAGATAACCTTGGCAAAATGCCTTCTATTGGACTGTTAAAAGGAATGTAATAGAGGAGTGTATTTACTAGAAAATCAGTTTGTGAGGACTAAGATGAGCATCTGAAATGTTTCATAATGCTCTTAATATAAGAACAGCAAATAAATCTTATTGGGCTTATATTTGGCTTCATTCTGTACCTGTGCTGGAAATATGCATCTTTTCATACAGTGCCTTCAAAGAAATATCATCTCCGGTTACCGTGGCAGTTGAGTTTTGTTACCAGGTTGTGTATTGAGCTATTTTTGGATCTGGAGGCTGGCAGCTTGATTAAAAAGGTCCTTGATTAAAAAGATGTTTTTGGAAAACTTCAATGAACTAAGCAAGCAGAGGTGACGTGACAGTGCTGGAGCTGTGGAGATCGCACAGGGAAGGCTCTGCCTTTGTCTTTGAAAATACAGCAGTTCACCAGCCAGAGTCCTGCCCACTTATTGCTGTATGCTTTGACTTTTGGTGTGGGTTTTTTTAAATTTCATGTTTTATGTGCAAGTGTTCTCTTTGTATGCAACCAGAGAACAAGTGCACTCTGAGTTACTGTTATGTCAGATTAAAGGAAACAAAACAAGGTAAAACCAGAGGAAATCTCCCTGCAACAGCAAATTATGTCTCTTCAGGTATATGCTCCTTTACTGAAAAATTAGTGTGGTTTTTTGTTGGTTTTGTTTTTTCTGTTAGGGAAGAATTAGTTAAACATGTAATAGTACAATACAGAGAAAGCTACATCAAAGTAATACTTGTTTTTTTCTGTATTAAGTTTAGTTTTGATGTTCTATGATGAGTCATAAAACATTTGTTGTACTAACATTAGCATCGTGCTAAGCAAAAGAACTCCCAAACCCTAGTTCTGTCCTGTGAGGTCTATAGTAGGTTGAAATAATGAAACAGCAAAGGATTAACATGACAGTCAGTTCGGTATCTCCAGGTTTCTTTTCATATGTACTGTAGAAAATGAGAATTTTTGAGGAGCTGAATGTTAGATTTGACTATTCTGAAGAATATACAGAAAATATAAATTTGTTGACAATTTGAGGGGATTTTATGTTAAAATGGGAGGAAAAGGGCCAAGCAAAATGTTTCATTTGACTTGGAGGTTAGAAATAAAGGAAACAAAGCAAGATATTCACAAGAAAGTGAGGAATAGAAATCCTTAACAATGTAGTAATTGCGTGGTCACCAGAAAGACCTAGTTGAGTTCTTCCTTTGCTTTGAGCAACATTGAATCTATTTGCCTTCTGCTGGTGGTTACACCACCTAATTAAACTGGGAGTTATAGGACCCACATTTATTTAAGCATTTTGGGCAAAGCAGAGCAGCTTTCCTGCTCAGAATAGCCGTATGTTCTGGGGACTTCATAGCTGAAGCACTGTTTTCTTGCTAAATGGTGAGCATGGGGTCATTCTGCTGCCGGTTGCTTGTTCAGACTGCTACTGCTGGGCTTGTGGCTGGTGGGGGCATGTTCAGCTCGCTCTGCTCACTCTTCATTGAGGGCTTGTTCAGTGAAACACTCTTTTTAGAACAATGTAGCGGTTTGGAAAGCACTGAATGGGTCTGATCCAGCTTCTGGACGACAGCTCTCTTTGATGGGCTCTTACTGTTGCATACCTTTTCCTCAGGGATTCATCATCCCTTATGACATCAATAAGCAACTAAACTTTTTAAATACAATAGTATTAATTGGTAGAACCATTGCTCTAAAAATTTTGCCTTCTTTAAACTCTCAGCTTTTCAAGATCATTGGAAAAAAGCGTTACAAATTTGTTTTGTCTGTTTGCAATTTTTCGTAGGATTCATGAGCATGGCTTTAGAGTTGTCCAGCACCTGAGAACTTTTACAGAAGATCCAATATAAATAAGTTTTTCCCCTACAAAATAAACAGTCATCATGCTACCTTGTTGTGTAGTAAACTGTGGACCATGCATAGAAAGCACTACTGAAATATTAATATTGCCTGTAATTTAAATTGTAAAAAGAAAATAATTTAGAGAATTTAAGATTTTGGTGGTGTTCAGATAGAAATAAGCTAAACACTTCATCCAAAAAGCTGGTAATACAAATGTAAGTAACACTTCTTTAAGTTCTGTCCTGCAGCTCATTACTTCTGAATATGAGCCAGCAGTGTGACCAGGTGGCCAAGGCAGCCAAGAGCATCCTGGCCTGTATTAGGAATAGTGTGGTGAGCAGGACTAGGGAGGTGATTGTCCTGCTGTGTTTGGCACTGGTGAGGCAGCACCTTGAGTACTGTGTGCAGTTTGGGGCTCCTCACTACAGGAAAGACATTGAGGTGCTGGAGAGTGTCCAGAGAAGGGCAACAAAGCTGGTGAGAGGTCTGGAGAACAAGTCTTATGAGGAGCAGCTGAGGGACCTGGGGTTGTTTAGCCTGGAGAAAAGGAGGCTGAGGGGGGGAGACCTTTTCGCTCTCTACAACTACTAGAAAGGAGGTTATAGAGAGGTGGAGATCGGTCTCTTCTCCCAAGTTACAAGAAATAGCACAAGAGGAAATGGCCTCAAGCTGCACCAGGGGAGGTTTAGACTGGATATTAGGAAAAAATTCTTCACCGAAAGGGTTATCAAACCCTGGAACAGGCTGCTCAGGGAAGTGGTTGAGTCACCATCTCCGGAGGTATTTAAAAGATGAGTAGATATGGTGCTGAGGTGCATGGTTTAGTGGTGGACTTGGCAGCGTTAGGTTAATGGTTGGACTCGATGATCTGAAAGGTCCCTTCCAACCTAGACAATTCTATGGTTCTATGATTCAAATTGCATAACTGTGTTTAACCTATTCACAGTTAAATGGCAGATGGGAAGGCTGAAAGAGACCAGCTTCACATGTTCCTTTACCTGCCCCTTGAGCGCTAGGAGGCATGTGACCTCCTAAAGTGGTAGAGTATACTCTCTAGAGAGAAAAGAACTTGCATGCCAAATAGTGCATTGCAAGACTTCGTGTGAAAAGCACTTAAGTAACAGAAAACTGAGCCTACCTAGATGATACAAAAACATTCTTATACTTTATTGCCTGACATTAGAGGCTGATGCTCAGGTGGATGTTCTACTTGTAAATAATGGAACTGCCTTAGTTAGAAATGCATATTTTGTGTGTTGATGAATACTTCTTAGCTAACTAAAATTGCCTGTAGCCTGTAGTATTTAAAATAGTATTTAAAATAGTAGTAAATAAAACAGTATTTAAAATTTAACACTGGGAGAACCACAGTGTTAAAACCATATATATTACCTTATAGATCCAGGTACTGGTTCCTTATGTTGCAGATTACCAACCTGGCTGAATTTGAATGAAGTGCTCTGGAACAGACTTTCATATGCTAAGCTAAGTCTTGTGATTAAACACAGTACGTTTAAATAGTAGTGGTTGTAAACACACAGATTTTTTTTATTATATTTCCTTTTTTAAGAAGCACAAGAATCTGCTAGAGAGGGCCACTGTTGAAAGCGTTTAACAGTGCAGGGGTATGAGACTTCTGTGAAGTACAAATGTAGATAGGAGACCGATACAAGTTGTCAGTTATTTACTACAAAAACATTAAGATACTGAATAATTTCAAACTTGCAGTACTCCTCTTATTTACTGAAACTCAAAATAGGGTTTGTGTCATCAATATTAAGCTTTTTAAAGCCTTTTCCTATAAGCTGAAGCTGCACATATTACAGTAGGTAGACTGTAAATAACAATGTAATTCCTCATTAATTCTTTCCTTTCCCCTGACAGTTATTAAAACAGCTCTTCACACAGTGCATTTTGCAGAGTGTTGTTATGGTTACTATCAAGAATGCAGCTTCAATAAAAAAGGTGCATTTTAAATACAGGTAAATTGCTAAAACCTAAATGTGATGCTTAGATTAGAGGATGGGCAATGAGTCAGATAAAGTCAAATAGAAATGTCAAGCGGAAACACTATTGTTGTTCTCTAGAACAATGTGATTTTAACGTTAATGCAAGTCTACACCTCCTAACTGCATTCACCTCTTGGAGGATCACCCTGAATGTTTTTCTGACATGTAAAAAGCACGTAAAAACCAAAGTTGTACGTGCATCTCAGCACTGAGAAGCTGGCCATGCTGGGTTGGGCGAGACATGTTCTGAGCAGGTCAATGGGTCAGCACTGACCTACGCAGTATTAAGCATCAGGTCCAGCAGCCGACTTTGAAGGTGAATTGAGGTAATGAACTCTACATACCTTTTCTGCCATCTGCTTGCTGTCTGAGCTGTGTGTCAGGTCATGCCAGCTGACCCATCCTAGGATGTCTGCTGAAGAAATCCTGCCGTCATTTAATGTTGATAGGGCATTCAGTTTCATGGTCGTAGAGAACACTATTGATAGCTGTTGATTTTATTCCTCCGGCTGTGTTTTAATGTTGCTTTTTTTATTTCATGAGCAATGAGAAAATAATGGAAGCTATTTAAATGAGTACGCATTTCTATGCAGTCCAAACGTCATTACTGAAGTTAGTGTGTCCTCATTTATATTTTTGCCTCTGCAGTGCTTGACTAATGGAAAATGTTTTGCTTACATATGAACGACTATTCATGTAGGGCTGTTTTTTGTTATGCTTACGTGAGTACCCTGTGGAAAAACAGACACATTTTCAAACTGGCCAGCTAGAGGTATGGGTGGAAATCCTGTTGGGATAACCAGTACTGTTTCCGCCATATAAAAAGTGCTTTTGGTGAACGAACCTACTTCAGTGATCTATGCTGCTGTAATGTTAGGAATGAACAGAGGATTATGAAGAAGATCATATATGTATTTTAAAAGAATCATTATATGCAGGACCCTGTCTCCTGGCTTTAACTCTTGAGAAACAGCACTTAGCAGCTAACACACCTGTGGAGCAGGGTGCATCTCCACAAAAATAAGAACAAAAAAATCCCGGGAGAAATTTTGTCATTGCCAGAGGATGGCGGTTGCCTCAGAGTCTTGTCTTTCACTCATGCTTTTGCACATTCTGGGTGAACATTGGCTTCATTTTACCTTTTGTTGTTGATAAGCACAAAGTGGAGAGCAAGAACTTCCTGGAAGTTAGTGCCCTAGCACGTACAGTGAGTGAGGAAGGATGAAACAGGTGAAAGGGCTGATAGTCATGATTTCACCCTTCACTAACACTAGCCCTCACAGTACACTGAATCCCTGAAACCGTTGTAACAATTTGCACTAGCCAGTAAGCACAGGTTGTTCTGCAGCAAAATCCCTGTAACTCTCCATGTGGCTGTGCAGAGCTCATCTGCGCTGGTGCAGAGCTGTTCCCAAACCCTGGCCTGTAGTGGCACTTGTTATCATGCAACAAGTATTGCAGATTCTGTCTAAAATGAGTACGCAAATCATGACAGGCAATCTCTGGGTCATGTTTTAGATTTATAAAGGTTAGTATCTGAAGGCAGTTATACCCATGCAGATCTAGTCAAGAAAATGAGCTTGCCAAAGTGTAAGTGAGGCTGGATGTTAATGCTTCATCTGGTGTGTAATTAGATGATTGTTCACCTGTGAAACAGAATCGGTTCCAATTTTCTCTCCTGCAGAATGAGGAGTTACCAGAGGTAAAATCTTCAAGACACTGCGGTAATATAAACAATAAATTAAAAAAATGGGAATTAAATGCTATTAAAGGCAGCAGATAAGGCTGCCCATATATATGGGGAGCTGAGCTATTAGAAAGAAGGTGGCATTTTTCATGCAGTGACTTCTTAAAGTGGAACCACACTTGTGTCTGTGTGGTCCCCTGCTAGGAGTTTTGGTCTTGGTAAAACGTTCCTCAAAGAGCAGCCATCTCATTAATCCCTTTCCATCATTAGCTTCTCTACAAATTGTTTTTCATAATGGAAAAATATATTCTGTACCGTAGCAATCTAATTGTCTTTTAAGTTCTCTGAAGCCACAAATTGCAGGCTGCAAGTGACTATAACAATAATAAGCCACTGTCTTGTCTTAATTACAGAACAGGAAAGAAAGGAAAACTGTGACTCATCTTCAGCCTGTTTTTTAGCAAGGCATACCTCTGTTGAGTTGCGCACACCCAACGTGTGACTTAAACAGCTAGTTCCTGACATCTGCTTCTTGCAGTTAGCCCCGTGTAGTGCTAGGGGATCTCCTGCACTGTACTTCAGCAGATCAAATGCAGCCAGCCTGCTCTGAGGTGTGTTGGCAGCTGCTTTTGACCGAAGTGGTTATGACTGTCCATTTTAGTCCCGGTATGGTGTTTTTACCTAACCATATAGTCAGTAGGATCCCAGATGCTGCTTACCTCTACGGCTTCTTTCCTGTCATATGGTGCCGTAATACAGCCTAATGTGGCATGTTCCCCTACGTATGGTAGAGCTGTCTCAAATGTCTGTATAGATTATGTATCACCAGACGCAAAGCTAATGCCCAGTCCTACAAATGCTAAAAGAATCAGAATGTATATAATTAAAAGTCAAACTGGGTTATAAAATTTCCTGCACATTACAGTTCTGAGGCTGGAAGGAGCCATATGGAAGACATATACTTTTTACTTGGAACCTGCCACTGTTCTTAGGGTGTCCCTGGTCCTGCAAGAGAGGACAGAGTTGGCAAGATGTACTTGCCTATTCCCTTTCCTCTCTAGGACACAGCAAAAGAATGAAGAGAGAAAGCAAAATCTTTATCCATTTTATTTTCTGTCTGCTTTCTATAGCTGAACTGGCATGGGCTGTGCTGTAATCTGTCTAGGTCAGCAGGGAAGGAATTTTTGTTTCTGAAATATTTCTGTTCCACCAGGTCTTCAGAGTTCCTGGAGTGGAGCACTGTTTGCTCCACCCTTGCTAAGGGATGTTCTGGAGTCATTAGTTATTGCTTTGAGAGTAAGAATTTCAATGTAATGCTTTTTTGTAGAAGCTTTCCCACTCTTCACATACATCCTGAAGTATCCAAAATGGGAATGAGATATTTTTGGCCTTGTCCATAGAAAAATACCCAATTGGTCAAGTTAGTAAAAGGCAGTCCATTTGATTGGTTTCATTTAATTTGACAGCAACAGTGTTTAAAATCCATGTTTACACATTTAACCTCTGGGAAAAAATGGCTTAAGCCCTTTTTCCTTCAAGCTACAGTTGCTCAGATTACCTCAGGAAATGCCAAAAGTTTATGTCCTTGGAAGACTACTTTGTTGAGCTGTCTAACTAATCGTAAAGCCCAATAATCAGAAGACAAAAAAAAAAAAAAAAGAAAAAAAAAGGCCAAACTAAGGCTGACTCTTGGAAGTGCATCAGTTATTGGCATAGGAGTTGGATCAGCGGTGAATTCTGAATCTGTCTGTATCTCTGTTCTGTTTTTACTGTGGTTTGTCACACTGGAATAAGTGTCCTTTGTTAGTGGAAAGCATTCTTCCTTGATCCTGAAGACCCTCTGAATGCATTTTAAGCATGTCAAGACACAGTTTGTTGTTATAATGTCCTGGCAGTATAATTGGAAAGTATACCACATGCACATTTGAATATTTATAAGGATTTTATATATTTTCCATTATTCTGCTTAAAAATGCATTGTAGCAATTTAGTGTTTGTGGCTTCACACTAAATTTTGAGAAGATTTATTGTAGTTGAATCATGCACTAATTCCCCTAGGGCACTTTGACTTAAATCTAATTTTTACCCTGTCTGACAAATAGGACCACTAAATGTCTGACTTGAATACCAGATATCATCTCTACTAAACCTGTCTTGAGAGCCAGGAAACCACAAAGGTAGCTCAGAGTTTAAAGGTTTGTTTTTACTGAGCTGCTAGAGGTTTTGTGTCTTCACCAGCTTCTACAAAACCATAGAGGAATTCTTAAAAATATCTGTTGGTATGAAGAAAGTTGTCCCGATTAGTTGAATCACTTGAGTTTACTGCAACCTTACTACTTAGCTCGCTGCAATTTTAGCATTTAGTGTCTATTTAGTTAAACTCAGTCATTGCTAAGAATTTTCTTGTGTTTGATCACCTCTCGTCTTCATTTTCATGTTGAAAAACTTATTTTACAAATAGTTCTCTGTGTGTTGCAAAATCTGTGACCACCAAAGGATGTTAGAATATTGATGTATTTCTGTCACCTCAGAATAAGTGAAAGTGTTCTTCCTCCTCCTGCTCAATGGTAGAGAAGAAGCTGCAAAGGATAAGACAAATCAGTATTAATGCTCTCTAGGTCGTAATTACATTTCCTTATTCCATCTTTTACCTGGCTGAAAGCACCTGGTCTTCCACTGCGCACCTCAGGTTTTAATTAGTTATACAATTTATGAATTAACAAACATACTGTATTGCTTTATGATCCAGTGCTTACCCCTACCTTTTTAAGTATTTAGCTTCACTTCATCTAGACCAGACATTTCAGAGTGCTCTGAAGGCTAATGATTAATTTGTGGGTTTGTATCTTCATTTAGAAATCCTTAATTTGCTTGCAAAGGACAATGAATGACTGTCTCTCATGGAACCATTAGCAAGTATCAGTTTTGGATAATTGTTGTGGACCGTTATGAACATCCCATAGAGAGCTATGGTTTGGATGTAATTCTCATTGCTGGGACTGAAGTCTTCACTCAAACAAAGCTTGCTTTGAAGTTCATCCAAGCTTTTGCTGTAGATGAAGATGGGACAGGATTCATACTATGTTCATTCTTTCTACCCATACGACCATCTTAGGTAATAATAGCTAGATGTGGGTTTCTGTAGTTATAGAGAGAGTATTTGAAAATTGGGCATAATTATCTGATATTACTAAAGGCTTATTTTAGCAGTCAGAAGAGAATGTATTTGGAGACAGCTAGTCTCATTCATCAGAGTTAAAGGATGAAAATGTATTTATCTTGAGGAAGGCACATCCAAAGTGCTGTATTTCTGGACAGAGAATTGCATTTTCTTTTCAGAGAATTACTTGTTTCATATCATTTATATAAAATATAATAGTTAGCAGCTTACAAATTAAAACAGACCTTAGAATTCACTACTAAAGGATTTTTTACCAGAAACTTGTGATCAGACAGCAGGTGATTGCTTCCCAGATACTTTACACAGAGCCCACTGATTTGTATTTTGGGGCTTCAATCCCGTTTGTGTGGATGTTTTATTTGGCGACTTATTCGAGCAGAATGTCTCTGCAGCCTGTTTGAAATAAAGTTAACTTTACTGTTTGCAAAGATAAATTAGTCTTTTGTAACAATAAAGTATTTTTTCTTCCCCTAACGCAGTTCCAGATTCCTATAGACTAATACTGGTAAAAGTGTGGTTTTCCTAACATTGTTGAAAACTCAGAATGATTCTACTGACTCAATGAAGTTGTTAAAGATAATCAGAATTAAGGACACTGTGTTTTGACACTGTGTGTCAGTGGCTTTGTGTATGGGGAAGATGATATAATTTGAAAAAACTTGGCTCTCAAAAAGCAATTGGGAGTGCTGTTTTTTGTCCATGTTGTCTGGCCTTCTCTTCAAACAGTGATACAAGTTGAAACTATTTTGACAGCCTGCTGAATTTTAACTGATTTAATTGCTCTTTTATTTCTGTGTACTTTCAGGAATTATTTACCTGATCTCAGCTCTTGGCCACCTGGCACATTCTGCGCTCTTCCTGACTGTTTCTGCGCGGGATGGGGGTGGCCTTCCCTCTGCTACCAATGCAGCTGTCACAGTCAACATCCTTCAGACTGCTTCAGCCCCTGCCATATTTGAGAGATCCCGGTACACTTTTTCAGTTCCCGAAGACGCACCTGAAGACAGCCCGATCGGCACTGTCAAGGCCAGAGAGCCTCCAAGTAAGTTGCATGCTCAGTCAGAGATTGTATTGCATTTTTGTTGTGACAATTAACTGCAAATATCTGCAGATAATTCTTTTTTTTAAAAACTTCCATATTATTCATTCAGTCTGTCGAGCACTAAATAGTATTTACTGTTGATATTTACAGCAACTGGTGTAATCACTGCTGTATCAGGACGCTCTTCAGAACAGATGGAGGTTTGTGGTACTCCCCTTGGTGGTCCATGGGGATTGGCAACTGCCTCGCTTTTCTTCCAGATGGATTTCTAAAATTCTAAATGGGGAGATGGGAACCATGTTGTGAAAGTGTAAAGAAGGGTTTTTGTGACAGTGTAGCTTGTGTTAAAGCATTAGCCATGCAAGACAAATCTCAGAGCAACAGTCATGATCAGAGAATATTCAGAAGTTTCAGAGAATCTATATGAAGTGCTGCTATTGCTGCTGCAAAAAAAACACACCCCGAACAAAAAAAAAAATCCTCTCTCCAAGCCCAAACAAACAAGCCCCGCCACCCACACACACATTTTCTCAAATTACATGGTGAAGTCCAGATGAATATTTATGGGAACTTTTGAAAATGTATTTAATCCATTTGGTTTTGTTATCATTTTTAGAGGGAAATGGGTTAGCTCCTACCAGGCTGTAGTCATAAAAGACGCTGTCGTGAGTCCACATACCAGCTTGATGATGGATCTGTACGTGTAAGGTGGTAGAGGCAGAGGTTTTATATAAGTTTGATTAGTCAGGTCCTCCCATTGTCGTCTTCTTGGAAGGACAGTGCATTGACCACTGTCCTCAGGGTGAGATAGTACCTGCAGAGCAGCCTTGGTAATAAGCCTGAACCTTTAGATAACTTTTGCTTTAGGTAGCATCTGATGTATAAGTATTATAGCAATGGTCATCCATGAACTAAGTTCAGTAAAATGCAGTTCTTTCAGAGAACTGCCACCTGTTTCATTCCTTGCTATAGTGAATGCCTGTGTGTAGTGAAATTACTCCCATAAGACTAATTTATAGGAGTGTTTTTTCCATATTTTAGATCAGGGGAAAACAAGAGGCTATTATACTGTTTTCTGTATAGAGTTTTATCATACCAGTGAGATGAAAATCAAATGGTGTACAAGTGGACAAACTGTATACAGTCATATTTTACTGAAGGGCTCCCAGGAGAGGAAGTATAAAAAGCCCAAGAAATTCAAACATCTGTGTAGCTTACATTTGTTCCGCTGGATTTAACAGCATGCATTCTTCACAGATGTTCTTACCAACCTTCATGTTATCACTTCATATTTTATTACATTTTTTTGTCGTTATTTCCATTTCTAGATTCTTTAGAAGTGGTTTCTTACAGAATTTCTTCTGGTGATCCACATGGAAGATTCTCTATTGACCCCCAGTTTGGTATCATCCGCACCAAAAACCAGCTTGACCATGAAACTCAGTCTGTTGTGGTGCTCACTGTTCAGTCGCAGCTGGGAAACTCCCCTGTCTACAGTAGCACCCAGGTCAACATATCTGTGATAGATATTAATGACAACCCTCCAGTATTTCTTACCCAATCGGATAAGGTAACTATTTCACATACTCAGCCTCCTGGCACTGCTGTTTACATTGCTCATGCAGAAGACAAAGACAGTGGCCTAAATGGGGCAATCAAATATAGTATTGCAAGCAAGCAGTCAAATGCATTCAGCATTGATCCAAGCCTTGGAGTGGTAAATCTCACCAGGACTGTGTCTGCGGATAAACGGCAGGAATACACTCTACACATAGCAGCTGAAGACTGTGGAAGTCCTCCTCTGACTTCTTCGTTGATGTTGACAGTGATTATTGAAGAGCAGAAATTGGTCCCTACTTTGGTTTTTCAAAACTTGGTGTATCAAGTAGAAATCAGTGAGGCTACCTCTCCAGGTGCCCAAATCCTTCAGGTTCAAGCTCACTCACTTGATCCACACAGCGTTACCTCCAAGCTGACGTATTCCTTAGAACCTAGCACAGATTCTGTTGCATTTGGGGTTTGCTCTGTCACTGGCTGGATTTATCTTCGGAAACATTTGAACTATGAATGTGCACAGATACTAAGTTTTAGAGTCCTGGTCAGCATCTCTGAGCATGAGAACCTCAGACAAAATGCAAGTACATCGGTAATAGTTAATGTCCTGGATGAAAATGATAATTCTCCCATGTTTATGCATGAGAGCTACTTCTTTGAAATGGAGGAAAATCCAGTTCCTAGGGGTGTGGTTGGCACCATTACAGCTGTTGACAAAGACTCTGGAAGAAATGGACAACTTTCCTATTTCCTCCTGTCTGATGGAAAGTATTTCAAGATTAATTCCAACACAGGTAGCATTTTACGATTTCTAATCTGCCTAATATTGCTTTTGGAAAGCAGCCTTCCCTAAGGGTATGGAAGTAAAGTGTAAAGCTTTCAGGAACTGCTGTGAATCTCTTGGGTTGATATGTGAATATTCTAACTCAGAGCTTCACAATGCGGGGAATGAAATAAATCTAATACATGTTCATGAAGAATGAACTAACCCTTAGGGTTTGATTTTTTCATGCCTTTTTTCTGGTCACTTGGTCATAAGTTTCGGTGTTTGACTGTAACAAATAAAAAGGAGTTTGAAGTTATAGCTTTAATAGTTCATTTGAGGAACTTAATTGCCTGTGATCAAGTACAGTTGAGAAGTACAGATCAGCCATAAATAACTGTAAAGGTAACTATGACATTTAACAGTTACAGTGATTTAAAATATTTGTGAAAACTTGTGTAAGTTACATCATAACTGGGTTCATGTTGTACATGGCACCACAGATATCAAATTGGCTCAGAGAAGTTTTGCAGGATACAGGGTGTACTCTGCAGTGGATCCCAAATGCCTGGAGTAATAGGTACTGTGTCCACATGGTATAACACCACAGACCACAGCATGGAGAGCCCAGAGGAAGAGGAAGGGATCTCTGTAAGGAACACAGGCAGTGTAAACAATCTGATTTAGCAAAATGATAGGTAGTGAGCAAAGATCTGCTGTTAAAAATTCTTTTTCCCATATGTCCTGTCCTCATGGGGAGTGAATAGGGTCTCCCAGAATTTCTCTGTATGAATCTCAAAATAAAATTGTCATTTCAAACAGGTTTATGTTGCATACATTTATGGAATTTTAAAGGCAAGTAGAGTACTAGGAGTTGACCAAGAAGATCTGAAATAATATGTGGTTATCTGTATGAAGGACTTTGGTTAACCACAAATGTACAGCTATATTGAGTGTGGTTGAGCAGATAGAGAGAAGATTGGGTCAGATTTATTCACTGCCTTAACTAGAATGTATAGGAGACATCAGGGTTCCTGATTAATATACAGACATTGTGTTGAGAATTTCCTATCCCAGGGGCATAATAAAGGCCATTTGACAGCAGTTAAAACCCTGTGCTCATATATTATCTGTCCTGAAGTGTGGTGAAGAAAAGGCCAGATGGGTTTCTTTGGAAGGTCAGTGCCTTGGTTCGTACTGTTTTATACCTTTGCTCCAGGGCATCCACTGTACAGTAGAGGATGTAATGTCGTACTAAAGTTCAGGTGCAAGCAGTGATTGACAGAACGTTTCTATGGAATGGAGCTTGGAAAGCTGAGGTTTTAATGTCATGAGTAAGGTGTATCAGAAGACATGTATCATTATTTCATGTTAAATGTTTAATTGCATGTAGTAAGGTGAATGCTAGCATAGAGTAAATATCAAACTCCCTTTGTCCTGCATTTTCTTTGTCCATCAGGTGAAATTATAAACTGGGTTGCATTAGACCGTGAAAAACAAGCTCACCACCAGCTGATCGTGCTAGTGACTGACCATGGGTCCCCGCAGCTTAATGCCACAGCAGCTGTGTACATTGCAGTGAAGGACCTGAACGACAACAAGCCCCTCTTCCCCCAGGCAGCGCCCGGGCGGGAGCTGCGCCTCAAGGTGGGTGCTGCTCGTGGGATGCACTGCCTGGCTCCGAGCACCACCCTGCGGCAGGAACCCAAACCCCCCGCTGTGAAACAGTAACAGTATGGCCCCGAAGCAGAAACATAACCTGTTCTTATCTGAGACTTGGGTATATTTGGGAATTTCAAAATTTATCAAATGATTATGCTTCTTTGCCTTGTATACTGTTAGATGTAAAGAATATACATGTATAATTTTACCTATGTATGCAGTAGAATCTCTTTTAATTTCTCTGACACCTCAGTAAAAATTTTTGAATTAGCAATATACAGAGACTGTAACAGAGGATTGCTAGAACTGTATTATTTAACCATTTCCTGAAATGCTCTTTGCACTGACCTTAAATATTACTGAAATGGAAAATAGAGCAACAGATAAATTCTTGTGTTATGGCAAGGAATTTATTTTAAGAATCACTGTTTTCCATGTATATTTGCAAATTATTTATAAACTGCTTGATGACAGGTTTTGGAAGGACAGCCATCAGGAACACTTATTACCACTGTCTTTGCAAAAGACTCTGATTCTGGAAACAACAGTATTGTATTGTATTCAATAGAATCAGGTAAGAATTAAAAGTGTTATTTATAAGAAAAAATACATTGAAATAACTAGAGTTTCAGAGATGCCATGTATACATACAGGACTTTATGTCTATTTTGTCTCTGTTAGAATAAAGGTGCCTGTGTAAATAGACATCAGGACTGTCATACATCTTACGGAGTATCTGAGGAGGCACAAGCAGCTACCTTTCCTCCTGTCCTCCTCTGCCCCGTCTTCCCAGGGGTTTCCTTGCTTGTGTGGCCAGTCAGAGAGCATTGGAACAGCACTCAGAAAATATTAGGACTGTGATCTTGTACTGTACAGTTTACTGTTTCAGTCAGTTGTTTAACATCTTAAAGGAAAGATGATCTCCCTTTTCCCATGACCAATTGAAAATTTTCCTGCTAAAAGAATGGTTCATGACAGTCTGAGACAGGGATCAGAAGGATCAGCAGATAATCTGGGCAAGCAATGAGGCTTATGGTTTTTAGTTTGTGTTTCACCCTTTGTTTAGCACTGTGTTATCCTGGCATAGCGTGGCCACTTAAAAACACTTCTCCTCTTTAGTTTTCCCAATAATTCCTACATGTAGTAGTTCACTTCTCCTGTAAACTATAGAATCCAGTTTTGTTTGCAGTGAAATCAATAACAGAGCAGTCCTAAATTGGAACACGCGTGGGACTAGGGTACTAATACTGGTAAGAGACATAGATGTTATCTCTGTTTTTGCCGCATATCACTTGCTGTGCTTTCAAACAAGAGGGAACTCTGTCTGTAATTAGTGAGGAAAACATGTCTGTTCCTCCTGCTTTGCTTCACTATTGGTTCAAAACAGCAAGAGGAGCCAAGAACAGACCTATTTTTCTTTATTTTGATGCCTGCGGTATTCTATCAGTTTAATGTAATCAATACCTTTTAAGCTTGTTATTTATAGTCTATGATAATTTGCATATAGACCATACTGTTTCATCAGAGCAAGAAAACACTTCCAGTATTTCCATCCACTCAGTGCATTTCCTCAGGTGTTCTTTTCTGCGTAGGCAGAGCTCAAATGTGGGCTTGGTTGGTTTAAATTAATTGCAATTATTTGTCATTGCAGAGTAAAGAACAAAATACTGCAAAGCTACATTACTCCTCACTCTCTTTAAGAGCAAGGGAATCTGTAGCTTCCTCTTGCCCAGACTGAAATTACCAAAAAATTCCTATGGATTATGTTATACTGTGTCTTTATGTACCCTTTTGACTTCTATGGAGTAATGGAAGGACTTTGAGATCCAAATCCAGAAGGGCCAGGGAACTAACTTTGCTCTCTTCCACCAAGAGATGCTTAAAAAAATGAGACATTCAACAGCTCTTGGAAATTTTGCAGCTGAAATGTATGTAGATAATAAAAGACTGTAGGGTCAGTTTATGGCCATAATATTATTCCCTTAATTTGGATACAAGTGACTGCCTCTTCCAGTGGGAATTGGAGAGAATCATGGACTTCTGCATTGTGAACGATAATATTTTGCACAAAATGATTCCCTGTAAGAAAAAGTAATACCCAACCCTTTGTTTGAAGGGTGATGGCCAGGCAACATGGGAAGTGTTCTTCAGGGGTCTCTGCCTGTCTGTATATCTAACTATATCCCCTTCCTTCAAACAGCACATTGGATTTTCTTACTGGCTTCACTGTAGAGCCCCAGAGGGGAGTAAGTAAGAGTTCAAATTATAAAAATTACTAGCAACGCAAAATATAACTGGTCTTGTAAATGCTGTCTCTAGAAAGAACAAAAGGATAAAAACAGCAGCAAAACAACCCACTAAAAGAGCCCTCCCAGCCTTGGAACTAGATATTTTTCCGATAAACAAATCCAGAAACAGCTGAGCTTCTCTGATACTAATTTTTGTTGTTGTTGTTAGTTGGCTCATAGCCTTTAACATCTGGTCTTCAGTTTCATGGTGCAGTTCTTTCCTGGTTTATATTTAAAATAGTATTTTCTAGTTCTGGGACATTGTTCAGTACTAAAATATGAAGAAGAAATATGATCTGATACAGCCATATTTGTTAAACACAAAAACATCAGGTTAATTGGACGACTGCATGCAGACCACTGCTCTTTTCAGCAGTTGAGGGACTGCCACAAGATTAAGAGCTATGAGCATCAGTGTCAGCTGTTAAGCTTGTAAGAGTCACTGAGTAACTTTTAATGTTCTTGAGACCTCAAAGAAATGCCAAGATAGCAACAATAGATTAAGCTATGCAGGAGGGCTAATGACACATGCCAACAAATTATGTAAGGAAAAATCTTTAAAAAAACTGAGGTTTACCCAAGAGATGAATTTCAGCTTCAGAGAAGTGTTTCCTTCAAAATGCCCCTCCCTCTTCCCAGAAAATTAAAATAAATTGTCCTTAAACATCCATGTGTATGGAATGCATGATCATATGGCCATACCCCCACTTTTGTGTTGTCATTCAAAGAGTAACCTAATTCAGAGGGAGGTGAATCCCAGCTATGTGTACCATTCCTTAGTGATGCTGGCAATTGCAAAGTGATTTGCCTGGCCTTCTTTATGACTATCAGTAGCTTATAGCATTTATAACAATAATTAGTCTGTATTTATAGCGCATCATAAACTATTGTTTTGTGTGTTAAGACCAGCACTGGCAAAGTAGAAGCTTTTACAGTTATATTTGGACCAGTTCTGCGGATGCATTAGCACTTGAGCACCAGACTGCTAGGAGAAGCCTAGTTTACATTGCTAACACACACGAATTGGCAAGTGTTGTATGTATGCCTGTGGACAAGCACTTGTTCTCCAGGGTCATTTTCAGGGGCATTCCTAACTTGTAGAGGGCTGCATTTCTGCAGCACCCCCGTTGTGTTCAAGCTATTTGGTAGCCATGGCATTGCCTTCCTCTTTTTTTTTTTCCCTGCAGTCCATGACTGCAGTTTCTGTGGTTGTGTTTGAGAGCACAGAGTTGAGAAAGTGCCTGGGCTTTGGAGAACCTCATGTAAATGGAAGCCTGGCCAACAGGTTGGACAATTCAGAGGTGGAAAATTTAGATGAAAAAGTGTATCCGTTTATTGATAGAGTTGCAAGCATAAGAAGAGACTGGGGTCATTAAAATCTAGTTATCGAGAGATTTAATTTTTTTCCATTCCATGCTTCACTTGCTCTTCTCAATTTCCTTCTTTCTTATCCATATCTCCTGTAATTTCTTGCTTTTCTCTTCATACAAAAAGGGACATCTTTAGGGTGTGTGATATAAGCAGCAGTTGCCTAATTCAGGTGACCTGCAGAGATGAAAGTTGAGCAAATGTTTCTGGAAGGGCAGGGAGCTTTTTGTGCAAAGACCGACATGTTCTTTGAGTGTAAAACTTAAAACCACCTTTTCCCTTATTCCTCATTTTGAACTTCTGAAATAACGAGGAGGAGGATTTGGAGTGTATTTAGAAAGCGAACAGGCTGTCACTCACATGCACTTGCCCTCAATAATCTTGACCAAAAGTATTCAAAAGTGGTCTATCTCTTCTCTTAGTACATGTCATCTATTAAATCAGATGAAAAGCAAGATCTGTCTGTAGCTAGGCTTTTGAAATTCAGAAAATGAAGAAATTGCTTTAGCTACAAAATGTAGTATAAAAGTTTGATTAGTGTGTCTGTAGATGAAGGGAGATCCATTTCATAAGGCTTTTTTTTCCTTGAAGTTTTTTCTGATCTGGAATTAAATGGCTACTCTTTGAAATTGTCCATGAATAAATTAATAATAGACTGATAAAAATACCAGAAAAATAGAAATAAGATGTTTCAGTTTTTACTGTCTTTATAGTGCAGTGCCAGATAAGAAAGATGAAAATAAGAAACACTTTCAAAATGGAAGCCCCAAGGGGTTTTGGTTTTATACAATATCTCTTTCCAACATTATCAGACTTTTCTGTTACTTTTATTGCCACCAAAATATGCTCAAAATTGACTGCTTGATGCAATATTTGGATTTTAGTGGAATTGTAGTCTCTAGTAAATAATGCTATTGGTAATTTCTTTTCTGACCAGCTCTCTTTTATTCAAAAATGTAGATTTTGACCATTTCTTTCTCTTACCAAATAAGCTTCAACCCTTCAGAAGCTCTGTGGACTGACACCTATGTCAGTTGAGCTTAGCTATCTATGTTCGACCTCTTGAAACAGAAAAAGAAGTATTGGTCTTTCTGCTAAGAGGTACTGAATATCCTCATCACTGCTGGAGCGAGGGCGAATCCTCATAGCCTCATGCTCAGATTGTAATTATGTACTTACAATGTTTTTGTTCTCTGATTATTTTTTTTTAAACTAATTTTTATTTTTGGTTCAGTTTGGTAACTGTATCTCCATTTTGATAGAAAAATGAAGGGAATAGTTTTGTGCACTTCTGTTTACTGTTTTTGGGGGGTTTTTTTGTTAGTTCTACCTAGCAGTTATTTTAAATGTCAGTTTTAGCAAAACATTAAATATATATGCATGCAATTCACATTATGTGTTCTGTTTTTCATATCTCCTCTGCCTTTTGCTTAGCTGGGATTTTGTGTCATGAAACATTACATGGAACAAAATAGCATATCTGTGAATGTAGACATACTGTTGGGACCTAAACCAGGAAAGTAACCAACAGCTATTTATTAAAACAGTAATATAACAGCATTAATATTTTGAAACTATCATGAAAAATGCAGAATGCAAGACTGTCTCATTCAATATAATTGTCTCTACATATTGTTTCCTTTTGTTGGCAATTTCCTCATTACGTTCCAGACTGTAAGAGTCAACCCAGAAGGGACTCATGGAGCATTAGAAACCTAGTCAGTCAAAAATAGCAGAAAAATATTGGAAAAAACTCCTATTTGTTGTTTGTGAAAACCTTGTTTTCTAACTATCCTGCTCAGTGTTTTTTCAAATTCTACAAGTGCAAATATTTTACAGTTGCAGGTGAGGTGATTGGATACAAAAATGAACATCTATATGTGCAGCTAACTAATTTGCATGTGCAGATTTGGAGAACATAAACAGCTTCATGGTCACTCAGATGCCTGTAGAAATATAGCTCTTTATGGGTGTTTTGTGTACTACTGCACTAAATTTATTTTTACCAGAGTTCCTTATTAGAATAGCAGCTGTTATGATGCATGACTTTGTTTAACCCACTAGCACACCTTATAAAAAATTCACGTAGCAAGAAGTTGTTTGCATAGTGTTTTAAGAGAGAAGTAGTTATGGCAAATTAGATTTTCTCAGTTTCTGGTAAGGTATACCAAGTAATAGATACTTTCCCATTTTACTAAAAATTGGAGAGTAATTTGTATTGCATTCCTTGAAAACGGGGGAGGTGGGTGTCGGTCTCTTTTCCCAGGTAACAAGTGACAGGATGAGAGGAAACGGACTCAGGTTGCACCAGGGGAGGTTTAGATTGCAAATTAGGAAAAAATTCTTCACTGAGAGGGTCGTCAAGCACTGAAACAGGCTGCCCAGGAAAGTGGTTGCATCATCATCCCCGGAGGTATTTAAAAGAGGCGTAGATGTGACATTTAGGAACATGGCTTAGTGGTGGACTTGGCAGTTCTAGGTTTACAGTTGGACTTGCTGATCTTAAGGGTCTTTTCCAACTCTTCTTATGATTCTAAGTCACAAAGAGCTATTTACTTTTCTGTCATAGAATTTTTCGTTGGAATTCTAGAATAAATGTAATATGATGTAGCTGCAAGTAGTAATTTTAATTAGAAGTTGCTTGTTATTAGCATGTGGCCAGTCATTGATGAAGGTTGTACGCATAATTTCCAATACTCACATGTCGTTCTGCAACAATATACTGTAAGATTTTAGCTAGCCCCAGTTAGCTTCTGGTTCAGAGCACAGGCAAGGCAGGCAGCATCACTGCAGCTGCGGTGTCTGAGGGGTAGATAGGGCTCTTTGCTGACCCATATTCTGCAAGGGACGTGAGCCAGCTGTGTATCCAGCATCAATTACTTGACCCTTCATGCCAGTTCAGAGACTAAAACTTCTTTCTCTGGCCTTGCCTGCCAACTTACGTTGGAAGTAGTAGTGCCAATCCTGGGGTGCTTGCTGTTCTCCTGATGCACACGCCACTGGTGTGAGTAATGTTAGTACAAAATTGAGCAGTTACTTTTGTACTCCATAGAATTTCCCTCTGTAGCTTTCTAAATCCAGAGTAAGTGGTTTATAATAACTACATACTTGATGAAGGAAGAAGTGAACCAAATGAGCCAGAGAGATCCAAATGAGTGCAGCAGGTTCACTTTCCTCTGGGTTCTGCTGTTTCTCACCGTTAATTACAATGTTCAGTATTATGGAGGCGAGCTGAAGAGATCTGCAATAACTCATACCCATTTTTTTCCCCATAGAAGAGGATGTAGGATACTTCCAGATTGATGCTGTCAGCGGGGAGTTAAGAACAACCCGGTCTCTGTCACATGCTGAGAGATCAGACTACAGAATGATGGTCACAGCCAGGGACCAGGGGATGCCTTCACTTCAAGGACATACTGCTGTTTACATCCAGGTACTTATATATTTTGTATGGATAGAACAGTTATGTTAGATTCATAGTTTCTTTGAAAAAACAATTTTGAGAGATGCTAGGGAAAGGAAGAAGTTCAAAATTATAAGCACTTTGTTTCATGGTAATTTTCTTTAGCCGTTTTGCTGTTGAGGGAGGAAATGAGAGGGCAGGCTCATTTTCATTTGTTAAGAATACACAAGAGCATTCTGGGCTGTCTTGCAAATAGATGTTGGTGCTTTAATAGGAGGTCATTATGAACACTGGAAAAGAGAAGGGAAAAACCCGGGTAGGCAGAATTAAAAGCAAATATCAGGAAAGACTGAAAGTGGGGGAGAGAGTAGATAATTCTTTTCTCTACTATGTTACTCTCTTTTCTAAATTCTGTCTCTGTAACCCAGCATAAGGATAGCTTATTCCTTTGTGCTGGTTTATACAGGGCTGCTCTGCATGGGAGTGTGAAATCCAGCGTGTGCTCTTTCCACAGCCAGCCACCTGCTGTTCATCGAGCCACAGTGGGGCTGCTTTGTCCAGGCTGCCTGTGCGCTCCTTTATCAGAGGCTGAATGTCACTGAGACTGCTATTTTCATGTCACCCAAAAGAAGGTTAATTTTAGATAGCTTGGGAAAAAAAAGCTTCAGTCAAGACAAGGCAAATGCAGTTCCCACAGTTAAAGAGATTCATTTTAAAACATTAACTTGGAACTCCGCAGCAATCCCTGATGAATGAAACCCCGTAAGGACATAAACAACCCTCAAAAAAATGTGGCTGGTTGTGTTTGACAAACAGCATAATGTACAGTGCTTTCTTTGTCACATCTGTCCCTGTGATGCTGTCCTGTGTAGAAAGACAGTTGAAGTGCTTCAGAGTAGGAGCAGAGATAGCAGTGTTCCAGTTGTCTGTCTCTGGACCCCTGTGATTCAGAGGGTGAGGGACAGTCTTGTCCCTTTTTTTTAACGTGGGAATGAAAGATAGAGTTATGGAATGACTGGCCAAGGAGCGTTTGAACTCTTACAGAGCATGTTGACTTTGTTTTGTGGCTTTGAGGCATACTTAGAGTAAATATAGTCACAAATAATAAATGATTACACTTTCAGTTAAGGGAAACAATTTTCATTACACTACTCATAATAACAATGGGAAAATATTGCAGTCTTTGTGCTTTTGTTGCAGGTAATCCCACTTCCCAGTGGAGGATCTGTCTTCTCTCAAGATTTCAAGCACTTTGTAGTACCTGAAAATTGTAAACCTGCGCAAGTGTTGAATTCTCTGAAGTGGCCTGATAATCATCTAACAACTAACAGGAAACTGCATTTCAGTATCGCTAAAGAAGATGATGATGCTTATTTTGAAATAGATAGCTTGACAGGAGACCTTTTTCTTTCCAAGGAACTTGACTATGAAACAGCTTCTCACTTCCTTTTGCAAGTTATTATAAAGGATTATAATAATAATCCTACACAGAATAACACTGTCTTTCTAAGTATCGATGTGGAAGATCAGAATGATCATTCTCCATATTTTCAAGATGACTTTGTAGTGATTGGCATAGAGGAAAATGCACCTGTTGGCACTCTGGTTTACACGTTCAATGCAAAAGATGGAGATGGCAGTTTTCTGAACAGCAAAATACAATATTCCCTAGAAATGAGTAACATGGGTGAAAATCCATTTCTTATTCACCCTTCATATGGCACCTTGACCACAGCTTTTCCATTAGACAGGGAGATTATTCACTCTGTGATCCTTACAGTGTCTGCGGCAGACCAGGCAATAAATCTGACTGATCGCAGGCTTGATTCCCTGGCTGTGAAAATTGTTATTCTAGATATCAATGACAACAGTCCCAGTTTTACGTCTTCACCTCTTTGCTATGTCATGGAGGATGTGGAGGTCGGCTTCCTTGTGCACCGCATAATTGCAGAGGATCCTGATGAGGGAAGAAATGGAGAAGTTACATATCACATTCTTTCAGGCAATGAAAACAAAGCATTTGTATTGGATAAAATCACAGGTACTGTAACTTCTGTTCTCTGGAGTTTCTTGTACTGTGCTTCTCACAGTAGTATTCAGGAGTGCACACAATGCAACACTGAAATACCCCATTACTATGGTACTCTACCCAGTTACTTATTGTCCTCAGGGGTGATTACCTTGGGCAGAGCACCACACAAGCATGGCAGTACTACATGCAGTAGGCAAGCTCAGTGAGACTCAGCTCAAAAATTTCTGCATGACACTATTACTGTGTTGTGTAGATGTACTGGAGCCCCTTCCAATAGCACATTAAGGAGTGCGGGAAGAAAGCGTGTGCAGTGAAATACTTCATTCTGGTTTTTGCATGGTGTGTACTTGAACCCAGTGCACACACATATGTTGCTATATGTACACACAAGGAAAGGCAAAGTCAAGATCATGGAATGTGCATTACACTGTGGGTGGAACATGTTCAGTGGAAGCTCAAAGTGCTGATGAATTTCATTCTTCAGCCCCCTGAAATTCTCTGGCTCCTCAATGAGTTCTGTAACTCTTATACCATCTGCACACAAATCCAAATCTCACCCTAATAGTTGCAGTATTTTCTGGTTCTTATTCTGGTTTTTAATCCACTATGTGATACAGCTGACACTGATTTGTAAAGCTCCTAATTGCATAACTTAGGTGTAAAAGAAGACAAATATTTAAGTTAAAGTTAAAAAGTTAAACCCAAAGTTAAATAAAAAGGAATCTTTGAATTTCACTTGAATATTCCATGAATCCCAGTTTCCCTTGATGTCAAAATGAGTATTTCTGGGCCAATTAACACTCTAAAGGGAATCGCAGGGAATTCCAGACTCCAAAGTCTGGAAGCCTTCAGCAGGGGCACAGTGTGCACAGTGATGCTACATTGAAGCTTGTGAGTGCTAGAACAGCTGGGGTCCTAACCTGGACCAGAATACATTTTTAATACCTTCTGTCTTTAAAATAGGACTCTTAACTGCAGCCCAGCTTCTGGACCGTGAGATTCAGGACCGCTACAGTTTGACAGTCATAGCTCTTGATGATGGCAACCCAGCTCTCTCCACCACGCAGATTCTAACCATCGTTGTTCTTGACGTGAATGACGAGACACCGATATTTCTGAAGCAACTCTATGAGACTGCAGTTCGTGAAAACCAAGATCCAGGGGAATTTGTCGTAAAGGTGGAAGCTGTCGATAGAGATGCAGGTAATTTCTGTCCTTTTGTTCTGGACCATAGTAGATTGATCAAATCTTGCTGCCTGCTATGCTTGCGTGTACAGCTGTTGTGCTTTTCCCAAGGTCATGTATGAGTTCTGAGTTTCAAAACATGGCTTTTTGTTCAGACCCTCAACCTTTATTCAAGGCCTGGGGGTATTCTGACTTGCACGCTGGGGTAGCTTCGTCTCTGACTGATGTATTAAATGTAAAATGTGTGCTTGCATGATGCGGAGCGGCTCAATGTACTGTAGCTTTCACGGGAAGATAGACAGCCCGCTCTGGTTCTAAATCAGCAAACAATGTTCAACTCAGTCAAAGTTAATATTTGAACTTTTTTTTTGCTCTTAATCAGAGCGTTTTGAATAGTTTTAAAACTGTTCACTAGACAACAGGACCAGCAAATATGCACTAATCTTTTCTGACCAGAGAGGGGCACTGTCATCCAAGATTTTCCAGCTAGTTGAGCTGTGAAGGGATCGTGGAATCTGCTCTGGATTACAAATAGTTTTTTACATACATGAGAATGTTAATGCATTTGCTTTTCAAACATACATGGAATGGACGAGTAAGAAGGGGTGGTTCATATGCTCTTAGAATCAAAGGTAAGGACTAAACGTGGGAGAGTCTTTGCTAAGCAACAAAAAATTCCCTCCAGTTCTTCAACTACCTGCTCTATTGAAATGCATACGATGTTGCAGGTAGTCTGTGTGCTGGAGAGACCACGCGCAGTGGTGTAACATGAAGCAGTTACACAGAGTCTGTGGTAAAAATAAAATCTGGAAAGAGATTTAAATATTACAGTACTACTGCAATTGGCCCAAAGTTTGTCTCGACCTTGTGACTTTCTTTTTACTTTGGGTGCACTTTCTGCACATCTTTAGAATTGTTTAAAGTGGTGCTATCCAAAAAATAGATGAAACAATAGATCTTTTTAGCAAAATAATTTTCTGTGTTCAGTAAGATTTGTTGTTTTAATGTAGAGCACATATTGATTACAAAAGGCTGACGTGAGCTCAATAGAAGTGCTGTATAGGAGAGACATTTCCCCACAAGCATGTAAAGTATTTAGAACTTAGGACTGGGTGGGTAGCCCTGTTTATGAAAATCTTCATGACAACTGAGCAGCATTACAGTCTACCGCTGTACCTCGTTCTTCCAAGTATTTTCTTTCTTTCGTGAACCACACTATTAAAAAAACAAAACAAAACAAAAAAGCAGCATTTGAAGTAAAAAATTGCAAGATAATAGAGAAAAGAAGTGGGAGTTTGCTTGAATTCCTCTCCCTCCTTTCTCCATCCCTTATATTTATTTATTGCATGTATTGTGGGAAATACAACAGAAGGGAAATTTTGGGAGCCATTAGAAGGAGGGAGCAGGGGTGGCTTGGCAGGGTGGAGAGGAAAGACATTCCAAGTGTACTGGGTGGCACAGTGTAGTCCTGCCTGTGCAGACGCTTTGGGCAGGAACACTGTTGTGGTTGATGGTTCCTTCCTGCTTTTTTTTCTTTTTTTTTTTTTTTTTAAAAGTACATTTTCCAGTCCTTCTGTTGCGTCTTTTTCTCACATTTGCCTGATTTGGCCTCATGTCATGTCTGTGTAACAGCACTGTCTGAAACAAATACTGAAATGATGCTCATAATGTAAGAATATAGGATTTATACAGGAGTCATATAAACATAATGCTACTCTTCTTACATTTTTGGAGCAGAATTTTTGAATAAGACGACTCCTTTCATGCTGTACTTTATTTTTTACATCACTTTTTTTTTTTAATTTTTATTTGCTCTTTACATTGCAATTCCTATCCCAGTAATATTTGCATAGTGTCAGTGGAGGACTTTCTTCCCATCTCAGCTTTTTTTTTTTTTTTTTTTTCCAGTTCATGTGTTCCCTGACTGACCACGGGGAGGAATCCTTTTTACTGACAGTATCAGCCATCATCAGCCTTTTGTTTTATTTGTCTTTTTACTTCATTCCCTGTAAGGGAAGAGGGAGAGCAAACAGCCATCACCTTCTTTGTGTTTGACCCAAGATCCAAGCTTTAAACTTAGTTCCAGCTTGAAATGTCATCTTTTTTTTTTTTCTTTTGTGAATCACGACTAAAATTTTTGCTTGTAATGATTTTCTTTCATGTTGATCTCAATGTGGATGTCTTATCATATGGATGTGGGAAAGCATACAACACATGGGAAAGATACAGCGTATTTAAGATAGGTCGGGGGTTTGTCTTGATATACGTCTTTGCAGAAGCTCTGAACGAACCTAACATTTGTCAAGGTCTGCTATTAAGCTGATGTGCACCTCTGTGGTTTGGTAGTTATGCCTGCAGCCTTAGAAGAAAAATCTCAGAAGGTTTATAGGGACTGACTGGCTTAGTTACAAGACAGGGCTCACTGCCATTCACCGGACATTTTGTCTTGCTCATATTCATGGATTATCATGGTTTTAGCAATACTAGTATTACAAAGATGAGACTTGAGCTTAGATTTTGGGGTAGGGGAGACATTTGTTCCCATTGCTCTTCACTGGTGTTGGCACTAGGCATATCCACAGTGTAATGCCATGGCTGCTGCTTCCAAGAAGCTCTGGGAGCACAGGGGCTGCCTGTGCTGTGGTGGGGGAACAGGAAAAGGGGCTGGAGCTCTTCCCTGGCTGCAGCTCAGGCACCACACATCCAACCTGCCATTTGGCCTGCAGGGAAAGGGGACCGGTGGCAAGGAAGGGGCTTAGCTCCTCCTCCAGCTCGTAATGTGTGGGACAATAGTTTGTCTCTTATTTCAGTTTGTAATTTCAGCCCCCAAAATGTGACTAGCACTACTGAATAATTAACCAACAGGTTGGAACAAGTGCAAACGTGTCACCTGCTGTGCCATGGTATGTGACTGTCTAGAGTCGTCACACTCTTCTCTTGGACAGGCTGTGCAGCTTTCTCCTACTGCCAGGTGAATGCTCCTAGCAGATAAATATGAGAAAACAAGCAGTAAGTGCTTGGTAAATAAGTGTAATGAAAGTGTCTCATATCTGTGCCCTCTAAGAATTAAAAGGTTTCATTTCAACAGTGTGTGAGTAGTCAGCTTGCATGGCACCTGTATGCTTTTCCAGTTTTTACAGTAATCTGTAAAAAAAGTCCGTTGTGAAATCTGGCAGTGAAGGCACTGGATTGAAGCAGTTCAGTTGCAGGAGACCAAAGGTTAATAGTTAATATCAGCCCTGCAGTGTCATGTGTCTTTTTTTCCATCTGTAGCATTGTTGATTAAAGATAGATAAACGCAGGCAGAGCTATGAATATCTTTTTAAACGTAATTGGATGGTATCTAATATGGGTGGATCAGATAGTGTGTGTTGGTAACCTTAAACTTTCAAGGTATTCTCCTTGATTGTCCTTACTGCTGTGATTTTTCTCCTTTCTTCTGGAAAGCTGAAAGGATTTCTGTAACTCATTTTTCCTACTGCTGTGTATTGTGTGAATATGTCCCTCAACTTCAGGAGTAAATGCATTTACAGTAATAATTCTCTTAATTAAATTTCAGTAGTGTTGTCAACTACTTAGCAAAGCTATTCAAAGGCAAACAAAGGAAGTCATGGATGTTAAAAACTGTAGGCTCTGTTTCTTCTCTCACACTGGTGTTTCTCTGTAAAGTCCAGTGCAGATTGTCCTGTTTTCAACTGCAGCAGATGAGAACAGGCAGGCAGTGTTTGACTCTGAATAACAGTTTTCGTATGACGAGGAGTGCTGTAGTTTTCCAGGTGTGCCAACTGTCCCTACCCCACTAAAAGACCAGTTATTGGTTGGAAAAACACAGAATGATTGAATGAAACTTAGAAAAACTTACAAAAAAGAAAAAAAAAAAAGCACAATAATACAAACACTTCAAGTATAATGTAAAATTAAACTCATTACAGTTAGTAATATGTGTGATGGAGATAACATTATACTTTCCTCAGGAGGGTGTTGAAACTAGAAGAAATATGAAAGAAATTATTTTATAACCATAATAGGCAAGATTTTGGAGTCACATTTCTTGTTTGATTCAGGCGGGCAACTTTGAAAGAAAGGTTTTTAAAAGCCTGTACAATTTTAGCCTATTTTCTAGAGAAAGACAGGAAGGTTAATATCCCTATACTATTTACAAATGGTAGGTCTGATTAGGAACTGAATGGAATTGGCATTCAGAAAAATTTGGATGGAAAGAAACTCTTTAACCTTCCCTTCTGGAAATCCTGCACAACTTTATAAAGCCAAGCAGTAGCATTTCAGAGACTGGCTACAAGAGGGAGTAGTCTAAAAGACCTGAGATGTGCTGTGGGAATGTCCACCAAATTGGCTTTTCTGTTGAAGACAACTAGTAAATGGCTGCCCTGTGAGCCCTGATGGGACTTAGGCACCTGCTTGCTCACTATTATGAATATTTAGAATTTGTGGGCATGCCAAGAAGTGGGTATTTTCGCTGAATGTTTATACTGTTCAGTGTGGTACTGTATAGAGACACTTGCATTGGTTCTAGTGAGGTTAAGTGGAGAACAAGAGCAGCTCGGTACTCTGCCTGACATCCTGTTGAGAAATTAACTACCGCAGGGAGATCAAAAGACAAACACACGGTTTCCACGGTCTAAGTTAATGCTGTCTTGTACCACGTTGATATGTCAGCGTGTTTGGAGACATGCCCTGAGTACCTAGAAAAGTTGCTGGGTTCACTTTGAGTGGCTGGAAAACTTGGGCACAAAGCAGCATCTGGACAAGGATTTTGAAGATCCAAATTTTAGATTTGGATTTTTTATGCTAATTAAGAAGCAGTTACTCACTGCATTAAAAATAATAATTTCATCCATAACCCATTTCCCAGAGGGAAGAAGGGACAAATCTGTGGACCTGAATGTGAGGAGAGTGGCTTTGTTTTACTAAGGTTTCTGATCTCTTTTCAAGGACTGAATTCCTTGCTTCGGTATGAAATCTTACCAGGAACTGGTTATGAGAAATTCAAGATGAACCTGGACAGTGGAGAACTCGTAACAACTGCATCACTGGACAGGGAAACCCAGGAGGTTTTCAGTATTAAAGGTAACAGTGTGAAATATCTATGAGTGCCTGCAAAATGTGAAATGAGAATGGGTGTGGTGTTACTATCAGTGTTACTTTTTTTTCATGCTGTCTGAATAAGATGGAAGGGGTAAGATTTTCAGGTACAGAAGAGCATATGCTTTTTGCATAGCACAAATAACTCTCCTATTCTGCTATTAAGGAACATCTATTGTTGCACCCACAATAATTGGATAAAATTTGCTTTCTTTTTATTAATCTTAGTTTTGGTTCGAGACAGTGGAACCCCGTCGCTGTCGAGCACAGTGACAGTTATCTGCACAGTGCTGGACGAAAATGATCACTCTCCCACATTTCTTCTTCCCAACTCTGAGATCCATATCCCAGAGAACCAACAGCCTTCTGTCGTTTACATTACCCGGGCTGTAGATATGGATGCTGGCAATAACGGAGCTCTAAGATATAAAATAATTGGTAAGTTACACTCCATCATTTTCGTTAGTATAAATCAGGAAGTATATAAACAGGATTATCCACGTTTTAAACGAATCTTGAATTTACCAGGCCTCCCTAGCTCCCATCTTGTCCACATGCTTCTTTCATGTGGGAAAAAAAAAAGATCTTTCACCCCTTTGTCAGCATTAATAAGCACTTTCCAGGCATACTTTCAGTCTGCTTTTTGGATTTGAAATAGTACAGAAAAGAAAAACAAAAAACTACCAAGTGCTGGAAGGAGGCATTAATCATGAAGCCATAATTTTGTCCTTTTTGTTATAGTTGTGGAAGTTCTGAATGTAAATATAGCTTTGCAAATAAGTACAAGAATTAATCTAATTTTATTTATTTAATTTTATTTATTTAATTCAATTTCATGAGAGCTTCTTTCACCCAGCAATTAGTAATGTCATACTTGGTTTTCATATTGCCAAACTCTCCCTATGTCTGCTATGCCAATGTAAGCTCCGCAGCTGTTCAAAGCCTCCTGTAATATCTTTGCACAAATACAAGTTTGCTGTGCTTCCTTTGGTTTGGGGCTCTCAGTAATAGCTCAAACGTAGGCAGATAGCTACTGTGGTAACAGCCAACATTTTTCTTTGAAGAAATAGTTATGAATTCCTTTATGTTTTCTTGGTTTTAATTTCACAACCTTTTATTATCTTTAATTTAATTACTTTTGGTCTTTCTACATGTTACAAAGTATGTACGCCATTCACTTGTTACTAAAAATGCTGACTTTTCTGTCCACTTTTTCATATTTACCTTCCCCTTCCCATGCCTCCCAATTCAAGACCTTGCAAAACTATTCACTTTCAAGAGACAGGCTTGTAGAAGAGAACAAGAAGCAAGTAATTACAATTGTCAGCAATACTTTATAGGTTTCTGGAATTTGTAACTAAGGTTGGGAAGAGGTCACTTTATGTGACAGCATAGTTGCAGGAGATCTTATAAGGTGTGCTGCTTTGGGAACAAAAAGACAAGCGTCTGGCAAAATAGCCACTCCGTAAATTGATATGACATTCTGTATTTACTGTCATTGCCACCCATTGATTTAAATGAAATGCAGGTTTTAATTCGTTTAAGAGGAATAGAATATGTGAAAGGCACATGAGCACAGCAGCTGTATGTGCAATTGGATCATGTTATTGCAATTAACATAGTGGTATTCACAAGGGATTCCTTTTTCAAAAGCAATTGTTTGTGATAATTTTATTTTTTTATGTGTTTGAAAGGTGGAAATGTTGATGAATACTTCACACTGAATAACACTTCAGGAAAATTGCTGGTCACTCGTAGCTTAGACAGAGAAGATGTCAGCAATTTCACTCTTGTAATTGAGTGCCGTGACCTAGGCAGTCCCTCGAGAAGCTCCACTGCACAGCTCCATCTAACAGTCTTGGATGAAAATGACCACAACCCGTTGTTTGCAAAGACCCAGTATCAAATCTCCGTGAGAGAAGACCTAGAGGAAGGCTCAGCCATCCTGGACCTCTTTGCTTCTGACAAAGATGATGGCCTGAATGGTGAAGTTACATATTCCCTCATTGATGACACCTTCGGAGCATTTGCTATTGACAGTGTAACGGGATCTATAGTTACTACAAAGGCACTGGACCGGGAGACCAAATCCCAATATACATTTAGGGCTGTGGCGAGTGACTGTAGCACCCATTTGCCAAGAAGCACCACTGTCAGTGTCGTGGTGCACATTGATGATGTCAATGACAATGATCCCATTTTTTTGCAGAATCCTATCAGGGCCTTTGTGCCTGCTGAAACCCATGTGAATGAGACCATAGCCACTATGAGAGTGGAGGACATGGATCTGGGATCAAATGGAGCTGTTGTTTTTAGTTTGATGATAGCGGAAACTGTATTTCAGATCAACACGAAGACAGGTGACATCATTCTTCAGGAGCCCTTGGCTTCCAAGGACTTCAGTACCCAGCTGCTAGTGATGGCTTCAGATCAAGGTATCTCACCTCGAACAGCCACAGCTATGGTCATTATCTTTACAGAAGAACAAGAGGAGGAGATTTCATTCAGCCATAGCCTATATGAAGCAAGCGTACCTGAGAACAGTGCAGCAGGTGGGTACAATATCCCAATTTGTGTTCTTGCAGGTGCTGATGTCCCTTTCTTTTGGAACGGTAATTGTAATGAGTAGCATAGGGAAAACTTTTTCCTGTGCAGTGGCAGGAAAAAGTTAATTTGGATGTAGCAAATACCCATCTGCCCTTTTCCAGTGCACCAGCATGAAAAAGAAGCATTGTCTGTTAGTTGGAGGCATTGTCTGGATATTGAGTTTGCTGCCCTTGTACAACAGTGATGCTCACATTAAACAGAAAGCTCTCTTGTGGTGTGTTTCCATCCCTCAGCCTGGAAAGATCTGATCATCAGCGGGTTCACTTTCTTAGCAAAATAACTTTAGTGGTGGATACCATTTACTCATTATTTCACTTGTTAATGCACAAAAGATCAGATGAGATGAGTGGTGTGTACCAGTTGCAACATGACATTTCTTTTTTTTGCAAAACCCTTCATGAACTGTAGTAGATTTCAGAGATACTCTAAAACCTTACTGAAGTTTTCGATTTTGCAGAAGAAAAAGAATGGGGGGGTAGGGTGAGGTGAAGGGGAGAGAAGTTCGGAGGCTGTGGTACATTGTCACTCGAACAGGCTTCTACAGTGTATCTCCAGGTATAAGCTGTGCTACCTATAGACAAACCAGCTTCAGTCACAAGGTGCTTACAGATTTCTTTATTTTTATTCTGTATAATGAGAAGAATTACTGCTCTACTTTTTATCATTCAGAGAATATTAGCGGTTATGCCTCCTGCCAATTAGGTATGGTAAGTACCTTTTTCTGCTTCAGGGGATCGTCTCATCCTAATGAGGGGCAAAAAGGAGTGCCTTTCACATCTTTCTGCCCACAAATCTCACTGTAGAATTGACCAGACATATTTAGAGATCTGACCTGCACTATATTCTTGGTTCAAACACTGCCTCATGAGGTTCACCTTGAACAAGTCATTTATCGTCTTTATAGTTCACTGAATTTCACTGAATTTTTAGAGTTGGAAGGGACCATAAAGATCATCTAGTCCAACTCCCCTGCTGAAGCAGGATTGCCCAGAGCATGTTAGAGCAAGTTCAAATTTCCCTCAGCAAAATGAAAGCAATATTCCTTTATATCCTAAGGGTATTGTGAGACTAGTGAATTCTTGGATCTTGAATAACAGCCTATATATTTATTAGGAATCAGTAAAAAATAAATGTGTTAATAATTTTGGAAAACCAATCAATATTCTTGGATAATTATGAACAGAATAGAGAATGAAGGGTGAAGATGGGTGTTGCAGTAATTACTGCTGTGATTACTCAGCCTTTCCTTTCTCTGTGCCTGTTTTGAACCACAAGCCAAATTTTCAGCAGTGTATTTTAAGAAAAAGATAATGCTGTGAGTACTATGGATGTTTCAATTAACAGACCAAAACTAGGCATTAAGGCAATTTTTTTTTTTAAATTAAGTGACTTTTTTAAACCATAGATGAAATATTTTTGTTTCAGGCTATTTTTAAAAAGCTGTGATCAGTGATCAAACCACCAGGTTAGAGCGTCCTTCTAGCTCTCTACCTGTCTGTCAAAAAACATGTGAGGTTTTGGAAAATGTGGAAGGCTTCCAACAGGAAAGACTGGAGCGTGCAGTAGCCTGGTGGTTAGAACACTCCCCTGAAATATGAAAGGTATAGATTCAGGTCTCCTCAGGCAGAGGAGCATTTCCCTTTCACTCCATACTGAGTACTCTGAGTACAGAACCTATGGGTTAAGAAGTTCTTTTTTAAACCGGTGCTTCATTTATTGCTTCTCTTACAAATGCAAAAAAAAAAAAAAAATCCTAAATACGTTTGTCCTGACATTTAAAAAATACTTTTTATTCCTTGAATTTGACCAGGATTTACAAGTTGTTTTGGACACCCTAAAACTGAATTTTTCTGTGCATGAGTCACAGATACCCAGGCCTTCAAGCTCTGTTTTACTAACGTCAGCACTGTACAGTAATTAATTGTGTCACTTTGCAAAGGAGAGCCTGCCCTGGGGGAATTGCTGCTTCCAGAAGATACAGATCAGATGTCACAGCATGTGTGTTAATCTCTTGTTTTCTGTTTTACCATTGATGTACCCATTGAGAGTCAGCTGTGGTGATGTATGGGGGTGCTCCATCCTAGGTGTCTGGAAAGCGGAGAGACCCAGGGTGTTTCCAGAGGTGAGCCCTGGGCTCTCAAATTTTGTCTCTCCCTTGCTGTAGCAATCCTGTATTTTCAGAAAGTGTCGTGAGAACCTATTTGTCAGCCTTCCCGGGGCAGTAAGGTCAATACCCTGGAGTTTCAGTCTTTTCAGGGGAGATGGGCTTAACCTGCATTAATCCTGCATTAAAATTTCTTTCTAGTTAAGAAAAAATAATAAAAAGGAAGATAGATTTTGTTAGGAAACAAGTATTGGTTTAAAGAATGAACATAAATTTCAGAGCTTTACAGCAATAGACAAGCTAATCTGATCCTAAATTTTCCTAAGTGTATATACATTCGTGAGTCAAGGTAGATAATCCAGCCTGAAATTAAGGAGATGCCCCAAGGAACTGAGATAACAGAATGTTCTCCCGTTCCGTCTATAGAAAATGTAAATAAGATTCTATTTTAAGTTGTTTTGATTAAAAGAAATTTAGCAAAGCTTCAGGGTAAACATTAGGGTTTCATCCCAAAATTTTAGTTTGTATATTTAATAAAATTCTGTTTGCTAAGAAGATCAAATTCTTTTAAGAGTATGAGAGATTTTACCAAATACTAATATTTTTTTCGCTCTGTTTGTAGTATTTACTTATTTATATAAGCATAAGTAAATATCAGTTATTTTACACTTCCGTGGGGAAAAAAGCACGATTATAATTAAAACTCTCACACAAGTTAGCGTACAGGATATATGTGATCCTGGGACCCCTACAAGTATGAATGGTACCAGTGTATGCAGTCCAGGGGAGATTTACATTACATACTGATTATTTGTAGAACTGGTATTAATAAATGTGGCTTTTCCTCCTAATTTTCTTTCTGCCTTAACTAATAGAGTGGGAAAACTTTAAGTTTATTTTAAAAAGAATAAAAAAATCTGAATAGTATAAACGATGAAGGCCAAAGCCAAGGGTCCTTAGTTTTAATTTAGTCTAAACTTGTCAATTGGGTGAGTGCCTCAGGAACTGGTCCTTGTGGTCAGATTTTCTTTAAGTGTTTGACCTCCAAGTTTAAGGACCTTCAGAAAGCCCCATTCTTCTACTTTTTGTTTAATATTAAATATTTAATGTCTTTAAATATTATAAAACTGCATT
The DNA here is from genome assembly GCF_964106895.1 of Numenius arquata. Taxonomy (NCBI): domain Eukaryota; kingdom Metazoa; phylum Chordata; class Aves; order Charadriiformes; family Scolopacidae; genus Numenius; species Numenius arquata. The sequence continues at coordinate 38,759,733 of NC_133580.1, read as the reverse complement.
ACAACAGGCACTCAGAAGCCAGTCAATAAATAATCAAGTCACTGCAGTCTCCAGAGGGTAAGAAACCGTTATTATTCACCGAGCTTTCACTTGAATGGTTGTTTGCATAGCACTTCATTGGAGACAGATTCACCAGTAAAACTTGTTAACTTATTTGTTTGTGGTTTTTTTTTAATAGATATAAATTATGTCGCCTCTTATTCTGTAAGTCATCTCTTACTCTTTATGCTCAGTTAGCTTTTTCTTTCATTAACAATTATGACATCTCAAGAAGTAATGGCAAGGATGAACTGGGGTTAGATGAACAAGGAGGGAAAAAGAGATTGCTATAATGAGTACAGAACAGAGAAAAACAGTGATATAGATTATACAGTAGCTCAATTCTGGTGTGCATGTTATATCCGAACACAGAGTACAGCAAAAGTATTTGAGTCTGTTTGGCCAGTTAGGCAAATACTGCCCATGCTGCCATACTTCAGTTTCAAGTCAGTAGGCATAACGTAAAGGTTATGTTCGCTATTTAAAGCGCTTAAGATATTTCCAAATGCAATCAGGTTGTCTGATTGAACTGGAAAATAACCCTAAATACAAACATTTTAAATCATTTTTCACTTCCTTTAATATTCTTAACTAATCCATAAATTGATTGCATAGCGTTTCAAGCCAACCTGACTGCGTTCTGCTATGATCCTGTTCTCCCTTCTTCCTCACTAGCTTCAGTGCTGATCTCATCCTCGTCATGCTGTTTCAGTGTGCTCTGCAGCTATAAAAGCTGCCTTTCTCCTAATTTTCTGCAGTTTATGTGTCACATGTTATGACCTCTGCTTGAAGCAGTATTTGAATCGTGTACTTGAAATTGCGAGCTCCGGTGGATGGGTACTGTCTTTTGCTATTTACCTGTATAGGGCCTGTTTGTGTCACAGCAGACCTCAGAGTTTGGTTGTATTTTTTTGACAACGAACTGTAAAAATATACTGCTTGAAGGAGTCATTTTCTGTGAAAGGTACCAGAAACAAGAAAATTTTTTCTGCCAAAAAAGAAGTTTCAAACAATTTTGAAAACAATTCATGAAAATATGAAACTTAAAGGGCTAGGATTTGAGGGCCCAGTGCAACAATTTATTAACTGAACCCCTGAAAAACATGGATTCAAGTAGAAGTGCTCCTGCTTCCTTTACTTCTGCTAGTTTTTCTTCTTAAATACGCAAGCAAACAAACAAAAAATCTGCTGACAGTATTAGAAGATAAATAGTGACATTCTTTGGACCTTGAATTTTTTTCTTATCTTTAACTCTGCTCCTGAGGATGGTTGCCCTTGCAGGCTTCTGTAGTAAATCAAACTTGCCCAGCAATGAAAATTCAACCTACAACCACCTATTTTAATTCTTAAAAAAACAGTGCAGTGTTCATATCAGTCTTTATCTGTTGGAAGGTTGGATCTTACTTCTAGAACTTTTCTAGTAAATATATTGACTAGTACAGAAAATTATATCTATCAAAATCAGCATATTTTTGCTTTTGACAGTCAGATTTTAGGAGCAAATGACAAACCACCTAAAAACAAAATTTCCTGGTTTTAAAAATTAATAAGTAATGAAGCTAAAATAAAAAAGGTAGCAGATAGTTTTAAGAGGAATGTTTCCTCTCATTTTTACGCTAAAGTCCTTTCCTCCAACGTCCAGGACACTGAGCATGAACAACATGCCCTTTGTAATGTAATAAAATAGCTAGTTGTCTGTAATGCTCTTTGGAAGAGTTCAGGTTGCACAGTAACCTCATTCCATCACGGTTGCATGGAATCAATTACAATTAAATTACATAATTAAAATACTTTAAAATCAATTACCATATATACTAAAGAAGTTCATAACTTACTTGAGAAGAATATTTTTTTTGAAATATTGATAATGCTTTTTAAACTTGCTACGTTTTTGTTAAACATGATGATTCTGAGCAGGATACTGTAGTCTGTTCCACATTTTTCCTCTAATCCTGTTTCAAACAGGATTTTTTTTCATTTCTCTTGTATTCTATATTAAATCATTGCTCTTTCCATTGAATTTGGATTCTGCTTGAATTGACACATAGCTATGCACGTAGTTTCATCTTTTCATTCTCTCTGTTAGATGGCTAATTAAAATTTTAAAGAATATTTCATTTCAAATGTTGTTTAAAAATCCAAATTGAATTCAGATAAATGAAGGATAAATAAACTTTTTATCGTGATTCAGGGGTAACATGCATTCCTATGATGCACAAAAGAAGGACTATTTTCCTTAAAAGAATTCATGAAAAGGTAAGATTTAAATGACCAAAGACAGCATAACCTGAATAAAAGGAATACATATGACTTCAGGTAAGAGGTAATTCTATTGGTACATGGGAGTTTGCAATTAGGAAAAGTTAAAACTCATCCTTTTATTTAAGCAGGTCATGAAATTATGATCAGATGAGTAATTTACTGGGCAAGGAAGGATTGTCAGTGCCTTGCCTATGAAGTTGTAATACAGTGAAAGTCATGGAGGAGTTGTTTTTATTTGTCTACTATTTTAATTCATGAATAAGCAGCTAGCCTAGTATACAGGAGTTTGGCTATGCATCTGCTATTCATCACAGTAATATAAAATTAGCATAAAACCTTCTAAAGTGGACATGATGAAAATGTCTTATTGCTTCCATAGGTACACCACTTCTAACTGTAGAAGCTTATGAACACAAACATACAGGAGAAAACATAAAATACAGCATCTTCAGTGACAAGGAAAACATATTCTCCATACACCCCACTACAGGTACGTTTTTATAAATATATTTTTTTTCAATTCTCTGTGTGTAGCTTAAAGAGTGTGGTCTCCAAAATATAGCAAGTTCCTAACACAAGAAGAAGGGATAGATTTCTTAGAGTATTACTCTCCTGTTACATTCGTAAAACCAGGGATATGGAGAGACCTGCACTATTGTAAACTTGACATGGAAAGAAGTTGTACACCACTATACCAGTTTCAAATGCTCAGTTCTGATTAACTAATGTTCACCAGGTATTTGGAGTTGATAAACTGCTGCTTTGTGATCCAAGCTGAGACTCCATCTTGTGTCTCATCATAAAGTTGCCCAAAAACTCAATAAACATAATCCTTCAAAATACTCCTAATGTAGGGAGCATTAGACCCTTGTTGAGTTTAATGCTCTTTGCACTAGGCAAACCTTGACAAGTCTGAAAGTCATGTTTGTTTATTTTTTTGGTGATTGTATTTGTGTTCTGCAGCAGGTCTGTGTTCACCTGCTCCTCAGTGAGGAACTTCTGATGGCAGGAGAGTAGTGTGTTCCCCTTGTGCTTTTACGTGCTCTCATCTAAGGCATGTAAGAAAGCATAGCTTCTCTGGTTGCCTCTCAGCTCCTAAATATCTGCAGCAAAAGAGTTTGCTTTCTGAATAGCTGGAGTCTTTCTGGGATGGCATAGACACTGTCAGTGGTTTTCCTTGGAGTCTAAATAGGTTGTACGCTTAACAAATGGCTTTCTCCCTGAATTCCTGGAGGCTTTAATTTCTGATTATTCTAATGTATCCAGGCATCAAGTTGTGTACTCCTGTAAAGTTACCATGTTTGATGCTGATGGACAGTAAAAATAATTTTGTTTTTTTTTAGATGAGGGGCACTTAAAGTGCATATACTTGATTTCCAAGTCCTTCTTATTTCACTGAAATAAAGCTGGAAAGATTAATCTTAAAGAACATCTTAGAGCCAGACAAGTTTATGCCCAGAAAGTGAATCTTCTGTGGTATCACCTCCAAAAAAAAGGAAAAAAAGAATCAAAACAAATTTTCTTTTTTTTTCTCAAGCCAGTCTGAAAAGAGTTTACATGATGTTTTTAAGAGTCTCATAAGCACTGTCTTCACAAACGATCATGGAATTTCTATAGCAGTGGATGTCAAAAGTCTTCTTTTGAGATACTTGAGCCATTGAGGTTACTTCAGTTTCCTTTCTTCTGAAACCTGTCTTCTGTTTCTTAGAAAACATTATTTGAAGTGTAGCCCTTCAGGACTTCTTAAGAACAGTTCTTACCTCAGCATTAATTTCAACACCAGTAACTCTCTACCCATTGTTTTTACAGCAGAAGTATTTTGAGCTATATCGATGCCCTTTCTATCTTAGCTATTCTAAACAGCCAAAGGTGTGCTCTACTTGTCTTTTCAAGTGCTGATGTTAATTAACCCCATTTTGGAGAAGATTTTGTGCTATTTTAGGGGATTTATTATAATGTAGAGTCATATAAAGCATGTAGGAAGTGACCCAAAGACATGAACTAATCTGTTGTCTGACAGAGAAAAGGAATCAGCTCTGCGTAAATAGACAGAAGTTCGTCTATCGTGTTCTTAAAAACCTCCAGTGACAGTGATTCTGCAAACCTCCTCAGTAGTCTGTCTTGGCAGTTGGAAAGTTTTTATTCATATTTATTTGAATGTGTATTGAAAGAATTTAAAATTATTACTTCTTTTTGGTAGAATAACAACTGGAGGGAGGTGGGGTGTGCTCACTGCATCAGAAGTCAGTGTTTTACCTCTATGTCAGTCAGATACAGAAATTGGTACAGCTATTGCCTGATTTGGGTACAGATGGAGAACTAGATGTGGCATTCTCAGATGAGGACCCAGAGTCTCCTCAGACACAGGTGCCACATGTCAAGGAGCACATGGCACACAGCCAGTTTCTTCCTTTCTATCCCTCTATGAGTCAATCTGCTTTGTTTTAGGACATTGCCAGTATAGTGGCTGGTCAGTGAAAACTCAGCTGTCTGAGATTTGTACAATAACTAGCGTGCAGGGGGTGATGTTAGGTAGAGGAAAGACAGGGTGGGAAGCTTGCTGCAATTCTGTCGTGTTCAGTGAAGGAGACCACAAACATTAGGGATTTCATAACTGCATTTGTGGGTGTTTTCTCCTGACTACGTAAGGCTTATATTGATTTATCTGATTTTATTTTTATTGTAATAATCCAGGTGCAATCACAGTAAACAAGCCAAAGTCTCTTGATTATGAAGTTAAGAGTAAAATACATCTTTCAGTTTTGGCTGAAAATAGCTTGAATTCAGCACTCTGTGGAGTGACAGTTTTGATTCAAGATGTGAATGACAATGTACCTAAATTTGAGCAAAGCTGTTACAAAGTGTCAGTATGGGAAGGCCAAAGTCCTAAAACAGACATTTTACAGGTAAGTAGAAATATATCTTCCAAAGCCTAGTGCTGTACTTAAAAAGAAGTTTGATTGATCTGTTCGTGACTACAGTCCTGCTAGGTCTATTCTGGACTACTGTAACTCTGCAACTTAAAAATTGAGACTGGGGTTCTTGATGTTGCTACTGCTGTGCTTGGGTATTTAAAATATTCAATGATATTTTTTTTTCTAGACCACATTTCTGATCTTTCATTGGGGTTTGTTAAGTCGAAAGAGAACTCTCTGTCTTCTTAATAGTTGTGCAGCTGGACTTCAAAATTTTTTTTTTTTATTTTTTTTTGATTTTGTGTTTCTCTCTTCATAGTTGAAAAATACCATACAAAGCTGCGGTTCTGGTTACAATATAGGCTGGGTCTTGCATTAATGCATCTACTGAAAGGGCTATAGCAATAAAAAGAATACTTTCAACTCATCAGACCAGTAGAGTCAAACCCAAGTGTTCAATTTAAAATCTGATGCCTAAAGAGCAGCTTGTCTCAATTTAAATGTGCAAACACTTCTTCCTCTGAATGGATCCATTCTCCAAAAGTGTTTCCAGCTGGCTGTGTTAGAGCAAACGAAGACATCAGTTGGCCTAGAAGAACACATAATTTCCTCAGTACATGTTCTTGCATTGCAAGTCAGGTCACAGTGAGGGTCATGTCAGGTACTAAAGATATTCCTCCTCTAGAGAATAAATAAATGGAAATCTACAAATGCCTCCAGGGCAAAGTGATTAGAAACTGATGGACATTGTATTTAGAGAAACATATGTCCAGGAATGAAGAAAAATCAAAAGGCAGTCAACCCAGATGTGTAGTCAAAATTTTATGACAGAATACATTCTATTATGTTTCCTTTATTCAGTCTGACTAGTTGCCTCTGCTATGGTTTGGATCCTGTACTCATTATAATGCTTGTGCAGCAACCAGAAAAATACAAAGACAACTCTTTGAAGAGTCAGAGGGGTCTTTGAGAAACCTGTTCACTGCTGTTGCATGTTATTTATTCTTTTGGGTTTATAGCTTTCCTCTGCCTTTTTTACATTTTCTGGTTCATATTTTAAAAAGTAATTAATGAATTATTCTATGAAAGCTCTGAAAACTTAATAATTTAATTATACTACCCTTTGTCCTTTTGTACAGCAGTAATACTGGGGCAGTCCCAGACCCCTGAGAAAGTGCATTTTTATGCCCTAAAAAGAGACAGCATTCTAACAGCAACCTTTTAGTAATATAAGCAGTGTGAAATGATTACATTCAGCCCTGGTGCTTTATGTAGCTGAATTTCAAATTACTCGGGGAAAGGATTCATGCACATCCTATTGCAATTCATGAGCAGATTTTGTCACCTCACGTGACATGTTTGGGACCAATATGATTATTTGCTTAAATCTGTGCAGTTGAAAGGAAAGCAGCCAGAAACTGTAGTATAAGGGTTTTCTTTCTGCAATCTTATTCTGCCATTTTGAATTAAGCCTCAGTTTTGCTCCCAAACAGGTATATGCAACTGACCTTGACAGTGGTCTGAACGGAGAAACTGAATACTCGATTTTATCTGGTAATGAAAATGCAACATTTCTAATTGATTCAGCACGAGGGATTTTAGCAACTAATACAGTCCTAGATCATGAAAACACTTCATCTTACAGGTTTGTATGCAAGGGTCTTATAAAAGCGTATTCTTCTTTTTGTTGACTTTAACTTGAGGTTGCTCTTGTTATGTATTTTATAGTTTTCTCTTGATATTCATTACCCACAGAGGCTGGGTACAAGCCAAACAGCACTGAAAACAGCACTAAAGCTGCCCATTTGTACCATGGATTCTTGTGTACTTCTCAAATTTAGGGGAAGAAATATAGTCTTGTTTAATCAATGGCAACACTTACTGATATAAGTGAGTGTGATAATTTGCTATAGGAATGGTGAATTTTAGCTTATTAAGAATGGTACAGCTACTCCCTCTCTGGAAGCTCTCAAACCAAATCCAAGAAACAGCGACACGTTCTGTTCTTTAATTAGAATATAGTCCAAATTTTCTTCTCCATAATCTGATAAAGATGCTTCTGTAAACTGTTTAAATCTTTAAGATGTCTTGTATAAAGTCTTAATTTTTTCCTGTTTTCCAAGAACCTGTGAGTAAATATGATTAAGTGGACATAACAATTTTTCTTTACAGATCATGCCATAATTGGAATTACAAAGCAAATAAATCATGCCTTGAAGAGAAAATATGAGTATGCAGATTCATTAATACTCCCTTTTTATGTGTTACAATCTGTGCAAAAAGCAGATTTCTGTGTATGTGTCTCAGAAATTACCTTTTTTTCTTCCCCTTTCCCATATGGTTGTGGCATCAGTTATAATATTTGCAAGTTTTCTTATCCTCTGGGGCCTCAAAGTTTTAAACAACCAATCAGAATTCTTATGAACCAGAACAACTCTTAGAGAGCCACATCAAGAAGATCAACAGAATATGATTTTTTTTGGTAAATATCAGTGTAATTTGATAATAGTGTCCTAAAGGAAATACTTTGTTTTAACTTAATATACAGAACATTTCATTTGGATTTTATTTTTCAGTTTTTCATTGAATCGAAAACATCAGTTCTGATTTTCAGATATTTAAATATAATACATTTTATTTGTAACTAGTACTTTAAAAGAATGCCTAGAATAAATCCTTCAAAGGAAGGATGTTTACTGCTGATGAAGCGTTGAACATGTAAGCCTAATAATTCTCATATCTGTCTTTAACTGGGAGCCTGATTTATTTCAGTATTTGTGTTGGAATTCTAGCCTTTTAAATTGACCATTTGTTCGAGGAATCTGAAGCTTCATATTCTTTCTCTTTATTAATATGCTTTAATCTGTACATTGTTAGGTGAGAAGTGAATAGCAAAAGAGGCTTTCAAAACTGTTTTCCTGTTTAATTTCAAAATATTACCACTGGTTCTTTCAAACTTGCAAGGAGTTGTTTATTTTATCTAAATTGAACATTTTCATCCCCAGAAGTTCTAAGTCCCTTATAATAGGAATTATAATGAAAGTGTTGACAGAGCCTTAATTTTAATGCCTTGGCTGAAATGTTTCTATGAGAGTTTTTTCCTGAAACCTTAGAAAGTGATTATTTTTAGTAAAATATTTCCATATGTATACCTTACCAATATTCATTCTAAAAAAAATACACTTTCTATATGAAATTATATATGGTCACTGATTGAATACTAGCCTACAATTCAAGTTATGTGTTCTGTCGGTGACGGAAACCACAAGGACACCCAGAGCAGAACTGGTGTGGTTCAGGAATGGAAGCGCTGCAATCCAGGACTTGAGTTTATAGCCCTGCTATTCCATATTGTCATGTGGACGTTTAGGAAGTAATATCTATTTGACACTTTAAACAGAAGCTGTGACTTAGAAAACATGAGAAATAAAGCATTCAGAAGATGTGCAGGGAGACCCAGAAAATATGGCGCAACATGCAAACAGTTGTTAGTACGCAAAGCCTTTAATTGAGATGCCAGCCTTTGACTTTATATCCTTTCACATAGCTTGATGTTTTCTGTTTTTCATCTGTTCCTTTCTTTAGAACACCTGTTGAGTTAGAATTAATTTTGAATTCCTTTCTGGTTAGTTTTAATAGCGGGGAGGGGTAAAGTCTTCCAAATTATCTTTGCTTACCATTAACATTTACTCTTTATTGTTAGGAAGCTAGTTCCCACAGAGTAAACATCCTTTTATCCCTGTTTATCACTTTGTTATTTACTGTTTTCTTTGCTACATTGTTTGTGGAAATCAAAAGGTTATTAACAGAATCTACTAGCCATCCTTATGCAGGTGTAAAATGGCAGCATACAGGGAAACTCTCTTAATCTGACAGTGAGATTCTGATCCCACTAAAATCAGTGGGAACTTTGCCATTGTCAAATGATGCATGTATTCTGCACACAATTCTGCAAATGTCTGCAGACATTTTGGTTGAATATTACTTTGGATGTTTTCGTCCCAATTTTGACATTTCTGTTGTCGCTTTATAAACAACAAAGAGAGTCAGGTTCCTCCAAAGGACAATTTAGTGCTTAAATTTTAATCCCTGCTCTGAATTACCAAGTGGAGAAACGTGTCGTATTTGAAAGAGTCTTGCTAGCTTGCTTAACCACTTACATTTGGTATGAAATTTGGTGAAATGAATACAGATGAATATTTCCTTCTCTTCATATGATTTTGTTATGTTTTTACCACCTAGAATCTCCTGGACATTTTTACTGCAAGACACAATAAATGAAACTCTAGACAGTCAACCTTACAGAAAGAAAGGTGGAATTTAGGAGTTGCAATGTGGAACAGAAAGGGCTAATCTTTTTGTTTGTAATTTTTCTTTTCCCTTGGTGGATAATTCTGTGATTTCTGACCTGTAGTGACAATTTCTGCTTCCTTTAATTGTAGGTTGGTTGTACAAGCTGCTGATAAAGGAAACCCCAGACTTTCTGCTACGAGTATTGTGAAGATACAGGTGTTAGATGTTAACGACAATGCTCCAGTTGTTCAACCACTAGGTGAAGTGGAGGTCCCAGAAAGTAAGTGTGATGGTACAGCTAAGTTTTAAGATTGGGATTTGTCAAACAACAGCAGTGCTCTTGGTGATTTGTGTAACCAAGCAACTGTAGTAAAAAGGATAATGGTTCATATTAATACTGAAATGTCAAAGTAAATTGTGATCTGCTTTTGTTCTCAGAGGCATTATTCTTAATCTTTAGACATTGTGTTTAAGAATAGTTTGGAACAAAAACATAGGCAATTCAGAAAGAGGAAAGCAAACTCTGCAGAAATACATCTGTAATCTGTTCATTTTGGACTCTAGTGTCATCTTCTTCAGATGTCTTCAATTTCTGCTTTTCTCCAATAAAAATACTTGGTTCTAAAACCAGCATTGCTAGAAATTAGACATTTTGAACTTCACTGTGATGAAAGAAATAATTTCTGTAAATATGAATGAAGCTTTAAAATGCTCCATAGCTTGATCCAGTTGATGATCATGAAGAGGAAGACCCAGGACCTCCTGAATTCTCACCCAGCATACATCTGTTATGTTGTGTGACATTAGCTCAACATTTGCAGACCTTGAGTCTTAACCCTAGTATTTTCAAATACAGGCATCATACATGTGATGCACTAATATACACAGCAGAAAATTTATTAAGATTTAGGTGCTGAAATTCCAGTACTCCTGTTAACAAAAGATATCAAGTCTGTCTTTCTAGTGAAATTTTTAGCCTTTCCTAATCTTAACTCCTACTGATTATAACAAGTACGGGAGTCATGGATGCACAGCAGCTGTAAACTACTGGCTACTTGTTTAGATTTTTGTATTCTGTTAAAGACCACTTGCTTTAGGACATTGTACAACATTTTTCACAGAATCATAGAATGGTTCAGATTGGAAGGGACCTTAAAGATAATCTAGTTCCAAACCCTCTGCCCACGGGCAGGGACGCCTCCCTCTAGACCAGGTTGCTCAAAGCCCTATCCAACCTGGTCTCGTTTTTGAGGTTTAATGCCCCAGGTATGTAAACGGGAAATGGTTTCATTTCTGTTAGCTCCAGGCTTTCTTACATGATCACTAATAGGTTCTGTTTGCAATCCCTGGTACTGTTAATTTGGCACATGACATAAGCTTTCTGTATCCAGTTTCTCAATCTCATAGGACTATACCTTGAGCTCTTAAGATTTTTGTGCCATGTAGGTCTTGATGGAGGTCTCATTTCTCTCTAGTGGCCTTCTCCTTCTTTGGAGAAGCTTCAGAATTGCATTTGCTAGCCCTACGCAGACCAGGGTACTCTGATGCTTCAGTTAAATATTCTTGTGGAAATTTGTGCCACTGTTAAATAAACTCATGTCACCTAAATGCTTGTGGAAAACCATGGAAGTTCCTGTTGCTGGTGAAGAAACAGTTATGCCTACACTGGATTTGGGAAAGCTTAAAGAAAACCCAAATTAAAATTGGGATAAAGCAGATACATTTGAAGAAATGCACTACTGTTTCTGTAGCATTTCTGGATATTGATCTTATTCTAAAACACAAAGTCAAGATACGCCAAAAGCTAATACAGAAAGATTACATATGTCTAAGATTCAATATTACAAAATTGGCAAAATCTTGAGAAATTTTAATATCCTCTTTTAGCTATGACTTATTCTGAAAATTATTGTTTCAGATGCCCTGCCTGGTTTTATAGTGACTCGGGTGTCAGCAAGGGATGCAGACTCCAGGCCAGCACTTCAGTTTGGTTTTATTTATGATGATAGTCCTGGAATGAAATTTGCCATCGATCAACACACCGGTGTAGTCACAGTGGTGGAACCATTAGATTTTGAAGAAACTGTTGTGTATAAGCTGAGAATCATAGTTTCAGATTCTGTACACCAAACAGAAGCAGAACTTACCATCCTTGTTTTGGACATCAATGATAACCCACCAGTGTTTACTCAGGATTCATATCAGGTAGGAACATGGCAAATAGACAACAAACATGTGATGTCTTTCCGTATATGAGGATGAATAGTAGGAGTGCATGTTTATATTTGTCTGAAAAATGCATTTGAGCACTGGGAAGGAAGGTCTCTGCAAAATATTACTGAGCAGAAACAGAACAGAGAACTCTTCTGGGAAACCCTAGCCCCTTCCTAGGAATTCTGCTAAAAGGACTGAGGCAATTATTCAGTTTTCATGTTTGTGGCTTCTGACTTCAGAAGGAAAGTGGTGTGAATGCTAGCTGTACTCCATACACCATACATTCATCACTAGGAGTTGCTGGATATAATCCAAACTAGTTTGGGGAGCAGGGTCCAGTGTTTAGAACTTCCTTCTTCTGAGAAAATTTTAAACAAGTTGGTACATTTATTCTGGCTCTGTTACTATGGCATGAATTTCTTCATTTTCAGTTACACAATTTCACAGAGGTGTAGCATATGGCCCTGTGGTAAATTATGCACATATAGTTTCTAATGTGTAACCCTGCGATATAGCAATGGCACTCCATAGGGAGTGAGAAATATGAGTTTTGATCTCCTCAACATTCCCTGCTTAGACTGATAAGGGAACAAAGCTCAACTTCTGGACTTCTGGACAAGCATTTGAACTGCTAGACTGCTGTAAAAGTCAAGGTGTCCAACAATGTTTTGAACCAAAGGTGTTTTGATAACTATGGGCCACTCAAATGATTAAATGAATTGGAACATATAAAAATAGAATAGACTATTTCAGTTGGAAGGGACCTACAACAATCCTCTAGTCCAACTGCCTGACCAATTCAGGGCAGACCAAAAGTTAAAGCATCTTGTTAAGGGCATTGTCCAAATGCCTCTTAAACACTGAAAGACCACGTCTCTAAGAAGCCTGTTCCAGTGTTTGACCACCCTCACACTAAAGAAATGCTTCCTAATGTCCAGTCTAAACCCCTTCTGGCCCAGCTTTGAACCATTGACACACATCCTATCGCTGGACATCAGGGAGAAGGGATCAGCACCTCCCTCTCCTCTCTCCCTCCTCAGGAAGTTGTAAAGAGCAATGAGGTTGCCTCTCAGCCTTCTTTTCTCCAAACTAGACAAGCTCAAAGTCCTTAGCCACTCCTCATAGAACATTCCTTCCAGCCCTTTCACTAGCTTTGTTGCGCTGCTCTGGACACATTCAAGGACCTGAACACACTTCTTAAATTGTGGGGCCCGGAACTGTACACAGTATTCAAGGTGAGGCTACACCAACACTGAATACAGCTGGATAATCACCTCCTTTCGCTGGCTGGTTATGCTGAGTTTGATGCACCCAGGATGCAGTTTGCACTCTTGGCTGCCAGGGCACACTGCTGACCCACATTAAGCCTGCCGTCAGCCAGCATCCCCAGATCCCTAAAAAAATATGGAACACTTCATGAATTGGCCTATCATCCTTGCACAGTGGCCATGCTAATCTTCTCTGTATCGTTCCAATTTTAGTATATGTGCTGCCGAAGTGAGCACAGTGTCATCCAAGGCTCTCAAGGGTAGGCTGCCTAAAGGATTTTGTCCTGACTTCATCAGCCCTAGGTCTTGGGCTAAGGCCCAGCATGTGTAATAGCTTGGAGTTAAGGTTAGGGATGGGAGAGAGACAAATCCTGGAGCTCCAGGTGAAGTTAGACTGCAATAAGACTGTCACAGGAAAGGTGAGGCTGTCAGAGGAGGTGTTCCTTAGGACTTGTTTGTGTGGGGCTAGGCTGTGGGGCTTGGGCTGAGGCCCAAGAGAGCCTAGAGCAAGGATCATTCAGCCTGGAAAATAGAATGCTCAGGGAGGATCTTACCAATGTGTGTGAATACTAGTGGGGGGAGTAAAGAAGACAGAGAATCTCCTCTGTGGTGTCCAGTGACAGGACAAGATGCAGGGGGCACAAACTGAAATACAGGAAATTCTGTTTAAACATTAGGAAGACTTTTTTTTTTTTTTAAACTCTAACAGTGACTGACTACTGGTACAGGTGGCCCAGAGAAGTTGTGGAGTCTCCATGCCTGGAGATATTAAAAATTCAACTATGTACCCTGCTCTAGGTGACCATGCGCTGAGCAAGGGTTGGACAAGATGGCCTCTGGAGGTGCCTGACAGCCTCAGTCATTCTGCAGTCCTGTGAACTGAGCTGTTTGCTTGACTTGGTGCTTTTCGTGTGTGGTAGATGTGCTCAGAGCCAAAAAATATGAGGCACCACAGAAGACTTGGATTTAATAATGCTTCATTTATAAATCTCAGACATATTTAGTCAAGAAATAAGTCTAAATATTTGGCTTAGTAAAAAAATTTCAACCTCTGAGCATGTGCAGGAACAGCAGTTTAGCCACTTAGATAACTATGGGAGAGACTGTAGGTACCTGTGAAACTTTCAGGTGCCTGAGTTGTCAGGATCTGTGTAAATTGCCCACTTAAACTCACAAGTCTAAATTCTGGGAAAAAAAGATGCACTGTTAATGTTCAAGGGATTTTTAGACCTTGCTTTAAGTTTTCCTTAACCCTCATATGGAGAACAGTTTAGGCAAGTACTTGCCTGTGCAAGTGCTAAGGATTTTTTGGTAGATTGGAGCAGATATTAAAGGCAGGATTATTAACTGATGCAAAACAGTGTAGCTCTATGGACTATGCCAACGTAAACAGCTGAGCTTTTCTCTCTACAATCCTGATGTTTTTATGTATTGCTTGGACAGTAAGATACACTGCTTCTCTTCAGTTGATGATATGTGTAATTCCTTATTCACCATCCTGTAATTTTTACCCTTTTATTGTCCTTTCGAAAGTTTTCATATTTATACTTTTCATATATAGCCATTATATATGGCTATTATATACATATAATCACTCTGTTAAAATTATTTAAACTAACACTTGAAATTACGACAAAGGTAGCTGCTGTATCATACTGTTCATTTGCAGTTGGATTTATAAAGCGGAAGGAAACTTTGGTCACAAAAGTACTGTATCTGAACTTCATATAATGGAAGCCCTTAAGAAAGGAAAGGACTTCCTTGGTTCCTAGATTATATGAAGAAAAAATGGAGCATTTTTAATAACTAAATTATAGGAATAATCCAGTGATGATTAAGTGCTCTGGTGCTGGAATTTTCAGGGTGCATGTGTTGTTTTTTTTTTTATGGTCAATCATATACTCCAGCTAGGGACTGCAGACTGTATTCCATGTACAAAAATCAAGGTGTTTCTGAAAGCAGGGAGAAAAGCTAATTTTAGTTGCAGTCCATTGTAGGTATTCCTTCCATTCATTAGTGTACTATTGAAAAAAGAAATTCAGTGATTCACTAAACTCATTGTCATAATGAACTGGAACTAGATGGATTTTACTACTGCTTAAACTAGTAAGTTTTAGCTCTATTGTATGCATTGTTTTCAGTATCTCAACTCTTTATAGTTTTGTCCCAGAAAGAAAACAGCTAGGTGAAACTTTTTCCAAAGCTGGGAACTGTGTTTGTTGTTTTCTAATAAGATCAAATGAAGGAAATTTTGATGTTCAAAATCTTTTATTAAGCTAAATCAAAACTGTAATTTTGCTTTATATGTCAGGTGACCTTGCCAGAGCTCATTTCTATGGATGCCATTGTTCTGACAGTCTCTGCTGTGGATAGGGATTCGAACCATAATGGAATGATTTCCTATAAAATCCTCTCTTCCTCTGAGGGATTTTCCATTGATCACAAGAATGGTGAGTCTGTAAGCATGGTTTATTATTTCAGCTTTTTCAATGGAAATTAAAGAGTGCTATTGCGCTTCCTCACCTGTTGCCAGTGATCACTTGAGTTCTGAAAGTCTTTGGTGTCCAAAGTCTACCATATGCTTTGGCTAAATCTGCCATTACTGCTGAAGAAGTGATCACATCGAAGACTGGAGTTATCAGTTTGTCCCTGAACAACGCACAAGGCAGCTAGTCACAACATCCTATAGGTGCCATTTGTCTGATGTGATTTGATAGAAAAGTTGCTGTACATTTTGTGTTGATTCAGCTCATGTATTACATTTCATTCAATTTAAGTTCATACTTACTATTTTTCAGTATAAGTTGAACCTATCATAATGTAGCTTCTCTACAGCTTGGGCGGTATGTTTTTAGGATTTCTTCTTTAGAGAGCTTATATTATCCTGCAATTCTAAATGGAATTTAAAAGTTTTCTAAATTGAGAACACTCTCTCCAAAGTACATAATTTTCTTCAATAGTTAAGAGATTTACTCATTTAAATTTTCTTGCCTAATGTAACACTGGCAGGTAGAAAACTACGTGTGTCTCTTTCTTTGTATGGATGTGTACATAAGACTTTGGGGAATATCAGCTTCAGAGATTACTAGATACTGCAAAAATGATGTGTAACTGTTGTTCAGTGAGCAAGTTCTTACTGCTTATTTGCCGTTCCCAGGTGTTTACATGAGATGAATTTTTGAATGCAATCTTTGTTGGGTGATGGTAGCTACAAACACTGAATATGCAAATGTCACACCCAGTTAAAGCTGTTTTCTTTTTTATCTATTTGTTACTCTGTGTTCACCAACCTGTCTTTATGTTTGGCTAGTGGCTGTTTTCAGCTGTGACAGAAAGTTGTCACACAGTGTTGTCTCTGTGGTGCTTAGCTATATACTGTGAAGAATGAAGTAGACGTTTTATGAACATAGAGTCGTTGAATGGGTTGGGTTGGAAGGGATCTTTCAAGATCACCTAGTCTAATCCCCATGTTTAGATAAGCAATTTGAATGAAAGGTGTTTACATAACTTACTGGCAAACCTATCTAAATAACAAAACAGCCCATAATACTGTTACTGGATTGCAAGCAAAACGGGAGAAATAACGACCTTCAGTAATGAACTCACACAGCATAGCCATCTCTAATAAGGATCCTATATTTCCTTAGCTTTGTTTTGCTTTTTATTTTATGCAGTTTGTATGTTTGGCCCGTTGCTAAGAAGAGAAATTTTTGCTGGTCTAAATGCATTATGTGTATTTGATACTGCATCATTGTGGGTAGGCCTTGGCTTCACAGCGTTAGCTATGATTTCTTAGAATAGTTTGGATTTTAAGGGACCTCTGAAGGTCCTCTAGTCCAACCCCTCTGTAATAAGCAGGGACATCTTCAAATAGATCACTGGAAAATGTGATGTCCAGAGGAGGGCATGTTTCCAGGGAAACATGCCCTCCTCTGGACCCATTCCAACAGGTCCATGTCTTTCCCGTGCTGAGGGCCCCGGAGCTGGACACAGTGCTCCAGTTGGGGTCTATGAGACTGGTATAGAGGGAGAGAATCACCTCCCTTGACCTGCTGATCACACCTCTTTTGATGCAGTCCAGGATGTGGTTGGCTTTCTGGGCTGTGAATGCACATTGCCAGCTCATGTCCAGCTTTTCATTCACCATTAACCCCAAGTCCTTCTCCTCAGGGCTGCTCTCAATCCTTTCATTCCTCAGCCTGTATTGATGCTGGTGCTTGCCCTGACCCAGGTGCAGGACCTTGCACTTGGCCTTGTTGAACCTCATGAGATCCACACAGGCCCACTTCTCAAGCTTGTCCAGGTCCCTCTGGATGGCATCCTGTCTCTCATGTGTCAACTGCACCACTCAGTGTGGTGTCATTTGCAAACTTTCTGAGCATGCACTTGATCCCACTGCCTATGTCATTGAAGATATTGAAGAGTGATGGTCCAAACACGGACCTCCGGGAGACACCACTCATAACTGATCTCCGTCAAGAAATTGAGCTGTTGACTACTCGCTGGATGTGAGAGTTACTTTGGGGTGTGCAGCTATTACAATTTAGTCATTTTCAAATATGACTGATTAGATTCAACTTTTGGAATGATGTTTACTTGCCTTAGTGAGTGTGAAGTGTGGGCTTTCATTAATTCTGTTTTATTTTCAGGTTCAGTGTTTACTACAGGACCCGTGACACAGCTGGAAAAGATTTCCATTATTCAGCTCCTGATAGAAGCCATGGATGGTGGCAGTCCCGCTCTGAGTGCAGTTACCTCCGTAGAGGTGCGTGTAGAAGATGTAAATAACTGTGCCCCTCAGTTCACAAGGGTTCTGTACAATCTTAGTGTGAGTGAGGATGCCTCAGTTGGAGCAAGTGTCCTCACGTTTTCAGCCATCGACTATGATTGGACACATGAAAACACATATGTTGAATACTCTATTATTGATGGCAATGCTGAGAATTTATTCACTGTGGAAACAAGTGTTATGGAGTCAGAAACATCCTACAAACTTGTTGGCAGTCTTGTTTTGAGCAATGTTCTCGACAGGGAAACGGTTTCTTCTCACCGTTTGGTTCTCCTCGCCTCTGATCGTGGAACACCTTCCTTGAATTCAACTGCTACTGTGCTAATAACTGTGCTCGATGTTAATGATAATTCTCCAGTATTTAGCAGCCCAGAGTACCATATTCACATCAAAGAAAGCATCCCTGTAGGTAGCCATGTCACTGAAGTTTCAGCAAACGACCACGATGCAGGCACTAACGCAGAGATCACTTATGCTATCATCTCTGGAAATGACAGGGGACATTTTCACTTGGATGGGAAAACGGGATCAGTGGATTTGATGAAAACGCTGGATTATGAGGATACCACGAAATTCACTTTGGTCATCCAAGCAACAGATGGAGGAACTGATGTAAAAAATGTGGCTTTTTCTGTTGTTCTTGTTAATGTCCTAGATGACAACGATTATGCCCCCCTGTTTTTGTTTCCCAGCCTGAGCTGCATTGTCAGTGAAAATCTCCCTACCTTTTCTTTTGTGTGCTCTGTTAATGCACTGGATTTTGATAAAGGCTCCTATGGACACCTTACCTACTCCATCCAGTCTTCATGTTTGGCTCATCGTGAAGCTCCTAGAGACCATGACATGTTCTTCATTGATCCTTTGACAGGAGATATTCATACAAAGCAAATGTTTGACTATGAAAGTCAGAATAGGTACTGTCTCATAATCCAAGCAAAAGACAAAGGTGACTCACTGGCCACCGTTACAGTTCAGGTAGATATTGAGGGGAGAGATGAATTTGACCCAGTTTTTACACAAGATCAGTATTTCTTTAACGTCCCTGAGAAGAACGAAGCGGGCCAGTTGCTTGGCAGAGTGACAGCATCAGACAGCGATGGTGGACTGGATGGAGTTGTTCATTACTCCCTGATAAAAACTTCTCCATTCTTTTCTGTGAATCAAACCAGTGGTAATATTTATTTGACTCAGACTGTTCACAGAACAAAAAATGGCAGCAAAAGGAATGATGACACTCTGGAATTGTTGATAAGAGCTCATAGCCCCAAAATTGAGTCAAAGTTCGCAGTATGTACCGTTTTGGTAAATGTTTCTGATTCTACTGAGAGTTATCCCATAGTGTCAGCATACAGCCTGACCATTAGTGTTTCGATCTCCTTGATAGTGTTCCTACTGCTTGCAGTCAGTCTTATTGCACTTATTCTGAGCCATAAGAGGAAAGAGCTGATGAACTCTTGTGTGAAAAAAGAAGCAGTATCCTCCTCAGCTACTGATGTGAATTCATCCAGCGAAGACAAGGACTGCCAGAAAATCCAAACTACTGAGAGCAGTATGCTTCCCATGGGTACCATAGCGGAATGGCTGAGCCTAGCAGGAATCAGAGAGGGGAAGGATGATGGTGTCCCCTGCAGGCATTCAGACTCCAGTGGGCACAGTTCTGCCGAAGGAGAAACTGCAGAGGATGAGGAAATCAAAAGGATCAATGAACATCCTTGCAGAAAGAGTGCTGGCTCAGCACTGAGCGAGTGTGGCTCACGGGTGCCAGATTCAGGGATCCCAAGAGAGTCTGATCGGCTCTCCTGTCAGTCTGGAGAAACAGATGTTGTGACTACCATGCAAAGCATGGAGAGCTTACAGGCCATTAAAGGAGAAGGCAGAGAAGCCTGTGACACAGCCTACTCGCATAAAATGTTGTCTCAAGCACTAAAGAAAATTGGAATAGAAGAGAAAGACATAATGACAGACCTCACAAGAGAATACATCTTGGTGTCAGATAGCCAGGACTCTGGGTATGATTCGCTTGCAACTCTTGGCACCTCTGATGAGGCTCCCCGAGGTGGTTATAAGTGGGATTATGTGCTCAGCTGGGAACCCAGATTTCAATCTCTTGCCTCAGTGTTTAATGATATTGCAAAACTGAAGGATGAAAACATATACATTCATAGCTTCCCTAAGGAGAGGAAATCTCTTGTTTTCCCTCCTCCCTTGATAACATCGGTAGCTCAGCCTGGCATAAGGACAGTGCCACCGCGAATGCCCAATATAACATCAGGACAAGCATTTAAAAAATACCCTCGTTCTCCCCTTATCCATAATTTCAGATACCCTCCACCAACCATGACCCCTAGTTTTTCTCCTTCTCTCTCTTTACTTACAGTGCAGACACCTACTGCTTCTCCAGTAATGTCTGATGGGAAAATGATAGGAACATGTCTTATTGATCCAAGCCATGAACTTGCAACAGAGGATGAAATTCCAGTCTAGGTTATTAACTGACAATAGTTTATAGTAATAAACACGGCTTAAAATGTATTTTATTATTGTTTAACAAGAAAAAATATGCCTGTCAGAGCTATATCACCAATATTATTTCTGTATTCATTAGCTGGAAAAATTAAAATATCTAATAGCCACAAACTTGGTAACTATCCAGATTGGTCTTCCCAGAATACACTGTGAGGCCATGAGGCTTCTCCCCTTTCAGCTCCCAACAACTGTGGATTCCTATGTAAATTACACAGCCAGATGCCTGATAACCAACTTGAACAATTCTACTGTTTTTCTCATAAAATATGTCAATAACAAATAAATAGTAGTAATTCTTTACTGTGGAAAAATGTTATTAGCATGCTGGTGGGTTCTTACCGCTTCTGTGGTGGTATTAGAAGAGGGTACCAGAGGGACCTATAAGTATGGCAGAATTGGGGATGGGCAAAGAATAAAGCAAGGATTCCTGTCGAGCTCTTTCTCGAGCGTTTGCCCAGACTTCCCACACCTCAGCATCTGGGTCTCAACAACCTGTTGGGCCTGCTGCAGTTCCATCATCTGCTATGGCTCTCTGGTGGGCTTTATTAGCTATCTTTGTGCTGTGGAATTCCACTTAGCAGTTTCTGTGCACCTTTCATTTATCTCCTGGTGTAAGCCCCGCAAGTCATGATTATCTGAATAATAATGGAGCACCCTTGGAAAACAGAATAACCAGTGATAAGATAAAAACAACCATCTTCTGTCTTACTAGATCTAAAGTAGATACCTGTTGTCTTTCTGTCCTGTTACAGAAGCTGTCCTGGTCCCCAGACAGCTGTAGGAACAGACCATGTCACAGTTCTGAAGGGCTTGTATGCCTCCACCCTGGTCTTTGATCCTGTGCTTGGGCATATCTCTGCAAGACCAGATAATCTGGCCTTGTTTGTTGTATGTATCATACATATGGCATTTTGTGTATATATGTGTATCCAGATACACGCACATGCCTATACTGCTGTGTATGCTTGTATATTGTATCAGATCAATAAAATACACAGAAAATACATCTAGAGTAACTCTGGTTTCTCTGCAGTGTCTATTTAAAAGTCTTTTGCGTCATGTGTATTCAAGCTGTGCTATAGGGAAGGGTCTAATTGGTGCCCAGGCATCTGTTACAAGCTGGATGTGTACAGAGCTATATATTGTACAGGTCATAACAGGTGGAGGAAAAGCATACAGTGTGGTTAGAATGAATGATCTTGTGGGGTCAGCATCATGTCTGCAGTGGCTTTTGTCATTTCCTCAGTCATGCATGTCAAGATTCACAGCCTGTGGGCTCATAACCTGTCTTTGAATGAGGTCCTGTTTCTAAGGCTACACCTGCACTGTACTGTCATGCAACAGGATCCATGCTGCTATGCAAGAGTGCTTCTTTTAAAGCTGACATTTGTTCTTTGTAGTGCCAAGGAGTATGAAATGAGATGTAATTTGGGAATTCATTGGGATAGACAAACGTTACTAAGAAAGGAGACGGGATGATAAGTTTTACAGTCAGACAAAAACCGGTGCCAGGAAGAGGAAAGCAAAGAAGAGGAGTCATTCCCAGTTCATATCTGAACATGGAATATCAATTTACTGTCATTATTTCAGAGTAAATATTTTTCTCTACCTGTTAAGATTACGCTATCTACAGCCTGTTCACTTTTGACTTATGTGTCTTAATTTGCAAAGTAAATTCTATTAGAATGAGAGGTGTTCTTTGTGGTGTTCAGTTCTGTGCAGTTATAGATCAGGAGGCACACATGGCACACAGAACTACCTTTTCTATATTGTCAACAACTTAACTAATCTGATTTTAGTTTCAGGTGATAATGAACAAGTGGTAGCTATTGCTCTGAGGAGCAATGAGCACACGCTGCCCTGATAGGTGTCACCTTTCCAATAGGTGATCGATGGAACGATAAATACTTCAAACAGCAAAACTGTGTTTGATCTTTCACATTGATGGATATGAAGTGGTAGCTAGGGCCCCATTTTATGTATAGAGTCTAGATGAATGGATGAATAACTTTTTCTTCACTAATACTGCTGTTGCAAATGGAATACTATTCGCATAGTATTATTATCATTAGAAAGCATTCAGTCATCATATTTAGCACAAGATTTGGACCTCACCAGGCTAACGTGTGCCCACCTCCTATACTTCTGCTTGAAAAGTGAGAAAACACTGTTTCTGTTTGTGCCCTTTTTGCTCCTTCAAATGCAGCTTGGTTTTGATGCCTTTCTGAAAAGATTTTATATGATTTGCATCCTGTTTATCAAGCATATGATATAACCAATGCATACTCTGTGCTCCTCTTGTTACAGCAGTCTTTTCCTTGTCTCTTAGGTATTTGCCCATTCTGTATCAAACAGGAAATAACACCTAGCTGATATATCATTGATTCATATATAGTCAAGCTTAAAAATGTGACCATTGAAACAAGTGTCTGCAATAAATCATGAGTAGTTCTTTTAACCTTACTGTTTTTTTTTCCCTAAGTAAACAGTATAACTTCTATAATTTACCATAAGTTTAATATTAGCTTGCCTGGAAGAGGCTGTCTTACTTTGCAATTCTGCACACCAGTTTTAGCACTTTGGAGAAGGTACAGAACTTGTTAGTGGAAAATCATATTAAGCTCAAAATGCATAAGCTATAAAATAAAAGACAGTTGTCTCTTCTGGAATCTTGGCTTCCTGCCTTCTGGATTTGCTTGTTGGCAGCCTTGAAAACACTGGTGTAAATCACTACCAAATGGATATCAAAATTCCATCTACCAGTAGTAATCATTAAATTGATGTTGAAGCAGATTCCTGTGCAAAAAGGAAAAACCTTGATATATTTAGGGAATCATCATTTGCAGGTTATAAATATACATATATATATATACCTATTTTCTAAAATGACACTAAAACCACTAGTTGCCTACACAAGTCCATATTTAGTTTGTATTTTATCTTCAACTGAAGACAGGTATTGTTCCTAGGGCAGTTTTAGATAAAAGTAGTTCCAATAAAAATGAACCCTTGTTGCTGTCTACTGCACTGCCAATTCCTACTATCATTTATATTTGGTTGCCATCAATTCTCTGCACTGTCACTTGTTTTCTTTAAGTGACATGTAGCTTCCTGAAGAACATTGTTTAACTCTTCTCTTTGGGAGACCTATAAGCCAAAAAATGCTACCCTGACAAAAAATGTTACTAGAACACCAGCTAGCACCAGACTGATGATTGTGCCCACATGGCTTTATACTTCTACAGCTCATGGAGTCAAAGGCCAATTGGCAATCTCATTGGCCATCATAGGCATGTGGAGCCGTTGGGATTAGACCTCCTCCCAATATGTGATGACTACATCTGTCCTTGAAAACCAGCCCTCTGGGGGTGAAGGACACAGAAGGAATCCTTGCAGGAGGGAACTGGCACTGGTTGGCTGAGGATGGAGAGTGGTGTTCCCTAAAATCCTGTAAAAAGTCTAATTGGAATAGGAGGCAGTTGCAACTTTGTAATTGAATATGCTGTGGTGGGAGGTTTATATTTAGAATTTGGCTTACTTTGCAAGTGAAATGGCTTTGCAGCTTCTAGCTCTCGGTATCTGGCACAACAGAACCAACTCACTATCTGGCAGTATCTGGCTTAGTTCCCTGTAGATGATCTGGTTGGAATAACTAAAGTGTTGCAGAATCAAATTGAGTATATTTTTGGGTGTTGCATAGCTGCTAGCTCTGCTAGCTGTTTGCTAGCACATATACAAAGCCTAATGTATATTCAATCTGTGTATGGATTTGGATGTTCAGATCTTGTTAAAAAGAGCTGCAGTCTGGCATCCAAACCCTCTTGGTGGCTTTGAAAATTCCAGCATAAATACATACAATGTTTTAAAATGTTGGGAAAAACATGGACACCTAAACAAAAGAAAAGGGGCCTTATGGAAAGGAAAACTTTCTGGTTTAGACTTGAACTTTACATTGCTGCTAGGGCTTATTCCTCATAAAATGTCAGATGTTTTTCTTCTGACATGTAATAAAGGTAATAGAAGAGCATCTGTAACGAATACAGAGAGGCATCAGGGTAGGCTAGAATTGAGAAATGGTTCTGTTTCTTGACACATATGAGTTACTTGAGCAATATAGAAAATACAAAATCCTTCAGCTGATGATAGTCACAAAAATCAAAATTGCTGCCCCATTACTGTATAAATGTTTGACTGACCCATACAAGTCCTGTGATGGAGGAAGCATTAGATGCCAAACCAAGTGACTGAAATTATCCACCATGGTATTCAAAACATCAGTTGAAAATCTCATTACAATTAGAAAACTCAAATTTCTTTAATATTATCTTCAAAACAATGGATTGCTGCACTAAAAATTACACTTAAAACTGTCAGCCATGTCCATGTCACCTTATCCACTTGAAAATAATCTTACATTTAATGCTTTTTTTGAAGCTCAGAGTATTTAACTCAATCCTGGTCATCTTCTCTAATATTGTATGCTAATTGCCTATGAAAAGTTCTTGAAGATGAAAGTTGAGCTGTTGATTGTGAGAGCTGATCAGCCAACAGTAGCTGTTATATAAAGGTGACATTTGAGAATGGATGGGGCTAGATGATGTCCCCTCGCTAGACCAACCTGGCGGAGTACCTTACTGTTACTTATATATGTCTATAGCATTTTGTTGAAAACGTTCAAATGGGAAATTCAGAAGGCTTTCTAAAATGGTGTTACTGGTGCCCTAACAAAAAAACCAAAACAAAACAAAAAGTAGCAAGTCAAGCTTGCTTGCGTTGACCTCAGAAATTCCTGTCTCAAGAACCGTCTAGCTGGGTGTAGACTCATTTCCAGTATCTACTTTTTAACAAACTGTAGGGTTCATTTAATTTCAAAAGGTTTGAAAATACTGGGTTCTGATCCAACACCCCAAGACTTCTCCCACTGATTTCAGTGGGACTTGAATAAAAAAAAACGCACCTGGAAGAAATGGACAACACGTGTGCCTTCCTGGTACTGTAACAAGAGTCACTGGCAGCAGAGAGCTGGCTCCCACAGCGTGAAGGGCTGTAAACCAGCAGGAAAGAGCATTAAAAGAAGGGAAATCAAGAGCCTGGAAAAGAGAGTAGAACCAGCATGGGGTGGGGGAGAGACGATTTGGAGAAGAGGTTCCTCTGTGCTTCATGGTGATTGATGCAAGCCTTGCTTTATATGCTTATTTTGGAGTGACTTTTAGAGAAGTCTGAGAAGGTCTGTAAGGGAAAGGTCACTTACTGTTTCCTCGTTCTACTTTTATGTAAACTAGAGTCTGCTGCCTGATTTGCTACTGCTTTTACTGAATGCACAGAATAGTCATGCCCTCAGACAGGGATTTCTCTACTTCTCTTTGTCTTGTAGACAAAGACGCTTCACCTGAGTTCGAGTGCTGGGTAGAATTAGTCTTCAAACTGATCCTAATAACCATTAATATTAAGGTAACCAGGAAAGGGGTGGGGTTTGTTGAGTGGGTTGTTGAGTGGTTGGTGGGGTTTTGGCGTTTGTTTGAGTACTGGGGGGGGGTGTGTGTGTGTGTGGTTTGGGAGGTGCATGTATTTTTTCAATTTTAAGCTGAACTCTGCAGTCATATAGCTTTTGCGCTTTGAATTTTGGCTTCTGTCAGAGTAATGGAGTATCTTGTGCCATTGGCTGATCACACATTCACTGTGTAAAGATAAGTTTCAGCAGCCTTCTCAGTTCTCTTGCAGCACAATTGCAGAAAACTACATGTAACTTTGTTGCTGAGTAGCATACATTGTGCTTGACCAATGATACGTTTGAAGTCACCCACTTTTCCTCCAGATTTTTTCATGTCTAGCTAAAATGTTCCAGTGTCCACCATTTTCATCCCTCTTATGTTTCTTGTAACTTGGTTTTAATAACTGAAAACCCGGGATTCTGATCCCTTATCAGTTGAGGTGTGAAGCCAAGTTGTGGATGTTTCCTATTAAAAGAATATGGTATGTTCCATCATTATGATTAGATATAAATGAGGGTTTAGTAACACAAGCCTCCTCTTACCAACAGTTTCTGCATGGGGTTTAATGAGGTATTTTGTGACTTAAATTGAGTTACGTAGTGATGTTTATGCCATAGAAGCAAAAAGCAACAAGGAAATTTGATTACTGCAAGTAGTATAAAGATGAAGCGACAAAGCAAGGACATCTTGATAATTGAATTTTAAAACACAAGACTGAGTAAAAGGCACATCCAGTTCACCCGCCTGCTTGAGATGTTAACTGCTTAGGAAGATCTCGTAAATAGTCAAGACTCCTATGTGGTGCTTTGGGGAGTGTAGAGCTGATGGTCCTTTGTTACAGCTCTTTTGTTTTGTAGCAATGATAATGCTCACGTGTATAAACAAAAGTGTCTGGTATCATATCCCATGGCAGAATCAGTGATGCTTTGTGGTGATAGTGGTGTTCTGGTGGAACACCATCGAACCCATCACCTGCTGAGCTGCTTAATTTACAAAAAAACTGTCACAAATAAATAATAAAAAAGATGGATTGTGCCTAAAAGAGAAATTCATTATGAATAATCTGAGCAAAACTCTTTAAGTGACTGCTGATTACATGCTTCTGAAATGTGTGTACATTTGTCTATTGCATGTATCTCTTAAGTGGATGCGTGTTGTGATACATGTTGTGAGTCAGCGATGAACAAAGAGGGTGATATGTGAAAGTCTATGACATAGAAGAAGGGATAAACTGCAGTTGAAAGGAAGAGCAAAGATACATACAGACATGGAGCAGATCTCTGCTAGTGAGGACTCCCTGTTAAGAAGAACACTTTTTTCTTACCATGCCTGCCAGCTCACTCCAGAAGAAAGTGTTGTATTGCCTGCCAGGGACAGAATTACATGCTAAAGACCTGACACTGAGAAATAACCTCCGAGGAACAAAAAAGCTTCCTTTGCTCACCTCTGGTCTCACAACAAAAGAAACTGTCCGCTGGAGTCTGTCAAGGATAGTGATGAGAGGCTGAGGCTTCACGACCTTGCAGCCTAGGTGACCTTCAGCAGAGTTCTGCTCGTCTGTCAAGAAGGAGAAAACGATAGGGGAAAACAGTGCAGAGAAGGTCAAGGAGGATACACATAATATCTCAAGCCTGGTTCTATCACATGGAAGAGAAAAATCAGGTAAGTGAGGAGGGGGGAAGGGAGAAAGGAGTCACAGAGGCAAGGGGAATGTACAAGGGATTTGGAGATTTGCAAAACTAAAAGGTGACCCTGATCAAATTGTTATAACTTTGAAGCTCACACTGCTTTGAGCAGGAGGTTGAATTATAGACTTCAAGAGGTCACTTCTGCCCTAAATTATTCTGTAACTCTATTATGGTAAGAAAGAAGCATTACCACCAAGAATAGTGATCAGGTAGATGATGCAGTGGGTGACAAAACGTCAGCTATGGTATTGAATGAGGTTAGACAGACACAACTGAGGTTCCTGTATGTTTCTCAAAAAGGTACTTTGCAGCATGGTGAAACTTCAACTGCTCATGCAGGATGTGAAATCAAGTATAAAAATTACAATTGGAACATGAGTATCAAAAAAATGTGTGCTGTCCAGGGAGAGTAGAACTGAAGGCAAAAGGTGATGCTGCATCACTGTACATTACTAAAGTGGTAGGCCTTAAAGAAATGGGAAGGGACAGCAAAAATAAAGCTCTTTTGGATTACTGTCACTTTGGGAGAAGGTAGACAAAGAGCTCCTTTTGGTTTTGGTTGGGTACAGAGCCTGCTGTATTCTCACAGGTATATACATACCCATAGGATGTTCTGCAATTCTACTGCTGGGATGTTTCTCTGTAATAATATATGCATGGCTCATGAACAGATATTACTAATCATGCTAGGACTGTTTAGAGCTAAAACATTTATTCACACAGTTAATTACTATATTAATTTTTATTTTGATAAGTAGTTAACACACTATGGAAGACTTGACTGTAGAAAACAAGCCTGTATCTGTAATCAAAAGTTTTGTTTAAATTTTTAAAAAATACCTGTTCAGATAAAAGGAAGAAATAACTAAGAATTATGTCTACACAACAGTATCTAGCCAGCAAAGAGAACCAAAGTAGTTCTGAATGTGCTGATTTGAATATCTGCAGCTGTACTGCCACATGCTTTGCTCTGGCTAACAGATTCAAAGTATATTAGCTCAAGTGGAACATCATGCTGACATAGCTACACTACCCAAAATAGCTTTGATCATATTCCCTACTGTGTCATGTAAGATAAATTCTAGGATTACCGACTTCAAAGAGCAAACTTTCATAAATACAGAAGTGAAGACATTGGGACCCAGCAGTCTGAATGCTGAGGAAGTTTAGAATTCTATCAAGCCAAAGACGTGGACATTAGCTGGAACTGTCTGGATAGCAGAGATTATCCAAGGCAAAGAAAACAGAGCATGGACTGTCCAGTAAGGAGTGTTTGTGTTTTGAAGAGTAAGGATTGCAAAAAGTCAGTGAATAGACTTAAGAAAATTACAAGAAACTGCCAAAAGTTCTTTACTCATAGAAAAGGAAGAAAAGAAGTAGGATCCCAGAAAAAAAAAGAGGTAGAGGTTAAAAATAATCTCTCCTGTATCAAGTGAAAGCATTTTTTAACCTTAATTTGCAGTAAAGCTAGTGACAATGTTGACCATGGGATGAATGACAGGACAGAGCTGGGAAGGGAAGGAAAAGAGACCACGCATAAGGTGAAAACATGCCTCTAAGATCTTAATGCACTCAGATAGAGGGGAGAGAACAGTCCTTGTCCTAAGAGTGTGAAAGAGTATGTGTGTGTGGAGTTAACATGCCCAACAACATGGTGTGGCATGGCATTTAAATAATTTCATCAAGGAAGGCATGAGAGTATGCCACTAGAAAATCATGATGCAGGTCCCCTAGCAAAGAAGGGGAAAATAAAGTGATTCACACAAACCTCAAATGGTTCCCTCCATTGGATTAGAATAAACTTTGGAAAAAAATCATGACACACGGATGCAATAGTATTGTACATGGGTTTCAGGGTAGGTCATGTGCCCGAACCCTGCAATCTTTGAGGAGATAATTCAATAGATAAATTCAATTGAATTAATGTATTTGAGTTTCAGAAAAGCATTTGACACAGTGCCAAGTAAAAGTTAATTCTGGAATTACAACATTATACATTTATTGCAGAGCATATTGTCAGTTAAATGGATAGTGCGGTGGGGAGAGCACTACTAGAGAGGGAGAAAAGGGCGACCTTTAAAAAGGGAAGAACAGAGCTGGAATAAGGTCATGGGTAGAGACAGATAGATTTTTCTGGATTTTTTTTTTTTTTTCCACAGATAGATTTTTCTGGATTGCTTAATATTTTCCAATAGAGCCAGTGACAGGAACAAGCCTGATTGGAAGAGAACTTGGTCAGTTTATAGGAGGAAATTTTGATTAATTTCATATATTAATTTGTCAGGCTTCATCTTCCAGCTATTGGTTCTTGTAATACCTTGTTCTGCTCTAGATTAAGGAGCACCTGAATTTCTGATATGGTTGCTCACCGTAACCAAATATATTTTCATCTCTTTTTTTACCTACTAAAAATATTGACCTTTCCTACTGTCAGACCATGAGTCATTTTCTATAGTCCTTGAGTATTTTTTGTGGCTCTCATCAGAACCTACTTTTTCAGCAACTTGAAATCGAATTCAGTTGTTATTCCAATATTCTTATAATACCAAAAATTATTGCAACTTAACATTATTAGACCTGAAGCGTTTGCAGCCATTTCTTATTTTATTCTTGAATGCAAAATACCCCAGCTGTTAATTCAGCTGTATTCATCCTCATATGTGTTCTCTGACCTTATTAAGATTACCATTCCTCTCACTTACTAATGAACTGGATAATGCTCATTGTCTCTAAATAACATTGGAGGTTCTTCATGTTTCTTCAGTAGTACAAATCAGAAAGATGTATTGAACACTTTTGAATTAATAGTGCTTCACACAGTTGTATTTGAAGAAAGAATTTACCTTGATTTGCACAGAGAAAGAAAATACTATCATTTGAAAAAGTTGCATAAAACATGAATGCAGGTACAAAAGAGAACGTACTGTGATGGTGGTGTGCAGGATCATGAGTATTGGCACAGACTTCAGTACTCTTAAAGACACAATAATTCACAGAACTCTGTTTAATCCATTAGGCTATCTAGAACTTCCATTCCTTGATGTGAATTTTGGATCAACATAGTTGTTTCAAAATTTGCCCAGGGATTCAAATATGTAAAAATATTTTGTTTGAATTTTCCTCAAGGTATTTTCAAATGTAATAGAGATGATCACATTTAATAAATAATGCATGAAAATTCAAAGGCAGGCACATTGTATTTAAGCTTCCAATTTCATGAATCTACCTCTTTTTCCTCTTCTGTTTCCCTGCTTCTGTTTCCCACTCCTCACCTCCCCCCTGCCCTGCCAAATATCTCTCCTGCCAAAAATTGTTTTGGGAATTGAACTCAAGTTGGGGAGCTGTAGTTAGATGACTGAAAGAACATTTTTCTATTAAATGTTGCATTACTGAATCATCTCACTCCATTTTAGAGATGTGAAAGTAAGAGATAGACGTATATGGAATATAAATAAAGATTGTAACATTTACGGAATGTGGTCTGAAAAAGTTTTGCAGCGTGTATTGGAAAGATGCACTATTTCCGAGTGAAGGTGCTGTGAGCAAGTTATGTAGGTCATATCCAAGAAGCGACAACAAGGCCTTAAAGAGTATTTCACACCACAGTGTGTAGATGCCTGGTATTTTACAGCAGCTTATTCATAAAATATTTTATTAAGTTTTAAATTTTTATTGTTTCTATTTTTGTCTTTGCCTGTAAAGCCAAGCTCCATTAATGCTACAATTCCAACTATAAAGAACTCTGGGAGAGGAAAGGAACTTATAAATAATGCATTTAGAAACCTCTGAAAATGATTTGCAGAACTTTTGACACACTACTTAAAGAGGAATATCTCATGATCAGCCACAGACAGAGATTTTTTTGGCTGTAGGCAGTTAGGTAGGAAGAGCTTCCTGGCTTTTAAATGGAATTAAGTCTCCTGTTTGCAGCCTAGGAGGGTCATGAAGCTTATCAGTAGCTTATATTCATAGCAGGATAATTCCAAAGGGGAGTTTCATAGTTTATTTTGGGGAGAGGAATCCACTTGGGGAAAGTGGCACCTTGCTTGCAGGAAATGGGGTCTGAGCAAACGAAACTCCAGCTAGATCCCAGGTTCCTGCCTGCTGAAAGTCTACAAAGTGTCATCCGTGGCCCAAGAGCTGAGTCAGTCACTGGATGTTATGTATTAGTGCCTAAAATTTGAATGGTTTTCTGTGGAAATTTTGGAAGAAGCGCCCTAAACCTAACAGTAGTATCTCCTCCCCGGGAACTTTCCCAACAGGTTTTGCTGTTGTTTAAATGGATTGTTGGTGGTTTAATTAACTGTGTTTTTTCCTATGGATGTTCTTCCTGGTCGGAGCACTGCAATACAAACACAATACAAACAGTTCCCTTACTCAAATGGCTTTCGAACCAGGGGCCTGTTTCTGTGATGGGACACACGAGAGAGAAGTCCCACTTTTTTTTTTCTTCTCTCTAACATCTTTTGTGCTTCTTGGCATCATCGACAAAGTTTCCTTCTTTTCAGTATCTGTAAGTATAAAACTGTAATTTAGCCATCTGGGAATAATTCAGTTGAATCCAATTCTCTCCAACAGCTTCAGTGGGAATTCTTACACAGGATAGTTCTCTCAGATACATGGAGGAGTGAACCCAACATGAAAATTACATCATTTTATGCTTCCCTCTGCAATAAATCTATTGCTTTATGATTTTCTCAAAAATTGCTACTTAGAACCCAAATTTATGAGTCAGAAACAACTTTAATGAAGACACTGTAGAAGATGTAGAGGAACAAGAAGAAAAGAGGTAGCCTTCCTGTGGGGGCAGAAATTGCCAGCGGTTGAAACGCCTTTGGATTCATGTGCTTAAATCCTGTGCGATTTCATATTTAGATCTAGAAGCTGTAGCTCAATGTAACTTAAAGAATTTCAAGAATTAATTGCTGGCTTTCACCAAAGGAAAAATAAATCTTTAACATTTTGTTTCCCTCTCTTTCTTCTGTTGTAGACATCTTGAATGCTTTTCTCACTTTTTTGTCTTCCGATTCCTTGGTTTTGAAGTATTTCAACACTTGTAAAAGCATCGTCAGTATTTCAGCTGTCCTAAGGAATGGAGGGCCAGATTCTTTTCTCTGTTACATTCCCATAAATGTTAAACAGTTCCTGTCATTTGCACAAATATAGGCAAAACAGAATGTTATTAAAGGAATAACTCTTTGTTTGACGGCGGCTGCTGAAGAGCAAACCCGGTGATCTTGAAGGGGAAAGCTGGAGGCTGGACAAACAGATAAAAGAGGAAGTGAGCTGAATGCGCTCCCAAATTCTGTGGTTGTCAGATGGCTTGGCACAAGTGTCAGGTTTCTTTTTTTGGTGAAGTCTGTGAATTGCAGCTCAGAGTTCTAAGCCAGGTCCTACAATTTCTGTCTTTGGAATGTGCTTTGTTCTCTGGTCGATTCCTGAGGTGATCCACCCACCGCTAGGATGGACTTTAAAGTTGTAATCCAGTCTTCGTGGGATCAAAGGCAGCCCATCAAAATGAGAGAGACTCCTGAGGATAAATTTCTTATTCAGTATCTTGCTACTTGCTACCCACTTACTGTGAAACCATTTAGCACATGATCAAAGTCTTTCCATGTCAAGTGACAAAAATTAAGAACTCAGCTAGTGGGATTGGAAGCCCATAAAGGAAAAGGTAACTTAGGGTTTCTAACAGAAACAATTATATTATGTGCCAAAGGATTTCAAAGCTGACTCTTCTTGGGTCTGACTTGATTCTTGCTTGCCTACAATGAGGTGCTTCAGAATATTCTAGTCCTTCCTACACTGGTAATTAGAGGTTAATTAACCCAATGTTAAAATATTTTTTGGATGTTTGGGAAAGAACACACGAGTTGCTGATTTTGTATCAGATACTTATTATACTTCCATCTGGAACACTGCTAAAATTCATATTGAAATTATTCTGCATTTTGAAAGAAATAGGAATTGTCATAGATTGTTTATCTTTGGATTTATGTTAAGAGGTTTTACTTGCTTATAACTGCATCTTTGCAAAAGAGTTGAAACTTGTAAAGCAGTCAAAACCTAATATCTTGCAGAATTTAAGAAACTTTCTTTTCTTCATAACTAGCCCTGCTCCAGGTCATCCATTATAGCATTTTTAATATTAAAAGTGATTCTAGCATCATGTTCTTGAATATTATTGTGATATTATCAGCCAAACTTTTTTGTACACTTCATTTTCTCAAAGGGCTTAGAACACGGCATTGTGTGCTTTGATGAAGGACAAAATAGATAAATATGTTAAACTGGAAGAACAGATGAGCTCTTGAGGAAAAAAGAAAAAAAATGTACAATAGGTGTAAATCATATAAATAACTTCTAGAGTTCTGTATTTCAGTATTGACTGCTGGATAACAGTGTTTCCGGGTGGTGCATAAATTCAAGGTAGTAATCTGTCATGCATTGTCCAAATGCTATAAATACTTTAAAAATAGGAAAAAAAGCACAATAGCAGTTTTGAGATGAATCAGAATGGTGTTATCTTTCTTTATTTTTGTATTTATAAATTCTGTCAAAAATGGGCTGCTTTTGTAATTAGCTTTCCAAGGAAATGATTTCCAGAGGAGGAATCATATTTTAAAGATCTATAAATTGACATGGCGGAAATTGCACCATAAGAATTTCTTTGAAGTTTAATGCCAGAAGTGAAACCTTTCAGACATTGTGGGAACAATTTATTCATGTAAAGTAAGCAAAGATGTGCAAACGAGTGGTACCTAAGCATAATGAGAGATTTCAGGAGAACTCTCAGAAAATGTCATTGGGTAAAGACGGGGCTGGGTTTTTTTTGTTGCTTTGCTGGACATTGTCTTACACACTTTTTTATATTGTTTCAAGCACAACCAACCTTTAAAAAGAATCCCACCATCAAAGGAAATACTCACTCCAAAAAGCAGAGGAGGAAGTTCAAGTAGCCTTTGTCACTGGTCGATCAATTTTATAGAATCATAGAATGGTTTGGGTTGGAAGGGACCTTAAAGATCATGAAGTTCCAACCCCCCTGCCATGATTGCTCAAAGCCCCATCCAGCCTGGTCTTGAACACTTCCAGGAATGGGGCATCCACAATTTCCCTGGGCAACCTGTTCCAATGTCTCACGACCTTCACAGTAAAGAATTTCTTCCTTATATCTTATCTCTCCTCTTTTAATTTAAAACCGCTACCCCTCGTCCTATTGCTACAGTCCCTGATAAAGAGTCCCTCCCCATCTTTCCTGTAGGCCCCTTTAGGTACTGGAAGGCTGCTGTAAGGTCTCCCTGGAACCTTCTCTTCTCCAGGCTGAAAAACCCCAACTCTTTCAACCTGACCTCGTAAGAGAGGTGCTCCAGCCCTCTGATTGTCTTCGTGGTCCTCTGCTGGACTCACTCCAACAAGTTCATATCTTTCCTGTGCTGAGGGCTCCAGAACTGGACGCACTACTCCATGTGGGAGTCTCACCAGAGCAGAGGGGCAGAATCACCTCCCTCAACCTGATGACCATGCTTCTTTTGATGCAGCGCAGGATGCAGTTGGGCTTCTGGGCTGCAAGCATACGTTGTGGCTCATGTTGAACTTTTCTTCCACCAACACTCCCAAGTCCTTCTTGGCAGGGCTGCTCTCAATCCATTCTCCACCCAGCCTGCATTTGTGCTTGGGATTGCCACTACCCATGTGCAGAACCTTGCAGTTGGCCTTGTTAAACTTCATGAGTTTGCACAGGCTTACCTCTCAAGCCTGTCTATTTTCTAAGCATTTGGCCCCCTACCAAGGTTCT
This sequence comes from Numenius arquata, assembly GCF_964106895.1. Taxonomy (NCBI): domain Eukaryota; kingdom Metazoa; phylum Chordata; class Aves; order Charadriiformes; family Scolopacidae; genus Numenius; species Numenius arquata. The sequence continues at coordinate 38,724,449 of NC_133580.1, read as the reverse complement.
TGCCTAGTCTAAATTATTTATTCAGTCGGTGAATTCCTTATAGAGACAACAGGAGACCTGCAGATAAGCAATCAGCTGCTTAACTGTGTTGGTTCCCTGAAGAAACTACTCACACTCAGATGACCTGGCCACCGTCAGTGTTCCACGGAGTGCACAGAGAACATCAAGAAACCCCAATTACCTCTGTTCATCTAGGACTCATCCTGTTCCTGGTCTGCAAAGAAGTTAAAGCACTTATCCAAAAATAAGAGTTATGAGGTAAGTCTTACCTTAAGGAGTCTCAGTCACCACAATTTCTGTCTCAGGGGAGTCCCTGACCACACAGGACCACTAGGTTTTTTGAGGGAGGACTCTCTCTTCCCCCTCCCAAAACTGAGCTGATGCACGGATTTCTTTCTTCACAAAAGAGAGAGAAACTGTTTCTTTCAGACTCATTAGTGTTCTTGGAAAGACAGTTGATTTATTGATACCTTCCCTTTTACACAGGGTCATTCCCTTCTCACAGAGGACCCTTTCACACCTGGTGGAGGTTGGAGGAGGTTCAACGGCTGGAGAGCTTGCTTGTGAAAGCAAGCCATGGATGATATTTCTTTAACACCACACCCATAAAAGAGAATTTTTCTTCTACATGTTGACTTCAGTGAGTGGCAGATTCTGCAGCAACATAGGAATCTCTTTGAAATCATTGACCCCTGTAGCACGTCCACCTGTAGACAACATCTTAACCGCGAGTATACAGCGCACTGTTTTTGAAAAGCCACAACTTTGTTAAATTAAAGCCAATTCCTTTCAAGGCATGCAAGAGCACTAATTTTCATTGATTACTCAGTTATGGCCAAGTTTCAAACTTCATCTGTTTTTACTGTAGTTCTTCTGGAAAAAGTTTGGTTAGAATCACTCTCCCATAACCTAAAAATGGTTGCAGGGATTTTGCTTTGACTTTAAGGGGATAAGGAAAAAACCTCTCTTTAGGCATGGAAAACTTCAGCCTGAACAATGAATGATTCAGAAGACTGTGGTTGTGCAAAAAATGGGCTTTTAATTTGATTCATTTTGCTTATGTAACAATTTGGCCCCTATCAAGCAGCTGCTCTAATAATAATTTTACTTATCAATGATATGCAGTCTCCTTTAAACTAATGCTTCTATAGCAACAAAAATGTGCCATACGTATATTTGACTATGTTTGTATGTAAGGTTTAAACAGTTCTTGCAAGGGTTTGTGGAAGAAAAGTCCACCCAGGGGTCTTAATAGAAAGACATTGCTTCTGGCTCAGGAAATCCTTCAGCCACAACTGACTGGAGCTTGGGAATGTACTCTGGAAAAACTAGATTTGCTGGTTTAGATGAACCTTCAATCCAGTACACTCAAACTTGAGTGAACAAAACAACAGCAGCATGAAGAGAAACTTACTGTGAGAAGATTGAATGTTGACTGCTTTGTCCTGAGTTTCATGGAGGAAACACAGTTTTAGCTCTCCAACTGCAGCTGCTGTCATTGCAAATATCCTGAGTGCTTTTAGAATCATAGAATCATAGAATGGTTAGAGTTGGAAGGGACCTTAAAGATCATCGAGTTCCAACCCCCTGCCATGGGCAGGGACACCTCCACTAGCGCAGGTTGCTCAAAGCCCCATCCAGCCTGGCCTTAAACACTTCCAGGGATGGGGCAGCCACAACTTCCCTGGGCAACCTGTTCTAGTGCTTCACCACCCTCACAGTAAAGAATTTCCTCCTAATATCTAATCTAAATCTCCCCTCTTCCAATTTAAAACCATTACCCCTTGTCCTGTCACTACATTTCCTGACAAAGAGTCCCTCTCCGGCTGTCCTGTAGACTCCCTTCAGATATTGGAAGGCTGCTATGAGGTCTCCCCGGAGCCTTCTCTTCTCCAGGCTGAACAATCCCAGCTCTCTCAGCCTGTCTTCATAGGAGAGGTGCTCCAGTCCTCTGATCATCTTCGTGGCCCTCCGCTGGACCTGCTCCAACACATCCACATCATTCCTGTGTTGGGGACTCCAAAGCTGGACACAGTACTCCAGGTGGGGTCTCACGAGCGCAGAGTAGAGGGGTAGAATCACCTCCCACCACTACATGACCGCTACAGTAACTACATGACTGCTAGGTATCTCAGATTGTCTTTCAAGTATCAAGCTCTGCTGTATCAATCACATTAGCACCTGGCTTTAGAGTTAGATAGACATGCTGAGTTTGTTCTCGGTGAGCTCCTGCACAGGGTAGTTGGCGAAAGGTCTTGCCTTCTTGCGGCTGTGTGCAGGTGAAGAGCTGGGGGTTGGTTCTTGGGTTTGCGTCTGGCTTCACTGTTGAATGACTCAAGCTGCTAATCCCGCTGGGTAAGCCACAGTGGATGAAGCTAAGCAGAAAGACTTAGCACTAAAGTTCATGTCAGGCAACTGCTGGAGCTGACAGATAGAAGAAGAAAGCAGGTGATGCTTTTATGCTGGCTGATGGTGAAATACCTTCCACTAACACAGTAGTCAAGTAGGTTAAGCCATAGATCTCAATAACTAGATGATAAGAGTTTTGAAAGAGATATCTGAGAAGGGCTTGGTCTTTAAATATGGTGATCCCACACACCCTGGGGGACTCATATAAATGGAGATATTAAGCCAATGTTTAAATGGAGACAACTGGACTCATTGCTGTGGACTTGCCGTCCTGACTGAACACAACAGTAGAAAGGCTGAGATGTGACTCAAGAGGGAATTAACAGCAGCAAAATATATAATTGCTAGTTCACAAAGGCTGAAACAGAGACTTGAGGTGAGGAAAAAGAGAATTTATCAATTTAATTTGATAAAACTTTGATGAGGCTGTGAATTTACTTGCTAATGATTTCTGTACTGTTGTGAGGTTCCTGGCATTTTACATGTTTTCCCTGCTGTATTTTAGTTTCAACACAAGAAGAGTGCAAAATCTGCATGACCTAGTCAAAGAAATGACCAGGATCAGATCTTTGACCAACACAATTTCCTACCTTTTGTCAATGGCCTGAAAATGTAAGTTGCAGTTAACCAGGAGACTGGTGAATGAACAGTAGTCAAGGGACGTGTTACGGCAAAAGGGACTCAGCCAGATGCTTTCTTCTCTGGTATGGTGCTCACTCTCTCTTGGCACTATGTCGACCACACTTGTCATAGTACTCAGTGATGTAAGGAAAAAGCTGGGAATCACGGTGACTAATGACTCAGGCTCCCTGTACAATCCTCTGTCTAAAACAGATGAGCTGAGCCCTCAGCCTTGTATCTATAATCAAGGAGATATTACGTGGTGTGTGAACTTTTTCATGTTAGTACTTGGCACAGTGACTGCTGTGAAAATTCTGTCCTTTTCTGGCTCTCGTTATTCAAGAACACGTTGAATAAGTGTTGGGTTTAGAGGTGAGCTGTAAGAGTGATATCAGCATTGTTAAGTGACACTCATTTCCCTCTGCTGAAGTTGTACCACTGAACGCCAAACAAATCCAGATTTGGTCAGATGAGAAAGGCCTCGTGGGAGTGAGTCTGACCCTGTAAGATGCTGATTAGGCCCTTTACATCCAAGGTAACTGCTGAATTTAAAACACTGAAGCACTGATAGGAGGCAACAGCATGACTGCATTTCACAAGTGAGAGGCTGCCTCTGCTGGCATGAGAAGTAGGGCCAAGAGGGCATTCAGAAGTTCCTGTGTGAGGTATTTAATAAAATAGAAGTAGTTCTGGACACACAGTCTCATATAGTTAAAACCAGACCCAATTCTAAGGAAACCGTGCACCCAAGTCTGGAGCGTAGTGCCCATGCAGAGATCGTAAATTCACTGAACCCTGTTTTGAGCCCTGCCACTTTGCCTACAAACTCTCCTCTTGGGGATCAGATGGATTAGGGAGTGTCAATGCTTTGCAGCAGCAAGTCTTAATAGGAAGGCATTTCTAAACTGCAGTAAGCAGGACAAATAGTTATCTGTGCCTGCCTGAATGGCAGAGATACTAAGATGATAATAATAATATTTTGGTTTTGATAGACAACCCCCAAAATTGGAGGGAAGGGGTGAAGAAGGTTCAATGAATTGAGTCATTGTAAAATCATCACTACCAACAAAAATGGATTTAGTTGAGAACTTAATAAAAGCGTTTTTACTTTTTAAAAGTCCCTAGTAAAACAGGAAGCAAAACTGTTCAAGTTAATGACAAATCAAAACATTTAAACTTCTGAAATGTTTGAAGGTTTAATTATTTTTGGCCAAAAAACATATCAGCCAAATCACAAAGATTTTTGGTTGACTTAAATAAACATTTTTCAGAGGAAAAGCATTTCTTCCAAAAAATTGTCACCCTTCTCAAGTCAACAGAGCATTATAAACAAGCCAAGTAAAATCATTAATCTGTTACACAAAACTATGTAAAGACCACCAGAAAATGATATTGGTACTTGAATATATCTGCTTCATCTTATCAAAAATGTGAGCAAGACCTTAGATAGGATAATAAACTGAAGAGTGTAAGGCTAAAGTTCCCTCCCCACCCCACCAAAATGATGAAGTTAGGCAGTTTAATCCAAGTAGTCTAGTTTTTGAAAGTTCAGAACACATCTACTGATCTGCAAGATTTCTATATTTGCATTCTGGTTTTGTTTGTTGCTGTGGGGTCTAATAGGATATTTAGATATGGATGAGTTGGTATTGAACAGGATAGTCAGGACTGACTAGGATGGTTAGGGTTACACTGTGTGGCTGTTCGCCTTCTCCATGTGGCGAGCACTTTGAGCACGCGTTGAGGTCCTTCATCTGGGTCTTAGCTTTGAATGCTGGGTTAGGGCTTAGACCCCAGTCTCCCACCATGTTGATCAGTCTAGTCCCAGTTACATTAAAAGGTTGAATTTCAGTTAGTGAGCCACCAGCACAGCTCTGATGTTGCAGACCGGCACACCCAACTGCATTGTGGGATGGCTCAGTCACCAGCGCCTGGAAGAGATCAGGCAAGCATAGAGAGTGGCTCTCTTGGGCAGACACAGTGAAACCTCCATGTCTTCTGCCTTCAGAATTGCCATTCACAAAACATGTCTCCAAACCTCCCATCAACCACTGCTTGTTCCCACCCAGTTCCTCCCTCCCTCCGGCTCTTCTCAACCAGGTTTTCCTCAAAAAAGAAACAAGTAAGAGATTGAGGATTGAGGATTGAGATTGTGGATTTTAGTAATATTTAAATAATGTGTGCTCATATATATATATTTTAATTTTTTAAATGATGGGACAGCATTAGAAAACTCAAAGTTAGTTTGGGTAGATTTTGAAAAGTTTACAAAAACAGGGGGAATTAAAACAGTACTTTAAAAAGCAACAAGTTCTTTCACAATAAAGATGTCATATTTGGAAATATGTTTCCTTTTTATTATACGTAGAAAGATAAAGGAGATGGTAGAGTCCAATATTTGGCATTTCAGGCTGAGGGTATTTAGATTAAGGAGGATGAGCAAAAACAAATATTGCACCTCCAGTCTGCTCTTTCTTCAGATGTGGCTGCAGTTTGAGCACAGAGGCAGCACTTAAGGAACTGCCAGATACATCAATGTCTCTGTAAAAATTAACAAAATGGAACTGTCAATTATTTAAAAGTGTAGATGCAGCAAGTAGTGAGGAGTTTGCTGTGTCTGGCATTCCTCATGAAGAGGGGTGCCAGAAATTTACTGGCAAAACACTTCAGCTAAGTGATCTCAGATGAAAAAATGACAGCTTTTGCTAATGAACAGTCAGTGCTGTGAGCTTAAACATTCATCAATAGTCCCAGAGTGGAGAGACCGTGGTATTATCTGGCTTTGCAAAGGCTCTCCTTTTCTTTGCACCTATGTGCACATCTAGCCCAATTTTACTCTGTGATGGTACTGCAGCTGGAACACATACCACCAGAAGAAAGAGTAAAGGGCATCTGGTCCCAAGGACGCAGCTTAAACGCCTTGGTGTTCTCTTCCCAGAGTGGCATAACTTTGCTCCAGAGGTAGCTGCAGGATGGCTCGCATTACCCACAGCTCCCAAGGATGGCAGTGAAGATCATAGGAACTGTCCCACGTCCTGCCTCAGCCACGGCCAACAGCAGATGTCCAGGAGAAGAATGTCAAAACCAACGCAGTATGGTCCATCAGGAGGCTGGCATCTGCTGTGACACATGGTAAGCTGCAAGCTGTATGGGCAAAATTGTGTTTGAGAGTCACTGCACTAACCTGTTTTCTGTTAACTACCCTAATCTCTTTCTGAATCCCTTTAGATTTCTGGTTTCCATAAGGTAACAGCAGTGCATTTCACCATTTAATCATGCTCCGTGTGGGAAAAGGCCTTCCTTTCTCTTCGTGACATTCAGAATGAGTTGTTTTGGGTGATGTGTATGTTTGGGAATATTTCTGTGTGACCACAAACAAATTACTAAGACTGATACAAGTGTCAACTTGATTTAAAACCTAAAGAATTAGATCAGCAGTTTAAGTACTGCAGACACTAACAAACACTTTAAAGCGTTTTACAGACAAAAGCTTTAAAGAAAGAAGGCAGCTGTGGCTATGGTGCTAAAGGTTCAGTATCTTTATTTGTGGGAAGCCCATGTTAACTGGCAAAAATAACATCCTGACATTGCCAAAAGGGGCCTTTGCAATGCCTTCCCCTCACCTCCAGATGACAAACGCACAGATGTGTACAGCATTTGCAAACTGAATGCAAGCCTGGAAAAGATTTGGTATCTGCAGAAGGATTTCCTGTGGTATTTGTGGAAAAAGACTAGGAATTGTACACATCAGCTTGATGTAAGAAACCTTGCAAATGGTCTCTGAGGAAGTACAGTCTGTGGTGGCTGGTCATGGTGTGAGGTTGAGAAGTTTAGAAAGTTACTAGGGCTGTTAGAGAGGCTAACCGGGACTGCATCTCCCACCTGCCCCACGCAGGACTTCCTTAGGATGCCTGATAGATGGGAGATTCCTTGGGCATGGAGGGAAACATATTCAAAATCTTCAGTTTGTGTCAATTGAAAAGTGTAAAACCAAGGAAAGATATTTCATTCTTTCCTTAAAAGAATAGATGAAACCAATAAAGTTGATTCCACATGTCAAGGACACGTACCCAGGCAAATGAAAGAGCTAATGCCAGTGGCCAAGAAAAATCCCTGTCCCCTTAGAGGGGGCAGAGGTGAAGGAAGTTCCTTTCACTTAGTTTACATTTACTGCAAAAACTATGTTCTCATTTTAAACAGGTATTGTTGGTCCCCTGTGACAGTCCCCCTGCTAGAGGGGACTATAGCTGAACAGAAATAGGATGCATCTAATTTAGTCAGATATGACTCAACAATCTTTTGTCATTAAATATTATCCACTTCATATTTAGCCTTTGGGGTTTTATTGTACTTGTACGGTGCTTTACATGTCCCTTTTCAGGCAGGAGGCATGATTTTAGCCAATTTGCCATGAAATGCAGTTCAGTAACTGTTCAGTAACTAATCAGTAACTATTAACCTTTGTTGTGCTCAATCCACTGCATGGGGGAAAACCTTAGTAAATAATATAATGACTCCTGAAGAAAACTGTACAGCTATCTCTCTACCTCTCTCTCTCCCTCTCCCTCCACATCTATTCCATATAGAAATGTCAGGACACCAATAACAAAACCTTGCTTCTCATGTATATTTTTTAACCAAAAACCTGAGAGCTAGAGTTCCTGTATCTTTGGCAACTGAGGCCAGAGAAACTGGAGCAAGGCAACATTATGAACTGATAAAGGTTAAACCCAACAACAAACAACCACTGTGAGTTGTTGTCTCAGGACACAACACATTCACAATGGGTTTCTTCAGTGATTTCAAGCAAGAGGAGTACCCTAGAGAGATGCCCATAACAACCTCAACCAGGTTTGAGCAACCTGGTCTAGTGGAGGTGTCCCTGCCCATGGCAGGGGGGTTGGAACTCAATAAGGTCCCTTCCAACTCTAACCATTCTATGATTCTATGATTCTATGAACCTAATACACAAATAGCACAAGATAACCACAGGATGTTAAACACAACCAAGCACAATGACCAACAGCAGTACTGTTTTTTCCCTGTTTTTTCACAGCCGCTCTAGTGTTTCAAAGGGAATGGCAGCTCCAAGCAACAACAAAAGGCGCTGCAGGGGTTGTTTGTGCCATCAGTATTAAGTTTAATTAGTTAGTAAGAGGTAATAAAGAGCCTTTGTAGGATCCAATGCAGTCAGTAAACATAATTCTTGGGCTAGCTCTCTCGGTCTTAACTCACCAGTTATAATTTATCATTGATTCCAGCCTTCAAACTGACCACAGAGTCAGTCCCACTAAATAAACTGATTTAGCCTCATCCTCTGCCCACGGCCTAATACAGAGCTTGTACTGCAAGGTAAGTGTCTGTCTTAATGCCCCTGTATGGAGCCACCAGTACGTATCGTCCTTCCATGTGTCTCACTTCTGGTGCTTCAGTAAAAATAACACATTTTTGCAGTTTCATGAATAGCTGTTAGGTGAGGTAGTTATTAGCACATCTTCTCTGTTGTGGAGATATTTGGCATACCAAGAAGAGACTGTTTCCTCTGTTTTTGTACAGACCTAGAATACTTTCCAGTTTTAGAGACCTCAAGCTTTCCCCAGACGTTTGTTTTCTCCAAGCAATTCAGTCCTCTAACTTGAATGTCCTATGTGTGAGTGACATCCACAGCCATCCTCCCTGAAGAACTGGGAAAACACCCTTTTTTTACAGAGACTTGGGAGAGAGTCCCCTGGTCCTAGCTGCAAATTGAGCGGTCTTTGGCAGTTACTTTCCCTGGAGCATTTGGGGGGCTCCTGAGCAAAATCACAGCCTGTGGATGTAGGCAAAAATCCACATTAAAATAACTACAGAACAACTGCCTCCAGACACAGTGGCGCACCTGAAGAGTGAGTTTTCTCTGCGGGAATTGGACTTATACACCTGCCAATCAGGTGGGCACTATAAAATGCACCAACTGTGAGTTAATAAATAGTATTTTACCAGTCTTATGGGCTCTGTCCTCTATTGATGTTTATATAAAAATGTTTTATAATCCTTGCTAAGTTTCTGCTAAGTCTGGCTTTATTTATTCACCACCATCTGTTCTTCGTCTTTTTTCTCTTTTTCCAGGGTTCGCTTCCCATCCTCCGGCTTGTTTATCTTTTAGGGCAGCCCTTGCCCCACTACTCCCGCACTCTTCTCAGTGTGCTTTTCTACCCTTGCTTTACTGAGCTGTTGTATGCTTTCCCATGCACGTTTTACATCAGTGGGTGTGCTGCAGCCTTTTCTTTCTTAGAATAAGAATGTGGTTTTTACTTTGTGGGCTTGGGCTCATTTGGCTCATCTTGGTGGATTTTGCATCTTTTTTTTTGCGCTCCTTTGTAATCAGCTGGTGTAATTACTTTAGTGGTGGGCACAGAGGGGCCGAGTGAGGCCCCTTGGGCTGGCGCTAGGCAGTCATTGAGCAAGGAGAGTGGCGGTGCTCCTTGCTCTGTCCTGCAGGAGAGGGAAGGGTAGGGATACAAGGAAAAGTGGCTTGAAGTCACTCAGCTGTCACATATGACAGCAGGAACAGAAGTGGGGCTTCCAGCTACTTTTTTCTTACCTCTGAAAATACCATGAACTATCACTCGCATTGTAGTGTCCTTTAGATACAGGCTGGGGTAGGTACATAGGAGAAACATGCCTGAGGAAGCCACCAAACGTTGAAATTAGTCTGTTAGGTGTTAAATATAGACATTTCTAGCCAATATGGCAGAAAAGAGACTGTAGCCAATTTTCCTCACATCAATCACTTGCAGAGTTGTGTTTTCAAAACAAATGTTAAACACAAAAAGATTGATCTGAGCTGTCTGAGGTGATCCATTGCATCTTTTCTGTGGCTATATCAATTAATAGCAAGAAAGTTATTGTTTCCTGTCTCACAGCCAACTAAGTAACAAAATTAGTTGGCCATATTTAAGACAGCTACTCCCTCGTTGTGAAAATTTTGAGAAAATCACTAGGAGGAAGAAAAATAGGGTTTGAGTGTTATTGAAAATAAATCTAGCTTTTAGACAATGAAAACATTTTATTCTCTAAGTTAAAACAGAATGTATGCAGCCTGTTTCTAATTCACATTGTCCATGAAATTGAAGCAATGTATTCATCTTGACTTTCATGCTCGTTGTCCCTAGTAAAAAATGCTCTACATCAAATGCTTATTATTTGCTGAAGTTGTTTACTGTTAAGTTTGTGTATGATTGCAAATTAAACAAGCACATCGAAGCTCCATCATCTAACACATGGCTGCTGTTCGTATCTGGCAAGGCCTGTTTTTCTCATTGAGCACTGAGAAACCACCTCAGATAGGGTATTTTCCTTGATATTGAAAAAATGCTGTGTTTCAAATCTGCTGAACAGAAAGTACAGGGGATAAGTAGGGCTTTTTAATATAAAAAATGAGCTATTTTAAACCTAAAAATAATAATTAAATCTGTTCTCTGCAAGCAATTGAATATTAACATTAGGTTAATAAGATATGAGAATGTAATGATCTTGACAATGACTATATGTACAAATATCCAGCAGGATTTGATTGATTAATTATTGCTATGTCAAAATTGTGGTTAAACGATTCCCAGGCTATAGAAACATTTTTAAAAATAAAATCTAATTTCAGAGGTCAAATTTCTTGAGTACCTATGCCGAAAAAACTTTAGAAAGCAAACGTTTTCAGAAGGTTACTGCTTGATGCTTTCTGAAGACCTGACGCCGTTGGGGCCTCTTATGTTGAATACCTAAGGTGTGATATACTTAGTGCTATAATTTTTTAATTTTGCCCACTTTCATTAATAAGAATAATGAAAAAAAAAATTTAGAAAATTGGCAGATTTACCAAAGGGAAAAAAAAAATAATCTTTTCTTCACCAGCACTTTTCCTTGCTGATGGATGACTACTTTCTAAGCATTAAGCTATGCAAGCAGATGAAAACCAGTGTGATCTCTTCCTAGCCATATTTTCAGAAGTTCATGAGTCAGCCAAGAGATGCTCTTGTGCTTGTCCTTGCTACAGGGGTGGCAGAGGGCAGGGTGAGACCCACTCCCGTCTCTGCTCAGCCAGTAGTGGATGTTGGCTCTGCAGGCCAGGGGTGCTTCACACAGCTGGAAACACCTCCCAGAGGCGAACTGCAGCTGCTTCACATGGACTTTTGCTGCATCCTGTAGGAGACCTCGCTGGCTGTTTTTCGTTTCTTCACTTCCAACTGCTACAACCCATCTATCACGGTAATTGATTTCTCTCCCTTCCTTAAAGACCTTCATCTGGTCTCTCCTTTTCAGGGCCTGATCTTACAGGAGTCAGGGAAGCCATAGCCTACGGACATCTGTGACAGATAATGCAGTAAAAATGAAAGATGAGGCACTGCCACCCTCAAGCAAAGCTCTCTGACTGTCACACTGCTCTCTCCAGTTTCTTCATATTTCCTTTCCCCTGCTGCTGCTCTTGGAACAGTGAACCCCTGCGGTGTTGGAGCCCAGCCGGTGTGGAGGCAGCTGTCAAGTTGTTACTGGCTAAAGACATGAGAAGCTGCAGACTTAAGTTTAAAAATTACACAGCAGCATGACAAAGTTGATGTTGCTGCTCACCGTTAAGTGCTGGATTTTCCTATTCCCAGTGGCCTGCCAGCAGGCTTTGCGATGGGGCAGTCGTCGGCTCCAGCAGCAGCATGAATGGCGTTAAGTCTTCCCTGTGACCTACAGCCATGAGCACATGAAACCACAGTAGACGGGCATCCACTGCTGGGCAGATGAAAGCTGTGTAGTCTGTGAATGGCATGTGACAAGCTGCTGGAGGAGAAAGGGCTGACAGCAAAAAGGGGAGAGGAGAGAGTTTTATCTTCTGTGTGGCAGTGATCGGTGATAAAATAGCATTGGGATTTACATACCAGGATCTGACTTGTCACTGGCTAAGGAGAAACACTTCATGGGACAAATAGCGTTATCAACAGAGCATGCTTGTGCAACTTGCTTACATTTCTGAATGACCTAAGAATGCCAGCATGAAGTAACGGCTGACATCAGACCAGGACTTCTTTAGGCCTCCATAGGTTTATCTTGGTCTCATACCTTACACAATTTAACCCTTGGGGCTCCATCTGTAAACTTATCTTTTGTAAGACAATATAACTGCACCAAAGGCATTGGAGAATGAGGTGACCCAGCTGACTTAATGGAAATTGCGATTCCTAAGTAGCGCTGGAGGTCAGGCTGTGAGTGATATATAATTGCTCATAAATGATATAGAATTTTGCAAAATCACTTTTGACACAGGGGTAAGGTTTCCTAAATTCTGCTGTTAAGGAAGAAAATTATTTTTCACCCCATAAGAAATTTTATTTGACAGTGGAGCCAGATTTGCAGGAGCATGTAGATGCCTAAAGCTGGGGGCAGGCCCCTTGTGCAGCCGATAAATGGAGGGAGCAGCTGTCATGGTTTTCCAGTGGGAGCCCTGGCACTGCCAGTTCTTCCCCAGGGGGTCCAGTTGCAGCAAGGAGGCACCACCAGGCCACAAACCTGCAGGTGGTTTGGCAACACTCAGGCACAGTCCAGCACAGTAAATTAAACCACTGGTGAAGGCAAGCGGAAGACTTTTCAATTCATCCCAAAGAGGACCTGCCCTACATTAATTTAAAATAAGAATTACAGATTGTTCCAGTCATATCATAGAATCATAGAATGGTTAGAGTTGGAAGGGACCTTAAAGATCATCTAGTTCCAACCCCCCTGCCACGAGCAGGGACACCTCCCACTAGACCAGGTTGCTCAAACCCCATCTAGCCTGGCCTTGAACACTTCCAGGGATGGGGCATCCACAACTTCTCTGGGCAACCTGTTCCAGTGTTTCACCACCCTCACAGTAAAGAATTTCTTCCTACTGTGGTACATTAGTGTGGAGATGTACATACTATGCTACCATGTCAGGGATGGATATGAAATCTCGCTTCAGAGAAAGTTCAAGAGGTATTTCTTGTCATCCTGATGCACTCAGTCCCACAAAAAAACTGTTTGTTTGTTACTTTTTACAAAAAAAAAATGACTGCTTACTACATTTTTTTTTCACTGGCATGGAGAAAAATGTGTTTTAATGCTTCACCTCCATTTCCCAGCTCTGGGTAAGGCTGTGGTTTGGGGTGGAGAGGACAAAGGCTCCAGGCACAGGAAGGAGACAAAATGTTCTTGTGGTCATTCGTGTGGCTTGTCACCAGCTCCAGGGGAGGTAGGCACAGCTCTTGTGAAGTCTCTGACAACAATGAAAACAGCTGGGATTGCAGAAAAAATGCACAGGAGGAAAAGTCCCAGCATGAAGAACCTGTTTCTCATGTGGAGAAAGCCCATCACAGAGCATAAAGCTGATCCAGCAGCGCTATCACTCTGGAAGGACGTGGAGATGTCCAAGTGCATGTTAATACCGGGTTGAGGGAGCTTTTCCCTGTCACTTTCTGATCCTGCATGGCACAGGTGCACAGAGATACCTGCAGGTATCTCCTATACCTCCTATTTGCTCAGAGCAGTGTGCAGGTAGTGAAAAGGGCAGCACTTCCCATCACGAGTGGTGGGAGACCTGCCTGTCACCCAACAGCTACCCAGCTGCCCCAAAGCACACACCCTGAGCCAAGGGATGCTTTCTCCTCCAGAGTATGGAGTACGTGCTCCACAGGGGACGCTTTTGCTGATGCAAAAACAAATTATCCATGCTTCAGCTCCATGGGGGGACTTTCCCAAAAGGAGGAAGTGCCGGAGGGAAAAAATGAAAATGACATCCTTCCCCTTCAAAAGAAAACAGCCTGCCTCCTGGACCCCTAATTAAAATACGAAGGTTTAATATACAAACCAGCAGAAGGCTTAATCATCGTGACTCAGCTCACAGGAAAGACGTCCAACGTTTCAACTAAACAGCAGCAAATCGTTGGCTTCCTGTGAGGAAAGACTACTGTTTGTCGTTCCCTGGAAAGCGCCTGATGTTTTGATTGTAGGGGATGTAAGCAATGGCCTGTCGTCTCTCGCTTCTGAGAGAGGCAAATTCTGGTGAAAGACAGAGGTGAGGACAGCCAGGAGAGCAGGCCTGGAGTCCCAGGCTCACAGAGCTCCGCGTGGAAGTTGTGCTCAGAGACCACCCAGATGGTCTTCCCTGTTGTCCTGCAACACCAGCCATACCCAAACCTTTTCCAAAGGGCCTGATCTTTAGTATCTCCGTCCTCCACAGGCAGGCCTGGACAGAGTGTAACTAGCTACATTGTGAGAACTTCTTCCTTGGTATCTAACCAAAGTGTCCCCAGCTGCAGGTCTGTCCCATCCATCTAGTGCCACCTGGGCCCCAAGACCCTTGATTCTCCTTGCAGCCTTGCCTTTGTCCTGACTGAACTGTGCCCCCTACTTTTCTTTGCTGAGATCCAATTTTGTGAGAGTCAGCTTTGACAGTATATATTTTCAAGTAAACTATGGATGTTAGGCACCTGATAACACACGCTTACATATATGTGTGTACATATACATGTGTGTATATATGTGTTTACACATATATATGAAGTTAGTACCAATCTCTTTATACCAGCTTTATGGTAAAATATGAAGTTAATGAGTTGTTTTTGATAAAAAAGAGGAAGCTTCAAGGCAAATAAGTTTACTTGTAAATTCATATAAAATTTCATGAACACTTCTGGTCAGAAAAAAGAAGGGAAAACAAACAAAAAAAAGAACACTTTTTTTTCAACATTTGCTGAGTGAATTAGAAAAAAAAATTTTTAATAGTTTTTCAACTGGAAATCAGTTTGTTCTAAAAGTTTTGAATTATGTAGAACAATTTAGTCAACTGGAAATAACACTGAGAAGGGAAGTATTCTGCTGGTGAAACAAACAAATGCAATTTGAAATTGGGATCAGACTGAAACAATTTCCCCTCCGTCTCTCTTAGGTTGGCTGGTGAACTGAGGAGAATTAATTGCAGGATGTCCACTGCCCTTCCACCTAGGGGTGCAGGAATCCTTATACCCTGGATTTGTGACCACAGAAGCCTGTGAATCGCAAAAGAACATTTAAGCACAGGACTCTGACTACAAATAAAAAATATATCTTTGTGGAAATCTAATGAGAAAATAATTCACAGGCATGTTTATTACTATGAAGCCATTGCATAAAATGTATGGGTAAGGCAAAACATTGATTAAAATACCACCCAGGTAAATCAGTTTCCCAGGCAATATATGGAGAGCGCTGCCATTTAACCGCTCTGAGGCAGCCAGCAAAAATGCTAGCACAGCCTGCCAAATAGCTAGATGTTGCTGATGGAAAAAATTAGCCTCAGCACATTGGCATCTAGAGTCTGTGACTACCATCCAAAAAGAAAAGGGACTGGTGCTGTGGAATTGGGTAATTGCACTCCAGCAGCCTACCACAAGTCTGCTGTGGCTTTGTCGTTAAAAAAAAGAAAATAATAAAAAAAAAAAAAAAGTGTTTTTAATTAAAAAATAAGGCTTTGAAAGTACAGAAAGTAAGATGCTAGGAAAAGACATACAATTAACTGGATAAAAGGAATCACAGTTTCTCTGTGTGTCTGAGTAAAACACAGACATATCCATATGTGTGCATGTGCCGTTTTGTGTTCCTGAGTATTTGTTTCTGTGTTAACTCTGTGTCCATTTCACAAAGAATTATACACTCCATTTACTTGAGATTCCAAAGTATATTACTTGGGAAAAAAAGCAATTTCTGAGTACAGCCCATGTTTTAGCAATTATATTCCTTTCTCTCTTCCCCCCCCACCCCCCACCCCCCCTTTTTCTGGTTTGGGTATTTTTTTAATTATTATTTTTGGGGGAGTTGTCAGATGCAGGCAGTCACCCCCTGTTGTGATCCCCAGGGTGGGGGTGTAGATGAAGCAGCCAGTAGAGATATATTACCAGTTCTTAATCTGAAAGCATGCTTATTTTTAGGAGAAATTTACAGGAATCATGATACATTAATGCCAACCTTTAAAGTCTTTGAATGGCCATGGTTTGCTTTACTGTTGAGGCTCAGGAAAAGGACTCTGAAACCATCCTGCTTATGTTTCTACATGGCACTTTCTTTTTGAAGACTTTAGTTGCAGGTGCTTTTAAGTCCTTCCCTCCAAGAGAGCAATGACACATACTTCTCCTATGTGAAACTTTAAGGAAAATCCACTTAGGCATTTTCCCATTAAATTAAGAATTGCAGCATTTCTTGTACAAGACTGACTGAAGGATGATGTATGTTTAAAACCTCAGGCCTAGCGAGCACCTAGTTCTCAGAGAGGAACATGGTTGGTGCCAAGTTACCTGTTTCTAAGAGTTGGAGAGTTTATCAATGATAGAAAACCATACAACGTGGACATAAGATAATATTTTACCTATTATTGCAAATATACATGGCCCTGGTAAAATCTGGTCTCTTCTCTCCCCTATCAAATGCAGAGGCAGTGAGAGGAAGCATATTATTTGTCATAGACTTCAATGGGACTAATCATATGCTTAAAGTTAGGGGTGTGCTTAAGTGCTTTGCTGGATGATGGCCTAAAGGACCATGTGTGCTGCACCAGGTACTCACGAGAAGGACCAGTGAGAGATGCATTGCAATCGCATTGCAACTCAGATTTTTCTTGTTGTCTTTTTGGCCTTCAGTATTATTTGTGTGTGTCTGCAACAGTAAATAAACCTCACTTTCTATAAACAGCAATAAATAGGAGGTGGTTCATACACCGTGGTAGAATACCTACAGAACAAGCCAGGTACTTCTGCTTGGCACAGCCTTTCCACACTGCAAGCCAATGTGCAGGAAGAAACGGGAAAAAATTAACTAGAGATCACTATTGAGTGAAAATATCTGGTGTCAAGAGAGGTATTCAGAGGTGTTGTGTTTGAAGACACATGTTTTTCTTGTGGGATGATAGATATACTGAAGTCAGTGATAATTTTTAGAGACAGTTATTGTATGCTTTATTAATGGCAAATAAAAAACATTAGTGATAACTTTGAAAATGTTTTTAGCTATTTCAGGAAAACTTTTTTTCTTAAAAATCAAATGAAGCAGAAACAGAATGCATTCACTAAGAACAAGGCACTACAAAGGTTATTACAGGATAAAACCTTAAGCACAACCCTATGCAGCAAAGCACTTAAGCAGGTACTTAAGTTAGGGCATATGCCCAACTGCTTTCCTGAGTCATAGCCATGATAACAGGATATTTCATTTGCTCTTTGTAGTGTCCTCAGGTCCAGAGACCTTTTTGCTTTCACAAAGAAATCGCTGTAATCAATCAAAAGGCATTAGCGTTCCCACTACTGGGATTATGAATTACATTTCTGTAATAAATGTGAATGCCGTTTCCCCCATCTCCTGTTCTTTCAAGAGCCCTATAAGTTTTATTTCAACTTTCAAACTTGAACTGAGAGCTTTGGCTAGGAGTTAGTGCTTCTGGCTCGCTTGAGCTAATTTGGCAAGTAATTTTAAAACAACTTCTATTGTACGAAGACTTGCAGCGTTTGAAATATTGCTCAGTCAGCTCTTATTTCATGAAAGGTTTGTTTGATTAGGCGCCCAGGTGAAACACAATCAGGGGAACCTGGTGAGCTGTAAGCCCTCCGCGGGGAGGAGGAAATGAAGTGGGTTTGCTTGCTCCTTGGCAGAGCATTACAGCCACTCGGCTGTCGTGCAAAGGGGTATCGCCTCCCTCTGTCCACCTTCCAAGAGCGTTGCTGCTGTATTTTGTGAAAAGTCCTATTCTGGCAGCATCCAATAGGCATGCCCTTGGCTATCTACTGGAGTGAGGCTCTAAGGGGGTCTCATTAGTGGGCCTTGACTCAGCTTAAGCTTGATGAGCTGGCAAAGCTTGGAGTAGCTCCTGGTGTGGGCAGGAGGACCATGCTCAGCCCTTATCAATAGGGCACCCAGGTCCTGATGCTCCCAGGCAGGTCAGAAAGTATGCTGAGCATGAGCTGTCAGAGTTAGTGTTTTGGATTTAACCTTCTAAACTTGATCCGAGCCCCACTTTAGGTCTCTGAGGACTTTCTACCTCTTAGAGCTTCCTAAAAGCCTCTTTGGTAAGGGTAGACTTCACAGCATCTGTATGGTGATAAAGCTGAGCTGGCAGAAATGGCCCTGGTGCAATCAGGCAGTTCAGGGTCTCACCCATTTCTTGCTGGCCACTGTGGGCCCATGATGGAGACACAAACCTGCAGGCTTCAGGTAGGTTTTAGGACATGCAGAAGTGTGGCCGCTGCAGGGAGTCTGGGTAGCCAAGTCTGCAAGGATGAGGAGTCCCAAAATCACTGACAGAAATCCCTACAATAAAGAAATTATCTTCAGCAATAAATTAATAGGAAGTATAATCATGAACTGTAGAGAGGAAGAAAAGCAAAGCAAATCAAAAAATCCCAGAACATTTGCTTCCAAACTCTTAGCGAAGCAAGACATGCTATATCCTGAGGACAGAACAAGAAACCAGACCAAATTTATATAAAGCTACATGTGGAAACCTCCCCAGGAACAAAATGAGCAATAAAAATCAAGTATCAATGAGAATCCAAACATTCATCTTTAAAATCACTGAGCAGTAAATTAAACATCACAGACCTCTTCAGTCTTCTGGCAAAAGCTTCACAAATTGAAACTCCTGAATGCAAATAAAAAGCAATGTGTTTGTTTAATTCTGCAGCTAGAGCAAGACTTCGTACAAGTCCAAGTCACATTTTCTAAATAAGGTGTTTTTTTCACCTAGTGTGAAGAATGTTTTTTTCCAGCATGACCTACAAAGTATTTAATCAATCCTGATGGCAAAATTAAGATGGTAAATTCCTTCCTCCCTTCCGCAAAGTGAAGAAACGGGCATGTTTCCTAGTGCAATTTGAAAGGATTTGTCAGACATTCTTTACCAAAACCCACAATCTTAAAATAAATCCAAAGGAACCAAGAGGGTTTGGTGTTCACTCTTTGTCAGGAGCTTTTATTTGTTTTCACCCAAGGCTGGATCACGTCACGGCCATGCGAGAAGGAGCCTGCTCAGCATTGTGGAGAGTGAGCTCCGGCTGTCATCTCCTAAAGCCAGAGCAGGAGAAAGAGGGGTCTCTGGATGCCTAAGGAGGAGGAAGAGGGAAGAAATGCACATGCATTTGGAGGATAGCTTGAGCCCATCTTTTGCCTGTGAGCCGAAGCTGTGCCAGTTTATGTCTAATCCTTCAGATTTCACCTTAAAGCCTCACTGTGAAGAATGATCACCTTTACAGGTAAGGGACATTTCAAACAAGCCAATACTCAATTCCCCATTACTCTTGCATCGCAAGGCAGCAGCAAGCCCAAGTTGAATACAGCTGTTGGAGCAGTTTCTGATCAACACAAGAGGCTGCAGAGTCAGGCCTTTAAGAGGCAGGGCTCTTCTTATGTGGAGATTGATGGGATACGTGTCTTTCATACTGCCTTTATCCCTGTCGTGATGTGGCAGGCCCATGGTCTGGTTGCTCTGGTTTTCTCAATGCTTCATGTGTTGGTGATGGCAAAGCCTCCAGCACCTGAACTAGGCACGGACAAAAGACCAGTGCCTTTCTGAACAACTAGTCATAAGCTATCAGAAAGACCTTCATGTCACTCATTGTTATTGACTGGAAATAAAGTGGTATGCCATCTGATATTTTATGAACACACAGACACTCTTAATATGAGGAGCAGCAGAATGGGGTTGCAAGCCCTTAAAAGCTGTTTTAGCAGTTCTCTTCACCAAACTGTTTTAAGGTAACTAGCACAAAAAGCTATACTGATGATTATTTGGATCTTCCTCCTTTCCCATTTTGGTGAGCTGTGGTGAAACCATGTGAAATTCCCATTTTTGGTATCATTTAATTGTGGGTGTCTGCACAAGACATTTTAAAGCTTCAGTGATAGATTATGAACCATTTCTTTTAAACATGCCATTACAATTTCCCATTATATTGTTGCAGTGGACTGAACATAGCAGCAAACCAAATCCTAAATCCATAAAAGCAGTAAATGAAATGTGGCTCCAGTGGTTTTGGAGCTTGACCAACAAGTTATCTTTATTAATGCATTCAGGGAAAAGGTCTCATTTTATGACATTATTTTCTTAATGATAAAGGCAGTAATGGAATCTCAGCAGAACACACCAAAGGAGTGTTTGCTGGCAGTTGGGTCAAATTTTTGTCTGTGTGTGCTTGGTACAGCGTTAAGACTTGGCAGTGTCCGACTCACTGACTTCTGTCTTGAAAAGCACAGTCTTTTTGCTGCTTCTCTGTACTTGCTAGTTGACATTTTCTTGGCTTTAAATGAAATTTTGACACATAAATCCCACATGTCAAATGATATTGTAAAACAAGCATCCAAGTGTCAGCACATAGCCCAATAGTCTAGGGAGTAGAGAATAGAATAAGGAACACCTTTATGCAGTCTTTCATCTACATCCAGCCATCTGCAAGTAATTTGAAACCAGTTTCAAATGAAGCTAGGTTGTTTGGCCTGTATACACACACAAAGCCAAAGCAGAAGTTTGGAGTCTTCATGGCTGTTATTGACTTGCTAATAAGTAGATAAAGCCTTTATTTTCCAAAACTGTTCTTTTCTCAGATAGCCCATTCCAAAGAAAGCCTAATTGAAATTACAGAAGTCTCTTGCAGAGTGCCACAAATTCCATTTTTAAATAGCCTGCTGATACTGAAAGACTTCATGATGAGCCTTTCACTTGCAAAGCACAGGCTGGTGGGTTCCCCACTGATGAGCTGTTTTGTTGGACTTGGGGAGACATTAATGGTACTAAGATCCTACAAAACAACACCAACAAAGGAGTGTGGATTTACATGATGATGCGCTGGCCCCAAGATTCACCACTAAAATACTACAGCAAGCCTCATGTAGCTGCCTGCTGCAATGGGTACTTTGCCAGAGGCACTTCTTTTCTGTGTGGTACCATTGGGAAAACAGATCTGCAGGTAAGCCATGATTTAACAGGGGTTTCGAGGGCCTTCAGCTGTGGCAAGGTTGGATTCAGTGGAAATAAATTGCACATTCAAATGATATTTTAGATATGAAGCCAGTTATGAATTTCAGATGAAAAAGAAACATGGACCTTGAAAAAAAACACAAAAGGATTTACCTGTGTTCCCAAGGCGAAAAGATCCTGTGAACCCCAGTGTGTAAGAACTGTCAGTGAGACCAGAGAAATGTGAAAATGAGCATCATGACATGCAGAATCTCAACTGAGGTTTGTGAACATACCCAGCACGTAATCAGTGTGAAGCAGGTGCAGATGGAAAGAGCTAGGAAATTGGGAGCAACTATTTATAGCTATATATATACACACATATATTTCAAACATGAAATATATGTGTGTATATATATGTGGATGTACATATATATATATATAAAAAAACATATAAATATATAATTCCTAGAAAAAAAATCAATCTGATTTTAGGAAAGGGCCTGTTAGGTCTGACTGAAAAAAGAACACTGAGAAGGTTTAATCTTGAAGTACTTTTAAAGGGGAATAAAAACTTAGCATGCGATTCCCACGTGATTTTACTGGACTTTATGTGATGTGGTGGGTTTTACTTCACCTGCAGCGTCACACTGGGGACAGCACACTGAGGTTTGGCAGAGGTTGACCACACAGCTGTGATGCTCAGGCTGAGCATGCTCCAAGGACAGGTCCAGGTGGTTTCTGACTGTCCCCAACCCTGGGGCTCACCAGAGGTCCCTCCAGCACTGCCTATGGACCGCTCCTGCAGGCAGCCTCCATCAAAGCTTGAGGAGATCCAGCTACTGCCCTGTGACAAGGGGGCGAAAGGGGATTGCATGCAGCCAGGTGCGTCCAGTCTGAGTGCAATAATTTTGTGAATCCCTGTGTTGGTGTAGGAAAAGCTGAGCTTGGCTTCCTTCACTGCATGTCGCTAACTGTGTATTTAGTTGTGTAACTGGGCTCTGTGATTTTAATATCTTTCCTAGCACACTGACTTGCCCCTGGGCTGTAAAAAACCCAGGAACCCAATGGGCTTTACTGAAAACCCTGTGTCAGGAGCAAATGACCCACATCGACACCGTTAAGCACATCCCATCTATTAGCTGGAGAAAGATAGTCTTACAGTTGTGATTAAATCTGAAAAGAAACTAGTGGAGTTGGGCAAGGCATATCTGTATGGACAGGAACTGAGTAGTGATATTGGTTGTTTTTTAGCTCGGCGGGGCCTTTCAGCTGTGTTTGGTGTTTCTGTGCTTGGAAAGGTGCCAGAACTAACAAGCACAACTCAGCTGGGGGCCTGGAGGTAGCTAAGCCCTCCCCATGTACTTGGACTTCAGCAAGTGCCTGAGATGCCTTCAATTTGTACTCATTGGTTTTAAGGGAAAAAAAAGCCACTCACAGCCAACATTCATGGTGCAAAGCAAAAGTTGCTGATTTTGATAAGCAAAACACTGATGATACAAGGGTGCAGTTGAAAGAAACTCTTTGGTGGGATACTCATATGACTAAGGCTTTTAGAAATCTCAATCCTATTTTATCTGATTCTCAGCTCTGTTTATTGTGCTGTCTTTTGACTTCTTGGAGTGACTTATGATTCAGCATGTGTGCAAGCAAGCAGGGAATCAGGTGTAGTGATCAGAGGTGGTTTCATCCTGGTGCTGCAGTCCTTAGCCTTGCACTGGGGCTAGTCGAGCGCTCAGCAGCTACACCTCCCTCCAGCGTCCTCTGACTGCCTGGCAGATGGTGACACCAGTGCAGCCCCCTACCTGGGAGCTCTGTGGGGAATGCAACACCAGGGCGTCATACAGCTTGTGAGCTCACCCCAGAAATGCGGGGCAATGGCAATAGGCACCATCTGCTCGCCACAGGGGTGGCGGAAGTGTTTCTATCTGCTTATGGTTCTTTGAGCAGGGCTGCTGGGTGTTTCTGGGGAACTGGACACAGCCTCAGTGGGTAATGCTCTTATCGCATCAAAACCTGCAACTCTCACTTCTCAGCACCTACAAAACCTGTTGAAGGAAGCTGCCGAGTGCGGTGGGGTGAGCAGGTGGGAGTGCTGGATGCACTGATGAAAGCCAGCTCTTTGCCCTCTGGCCAGCTCTTTGTCTTTGGTGAGACCCCACCTGGAGTACTGCGTCCAGCTCTGGCATCCTCAGCACAGGAAGGACATGGACCTGTTGGAACGGGTCCAGCGGAGGGCCATGAAGATGATCAGAGGGCTGGAGCACCTCTCCTATGAGGACAGGCTAAGAGAGTTGGGGTTGTTCAGCTTGGAGAAGAGAAGGCTCCGGGGAGACCTTATAGCAGCCTTCCAGGACGTAAAGGGGGTCTAGAGGAGATATGGGGAGGGACTCTTTATCAGGGAGTGGAGTGATAGGATGAGGGGTAACGGTTTTAAACCGAAAGATGGGAGATTTAGATTAGATACTAGGAAGAAATTCTTTACTGTGAGGGTTGTGAGCCACTGGAGCAGGTTGCCCAGAGAAGTTGTGGATGCCCCCATCCCTGGAGGTGTTCAAGACCAGGCTGGATGGGGCTTTGAGCAATCTGGTCTAGTGAGAGATGTCCCTCCCTGTGGCAGGGGGGTTGGAGCCCGATGATCTTTAAGGTCCCTTCCAACTCTTACCTTTCAATGATTCTATGATTCCTTTTTTCAGGGAATTTCACGTTTCCAAGTGCAGGGCCAGTCCTGCCTGCGAGATGAGACTGCAGTGAACATGAAAGGAACCCTTAAGAAGACCCCCTTCTCCAGATCTCAGGATCTTTTTCATCAAGTTATTTGCTGCAACAACATGGAGAGTCACTATGGGAGTGATTAAATCAAGAGGTACACGTGCCTGTTAGAAGATGCATGTTGGTAAATATTTAACATCTTTATCAATGATCTGGATAAGGGGATTGAGTGCACCCTCAGTAAGTTTGCAGACGACACCAAGTTAGGTGGGAGTGTTGACCTGCTGGAGGGTAGAAAGGTTTTGCAGAGGGATCTGGACAGGCTGGATCAATGGGCAAGGCCAATGAGACGAGGTTCAATAAGGCTAAGTACCAGGTCCTGTACTTGGGTCACAACAACCCCATGCAGTGCTATAGGCTTGGGGAAGAGCGACTGGAGAGCTGCCTGGCAGAAAAGGACCTGAGGTGTTGGTCAACTGTTGGCTGAACATGAGCGAGCAGTGTGCCCAGCTGGCCAAGAAGGTCAAGAGCACCCTGGCCTGTGTCAGGAACAGCATGGTGAGTAGGACTTGGGAGGTGATCGTCCCTCTGTACTCGGCACTGGTGAGGCCCCACCTCGAGTACAGTGTCCAGTTTTGGGCCTTCTACCACAAGAAAGACATTGACATGCTGGAGCGGGTCCAGAGAAGGGCAACAAAGCTGGTGAGGGGTCTGGAGAGTAAGTCTTATGAGGAGAGGCTGAGGGAGCTGGGGTTGTTTAGCCTGGAGAAAAGGAGGCTGAGGAGAGACCTTATCGCTCTCTACGACTACCTGAAAGGAGGTTGTAGAGAGGTGGGGATTGGTCTCTTCTCCCAAGTCACAGGCAATAGGACAAGAGGAAATGGCCTCAAGTTGTGCCAGGGGAGGATCAGATTGGATATTATGAAAAATTTTTACACTGAAAGGGTTATTCAGCATTGGAATGGGCTGCCCAGGGAAGTGGTCGATAGATAATTTCATGATTCTATGGGCCCACCGAAGGCAACATGGAGATAGCAATCTCTGTTCACCATTCTCAGGAGCTGTTTGGGAGCACACAATACGTTTCCTGGCACTGCTTAATTTACTACGGTAGATGTAGCCTGTGGGAACCTTGTCTGTTATCCCTATAGAAAATTGGCCATCATTATTGTTGGATTAGATTCCAAGCATCGCTTTTTATCAGGTGGCTCACTTTCTCAGGATTTGTCCTGCTATCTTATTTCAGAAACATTAAAGAGGATTTCCCTAACTCAAAAATAATAGAGGTTTTGCCTTCCCCATGCCTAAGACAGCCAATATGTTGCCTTGTAATACAGTACACTACGTGGCATCCCTCTTTGCTCAACTGTGCAGCATAGAAATACGTAATAGACATTTCTACGAGAACTCGTGTAGAAGTATTTCGGGAGTTACTTTCCCTAGCATCTAGAGAATATTAGTATCAATAATTGGCCAGAAGTTTTCATGGTGTAACTCTCTTAAAATCTATGCAGTTCCTGTGAGGAAATATTTCTATTCATACATTTATTTCACATTCCTGCCATGTTTTATTTTCATGATTTATGAATTTGAGACTCACAGTTTTAGCATACTTGAAGCCGAGTTCACTGGTGGACACTACTGTTACAAAATCATGCAGAAAAGTCACAGGACCAAGTGTAAGATCTGGAATTTAAGGCACGCAGAGTTGAACTTACTTTTGATGATGAAGTAATCACACCAAAAATGAATGTGATCCATTTTGTCTACTGATCTCATTCAACAGCTAGCAGATTTGTAAGTGTGCCTTCAGAGATAAATTCCCCACTTTTCCAGTTAGTGGATGTGGAATTCTTCCAATACACTCAGTTTCTCCAGTTCACAAGGCTACACCAGAAACTGGGTTAATTTCATACCTACGTGCAGCCAGCAAAGCATACCAACGCACTTAAACAGTATATTGATTTTGGCTGTTAACAATGGCATCACAAAAACAGTGATGCAAATTGCATTTTGTGGAGTTTCAAAATTCTGCTCTGTTTTTGGAGCAATATTTCTAAGAGAAAGGGGAAAGAGCTAGCAGAAAGGTATGTCTCTGCAATGACTGTAATTGTGCTAGGCCAACACAATCAACAGTTTTATGAAGTTTAACTCGCTTCACTCATTTTGTAATTAAAAGTTTCATCAGCACAGCAGAGAGAATGTGGCATTTGTGGCCTTTTAAGAGTTTGGTTTGTTTTCATTACAATGTTTATGCAGTCCAGACAAATAGGAAACTAACGCTATCTCAAGGCATAAGCTTCTGTAACAAATTTTACATTCAGTGCTTTTCTCCACTCAGGGGTCAGCTTTGCACCCTATATATTGGTAGAATACGGATAATGGTAAGATATAGAGTGATTTATTTACAAAACTTGGTCTTCTGTCATAGTCATGAAATGTATAAAGAGCAGCCTGGTATGCTTTCAAGAAATCATTCATTATCGGAGAATTTCCTTATTCAGAAAAAAATATCCCTATGTCCTATACAGTCAGAACGAAGAAGCTCTCTCATGCTGCCATCTTGGCGATCACTGCGTTCACCCACATTTTGCTCATATACATCTACATATAGATGCATATAATAGGCTTTGGAGAAACTTCCTACCATTTCTTTTTTTGTTGCACGTCTCAGTAGCATTATATATTTAATTATCTGAAGCATATGAGCAGATCAGCTGCTTGCAACATATTCATCTACATCACCAGCTGAGTTAATCTACCTCTACAACATTCAGGGCAGTTTCAGTCAGATGGCATTTTAAAAAACTTGTTACAGCAACGTTTCTTTTCCCCACGAATTTTTTTACTCACCACCAAATGTACTTTGAAGTGCAGATTAAAGTTTAACCCTCTGCCAGAGACACGTTTGAGACATTTGAGGCATCCATGGGGTTCTGTGTGCAGAGTGAAATTCGGAGCTGAAGTATACATTTTTCTTCCAGACTCATACCCAAACAGGTGAGACTGTAAGTTGGTGTGAGTTACATACTGGGATCTAGAACATGAGTTAGATCGAAATTAAAAGAGGCTTGAGTATTTTGCTCTTTGTGTTGCTTGACCGTAGGATTTTTCCTAGCTTGCTGGTCTATGTCTTTCATTTATTTTTTTCTATTCTCCCTTTGCATGAGCATAAAATGCAAAACGCTGGGTTTGTATGTCTTGTGAGGGAATGCTTTTACTGATCTGCCGCATCTATATAAAACATGTACACTATTCTCAGGAGCTGCATGAAATAATACAGGAACTTTCTTTAATATCCCCAAAGGCACTGTGCTGAAGAGATATTTTTACTGTTAACACCATGACTAAATAAACAAATAAAATATGAAAATATAATAGCTGAATTGAAAACATTTGCATATTAGCATGATTTCTATTAAGTGCAATGATGCTAGTGACAGAGATTTGGAAACATTTGAAACTTAGTCTTGCATTCAGTCTGCTAGCTTTCCTTAAAATTTCCTTGCTCTTGCCTTCCTCCCACATCTAGCCATTGACCATGGGAATTCTCAATTTTATGCAGACAAAGAGTCCTTATTGTATACTCCAATATGGCAAATTTTCTGTCTGTCTGTTGGAGTCTGAAATGTCCCCTGAGTTTTTCTAACAAGATTTAGCTTATAAGGTTGAGAATGTGTTCAGGAATGATGCATAATAATACAACTGGGCCCTAAGATGCTAGGAGATACTGAGTATGCTTAGACTTGATGCCTGATCTTCGTTACCATTATTCATGAGACTGTGGTAGAGAGGACTAAACTTCAGCTCCAAAGTGGGAGAAAAAAAATGTTTAAGAGGCTACAGTAGAATTTAAGTGTAATTTCTGCCTAAATTTAAAATGTGTAATTATGGACATCCAGTTTCATCTGTTCCGTAATTTCATCCGTAGCCTATCTCCTATTCTCCAGACACCCAAGCCTCTGAGAGGACAGACGTGTTTCCTCCTGGGAAGGCTCTGCAAGGGATGCATGAGTTTGCTCCCAGGAGAGTAAGACTTACACAGCTGGAAAAGGATTTCAAGATCCACCCCCATGCACTGGAACAAGGTTAGTTTTACCTCCCTAATTCTTGAGAAAATCCTTACTTGGTCCTGGCCACAGAGACTCCACACACAACTTGAAGCAGTGCTGTGTTTTCCATCCTATTGGAAGGTCTCCAAAATGTCCAATCTGAACCTTTTTCACGGTAAGCTGAGTCCTTCACACCTTGTCCTCTTCCCAGGGACACAGAGAATAACTTATTCCTTCTCCTTGCAGCATAACAAGATAGTTACTTTCCCTTTTCTTGGTCTTTGCATCTCAAGGGCATCCTGAGCAGCCTCAGTTTGTTTGGCCTTTCCTCAGAGGTCACATTTTTGAGATCATTCTTGCTGGTCTCGCCTCTGCACTGTCTCCAGTGTTTGTGTATTTTATCCAATGACTATTAAATATAAAATGTGGCCATGCAAAAAGTTGCTTTTGGTGCCTGCAGATGCTCCAAGTCGTGGAGACCTCCAAGCGAGCCAGGATTTCTCCACAGCTGCCTGGGACCTTCTGTCCTCTGTGGAATGCCTGTGGCAAGAAATTCGTACACAAATTGTGCTTGCAGCAGCTAATGTGGGGAAAGGGAACATATGCGAATGTCCTCTGACAGTTAAACAAGACAGACAGTGAAAGGATGCTTTACAGGGAGAATACTTACGGTAACTTGCTGAGAAAAAATAAACATATTTAATTCTCCTGGCAGCAAATCAACCTTGCAAAAATGTATTCCCCTCTGCTCAGGGAAGGCCGCAGGCAAGGTCAGCAGTACCCAGAAAGCAAAAAAATATTGAGTTTGGGAAAGCGATTGGGCTGTAACAAGGGGCTGGTTTTGCTGAGCTGCTCACCTCTCTGGCAGAGGCAAGCTCCAGCAGCGGCTGAGAGTTTCCCCCGTGCTCAGGTGGTGAGGAAGGGGGAGCACAGGGGATGCGTGGTGCTGGGGAGCTGCTGGCTGAGCAGTGCCTCGGGGTGTCTGTCTGCACCTGGCTGTCCTCCCCGGGCAGCCCCAGTGGGTACACGGCTGGAGAGTGTGGTCAGCAAGGCTGGACTTCTGCTCTTGCAGCCCCCTGGGCCCCTGCTGCTCTTTGGTGGAGGAGGAAGCCCACGCTCCTTCCTCTTCCTGCATCGTGCCCCAGGGGATGCCACCCTGTCCCATGCCCTGCGGGGAAGTGGGGGCGAAGATCCCTGGCCACCGTGTCCCCTTGGGAGTAATAAACTGTGGTGCCCAGGGCCCAGGGATGTGTGGGAGCAACCAAAATGTGCAGCACCCTGATGCAAGCAGTCAGCAGAGAGGATGCCAGCAGATGGTGCTCCAGCCCACGATGCCTTGCTCTTAGGTTTGAGAAGGTTTTTATTGAAAGTTATCACCTCGTTTTGAGGAGCACCTTGCTTCCTCTTCCCTCTGGTTTGGAGTGTGGTGCTCTTTACACCACAGGATTTAGAGGATGGAGTCAGTTGGTGAGGACAAGCTGAATTTGGGGTACCAGCTATCAAATACGTGTGGTGAACGGTTAATGACCAATCTACAGAATAGAAGGAGGCCTATGAGGACTGTGACAAATGTGATGGACAAAACCAACAGTCTGAGGAAAATATAATGTTCTTGTGGTAATACTGAGGATAGAAAAGGAACAAAATTAATTCTTAAAAGATAGACATACTCTGATCTATTTTTCTAACTCAAAGGAGACTTCAGGAATTCCTGTGTATCTTTTCTTCCGCCTTTACACTGTAACAACTGATAGAAGCTGAGATTAAAAATGTTCCCCGCAAGCAGGGAAGTTGTGCAATAATGAAACATATACCATAAGTTAACAAAGTCATCTTCCCTTGTTTTATGTCCAACATAACTTGAGGCTAGCTTTGTGGCAAGAGTGCAGTAACTCTTTAGGCAAATCTTACCAGTGCATTGATCCACTGGTCTCCAGTGGCTGCTTTAAAGACAAAGTACTCAATTTTTAGAGGCTGTAAGAACAGGAAGCAAAAAGAAACTGCAATATCAACTTCAATTTCTCACTAAAAAAAAAAAAAAAAAAAAAAAAAGAGTTGTCCTATATTTTTTTTTTTTAATCTGAGTAAGATATATCAGTAATTGTCTACTCATTTTTGTTGAAAAAGCATTGAAAACTAAAGGCACGTCCAGCATGTCTATACAGTAATCCAGTATAGTCAACAAGGCTTTTTAGTAGGCAAAGGTAACAGACATTGCCCAGAAACAATTTCTACATCTCTTCTTTCTCTCTGCCATTGCTTGTATTTTATTCTGCTTTGTACCTTTTACTCTCTCTGGACCAAGTTAATAGTGTTTAATCCATTCGCTTAAAACCAAATAGTGAAATGAAGAAAAACTGTTTTTACTCACATTATTTCAGGCTTTGGCTTTTGAGATGCAGTGTCAGCTCCATACTTTGCACCCCCTCTGTACTAAGCACAGAGAGAGGACTTAAGTAAAATCCGATATTGGTCCTGTGGTAGACCAAAGTGGAAATGGCACTGCACATCTGACTATGCTCAGTTACCCTGTGCCCCATGTGTAGGGGTGGGATTGGATCAAGCTGCCAGATCTTTTTCCCCAGAGCACTGTAGGGTCAGGGCTTTCAGAGACAGGTTTTTACCTTGGCCTGCAGTAAGGTTATACACAGCAATCAGTCTGGAGGCTTCCTCTCTTGCCATTCATTACATGTGAAATGGGCACTGTGGGCTCCGTCTTTCAGCAAGAGAGCATTAGTTTGTCATCCTCAGCCTCTCTCTTTCCCACTGTTTAATCCATCCCCTGCACATCCAGGACTGGGATTGAAATGAAAAGAGATTCCTACGTCATCCCTTCCTCTCTCTAGATGTCTATCTCACTGTTCTTGCTTATTTGTAAAGAGATCAATGCAGGTGATACCTAGAAATTGCTTACACTCCTTAATCTCTAAAGTATGTTTTAAATGGTGCTGCCCTGCTGCTGTAGCTCTGCAATGCTTACTTAACATTTCCCCCCTTGCCTCTCACGGACTTCGTTTACAAATTCTATTATTTCAATACATACCAAATATACCCTTAAGGCAGGCAATAAAATCTTGTGGGGGTATTCCTCTAGATGGAGGGGTAGTAATTTAGTGTAGTAAAAGAAGCATCAGTATCACAGAATCACAGAATGATATGGGGTTGGAAGGGACCTCTGGAGATCATCTAGCCCAACTCCCTGCCAAAGCAGGTCCACCTAGAGCAGGTTGCACAGGAACGTGTCTAAGCAGATTTTGAATGTCTCCAGAGATGGAGACTCCACCACCTCTCTGGGCAGCCTGTTCCAGTGCTCTGCCACACTCAAAGTAAAGAAGTTCCTCCTCACATTTAGGTAGAACTTCTTATGTGCAAGTTTGTGCCCATTACCTCTTGTCCTGTCACTGGGCACCACTGAAAAAAGACTGGCCCCATCCTCTTGACACCCACCCTTTAAGTATTTATAGGCAATGATCAGATCCCCCCTCAGTCTTCTCTTCAGGCTAAAAAGACCCAAGTCCCTCAGCCTTTCCTCATAAGAGAGATGTTCTAGGCCCCTAATCATCTTTGTAGCCCCTGCTATACCCTCTCCAGCAGTTGCCTGTTCTTCTTGAACTGGGGAGCCCAGAACTGGACACAGTACTCCAGATGGGGCTTCACCAGAGCAGAGTAGAGGGGCAGGATAACCTCCCCCAACCTACTGGCCACACTCTTCCTGATGCACCCCAGGATGCCATTGGCCTTCTTGGCCATAAGGGCACATTGCTGGCTCATGGTCGTCCTGTTGTCCACCAGGACTCCCAGGTCTTTTTCCTCAGAGCTGCTCTCCAGCAGGTCAGCCCCCACCCTGTATTGATGCATGGGGTTATTCCTTCCCAGGTGCAGCACCCTACACTTGCCCTTGTTGAATTTCATCAGGTTCCTCTCTTCCCAACTCTCCAGCCTGTCCAGGTCTCGCTGTATGGCAGCAGAGCCTTCTGTCATGCAACTTGAACCTGTATGACCTCTGTCAGTAAACTCTGATCATTCGCATAGGGGTGTGCAAAGAGCTGCTCAGCCAAGGAAGTGATCGGTTGTCACAGGCCGTATACATGGGGTTTTGGCTGCATGAAACATCATGTACTGGGACAAAGATGTTTTATTTGTTCTTCTGATAATTTCTACTTTTATTCTTTAAATCGAATACCATTTCTAAAAGTAGTGCTCTTTCAAAACAAAAGCATCAAAACGTTTCATTCTGAAATTGCCAAAAGAAAATTATCTGAATGTACATAATTCCCCTACCTTGTGTATCTTCTCTTCTTTGGACCCAAATGACTCAGGAAATTTGACCCAGATTTACTACTGGTTCTATAACCTAACAAAATTTCACTCTTCTCAGACGATTTGTCAGATAGGCCCATGCTGCTTTGTATTCAGCATCAATGCATTTTCCAAAACTGCCCCTGCAATTTTAATTGTTATTTATTATTTGCATTAACACCTGTAGATTTAGAGGTCCTTGTCTGGCTATGTAATAAAAACAGTCTTTGCCTCTGAAACCTCATCATTTTCAACATCTCTGAGGGATTTTGATGCATGAAATAATTTGGTTCTGCTGCTCTGTTTGAATTAACTAGTTAGTTAATTCTTTGAGTGATGTGCATAAAATGTTGGATATTGTGAAAGAGACAGCAGGCATGACTCCTGATGAACCACCCCATAATATTTACCAGATTTAGATCTCCTCATTTTCATTCTATCTCCAGTCTAGAGCAGTCACATGAAAGGCCAAATGAATGAGCTATAAGAAATTCACACCACGCAAGATTACTATAAGTAATAAATCTCCTGGAGTAAAGGAATTTGTATAGAAATAATAAAAGTATCAGATGCTAAGAAGAAGTAAAACCAGCTGTGTAATATAAAAGAAAATCTTTATCCTCATCTCACTGGTGAAAACTAATTCAAACAAAATCCATTACATAAATCATACACTTTGAAATTATTTACATAAAAACAGATGGAGAGAGTTCCTACTGTGATAATGATGTTTTAGCAAAGTATGTCTTCCACAGAATAACCATCCTTATGCAAACAAGGGGGTTTATTCTTCTGTCATCAGGGGTATAAATCTCTGATAGCTCCCCTGACTTCCCTAGGGGCTCAGGTACCAGGCAGGGAAAGCCTGGTCTCATTGCCAGAGCATCCTGAGAGTTTCATGGTTACAGCCTGGGGAAGGCAGTTTTTCCATGCTTCCCGCTTTCTAGGGGTGGTGCAGCACGTGTTGACTGTTCTCACAGCCTGTGGTACAGCCCAAAGGAGCATGTGTTTTTCTGAGCATTACCCATCTTTGCTATTAATTAGTCCAGTGTGCTTTTCTGTGTTTGCCCATTTATTAATTTATTTCCCCCCATGCTGATGTCAGCCCAAAGGCTTTTGTGGGAAGACAGGTGGGACCACTTCTCTATTGGATGTTATTTTCTGTCCCAGAGTGCATCAAGGCTTTTCAACTGGGCTTTGTCCAGTGGGCATGGGATGCGCTCCTGCCTCCATCCCTGCCTGCTGCTGCCACCAGTCTGGGAGCCACATCCCACAGTGGCTTGGGAAACCATGTCCTCTCTCTTTAAAGGTTTTCTGCTCCTCACAATTATTATTCTTTTTAAAAATAAAAAATTAAATCACTGCGATTTCTACCATGTCTCATAGTGCTTCTCCCACCAAACAGAGTCCTCCGCAGCAGCTAATGCCACAGTTCCTGTGCTGCTTCTTCAGCTGCCATCAAAACTACTGCATGTTAAAAACATATTATTCCTGTCAAAATAACAATCTTCATTTCTTCCACGATGGAAATATATGCTGTCCCTTTAAAAATGTATCACGAAAATGAATGTTCATAAAATATGAGTCAAGTTTCCATATACCTTAATCAAATTCTCGAGGGTCTCTGGGGGATGGCACTTACACTGCAGCTGTGCAACGTGAAGTTTGTTCCAGTACTGATTGAAAATATTTTTGTGCTTCCTTCATTTTATCCAGTTAAAACCCCAAGGCACTTTCTGCAGGCTGAAGGCGCCGTTATTCAGGGTGACAGTGATGGGTCACAGAGATGGTGCAGAGAACTAACTAGCGGATTGGAAACTAGCAGAGTCCCCAAACCGATTGTCAGTCTTGAAACCTTCAGAATAAAATGTGTCTGTCTTTCTCATTCCCTATTTTTATTCCACAGGGGAAGAGACAGGACCAGGTTTGCATGAGCTACAGAGGTTGTCTGTAAAAGCAATAATGTGATTGGATGTCATATTTTTTAACATGCTTTCTTTTAAATGAACAGTTGGGTTTATGGACTTGCTCCATTTGTTTTTCCCCCTTCCTCCATTGCTTTCCCCAGCATTACCATCACCTGTGCTATCAGGTTGGTGTAGGACAGCTATGGCAGTGCCCATGGTTTGTCCTGACTCTTTGCTTTCTTCCTATCTGAGCATCTCCACTCAGCTCCAAATTTTCCATCAGGAAGTACATTACCTTTGTGGTCTTTGCTCTTTCCTGGTGTTCCCAGGGAGTTTGTCTCTTTGCTAGGCTGGAAATTTCCTCCCTCTGGCAACATGGGACCCTCCAAGGTTCAGGGCAGAAGTAGCAGGTCATTTTCAGTGCAGGGTTATCCAGTCTGGAATAACTGCCATTATTAATAACTGCCATTAACTGGTTAGCATTAGGTTTTAATTACCGAGTCGGGAAAGGTGTCATCATCTGGTGCATTAGGCAAACAGTTGTACAAGTTCTTCAGCTCCAGATGGACTTAAAAAGCTCAGCCAAAAATCTTGGAATTCAAAAGCAGCAAAAGCCGTCTTAATCCTTGAACAACTCTCGCCATGAGGCTCCGAACTTCATGCTGTTGCGCCACGTGTGTGGTACCCGCCTGAGTGAGGTGCAGGTAACCAGGGTGTGTTGAGGCTGAGGAAC
The DNA here is from genome assembly GCF_964106895.1 of Numenius arquata. Lineage (NCBI taxonomy): Eukaryota > Metazoa > Chordata > Aves > Charadriiformes > Scolopacidae > Numenius > Numenius arquata. The sequence goes on along the minus strand of NC_133580.1, from coordinate 38,689,763 downwards.
GCTGCACGCTGCCTCTTAGCCACGTCCCCAGGTTCAGGGGCTGGTCTTGGCTCTGCAGCGACTGCCATGATCACAGCAGGATGAGTCCACGTGTAGTGAACCTGGCCTGTGAGCCTTCACAGACCCTTTCAGACATGACTGGTCTGGTATTTTTGAAGCCTTGGCACTTGAACTGCAGCAATCTATCACTCCTAAAATGACACTGGTGGCAGCTTTTTGAAGAATGACAGAAATCAGAGATCTGCCAGTGAAAGGTAGTTCTTCATTCACAGCATATTTTCCAGTGTTTTCTCCAATACAATTTTAAATGATTCAAGCAATTAGGCTTCCCTCTATCATTTCCCTGGGGTCGATATGCCACAGACTAATAGACTTTACCATTAGGGTATTTTTCCTAATATTCCAGTTAAAATTTCCTTTATTGTTTTGCTGTGTCAGGAAAACTTTTTGGTTGTATGTCACTGTCAAATGAAAGAGAAAGTCAGCATTTTTAGCATCCGGAACAGCCACCTCCCTAGTACTTGAGCTGATGTTCATTTTGCTGTTCAGAAGATTTGTCAGGCTGCTTCACCATTCCTCTTCAGGCTTGGCTTTATTTTTATGAGCTACCAAACCCATCAGTTTATTATTACTGGCAACAAGTAGGTTCCATCCATTCCTGAGGAAGTAAGAAATGATCCTGCTGTAGACATCACCTGAGCAAAGGCACTTAATAAATGAGTGGAAACCACAGTTAGAATCCCCACGTTTCTCTTCAGCCTGCCAAATATTCACAAAATGAGGAATTGTATGAAAAATTAACTGTATGACAATGTCAAATTCTTACTATTACATTTCAGGGTTGGTGATGATACCCCTTTTTCTTGGTCAAATTTCCAGCCACAGCTGCTTTAAGCTTTGAGCCAGAAAGCCTCTGCCTGCAGGCCTGCATTTGCTCACTCCCTTCCCTGCTGGAGCATCCTTCCTAGGCTTGTGCATTCAGATTTGTGAAACTCAACCTATAGTCTCTGTATTAATTGACAAATACAGCTTGTGTCCAGATTTAATACTGAATCAAAAGAAATATCACAGGAAAGTATTTCATGTATACTTTTTTTTTTGTAAAGCAAAGAGCAACATTTATCTTTTTAAAAGCTTTTAGTAGCTTCATTAAGCTCGTTAGGCAAGCTCAACAGGGTGCAGCAATATGTGCTCGCAGCCCAGAGCCAACCATATCCTGGACTGCATCAAAAGAAGTGTGTCCAGCAGGTCGAGGGAGGTGATTCTCTCTCTCTACTCCACTCTCGTGAGACCCCACCTGGAGTACTGCGTCCAGCTCTGGGGCTCCCAACATAAGAAAGACATGGACCTGTTGGAGCAAGTCCAGAGGAGGGCCACGAAGACGATCAGAGGGCTGGAACACCTCTCCTACAAGGTCAGGCTGAGATAGTTGGGGTTGTTCAGGCTGGAGAAGAGAAGGCTCCAGGGAGACCTTATAGCAGCCTTACAGTACCTAAAGGGGGCCTACAGGAGAGATGGGGAGGGACTTTTTATCAGGGGGTATAGTGATAGGATGAGGGGTAATGGTTTTAAACTGAAAGAGGGAAGATTTAGATTAGATATTATAAAGAAATTCTTTACTGTGAGGGTGGTGAGACACTGGCACAGGTTGCTGAGGGAAACTATGGATGCCCCCATCCCTGGAAGTGTTCAAGGCCAGGCTGAATGGGGCTTCGAGCAACCTGGTCTAGTGGGAGGTGTCCCTGCCCATGGCAGGGGGGTTGAACTAGAAGATCTTTAAGGTCGCTTCCAACACAAACCATTCTATGATTAATTTTTATGCTCACTAAGGATGGTGAATCTCACCCTTTCAAAATGTCCTTTTGGATGAAATTACAAAGGAAATGGGAATCTTGATTTCTGATTTTTGTCAGAAAGGTGTGCAGACCCTGTTTGTGAGACTTTGTATTTGTTTACAGACTATGAACAAAGACTACAAAGATGCTGAAAGCATGCGAACCATATATACTCTTCCCATAAAAGTAATTATATCCAGATGCAGTATGAAAACAGCTACTCCAAAACGTTGCTGTACTGGCCCTTTCCACTTCTAACTGTTGAACACTGAGCATAAAGTCCAATTTTTCCAAGCTTTGAAATGTCTGCTCTGAAAATACTGTAGGTGTCCTTTCACAAGGTACTCTCTGGCAGAACATGCAGCAAAAGAAGAGAAGAAAAAAAAGTGCATACCTGTGTGACTGAAATTTGGACTACCCTGAAGTTCTTCCTTTGGAGTTCTGTTGGCAGCAAGGGATGCCAGGACTGGAAATGTTTTTTGAGATTCGAAGCCAAAGATTTAAAGGGCTGTTGAAGGGGGTTGGGCACTGGGCCTTTTGTAGGCATTGCTGAAGGGTTTAACATGGTTTGCATGGTATGTTCTGTGTTCATCAGTGCGTAAGAGCCTGCAAATGCTTTTTAATTTCCTATGCGCCTACAGCACAGAATTTCACAGCAATTTGCAAATGGTCCAGGGAAGCTTTGGCCCAAATCTTGCAGTCCTCACTCAAGCACTCATTCAGAAGACATCTAGCTTAATGGCATTTACTGCGCAGGGTCAGACCCGGAGAGGAGATGGACTTTCTCCTATTGCAAAAGCAGAGAAAACTGCTCTGATGCAGAGGGCAGGTTCAGCTGCCTTACCACCTCAGCACCATGTGTTACACAGCTGTTTTTTAAAATCTGAGTACTGTTGTCTGGAGACAGTATTTTGCAATTTTATTTGTATACAACCATAGCCCTCAGTGTTGGGTTTTTTTAATGCCCTCCTCTGTCAACCTGATTGGTGTCAGTAGGACTTGGTTTTAATGTTTTAACTGGGGTTTTTTTTGAGATATTATTGCCTTTGTGGACCTAGAATAAGAGATGTATGCTAAACACAGTTGTAATTAAAGTGATTTTTAGAGCCAGCCTGTTGGGTAGGAAGGAGGGTTGGTTGTTTCTGTGTCAGCATCACTGTCACCCAGGCATGGCAAATAGAGTCAGCATGAGGTTTGTGTGTGTTCCTTCTCACCAAGGTAATGTCTCTGGGAGTTATGGGAAACAGCTGGGACTTCTGGACGACAGGAAGGTTGGTCTTCTCTCTGCTGGGTGGATGTCCAAGAAAGGATTGCAGCAATGTGCTGCAACCCACTCTTGAGGAGGCATCTGTAAGCAAGTTAGCCATTGCTGCTATTTGTTTGAACAGGGTAATGATTGCTTGTAGACTATTTAGTTGCTGCTGTGGATAACAAAAAAAAAGTGCCTTGGTATGCTTATATGCTGCCTGTCAGGTTTACATATGTGCCAGGAGACCTAATGGGCTGAACTGATCTCTCCCAGCAGCACTGGAATTAATGAAAGGGCATCACTGAATTCAGTGGAGGTATGCCCATGTCAAACCAATGTAAATACATATAAAGTCGGATTTCAAGTAGCTTTTTTAGACAACAGAAATGTTTCAAAACCACCCTGATTCTGTAAACCCTGTGCAGGTATAGCTCTGGGATCAGGCTCTCTTTACTCATAACACCATTGCTGACAATTTTGTATATCTGACATACAAAGAATAGAGTCTGGCTTTATATGACACAGCCAAAGTAATAGATACGAAAATAATAATGCATTATTTTTGATCCCACCCAGCAGTATGTTCATTTAACTGATAAAGACAATTGATGCCTTTTAACTTGAGCATCTGCTGTCAACAGACATCTGAGCCTTAGAATTTAAAAAAGAAATAAAACCAAAAAAAACCTTTGCCAATACTTCAGATGGATTTAATTTCATTTCATGTTGCAGTTGCCAAGGCCAAGGGGAGAGGGGAATGGCTGTAGGACTTAGCATCTTTACACACTTGGAGCAATGTTTGAGGAAAGTGAAGAGTGAGGGGCATAAGCTGGGGACTGGGCTACAGTTGCCTGATGGAGCTCACAAAGTGTGTGTGCGCATCATCTGTGAGCTATTAAGCTCTCATTGCTTTTGCTATCTAATATGCTTGTTCAGGAATGTACGTACTTCAAAACAAATTAGGCAGGGATACGGTATCTGTATCTGTCTTAACTCATCTGTCTCTGGAGAAGGAAATTCCCCGCTCTTGAGTTCCAGATCTTCCTGGTTCCCCCAGAAGCGGCAACAACAATATTTGAAGCCACTATCAGCTGCTTTCAGAGGGAGATGGCAAGTGGCAAGCACTCATGTGCAAATCAGTGTATGGCTCATGATGCGGTATGTGAGGGTCATGCAATGGCTCAGGTGGACCCTGTGTAGGGTTTTCAAGACATAAACCAATCTGGCCTATTTGCTACCAAGTTGCCGTTAACTTTCAGATATTTGTTTATTATTCTGGTTGTGTAAAAAGAAAAAAGACAAGGCAGTGAAGACTGCATTTCCGAGCACAGCAGGGGTGGGGGGCAGCCCTGGGGCTTCCCTAAAGGAGGGCTGTGCCCTGCCTGGGGGAAGCCAGCAAAGCCCTGCACCCCCCAGCTGGAGGCACATTGGGCACTGCCGTAACCCTCTCCCAATTAACACTGACGAGGGACTTCTCAGACATCCATTGGGCTGAAATTACGTTGCTCAGACTAAACATATTAAATGAATTACAGCAAATTAGTCCACATTCCCTGGTGACCTGAGCCCTGTTAAAAGGCAGCTATGGTAGTTATTAGAGTGTTGCCTTTAGCTACTGCTTTGTGGATTCAGTGTTTCTTGCATGTGAAAAATCTCATCTGAGGTGGATTGCTCTTGACAAACAGGTACTTATTACCAGATCAAGGGGATGGGTGTCACACTGCACCAGGAGCCAACAGACACGTCTCCCATAGCCCCAGGTGAGTTTTTCTGAAGGGGCACTGTAAGCACAAGCGGCTGTTGTGGGCTTTCCCCTGGGCACAGTAAAAATCCGGGTGGCTGAAGGACTTACTGGGCCCTGCTTGAGCAGTTTTCATAAGTCAGTGCTCTTCCCCTTGGAGGCTTCATCCCCTCAGGAGAGGCAGCAGTGAAGGATGAGCTTGGGGAAAAATGTCATTTCAGGGCAGTGTTTGCCGTGGTTTCCTATTGCGTATCCTTTGAGGGCTGAAAACATCTGCTGGGGACCAGAGCTGCACTGCTGAGCACACGGAAACTTCAAGTGTCCGCAGGCTACATAGGACAAGCCGTAAGCAAAATGTCACGAGTTTTGAGTCTGGCTGTCATCTGCTTTTCCGAAAGACCATTTCTTGTAAAGTCAGGCTCACCCTGGGTTGCTGTAAAATGCAGGGCGTTTTTGCTGCTGGAGTCACCTTTCTTCCCCGGAGCCTTTCACCTTGAGCTCCTTGCTCTGCAACAGCAAGGTCAGTCCTAGGCGACTGCTGACATTTAACCATTCAGGTGAAATGGCAGCATGTCTCCTATCACGTATAAAGATTATTACTGCAAAATGGGCTGAGTTTATTAATTATTATTCTTTAAGATGGTGATACAGGTAATTGTGTTTTTTCTCTTGTAATTTCAACTAAGGAAAAAATCATCCTAATGTGACCATCTCCAGAGATTTCCTGAAAAGAGAACTACAAAGGCAGGTTAAGGGAACATTTCGTTCCATCTATTAACCCTAAAAACAGAAGTCATGTGTTTTCACTTATAAATATTTTATTGAAAATGCATTATGTGAAACATTTTACAGTCAAGCAATGTAGCTGAGCATTTGCCTTCCCGTGTCTTGGTGAACCTCAGATGCTTATCATTTCGGTTTTCAATATATGTAAATACCATTGCTATCAGTGATATAAATTTGAAGCGTCACCGAATTGAGGCTGACAGATAAAAAATATTTCTTCTGAAGAGTTGTATAATACAGTAGTTACAAGTGGAAATGGGCCTCTGGTCATAGAAGGCTCTGAAAATCTGGAAAAGCTACATTTGGGCCCTGCTTGGGCCCTGGAATAAGCAGGAAGACCTGGAAGGCTTTGCTCCTGGAGGCCAGGGTTCTGCTTCATATTGTGGTTAATTAGGAAAACTATGAAGTCCTGGCATGGCTCACTGACAGCCCTCCAGGTGGGTGAACCTCAAAACCACTTTGAGCTTCATCCTGATGTCTCATCCCTTCACGGCTGCATCCTCATGTTCTCCCTGGGACCCCCATGAGTTCAGGTTTCCTCCTTGAAGCTCCTCTTCGCAGTTCTTCTGCTGAGCCACTGGACCCCCAGGTTCATCCTGAGAAAATGCCTTGTGGCATCAAGGAGGGCTTGTGGGGAATGAATGGTTCCAGTGCCGCATTAAGACCAAGGACTCTGCGGTCCCATTTCTACTCTAATGGTTAATTTAATTTTGGTGGATGTTTGTCCTAGGAACAGCTCATTTCTCCTCAAAATAAGCTCCCCATTCTCTCCTATCCAGAGGAGAGCCGCTCGGGTGCCTGGGCTGGGGAGCTGACACAGGAGCATTGTTCGACAGACAGCATTGGGCTGATCCCAAACTCCCGAAGGAGGCAAATGGTGAAACAGGGCTGAGACAAGGTCAGATTCCAGTTTCCTCTGTTGCTTGTGTAAAGAGCAGATCGGGTTTCATTCCATCAGCTATGATTCGGCTGCGAGCACAACAGTGGAATAATTTGTAAAATGACAATATTTTCCCAAGTCTTCACTTGAATTGATCCTTTGGTTTTGTATTTTTTCCCCATTTTGTTCCTCGCATAATTTTATTTCTTATTAAACAGTCATGGTGTGACATAAGCATAATTAACCTTATACCTTAAAACCTAAAATATCAGTGCTACTCCAACTGATAGAGTATGAGCCACGGCATGTGCAAGTGAGATTTTTTTTTTTTTTTCCACTTCCTACTGTAAAAAGATTCTTTTGTGAAACAGTTTGGGGGCTTTAAGTTGGAAGACTGTCTTACAGCTGAACTGTGAAATATATGAGACACTGGAACAGGTTGCCTGGAGAAGTTGTGGATGCCCCATCCCTGGAAGTGTTTAAGGCCAGGCTGGATGGGGCTTTGAGCAACCTGGTCTAGCGGGAGGTGTCCCTGCCCATGGCAGGGGGGTTGGAACCAGATGATCCTTTAAGGTCCCTTCCAACCCAAACCATTCTATGATTCTATGATATGCATTCACTTAATATGTATATTTTACATATCATTTTATATTTATGTAAAATATATATTTATAAATAATATAAATAAATATAAATATATAAATAATATATATTTATAAATATATATATTTATATATCATTTTATATTTATATCACTCTATAACAGTGCTAGAAGGACAGACACTTCTGTTCCTGTGCAAGAAGAGTGGCATAGAGCACTGCAAGTCTGCTGGGAGGAGGGCTGGGAAGGACATCTGGACGCCCTTTCCCCATTCCAGTCAGGATCACCTATACCTAATGTGTTCATGGTTCATCTAACTTTTCTCTAAATTCCCTGATGCTGAGAGCTGAAAAAAATTCTTGAGCAATTTATTGCATGACTCACTACCCTTTCTGGTAAAATGCTTTTCTTAAGTCACTGCTGCTGAAGTGACAACCCCTCCTTTTGTGCCTGATCTGCAATGGACACAGAGAAGAGTTTGTCCCACTCCTTTTGGCAGCAAGCTTTTACAGGTAGGCACGTCTCCCCTACGTCTTCTCTGCTTGGGATTTCTTAACTCCCTGACCTTACCAGTCCTGTGGTGCAGTCTCCTTGTTCTTATCCCAACTGTTCCATGAAGTGATCTATGGGATTCAACCCATGCTGGACCGAAGGGAGGAACAACATCTAAAATAGTGTTTACAAGCCACGGGTGGCTGCCCCTGCATGCACAAAAGATCATATGTGCTCAGGATGGATGCAGAGGGGGACAGTCATACTAGATGGAATTTTTGTCCCTGCCAGGTTTCACATTTTCTTTGTCAGTAATTAGGACTGCATCCCCCAAACATTCAAACCAGGGATGCCTTGATGAAAAGCAAAGCAGTGCTTTCCAGGGCTAAGCCTCTACCTTTGATCTGGGAGGAGTGGAGATGCCCGTTGCAGATGTGAGGCTGACATAGCCCATCTCCTAACACCACAAGCTGAGCCAAAGAACTCTCAGGGTGCAGATACCTAAAACAGGTTTGCAGAGTTCTGTCTGGATCGCAAACATCCTGAGCAACCACAGGCCAAAGCTAGGCGTGCCCTCACCTGCCCAAGTCTCGTCAGGGAGGAACAGCCACTTCTGAGCACCCACATCCAGTATTGTCTCCAGAGCCACCTCCGGTGACCAGAATTTGCTCTTTCCAAAATGCAGTGGGAGGTGGAGACAATGCCAGAAGCATCAGTGTGGATAGAACCGTTTCTCTTTTACGTCTGACTCTTAGTGGAGGAGGGGGAGTGCAGTGCCTCAGGTGCCCCCCTCTGCCTGCCTCAACCTCAGTTTTGGGGTCTAAGATGGTATCTGCAGTCTTTCAGGGCCAAATGAGTCTTTTTTTCCAGAAATGTTTTGTGGCAATTGTAGCATGATCTTTGTGGATAGTTTTCTTGGACTGGGCACCCAAACTCAGCTCCTGTCACATTGTGACTTTTGAAATAGCCTCATTGGGCCTTACCCTGCTTCTTCTACCAGGCTGCTCACTTATTCATTTCACCAGAAGGTATATTAAAAGAAATCTTGCTCTTTTTCCATATATTGTAAATAGTGGAGTCCTAGTTATCTTCTACTCTTAGATTAGGTCCCTTTTCTAATTGATCAAGTCTTGTGGAAATCAGGCAAGAGTCAGTGCCAAGAGGTTGGAACGAAAAATATCTCTAATACTCCCTCAAAAAACAGTGCACTGGGGGATGAAACTGGAAAATATCATGGATCCTCAGAGGGATAGTTCATCCCCGGAAAAGTCCATTTCTATGGAAGAGGCAGGGCAAGGATGCTGCCCGCTCCCTGTTCCGCAGGGCTGGTGGGGCCGGGGAGCAGCGGTGGAGGGATGTGCCGCAATGGGCATGGGCTCTGCGGCTGCTTCCCCAGCAGAGGATTGCTGCAGGCAGCTGCCTGCCAGCCAGGGGTCAGGAAGGCATGAGTCACCTCGACAAGGTCAGTGGCCAGGGGGAGAAAAAGAATGAAAAAAAAGTCTGCAGCTCTTAAATAGTTGGGGGATGCAAAAGCCACTGCTGATGGCTGCTGAAACCCAGTCTTTTAAACACCGTGATGATCTTGAATGCCTAGAATTTTAAACTAATTAAAATAAAACTGGATGGAATTAATATAAACAGCCTCAAACCAGGCAAAGGAAAAACAAAACCCCATGCAAGCTGATCTGATGAAGATTATGGAATGTAAGTGCCATTCAATTTTCTGGAATACCACATTATTTTTTATTCTGATGTTAATAGGAAAATATTTTACAGACTCTCTCAATAGGTTATGTTGGACTTGATTCCAGTGTCTCCTTTTGCAATAATGCTAATGGCAAAAGAAATGCACATCAATGTTGTTTTAGCTGCAGTAGAAATGCCAGGGAACTCAGACCTACATTGTGCACTATCACCTCGTCAACTGGTAAATTACTAAATCGGAATTTTATGAAATTACTCAATCAATATTTGTGCAGATGGCTTCCAGGAAAAAGCACTTGTGTGTCTGTTTAACTCCAGTGTGTAACAGATGGCTAGAGACAAGGCATTTCTTTTCAGCCAGGCTCATATTGATATTTTAAGATAGCTTCCTTTAGATGCTTATTAGTTCTTGTAAGCCAGCCATTAAATCTTGCCTTATGTATTACAGTTAAAATAAAATTCAGTTATATACAAAGCCTTTAAGAAATGTTATACAGCATGTTAGCTGCAAAGAAATTAAATGCAAACCATCCCTTCAAATTTGTATTTAATTTTGGATTGTAGCATTTAGATGTTAGAAGTCAGTAACATGTCTATACTTTTGCTGCTAATGAATTGTGTATCAGAGCAGTTCAGCCCTTATTATTAATTGATAGATGTGACTTATTCTTTTCTTCTTCTTGCTACTCTAAACATCAGTCATGCTCTAGGCAGCCTAACAGGTCTCAAGATGGACCAGCAAAGAGGACACAACACCTAATTCTGTAGGTCACAGCTTTAATCACTGTCTCAGGCTGCAGTGAGGGACATCTCATGTGTGAGGCTGCCAGAGCCTTGTCCCCCTGAGGTCACCCACAGTGCAGGCAGCACCTATGTCTGCCCCAGATGCGATGGTGGGTGAGCACACCTCACCTCTCTGCCTGCATCTCTGTCACTGCGCCCTCAACCTCAGCACCCTGTTCCAAAGCTGTCCAGGTTTAGACATCTTCCTGTCCACGTGGCAATGCAGAAAAAGGTGGGAGATGCTTTCACAAGCCTCTGAACCACCTCAATCACTATGTACAGCTTGGTCATTTATAGTTTCATTGCACAGACAGGAGGTAGGTACCAGGATCTAAAATGCATGTTCTCTGTTTGACCCAAAACATTTCCACCAGCTTCAGGCTCTGTCACCTCTAATGCACAGTAATGTCTTTCTCTACAAGTTTTTCTCTTCCATCCATCCTTTCCAGCCTCCCAGCCATGATTACTTACACAGGAATTTTAAAGTGGCAAAAACTGATTGTCTGCTGTTTAACACTTTTTCCTGAAATGTTGTGACCACAAGGGAAAAAAGAGGACAACATATTTCAGAAAATAATGGCAGTCAGGGAATACAATTTTCCAGCATATCCCCAAGCACTGTGTATTTGACTTCAGTGACTTTTAGATGAGTTCTTCATCTGAATGCATCTTTATTGGGGTTTGTATATTAACTGCATACTTTGCTGAGTTTTACTGTACAAGAATAACATTACCAGATGTATATTCTACTTTTTCATATCATCCTGAAAATTGTGTAGTGAATTAAACATTCACTTAAAAGTTTTAGCTTTGTGATAATGAGTTGCTTGTCAGAAAACGTTTATGATAGGACTCAGTACAACTCACCGTCCATTGAAGAACTGCTGTTAAACCCCCAAAGAGCTGGCATTTTTCACTATCACTGCACCTACCACAGTTCAGACGTTATGAGTTATGAGCGTTGAATGATTTCTCTGCAAGATCCATGCTGTTACTTCTCTGTTTTGCTTTTCCTGCAAGGGAAAGGTGCACCAAAGTGCTTTTGCAGTACTATTACAACCTCACAGTAGGCGTGCGGAGCGGTTTCACTGCACTTCTCAGAATGGCTTTGTCATCCATAGCTGTGCGTCACAGCCTAAAGTTGGGATGCTCCAGGGAGCTCCAAGTCTGGTCTCACAAGCAGGAAAGGTTCTGCACACCAGGGATGCCTGTGCAAACAACAACAAAAAAAACCCATGCAGTCCAAAGACTTTGTTTTGTTTGCTTTGACAAAGGGATTGAGAAAGAGAAGCTCTCTTGAGCAGCAGATGGTTTCACAAGCATTTCTCATCATCCTCAGTGGAAAATGATAACAGTGGAGTTCTCAAAATAAGATCAATTTTGGTGATATTTTGCACCAGGAACATTCTTGCAGAATCCTCTGATTATTTCAACATCACCCTATTAAACAAACCAAATCCTCATGGAGGTTCATAAAGCAAGTTTCTCCATGCAGGGAACGTCTGTCCTTTAAGGAAGAGGTTGAGTACAAACAACACAAGAAAGACCCTCCAGTGACACCCACTTTCAAACCGTCTGTCTCCTCATTCTTCATTCCCCTTCATCTCCCCTCTTCCCCTCCCTCTCTGTCTGGATAAGAACCACAGGACATGATAAAGACTGGAGTGTTACAGTTTTATGGTCACTACTCTGAAATGGAAAAGGATTTCCACATGGGTGTTTGAGGTTATCTTACAAAATTTTCTACTCAGATACTTTATCAATAAGTGTAACACTTTCCAGCTAACCCCCCCTTGGGTTACTTTGGCCGTGATGACCTACAAGTACCTTTGCAAGGATGTATTTATCTAAAAATTAGTTTCTTCTCTCCCCACAAAAACTGCTGCCTCTGTGGAAATGTTATTGCTCTCTGCTGAGCAGAGTTCTCCCCATCTACCTCTAACCCAGGCAGAAGGCAAGATTCATTAAGCAAATGGGCCTGGCTTTAGTGGATTTAATGAAGAGGAACCTTCTATTATGGATATGGCAATAACAACACAATATATATGGTAAGCACACCACCTTTTTCCTTGGCCTAGGGAAGTAGGGTTCTGATTTTTTTTTTCCATTTATTGTTTTTATTAATTTAATTTTTTTAAAGAGCACATTTATGTCACTAGTCTCTCTTCTCTTTAATAGTCTGTTTTAGAAGGAGTCTCTGTACACAAAAAACCCCCACCAGAGTGTTTAACATAATGGGGGCTTGCAAACTACATGAACTGCATATTTATTTTCAAATACCCACTGAAAAAATACACCTTTTATTGTACCCCTTACATAGCTCTACATAAATATTTATATATGACCTATATTTTAAAAAAAAACTTTATCCTTCTGCTCCAGAGTCTTTCAAAGCCAGCTGAAACAAATACCTCCAGAGAGGTGACCTGTCCCAGCCAAAGCGCAGCTATGTCCCTGCTCCATCACTTAGGGCACAACAGGACCTTGTGGGCTGGTCCCCAGGATGACTGCCCCTGCCCTAGAAGGGTTGTTTGCTACAAAGCTTCCCAGATTTTTACATCCTGCGCACAGCATAATTTGCAGCTGAACCCTTTTCTGCTCAGAAAAGAGACACTTATTTTCCCTCCGAGGCTCCTTTGGCAGCATATGTAGGGAGTGTGTGGATCTAGTGCTCGGCTGCTTCGCTGCTTCCCCTGTTTCGGGGCTTGTAGGCGAGTGGGAAGGCAATTGTTGAATTTCAGCCGGCTCCATCAGTGGTCCACAGACGGGAAGGAGCAAGCCCCCACGCTGCCTCCCTGCTGGCAACCTGCCCTGGCCCAGGGCAGGGAGAAGCTGCTCTAAGACCGTTTTAATGAGGGTCATTGCCAATTTATGGCCATTCCTTCATGTCCTTCTCTTTATTTTTAATCAACGCTTTGAAAAGGCAGCTGTGAGATGATTGTCCCATAGAACATTATTAAAGCCTAGTGGAAGTACTCATTTAGTACTGGCAAGCTGGATATTTTATATAACTGTTACTTTTTCATCATATAGCATGTTATTAAATGTGTTTTAAAAACCAATTGTAGATCCCATTTTACCAGTTGTATAACATAGATACTTGCCTGTCCAAGCAAAGCAGCCCAATGCATCAGCCATGTGTGCGTAGGGTGCCTGCTGGGCTGAAATCTACATTCAGGTATCAGTTCCCTCCAAGTCCAGGGAATTTCTCAGTCGCCCTTTTTAGAGAAGCTTTTATGGCAGTTTGTGCTACCAGAGAAGCATTAAGGGGCCAAGGGAGGAGAAAAGAAAAAGGATGGAAGTGACCACTTCCAGCTGGTCATGCTCTTATCCTGGGGGAGTTGGAGGAATAAAGGCTGTCTGTCCCAGCAGTGCTGCTCCAGGCTGTGTGCTCTTGAGCTGAGGTGGCTGTGGATGTTATCTTCAGAGCCCACCACACAAGCAGCATGGTGAAACCTGGCTCCTTTATCTCCAACCGCAGACCCCTGCCTTTTAGGGGTGGGCAGGCTGAATCCCATTCCAGCTAAACCACTGTCAGTTAAACAACGAAGCTTTATGTGTGTGCATGAATAGCATCCCTGTTGTTGGGCAACCACTGTGGCTCGCCGTCCCTCTCGTCCCAGGGGCTTCTTCCAGCGCCTGGCTTGTGCAGAGTCAGCCGGCAGGAGCTCACCACCCTCCCTATGGGGGAGATGGAGACAGTATCCCTCTCTGTGCGCCGCAAGCCATTACATCATTAGGACTGTGATTCTCAAAACTCCTCACACCAGCAAGAACAAGAGTATATTTTATTGCCTTGATGAGCAAAAGCAGCCCTTTGGGTTCAGAAACTTGCAGGTGGCTCCACAAGAACAAGACCTTGCATCTTAGCATCAAGCCTCCTACAGCTGGGACCCCATAAACTCCTTCCCCCGAGCAAGGATTAATAGTGATTCATGCCTGTGTGTATACTGTTAATGTGTGTGAGTAGGTTTTGCTGAACCTTAAAGGAAGTATGTGCCAAAGTACACACAAGACGGTCACTTTGTAAAAGTTTATTATGAGATAAAGGAGAAAAAAACATGTTTTATTTAATTAATATGCAGAAAACTCTTTGAGCTGAGAAATGATCAGCCAGCTTGAATGTGTGAAAAATGCACACTGATAAAGGCTCATCTCAGTGCCAGCAAGACATTTGCATGCTCTGAAACGCCAGCTTACCCCCTGTTTCTAGAGGGATGCAGTTTTCCAAGTCTAAGCAGACAGCAAAATATGCTGCTGCACCGCTCCCTGCTAAACGGGCTGTTATTCATCCTGCTAGAAAGGTTGTGACGTGCATTTCTCAGAAGGGCACCCAAAGCATCCACACTGATCTCTCAGCCTATTAAATTCAAAATGACCGACTAATCCCAGTCAATCACTACGGATTCCCCATCATTTTCCAGGAAATCTGGGAGTGGGGAGCAAGGGAAAATACTCCAGCTTGCTCTGTCTTTGCAAACCACTATCGTACCAATGAGCTACCATCCTTCAGAGTCCCAGAGCCCAGCTACCCTACCTTGGAAAACAGGTCCTGAGAAAAGCTTGCCTCTTCCTCTTTAAGCACTATGTAGCGCTGCATGTTGCCTAAAGCCTCTTGAACATGAGACTTTCTGTAACGTAGGAAATTCCAATGCAACATTTGGTTTTATCTGCAACTGCAATGAGCTTTCCAAATGTCCATTTCCCACAGAGGAGAAAAAATTAAGAGAAACATGATTTTAAAAAATCAGAATAACCTATGACACTGACACAGACTGGTCCAAAAAAGCAAGTGGCTCCAATATGGCTTTAAGTGTAGCTTTAGATACAGGAATAAACTGAAGTCCCGGGGCAGAAGACCAGGAGGTGTATCCTCACATGTCCTCGGTCACAGGCAGTTTCACCACAGCAGCGGTTTAGGTCCGGCATGCAGAGCTGCTGCCTCCGCTGTACGGCCAGGACCTCAGGATCCGCAGTAACCAGGTGGATTTGGCAGCTCACGGCATTTGCAGCAATACAGCGTTTTGGGGCAAGTGCCGAAGGGCGCAATGTCTGAGGTTCATCTGGTATGTTCCTGCATTTTTCCTTTTTTTTAGCCACAAAGTAAGTGATGACTTTAATGTTTGTCTTTATAAAGTGAGTAGGAGTTATATTGGCTATACTGTTACTTGGCAGTCTTAATGGCACTATGCTCACGATTAATAAGGAATAACTATCTTGCAATTCAGCCATAGAATGAAATGGGAAATTTCGGTAGCAGTAACCAAACAAAATGTTGGCAGTGGGTGCTGTCTTTGGGCTATTTCTGCCTAACCAGACTAATGTGAATAGATTTTTTAAATGGTTCAAGCATATAAATATTCAAAGCAATGGCAATATATTTTATTAAAACCAGCGTGTTGCTTGGTAGGGCAGAAGGAAATAATGGCTCAAGGATCTGGGAATGGGAGATGGAACCGTTTACGTCAAAGTTACTCTTTCACATCCAGCCAAGGTCAGCAGTAAACAGGAATCATATCGTTACCAGCTGGTGGCCCACAGAATGAGAAATAAATTGATAGTGTGAGTCCGGTTTCCATTAGCGGGGGCAAATACCACAAAAACAGAACCAGAAGTGGAACTAATTGACACCCCTGCTGGCTCTACCTGGGAAGTTAAGGGCAGAGATGTGGTGGAAACCTGACCACCTTCTCAGCGTGGCGGGTGGTCCCACCAGAGCCAAAGTGGAGCTGCCCTTCTTGCTGTGATGATAGCACAGCGCTGCTCCTTCCTCCTCTGGGGCAACGTGCCCAGTGTCCTGCATGAGCCCCACAGAGATATTAGACCCAGAGACCTCCTCCCAGCAGGGCAAGGAGGGACCCCTCCTTCCCTTCTCTGGGAACTGTGTGCTCCCAGGACAAACGCCTATGATTGAGGATTTTCATTGGCATTTGCATCAGTAATGGCCTCTTCCTCCACCTTCCTGTAATTACATGTCCAATTGAAATAATAAAGTTTTAAAGTATATTACATGAACTTGGACTGAGGTGGCAGCTGATGTTTATTATTATGTTTATTGTTTGTTTCTTCTGGATTTTCTGGTGTAATTAATTTATCTAGCCATAATATTTTAAAAACACAATCAAATGTCATTTTAATTTGAAGCCAAAAAAACTCAGACTCATAACATATGAACACTTAAAAAATGAGGACTCTTTTTTTTTTTTTCAATACCACAAAGAGAACATCAATTTAGCATAATTACATTAAAGTACAATCCCCAGAGAGAGAGAAAGAACGAAGTAAAAAAAAAAAGTTAAGACCTGCCAAAAATAAAAAGACTCCATGGGTCAGTGGCCTCTTGATTACAATGTACACATTACAATATGCATGTGTATATATAAGCACATACATGCTTGTACATAATCGTATATAAACCAGCATGCTTTAACACTTAGCTCCAAATTTATACTTTACAAAATGGTCCTTTCATAGGTATTAAGAGACCATGAGATCCAGAACTACAAAAGGAAGTGTGCTGGTTTGTTTTTACTTTTCTTATATGACAGGCCAAATATTGCCTTTCTTGACGTTAATATCTGGAAATTTGTTGCACAAGTAAGGTAGGGGGAAAAAATTAATAAATGGGACTCATTAAAGGTATTGCCAGAAAAAACTTACTAGATTTGGCCAGGCCACTGATTTAATCAACATTTTGTCTTATTGAAAGCAAATGTTCACGTACAGTGGAGTTGAACTGGCTAAAACTGGGGAGTTAAAAAAGAGGAAAACGAGTCTGTATAAATCTGCATATACCAAATATTAAATGGAAGCTAGCTCTATCTGACTATTCTGGGGAAAGCAGAAGTAAGGACAAAAGGCAGAATAAAGCTCGGATGTCTGTCAAACAATGCTCTCTGAGGAATGAAGCAGCTGCTGTCGTTTTCTGTTTCTGGGCTGCTGGGGTGGTTGCTGGGGGCTGGCTACACTGCAAGGACGAAGCTGCTGTGAGAAACTTCCCTCTCTCCCTGACATATTTGGATTTGTGGAAGGTTACCCTCCAAGAGCAGGACATGTATGCTGAGCAATGGTCGCCAAGGCAAACGCTCCACGCAGGAAGGCAAAGAGCTGCCCAACATGCCAGGCGGTGGCCATCTCAGCCGTCTGTGCCTCTGTGTCCCGTCACTTGCCCTAGCAAGTCCAAGGGCATTCGCTTCATCTTGCTGGAACAGGTGACTGGTAGATGTATTTGGGGTCAGATTGATGAGTAACTGAGGCAGTAGGGACAGTTTTCCCCTGTCAGCCTCAGATGTGAACACACATGTGGTCCTCTAAGAACTGGCACCTGGTAGGGAAGTCCTGGTGGCTCCAGCTCCCTCAAATACCACCTGGAGCATGCATGCACCTTATGGACCTAAATCAGGCCTTATAAATCTGGGGAGATGGGGTGTGCAGCTCCATACATCAGCTGGGTGCAGATGCCAC
Source organism: Numenius arquata (assembly GCF_964106895.1). NCBI lineage: Eukaryota > Metazoa > Chordata > Aves > Charadriiformes > Scolopacidae > Numenius > Numenius arquata. Next base: position 38,672,228 of record NC_133580.1, on the reverse strand, counting down.
CATCATCTGTACCTGCAGGGAGGAACCTCTCCTGGCTTCCTTAACCAGAGCCAGAAGAAAGGGCCAATCTACACCATTTTCTCTTTACACATCAGCGTGGGAAAGAACAGCTGCATGTAAGATAAGACAAGCACTTTTATCTCATTTCATTTGTTTGCCTGATACTCAGCAGGGAAATTCTTTGTGCCATGTGATGCCTGGCACAACAACGGGTTGAAGCAGATAAAAACACTGACCAGAAGCTATGTGAAATGCCACATCTACAAGCAACCCTGCACAAAGCAGCTGTGCAAAGGTAAATATTTTCCTTACCCCTCTGTGAGTGCAATCTGCACCTTGAGTCAACTATGCCACCTTACTATAGACAAAGATTTTGGTTTATGTACAGGAGTCTTAAAAATAGCCTTCACCTCCTGAACCCCTTTCTGCAACTGCTCCTCCACTTAGCCACAAGCTGAAGCTAATTTTCACACAACATCTTCTGTAATCAAAACCATCTGTGTGGCTATAAGTTAAGGACAGAGAATTTATGGTCGGTGTTCCTCTCATCTGACACTGGGAAGCTTTTGTGTACATTGTCTCTATGTCTGCATTAGCTATATGACTTCAGGTCCAGACACTCACACTGTTTCTTTTTCAAAAACACGTTTGTTTTTTGTTTTTTTTTTACGTCAGCAAGGAATGCCCATTACCATGATGCTTAGGAAGGAGTAAGCGATGCCAAGCTGACCCTAGCAGAGATATAGGCTACTGTGCACAATTAGTTCTTAGCCACTGAAGAGGTCTGTCATGGTTTTTGATCATCCAGTGTGCTTTAAAAAGGTTCCTCAGCCTGGACCAGCTTTCCCTCACTATAGGTAATTAGGAAAAAAAAATAAGCGAAAGCAGGACTTCTCTGGCTGCAGAGGAGTGCTGTGCTCAACATAACCCCCTCAGCTGTACAGTGCCAGAGAGAGTTGCTAACAGCAATGACAGTTCAGGGAGGTGATTTATGAAGCTTTTCTTTTGTGAAAAATTGGCATCTAGTCAAACTATACCCCACTGCTGCCTGTGTATACCTCTGGCAAGTATAAAACATGAGAGTATTCTATAAACAGACCATTATGCCCAGTGACTCCTCTTAAAAAGCATGATTAGAAAGCAAAACAGCTTGATCCACATTCATTTAATATTTGTATCAAGGATTATGATACAGCGGCAGAAGAATAAGGCACACATCATACCAGCTGGTACCAGAGAAGATAAGTAACCATTTGTTTACTTAGATAGAAAGCTGAAATTCTCCCTTGCTGAACTTGTATTGCTGAGCTAATCCACTCTGTTATACTGAACACATTTTTCTTAAAGTATGTCACTAATGAAGAGTTTCTCTGCTGGTCTGGAAGAGGCGGTGACAATATGATTTCCTGTGTCCCGTTCTTGTCACCTTTCCAACAGCAGCAGTACGCACAAACTTTGCAGGTTACTCCAGTGACAAGCACAAACTCATATATGTCTTACACAGTTTCCAATGTCCTCATCCCATTGTTCACAGATACCATGCATGAACGGTGTCATTAGGTTAGTGAGTATTCGTCGGTATTAGTGCTGGCTTAGACACCACACCAAGGAGCAGCACATGCCCCTCGGTGCAAGCCATTATGCTGTATTTGTGACACTTTAAAGAGTCAGTAAATTAATTTTAAGTAGCCACTTGCTGTGAAGCTTAAAATTAAAATTAAAAAACTTCTGATACTGTATTTCACAGGAAGAATGTGGCTTTGTGGTCAGAGATAATGTAGCACTAAGGAGTTCTGCATTATAAGAAATCCTTTTCCATGCAAGAACAACTGCAGAGGCAGATGAGGAAGAGTGCCACACGCACCATGCAGCTATTGCAAGGCTGCTTATAATTTGGATGAAAAACAGTAACAAGGTTTTAAGGCAGCTTAAGAATGGGCTAATGCGTTTAACCTACAGATAACTCAATCAAAGCTTTCCAGATCCTGCTGTAAGTGTACAATGTACTTAATCCAGTGCAAGAGATGTCATCTCTGCAGCCTCCACAGAGGTGTTTCTCTGCTCAGTTGAGCTGTTTCTTGCTAGGGTAAATGGACTGCACAGTTACAATCAGCACAGAATCCACACACAAGTTAAATTCCCCATGGTGGCTGGATCCTGCTTATGCTGAGATAACGGACAACACTTACTCACTTGATGTCTGGGCTGACATAACACCAGCTCGGGAGCACCTCTATTGACCATACTAGTATGAGATCCCCAAGTGTCTCATGGCAGCAGTATGAGGAACAGTGAGGTCCTGCTCACCCTTTTCCAAGCATGTCCCAACCTGGTCAGGAGGCAGCACCAGGAGAGGTGCTGCCCAGGCTGGACTGCACGGCCAAGGGTGGACCTTCAATAGCCCAGGCACTGGACATGAGCTCCGTGGCACAGCTGGTTTGGATTATCATCTATCTGCTTCCCTTTGCCAACACAACCCAGAACTGTACTGTTGTGTTTGTTACACAGAGAAAAACACAAGAATAACATTACAAAGCCCCTCAGAAATGAAGTTGCAGTGACTCCCAGAGGGCTGTTTCACATCACTTCTAATTCATGAGTCTCTAGTTGTTGCTTGACAAAATTGGATGAGAATAAGACAATACCTGATATCCAGGGCTGGTGATAATTACTCCTCTAAAAATGTTCTGAAGGGTATCTATACAAGGGCAAGGGTTACTATCTTAAAAATAGCACAACATAATGATCTTGAGGATGCACTAATAGCTAATCCCTCCAATCTTTATGGCAAATGAAGTAAGGCTTTAAATTATGGAAAGAATGTTTCCTCATGGTACAAAGATGGACCATAAAGAAGTACCTTCTCTGGGGACTTATTTCAGGAGGACATAGTAAACCTTTTCCTACCCCATCACAACATTTAACTCTCACCAAAATCAGATCTAGAGGCATGTTTAGCTGGAGAGCTACAGGAAAAGAAACATGAGGAACTGAGGTGGGTGTTTTGGATGACATCCATAGTGGGATACTGTGGTTTCAGGGTGATGTTTTTGTCAGCTTTGCACCTGCCCTACCTGGGAAGCTGTGCGGACCAGCCTGATTAACATGAGTGATTTTAATCAGGGCTAGAGAGGTCACCTCCATGCCAAAAATCTGGGGTTTTATAACCCACCTATGCCATCACATCAACTAAATAAACTCTCCCCACTCCTTCTGGAGTGATGACAACATTTATTTGATCTGTTTGGCACCATAGATTAAATACAAAGCCGCACACTAAAAGGGAGAATTTTTTTCAATTACATTTTAGGTGAGATGGAGCAAGAGTAAGAGAGAGAGAAAGAGCAAAGTCAAATAACCAAGGTGTTATGTTAGAAAAAAAGGCCTTTTCCTTGGCACAAAGTAATTGGAAGTAGAGCCAGGAAATTATGATTCTAATACCTACTCTGTCATCCGATTCCCTGTGTGGTCTTGGGCAAGTCCTTTAACCTGCCTGTCTAATTTCTTCAACCTGTAAAATGGGGACAACCAACCACAGAGGAGTTTGATGAGTACTAGCAGATGTTTTCACAGCACATTGAAAAAATGTGAGAATCCATGGACGTGCTATTATTACTCCCCAGGAGTACACCTGAATGAAATGAATCGGAAATGAAAAAAAATGTATATAAGATGCAAACAACGCTCCTCTCTCTGTAGTGGGCAATTATATTTTATTTATTTTTAATTGAGTTACAAAAGTATCCTTACTAAGAATTCTTGCTCTAAAGCTGCTGAGAAACATTTTATCATCAGAAATTTCTGCTCTTCTGACTGGATCCCTAAGATTTGTGGTATGTTTCTGTTTCTTAACTAGTTGAGTATGACAGTAAGGATTAAGTTGCTGGAGAAAATACTAGAAAATTTGAAATTTCCTCAAAATTTGCTCATTGGGGATAAAATTCAATCCACCCCCTTCAAGGCTGATGTGACTGGAGGCTGTGTTCTGGCTCTTTGCATTTCTCTCTTCCTTCTACCAGTTTTGACAATAAAAGCCCCACTCCAGCAGCCTCACATAAAAGAAATGCAGGAAGGCTGTCCACATAGACAAATAGAAGATACAAGAAATTAAAATGGGGACTCAGCAGGAAAACACGATGAGAACCTTCCCAGCTTTTCTCCTTGAGTATTCAATAGCTTTCACTGCAACGAGATGAGTCACAGAGCAGAAAGCTTAAATAAAACAGTTTGATAAATTGATGTCTAAAAGTAATGTCCTTTGCTCTTAGTCAGTACCTTACTATGGGTCTGATTTGCAAAGACGCTGATCACTTGTCAGTCTTTACAGAAATCCTCAGGAGCTAAAAGACACTGAGCAGGGTTAAAATGCAAGCCCCTTGCTTAGGTCCTTCAGATCAATGTGGAAATGCAACTCGTGGTGCCTCTGTATGAAAGTTCTGCCTTAAATTTGATTTCAAATGTCTGCTATGCTATCCCTAGCCTTGCTACAAATTGGCGGATTTAGGGATTTCTTATTGGCTTGAGATGCACTGTAAAGTCCATTTCCAGCAGCTGAAGAAGGGGTTAGGACTTCTTGCAGTGTGGAAGTCAGGATATGGCAGTACAAATTCAGGCTAATGAAGCCTATCTTGTTCAAATTCCAAACATTTGCCATCCCCTGGAACAAGCTTTAGACGAGTTGTACAAGATGACAGAAGAAAACTGGAACTTCACTACCATTCTCAAACAAAGAGCATATTCATTAGGAAAACCACCTCCTCTGAAGCACTTACACTGGCATACGTTTCCTACAGACAGCAAGGGCTTCAAATCGTATCATATGTTACTCATTTAAATATCACATTAAGTAGTGAAGACAGCAGAAATCTAATGTTACTTCCTAACCAGCTCAGGATCTCTCTGCAGCTTATTAGTCACCTCTTCCCTCAGAGGGCTTGTGCTGCACTGCATGGTTGCAGTTACGAAGCCACCAGATGGTATAGAGTCCTCTCTCCATCTTTTTACACCCAAGGTCCACTCTTTTTTTTTTTTTTTAACCAACAGGTTACTTCATGAAAATCTAGCTAAGTGAGGAAGAAAGAAGTCTCAGTTTGGGAGAGGCATTCACATGGTGGGCCCATGCAGCAATCAGTGAGGACGGTGCCAGCAAGCACCTGGAATGGTGCTGTTTCACGTCCACACAGATGGACCAGAGGTGGAAAAAGCTCACAGCGAGATACCTCAAAAGCATGGAACTGTCTATAACCTGTGAGCAAATGCATTTCACCACTTACCTTGCTAACACTCCCAGGGTTGTACAACCTTGACTACCTGAGTGTTGAAACCGTGGCCAATAAATGAATTCACTGACATTTGATAACAGCAGAGCAACTCAAAGTGGCCACAGAAACTTTTAAGGAGAGAGGTCTTCCAAGGGAACCCAGTGATTTATTTTCCCTAGAGGTCTCTGGGAAGAATTTAATTTCTTTGCCCGGTGGAAGACAGTTGTCATGAGCAATAGCTTAAACTTTCATGTGGCATGGTGTTGGTTTCATTTAAACCACTTAGCAGCCCTGCTTAAGGCATCTGCTTGTGTAACTGACCCTCCGCTGGTGCTCCCAGATCTCCAGAATTCTTATGCTGTTGTGCCAGCACGCTGAATGGCTTCCCAGCTCCAGAAACTGTGCATTCACAATGCCTGAAAGACAAGTCATTTCTGCAGCTTGCCAAGTAAACTAGATTAAAGATCATTGTATTCTTGTAGTGGTTTTAGGGTATACGTCAATAGCTTTTGTTTAGTGCAGTTTAGTTGTGCCATCATATACATGATTGATACATCGGGAAGTAACTCTGGGAGGGCTGAAGTAGGTCCACATTTTGGAAACATTAAGATAGATGATAAATCCTGTTAGAGCTGATGGGTTTCCTTAGGTAGGTAATTTTTTGAGGCTCTGATGCTAAGCCACCATGGAGGGTGAGCCGATGACTTCACCTGGAACTCCACATCACAAAACGGGTGGTGGCATAGCCAGCTGCATTAGCAAGGAGTGACACATATAAGAATAAAATACCCTGGCAAAGATTTTTAGGGATATTTACACAAACTGTGCCAAAATTAACCTTGATTTGAAGTCAGTGCTATTAGCCTCTTGCTTTATCAAGCAAATCATTAAAGAAAAAGGCTCTTTTTATAATACTTGGATGTCAGAAGCTTTTTTTTTTCAGCAATAATTTGTTTTGTGTGTTGGGATTTTAACTGAAAACATTTTGCCTTGTAGTTTTTCCACTTAGCAAGTGGACTATTGCCACTTAAAACAATAAGAGGCAAGTATTATCCCGTGTGTTACAGAAGGATTTGAAAAAAATACAAAAGCAATAGAAATATGCCAACATTTGTTTACACATGTATGCATATCAATGGTTTTCTGGTGTAGACACATGAGAGGAGGGCTGGGAAGAAAGCGCCAGCATGATTGATTGCATTTTCCTGTTCATGGTCATCTGTCTATGTGACATACATACAACAGTACATATGGTTAGCGTAGCCCTCCTGACTCAGTGTGAGTATTTCACACATACCCACCTCAAAATCAAAGCTATAACTCCTTGCACTTGTTTATTTTGCTGGGGTAATATATAAGGAAAGGTGACCCAAAGAAAACAAAATGAATAATACCAGAGAATTCCATTTTCACTCAAAACTCAGCAAAACCCAGACAAAGTTTTCTGAGGCACAGAGCAGACAAGGGAGTACTGTGACCATCGGACCCTTTTCCCATGAATGCTGCCATCTCCATCATCAATCCTTTAACTTCTTACCTATTTTTGGAAACTGTTCTCACACTAAATTTCCCGAAGTTGTTTCAACTGGGATAGGATGAATGAAAACTGAATTAGATCCAACATCTTATCCTTTATACTGGTAATATATTTGGAGAAAGGGCTATTTAAGCCTTTTGTCTTATACAGAATGAAGAACATTGCCCCTGCTACACAACCTGCCCATGAATAACCATCCTTTCAAAGCTGCTTTGTCCCCTCCCTCCAGCATTTTTCTGAGGTTTATATATCTTTTCCCAGGACTGCAGGAAGTATCGAAATCACTTTGAGAGATGTTTTTTTGATAATATTTTTGCTCCAATGCAGGGAAAAAACCAAACCAAACAACAACAAAAAGAAACAGAAAAGAAAATTAAAAGATTGACCTGAGAATTTTACCACTTAATACTTGGCTTTAGATGTAGAGTTCTTGTAATTTTCTGTGGTGTAACCACACAAGATCTCTCCTCCTTCAGGGCTTTTATGTTCCTTGAAACACAGTGGTCTTGTTTTTATACAGGAACACTCAGACACATGGATGGTCATTGCATTATACAGTTCTAATGTTGATCTTATGTTTGCATCAGCTCATGGACCTGGCATTTAGAGAGCCTCTCAGTCTCCCAGTGGATATCATTCTGACTCTGGGTAACATGGCAATCCAGCAGTGTTAGATTTTACCAGGTATCAGAATCTGGTCACTGTCTTCAAAATACACCTGTCTTTGTTTCCAGCTTTGTAGTATATCTATCATAAAGCAGAGGACAGAGGATTTTTTAGTCTGCGTCCCCAGATGTTTATCTTGCCCAAATACACATGAAAAAGGGGTTTTTTCATATCTCCTTTTACATTTTATTTAATTTTAATTTAGTTTAAATTAAGTTAATTTAAAAATGGATTTAATAAAAAATAATTTTATTTTTTTATTTATTACTTTTTAAAAAGCTCGCTCAAAGCCTGTTATCAAGAAGTATGTTAGACCCAAAACATAGCTCTTGTTTCATACGCAGTATGAAGAATAATAACTATTTTAAGAATAAAACTGATACTTGAACAAAATTCTGTTATACAATACTCCCCTGTTGGGGAAAGAAAATAAGCCATAACCACGGCCTATCCACTTACTTTTTCCATTTCTAGTCTCTTTCTGTCTAAGGAACTTTGTCAACATTTTGCAGAGAGAACAAAGTGCCAGAGAAAGGACTAAGAGGAATTTGATGGCTATCTTTCCAGTCATTTGTTTTCATGTCCAGTTATCTCCAGCCATTTGATTCAGCTCTGTCTGGGGGTTCAGTGCCTGCCACCCTGGACCTATATTACTATTTTTGGTGTGTGCTCTTAAGAGTGACTCGTATTTCCCAAATGCTCAGTATGATAATGGGGATCTGTCCTACATCTTCCTCAACGTGCTCGGGCTAGAACCTCACCAGACACATTTTGTTGTGGCTTTTAGTTCATACATACCTTCACCGCAGATGTCTCCCACTCAAGTGCACCAGCAGCATTAGCTCTCCCAAACTTTGCAGGCTCTTGTCTCATCTCCTCTAAAAACAGAGATGGAAGATTATTTTTGCAGCCTGACTTCCATGTCCCTTTACTGTTCCCTTCCTCTTACAAACATAGTGGACATGCTTGGAGCAAGCTAAAACTGCCAGTTGGAAGAGAGTTTTAGGGACTATTTGAGGAGAGTGGAGGGCTTTTACCTCATGGCCATGGGAATATGCCACATGGCTGATCACAACTAAGCTGGTTTGTTCAGCAAGCTCTTAGCAAGCTGTTCACACAGACCAGGAGCTGCTTGCAGACAGTAAAAGGGGATGGATTGTCAGCATCCATTTATTTTTTTCAGAAATGCCAAATGAAAGCACCTGTTTTCCTTCAAAATGCATTTCCATACTTGGTGCACCTTCTACTAAGATATACAGCTGCAAGGAGTCTTCTTCCTCTGTGTGACCAGCAGAAGGGTTAGAAACCATTATTACCCTTGTACTAAAGCCTAATCTACCTCCTCGCAAGGGCACAGCAGCCTCCCAGCTATGTGGTGCAGGGAGCCCTGTGCTCCTGCCACCACACCAGCCCATGGAGCAGCACCAAGCCAGGGGAAGCTCTCTCTCCCTCTTTCCCTGCAGGTTTGTGGCAGGGGGATGCACTGCCCTCGCACACTGAGAGTCTTGGGGTGTGTGTCCACATCTCTGCAGAGCAGACAGGGTCTGCTTGAAGGCCTCTGCCTTTCAAGACAGTCTGATAGGAAAAAGGTCCTCAGATACCCCCCCCCCCAGAACTTGTCTTACACTAACCAAGGAAAACACACGTAATTAAATTAAGGCACTTTGGTTTTATATCAGTACAATTTATAAAGATACCAGTGTGACAGTTTCTAGGCACGGATATAGCCTTCATGTTTTTCCTGGATGTAGCACATTGTTTTCTCAGCCAGAAAGCTGTGCTAGGGAGACTCTTGGGCACAGAGCAATGCTCCAGGCCATCTTCCTTGGTAACAAGAAGGGATGGTATCTGCCCTTAAATTGTGTTTCTAGCTAATTAAATTCAGCAAGAGTGCCTTCTTTAACCAAAGCCAGTCACGTGGAAGTATTTGGAGTGGGGAACACTGATACCTGATACAAAAGTTCACACCAGCTGTCATGCCTTTAAAAAATGATAAAACATTCAATCAAGCCATAACGTGGACCATTCCATTTTGACGGAGTATTACCTGCATCCAGAGTTCCTGCGGGTGTAACGGCGGACATTTTCAGTGCCGAGCCAGTTCTCTTTGGGTGTGGGAGACTCTATGGGTGCGGTTACATGCTGATGTGATGTGATGAGATGTGGTTGAGAGCAAGATGTATCTCTGCTGCCACTTGCAGATGACCACGACACTTGCAAGGCATTGCTGTGGGGGCAGAGTTTGCTGTCAAGGGTCTCCATATCTCCTACCTCGATACCATAAGGGGCTCTTCCCTTCCCGCACTTTTCCCAGTAACACTGAGTGCTGCCTTATTCTGTCCCCTGTACTCCCCAGTGGCTTTTTTTTTTCCTGGAGAAGATATGGAAATGAAGAAGAAAAATCAAGCAATAGCATCCTGACCAGTTTCAAATCATACCCACAGCTGCAGGAGTGAGAAGTCCATCAGGGATTAGCAAGTGGAGGACTGAGGCTTATGCACTGCAAGCATAAAACCTGTACAAAGGACAGGCATCTTCAAGTTTCCTCTGCAGATCCTTGGTCCCTTAAAAGGAAGAAGATTTAAATTTTCTCTCTGGTAAACAACTCAGGATCTACACACAGCATTTCCGAGCTTCCTACACTCTGTGGGACAGCTATTGTACTGAGTTAGGTTCAAAGCAGCCACGTTTGGGGCCCAAAATGGTGAAGAACTAGAAAAGGGTTCTCCAGCTTCCCAGTGCCTTGGAAAAAGGTGGTTGCTGCTGGCTGAGTTGTTCATCCTGTATCACAAGGAGATGATCCTGGGGACTGTGAAGCACCCTCTCCAGTGGCACATGTGGAAAGGTTGCTACAGTGGCCATGTGAAAATAGCATCTCTGAGTCCAGGGAAGTATCCAGTGAAGCAGGAGGAGCAACACTGCACTGGCACTGGAGGGCAACACATGTGGCCTCAAAGCCCTGGAAGGAATTTCTCCTTCAGGATGACAATGTGTACTGTGGGTCAAAGCAACATGGGGCAGGTCCCTCCAGAGGCTGCTCTGCTCCAGGGGAAGACAAATCTTTCTCCCAGGCATGCAAGGAATGAGGTGTCCCCTCACCCTCAGAAAGAGTATCATCCATTTCACTGAAAGACAGATGCTTGGGCATCCTCTGGTGCCTGCAGGCAGCTGCCAGCTGAAGTGCTGAGTCTGAGCATGGACTGACAGCAGAAATGACCCTGAACAAAGGCAGAATTATTGCTGATGTCATTTATAAATTACCATCTTTGATGTTTAACAAAACTAAACATGCTGTAAATTAAATTAATATTTGTTCACGTATTCATAAAATGTAATCATTGTCAATTAGGGATTATAGCAACAACCCACAGGGGGTGCAGAACAACTGGGATTTGGCTTTAGTTTTTAATTTAGGGGCAGACTGCCATGCCTTTGTTCACAATGAAATAGTGACTAACTTCACAAAGATAATGTGCTTTTATTACCACAAAGGGTCTTTGGAGTGGAGGTCTTGCAATCAGCCTGGCCTTGATATTTACTGAAAATAAAATTATTTTGTGTAGTCCTTGAAATATTGGCAACTAGGAAATTGCGCTTGATTTCTTTTGCTACAGAGAATGAGCTGACCCAGTCATGATTTGGGCTGGTCAGGGTTAATGTTATTGGTTCCACTGGAACTGAGCCTCTGCCAAATGTCCTGTCTATGTGACCTTAAGAAAAGAAAGGGCAGCAAGGGTTATTTTGAGAAAACCAACTTTCTCATAAAGTAAAACTGGATGAGCCCAATAAATGTATTTCACTTATTTTACAGCCTCCTACACTTGTCCATCAGAGCATCCTGTGATATCCTTTTGTTGTGGAGTACATTGCACAAAATCTAATCATTTCTGCTGAGTTGAAACACTAATAAAAAAACTCAGAGTACACATTTTATGTATAATGTTTTCTTAATCTTATGGAGTGACTGGGGCATATTGCTCATACAATTGTAGCCACTAAAAAACTAAGGTTAGGCTGAAAAAACTAAGGACTAGAGGTGGAAGAGAGGACTGTCACAGTATTCTTTTTAGACTACTTTGTCTGTTCGTTATTGACCCACTGTAAGCCACTGGGTTACTTTTGGAAAAAAAGAACCTCCTAATAGTGAAGTCCCAATGACCTCAGATCAAGTTTACATTGAGAAAAAGCAGAGCATTCGACTTTCCTCTTAGAGTTCAACATCACACACATGCAGTCATCCATCTGTTTCCTTAACTAGCTTTTAGCTAGGAAAACAAAAGAAGTGAAGCGAATTTTGTCAAAGACTACAGGAGGACTATGGAGCATTGTGTATCAAACGGTAAATATTTGCTGCAGTATTACAATATACATTTGGGCTTACAAGAGCAAAAGAGAGCATTTTAGTAGTGACCAAGGCCCATGATCTTGATGGGAAATACAATTTCATAGAATCATAGAATTTCCTAGGTTGGAAGGGACCTTTCAGATCACCAAGTCCAACCATCAACCTAACACTGACAAAAAACATCAGTAAACTATATTTCTAAGCACTACGTCTACCCATCTTTTAAATACTGCCAGGGATGGTGACTCAACCACTTCCCTGGGCAGCATGTTCCAATGCTTAATAAACCTTTCAGTGCAAAAATTTTTCCTAATAACCAGTCTAAACCTCCCCTGGTGCAACTTGAGGCCATTTCTTCTTGTCCTATCACCTGTTACTTGGGAGAAGAGACCAACCCCCACCTTGCTACAACCTCCTTTCAGGTAGTTGTAGAGAGCGATAAGGTCTCTCCTCAGCCTCCTTTTCTCCAGGCTAAACAACCCCAGCTCCCTCAGCTGCTCCTCTCCAGACCCCTCACCAGCTTTGCTGCCCTTCTCTGGACCTGCTCCAGCACCTCAATGTCTTTTCTGTAGTGTGGGGCCCAAAACTGGACACAGTACTCGAGGTGGGGCCCCACCAGTGCCAAGTACAGAGGGACAATCACCTCCCTAGTCCTTCTGGCCACACTGTTCCTGATACATGCCAGGATGCTGTTGACCTTCTTGGCCACCTAGGCACACTGCTGGCTCATCCGCCTGGATGCAGTCCTGAGTAATGTGCTATAGGCAATCCTGATTTGGCAGGGGAGTTGGACTAGATGATCTCTAGAAGGTCGCTTCCAACTCCAACAATTCCATGATTCCATGATTCCGTGATTCCATGATTCAGCCAGCTGTCAAACAACACCCCCAGGTCCTTTTCTGCCAGGCAGCTCTCCAGCCACTCTTCCCCAAGCCTGCAGCGCTGCATGGGGCTGTTGTGCGAACTGGCTTGGTATTTTGGCCATAGGCCAGAGAAGGCCAAGGAGCAACGCAAGAGGTTAAAACTTTCAACCTTCCTCTGAAAAAAAAGCAAACTCTGGTGCTTCAAATGAGTGTCTAATACACGCACCTAACTTACGAGGCACCCAGCAATTTTAACAGCTGTGACCCTGAGCCTCCCTGGGACAGCATGTTGTCTGCTCAAGCCATGAGTCCAGAGACATAAGCTTGGGAATAAATTTCACATTTTCCAGGATGATTGGGCTGGACTCATATTCAACAGACTCCAAGCTGAGGAAAAGGAGATCAGCTATTTGAACCTCTGCAGATCTATTCATTGACTTTCACTGGAAAACACTTTTGAAAAATATAACCATTTCATGGCATACTCTAAGAAAATACAAATTAGACATTTGTTTTATTGTGAAAACAGATTGCATTAGGAAAGGAAAGGTTGATAAACCTCTTTATGCCTCTTGTGCTTTACATATAGGCACACAGGGTAGGCCTTTGGCTTGGGACTCTTTTCTCCTCCCTACAAATTCCCTCTAGTGCCTGTGTTAATCCAGGGTTAGTGAAGAGTTATTGTCCGTCTGAGTGGGTTAGAACCTCTTGCATTAAGACCCATATCTGAGAGCCTTATAAAAATGTCATATTGCTTACTCACCTAATATCTTGATCCTAAAAGACTCCCATTTGTGGAACCTGAAATTCATTAAAAAGTCAGTACATCCTCTTCATATCCCTAGTTGTTGAGAAAGAGATGTGTGAGGCACATTATGAGTTTTGGGGCTTTTTTTGCTTTTATTCAGTTTACTGGGATCATGACAAAACACATCACTTTTACATGCATCACACCATCATATCACCATCAAAGTATTCATTTGGTCTTCTCTAATTTGCATCAAATTTTTAGCAAGGAATTTGTACCTATGTAAAGGAAAACTCTATCTCTGCATTTAATTTTTCTCTGTGTTTTCAAAGAACTGAAAATGTGATTCATCTTTTTATGCTTCTTGCAGATAATTTGATACATGGTATTTTAGAACATTTCTTTTGTATTTACATTTTGGCACAAGTACATTATATTGTTACATTGTTCACAGCCTTTCTACTGTCATTGCCAACTTTTTTGGGGGAAAATCAAAGAAAAGCTGAGACAAGATATATCAAGCCACAGTCATTTGGATGCCTAATATTTTATTGCTCCCTTCTTATTGGTTTCCAGTTCTCAGTGTTGTCATTTAGTTCTTCTAAATAAACCATTTTTCTTGCTAGTTTAGTAAATAATTTTACAAACAGAGCTGTTTGAGGACATGCATCATACTTTCCTTCATGTCACACAAGTTAAAACACTCTACAAAGCCATACCATGGTTGACTAATGTTTGGAATATTTCCTTTCTATGATGGCATATTCTAAAAAGAAAAAAGAGGTGACTTTCACTGAGATTTCTTAAAAGCAATTTTTAAAAGGATACTCATAATGTAACCAGTTTGGGATTCTAGAACTTTGATTGTTGAAGCTTCCTGCCTTTAGAGAGACTCAGAGGCAATGAACGCAGTTGCCCTTGCACACCTATTTTCTCCAAGTGGTCTTAGCTATAATTATAATTCTATAACATTTACATAAAACCAATCAGATCACTGGGAAAGAAACTGCTTATTCACCTGTATGTCCAACCCACAGCCTTGTAGCAGTCTTTCTGTTCTCAGGACTTTCACATATTCAGTGAAGTCTTCAGTGAACTGTTTGTGCCAACCTGACCTATTTCACAAGTATCAGCTAGAAAAATAGTCATTCATAAACATTAAAGAGAGTCTGCTATGGCTTGGCTTTTGTACCTTGTTTCACCATAACAACGAGCAGAGCACAGCTTGTTTTCTAAGGAGCAATTAATTTCTGCCGGTGCTCCCTATACTGAGTGGTCAAAACCCACTCAAAATTATTCTAAAGATATAAGGTCTGGTACTTCAGAGGAATAGAAAAATCCCTACAGTGAGGGGTGTCTCTTCAGAAATTCAGGGTGAAGCTGTATGACATGTGGTGAGACAACCTGGGAGCTCATGGCAGCCCAAAGGCTTTGCTTCCTCCTGCCGTCTCCTTTGCACCCCTTTTTCACTGGGCACTCCCGTAGCAAAATAAGTTAGATCAGTGACTTCTCTGCATTATGAGAATGAGACATCATCTGTCTTTCTGCCTCCAACTCCTCTGAGGCTCACAAAAGGTCCAGACACACAGGATAATTTTGGGGCAGCAATCCAATGGAGAGTCAAAAGGCCTTTGCCATCAATCAAGTGCTGCCATGGATCTGCTGGTTTGTGATTCCCAAAGAGGCAGGACAGCACCATTGGGCACCTCCAATACCTCTTGATGGCAGTTGAACAGTGGGTACAAGCTGGCTTCAGGTGTTAAATAAGTAAGACTAAATTGGACACAATTCTGAGGATTTTATATGGGCAAAGCTCCCTTTTGAATCAAGCTGCTCATGCAGTCTACATAAATAGTCCCCTAAGGACCTTATTAGGCACTACTCTATTTTTTCATTTATTATAATACTCTCTTTTTTCAAGTTATTCTAATACTATTTTTCTTCAGTTATTCTCCCCTAGAGACTGGATGATACTGTTTGTTTAGTGCACATAAAATTGTATTTTTATTTCTATTTTTTTCTTTTTTCTTGCTCCTGTGTCATTATATGCCTTTATTTAACTACAGATTTAGTTCTAGTCAGACTCAGTTAAGGTCTTTTTTTTTTCTTAAATCATTATCTTACACTCTTGGCCCATCATGATTTCATCTACTCTCTTAGGAGTCATTTCTCCTACATGCAGGGCAGTACTGCAGTGCTTCTCCATGCAGCAAAACAGAGTTCACCCTCACTAAAAGTCCCCTGGGGCTGGTGGAGATTTCAGTATTCCTCAGATAGGAAAAAGGTCCTGAATGGAAACTTTCAATTCCACAGTGAATCACTGGGGATTTCAATCTCTTTGAAGGTTTACACCACATTTCACCAAAACGCTTTGTATGGGCCTAATCTCATCCACATTGGGGAGAGCACTTCAGCACATGCTTAGCCATGTGCTCAGGGCCATTAAAGTTAATGATGCTTAGGCAAATTTCAAAGTTAACTGTGTTAAGGACCTCTCTGCAGTGTGGGTTTCCAATGGTTTGCCTGGAAGAAACGCCACAAAATATAGCTGAACTGCAGAGTGTTTTCACTGTGGCAAGTCTGTTTACTGTGAAAACATGAATGGGGAAGTGTAAACCTCTGTACTAAATACTGCTAGAAGAATGATTTATATGCAGTATTTAAAAATATTGTTGCAATAGAATAGATTAGTATAAGCTCTCTGGGGAGACAGTACGTTTTCTTTGGGTTTTGCACAGTGCCTGGCATACTATAGATGCCAGAGTTAACAAATAGTTATTACTACTAATAAAGTACTTCTACTGACAAAGTAGACGCCAGTTCTTTGTATCAACCACGTGTGTCAGACAGATAAATATAAACCTGCTCAAATTAACCCTTTGTAAGTTAGTAATATATTTTTAAGATGGGTCCGGCTCTACATTTTTTTTCCACCCATTACTCTGTCTCCCTTCAGTTTAAAAACCTCTTTTCACAGCCCAGAAGAGCTCTCTGCCTGAGTCAAATCAAGAAGCACCAGCCACTCCTGTTTCGCTATAGGAATAATGTAAAACAAACCTAAGCGTCAGCAGAGCACAAGCTGTTGACAATTAATGGCTCTACAGCACACATTTGACTTTTTTTCACAGCACAGTTCCCAGACCTTAATTCATTAGAGGCAGGAATGTCTTGTTTCATGCTAACTGCTTTACTGCCCAGCCATGAGACATGCCCAAAGCTCCACCCTTTCAGAAACAGGTGACATCTGAGAGAGACGGACGGTGTGAGCTCTGCCAAATTCAGGTGAAAAAGGTAAATTTTATGGAGTTGCATACTGCAGCAAAGTGTTGCACTGGGTCTTGCAAGCGTGTGACTACTGGACAGCAAGGCATGAAAAGTTGACACTGAAAATGCATTGTTATGAGATTTGGGGTGGAAACATGAAAGGAAAGCAAGTTGACTTGCCATGAGAGGTAAACTTCGTAACTTTTTGGTCTTCTGTTGCCAACTGATCTCACCATGACCAACCTGCACCGGCTTCTGGGAAACACCTGTGTGAGGGAGCAAGGCAGCAGCAGCACAGCATGCGGCGAGGACACCTTGAGCATGTTCTTGATTTGCTGCCCTGCTGTGCCACCTCAGACAAGCTGTGCCATGGCCTCACACCTCTGATAAAAAACACAGTAAGAAAATTGAAGTTATTGCATGCAGATAAAATGCAGATTTTTAAAAAAATATGTGTCCTGTGCCCGCAGTCCCAGTTGGGCTGTCTTTGCTCCCTTTCTGATTTTAGCACATCCACAGCACATATTGCATGTTTTCAAGCTAGTTTTTCCACAGCCACAAGGGCTAGAAACTTGCTTTAAAAAAAAATAAAATACAAAAGCTAGGATTCCAACCTAATCAAGGCACTCTGGAGGCTGAGACAATAAAAAACCAAGGGAAGTTATGAGAGCTGCTAATGCAGCCAGCGTCGCAGTTGTGCCCCCACCACCCCTAGCTGCCTGAAGAGACAAGTGCTGAGTTCGTCAGGCACTCAGCCTTCTTCAGAGCCCAGAAATGCTCACATGTTTTGAGGAAAACAGGATTATTTTGACAAGAGCTGCCAGAAACTAAAAAGTTCATACACGCTAGGAAGACTGACTCTTCTATTTACAATAAACCGGCCCAGCAGCTCCCAGCCCAGCTCCTAAGGGCTGTCCAGGGCAAAAGCACAAAGAGGTTTTTTTGGAAGCCTCCACGTTCTCCGGCTGCCTCCAGGCAGCTGCCCTATATTTTCTTGACAGAACCCTCCCAGCCGAAGCAAATGTCCCTGGCCAGAAGTCAGGCACCCAGTGGTACCTCGGGGACCCACCACCAATGGTGCACACCCACCCACACCTTCCCCTCCGCAGCTCCTCCTGAAGCTCCCAGCCCCTCGCTTTTCTCCTCAAAATGGTATGTGGCTGCCCTACCCACACCACTGGCATTGCAAGAGAGAGAGGTTGCAGGAGAGCAATCCCTGCCTTCCCATAGCAGGGGTGCAAGCTGCGCGAAAGGGGCAGGACTCCTCCACAACTGGACTTGGCCCATCACACTTTGCCTTCTGCTGTCTACACTGGCTTTAAAAGCCATTTCACAAATAAATCCATTAGTATGTGGAAAGTTGTCCTTAATAGAGTGTGTAAAGGGTTTTGGCACAGAAAAGGTGTGTGATAAACTGCATTCCAAACCCCAGCCTTGAATTAAGTATTTAAGAACATCTTCCAACAGGGAAAAGGGGTGAAGAAAAAAAGAAAGAAACAAAAAGAAAAGAACTAAAGCAGTTGGCAAAGGCACAGATGAATCATGAAACTTTACATGGACTGCCAAACTCAAAAAACGCTCTTAGGTACAATGTACTAAACCAATCAAGTAAGAGGTGCTCGTAAATTACGGATGTATGCAGATGTTGGTGGACTCCAGAATTAACCCTAACCCTATTAAAACTTTAAACACTCAATGTGCTTGACTGTCAACAAAGGCTTTAAATTGTGTTGCAATTTGCAGATCACCAGGGATTCAGACTTTCCCAACTGAACACCTTTAGACTGAGGGCTCAAGGGCTGCAGCCCACTATGCTTTAACAGGAAGCAAACACCAAAAACGTGGAATGTACCTACAAACAAATCATGTCATGGGAAGGTCCAGCAGAGCTGGGCTGAAACCATAACATTTCACAGATTTAAGATTGAGATTCCTCTATGAACATTTTGGATGTGGCATCTGCTGAGATTTCCAGTGCATCATGAGGTACCTCAGTAGGGCACTGACTGAGGACCACCACCCTCTCCTGCTCTGTGTATGGAAAAGATTTAAACTTCCAGGAAAAAAATATTTAGTCTCCCCTGACACTGTGGTCAAGAGACCCAATCTTGTGCTGAAGCCACTTCTGCGCTCATGACAGCTCCAGTTTTACCTGACGTATCTCCCTATAGAGAGAGTCTCTGAAGTGGATGAAATTATTAGGACTAACTTACAAAACACAGTATTTTATGATGTAAAAGTCAGGCTTAGAGCATTAAAAAAATGTTCTATCATGTATTCTACTGAGCAAAATTCCAGCCTTAAAATTAGGGACCATTTCAGAAAAGAAGGAGGTCCACAACAGACCAGATTTGTGGTTTCTAGAGGGCACAAACAGAGAGACTGAGTGCTGATTTACACCAGTTAAGCCACTGGCCTTTGGATGTTGGCAATTCTACCAAGGCTGGCTCTGTCCTAAGGAAAAAAAAAAAAAAACAAAATTTTTCTAACAAAATCCACCCATTCTCTTGGGAAACGGTGAAGCAGGAATCCTCCTCCCTTGCTGATCTTAGCTTTCAAACATGGGGTTGGGGTTTTTTTTTGCCATCTGAACTTATTAAAACCCTTTATACACTTATAAATTCTTCTGTGGTACATGATATGTTCAAAGCCAAAATAATAAAAGAATGAGAGTGTTTCTGCCCAGAGATCCTTAAATATTGAATGCAAATTTCCTGATAAAAATCCCGAAGAATCACAACATAGTCTAGTGTACTATAAATTATGCTAAATCAAATAAATCAGACTATATTGTCCCTAGTGGCTCCTACATGGTCTTTAAATATATTACCCACTCCTCATCAGTCCATTCCACTCAATAACCAGCTCTGTCTTCGGTCCCCAGGCCCACTTTAATTTGAACAATATATTAGCCTTTGCAGTATAAAGGAGAATGAAACTTCAGGAAAAAGGTAGGCTGGCTTACAAATGAATCTCCCATGGCAGCTCACTCGAACGCGTAGGATGGCTGGCTATTCTGAGTGGTCTGCATTCCAAATGCAGCCAGGGCAATAAATCCTTCCCCATCCAGTGGCTGGGAGCAGGAGTAGTCTCTGCGAATCCTCACCCGCCTTGTCCCTCCCAAATATAAAGGCTTGCAGCCTCTCCAACTCTGTTCAGAGGGCATATTTCGTGGCAGACCTGGGAAGAGAAAAACCAGAAGCTCAGTCTCAAGGGAGAGGGGTCTCACTTGGTGGGTCTCCCAGCGTTGGGTGGCCATGGCCATCCTCACACAGGAGATGGCCTTGGCTGGGTAGAGCCAGAGCCTGCATCTGCCATCCTCCCAGATGACCCTCAGGGCCACCCCGGGGCATGCAGCAGAGAAGATGGACCTGAGCATCACCTCCCATAAGCTGCCCCTGGGAGGCTGGAAGACGGACAACTAAAAGTAGCTGGCCAAAAACCTGCACTTCCCTGAGGTGTCTTAAAAGAGGGGAGACTAAAATGCCTGGCCCCTTCTAAGGGTACAGGCTAGTGTATAATGTGCCTGAGATACAGGGTCACAAACTGAAGGCTCATGGTGCCGAGCCAAGGCTTCGCTCGGCCTTCCCCAGAGAAAAGAGCAAACAGCCCTGTGTCTAGCATCGTAAAACATCTGGTAGGACTATCAGGAGGGAGACTGCTGAGGATACAGTTTAACAGAGCTGCTGGGATTTTTTTTTATTGCATTTATTTTCAAGAATCATAATAATAAAAAAAGGAAAAGTTGGAGTCCACTCAATTGAGTTAATGCTTTCGGAATTTTATTAATCAACATCTCAGCATTCATAAAAAAATGACACCTTTTAAAACCAGTGGAGAGGAACATTTCCAAATACTTCCAATCAAAAGAAATTATTTTAAAACTCACATTGCATGTATTTTTAAACCAACCCCTCAGGGAGATGGGTGTGAACTCTGAATTATCCCAATTAACTTTAGTGCCAGAGATCAAGGCCAAAAAATGCAAAATCAGCTCTAAGCTTTCTGAATAGGTTGCTGAGGGTGCTGCAGTGCCAGTAAAGCAGCAACCATGTGCAGCTGAGCTTTGCCATGCCCTGTGCTGGGTCTGTCCTGCAGCACCTCGAAGAAGAGCTCCAGCACAGTAACACAGGGCACGGGTCATGGTGAAGAATAAAACGGCGCAGCACACGACAACCCCGGTATGGACTAAATAAAATCTGCCTGGTGAGGAGAAAATGGAAACCAAATTATTTTAATGCCCATAAAAAGACGTTTACTAACCAAGCACAAGCATTCCTTTTGTCTGGGCACTTGGTTAGCATCCACTTAAGGGCAGTAATTTCACTGCCGAATTAAGATGCTGTATTTCATGCCCAGGGCAGGGCTGAATACTGGCATTTTCACTGTGAGTCTGTGAGTAAGTGAGGGGGCAGCACATTAAAAGTGCAAGCACCCTATAGTTCCCTGTGGGTCCTGTCCTCTCTAACTCTAAATGCTGGATAGTACACCATGGTCTGTTATTTACCATGGAGATGAAAAAATTAGTAGAAAAATCTAAATTTGGAGCAGCAAAACTAAAGCCCAGAGTCAAGAAGGAATGTCTTCCAGGGCGTACACACAGCCAGAGGGACATCCGGGGAAGAAACCAGACTCTTTACCCTTGATAGTTGCATTTAAGAAGCTGTTTCCGCCTCTTCTTCCAAAGCTTAACTTCTCCTTTCTTTTTTTCAGTCTCTCTCTCTTCCCCTGCTATGTGACTGCTTTGCTCTTTCCCGCAGAGTTTTAGTCTCCTCCTCTTCCTGTGCTCTTTTCTTCTCCTGCAATACCTGCTTGGACCCGCTCCCCCAGCCAAGGGCACTAGTGGGAGTTCAACCTGTCCTTCTCTGGGAAGAAGCACCATCTCTGCCTCTCCTGCTACCTGTAAGGGCAGTGCAAACAAGAAGGTACTAATAACGAAATGCATGTGAAGAAAAAGATTTGGTGGACCTGCCCCAAGCTCTGAGGGCTGCACCATGCAGCTCAACCAGGCAGGTGAAAGAGCAGCTCTGATCTGTTGGGTAGGAGGGGAGCATGGGTCTGATCATGATCAAGGGGACTTTTGGTTGACAAGACATAGTTACTCACACTGGAACATGACCTTGCCAAAGAAGCAAAATAGGATGCAGAGCCATGTCTCTCAGCAGCCCTCAGTGAGGTCATGCCTCCCAGAGGCACAGCTCTCCCTGCAGGAGAGCTGGCTTAGCATGACTGTGCTCTTCTGAGCCCCTTCCAGCAGGTCCTGCAGAAACCAGACAGCCATTCAGTGCACTGACCCGATTCTTCTTGTGAAATCAAATGGTGAAAGAGAGGAGTTGACAGAGGGGAGTGGTTGTCATCGTCCCCATGAGATACAGGAGCTTCTTTCTGACTATGAATGAAAGAATAACATTCAGAAACTATTAAGGCTCTTCATTCAAACACATTCAAACAGATACTATTCATGCCACAAAGGTTTTTTTAACCAGAAGACAGTGAGGGTCCAGAAGCCAACAAACACAGGGTATGAAACTTTTCGATGGCGTCGAGTTAAATTCGGAATAATGCTCTATGAAGGCTAACTTGTGCTTTTCACAAAAGCCCATTGTGAGCAGAAATGTTCATGTGAGCAAACGTTACTGTGCAACGCTTGAGCCTTAACATCACACAAATACCAGTTCAAGAGTCACTCAGTTACCTAGTGCAAAAGGTAAGGTTTTAGCACAAGCCCCCATTCTTCAAAACAGGTTTTACTGCTACAGACAAGACTTGGTAGGGTACTGTCTGCAACAGCAGCCAAGTAGCCCATGATCCTTGAAGGGCCAGATTTCTGCTGACCGTGTTGAGCCAGGTCTCAAACCCACTTTGCAAAGAGAACTTCCATATGGAGTGAGTGGGAACCTACTCGCTTGGCAACTGGCGCTGTTCAAGTAAGTGTCTGGGAGCAAGGAATTCAATAATTCAAAAAGTTGTTGGATCTTAACCAAATCCCGTTGACTCATCTCTCAAATTATTCAGCAGACTGCAATATTTACAGTACATTGTTTTAAGAAAATTATGCAAACTATACGTCTTTGTCAGATAAATTATTCACAGTGAGTAATATGACCCTGCCATCATTCATAAATATAGCTCCCGACCCAGTTATTTCTCCCGTTGTCTAACTACTGCTTCAGTTAGCTCAGGCTGTCAAGAAGCTCTAGGCTTTAGCAAAAATAATGCAGGCATTTCAGTTGACTTAACTCAGCAGTGCCACAGCTCCTCTGCAGTGAGTCTCAGAAAGCTTTACAAAGAGGATTGGGATTGTTACCTTCATTTTACGGATGAGGCAGCAGAGGCATGGTAAAGGTGGTGTCCTATCCAAAGATGACAAGCGGCCAGTGACAGAGCCAGGAGCACAATCCTAGTTGAAGGTGCTCAATCCTGTACTGAAATCAATAAATTTTAAGATGTGTCTGGCAGCTCTGCCCCTTTGCCAAATGCCCGTTTGCATTTTCAGGTGTCTGAGCTGCTGTTAAGCTGTCAGGTTGGGACTAGAGTCCCACAGGAGGATGGTTACAGATCCCAGCATCCACCAGGACTGAAGTTCACGATGTTCTGGCCGCCCCAGACAGTCCCAGACCCCATTTGAAGACATTCAGGTCAGAGATGTGAACAAAGCCAGAATCCAGGAGGAACTGTATATGGAGATACCCTTCCTGTGGCACATAACAGAAACCAAGCAGAGAGCTGGCATTTGGAAAAAGAGGCCAGATCTATCATCAGCTCTCCTTGGAATGTTCAATCACTAGACAAGGCTATTGCCAGAAAGAATAACGCTAGCATTGCAAGGAAAACCACAGGAAACAGGGTGTTAATGGCTAAAACGCAGGCCTTACCGAATCGAGGAAGAAGAAGCAAGGAAGCCAAGAGACAGTAGGTGAAGCTGTGAGTGCATGGTCTTTGCAGAGGGGGAAAAACCAAGCCAAACCTTAAAAACCTTCATTTATGTACATTATTGAAAGACTGTAACATGGAAAAATGGAATTTTCCCCTCCACAGGGAGAAATCTTTGGGGAGGTGGTTGATGCCCAATGTTTTTACTGTGCTTGATACAAGGTTTTGGCAGGTACCACTGCACAAATGGAACACACATTTATGATAATTTAACAAAGGAGAAGACACCTCTTCTCCATGGGGATTGGAAGTCCAATGGCTTTGATGATTTGAATGAATGCGTTACAGTTTTGATGGTGTAAAATATGCAAAGGTTTACATAAAAAAAGTTTTGTTCAGAAGGAAAATAGCAGGGGCAGAAGCTCTACACAAGACTGAAAAAAAGGAGTACTGACCTAAAGCTGAAAAAATAAAAATGTACTTTGTGTGTGATAGAAATAACATGCCTAGGAGAAAAATGAACACAGCAAAATGGGCAGAAAGGTACTGGCACTAAGACCATCACCACTCTAGGTACACCAGCAGAGATAAGTACAAAAATGACAGGCATCCCTGAAAATACTGAATAAGAAAAGGAAATTTATTCCTAATCTAGCTACTCAACCTGAGAGCCTGAAAGCCTGTCTGTGCATATGACACCATAAGATGCTGGTCTCATTGGAAAGTCTGAGGTAGTTAATCAGAGGACTGTATTGAAGAAGTTCAGCCCTCAGCTGCTAGGACAGTGAGTAAAAAACAGAGAAGCCCTTGGACTCTTCCATGAGGGGCATTGGTGAGGTCCTCCTAAGGGCACAAATTTATATCTCATGGACACTAATAAAAATGTCAGCTTGTTGCAACAGAGAACAAGATTTTGACTATGGTATTTGGGTGTCAAAGGTTTCATGTCTTCATCTACTGGAGGCTCATAATAGCTGGAAAGGACATTACACCACCTACTGCCACTGCTAAAAGGAGCATGACAAATTTGCCCTGGGAACAACTAAGATTTTTTTTTTATTAAAAAAGAGTATTTGTATATTAAATAAAATCCTAGAAGAGAGATTGTAGTCAGAAACACAGCCCCTAGAGCAATAGTCTGAAATGCAACAGTGCAACAGTGCAAAGACCAGAGGTGGGTTGCAGTGGCCTCCAGTGAAGAGAACAGCTACCTTCTCCTGCACCAGTTACAGTACAAGCCAAGGCAAGAGAGAGATGATCTTCATGTTACAAAGAAAATTGTCCTCTCCTCCCAGTAAGGCAGGGAGGATCAGCCAGGCATCTTTGGGATGCTCTTTTGCTACAGATTTTCATGGGGACACAGGAATTGCCCTGCTTGTCCCCCTCAAGCCCCAGCCCTGGGAACTGACCCACTCCCAGCTCTCCACCTGCAGAAGAAGAGCCCAAGCCCACCTCCTGCCACAGAGTGCGTGGGGGTTGAGTACCTTCTCATACAGCTCAACAACCCTTATTCCTGGAGAGAGGCTTAGAAGGAGACAGCTCCACTAAACAAGGGGCTGCTCTGTGCTCTATCTGTAGTAAACACAGCGTGTGTCATGCAAGAGTAGATGACCACAGGCCGCACTGGTGATCTGGAGTTTTAAACAGATTGTGGTGAAGCCCCAGGCAGACAGCTGCAGGTCCCCTCTATACCAACATAATGGGTTGGTAAATGATCCTATTAATGTAATTAAACACCTGTTGGTAAAGGAGGGAGAGATATAATCACTTCTATATTTAGTACCTCTAAATTACAGAGTAACAAGAGGGACATACAAGCTGTCAACTGCAGACATTTTTTTGAAAAGAAATGAGAAATCTAGAAAGCTGCTGCTGCTATTAGAAAGTGAGCTCAGGGGCATCAGGGTCTTGCTGGTGCATGAATAAATCTTTAAGAAGAAGCCAAATATAAAACACAATGGGACATCCTGAAAGCTGCTGCTGTGTACTGGAAGTGATGCTGTAGGTACCCGTCCATACAGGAGACCAGAGGTGGTTCTGCAGGTGTGTGAAATAACCATCCCAGCCAGACATGACTGCAAGCACCTTGTCCAGACCTTAGGCACGAGGAAGACGGCATTGTTGACCAGAAAGGGTACGTGCAGCAGCCTGAGCTCCCCACAACACAGACCAGCCAGAACTAAATGTTTTTGTTTCTACCTGGTGCCCATGTGGCTGCTCTCTGAAAATAGGAATAGTCAGAATCTCAGCAGTAGATTGGATGGTCACGGTTACTTTGATTAACAAGCAAATTACAAACTTTTCATATCCTCATATCCTTTCTAATCTTGATGCTGTTTGCTAAATGAAGCTTAGCTGGGAAAGAACAAGGTAGGGAACTGTGTATTTACAAGTCTCTGGCATGACCTGTTTGGACTGACCACTGTGTTACACAATAGCAGGCATTTAAAAGCCAGGCACTAAAAGAAATCAGCTCTTTCAAATGTCAGGGCCTCAAAGGCTTTTTGACCAACACAGAAATGCCAACTAAATTATAGGAGACCTTTGTTATTGTGCAGTCAGTGCACATACTTCTAGGGTCTACTTGCTTCTCTCTGCTCTCCCTAAGGGGAAGGCTGCAATACATTTAAAAGAGAGATGTCCTTTGAGAAAAGATGATGCCCAGAGACAGCACAGCTGTTTCTTCATGCAGATATCCCACCAAATACACAGGTCCCTAAACATTAAAGGACCATATCTCCACATCCGGCTTGATCCAGTCAGAGGAAGACTCCAGCTCCTTTATGGGAGGCAATCACTGAAAATCTATTTTGTTACTTGCTGCTATTAAAAAATACTCTCACTAACTTTAAGTCTTCTTTGACAGGACAGCTGATGTTTCCATCACTGAAACATCATCTGAGGTTTCAACATAGTTGAGGTTTCTATCACTGAAAGATGTGCCCCTGAATTTGCAGTTTCCTACAGACATTTGTAGAGCCAAAAGGGAGCCTACCCCACATAAGAGTGTGGGATAACTCCCTATCACACAAGAGTAGGACATATGAAAGTCTGTTTCCTACAGATGCCATCGCTCTTGCAGCACACACACACGGAAATGAAGCAGCTCCTTCAGTCGCAACTGTTTTTCTCTGCATAAACAGCAAAGTATGACAGTAAAAGGAGTCCTGGAGGGCTATGCTGGTTTCACATGGGTGATCTGAAACCACAGATGAGTCTTCTTGGTCAAAATAGTATTTCTTCTTTGCAGTTACTTTGAGGGAAATTTGTAAGATGAGAGCAACCGAAGCCATAGCAGACAGGAGTGCTGTGCTGAGAAAGGGGTCATGTGTTCCCATCCCTGTGGAGTCATGAGTGGGCACAGATGTGAAGCCATCCCTTTCCCTTCCTCTCCATATCCCTTCTTCCCTGATCAGCCCCTCCTTGAGAAAGCAAGAAGATAATTTGCAGAAAGAAAGATGCATTTCCCACCCCCACCCCCACTCCCCTTGTTTGGGTATAATAGCTCATTTCTCTTTTATCCTTTGAAATAAGGATATGTTCCATGGAGTCCATGGAGACTCAGAACCAGAAAATACCACCCCGTGATGAGGGCTGATGGTTTGCATCTTGTGCGTGCCCATCTCTGCTGGGCTGTAGCCTACGCTGATGCTTCATGTGCCGGTAAAGGCAGCAGAATATCTCTCTGCAAGTGGATAGCAGCTTTATTCTTCTAAGAGATGTCATTTAAAGCAATGTTAAAGACAACTTTCTGGTAGCTAGTGTGTGTGTGTATAAAAAATATAACAAACCAAATAAAATTCTTGGTGTCCAGCACAAAGTTACTGGATCTCAGACTTGTTGGCATTCACTTTTGGACTGAAGAGGGAAATATCTCTGTAAAGTTTCCATTGATCTATAAAGCAGAAACATCTGCTGAAAATGTTGTCCCAGGCTGTCTCTGACTGCAGTCAGCAGGAGGCGAGCCTGTGGTTAATAAGCTTTCTCTCTCCCTTCCACAGTAGATGTCATTGCAATGAGTACGAAGCACAATAAGAAAGTTTACAGGATATGGACTAACTCAGCCAGAAAATACAAAACACAAACACGGAAAAAAAGCATCACTGAGAGGACTGTCAACAGCTTTCAGATTAGTGATGTACTCCTGCCAAAGCAAAAACAGAACCACTGGACTAGCTACCTCGAACCAGCCCTGGGACTTGCCTCCATCAAAAATGCCATAAGCTCTCTTCTGCAATCCTATATGAAAGTGCTTGCAAGGCTGGGACTTAATCACTAAAAGGCTGTCTTCTCTGGCAGCATTTTTGGAGAGTGTAATTAAATTTTCAGTGTGGTTTATGCCATATACCCACACTGAGATTTTTAATTTCCTCAGTCATGCTAATCAGTACACCCTTCCAATGTGGCCAACAGCAATCCACAGGTACCAGAGGAGTGGAAACTCCCCAGTGCAGAGATGAGCCTGGGATTCACCACTGGCAGTGATATTAAAGAAGTCGAGCAAAGTTTGTACTCCCTTGGGCAAAGTTTGTGCTCCCCCAGGCTACTTTTCACAACGAGATTGCTGGTTGTTTCCACCTTCAGGAAACTTTGGAGGGAAGCCTCCATCATTTCACCTAGACACCTCCCCGATGAGGCCACTTCCCCACTGCAGCCATCAGTCCCATGACATGGGCCTCTGGTGGGTCCTCCACCACCCTCGCCACAGCGCCCACCCTAGTCTCCTGCACCAGTTAACATTATCGCTTCACTTCCCCTGTCTTTGGGAGCAAAGAGAGGGTCAGTCATCTGCACCTGCAGCAGTCAACGAGCCCCAGACCGGCTTGTGAAAAAGGCTTTTTCCTGTGCTGGAGGGACCTGCTGGTACACCTTCTGGCTGGCACATCCTCCTGCTTGTCAAGGCTGAGGTGAGTGCTCAGTGCTCAGGGAGGGCTCAGCACTCCGAGGCCAGCACCTCAGCAAGGACCACCTGTGGCACGGGCAGTTCTGGGACCTCCTGAGGCTCTGCCACCCCAGTGCCATGATGCCTCTAGGTCCTTAACAGCCTCTGGGTAAGTGTCCAGCAGACAGATATAGCCAGTGCTTCTGTGAGGCTTAGCATCACTTCCCTGCTCCTGGGGAACCAAAAGTTAGCTGGTACAGAGAACAGCCTTTTTAATAGCAGGAACAAGACTCTTCTCATTATGCCGTGCTGGTTATAGCATGTCACTCTGTCATCACCCTATCATTGCTCTGCTGTGCACACCACTTATTCTAGCTTTAATGGTGTTACACTTACCAAGGTTATAATTACACATTATAGTGCGGCGTTTCTACGCCAAAATAAAGGACTGAACGTACAATTACACAGCTCATAAATAGAAGGACACCGTACTACTACATAAGTGCACATGCCCACATAAAACCTTTAATTTAGGTTGCAAATAGATTATAGCAATTTTACAAGGATGTTATTTTGACTGTGGTAATTGTTAGCACCACCTCTTGGTAAAAACCTCCAACTGCATGGGATTTTTCCCTGCAATGCCTCTCTTCACAGGGGTGAGGACTATGGCTTCTGCCAGTCATTAACTAGCAAAACTCATGAAAAAAGGATTTGCTGGTTGTTGATGTTATTATTATTTTTGTTCCAAATATTTAAAGATAAATACCTGAACTTACATGTACCTCTTTAAATTATTTTAAGATTTAAAAACACTTACTGACTCCTAACAAAGACATAGTCAAGTGAAAAAGCGTGTGCCAAATTCAGTGACCCCTCAAAACATAGACGTTAGAGCTAAATAGAAAAACATATGGCAAATACAAATGCCTAGACAACTATAGATACTAAGACTAACCATCACTGTGACAAAATGAGACCTAAGATCTTGCTTTCAAAAACACCCCTCATTTGAGTCATAAATACCAATCAAAGGGGATCAGAGAGCAAACTAATCTCATCTCTGATCCCCAGAGGGTTTCTGAGAGCAACAGGCTGCATGTTGTTGACATGAAAACTCACAATGCAACTAAACTCTACCAAGAGGATCTCTCACATATTCAAAGATTTTTAACACTCAGTAGTTTGGTTAAAATAAAAGCATATTGAATGGCGTGTAACGATCTTTCTTAGCCACTCCCTTGTCTAACAGCATCCAGCTGGGACCATCCACATCTGAGGTTTCATGACCACACAAAACTTCTTCCCTCAAACTGCCTTGCAAGGAAAACCATGTACATCCCACCATATGTGTCCAACAGTGTCCTTGCTGTTGTGGGGCCACCAGCAGCGCTGGGAATGCCTCAGTGGCCAGCTCCTGTGGGGCTGTGTTGGGGTTACAGAGGATGAGCTGGTGAGAGTGGAGGAGGCAGAGCCTGCTGGTGCAGGGGCAGAGGACCTCAGAGGCACACAGAGCCCCTGTCTTCTTGGGCAGCACCAAGAT
This sequence comes from Numenius arquata, assembly GCF_964106895.1. Classification (NCBI taxonomy): domain Eukaryota; kingdom Metazoa; phylum Chordata; class Aves; order Charadriiformes; family Scolopacidae; genus Numenius; species Numenius arquata. Next base: position 38,642,246 of record NC_133580.1, on the reverse strand, counting down.
TTCCAGTGAAAGCAAGCCATTCCCCTTAGGTCTTTCCACACAAAGCACCGTGGCAGGCCAGGCATCTGGGCAACAATCTCAAATGACAGCTCTAGTCATCCTATGAGTCTAACATCCACATGTTTTATAGGACTCAGGCAGGTGGTTAAATTTCATTGTTTATCAAGTGACTGTGTTGGCCAAATGCTGAGCTGTCTGTCCACATGCATAGATTCAGTCCATAGTATAAGAAGAGCGATATGACATCTTCAGTCTCATTTATGGAGGAAAGACCAAAGAGAGAAGGGACAGAAGGATGGAAAGAAAGAGAAAGAAAGAGGAAGAAAGAGAGAAAGAGGGAAGGAAGGAAGGAAGGAAGGAAGGAAGGAAGGAAGGAAGGAAGGAAGGAAGGAAGGAAGGAAAAGAAAGAAAGAGAAAGAAAGAAAGAAAGAAAGAAAGAAAGAAAGAAAGAAAGAAAGAAAGAAAGAAAGAAAGAAAGAAAGAAAGAAAGAGATTATTCTATTAATTCCTTTCTGTTCATTTAATTTTCAATTTTAATTGTGCAGAACAGGCAAATAGAAATGAATGACTGATGTTTTTGGAAATGTATAAAACATGAAAAATATGCCCTTTTTTAAAAGTAGCTTTTAAATTAGTTACAGCACACTGCACTCATAGTTGCTTACTGGGGTGTACAAAGGCCTGTGACCTACGAGTGGCATGAGTTTCGGGAGTGGGCATGAGTTTCTTTTTCTTACATTTAAAGAAAAAAAAAAATGAAGAGAAAAATATTTCAGTGTCTCTTAGCTAAGATTTCCAAGCTTTCCCTGTGTTTTCTAGTATCATATTCCTATGTGTATTAGTCCAGGAGGGAAATTCCCATATCTTACATTTTCTACTTGGCCACAGTAATTTCATTTTTCTCCCTCTTGGTTCCAGCAACAAAAGCATCTCAGTTTGTAGGCTCACATATGCAGAATTAAAAATAATATGCATGTATATAATGGGCCATGTAAATCTTGATTATGGATACAGATAGTAACACACACGCATAGATATGGTCAGCTTCTAGTTCCCTTACTCATTGAGAAGTCCAACTGGAAGTACTTAACAGGGAGATATGAAGAAAGTGTACAGGATGTGGGTCTGGAACTTGGAGGTAGAAGAAAATTTCAGTTCTGACGGTCAAACGAGTTTGTGATGCCTTTTGTATAATAGCAGCAGCTTAAGTCAACGTTTTCAGGAATGATTTTCAATTCCAAGTGCTTTAAAATGAGACTGAAGCCTGATCTTTTTAAAGGGGCGTGATGATTTCTCAAAACCAGACCCCTTGCTCTGGTCAAGTAAAATGCAGAGCAATCAATATCAACTCTCATGTTTGAAAACCCCATGTTTTGGCTATGACAGCTCTTGGCTTTTGGCAATGCTATAGACTGTGAAGTCTCAGCCGAAAGTGTGGACACTCACAACTTACCCACCTTCCTGCACAGGGTAAGGAGGAAATGGAAGAAATTGTACAGTAATTTTTTGCAACACGAATTAATTTTTTTTGCCAGGGAAAACAACGTAAAAATGCACATGCATTTGAGAGCCTCATGCCCTGGCTAGCAATTAGCTGACAGTGCTGAAAACTCCTTGTGAGTCCTCATATGTCCATTTTCTGCTACAGTGGGACAGATTTCTAGTGGAAGAAGGACTTCTCCAGAGGCATACATAAGAGCTTCAGTCAACAGAGATCTTGAGACCACACTGGTGGTGTTCACTCCAGCAGGAATGGAGAAAAGTACTTTGGACAATAAAAGTTGAGTAAGGTGCTCTCAGACTTTTAGAGATTGGAGCAGGACAATAAATAGGTACAAAGCAGTCTCCTGGGTCTGAAAACAAAGGAGAAACAAGAAGAAAGTTCCTGAGAGGAGGCACAGGACAGCATTCAGAAATGAGAAGTAGGAAAGAATTAGTTAAAACCAAGTAATGGGTGACTGGGTCGCTTCCACTCATGTCAATATACATGTCAGTAAGACCTGTAGTCATTTGCAGTGTTACAGGACACTCTGGACACTGTGTTTGTTTCCAGGGGTTCAAAAATTAACTGTTCAGTAAGATACTCCAATGGCATTGCTATTCTGGCCAAAAGAAAACAACATAAAAGCACTGGAGGAAAGAGGACCACTAAGCTCATCTCCCCACTACACATTGTAATACAGCTCCTTACGGTGTCCAGAGTCACAACACATTCAGTTCAATGCTTCCCAAGCAAAGAGCAGGAGCAGACAATCCAAGCCCCGTCAGTGTTACAGAAGAAATAGCCAAACCCGCTGAATGGTGTTTACCAGCGGTTATAAGGCCTTAAGAAAAATGGAGTAGTCAGCATATCCTTTGACCTAAATCAACGAAACAAAGTGCTTGAGAGAAGCACTGTCCTATCCGCAGTGGACGACATCTTTCCAAGATGAATGCCCAAGTTTTTTCCCCTTTTAGATGCCGCAAATGGTTTTTGGCAGATTATTCTACACCCAGATGGCGCCAAGTTAACTACTTTTATTATGCCTTTTGGATGGTAATCTTTCCACAGACTTCCTTTTGGCATCACTACTGCACCCAATATATTCCAAAGGAAATGACAAGGCTACTGCAGCACCTGGAAAGGGATAGTTGCTTGTACAGACAAAGTCCTGGGATATTGCCATTAAGAAGAGAAACATGATAAAAGACGGTCTAGATTTTCAGAGACACTTGGTATTCAGGTCTAAAACACAAAAACATTGGGCTACATCAGAACTAGCTGAACTATTGAGACAACATGCATGAAAACTAGGCGTAAGGGCAGGCTGAGAAAAGGTAAATTGGCCTAAGAAAGTAATAAATTAATACAAACTCCCGAATCTATGTCAAAGCGAAATGAATGCTGGGTTATGAATGGCAATAATATATCCTTGGAATGAACTCCTGGAAAATGAAAGCACCTGATATTTGAACATAATACAAGACTGTTTTCAACCGAGCAGAAGCCCTACCTGAAGCACACCAGTGCTCCCTTCCCATAACCACTCACAGCCGCCCGCTATAACTGCGTTGCAGATTACTGAATTATTGCAACCTGGTCAGACTGGTGGGGCTGCTACATACTGCTCCTGGACATTCGCTGATGATATAAATCACTCTGTGCAGACTGAGGAGTGTCTCATTGTAAAAGAAGCATGTGAAAAATGTATAAAAAAGCTCTTCCAGAGAGTCATTTAAACTTTTGACTGACCACAAACCACTTGTACCCCTGATAAATAGGAAAGACTTGGATCATGTGCCAGGGACTTGTCAAGCACTACTTAGGGCTTAATTAGGTACAATCCGCAGACATAATACAGTATTGTGCCTGGCACAGCCTTGGTAGATGGTGGTACCCTGTCTAGATACCTTGTGAATGTGACAGATGTATGAATATTGCAAATGGCTGAGGAAATTAAAGCTTTATGAGAGAGGTCTGCAAGTTTTAAAACCAATGTCTGATTCATAATTATAACACATCTGACTGGCTACTACCAAAAATGTGGAGCTGCAATATTAGCGTGTGGGAAAAGTGACTGCCTTAAATACATTAGAAACATACCCAATAATAACTGGACTCTCGTTCCAGAAAGAAGCATCATTTCTGAGCCAATATGGTTATCCCAGCAAAAATATCCCTATGGTACTTCATTAGTGAGAATTATGAATAAGCCAAGATGTCTGTTTAGTGATCTGCCACTGGTAGAAGACATCCTGCGTATTCTAGCTATGCCTCCATGTAGTTGCCTGTAAAACACAAGGTCTACCGCAGCCCCCTGCTCATGGCTGAGATACCTCCCTCACTCCTGTAAGTTAGGCACACCAGGTCCTTACAAGCAACCTCCTGACCCAGGCCTTGCCCACAGGGACTCTCCTGCATTATGGCAGTAGTATTGGAGCATGCAGTGGAGCAACACAATTACTTCCCATTTGTTTCAGATTCTCTTGGTTAGGTTATTATCTTAAACACAATGACTTCTAAACTGGAATGCCCTTACTCAAATGTTTTAAGGCTTAAGCTTTCCAGCAAGCATTGTACATCTCTATCTGACATTTTCTCTGGAATTCTTGCTTTCAGCAACCACATCCCTGGTTTTTGATTCCTGGAAAAAATTCTCCTTTCTCATGGTGTCTTGCTTGATCATTAATGTTGACATGCCAAAAGCTTCCCACCGAGATCTTGTAGGCTTTTTTGGCATCCCACTTCTCCACATCTGGTATTTTATATAGCTTTCCATAATATTATAATTCTTGTGCCAGTAGCTTGTCCTCTTCATATGCAGACCATATCTCTCACAGATTTCTCCCTGAATCAATGCCTTCTCTGCTATATTAGCTCTTCCAGCCCCAAAAAACCCAGCTGTCTGAAAGTTCTACATTTTTCAGAAAACATCAATCACCAAGTCCCAAAATATCTGACAACCTTATACATAACAAAATTCATGACCAGAAAGTAATGCACTCATAACTTGTGATTGAAGGCCAATGAAAATGACAGAAGAAACTTTCCTTTCGCCCATGCTGTTGTAGCTTACGTAGCATCCAGAAATTTGCTAATGACTGATGCCTGTGGAAATGGGAATTGATGCTGTTTGTCAATGAATTATGAGGATTATTTTGTATTTATGTTAAAGTGAGCTTCTATCTGTAGACCTTAAAGTGGTACTGCACAGTGTTCCCCTACAAACCAGGAGGAAAACCCAACCATTTCTGTGTCTCAGGTTATAAGCCATCCTTTGTCCACATCATATAAATTCACCTTGAAAAGCTGATAGAAACTACAAGATAGGCATGAAAGAAGAGGGATCCCAGAAGACAGGAACACCATCAAGGAGTCAGACCCATATTCAGTAATAATATCATTACCATATTCAGTAATAATACAAAATATCTTAATCTATAGAAGGCAAATGATCATACCCATCTGCTTATTCTAAAAAAGATAAAAAATAGCATTTATTGTCTACTTAATGTTCACATTCATTCTACTAAAATTTTGCTCATAGATAGTCTCATTTCATCTATGTATTTCATGTTGGCATTTTCTGATCCTATAATTTCTGTTCAGCCTGCTAGAGCTGGTTCAACAAAGGTGCCAGTAACAGTTACTCAAAACTAGTAAACTCCTACTACTTTTACGCTTATTCTACCCTCTCTATAATGGTTATTATGTACTATCTCCTATATTATCTCACACTGCATGTTATTCTATCAGAATAATTTATTCACAGATCTACAACTGTCAAATTGACAGGTCTACGATTTGTGAAACCTTACAGTGAAAGTAGGTTTTTTTTCCCTGTTGGCAGTGTTAAAAGCAAAACCAGGTAAGTTTTGTGACCAAATGTCACCATCAGATAAAAAACCACCATCCCAAACAGAAAAAAAACCCACCACAACAGAACCTCAACCCTCAAAGCAAGAAACTAATGAGACTTGTAATTGAATTATCATTAAAAAAACACATAAACAGAAAGAAAATCTTCACCAAATATTTGAAAAAATGAGCAGAGAGTCTGCTCCCAGCCTTTGACAGGAATCGCTCAACACCAGAGCAGGCCAGTCTCCAGAAAGCAAGTCTTTGTCTCCAGGCATGTGCACAGCTACCTGCATTTTAACACGCCTAAAGAGTGAAGTGTCCAACTTACACTCAGGCTTTGCTGGCAATTGGGAAATGGGTTTTTTCTTACCTGTCTCTCAAAAGAAGGAAGGAAAAGGATTCTTCTCATGGGGGCAGTCGAGCACAGAAACAGGTTGTCCAAAGAGGCTGCAGGATGCTCGTTCTCGGAGAGATGCAAAGCTTCACCAAACAAGGCCTTGGGCAACCTCATCTAATTGTGAAGTCAGCTCTGCTTTCAGCATGAGGTTGGACCAGATAAGCTCCAGACATCCTTTCCAATCTGTTTTTCAATAGTTTGACGATTCTAATCACTCACGAAATAAAAAATTAAACATTCTGCCAACAAAAGGGTTTTGACATGTTTCTTATACGATAAACTGCACCTCTTTTCACCACATTGAGATAATGACATGACGGTTATTGGTGATTTCTGTTTTGCTTACAGGAAAATTTTTCTACTTATGCAAAAATGCTGTTCCTGTCATTTTAGCATCTGTGTGCTATTTGGACAGGTTTTATCATTGGAACTGTGATAAAAGCCACTGCTTGCTTCACCAAAACCTTAAATAAAGTCTTAAGTTGTAAGGATATGCCTATCCCTACATCCCCGTTGGTGCTTCTTTGTTTCACAGGTGGAAAACTAAGGCACAAAAGAAGCCTGTGGGGAGGCTGGCAGCTGAACCTTTCCTTCTAAATCTCAGTCCATTGCTTTCAACACAAATCCATCCTTTGGTCCTTGTCAGATGATCCATAGGCAACTTCTTTCTGTGTATAAGACCTTCTTGTAGCTGCAAGAGCTGAGAAAAAGTATTCAATGATAAAAATATACTGTCATCTAAACTGTTCCTTACGCACAGCTTAGTTCATGGTTTTTATAGCACGTTTTGAAATAGGACACAACTGTACTTATTTAGTTTGATTGCTGCTTTATAAAGACACCTCTGTGAAGGAAGAATGTCACTTTCATCACAGGCAATTGGAAGAGCCAACTATCTCCAAGATTTCATACCTGTTGGGGGCAAGGATGAGACTGAAAACACAGGCAGCATCAGGTGTACGCTGACCTTGGGGACTGCTCCAAAGCATCAAAACCATGCACCCACTCTGCTTCCAAATGTTCAGCATTGGCACATTTGCAGGGAACAGCTGAGCTGCTGTGCCAAGCATCTTACGCCTTTCCTGCCTCTACCCCTATGATCTGTGGTCCCCATGGCACACATCCTACATCCCATAGAAGCCGGTGACCTCCACTTATCTGCAGAACTTGTAGAACTTTCTGGGTTTTTTAGCCAGCCATTATTTTTGTTCAAGCCTTGCAGCAGTTGCTAATAACCTCAGCATTACTTTTTGAGCTGTCGCACAAGCTATATGCTCTAAAATGTTATCCAATTCAATAAGAAGGATACCCCAAGGACACAGATGTTAGGTAAGTATCTAACTGCTTAGCTTTCTACTGAACTACTGAGGTTGTTTCTTGCTAAACTGCCAAAAGCAGAAGAACAAAACTGCTTGCCAGATCCTGCTCACATTCTGTGCAAGTCCCTGTTCATCCATCAGAGACTGTTCATCTCCCGTCAGAACAGGGAGGAAGAAACTGGCCCTTCTCTTCAAACTTCATTACCCCATGGCAGTACATATGTGTGTCCCACCCCTGAGTGTGTCACACCTTGTGCCACACCACTGACCATTTATTCAGGTGAAATGTCAGTGCTCAAAACCAGTAAAGTCCCTAACTACCCTTGCAGTAGTGGAAGCCAAGTTTCCAAATACTTGCAAGGCAAAGAGGGGTGTTTCCAAGGGCACAAATGGCAGTCAAGTTCCCAACTGGCTCTTGTGCTTGAAAAAAATGTCTTGCATATGTGAGCAGCTGGGGCAGGGCATGATCTCCCTCCGGGGACATCCTCTCTTTGCATTGTTTTCCCTTTTTAAGAGTACAAGTGTTGGGCAGCCGCCTGCAACTGTCACTATGTAGGATGAAATGAAATATAGTGTTATTAATAAAAGAAAAAAGTAACTCACACAATAGCGAGATTTGGTTAGATTTCTGAAAAAGGAAGAGCAAAGAAGCAGTTCTCCCCACATCTTTAAGGCATTCTGGGGTGAATATTTAGCTCTCATAGCTGTAAGGAGCTTGGCAACATATGCCTCATTTCTAGTGGCGCAGGCAGAAGGGCTAGTGAGAAGGGATGTTGACAGGCTAGGAATGGAATAGTAACATGGTATTTTAACAAAGATGAAAAGTGTTGCTCTGCATCTGAGAGCAGCTTTGTTAATGTTGTTGCGTTTCTCAGGCCACATAGCTGAACCATCAGTGGGTTTGGCTGTGTCACCTTGGTATAAGCAAAGCTTGATGAAATGTGAGTAATTTTTAAAAGAAAGCATTTCTGTGGGTTTGATTCTCTGTTTTGTGGTCGTTGCTTTGGAAGGAACGTTAGTCATTTGGGGCTTTTGCACTTGCATAAAAAAAAAAAAAAAAGAAAAAAAAAAGGGTGGGAGATACAGAAGGTTTTAGTGATGGTTTCAAGCTTACACAGGGCTCATAGTCAGAGCCTTGCCAATCCACAGAGACACCTGGCCAGCCATCAGCCAGCTGCGTGGGGGCAAGGGGAGCGCCTGCCCCAGGGCTTTCTGCTGGCTGCCCTCCCCTTCCACCTCCTCCCAACCAGGACCTGAGCCGAGGGTGAAGTGAGCACACCTTCACTCAGCTCCCATGCCTGAAGGAGACCAGGAAAGCATATACTTGCCACCTCTGCCCCACATCCGGGGCAGGCAATCTCCCTTCCTTGCAAACCCTGGGGCCAGGAACCAGCAGGACGAGCAGGAGACAGTGGAAATCAGGCAGTGCACAGCAGTGAGACAGCGCCTAAGGTCTAAACAACATCTACACCCTGCTGAAGGAAGGCACTTACCTCCATCTGGGTTCCATATCCATCCATCCCCCTCTTAGACCTGGTCTATAGACTGGTCCGGTACAATCCACATTTTCCAAAAGAGTTGACCATTGAGCAGAATGGGGAGACTCATCATTCCTCAGCCCAGATGAAAACACCCCCCTGCCTCCCTCCAGATGCATCTGCCCTAGGGTTAAGGGCCTGACAGCTCCTACCTCTGACCATACCTGGCAGGAACTCACCTTTGAGCTTGCAGAAGTCTGTTGAATCCAAGGCATTTCAAGAGCCTGGGTATCTTGGACCCTGAAAGTGGTGGGAAGGTTTCCAACAAAATTTTGATTTGCTGAAAAATTTCCAACCAAACCTAAGTGTCAGCTGTGTAGCTGTGCATTGAGAAAAAGAAAAAAAAATAGCATGGTCTTATTTGGTTTGTAATTGTAGCTTAGTTACAGTTACCTGCTCTAAAAAAATGTTTTCCTTTGTAAAAATTCTTTAACAATAAAAAGCTGCCTCTACCCCTCCTCAAAATGCGGTGTAAGCTTCGCAGCTAGCTAGGAATGGGATCTGTAACATGTATTATGCTGTTTGCTGTATTCCAGAAATAATTTTCTAATAGCCTTGAAACAGAATCAGTGCAATGCATATAAATAAACAGAAAGTTCTTTGGGTCTTGATCTTTAAAGTTTTACCTCCCAGTTCTTCCTGCAAAAGTGGTATCTCTGGCTCTGGTGTTCCTGTAACAGATGTGTCGAAATTCATATGTATAGCTTTGTAACTGCCCTAAGCCATGGTTTTGATTCTCTTGCTTGCTTGATCCCTCGGCTTGCTGATCCCTCGGTTTTAAAGTTTGCTGGGTTATATTTTTCTGAAAGGTTGAATGCTCACAACAGAATCATTTTAAAGGGCATGATGACTTCATGGCACTTAGGCTTGTCACACAATAAGGCATCACCTTTACACAAAGACAGCAGGAATGATAACATCTGTCCTATGTAGCCTGTATGTCCTGAGCATCGTGGATCTGCTGAGCAAGAGATGCCTGAAATATCTATGGAGTGTAATATCCTGAAGCAAAGACCACTTTCACCCATAGCTCAGGTGAAAATGTTGGTGTCATTAATAGCTTCTTTTCTGTACCATTGTGTCCACCATAGCTGCCAACAGTGGATGCTGTAGGCAAAGTAAGGTCTGTGTTAAGGGAGAAGCAGCCACAGCTCTCTGTCCAGAGCCAGAGGAAAGGCCATCCCAGACCTCAGTCCAAGAGTTAGGTCTCACTGTACTCTAAGAGTGAAGTTTCCATCCTGCCATGCTGGTTGTCTATGTGCTCCATCCATAGGGCTTAGGAAGCTGTCCCAACCAAGCAGCTTCACTCAAAGCAGCAATAAAGGAAACGTGGCTGTCACAAGTCATTTACAATTATTCACAATTCTTTTCTCAGTCCTTAAGTTGGAAAGAGACTAAGGAAGTCAGTGAAAGGTACAAATAGGCCCATTTCAGTTGCTTTTCCCAGCTTTCCTCTCTGCATCTGCCTCTTGCTCACTGGTTTGCAGGTACTTTGATAGCAAGCCACAGAAACCACAGCGGCAAGTACTTTACCAGTACCGGGGAAACTCTCAAGGGAGAGAAGAAGAAATAGGTATAAAATTGTTACTCTTTTTGCTCTTTGTGTTTATTTATTTTGGACCCATTGGGCTAGACCGCAACTAAAACTTTATGAACCTAATAAAATTCCCAACATTCTCAGACATGGGTCGTGATGTTTATGTATTAGGCAGAATACAAAGGTGTATTTATGAGGAGACTGGAAGTACTTAGAGATGCTTGAGCTCAGGCAAGGCATAAAGCACACGTAAGAAATGTTTTCAAACTTAGCACAGGTACAGTCAAGCTAACAAGTGCTCTTCCCAGCTGGGAAGATGAAGATAAACCGCATGACATATCACACTCAGAGCGTTTTGGAAATGTTGTACACCTCCACACCTCCTCACAGATGGCGGAGTACAGGGCAATTTCGTTATTTTTTTCAACAGATATTATTTATTTATTTATTTGCCTGGTTCTGCTATGGCTAAAATACGAGCTCTCTCATTTTGGTAGTGGTGGTAACGATACACACTAATAAACAGGGGAAGGTTACAAGAGTAAACATCTCTTTTCCCTTCTGTCCTCATAAACCACACAGTATTCCCTGATTCAATAAGCAAGATACACTGTCTGACTCAAGTTGAAAGATAATGGGTCTTGGCGACAGATAAGCTTTCCATCTTTATAAATAAGAAAAAGCTAGAGAGAATATATGTTGGGATTTATTTTTGCCAGGAGCAAATAAACAGTTCTGTCAATACACAGATAATCCCACTTCCCCGCTTCCCTATCCTTCTTCTGTCTTTGGCTATCTCCACACCACCCCCACCACCACACCCCCACCCCCAAAAGGAAAAAAAAGAAAGAAAGGTTGAGTGTTCATTCTCCTCCTGTCACGCATGGTTTTTTTACTGATTTCAGCATTAACTTTTTTGGATACTTCCTGTCACTGGAAGACCTCTCCCTCCCCACAAGAACAGCATACGTTTTCAATTTAGATTATGTTCCCAGCAGATGTTGCAGGACGTGAAGGCCTTGCTTTCTCTTTCATTAAAAAGGCACTTGTGATACATTTTATTGTCTTGGATGGAAAAAATCATGTATTGCAATGTTCAGAAATCATTCAATGTGATTTCATAATTTCTACCTTAAAAAAAAATAAATTGGTTAACAGAAAAGAATAAAAACGAAAGTCCATGTTGAATTTATATCCCTGAAGAGCATTTGTAAGTATCCCTCCAAAGGGTGCTATAGGAGGAAATATGTAATATCTCAGGAAGAACTCTCCAACTCTAATGCCCAGTCACCCCAAGAAATACTTCTTGTTATCCTCATAATATTTTGCATGAAAATTCAGAGTACACGTCAGTGCTTTTGGTTTGCTACATGGAGCTCCTGGCTATCCTGTGTGCACATGGCTTTATCTGAAGTTAGACCTGCTAACAGAAACCCTTCTGTTCTCAAGACACGACACTAACATCCCATGTGGAGCCTGAGGTCTGGGTTAGAGTGTAACATCCAGATACACCACTTGGGTCTTTGCTGCTGGCCAGTGGACTAGCCAGGGCCACGTCACCCACATTGTCCTTGCAGCAGCAGGACTGGCTTGAAGCAGACCAGAGCACCCAAAACCTCAGTGCTTTGAACTTACCTAAGAAAGACGGACCAGAACAAGTGAGCTCCTGCTTCATTAATAGTCACCCAAAGGTAAGGCTTGAAAGGAAGAGTAAGGCGGGCCAAGGAAATCTAATCAGAAACTCCATATACCAGAAAATGGCATGCTACAGTCTCCAAAAATTCCCTTTAAAAATCTTTAAGCTTATGCACACTAGGAAATTGCTGTTGGTAGTCTGTAGGATGCTCAGTGTCACAGAACCATTTGTTATCATCTGGTTTCACAAATACCTACTGCTAAACATATATTTATTTGTGTGTGTATGCATCTGTGTGTGTATACTTTACATACACTTATATTTACTTATTCCATCCTTTGTGTCGAAACTAGGAACAAAATGAGGTTATAACCTACGGCAAAACATGCATAAACATAATGCAGAATCACCAGAGCTGCCAAAAAATCCCCGCTGTAGAGAGAAGATTAAGTCTAACAAAATGAATAGCAAACCGCAAGTTTCATACAGAAAGCTTGTTTCCAATACAGTTAGATTTTATCATTCCATTGTTTCTTCCTGTATTATGGAAGCAATTGTTTTTTACTAAAGCGTAGGTATGTCAGAGCCAGAAGCAATGGTCCATCTAAATCTACATTTGTGGCAGTAAGTAACACAGACAAATTGATATCTCAGAATCTATTCCCAACAACATAAATCCAGCCAGTGGCTATCTCTCAGGTTTCCTCATTTTCCATAAATTTGTCTATCTTCCCTTGAGCTGATATGCACTGCTTTTTATTGCTGACTTTGGAAATTGCTTGGTAGTTTAAAAATTCTTTGTGTAACAGAAATTCAGCTTGAATTACAACTGAGGTTGGCTGTTTGTATCTGGTGTATTGGGTTTCCTGATTACACACACCAACTTTCAAATTATACCTTTCTGTAGGCACTTACAGAAAGCACTGACTGCTTTGAGTGGCTGGTGGAACCCCAGGACCAGCAAAGAGAGACTGGAGGCAATTTTGCACTGTGCTCACCTCCTCCTGGCCATGGGCTGCTGAGCGTGAGTGCTGGTGGTGGGTCAGTGCAGGCTGGGTCCTGCCTTCCTGGCTGCTCATGGGTCCCAGCAGCCACCCCCCTCATTTCCAAAGCCCCCACAATCACTCCCTGGTGGTTTGCCTCCCTGTACATTGATTACTTTTTTCCAACCTAGGAGCTTTCTAGGCAAGGGAAACGCAGCAGGGAATACACTGAGCCCTGGTCAGCCAAAGAAGTGGTCTCATTTTGACTGGGCACTTGCCATCTCGGCTGGGGGGTGTGCCTTCTGGGCCAGCATCCATGCCCCATGGGGCACACCATGGCCCCACTTCACAAGCCAGAGGGGTTGTAGTGTCCAGACGATTGCAACTGCAGGGCTGTCCCGGCAAAATAACTTCTTACCATTATTTTCCAGTTGAACAAGAAGTAGATGCTTCCTTGAATCCTGGGGAAGTCCTGGCTCTCAGCTGGCAATGCCACCGAGCTCTGGGGCCATGTGGGCACCAGGGGCCAGCAGCATCCCCATGGAGAGAGGAGCATTTGGGATTTCAGCCACTGGGACTCCAGGCCCAGCAGCCCTCAATTTGGACTCACTTTCCTTCCTGCAAATAACCTGTTTTGTTTTACTTTATCTTTGTAATTAATCACAGCAAGCCTGAAAATCCTACCAGCAGTGTAACGAGCTCTCTCCACACCATTGCCAGTACCTGGCCCTGATAATCACCTACCATGGGCTGCATCCCACTGGTGCTGGAGCAGGGCATCCTTCACTCACGCTGTCCCAGGGTCTGACTGCACATGGAGGGACACTGTCCTGGAGGAGGGGCACGGCTGGGCTTCTCCCACCCACGTGGCACTGGAGAACATGGAGACCAAACCCAAACTTGGTGCAGCAGGAGCAGCCCCAGCCCTTCAGCACTGGCACACCACAGACCCACAAGCACCTTGGGCAGAAAAGCAGCTGGGGAGCAGAGCTAGGGTGTGCTAATGCAAAGGGAAATGAAATTAAAGTAATCTGCATCAGAAATATTGTTTACAAATTTCAGCTTGTAATAAATGATCAATGTGCGGACTAAAATATTCCTACTCTGAGCGTTTTTTTTTTTTAAGATTGAAAGCTCTGTAAATGCCACCCAGTCATTTGTAGCCCAGGAATTAGCATTTTCAGATATTTCTCTACACCTTCTCAGGCTGCATGTTACCGTACTCTGTCTTTTCTTCCACACTCCTCACACTTTTTGACACTGAAATATCAAAATAACTATTCCTGCTACACACGGACTTGCCTCTGCATGAAGCCATTGGCAATGTGCGTTCTGCACATTTTTTGCCAAAACACCCAGCCCTTGGCCCCTCTGCCACTGCCAGGCAGAGCAGCATCAGCCCCAAGGGCAGTCATAGAGGAGCCATGCATGGGGGCCAGGAGCAGCCATAGGCCAGAACGAGAAGATGGCCTCAGGAGATGTCCATCCTTCCTTCTCCAGCCCTGGGGAAGAACCTGCAGGAGGGTGACCCAGTGCAGGGACAAGGACAGTGAGAAGACAAAAGGTTATCTTGAGGATATGGCGGCTCCGCACAGGCAGAACATCTGAACTGAGCATATAAACATCCCACGCTTCCCAGCATGGCTTTAAATTAAAATAAACCCGTTCTGTAACACTGCCAGAGAATGGCTGACTGAGAAATTTACAGTCCAAAGAATCCAGGAATTCACTATTATTCTGTGAACATTGATTGAAAACATAAAAATGAAATTAAAATGGCCATATTAGGAAGATCTGATGCCCTTTGTGGACACAAATCTTTTATTTTCAGGACTTCCAAGAAGTCTGATGAATTTGGAGATGGGAACTTGTTAAAATCATCCACAATGTTATTGTATAGCACTGCTTTTGCTCGCTGTTAAGTGATACTCTGTAGTTCCTCTGTTACCTCGAGAGGCTGAGTTAACTGGCCTGGGTTAAGCCAAAAAGCCAAAAATAGAAATAGAAAACCACAGAATATTGTAACAGATATTCAAAATCATAAATCTGTAATCAGCAAAGCAGAGAAGCTCTGTTAACATCTTCTTCACGTAAAACAACTATTTGTTGAGGCATGCAAATAAAAAGAGTTAATGAGACCGTTTTAAAAAAATAGCTTTTGCAAGCCCAAGAGTTTTGGATTACTTGCATAAATATCCAGATTGCTGAAAGCTGGGCTGCTTTTGACATCTCTATGCCACACATTTACATCCCTATGAGCTGCATGGGTGCTGCCTAGGAAGAGGCAGCCTTTCCGAGGGACCAGTCATGCAGTCTTTCAGGGACTGACAATGAACATACAGTAACTATGAAATAATTAACCTGTAGATCAATCTCTTCTTGCAAGAGCATGACCGGGCAAGCTGGTAAACTCAGAAATGTGTGCATGGTCCACAAAAGATAAATATGTCTTTCTGTGTGACATATACTTGACAAATACTCATTATGTCTGAAAAAAATTACTTTTTAGATGCTTCCATATGAATCGAAAAGCTTACCTCCTGTTTTTAAGTTTGGCGCCACGCTTACGTTCACCCTGAGAATCACACAGCATCTAACACCATCACAGTCTTGGCAGAAAAATCCTCATTGATACTTATATCACTGTAAAATCCACTCATGCTGACTGAATTAATTACTTACTAAGCTGACAGTTTTTAAGATAGAACAAGATAAAACCGACAAAAAAGCCAAACATAAAAATCCAAATGCAATCACAATGTCTGTTGAAATGTTAAAATAAAAATGGGATCGTGTTTGCAGTGTTGAACCTTGGCTCTTGGATGAGTTTCTTAGTATCAGATTTCAAAACGCATCAGCACCTACAGACTCATACAGGTTTCTTGCAATGCTTTTCAACATGCACAGCAGCCAGCCCCAATAGTTTAAAACCTCTCAGACCAACTCTGGAAACTATTTAGCACCTGAATCCCATTTATTTCCCCATAAATGTCTCAGTTCCTTAATCATAATTTGGAAAACTGTGCTTTTCTGCCTCTCAGGAATTATTTAATAAACTCTATATGAGACTTCTGAAGTCCTTTAGATATGATGGCAAGGGGAGAGCCCAGAGATATCCTGGACAGAAAAAAGTGAAATGAGGAATTAAGTGAGGGAGATCGGCAGTGACAAGATGAGCTTTGCTTTGGCTCCTGGAGATAGACAGACAGACAGCATGTAAACATGCTACTAAAAGCCTCAAATTACAATCCATAATTCGTAAAACCCAGCTAACAGTGTTTTCAGTGTGCATACTGAAACAGACTTGAAATTATTCCTACCTCATAACACTGAAATTTTCCTTAGTGCCATTTATGAGATATCAAATTATTTCCATCATACGCTGGAACAGATAAATAGCAAAACTCAGAAATTCATACCAGAAGTTACATTTATGGAAATACTGTCTAAATTTTGGAGAAAACACTTTGTACCAGGTCATCAGTTCAAGACAGATGGCCTCATAAACCTCTCAGCAATGTATAAAAACCTAAGGTTATATTTGACGGGTTCCAGGAACTGCATTTCACACAGATGACTGAGTGCTTCAGCAGAGAAGCAGAGGCCATTTACTGCCTGGTAGTGGGATGTGAGCTGAATACACCCATCACCTTCACACGATGCAGGGTGAGACCAAAATGGAGAGTGACAAAGAGCTGCTGTCCCCACCACTGTGCCACACCGTGGCACACCACTGATGGTGACCTGCAGATCTGCTAACTCCTAGACTTCCTAAATAATTTTTCTGCCACTTTCTCACCAACAAGGACCAAGTGGTGATGCTGGAACAAAAGCCCAGGGAAGCAGCATACTTCATGGCATGCTATGCATCAGAGCCTGAATTTATATACCCAGCCCAGTTTGGCTATTCAAACGTTCGTAGGCATCCCTTCTCTGTTATTAACATACACTTAAGAACATCAGACTTCACATGGCCTATACTCATTTACTGGCATTTTACAAAGGAACCTTGTTTACATAAGTTGAGACACTTACAGCTAAAATATTGACTCATATCTAAGAGATAGATGAGCTACACAATGTTAAAAGTTTATCAGCCTTTCCCAGCTTCGTACTATTTTGGACATATCAGTAAACAAGCTATCACCCCCAATGCCTTCACTCATAAAAATGTAGCAGAAGGCATGGTACAATTAAATATGGCGACCATATGGTACGTCGCATTTGCCATTGCAAAGCAGGCACAACCATTCTGTCATCTGTCCAGTTTGGAAACTGGAAACTCTCAATTATTTAACAATACCTGGTGTGCACTGACTGCACATAAAAATTAAGCTTGCACTGGGAGACATCACTCTAAATTTCAAAAAAGAAAGCAAACATATACGTGAGAGGGAGAGAGAGAGATCATTCTACATGAGAACAAATTACCACAAACATGGCCACAAGGGGTACACTGTAATTTGGGACTGGGAAGTGTGTGAGGGTTTTGCTAATATTTTACTCATCTAAGAGATTCCACTGCTTTAATGGAGAGAAAAATATGTAGCTGTAGCTCACAACTCGTCTACTAATTTGTTTAGAAATTTCCTAGTGTTGCTCTGTTCCAGTGGATCAGCTGCTACTGGAAAGCATTAAGGATGCTACTGTTTCCTTCTTTAAATAAACATAAAACCAGTATGTACACCTGTCCAATTGGTACCTCTCAACTTCTCTTTTCTCCTTTTTTTTACTATATATTACTTGAATCCAGCAATCTTTCTAATGATATCTCCATTTTGCAACAGAATAATTCTTGGAAGTATCTCTTTTTGCTGAAAATGTTTCTCAGCACGCAGGTACAGCCTCACCAGTATTAAGTTACAGGTGGGACGGGAGGCACTGCCGATTATTGATTTCACTTGACTCTTCCTTCTATTCCCTGCCTTTTGACGCAACTGCCCAGCCTGCAATCTCCTATGTTACAAATCCACCTGAGGTTCAATTACTCAAAAAATGCCTAGAAAACCTCTGAAACCTCTGAAAAAGTACAGCTTGTGGATGCTGTGGGATGCCCTGCCCTAGTTTTGCCTTGTGCCTGCCCAGCGATGCTGCCTGTGCCAGGCTGGTCTCCAGGAGCCTGGTCGCCTCTGTGCTTGTGGTGCTTCTTGCTGGATTTGGGTGCTGAGAAAAGGAAATCCATCTGGCTTGAGAGCAGAGGGACACAGCTGGAAAGGGGAAGTCCAGGAGGAAATATTTCTAGACAAGTAGCCTGTGGGAAGAGGGTGGCAGGGAAGTAAAGCCAGGAAATTATGCACAGAAGTCTCTGTTCAGAACATGTTACCAAGGTTTCCCCAGAAATACTGCTGAGGAAATCCAGAATTAAAATCATCCACACTATTTAAATTTAGCCCCTGCAAGTAAATCTTCCAGGGAAGAAATGGCCCTGGATGCCATTACCACACAGTACGTTTTTGTCTCTCAACACACAGCACGCCTGGCACTACCTAATGAGCAGTGACAGCAAAATGCCTTGATCTTCACTGTCTACAGCATCGCCAGGCTTCTGCACCCGAGTAAGGAGAAGCAAGCAGAGGTCTGAGCAGGCTGACAGAGCTCTCTGGGGACGGGAACAGGCTGACTGCCAGTGATCTCCCCAGGCATCTGCTGGCAGCAGAGAAATAGTGAACTCAGAAATCTCACTGTTTTGTAGACCCTCAGGGCAGTTGTGGGCCTTTCTCCCAGCCCTGATTCAACCCACTGTTCTTCAGCTTGTTTTCATCCAGGTCTATTTCTTCCACCTGCTTGACCAGACCCCTCGGGCCACCTCACGCCAGCAGTGCCCACCTGCTGGGTGCAGACCTAAGGGTCCCAGGGGGCATGGGCATGGCTTTGAACCCACCCTGGGCTGGATACCCAACCTACCCTCTCCTCATCTCCTCCCTGTCCAGCCTACTCTTCCTCTCACTCTCCCTGCCAAGGCACTCCTGGTCTCACCCACTTCCAGTTTAGCACTTCTTTGCCAGAGTCACCTCCTTGCACAAGAGTTTGTAGCTCCCGTGTAAGCCAGTGTTACATGGCTGTCTGCGTGCTGCCGTGGCTGAATACTTCTTGCAGAATGCAGAAAGTAAAAGAAATGTCAGAACATGTACTTCTACCAAAGCAAGGAGTATATGAGAGATACAGAGACTATATTTCGCTGTTGCTTTGGTGGCTGTAGGATATATATGCCAAGTTTTGCTCTTCCAGATGGTCCCCGTGTACATTTTTTTCTCATCTAGGAGATGCTCTCTCACTGACGGCCACCTGAAAGATGGCAAACAACTAGACAACTGGGTGGAAAATTCAGTGTGAGGTCCCAGAAGGCTTTGTGAGTTCAGCCATGAATGCCATAAATGTTAACACAAGTGGTCCACCAACACATATTCGAAGTAATCGCAAAACCTATTTCCCCATGCTGACTTGTGACTCATGCCCTAGCCACAGCCATACTAGGCAGAAGAGTTAGCTTGCAAGGCTCTACCAGCCTTGGTAGTAGTGACATTTTTTGGATGAAATTGTCAGGAGTCACTAACTTAGAGAGTGTACCACCATCCTTTGCATTTTTTTACCTATGATTTTCCCTATTGCATGTTACTTTGTACACAGGACACTGTCAGATGCACACACTTCCATCTGCTGATTTTTAAGTGCTCTTGGCTTTGAGATATCTTTCTTCCATTTTAATCAGTAGATATTTTACTGGGTATAATTATGACCCAAAACTGCTCTGTGCCTGCTAACATATTTTGAAAAGGAACTTGAGTATCTGTGGGGGAATAAGGGGTGTGTAAGGTGTTGGTTTTAGCTTACTCTTCTCTCAGTGATCATCAAGCTATTTCACATTTGCCCAAGATTCCGCTAAAATATTTGTAAATGCCTCTCCTCTCAGTGATTATCAGGCTATTTCACGTTTGTCCATGATTCCACTAAAATACTTCTAAATGCCCCTCCTTGTCCCTGAATTGTGTTGCCTTGCCTAGCTTTAACTCATCATGGTTTTAGCTCTCATTTTTTCCTGCTAGCAGTAACTTAGAGAATGTTCTTGTGGAGCTGCCACCTCTGTTTTCCATTTCCAGAACAGTTCATTTGTTAACCTCAGATTTTTTGAGCAGTCCCTTGTGAAGCCACACTGGCTTTTTTACTTGTTCTTCACATATCTTTTTTTCAGAGGAATTTTAATCTGTTGCACCTTAAATTCAAATTTCTTATTAGAATTCTCCACCTTGTTTTCACACCCTTGGATGTGAGGTACTACTTCTCATTGTATCCAGCCCACTAAGACCCTGGTTAAACTAAGCAGTTAAGGATGTGCTTAATTTAAAGAATGTGTATAATCCTATCCCTGTTCAACAGAACACATATATCAACGGGTGTTCCAATGGGAGAAAAGCATATGCTGAAAGTTACTGTAAATTTGTAAAAAATTCTATTCTTGAAATCTAATCCTCCAGTACTACTGCAGCACCTTCTGGCCCTTAAAGAGTTTTTCTCAATTAAACAAAAGGAGATTTGCAATACTCTGTTGTTTTCATCTTTTCATTTTCATAGGACTCGTTACCTTCTGGGTTTTTAGGTCACTGCAGTTTTCTACATCCTCTACAGAGAAGTAACCGCATGTTTTACCACATTGGGATGACAAGCCATCACGCTCTTGAAAAGAAAGCAACCCCCTCTTCAGAGCAAGCAAAGTAAAGCAGACTTTTTAGACTTTCAATTTGTGACCGGTAGGATATGCATTTGTGGAGGAAACCACAGGAATCAGCTGTGAAGGCTCAAAACTTACATCTCTCTCTCCAGAGCTCAGGCTGAGAGGCTGCATGGAGCCCATATGCTTTCACGCCAGGCTTTAGCACATCTCTCTTGTTAGGGGACTTTTTACCTTCTTGCAGCAAGTGACACCTACCATGCATGCAGAAGCATGTTCCCATGAGATGAAGAAGTGGGAAGAGGCTCTCACACTTCTATGCCCCCTGGGGTAATTTGTCCCTTTCTCATTGTGAGACTCAAATGAACTGTCCTGGAAGAGTAAAGTTGTAATTCAGTAGTATAGTACTGTCCTGGTTAATTTTTGTTTTTCACGCCAAGCTTCTAAAAATAGTCATTTTTGCCCCAGTAGCCAAATGCAAATTGAAAAGAAATGGAAAGCAAGTGACATGACCGAGCAGCAAATCTTTTACCAGTCAGCTTTGCAGTATAAATTAAAGCTGATAAAGTAAAAATAATGTTTAAAAAATTTGCACCTTGAGGCAATCAAGTAACTCGGCGTCCCCACAGTCAATCAGATGAAGTACTTACAGCTTCACTCACTGTCTCCTAAGAAATATGTTGTTTTGCTTCTTGGCTAAAGTGTGGACTCAGGGTGGAACATGATTTCCAGGCAAAAGGCAGAACAGAGCACAGACCTGTTTGATTCCTGGCTTGGTGTCCTGTCTTTGGCTTAAATAAAGCTTTATTTTAAATTATTTTGGGTAGTCTTTTTTTTTTTTTCTTTTTTTCTTTTTTTTGTAGGTTTGCCTCATGTTTCAGTATTATCTGTTAAAAATACTGTGCAGCTTGATGCTATCACCCACACCCAAACAGCACTTTAGCACTTTAGCACTTACTCCCTTTCAACCAGAAGAGGAATTTTTCTTGGTGTTAATGGAAGTGCAGTCAAGGGCTATGCAGGACTCCTCTGAGAAGAGAAGCACATACCATTCGCTCAGGTTAGTCTACATAAGGTTTTGGGCCTTTTTTTAAAAAAAAAAAAAAAAGATTTTATTAACATAGGAAATGATTCAGAAGAATCTGTGGGCTACAAAGCCGGGTAATATCCCTCAGATGGTACAATTACCCAGACAACTGGAAAAACTTGCAATTATACAAATAAGGTATAGCACTGTGAAGTGGATAGCAATGTAGGAGACTACAGAAAGGTATTTCTTTTCTAGGGAATAAAGGGTGACCATGTTGCAATCAGCAGCCAAACTTGGATAACATGATATCTAACATATTAAATAAAGATGTTTAACGTTTCTTCATAACAAAGTAGAGGAGTCATAAATCACAAAGTACTGATTCCTTTGGGTACCACAACTCTGCAAGTTTGAAGACAAAGAATATATCAAGTTTCATTCTCATTATAATCTCCATGAAGTAACCTTGAGGTCGGAGAGAGAGGTGAGAGCCTGTGGAGGTATGCCTTCAATGAAGGAGAAGTGATTTTGCTTTGGATTGTTTGGATTTCTTAAAAGAAGAATCTGCTGCCTGAATAGTCGGGAGTGGTTTGCCTCATAGGGCTGAAATAACAGAAAAATTGGTGATACATTAAGTAATTGGGGATTATTTTGTAACCGAGACTGCCCTTTAAATTTATCCACTTTCCCTATCAAATGCTCCCTTCCAAGAACTAATTACTGAGTCATTCTTTTCCTGTGTCATGTAAGTACTGTTTCTTTCCATCTTCTGGGATTTTTGTGTTTGCACGAACACACTGTTTCTACACTGTTTCTCCAGACTAACACACTTTAGCTACTAAAAAAAAATAAACGTAGAAGGGACAATTCAAAGTGACCAGACATCTTGCATCAGAACAGAATTAGCAAACTCTAATAACTGTCTGGGCATTTATTTGCTATCATTTACCTGATAATTTCAAAATACTGTTGAGCCATTAAAGCTTTACAACATCCCACGAGGTTGGTATTTTTAACCTTCTTTCACAGACAGTAAAAATGATACAGAAATAGCTTAGCCCCTGTGCTGTAGGTCATATGGGCAGTAACAGAGAGGGGCCATAAACAAGCTGACAAGGCTATAACGTTCCAGCCATTAGACAACACCACCTCCTTCTGGAATGAAAAGTCAGCAACACATCTGTCTGATGCAGGGAAAAAAAAAAAATAAATCACTGCTGCTTCTTGAAAACAATTACAAGGCAGCCTTCCCTAAAAAAATGGAGAGTGAAAGGTGAATTATGAAATTCACCTCATGAATATACACAAATAGTGTATATTTCTGCATTAAAATAAAGACAATCAGGTGTTTAGATGTTCTTCTTAAAAATAGAGACGGACGCATGAAAGGAGTACCTGCATCTTGGCTTCTGCATCCCCCAGGAGCTGGGTAGGAACAAAGAGCATGCGTTTGCAGCAGGATCAACAGGAGCACCAAGAAGCCAGTGGGAAGGTTGCACTGCTGTAGGCACATGAGCAAGCTTTCACCAGCTACTCCACCACAGGGCTGCAGCGAAGCCACCTGCATCACTGCCTCCTTTATCTACTTGCTGGCTGGGTTTTGCAGCCCACAAGGCTGTCTCTGGTACCCAGGCTGGGCAGTTCAGGGGTAGCTCTGCTGGGCACATAGAGCCACCCCGTCCATCTGGTCAAGTGCCATGCGGGGTTTTTCTGAGAATACAACTCAGAGACTGCTTCTGAAGTTTCAGCCCTACAGGGAGAAGACTATCCGAGCAGATTGCATCCAGCACCTGGGATGTATAGAACTGAGATCATTACCATGCCGTTACAACCACAGCAAATGCTGAACGGCATCCAGGCTGTTATTGCATAAGTCTCAAGCGCTTTCCTGGCAGTGATGGTAAAGAATATGAAAATGTTGAAACTGAATTTATTCTCAGTTTCAACATCATCTCTCTCAGAAAGAGTCAACCGGCAATGGAATTTCAAGGGGGAAAAGCTCCTATAAAACTAATGGCTTTTTACTCTCTTTCTGTCAGCAGATGATTAATTCCTGGTGCTGGAGGTGCATCTGAGCGATTTAGAATGGAGTTCTGGAAGTCATGAAGAAGTAAGAAAGGTTTTGACCAAGGCTTAATCATTCTATTCTCAGCCCTTGCTTTGTCCAAAGCTCCACTGATTAGAAGCCAGCAAGAATTTTTCCTTGAAAAAGGCAAAGGAAAACGTCAAGATAATCTTGCTTTGCAACTTGGGATCTCACATTAACAAGAAACTAAAGCAAGACAGATTAAATGTAATATTAGTTTTTTTCAAAGTCAGATGTTTGACGTTCACCACCTAAATATGTTTTTCGAAACTCATGTGTCTACTCCTGAAGCCAGTATAAACTGGCTGATTAGGCCTCTGAAATGTATGCCACATAGGCTAATACATAAATTTGGAATCGTGAATTTAATTAAAGTGACCCAAGTTGAAAAACTTTCTCTAAGTGACTCACCAGTGATTACAGAAGAAAACCAAGTCCTCCATCTCCTCTCTCCCTGTTGCTATGTTCTAAACACAAGAGCATGCAAACCTATACCCCCCCCAACCCCTCAACTCACAGCAGACTGCACCACTTCTGAAAACACATTCCTCAATCGAACACTAACTTGTGGCAGTCACTGCAAAGTAGGTGTCATCATTCGTGATACTCCTAAAACAACAATATAGAGCAGAATAATGGAGAAAGAAGCTGATTTGTAAATGCTTCCTGAGCAACCATTTATAACAAGTACCTCCCAAAAACCTCCAGTACTAGAGCTCAGAATACAGAGGTGAAAACATACAACACTTTATCATCATTCTCTTTAGCTTTAAAAAGTATTAAGTATACAACACAGATCCAACATGTATGCATACAATTAATTATTGGGTTTTTTTTTCTATTTAAATGTTTTTACCATTTTTTATTACACTGCCCTCCAAACATCTGGAAATTTTAATTTAAAAAAAAAAAAAAATCAGTCTTTTTAGTAAGTGGTAGTACAGCCAAAGCTTTCTTGCCAATCAGAACATTCCCAAATACTGATTTCATTTTTTCCAAAATTTCATAAATATTTTTGAAAAATCCTCATGATGTTCATCCTTCTTTTGTTTCCAAATGGAAAAGTTTGGTTCAAGCAGCACTGCCATTACAGGGAAAGAAAGTCCTGTTCCTGAGGAAGGTATTCAACAGTCTTCATATGCATTAACCATTCTCTTTTGGCATTGCCCTTCATCCAGCCCATACTTTTGACTTCTGCAGTAGAAAAAGCAGGTGTCCCCCAGAACAAATTGCCTGATGCACCTCTGGAGTAGCTCTAGCCAATATGTAATCTATACATGGAACTTGGTTGACAAGCCATGGAAAAAATAACTTGGGCTCACCTAATTAAAGACCATATAATAATGCAAACAACCATTACCCAGCATAGGAGGTTACTTTAGGGTGGCTCATCAAAAAAAAATTGTACTGAAGTCTTCTTTTCCTCCACTTTGCCCTTTGTGTTGCCACATTTTGTCCCATCTCTGTCACGCCATCTGGAAGGTCCATTCGTTTTCCCCAGGATGATATTTCAATCCTTCCCTTGGCAGATAATGACTCCCAACTGGTTTCCTCAGCCCCTGCTTTTAGCATGCTGTGGCTTCTGGTGACAAAGTTATCAATGGCACGATTAAATGGGAACGCTTTCCAGATGGCGCAAGAGGAATGCCACGGCTCTCTTCCTCCAGCTCAACCCTTGGCCTTTCAGGCAGGCAGCTCTGTGGCCTCTCCTTTAACCTGTTCCTTACCACTTGACAGTCTGCCTACAAATCCCCATCTCCCTCAGGTTATTTCAGTCTCCCACAAAGCTCAGTGGCACTGAAGCCCTGCTAGATTAAATTTCTACGTTTCACTTCCTTTGAAGAAAAATGATCTTGTCAAAGAGAAATATCAGTTAAACTGGTACAATTCACCTTTGAAAAACTCCTGTTGCTTTTATTTTTTTCCATTCTCTACTTGCCTTTGTATCTCTGTTCTCCATGGTTTCAAAACCTTGCATACTACTGACGTGACACTAATGAGCTGCCCAGATTATTTTTCCCTTCCTTCAATAGAGGGTGTTACAGGCATTATCTCCCAATCATAAAGTGCTACCTTTGAGTTCATGGATTATTAAAAATCCTTTCTACCAGACTTGCAATTTCCTCTGCCAGGTCTTAGACTCCTATGAGATGGACATAATCCAGCCACTCTTCCATTGCAAGTACATTCATTTGCACTTCTACAGTTACTCCTGACTACCTTTGTCCCCATAGTCTATCTTACAAAACACAGCTTCATTATAAAACAAAACCAAAATATTCTTTAGTTTGAGGTCATACTTGGACTAATTTTATCTTCCTTCACTCCTTATTGGATTGGGGGGAAGAGGGTATTTTTTTGACCCCACTTCTAACCAAGGTGAAGAAATATATTAATTGTCTCCAGTGACAGATGTCAACACTGTGAGATCTTTAAAGGGTTCATATAAGCCATTCATGGCATTGTGTAATGCTGCAGAAAGGTTCTAATACTTACATATACTCAAATTTGAACCTTCCTTGCCCTGGAATTGCACTGGCCAATACAGTGGTAATCATCTGAAAATAGCATTTGATCCAAGAGAGAAAGGAAAAACATTCCAACATCGATTTCAGCCTCCAATATATGTGTCATTTTGAGTATCTATGTCAGCAAAGACTGACCAGAAATGGTTCAATTACTATCTTACCTTATGCGCTGCAGCGTCCCCAGAAAGAGCTCCGTCTGAGTAGGATAGCCCCCCCAGGGCTGACGTGCCTGGGCTAAACCTGGTGCTTCTGCAGGCAAGGCACTCCCTCACCTTCTGCTCACCTGGAGCACACCCTACATTTTCTGCAACTGCTATAGCCCAAGACCACCCATCACCCAGCAGACAAAGCAAGTACACACAGTAAATATAGGAAAAGTAGGGAAAGTTTAATTATTATTTTATGTTTCTTACAGGGAGAGCCATAAGCGGCTATTCATTAAATCCCCAAAACTCTCTTCCAAGTCCTTCTGGCTTGAATGCATAAGGAAGATCCTCCCTTCTCTGTCTCAAGCTCCTTCCATCTACACCATGCCAAAACCCCAGATCAAACCTCATTTAAGCAATATACAAGAGCAATTTCAATCCACTTAATATGTGTAATCAAATAGCTCACTGCTCAGTATATTCCAGAGCTTGGGAATGCTTATGAAGCTGCCACAAAGCTTTCAGAGCACTGCAGAGCTCTGCTTTGAACTGCCAAAGAAACTGGAGGTTCTTGCCATAAAATTGAGGTCCAGTGTGTCACAGAGTGCACATTGTTTTGACTAATTTGAACCTGGAAACAATTTCTATGCTTTTCTTCAGAACTGGTGAGTAACCGTTGAGCAACCAGATTCAGGTCTTCATGTTAGTACTGAAAGAGATTTTCACAGTGGGTTTGGCCTTCTAAGAATCATCTGCCCCATGATACCATCTCTTCTAATTTCCACATATTAAATTTCATTAAAGGACAGCTGAAATGCAGGATGCTTTTTTCCTCACATCACTCCTCTGAGGAAACCATTTTTTTTAGCTTCCATAAGGGTTTTATGAAAGATAGAGAGCAAGACATCCCCGTGACAACCTCTGTAACACATTGGTCAAAATGGTATATTTTTAGCCAGTGTCTATAATGTTTTATATTTAAACTAAACAGTATGCCTGTGAACTATATTCCCATGAGAGCCGCCTAACCTGGAAGTGGCATGGTGGTGTTCCCAGGTGCTGCACACTGAAGCAGACCTGGCAGCAGACCTTTGCATCGGGATTCATAGATTCATAGATTGGTCCAGGCCAGAAGGGACCTCCAAAGGTCATCTAGTCCGACCTCCCCGCAGTCAGCAGGGACACCCCCAACTAGACCAGATTGCCCAGGGCCTCGTCGAGCTTCACCTTGAATATCTCAAGGGAAGGGGCCTCAACCACCTCCCTGGGCAACCTGTTGCAGTGTTCCACCACCCTCATGGTAAAGAACTTTTTCCTAATATCCAATCTAAATCTCCCCTTCTCCAACTTAAAACCATTGCCCCTCGTCCTGTCGCTGCAGGCCTTTGTAAACAGACCCTCCCCAGCCTTCCTGTAGGCCCCCCTCAGGTACTGGAAGGCAGCTATGAGGTCTCCCCGGAGCCTCCTTTTCTCCAAGCTGAACAACCCCAGCTCCCTCAGTCTGTCCTCATAGGAGAGGTGCTCCAGCCCCCTGATCATTTTGGTGGCCCTCCTCCATCAGGTCCATGTCCTTTCTATACTGAGGGCTCCAGGCCTGCACGCAGTACTCCAGGTGAGGTCTCACCAGAGCAAAGTGGCAGAATCACCTCTCTGGATCTGCTGGCAACACTTCTTTTGATGCAGCCCAGGATGTGATTGGCCTTCTGGGCTGCGAGAGCACATTGCCTGCTCATGTCCAGCTTCTCGTCCATCAGCACCCCCAAGTCCCTTTCCTCAGAGCTGCTTTCTAATACCTCATCCCCCAGTCTGTATTTATACTGAGGATTGTTTCTTCCCAGGTGCAGAATCCTGCACTTGCTTTGTTGAACCTCATGAGGTTCAACTGGGCCCACCTCTCCAGCCTGTCCAGGTCCCTCTGAATGACATCCCGTCCCTCTGGTGTATCGACAACACCACACAGCTTGGTGTCATCTGCAAATTTGCTGATGGTGCTCTCAATCCCTCTATGTCTTTGATAAAAATGTTAAACAGTACTGGTCCCAGCACAGATCCTTGAGGGACACCACTTGTCACTGGGATGTCCTTGGCAAAAGCCATTCATGAGTCCTCCCGGGCTTCTGAGGGTTTTAACAATATATGGACATGAGAAATGGCCCTCCAGGGCCAGACCGGCCATCCACCTAGTCGTATAATCTATCTCTCACAGCGCCTGTTGTAAATAAGTATGTGCAAATACAAATGCATTAATACATCTGGCAGAGCTTATTCAATGCCTGTCGTTGCAACCATTGCAACAGAGCACTCTTTGGACTGGCAATGTACACCTTTGTATCACGATCATAATGACCAAACTACACTCGGTCCGTCGCATCCCTTAAGCTGCCCTCAAAGAGACTTTCTCGTTACAAACAACGAGCAGATAGCACCTCTTCATTAGGAAAAAGAGAGATAAGTAATAAATGAGCATACAAACCCCATGGGCTAAACTGGCCTATTGAAATGTATTAAGCCTCATTAGCATAAGTTATCAAGCAGAGACAAGAAAATGGCTCTAAGTGCGCAGGGAGGGAGTGTCTCTCCTATTTTGGTAGTCATCTTTGAAAGAGAGAGAAATCCACTGGAGTTAAATGTATGGAAAGGAAGAGGTAGCTCCCCACGCATCTCTGGAAATGCCCCAGGGCTGCATGGCACAGCTCTGGCCAGCCTGAGGCCTCCTGGAGGAAGGCTGCCCCACAGACTTCTCCTCCCACAGTGCGTCCCATCATCTACCCTCACCAACACCTCTCTTGGGGGTGCAAGCAGGTGGAGCTGTCAGAGACATCAGCGGGGGTGTGAGACAATCCAACTACAGTGGCCACCAGGCAAGACAGGAGTATATTCAAATCAAAACTTTTTTTCTTTTTTTTTTTCTCAGTCCTTTCTTTTTGGTGAAATACTGGTAATTTCCAGAGAAAGCTGCCAGTTTTCTTGGAGATAGGTGTTTGGTTGAAAACACAGCACTTTGTCAAAAAGCAGGTTTAGTGAAGAATACTTGACCAGACTTTATTCTCATTTTCCTGCTCAGAAAACCCTGTACTGGGCCGTGGTCCCTCTCTTCTTGCTCTGGACTCACACACGCCACCAGTAACTTGTGAGTCTCACACTGCTTTCTAGCTTTGGCCTTGTCAGCAGAGAGGAAAAGAGAGATAGAAAGAGAGATAGTATTCAAGGAAGGCAGAAACCTTAAAAACAACAAATAATGAATACAGACAAGCAACTCAGAAGTGAAATATTATAAAACGATATTGTCAGATGTTCTCAAAAATGGCCCACAGTGGAGAACTGGCTAGTTACACAGAGCTGGCTCTCCCTAGTCACATCTATTAAACTGTTATGAAGCTAAAGTTGCATGAACTAGTTTCCCAACTTTACTTTTCCATGTATATAATAACTATCCACACCACAAGGGTGTTTCACAACTAGAAATGGGAAGAGGAGATACACACAAGACATTCTGTATTAAAATGTGATCCATGCTATGAAAAACAAATGAGAACCCTGGATCTGACCTAACTGTGAAGTAATTTCAAGTGATAATAAGATACCAATGATGAATTTGTTAAATCTGGAGTACATGTGGAACTCATCTGAAGCATACAGCTGAAAAATAAATACACTAATTTCAAAAGTGATGCAACGTGACATTTTGTCCATAAGCAACTAGCTGAGGACAATCTAGCCTGCAATTATACTTTTTTAGACATAAGTTTGGTAAATTTTTAAATGCATATTAATATTTTTTGTTTACACAATAGTTCAGTGAGACAGCATTCTCCTTCTCTATTTAGAGACACTGAAAGTCACACTGCCTGGTACAGCAAAGGGTTTACCAGCCCTAGAAGATACACACACTGTATTAGCCTTTTAGCTCACAAGAAAATCAGAAACCAAAGTCTGGTTTTACATAACAATTATTTTGAATCAATCATGCATTATGTTCAGAAATCAATCGTGCAGTATGTTCAGAAAATGGCTATATCCAATCCTTACTATAACAATTGACAACAATGTTGTCAATACATCCAGAGCAGGACCAAAGTAGTTAAACTTCAAAAATCTTTTCCAGCATGACATTTCTATGATTTCTTCCCACCAAATATGTGCTGCCTTGTTCTGAATCAAGCTCCAATGTGCCCAGAATGTCCTTCCTAGATTCTGTCTAATATCTTCTTGAAAGACCTCAGTGACAGCAATTCGGCTACTTCCCAATAAGGTCTGTTCCAAAATCTAAGCCTTCTGGATATGTCTACAGAGTATCTCTGTTTTCCATCTACTACGTATTTTGTATTTATAGTTCTTTGTAGTTCTTTGCAATTTTCATTACTGGCATTTATGGACAAGACTTTGAAATACTTTATCCCATTCTTATACACTGATTTGTGTCTATTCACTGGACAAGGAACTTTGGTCTCTAAGACAGATTTCTTTTTTCTGTTCCCAGTGCTAGGAGCT
This sequence comes from Numenius arquata, assembly GCF_964106895.1. Classification (NCBI taxonomy): domain Eukaryota; kingdom Metazoa; phylum Chordata; class Aves; order Charadriiformes; family Scolopacidae; genus Numenius; species Numenius arquata. The sequence goes on along the minus strand of NC_133580.1, from coordinate 38,611,548 downwards.
CACAAGTCAGATGTAGAGACGCTGAGCACTGAAGAACTGATGGATCTGTATGTAAGTACCTCTAGTCAGTGAGACTCATCTACATATAAAAGCTGTTTCAGAAGAAGGTACAGCTTGAAATGAAAATGGGAATAATTCTATGATAACCCTACGGTTTGATGAGCCTTTAGTGGCTAAAATAGCATGTCACTTTGCATTGATTAGCTTTCTGACAATGAAAACTAGATGCATCCTCTTTATGATCAACAGCGTAATTTACTTGCAGGCTGCTTGCTGACAGGTTTGTTTCTAACAGGTTTTGACTTTGCATAACTCAAGAACGTTTGCCCACTTAAGTAAATAGAGACTTCATTTTCACGGTACAGCAAACAGTTGAAATATGTGAATATTGCCATGTAATATAAATGGTGTCAAAAGTTAAATAATTTTCTATTCCTTATTTTTTGCTCCATCTCCAGAGCATCACTTCTTTTCTTTCCCATAGCCTAATACTAAAGTCTAAAGTCCAGTTAACAGTTAAGCAGTACTTTAATGCCAAACACTGATAATTTATCAATAAAGGCGGAGGGACAAAGATTTACCAAGGAGGCAGATGACTAGTGACCCCAAAGGACTGTGACAATGAAAAGGGAGGATTCTAAATTTTCAAGGACTTTTAGGAAAAGCTATTTTAGGTGGCCCCATGCAAGGAGAAATCAGGAAGCAGGAGGCATATATTACACTGCAACCTTTCGCAATACAACAGCCTAAGGGCAATGAGAAGATTTTCATACTGCTGAAGGTAAGCAGTCCATGAGTCCTACAGTAAAATATTCCATGTCAGGAAAAGGACCTCGATCTTCGACCTCTGCATGTTTCATATTCTTTCAAGTTAATATGAAGACAAAACATATGAAGATAAAGTTATGATGGGTGTTTAGCTGTAAACACAGGACTGTCTAGTCAAAAAAAAATTGTAGTTTTTACTGCCTTTCATTTACCTTTGTCTTCCTGCATGCAGTGTTACTGCTAGATAGGTTTTCATGCTAAATTCTGTTAATTGATTATTCAAATGGATATGTAATGAACATGGGGCCCACCCTAAAATTCCCATGGAAAATTATCCTTTCATTCTTAATTATTTAACTTATAGCAATCATTTTCTTAAGTGTGCTTTTAGGAACTGAAAACTTGACCAAAAGAAATATTTCTATTGATTTCACAAAACAGGAGACATGTTAACTTTTTTTTTAACATTGTCTTTACAGACTTGCCATGGTTGTATGGCAACCATATAGGCAAAAGATTCCCAAAGCACAGCCACTGTGAATATCTGGTTGCACATTTATAAAGGACATCATACAAGACAAGCGCTTTGTTGCTTCATCACCCTCTGAAAATCTCACTGTTTTGGAAACATTAACACTTCCAAAAAAAGAACAGTCCAAAACAAAGTATAATTCCAGTCCATATGCTGATAAAGTTTCCAAACGAGCTAATTTAGCATGATGGGAAAAGGCTTAGGAAAGTCAAACAGTAGGTCTGACCCTCATCTACACCAAGTCTCTTTTATGCTAATTTGAAATTGTAAAAGAAGCCTTTCTGACGTGCAAATTATATTTCCACCCATACAAAGATCACTTTACCTTTCCAGAAGAATACAAAGAAGCACTGGTAAATGAAAAACAGCCCAGCATTTGTATATGAAGTACAAATGTCACCTCACTTCTCAGTCAATGGGATGAAGCTTACAAATAATACTTTACTTTCGTAACAGGAAGCCCACATGTCTTTACATAATTGGTTGCATTTTGGTTATTATGTCATATATAGGGGTAGGACCCAACGTCCCATGTGCAAACACCAACTTGATTTCTTCAGTTACAGCAACTGCATTTTAAAAAACAGGTCTGGGGTCAGTATTACCCCTAGATCTCTGTGGTCAATACATCAGAACTGCAAGCCTGGTCACTCTAAAACACTTAATGGCATAATATCCTGGCAGCTACCAAAAGCAATATGCATGCGCTACATACCCCACCTAGAGCACGTGAAGATGCTCACTCTTGTTTAAATTTCACAAGGATTTCCTTAGTGTCTCCAGGTCTGCAAGATCTGTAAACTCCTCACAGAGCTCAGAAAGTACAGAGTGCCTTGGGTCAGGACACCTACCCAACACTGTCCTCCCCAACGCGTGGGATTAGCCCCTGCAGAGAAAACCTCTTGCAGGAGGCCCACCGCAGGGAGACTTGAGCTGCCCCATCCACATCGGGCTCCTTACGGTGCTGCCTTCTACCCCAGAGAGGTGGACAGGCTTTGCACGTGTCTATTGAGTCAACATTATGACAGGAAAAATTCACCCAATGCCAAGAACTCTAGCAAGACCGTATAACACTTCATTTGTGTGCTAAAAACTCAATAGGGATTTAAATAAATTAGATCCTTGTGCACAAGAGAAGGTTAACCCTTGCTGAATAAACATTTTTTATTAGTGGATCAGAATCAGACAGGATGTATTTGCTACAAAGCAGTTTCATTTGAATGAGAACTAAAAGACTGGCATACCGTGCCTTCTTGTTTCTTCTTCATAATTTGTTTCTTTTTTGTGTGTGTTTTATGGGTGTTCCACCAGGATCTTCTTTTTCCTCTGTGTCGCAAAAACAAAGATAACTTCTAAAAACAGAAGAAATTAATCATGTTTCAAAACACTCGAAGTCAAGGCTCTCACTCTGGTTTGACTTGAAACAGAGAAAACACATTACAAAGTACAGCAAAAGTTTGCCAAGTCTTTTTAATGACCCAGAAACTGATTATGATGTACTGAATTCTGCAAGTTAGTAAATCTGCCCACATACACGATAGCAAAACAAAACATTAGGACTCTGTCACCAATGGGATTTTCTGTTCAAAATTACATGGAACCAGTAGCATAGTGACCCCCCAGGGAAATGTCTTGGTGGTTAACAGGATGAAACCAACAGGCACGTGAAGATACTACTTACAGACACCAGCAGATGCTTCTTCAGTGGAACATTGCTGCCAGTTGTGCTGCAGAGGAGTCACCCTGACCCTCAAAGAGCCTTGGTGAGACTGGAGGGCTGAAGTCACGTCTCCATCCTGGTGTTTGTACCTGCTGCCTCCTCTTGCCTGTGTACTCTCATCAGTGTCCTTCCATATGAAAATAATTGTGTTTATACTTCTTTACGGAACAACGGAGGACAAAGCCACAAAAATTGCTCTCAGATGTATCATCTCTTTTTTCATTAGCACAAGGCATAATTAGGACCTGACCCAAAGCCATCTCAAGCTGGCTGACATCTATCCATTCACTCACTGGGCTTTTGACCAGCATATGTCCCACTGTAAAATGAAACACAGCACAATTATTTTCACACACAAGTACACTGACAAGAGCTCACCACCATTTTAAAGACAGGCATGCTATGACTATCAAAGCCAAGGGGTCTTAACCATAAGGAATGACTGAATTTTTATACACAAATAGGAGGTTGGAAAATGAAATTACAGTTGCTACAGAAAATCCATCTTTGTTTTCCAAGTTGTTCTTGCTTTCATACTCAGTAAGCACCACCACTTGGGACCAGCTCTGTCCTTGGGTGGATACACGATTCGTTGTGTTATTTCTGCAGCCTCTATGTGTCTTCTTGACAAATTTCTGTCCGAATTGTACTCCTTTCCTAAAGAAATGTGCTTGTAAGTCAATCAGGGTTTACAAATATTTCACCAAGTTAAGTCCAAGTGGGTGAAAGGCAGTTTTATTTTCCTGCTACAAATTTTCCAATCACACCTATTTTTATGTTAGCAAGGGAAATCTCCATGATTTAATAACTACAAGCCATTTAACAAACATGAATTCAAACAAGCACTTGTAAGGAACAAAAACAAATGCTTCACTCTGAAAGGTATGTTTTCCTTTTAAACACTTCTTCCGTTAGAATAGAAACATAAATTTAACTGATTTCTACTTTTTCTTTTTTTTTTTTAAAGTTATTCCCCCCCTCCCATCCCAGATGGCTAGATGTTGACTCAGTGCAAGAAACTTGTGAGGTTATACAAACACGAACCTAGTTTGACAATCCGTTATAACTTGGCTAATGCCCCTCTGTCACCAATAATCAAGGCTCTGCTAACACTTTCATTCCTTTCTTTCTTATTTTTGCTGAGTACATGGCACTCTTCTCAGCTGAATCACCAGGATTTCTTTTCTTTTCTTTCAAGAGGGCCCTTTCTTTTAAAGCCTCTTAAGGGAAAAATATTTATTTCCCTTGAAATGAAGCCTTGAAGGGGTTTTCTTCTTGCAGGTGAATTTCCAGAAATGTTCATTTTCAGAGGGGTTTGAGGCATAGTTTTCTCTCTGCTCACCCCTTTTCAAATGGCAGCACTGCACAGAGGAACAGTGCCCACTTGCAGCACCAAACCCTGTATGTCTGCGCCCTCCAGCACTACTTGATCGAAAATCAAAAACTGAGATTTGATCTTAACAGAGATGCCAAAGTCCTGACTCCGCCCCATACAAAGTTCCTCAACTCTGGTGGAAAACCTCCAAACAGAACAATCCTGCTGATTCAGATTTCTTTATCAGTTCCTTTATGGGGGCCTGAAATGCCAGTTTTAAAGGGATGTTGAGGGTTTTTTGCTTGGTGGGGCGCGCAGCGTCAGCCTGTAAGCTCATTTTCTCCAACTACCCAAATTCAGACTCTCCTAGAGGAAGCCTGGCGATCCCACTTGGACATGGCACAGCAAACCAACAGTCCAGCCATTGACTGACAAGCTTGCATGGACCTCTGCGGAAAAAACATAACTCCACCTTGGCTTGTCAGTACAGGTGTCTCCAAAGAGGCTTCAGCATGGCCACAGGCTCTGCTCCTGCCCTGCTCCCGTGCAGGATGCAGCTGTGGCTATGTGAAGGATGGGTCTCCCAGGGACTGGCACCCCAGCACCCACCTTGGCAAAGGAACCCACCGGGCCACTGACCAGGCACACAAATCACATGCAGTGCTTGGGAGGGGGGAAGTGTGCCCTGCTTCTGCCAGCCAACACTTATCCCCTTGACTGGTCTCCAAAGCATGTCAGACCCATGCATCTATGAGTGTGCTGCACCACATGCTGAGCAGAGGTAAGTAAATCTTGGCACGTTTGTATTTCCCTGCAGAGCATCGCTACTGCAGGCGGGAGCACCTCTCGGGCTGGGCGACACGTAACAAATAGGGCCCTCCGACTTCTCCCCGTTGGGGTTTCTTTGATGAAGCAAAGCAAGACTGAATAAATAAACTTGTCTTACCCAGCCTCTGTGGGAATCCAAACATTTCTGAAGATTTTTGTCATCTGGAGTTGAATACAGAAGTGAGGGTAACATTTTGAAAAGATCCTGAGGGAGTAAGCTTTATTTAAAAGAGAAGTGACTTAGGGGCTCTGGAACTTATTCCTGCCAAAGCCCTCAGATGCAGGGTCTTAAAATCCTCACGTGCTCTCTGAGATTGGGGATTTAGGAGTTTAAAAGGGGTGTCTAAGGTCTTAATCCAGCCAGTAACCTTTAAACTTGTCAGACTTGCAAAGGCTTTGAAACTTCGTTCCTGTCCCCCTCATGGGAAAGACAACCCACCCAAACGCAATAATATTAAGGTAAAAATGTCTCTAAAACACAACCGCTCACGTGAAGCCTTTTCCATCCCCTTTGTCATCGCTGCCAGTAGAAGGCACAGCCCCATGGAGGACCCACTATGGCGTGAGGTTGCTCTGGGCAGGGCGTAATAGCAGTGGAGTGGAGCTGACAGGATCGGTGGTCTCCTCACAGAGACCAGTGCCACCAGCAATCATATGGCAGGCAGAGGTCAGCACACCAGTGGGGCTGGGGACCACACTCTACAGGGCTGCCAGCAGGACAGGACAGGGCAGTATCCACAGCATGCTCCTACCTGCCGGGATGAGGATAGGGACAGCAAGCTCATCTCCCACCACAAAATAACCAACAAAAGACCTACCTGCCGAAGCAACGCTAGCGTGTCTGCCTCACCCCTGGGCACCAGGGAGCAGGAGAGGGGCCCATCTTTCAACAGCAGAAGCATCTTAAAGCACTCACAGAGCCAAGGAGTCGGGGAGCCAGGAGACATGTGGAGGGAGCCAGCGGAGAGCGCAGCATCCAATTCAGCAAATCCTTTAAGCGTGTGTTTAAATGCTTTACTAAATCAGGACCACAGGACACCTGCACAGCAGGTATCCCCGATCCTGGGATACCTGCTAGTATCTCATGAAGGGACGAGGGGGTGGTTCAGACCCCTGCAAAAACAGGCGATGGCATGCAAAGACAGCACAGGGATGCAGGCAGAGCCTGCAGTCCTCTATAGCAGAGACGACCTTCATCCAGAAGGATGTTCCTCGGAGCAGTTCACTTCTCCAGGCAGTCACATTGAGTTATTACCATACAGTATCTTTTTTCTCTTTTCTCTTTTGCCATGGGGTTTTTCATTTTTTTGTTGTGGGGTTTTTTCACCCCCCTAATGTTGTTTATTTCAAGTTTCTCATCTCCACTCTTGACAGCGGAAAAAGCCGTATCCTACATATGTTCTGCAGATTATTGGACCCACCTCCCCCTCTGAGTGTTTCAACAACAATCAGTTGTTTTCTGTGCTGCGAGAGGGATTACAGCCCTGTGGTATCTTTCCGCATTCTTTAAAATCTTCTCTTCTCTCTGGGGAAGAATCTGTTTCTGATGTTAATGTGGTGCTACGTGTTTGTAAAGCGTTCTGATCCTGCCTGCTGTCACCACAACATGGTGATGAATTAAGAGTTTAATTTCAGTTTAATTTGCACATGCAGATTAACAAAGGCAGAGGACGGGGCATGGAAGGACAACAGCAACTCTAATATCTCTGCCTCACTCATCTCACTCGTGAATCTCTGAGGACTGCAATTGCTTCGTCTTAGTGTTGATACTCAAAAAACAAGAAACTTGAATATTTAATAGAGTCAATATTATTTTGACTCAGGTATTATAGAGGGAGAGTGTTTAATAAAGACCCCTTGGCAACAGAGTTAACACAAATCATTCTCATTTGTTTTAAGTTTCTCCTTTCCTAGGGCTGCAAGAAGGCACAATGTGCTGCTTTTTTGAAGTATGCCCTTAACCCCACTGAGCCGAGGGGTGATGGATAAGCAACTATTCCAGCACTCCGAGTGGCTGGAAACAGAGGTGTTAGCAGGCTCTCACAGTGAAGGCGTGAACACTCTCAATGCGCTCTGAAGGTGATGATCCCATTGCTGCTGAAGGCATGATGGTCTTCAGCCCCACAGCCCACGGAGGAGCTGTGCAGGACACAGTACCTCCAGCCACGGTCATGCTCATTCTTGCTGTATGGAGAGTTGCCCTTACAGACCATCTTGGCACAACCTTTGCAGAGGCTCTCTGAGTCACTGTGGGGACTCTGCACCTCTAAGGCACCCATTTCTCAGCCCCTTAGAAGAAAGAGACATGGGTCAGAATATGTTATAAGGAAAAGGATTGGAGCAGGAACCCCTCAGATCTTGGCAAGACAGTTTAAATTGACTGAAGTGTTAAAAATGGAGGACCCACATTTTGGCTGTAACGTATAAAAATTGTGCTGGGCACCAGGAACTTTTCAAAGAGTGCTAATTTATAGATGCTTTTCTAAGGAGGACAAGTGAGTATATTACTTTTCCTTTAAAGTGCAGCTGCAATAGCAAACCACACACACTCTGTAGGTTTTATAACCTTGCTAATTTTCCCTAAGTCTTGGGAGCTATTGGTGGTAAGTATAAAGGTATTTTGTTTCAACCTAAGAAGGAAAAGAAAACTGAAAACAAAAGAATTTGTATTCAGAGTAGAGCTAACAGCTAAACTAAAGAGATACCGACTCTGATCTCCACCAAACAGCCAGTGATGCCAGTGAGACTGGTTTATACCACTTACTCTTGATTCAACTGAAGACAGTGGGGTTTTATTTTTATTCCTGTTCATATCAATGGAAAAACTGGACACAGAAAGCATGCAGGGACAAAATGACAACCTAAAGGAAGTGCTGGATGAATCAGTAACCCTTTTGGATACACGCAGAAAATCTGCAGCCATGAGTAGAGAGATCCTGGGAGCATTGCACTGGATGAGGTACCTGTGTGAAGAGGAATCAACTCCCAGCTCTGCAACATGTTTTCTTGCTTTCAGGTTCCCATTTGTAAAACAGGCAGCTATAAAACCAGTTGGGATGTGCAAGAGGCTCAGATACTGCAGTAAGGAGGACTATGTAAGTGCTGAGACTGAAATCCTCATCTTCCAATCCCATCACCATCCAAAGCACCAACCAGACACTTTATGTCTGCTTTTAAGGCTTTGAATTTTGCTTTTATCCCATAGGAGAAGGGACCCAAATTTTTTTGTGGCATCATGTCAGAATAGCTCAGCATCAGGGTACCAGCCTACAGTGGAGAAGGCCTGAGTTTATCTTTCCATTTTACCACCTTTAGGGGAAAACTTTTGATGCAAGTCAGGAAGAACAAAGGTTTGACTGCAGGTTTGCCTAACCACCTGTGCAGAAGGGGTGGAAACAACTTTCTCTGAAACTAAAACATTTTCTGGGGACATAAAATGAAGATCCTCTACCCAAACTCTAACCGCAGTCCAAATTTTTAAACAAAATATTTTAGCCATGTCTTAATTTGAGGGGGGGTGAGGTGGCACGCTGCACAGAAAGGTTATTTGCCTATAACAGCCCAAAAATGAAACTGAAGATTTTTCTCTCTCCCAGTTCTCTGGACTTTCATCTTTGCTCGATGGTCTATGGGAAAAAATTCACCGTCAAACCCCTACAGACGTCCAAAATGCTGCTTACGTTCCAAAATCACTAGGAGAGCTCACATAATAAAATATTTGTTGGAAAGGCACCAGGGCATATTAAGTATGGAGAAGCGGCCTTAACTCTCACTTTCCATACTTTCACGAGCCTGAGTCAGGACTGTAATGTTATTTGAACTACACCTATATTTTGGATTTAACTTAAAGCATTTCTTCACCCATCCAACACCTTTTTATTTACTCCCATATGTTATCCCACATTATCTCTTTAGTTACATTATTTTAGCTGCACTTAGCATGTGGGTGATACTGCCAATTCGCTACCTAGTCATAAAAATATGTATCCTTTTATTGTCATTGGAGTTTTCCAAAATATGCACTAATTCTACAATTGCAAGATATATTTCACCAGCTGAAGAGTACATTATTAAGCATTTCACTACCGTAATAAAAATGAAGATGTATGAACAGGAAAGCACAGATTTTTTTAACCTATTCTCATTTTTACAAATTATTCTAATTTTCATTTGCTTCTGATTCTATATATATCCTGATTAACAAATGTCACATGAGAGACTTTAAACTAAATGGTCTGGAAATGGGAAAAGGAGTTAAATAAGTTCATAATGGCACACAGAGATCTGCCAAAAGTTTTTAAACTGTTCCCGACCAACCTATAAAAATACATGGCTAGCTATACTCACCAGCAGAAAGGCAATGATATCATCAGCTTGTTAATATATCTTTCATTTTAAGGCCACCAGCGGTCAAGCAGAAGATTCAGACTGTTGGGTTTGTTCCATAAATAGTTATTAGCCACAGCACCAAGCAGAGCGAGGGAAGAATGTTAATATCCAGGAATGAGTTTGTGTTGCAATGAAAGAGCAGCAACAGAAATGAAGGCTACACACTCTTTTGTCCTTACACTGAGAGATCAACCTCTGGCTTGCAGGGAAAGCACCATGCGTGAAATCTGAGTCCTGGTGAAGTTCTCAAGACTTTCCTGCTTTCTACCTGGTCTTGCTGCTCTGAGCCCCAGACTTTTCAGGTGAGTTTATTATAAGAATTCAGCATTAAAAAAAAAAAAAAAGTTAAAAATATGCATGATGAAAGTTGAGAGAGCTGTCTGGAAGTTATATAGTCATTTACTGAATTCACAGAAACTTCTACAAATGAAAACTTGATATTTTGGAGTTAGTCAACACAGCCCATGATTGACGGTGGGTACTTCCTTTCTTAGACACTGAACATGAAAGGCTTTCTGAACTTCTATATATTTTCTCCTTCTGAAACCAAGTGCTGCTGTAGCACACGTGAAGTAAGTCTCCTAATCTACAGCATTCATGTTATATTCAAAAAAGACCAGTTGATAAAAGAGGACCACATAACACTAAGTGAGATGGCAAGTAACGAATTTGCTGAACTATTTCACAGAGAACAAGATTTTCTGTGTCTCACTGCTGAATTTTCAATCACAATTAACTTATTTAATTGAACTGGTGAATAATAGGCAAAAGTAAACCACATCAGCTCCTTTGATTCACTATAGGTTGTAAAGAAAACTCACTCTTTGCTCCAGCCCTATGAAAAGTGACAGTGAGACTGAGCCGCACCAGCTGAATTAACCAAAGTAAAACTAAGAAGCAAGTATCTTGCAGTGATAGAGTTTAAAGTGGGGCTTTTTTCAAAATAATTTGCAAAGATATAAGACAATTGTTACTGCTCTTAAAAAAATGTGACTCCAGTCTGCCAACTCAGTTCTGCTGAACAGTAACAAAAAGGACGGGATCTTCTAGCTCGCAGCAGCTAACTTCAGGAGCTTATTTCAGCTCTAATGCACCTTTCCGAGTACATACTGTGCACTGGAGTATGTATCAGTGAAACCATCCACAGTAGTACCCAGCAGCCCTACTTCCAAACAAGGAAACAAAAAGGACAATCAGCAGGGCTTATCTGCTCCTTCAACCAGAGATACATGCCTCACGGTTCACAGGGAAAAAAGCCCAAACAATACACAGCAAACATAATTCTGCTCCCAAGAGAGTGTTGCTCCAGCAGCACCATCGTCTCCAGGCTCCAGGAGGTCCCTTGCCAAAAGCAGAGCAAAATCTTGTCCCCCAGTCTGTCACCTAGGCACAGTTTTGTGAAGTCATGCACACCAAAGATTGGTGACCAAAGTCACGCACACTAAGAAAGATTGCGCAGAAAGTCAAACTGCACTTTTCTGACACACTATGTAGGAATACATAGCAGTAACAGAAAAATCTATGCATGCCTCCTTAATCTGCAAACAAAAACAGTACAGATCTTTGTTACCAGTTCAAACCTGCACCCTTTTATGTACATCATCTTCATCCATGCAGAGAAAGTTCAGCAATTATCCTTGAGTGAGGAAAAACATACGGTTCACACGCATTCCTTAAACACAATGAGAAACAGTGCTCTGCAGTGGTTACTGCACTAGGACTCAGCTGAATCAAAATCCATATTTGACTTTCCTATGGCATCTTGACTACCCAATTTCTCCCTCACTTCTGAAAACAGAGGATACGAATACCAACTATACATTGAAATGTATAGGAACTGAGCGTTACATTGAAATATATAGGAGCTGGGTGTTACCACTATGTGTGTGCAGAATGCAAATCTCAAATGCTATTAATTCCATGATTCTAACCACATATCTGCATGAACACTGACTTCCATTAACATGGTGGGGAATTATATTCAGTGTCAGGGTGTAAGAATCTTGCAAGAACCATAAATTACTGTAACCTATAGGTCATGCCAAAAGAGAAGAATTCTAAATTATAATTCTTCGATTCTTCTTACTGCAACTAACATCCAACATTGCTTGCCAGTTGTTTCACAGCATGACATTTCTCAAAATGAAAGCTATACCATAAAAGTCTGGTCAGGTGCAGTTGTTGGCATAAAATATCCTGTCTGAGAACTACCTATTAGATCTTGCAATATGCTTTGATTATGTATCTAACTCTATACTAATCTATTTAATGAATAAGCAAAAAAATTAACATATTGCATAGTATGTTTAGTGTCAGTAGTCACATAATTTCCGATAGCTCTGCTCCACAAATGTTACAATCCAGATCTGAATGTTCCTTCAAGACAAGGTCAGCTGATGAAATACCTCCTCTAGGAAGAAAGTGGATAATGCCGTCTTTCATCTGCTTCTGAAACTCCAGTCACCTTCTAGCTTGCATGGCACAAGAAAATACTTCTGAGAAAGGTTGCTGTAATATAAGAAATGAACCCTGGGAGTCTTGGAATTGTTTAAAAGCAAAATAAAAATGTAGATATCAAATTCCTCAAAGCCACAGACTTCAGCTTAGGGCTGGTCAAAAGCCCACTAAAATTAATATGAATTTACTGATTTGCTTTAAGATCTGTCTTTCATAACCATTGTGCATGTAATATGAGCACAACCACATTTTTGATTCAGTGGGATATACCCCATTTCTCTTACTAGTTCCAGGAAAGGATCACAGCTATTACCTGATGAATATGCTGCACTCAGCTGTGATTTATTGTCACTCCACTTCTGCTGCCTTGTGGAATGTGCAGAGAAGCTGGTTTCTGTGTTGAGGAGAACAATTCAAAATTAGTAGGGAATATAAGTTAAACAACTATTATTAAATTCAATGTATATTCACAAAGCTATTGTTTCTATCTAGTCCCTTGAATATTGTGGTTCAGTAGACACCCCTAACATGTCATCAGTCTGCTTTTTCAGCAATCCAAACAGAAGACTTCACCACTGGTGTAACTGGGTACATGTCACATAATTGTTCTGGGACAGTGTACTCTGTAGATTTAGCATATGACTCTGAACATGTTACTGGGTTATTACCAAAAAATACCAAAAAAATTAATCACCATGACAGACACAGAGCAGTACTATTCACTCTCTCTGAACTGAGACATCAAATAGGCCCATTGCTAATTAGGATGATGACAGCAGGAATTAAATTTAAAAGCTTCTGTTTATTCCCCATTTCTTAAAATTATTCCTCTCTGCCCCATCCTTTTCCTTTTCACAAATCTGGTAGTAAAACATTAGGTGGCCTGTTCAGCGATTCTGCTAAACAGTTTCTTCTTAACAGACACATAATAATGATGATAACCAAGGGAGAAGAAAGGGGTCATTAAGGTATTAGAAGATGAACACACGCCGTTCGAGCACACCCAGCATTTATCTAGCTTTAGCTGGCTTTCCTAAGCCAGGAATACCAAATGATACAGAGCAGACAATGTAAATCATCAGTGATGTAATACTGACCTGTGCAATACCTTGGAAGGGCTTCAGCATACATTAACATTTTCTTTATAAAACCCCACATTGTCCTATCCTGACATATGAAAGCCTGCTTACTTTCTTCATGGTTTTCCAGAATGCATTAACCCTCTGAATTTCTTAACACTACATAGCCCTTCATGTCTCTGAAACGATGCACCGATATTTTCCTGAATGTGGATGTGCAGCAAGCAGGTTTTGACTCACAGAGGATGGGACTGAATACTAAAGAAATTTGGGATTTTTTTTAAGTTCTATTTTTTTAAACAACTTATAAGAAGCTTCCACCTATACTACTAGTGAATTCTTGCTAGTGTTAGTAAAATAAAAACGTAAAAAAACATAAAAAGAACAAAAAAATGTGCTTCCAGAGTGATATGTCATGGGAATTTCGTAAAACCTTGTGTAAGAAACACACCTATCAGCATATAAAATTACTCTGCATGATTTTTATTTGGCTTACCAAAAGAAGCCTGAAGATGACCAGGAACTTGACACGTCCGTACCTGGAAGCTGCAGACACAGAGACCAAGCAGTGCGGGAGAGCTGGCTGGGAGATCTGAACGCCCAAGGAGAGCAGACGTGGGCAGCGCGGCCCTCAAAACCAGATGGTATCAAGAGGCAATGAGCAAATCCAGAGGAATAGCTGAGGTGAACCTCTTTCCAGAGATAACCCTTTGCCTGTCTCGTTGAGTAGATTAATGAGCTGATAGGTGGTGATGATTAATTTTTTTAAAAAAGGCTTTATTGGGGAAAATATGGAATGTTAATTTCTTTCCTGTTTTCTGAAGTTTGAGGTTTGTGTCTTTTTCAAGTCATGCTTTGAAATGCTCTTTTATCAAAAGCAGTTATGCTTGGGTTTTTTTAGACAAAACATTTTGATAACATGCTTTGAATATGTTTCAATAAGCATTTCAGAACAAACTATCACTGACATATTCAGGAGGTGAAGTGTTGGAAAAGCCCTGCTTTTCCCACAAGTATTGTTTTGCTCTGAAAGAAGCCCATGCTGGAATGAAAACATATTTCTTATTAAGCTTCAGAACACTCATCTGATAATTCGGGGGGTTCACTATTATTTGAGATGGTGATTCATTAGCAGAAGAAAGGGAATCCCACAGAAAAAAAAGTGTTCATGAGTGTCAGAGGTAACTTGCAGCAGTGACTTTCTTACCTTGGTTAAATGGTCACTGAAGGAAGTCAAAGCAGAAAAGTGACCTCTTCAAGTCTTTTTGACGAAAGACAGCACCTGTGTAGGAATAAATGGCTTCTTAGCATACATAGTGTATCTTCTTCTTAGAATAGGGAGCTTTTCCCCATTTCTCCTCATGTTTGAAAATGGCCTTTTTGACCTGCCTACATTTTGCACCTTTGTTTTACTTTCCTTCAGTGGCTGGGTAAAAAAAGAGTTACAAGCTAGCTGCATTTATAATTTCATTGATGTTATTTTTACAAGTCAATATTGAATTAACTGCAGCCTGACAAAAAGACGTAACAGGAGAAAAAGAATTTCTCTGCCTTAAGTTAACTTAATATACAATTAAAACAATATAGTGAGAAAGAAATGGTGCTTTACAATGAAAACATTCAACCAGTTAAAATAACAATGCATAAATTTCTGCATGAAAACCTTCACAGGTAATCTTAGACCCAAGCTATGAGTACAGGGCAGATAAGTGAGAATATCCACCACCAGGACATTAATAAACAAGGGAAGTTCAGTTTTAAAAGAGCCACAAGAAGGAAAACATAAATAGGTCTTAATACTTCTCATAGCAATGAAACAGCCACTTAAATGGAAAATGAAAATTTAAAAAACAAATGGAGTGTAACTTTGATTAAGGATTTGTTTTTTAAAGGCATTCATCTACATTATACGACTGGTAGACTTCAGTCCCTGCAGTGCAACATGTTCATATTCAAGCTCAGATTTTAGGGAGTACATGATGTTTTGATTGGAAACTGGATATAAGGAGACTCCTTCAAACAATAACCAAAATAAAGACATTGACATGAGGAATTCGTCTGTGGTTTCACATGCAGCCCAGGCAGTCTGGCAGCTCGCTGACCAAGGCAGGGCTGCTGCTTTCCTCCCCCCAGATTTCCCAGTCTTGCCCCAGCCCCAGTCTTGTCCCCATCACAGGCTGCCCTGCTGCTCCTTCCTGCCACTGCCATGACTCTCCAGAAGGCAGAAACCAATGCAAGATTTCTACTTAGGTTTTTGGTTGGTGGGTTTTTTATTTTTCTTTTGCCTATTTTTGGGCTATTTTAGTGAGTTAAATCTGCTAAGAGAGAGGTCCAGCAAGTACCAGAGGCAACACAAGGGGAGAACTGGGAGCACACATCATGGAGGAGGCGCTGGAGAAGGTGCTCCTGCTTCCTAGGTCGACACCAAGCTCTGTTCACTGAGGTCAACAGGGAGGTTCTCACTGACTCCAACAGCTGCTTGTTGGTCCCACATTTGCGGGGAGGAGGACAGGTTGGTATGTGAGGCCTGTCTTCATTCTACATGTACCAGTCCACACCTACATAGGTAACTGTACCTGGCAGCCAGTCTCCTCTTTGGTGATACACTGTACGCCTCCGTTGGGGAGCAATGGAGCTTGTACCAAATTTGTCGTAAGGAATAATCTATGGAAAGTCACAACGAGCCTCATATCCTCCTTCTGCCCACAATGGTATTTAACTAGATGACTGATCCTATGAGTCTTTTGGCTCGTTCCCTGGTTGCCCATACGGCCAGGTAAAGACTTTGAGATGTATTAGGAGTTTGGCTGCTTCAATTTAGGCCAGAGCAGCCATGCCAAAACCAGACCCATCCTTCATTTCATGGAGAATTTCAAGCTGCAGAAGGTTAATTACGGACAGCAGTAAGGTGAGAATGAACAGCGGTGGCACCCGTCAAACCATGAGCTGCACTAGATTTATAAACAGGTTCTGTACTCAATTAATGCTCTTGCTTTTGGCACGCAGAACAAGTTTGCTCAAGAGCAGAAAAAGACTGTGTAACACAAAGCTGCACACTGCAGCGCATTATTCATTTTTTTCACATCGAACCGAGGACTAATTAGTTATGTTAGTTTAGATCTAATAGCACATTTGTTATAATGGCTGCTTCTTTCCTAAATGTTTTATATAAAGCTCACAAGTTTGATATCATGGTATGCCAAAAAAAAGTGAGAAATGCTTTCCCTGCTCTTGAGAAATCTTGGTCTAATCAGGTTGTTCATTTTTCTGCCTAGATGCTGATCTGGAAAGACTTTCTCTTGGTTAGAATAAAAGATACCAGAAATATCCATTCTTCTGGTTTTGAAAGTGCTCAGGGACGAATCTGTTCTAACCACTGATTCGTAACATTAAAGTAGCAGGGACTGTACTTCAGTCAGATGTTTCATAGTTACTTGTAAAGCTGAGGATACTAAAGAACATACAAATGTGCCCATTGGTTTAAATAATCATTGGGCTGGTGAGGGGAAACCTCTACCAAAATAATGATATATATTAATTACATCAGTGATTACATAGTATAGACCCCAATGTTCAAGGTCTCTTTTCCTTATTTTGCTTTGTACAGTATTTACACCACCAAGACGGTAACTAACAAAACCAGCTTCCATTCCTGCTTGCTCTTTCAAAGATTTATAAAAATATTTTCTGCTTGTAAGAAAATGCCTGCCTGTGGCAGCCTTCCGCCCCAGCCTTCATAGCTCCCTGCAGTCAGGGAGGGCAAAGATATGACAACGAATATATAGCATATGCCTGTCCCAAAGCTTCTGGGCGGCCACATTTACCAACACCAGCAGTCAACTCTAATAACAGATTTGTCCGAAGACTTCCAGTAACGTGCTGGTGTTATTACAGAAAGACAACACACCCACCACGCTTGACAAACACTAATATAAACTTCACACACACCCACCCCACAAGCCCCTCTTTGCATATGGCTATGAAAAGCCTAGAGGGGACAAAGTGCTTCAGGCACAGAAAGAGCCTGGCTGAGCCGAGAAGAGACACACTAGCTGCCATTTAACTGCTCAACGTCCCAAGCCCTTCTTCAAAATCACATTGCTGATGTTATCTGAGTATACCTGGGGTATAAGGAGCAGGCATGGCTCCTGCATCCAACACAAATTTACAGCTGAGTAGGTCAAAAACCAACCAAATGAAATTAGTGGTTGGCAGCTTTTAAGAAGTGAGTGAAAGGCTCTTTGAGAAAGAGAAAGGAGGCACAAACACCCACCATAATGATTGAGGCCAAGGGAAAAAAAGAAGCCTGCAACTGAGTCTCTGTGCTCTGTTTAAGTGTCCTAAAGCCCTCCTTCATGCATGGACTGCAATCGAGAACTGTCTCCCCATGTGCACCCATGTTTTCCTATCCGAATGTCCTAGACACTTGGTACAGAGTCATACACACTTGTGACAAACCTTGCCTCCCCTCCCCTTCAATGCAATGTGATTTATTTTATGTGAAGTGGCACAGCTTCAGAAGAAGGGGGCTGCGAGTCACCCTCCCCACACTGTACCTCGGCACCCCCTTTCCCCTACGGCTACAGCTCTGCTTGGCTTCGAGGCACATTGCTTTCCTTCCTGAAAGAAAAATGATCCTGTGAACATGCAACATGATAGGCATGCTTAAAAACACCTCCTAGACTGCATGCCCCAGGGACAAACACCTTGTCTGGATACTGCAGGGGACAAGACATGGAGAGGTGCTAAACAGCCCGCTCAGCAGTGCACAGCAGAAGAGCTTCATGGTCTGAGCTGCAGCCCAGCTCCTGGTGCCACGGAGGTGCAGGAACCCAAGCAGGCGTCTTGAGTCCCTGACTTTGGCCTCAAGCACTGACATTAGGTTCTGGGCCTTTAAAACCAGTATTTTGGAACATAAAAATAACAGATAGATTTTTTTTTATCAAGATATAAATTTTCCTTAGAAGGGTTACTTTGTTCTTTTATTATCTGTACATGAACTATGCGGGGCATTTGTTTAGGATCTGTAAAAATCTGTTTCCCATAAGCAGCTTGGCATTCTGTCTTTATTAGCTACAACATTCATAGAGAAAACATTGTACTATCAAAAAGAATCATTATTACTTTAACTTTATCACACTGGGTGATTACAACTGAGATAATTAGAGGCTAATTTGAGAGGAACTGAAGGGAAAGCGGAATCAGAGCTAGAAGTTAATCAAAGTGTGCTCATATTTAAATCAGGAGCTCACAGAGATTGATTTCTAGCCAATTTTTGTGACTCAAACAGCTCTCCTTGAAAGACATAAGAAGGAAAAAAAAGTACAGAAAGAGATGGAGGAGAGAGGACCAGTGAGCACAGCATGGGGAAAAGCACAACTGACCTCTTGGGCTGGAGTCACCTTCCACGTGTGCAAGGCTCCCGGCTCAGACGACACACTGCTGTTCTCTCCCTCCCAAAAGCCGAGCACGAGCCCAGCTCCTGGACAAGCAGCCCCTGAGCAGATCCACACAGAACATGTTGAAATGGGCTTCACCCACCAGTGCTTCCAGGTGGAAGCCAGTAGCAGAGCTGTCCATGGAGGAGCTGGAGGGGAGACCCTGCCCTTAGCTGTGGAGATAGGTTGGAGCCAAAGCAGCAGGGCAGGCAGATGATAATCCTGCCAGTGGGAAAGTATAAAAAACAACAACAATAACAACAAAAAGAAAATACAGCTCTAGCTCTGATATTAGGGGAAGGTGATAACTCTGGGGCACTGAAGGGGCCATCTGTATCAGAGCAATGGCTGCTGGAGGGCTGATTACATCCTGCAAGTTCTTTCCAGTGTTGGCAGCATGGGAGAGAGCAGGGGAAACCTCTTCCAAGCTCCCTCACCGAGTATGTCCAGAGAGCAGGCTGCCTTACCGACATCCTGAAGCAAACTCACCACCACCACTCTAGGGAGAAATAGAGAGACGTTAGCCCACACCACACTAGCCAGCTGTGTTGCTTCCAGCATCCTTGGCAACTCAAACATCCCCTCATAGCTCAGTGGTATGGCATATACGTGTACCCCTTTGCTGACCCCAGCATAACCCATGACATCCAGCCATGGCAGCTCCTGAAGCTTGTCTGTGCCCCTGTGAGAACACAGCAGGGACTAACCCTCTGGCCTTCTTGCTTGCTCTTGAACAGACCCCTTAGAAAAGCTTGTGGCTGATCTTTTCAGAGGAGTACCCCTGCCTCTGCGGGGACTTTCTGAGGAGACGAGGGCTCTGCAGGCACAGGTGGCACAGCAGAAACCAGCACAAGCTGAGCTGGGCTTCATAGGGAATGGGGGATGCGGGACCATCTTTTCTGCATGACTGTGCATTAGGAAATGTTTGGTAGTATATTTTTTCCCAACATGGTCCTCTCAGAAAATCCTTATAATGGGTTGTTTGCTTTGCCAGAATACCATATAATGGGTCAGCGCGTGAAATAAGCTATTACCAATAAAAGCACTCTTATGACAGGAGAAGGGAAGTTTATGGTAGGGCTTTGGCTTGTACGGCAGTGCGGCTAACAGAAGAATTACAATGGAAAAAACCCTGTTTGCTACACCTGACAAGTGAATAAGGCAGCTCTTGGCTTCTGTCTGCTTCCTCTGGCAGTATTTCAAAGGGTTTGGGTCTGGAGTATTGGTGTCCCGGATAAGGGAGGGTGCTCTGCACCCTGCTGTCCGTCATCCCAGACCTTGCCATGGGACCAGCACTCCCATCACAGACACTTTGCGTATTCTCCCAATTACTGACCAAAGCTCACCGAAACACAGATTGTGTTTGTTTCCATTGTGAGGAGATTCAGCAGATAAGACTTCAACAAGGTGGGAACCATGGACTCTTTCCTTCCAGACCCAAGCCCCAGGAATCTCCTTTCTCCAGAAGAAAGCCCTCCTGTGCTCGCCTGCTGTCTACAGGTGAGGCAGGATTTTGCTGACTGCTTGACTTGCCTAAAGACAAAAAGAGTGAGGGGACGAACTGAGACACAAGTGCTAGACACACTAACATCTGGCAACTGCCCCATCTCTGCTTCCTTGCTTCCTGCTTAATAGGCCCTTTAGGGAAGTTTATTGCTGATCTATGCTAGAAAATTACTCATATAATTGAAACATCAGTGTAATATTGTTTGCCCGGTATAACTTTTTCTTTGGGAATTTCTGGATGCAATTATCCCTTGTGACTAATAAAAACAACAGCTTAATTGCAAATATATGGTTAGAAAAGTCATTTTATGTTTAAACATAAAATGCCTGTTGTCTCAGCGTTACAGATCAAATGGACTGTCCTTCCTGGGAGCAGCCAAGGGAATTTTAGGAGCAGAAACAGGGTAGCAATGACAGGAGCTGATAATCCTTTCCTCAGGAATTTTGCTGAGTAAGCATTCCAGAGCTGACCTACCATTACCTTTCCGAGATGCTCCTAAGAAAGCCTCAGATTCATCCGAACCCCGAGGGACTAGCAATGCAAATGGTGGGCCTCTGCCAGGTATGGCTCCCAGTGGCGCCTCTGCCCTGACGCAGAGGACCCCTGTCCCCCATCCCCACCCTGCCTGAGCAGGAGCAGGGCTGCAGCATGACCACAGGAGCTGCTCAGCATTTGTCCCTCGGTTTCCAGCAGGGAATGGCAGTTCACAGAAAAACTGACCTATAAGTGTTTGGTCAGGCCATTTTTTATTTTGCAAATTTTTGGATTAAATCCTTTTGATTTTATATATCTCTATGTACATATACAAAAAATTCTACATACACAGAGACGTAGAGACAAGGAGGAGAGGAAAGTGAATATTGCATTTTGAATCCCTATAAAATCCCTAAATTACCCCTTTTTAAATACTTGTAATATACTAAAAAGAAGAAAACTCTTTTACAGTACTAAGTTCTGAGAAATGAGAGCCACTGGCAAAACATGACTGAGGCTCAACAGTTTTCAAACCTGGTACATTCTGCATGACTTCACTAGATACCAACCATAAGGTATTAATAATTTCTTTTTCAAAATAATGTTAAACAACTAGCGCTCAAACAATCCCAGGAAGTGGCCTAAAAATGGAAAGGTCGGATACTCAGCCTTCAGCACTCACCATGAGAGTCCTGAGCTCATAAAGTGAACAAATCATGTCCTTCTGTCTCATCTCCATGAAAGAGGATTCAGTATGAATAATATAACATTGTCCACATGCAGTCAAATGGAAGAGAATTCTCACATTGTGTAATCAAAATGTTTACTTTTTATTAATTTAGAGAGTTCAAATATAATTCATGAATATTAAGATAGAAAAAATTAAATTAAAAAACCCACACCTCTAAATAAAATAGCTGTTCTGAACTCTCTCCCATCTGTGAGATCACTGGAGTCTACATCCAAAGTGCAAGGATGTTTTTGCCTTATAAGCCAAGGTAAAACTAGACTACATGAGACCCAGAAGAAACTCGGATTCCGTTTCTCATACCCTCTCACAAATGGTTCCTGTCTTCACAACAGAGGAAAGCAGTCTCCTAGCTCCAAACACCGCAAATCCAGGGGAAGCCCACACACACTCTGAAACTTTGCAGCTGATGCTTTGCTTTAATTTATCGTGCAGTGCATTCACTTAGGGTTTTGAATGATTTACTACCAATACAGCTTAACTGTACTGAAGTTGAAATCAACGTGTTACCATGTATTGAATCAATTTTGGTCTTTCGTTAGTCTTCAGACAACATCACTGTAAGTGTTGGCACCAGCTTCAGCATCAGCAGAACGCACATTTCGATATGTACTCTAAATTAAATATGTATGAGAGCCTGAGAACCACAATGACAATTACTGCACCTTGGAACGAGACTTGGAATATTTCATCTGGCAGAGTTCAAAAGACTTTTCAGCTGGGAGCAGCTGCAGCTTGGTTAGCACAAGAATGGATTGATTGCAATTCATAACTTGGAATATGGATTAATGCAATATTCATGGAAAACTGCGTGCACAGAGCTCCATATGGCCAGTGGAGCTCTGAAAGCATTTTGCTTCAGGGAAGAATCATGTCACCAGAATGCATTTGGCTTAACTGTGTCCAAGTTAGGGAGGAAGGAAGCTATTTTCCTTGCTTAGCTGGTATGCAGGTTGTGGAGTCTAAAACTCCCCTCACCCCTACCCAAGGAGACTGGAACAGCCCGGCTGATTCCCAAAGTAGGGTCTGGGGTTTGACTGCCTCCTTATCTGTGCCCTGCAGGCTGCACGATGCATTAGCACTATCTAGAACATCCTCACAAATCCTCTGAGATGGCTCTCGAGATCAGACCTGCTGTCCACGCAGACAACAATCAGGACCTACCCACAGTCCAGGTGGACTCTCAATAGTAAAAGGGCCACCTCACATCAAACACACCTGGCAGATTTGTACAGTATGAATAAACACTTTGGTGACTGACTAAGCCATTAGACACACTCAGACAGGCTCAAGCAGATGAGATGAATGCAAGGAGAGCAGACAGACTGCAGCACTCACAGTTTTCTATCAAAGGCTGAATAGAGCACTGCAACCTCACTTACACTGAGTACCAGGGGGAGGCCAGCCAAACTCCCACACTTAGCTATTTGGCACCTGCTTTCTTGTTGTTCTGGTGCTATTGAAAATCTTAAAGTCAAGACTGAACAGTGTGTTTGGCAGATTTCAGTTGGGGAGACAAAACAGGGGGAACAAAAAAGATTTCATGCCAAATTGCACTCTTAGCTGGGTCCCCATTCTTCACACAGCTTTGCTTCAAAGCACTTCATGAAAATATTAAAAAAGAGGATTTATCCTAGATCACAGAATGGTCGAGGTTGGAAGAGACCTCTGGAGGTCATCTGGTTCAATTCCCCTTCTCAAGCAGGACCGCCTTCATCAAGCTGCCCAGGGCCATGTCCAGTCAAGTTTTGAATACCTCTAAAGATGGAGACTCCACAACCTCTCTGCACAACCTCTGCCCCTCAAAGTAGAAAAAGGATTTTTTTATGTTCAGACAGCACCTCCTGTGTTTCATTTTGTGCCTGTTGCCTATGGTCACTGGGCAACACTAGAAAGAGCCTGGCTCCATCCTCTGTGCACCGTCTCTTCAGGTATTTGTACACATTGATGAGATCCCCCTGAGCCTTCTCCAAGTTGAACAGTGCCAGGTCTCTCAGCCCTTCTTCAAAGGAGAGATGCTTCAGTCCTTTCATCATCTTTATGGCCCTTCGCTGGCTTCTCTTCACTGTGTCCATGTCTCTCTTGGGAGAGAGAGGGAGCCCAGAACTGGACACAGTACTCCAGCTGTGGCCTCACCTAATGCTGGTAGAGGGGAAGGATCACCTCCCTTCACCTGTGGGCAATACCTCTCCTAATGCAGCCCAGGGTACCACTCACCTTCTTTGCCACGAACACACTTTGTTGGCTCCTCAGGTCCCTCTCTGCCAAGCTGCTTTCCATCTGGGTGGCCCCTAGCACATACCGGTGCCCGGGGTTATTCCTCCCCAAGTGCAGGAATTTGCACTTCCCCTGGCTGAACTCCATGAGGTCCCTGGAAAAAAGATATTGTGCAAAGATGCTGCTGTTGGAATGAGCAACGCTCATTTGCTTTGCAAATTTGGTTCACTGTGGTAGGCTTCACGAACAGAAATCATTCACCTTCCAATGTGGTGAAATACTGCTGCTGCTCTAATATATGATGCATCAATTTAACATTTGATGTAAATATTATTCTCCTGAAAAGGAATATGCTTCTGCAGGAGGAGCTTGCAAGAAAGGCAGAGTGCAATTACCTGAGTTTGAATTAAGCCAGGATACTGGAGCGTGACACAGGTTACCACCCTCACCTAGGGGAGATCACAATTAATGAGAACAATTAGAAATGCCTTTGGGAGATAAGCCTAGACCAGACAAGACCACCTCCTGTTGCTTGGCAGGGGGATGCTGCTCTGCAGCACCTGCAGCTCACACCATGCTTGCACACACCCAAACTAGGAATCTCAGACTTTTCAAGAGACATTGCCCCTTAAAGACAAAGTAGCGTGGTAAGAGGAGAAGCGAGTTAATAACAGAAGCAGGGAGACACCTAATACACTTCCCAGCACGTTTTTGTGGGGAGACAGTTAAGCAAACCGCAGCCTATTTGAAAATGTGCCTGTAGTTCCCATAGTTTAATTTCTGTCAGGAGGATTGTGCTAAACACACTTTCAAAGACTTATTATAGGCATTATACCACCCAACTTGCAATGCCTTTTAATGCCCTGACTTCCCTTTACACTACTGAGGCTGTTTGTCTTTTCCCTGGATAGACTTTACTGGGTGCCTGGTGCACCTTCATACTTTTCCCTGGTGTCACTTAATCTCTTCCTACTCTTCTCCCATTTCTGTATTTTCTGATGAAGTGCTAGCACACTGGGAGCACCCACTTGGTTCAGAAGAGGCTGTGATCTCACGTACAAATTTCCAGTAAAACCTCAGCATAGCTCAAGGAAACAGAAGTGTGTTTAAAGCAACTTGTGCAACTCACTAGAAATCACACCAGCTATTACGTGGAGAAAGGTGCAATTATTGCATGTTGTTATCTGACTTCTGAGGATTTGGAGGTGCATCGCTCGAAGTGAAACAAAATCAGTGAAAGATCCCCTGCTGATTTCGGAGGGTCAGCAACCCAGCCCTAGGTGTTCAGTGCTCAAGGCTGATGCTGCCTTGAAGTTCTTCTCCAGAGGTTAAAAGTGGTTTGGGGAAAATAAATCTCAAATTTTAGGACTCTTGTCAGTGTTTAAGAGCTGTACATTTGCAACCTTCACAGAATAGCAAGCCTTCAGCCAAATTTCATGTGATGCTCCTGAAATCACACTTCTTACTGATTTCTTTTCTGCAACATCCCTGGCTGGTAGAGCTTGTGGTAACTTGCTAGAGGACTTCATTGTGCTCTTTAAGTCGATTAAATATTTTCCTTGCATCATGTCCTCTAATGTATACTGAAATGATCTAGGATCTGGCAGATCTCATCTGGGCAGACAAAATGATCAGACTTGATGCTAAAGTGCATTCTGGTTTGTGTGTCTTCTCATTCTTTGCACAGCATTGTTTCAAAGCATTTTTAAAAACTAGGCTCTTTCCTAGATCCATGGATTTTAAAAAAAAATGTGCCCCATCTTCTCAGGACTACTCCACAATTGCAAGCATCGCTTCACGTGGGAATATTTTACAAATAAACACACAAGTTTTCTAGAGGGCAAAGTCAAAGCCACTCTCACCATCATTGTTTTAACATTATGTTAGAGACAGGGTGTGTTGTCTTCTTAAAGTCACTTCCTGCACTCAGGTGATTCTTCCTCCAGGAGCTCTTGAGGTTTTCTGCACGCCACACCTTCCAATTCCTTCCCTCTCCTAACAGCTTGAGAGCTCTTCAGGTGGGTCAGGGCTGTGTGAGGTTGTGGCGGAAGATCCAAAGGTGGTAGAAAAAGAGATAGAGGCTGCTGGGAGCTACAGAATGAGAGCATCCATCTGATCTCCACCTGCAGCCACAGAATGGGGAAAACCTGCACTTTCCCCGAAGGCCTAAACCTCTGTTTCACTGTCTCTTACAAAGGCACATGAAAAGCCTATCTCTGTGGTACTGATATCTGATGCAGAAAGCAAAAGGTCACCAAAAAGCACCAGTATCACCCTCACACAAGGCAAAGATTGATACAGCCTGAAGCACACTCACTCTCTCCCTCTTTCTCTACCACCCAGAAATTCAGCCAAATGAAAAGCAAAGCCTTCCCTCCAGGAAAACCAAACAAAAGCCATGTGTCTTGAACCCTCATTGTGTCCAGACAGGCACAGGGAGTTTGCCAGAGCAAACAAGTTCCAGAGTCAAAGGATTTCCGCTGAGAGCTCTCTGCAACCAGTCCTCCTCGGCCCGGCCCCGTGCTTCCCAGCCAGCTCTCGCCGCTCAAACCGCGGCAAAGAGGCCTCCCATTACAATGACACATTTGACAGCTCTGCCAAGAGCGCTTGGTGAGATGCCAAGGAGAGAAGCAGCGCGCTTTCCTGAAAAAAGCAGACACGCTGAGGAGGAATACTTGAAATGCTCCTTCTAGTAAACCTGAATGGCTGAGCACCCACACAGAGAAGTGCTTGGGTTGTCATCCCACGGGAGAGCAGAGAATGGGCTCCACGGGGCTTCTCCCTCCCCAGAGCTGGCCCACCCGTTCTCAATGGCGTTCAAGGCATCTGCATTGAAGAGCGACCATCTCTTTCTGCGCTCAGGCCCACTTTGAAGACATTCCCTCCCTCTGAATTCCAAGCTAAGCAATGCCCTGCGTTTACCTTGCCTCAATTAGCAGCACTTCAGAGCCCCAGTGTTCAACACAGAGCTTTCACCACATCTCCTCATTACCCAAGCGAAAGCCCGAAGCCTGGCTCTAGCTGCTCCCATGGTGAGGAGTGCCACAGCCACCAAGATCTCACAACCCACGTGGAAAAGCACCATGAGAAAACCAGAGATGCTCCCGAGAGGACACACAGTATCTCGGGCAGCGTCATCAGGGAGATTTCCACTATGCTGAATGACATAAGGATAGCCAGTTGACTCCCAAGCAGGTGTCACCCCGAAGAACCAACCCTGAGTAAGGGGAAAAGGATTCAGAATTAATTATACTTTTATGTGTCTAGACAGAGAGAGAAGCCACAGCCCTGTCCAGGTTTTCTTGCTGTAGGGAAACTACCAAGGAAAAGCGAATGCATTATAGCCACTAGAGCACTTCCCATGCCTTGCAGCGAAAGGCAGAGTTTTAAGGGACTTAGGAAGCAAAGTGGAACAAACACCCCTACACATGCGTATGGGTGCGTGGAATGAGTGTATGAAATGTGTGCATCATAAGGTCTCGGGTATATTTATCTGAAGCATTGCTCTACTGCTAAACTTGTATCTTGCAGGAAGGTTTTAATAGCATGACATAATCTAAGGCATGTATTGACTCCATTTTTAAGACAGTTGACTTCTGTCTGGTTTACACAGCTTCCTCTGATTTCACACAAAGTCAAGCATAATGGAAGGCTCTTCTTCCATTGCTTTTATGTGCCATATCCTTTCTTTCTGTTTCTTCTTTAAAACACATTGGGTTTTTTTATTTAATGCAGGATTGTGCATCCAGAGCCTTGCAGATGGAATGCATAATTGAACATTATATTCCACTCTTGAGAGACACACCATAAAATTAATATCTGAACCATATTCTTGCTGATCCAGGGGAAGAGAGCAAAATAACACAAAGAAAATATTCTAAAGCAATTTGTGGCCTATCTACAGAATACTTTCCAGACATTAGCATAGTAAGAGAAAGACTTAACATTAATAAAAGGTGGGTTTTAATTCACAAGCAGCGTTACCCTGTGCTGGATTGCCTTGGGTAATTTTGCAGTTAAAGAGTCAGAGTGAACAGGGTTTAGGGTGATGGGGAGAAAAGAGAGTGAGAAAAGACCAGGTTTCAAGCAACGGTCCCTACCCCCCCATTCACCCCCCAACACACACACACACACACACAAAACTGTGCAGTGGGCAAACACAGAGCAAAAGAGTGCTAGAGATCAAACCACATTGCAGATGGGACCGCAGTGGGGTCAGAGTTTCACAGCATGGAGGTCCTGGCTTCATGAAAGGCATCTGAAAGGCCTAGGACAAAAGAGTATGGGTAGCATTTGATGCAGTACTATTCTAAAGCAAGCAAGCAAACAAGCAAGCAAGAAAGCAAGCAAGAAAGAAAGAAAAAGGTATAAACTGTATTCAAGAGAAAATCAAGGTCAGGGGAAACAGAAAGGGGATGGCCATTACTAATCAGCACTTCAGTCATTACCATAGCCATGAAACTAAGATATGAATTTGGAGTAAAAAGTGCCTCATGTGGGGCTGTTTTGCCCTGGGATATTGGTGTGAACAAAGAGATGTCAAGTCATTAAAGTTTGAGCTGATGCCAGACAGTCTCAGATTTCAGAGTTAGGATCCAGAGTTTCTATTTGTGTCCAAAACTGTTTCTAGAAGTAGAATAATGAATTTGAACTTCATCATAGGAGCACTGATGCCTAATCTTGATACCTACTAGCATCCAAAGACATCTGAGTTTTGTATAAACTGTGTTTTTGTGAATTGCTGAGGCTCTATTTTTCATTTTCCCCAGAAGTTAAGGTTTTCCTTAGTTAAAATGTTGAATTCTGGTACTTGTGGCTGCAGAAGCACGTCTTCAAAAGCATACAATAGGCAAATGACATTGTTCTGCAGTTGTAAACACAGAGCTTAAAATGGGGGCTCAAACAGAAATTTTCTTTTTTAACTGGGCTGACATCTCTGCACTCCATTAATGGACAAGGAACAAAGAGAAAGTGCATTATTTTATCCTCAGAAATAGCTAAGATGCATAACCGTGACCAGCAATTGTCAGAGCAATTAATGCTACAAGAGGTTCGAGCAACAGGTACACCTACACTACCACATCTGCAGTTCAGATGTTTATTAGTCACAAAGTGACATTAAACGGCCTTCTAATTGGCAAGGATTTATTCCCTCTGATCTCAGGAAGTTTATAATTGTAAGGGCCATAGAGACACCACGAATGATGTCTAAGTCTCCCACCCTTCCTTAGGTTCCTCACAGAAAGCATGCACTGTAGAGCGGAAAGCAGGGTGGCAGGGTACAAAAAGCAGGCAAGCTCACTTCTCACTTCCTGTAGGCAAGCTACAGGAAAAAAAGAAGGACCCCCATAATGCCCAGATTAGGTGTAAAGCCTGATTTCTCACATCTAGCCTTGATTACCTCCCTAACTTTGCAACTCTCTCCAGTGACTGGCATTTCTGCAACACCACCTGAAAGGCTCTTGCTCCGTCCCCTGATGTGGGAGCCAGCTGGCAACCAGCCCTCCTCCTCCCAGTGTGCAGGGGCTGCGTCCCTGATGGTGGGACAGGGATGCAGTGGTGGCTGAGGGCACAGGTGCTCCCCATAATGTGCTGGCCCACACCACACACACCTGCAGTCGGCCAGCACACACACACATGGTGCCACCCACACACCAAGCCATGATGCTGTGACAGGGACAGTGCGGTGGCACTGGATGGTCACCACCACCCTGTTGTCTCCCTCGCTCACCCCAGCATGCCAGCCCCGGCCACCACTGCCCAGGGAGGAAGCACCGTCTGTTGCAATGCCAGGGATGTTCTGGTAAGAAACATTTCCAGAGCGCTGCACATTTGAGGAGGCACTTAAAAAGCTCAGACCTCTTTGTTAAACTCCGATTGAAGACAGACCCATATGCTCTGTATATTATTTGTTATTGTCTTATTTAATCCCCTTTGGAAGGGCAACAATAGAGGAGTTACAGTTCTCCACTTTTCTTTCAAGCTAGTGATGTTATTCCTCTACTTAGAAGCAGAAAGCAGAGTGTACCATACATTTAACTACCAGCACAGTTGGGTTACTGTGACCCACCACATTTGCCCCATTCCTGACACACTACCAGTCACCATTAGTGATGCATCAGTCACCGATACATCACTTGGTAACAGGGGTCCTTGCCCAACTACCCAAGCTTGGTGGGTGCATCTCTGCCCTCAAGCAAAAGTGCACTTTTCCTGATTGTTCTTGCAAAACACAAGTGGTTTGGCGCTGGGAAACAAGGCTCTGGGAGACTGCAGGTATCCCACTCCACATGCACCACTGCGCTAGTTTGAAATTCTCACCTCCAGGCCAGCCTACAAAGGAGAACCAGAAGCAGAAAGGGGTGCTTGCAAAAGGAAAGAAGATTATTGCCAACCTAAGCGTGATCCAGTCATGCTGTTGCTGAGGAGCACCACAACTCCACCAACTTCAGAGAGGCACGATGGAGTTATCAGTGATGAACAGGAGGCCTCTTTTTTTCACTATCAGCTTTCTTAAAAAAAAAAACAACAACAAAAAACCATATACACACCCTACAGATCACCTCTATCCTCTTATGCTTGGTAAAAGCCTATTAAACAAGTAGGGAGATCAGCAGACTTCCACTGTCCCTTCCACACACTGAAGCAAACTGCCCTCAGAGACGGGGTTAGTTTAGGCATATCGGCTGAGATTTTTGTTTCGAGGAGACATTTGTTTTCAGGGAAGACATGCATAAGAGTCAGACTGCACCCTGAAATCAGATTTTACTCCTTTAATGGTGGGCTTGGGCATCTGGAGTGTATATGTGCAACAGCTAGCCTCCAGTTCAGCTTGTAAAAATCTTTTTGTGGGGGGTAGTGACTTTCTCAGTATTTTTCATGTTAGAATAAATTAACTTAAGTGTGCATGGAAGGTAGGAATACATATGACTGAAATGAAAAGTCAGGCTAAAAATAGCACTAAACCAATTGCATTGTTCATAGTGAGGGAAAGGAAACCTGGGGGGAAAAAAGAAATATATTTAACAGCTGTCTCAACATAATGTCAGATTTATTCAAGATTTCTAAAATGGTCTTTGACAAGCCTTGACTCATTGTGTAGGGCTGGAAAGGGTATTGAGGGTGGACTATTTCTTGTGATTTATAAGAGACCACTGTGACTAGTTTGAAAAACCTGCATACAAGTGCAGTAAATTAAAACAGAAGCCTACATAAGACGTGTACCTTACAGACAAAAGGCTTAAAGCATTCTTCAGTCTGAATCACCAGCATGTGGTTTGCAAAGGGAAACCGGTTTCAAGAATTTCTGCTAGCCAAAGATATATTCTCCGATATTTAGAAGAACTAATTTCTTCCATTAGCACATTTTAGAAATCAAAACCTAAACTCATGCAGCTGTACCATGCTTCCAAAGGCACTGCACCTGGACTCTGTATCAAAAATTGCACGTTTTCAGTGGCCCATTAACACTGGATCAAGTACTAGTTTCATTTATCGAAAAGCTTGCATGGCACATACAGCAACTTCTACATGAGTACAACTGCAAAAGCACTAAAGTTTGTGCATGCAGAGGAGCAGAAAATGAAACCATGTGTATTTGAGCAAAGATGGACGCGTTGGCCTTCCCCCTAGCTCTGAGAGATAATTGCACAAATTTTCATACAAAATTTGAATATTACCTAATTCATCAACAGAACCTTGTACAGGCTGTACCATAAAGAAAACACTCCAGACATCTTCCCAGGAAGCAAGGGGGAAGTGAAAACCCCGCAGCTAGAGGTGCTCTGCATAAGAAGTGTATTAGTTTCACAGATCGAAGAGAACTCAGATTGTGATCTTCCTTAAAACCCTGGTTTTCCCTCTCCCTCCAGGCAGATACTCGCTTACATTCCCCTGCAGAGTCCAAGAAATTACTGAGCGGAGGTTCACTCCGACTCCCACAGCCCTCTCCAAGCCCTGTGAGTAAATCAATACAGGCAGCCCCTTTGGCTTCTACCAAACGTCTGCAGAGGTACGTGATCTACACCGAACACTTTGGGAAAGGCATAATACCTTTCCTATCAAGCTCTGGCACTGATTTTGATGGCCAGCATGGCTGGACATACAGAAGGGCCACTTCTCCTTGGAAGTGCAACACAGAACTTAAGATTAGGCCTGAAATCCCTGATTTTACATCATAGCTGGTGACATCCTACTGGAGAACACACTGGGGGGAAATGGTGTCACATGAATATGCTTTGTTTCCTGTTACCTTGTTCACGATGCCAGATGGTGATTTGTGTAACACCCACCACAAATCATATACAGGAATTCAGGACCCCCCCTCCTCCCATGACACTTACTGCAGCCTCTGCATCACCATGCAAATATGGGGGATAAAAACCAAGCATACCTCCCAGAAACTTCTACACAGAATCGTAACAGCACTTTTCAGTGATGGGGCTCTATTAGCTGGTGCTTATGGAGGAATGACCAGAAATAGACTACCTGATACTCTTAAGGAAGGCCTGCAAGCAAAGCAGACTGACAGCTCTTCTTTGTATGATACAGTAGTGAATATACTTTGTATAATACAGCCAGGAAGGCAAAGGCAAATGGCTGCAGCAAAGGGAAGTTACTCCAAAAGAAAAAGAAGCAATTAACAAACAAGAGATGGAGCTGAGACTTCCAGCCCCTTATCTCCTGTTACAGAGCTCACAGCCAGAACACTATATGTTTAGACCACTTCTTGCCCAATGTGGCTATTGCTATACTAGGAATTAAATCTTCCTGAGTCCACCTGCTCTGATTTGCCTTGCATTACTACAGTCAAAAAAATTTCTGTGTTAAACCTTGGGGGGAAAGAGTTCCCATTCAGTATTGCCATCCACAGCTCCTCCCTTATGCCACAGAAACTATCCAAGATATCACTGCCAAACTTGAGGAATTATGATTGTCTACAGCAACTTCTTCCTTTTTTTGGTGTCAGCTAAAACAAAGGAGCCTGATTTTGAATTCACATACATACCTGTATAAACCCAGCTTCAAGTCAGTGCAGCTCCACCAGAGAAAAATTGCTGTAAGAGATTATAATCAGATGCAAAGTGTGTTTTATCTGCCGGACTTCCTACATGTTGCACTGAAATGATGGGTCAATTATCCCAGTGCTATGTTCTTCCTGGGCTGAATGAGGATAGTAAGTTGAGATCTCATCAATCACTCCAGCTCCTATTGCTCCTGCAGAGAGAATTGTTATGGCAACAGGAGGGTGAGACCCAGGTTTACAGTAACTGAACAGATGGATTCCAAAAGTCTGGGATGGTCTTACAATGGAAAAGCTGATGAATTACAGAAGAAAAACATATGCCACTTATTTTCTTTGATTCATTGCTAGGACAAGCAAACAAATCTTAAGAGAAAAAAAAAAAAGGAAAGAATGAAAAAAATAAGTAAACAGTAATGCAACTACAGTTTCTATATTTTGTGCAGTAGTGATTCCTTCTATGCCAGCACACTGACTGCCCCTTGACCTTACCAACTCAAAAACCTAGATTTTACCCTGATTCCTGAACGGGATGGTGCTTACATAGTAGCAGAGAAGGTGTCTCCACTTCCTCCCCCTGATTTTTTTTTTCCCAGCGGCAAATTGCACTAGCATTTGACAGAAGGGTAGCAGCCGAAGAGACTACATTTCTATATGAAGACTGGCAGCTAAGCAGGGGACAGAAACCTAAAGCAGTGCTTCCACTGCTAACAGCGGCTGCAGGAGCCTCCACATGCAGTGTCTTCCTCCCTGGGCAGAGGGAGGGCAGCGGAGATGGGAGGCAATGTGCAAGCAAAGGAGCTGGGATTACTGCAGGGGATGTAGGACACTTGGTAGGAAAGCTAGTTACACCACTCAGGAACAGGTCTCTGCATGTTTGCATTAAAAATTAAAATGCATTTGTCCCCCCCGGCCTCTTTCCCCGAAAAAGAAGAGAAACAATTGTGGAGATGCACTGTGATGAAGATGAGTGTGTGTGCCCTGTGGCTGTGTAAAATGGGAAGAAAACAACTTCTGAATTCAGCCTTTCCTCTGTGTGTGTGTGCACGAACATGCATGCACACAGCCGGGACACATATACACCCACACAACCAGAATACATGCACACCAGAATATATGCACACAGCACGCACGTACACACGGGAACCATTAAACACAGGAATTATTGCAAGTATATCCATGCACATGCACACAGACAAAACCTGGGATTTCCACCAAAGCTTGAGCAATTCAGTGTAATAAAAAAGAGCTCCTTGCAACAAAGCGCTTAACAAATGGCAGAGTGTGTCCAAAGGGTGCCATTACCCAGGGGAGCTGGGGGATTTGGCTGGAGCATGCAGTATGAACAAATGGCCTGAAGGTTTGTTAGGGTAAGGACTGGATTCAGCACAATCAGAAGGCTTCATCTCCTCCAAAGCCCTATATATTTCAACACCAGAGCAGATGAAGCTGCAGTATTTTTCCATACTTTAGAAGTAATTTTTTTTGTGAGAGGAACCTAATTTCTGAAAACTATTGTACCCTCCCAGTACTTTTGGAGTCAAGTCCTCCTCTCAGGCCCACGAACAAAAAAAAAAACCCTGAACTAATACCTTTCATTTTAATTTAATTTCATTATTAACTACCTTCTTGTGTAGCGACAAGGGAAAATTGAAAAACCTAACAAGAGACCAAAACAACTTGCTGTTCTAAATGGCCACTAGAGAAAAATGATGGCTCTGACATTGGCTACCTTCTAGAAATCATCTTTTCACTTTCCCCTATAACCCATAATTTGAAGTATTTGCAACTCTTCTTGCCTTGAAGAAAATATATTATTTACAGCATATTTTCTATTCTGGGAGCTCAGGATTCCTCCTTGACTCCAGTTCATACATCACTTTTGTGTCAAACTCTGACCTCATCTCTATTTGCATTCCCTACTTTGATGGAGCAGCTATTTCTGATTACACACCGGAAAAATAAATCATTGCAAATTGGAATTCCAAGGAAAAGAACATTTCATGTTCCGTCATGTTGTTGTTATGAGACAGGCGGGCTTTTAGCTTGATTGTTTTATTTTTACCAGGGGATGCTCAGCGCTATGTTTTATGTGCTCTCAGAATAGGAGCCCATGTACTCATGGTATTCCAAAACCTCAAAATCCACAGCCAATTATACTGCTTAAGAACGGTGACTCTAGATTTCTGACAAGCAGTTTCTCCTGAGTTACTGTGGGCTCCACCTGTCCCATGCAGCCATACTCCTTGTGGCTTTAAAAAAGCACTGGCTTGCAGAATGTCAACCTCAACGGTTGGAACAGACCTCTGAAGGTCACCTTGTACAATCCCCCTGCTCAAACAGGGCCACCTAGAGCAAGCTGCCCAGGACCATGTCCAGTCAGCTTTTAATACCTCCAAGGAGGGAGACTCTACAAGCTCTCTGGGCAACCTCAGCCAGCATACAGTCACCCTCAGAGTAGAAAACGTTTATTCTTATGTTCAGACAGCACCTTCTGTGTTTCTGTTTGTTCCCATTGCCTCTGGTCCTGTCACTGGGCACCACTGGAAAGAGCCTGGCTCTATCCTCTATGCACCCTCTCTTCAGGTATTTGTACACATTGATGAGATCCTCCTGAGCTTTCTCTTCTCCAGTCCCAGCTCACTCAGCCATTCCTCATAGGAGAGATGCTTCAGTCCTTTCATCATCTTTATGGCCCTTCCCTGGACTCTCTCTGGTACATCCACGTCTCTCTTGTACCAGGGAGCCTAGAACTGGACACAGTACTCCAGCTGTGGCCTCACTACTGCCGAGTAGAGCGGAAGGATCACCTCCCTTGACCTGTTAGCAACACTCCTAATGCAGCCCATGATACTTGTTAGCCTTCCTTGTATTGCTGGCTCATAGTCAGCTTGGTGTTTGCCAGGACCCCCAGGTCCCTCTCTGCCAAGCTGCTTTCCAGATGGTCAGTCCCCAGTATGCACTGATGCCTGGGGTTATTCCTCCTCAGGTGCAGAACTTTGTATTTTGCTTTCCTGAACTTCATGAGATTCTTATGGCCCATTTCTCCATCTTATCGAGGTCCATTTCAATGACAGCACAACTATCTGGTCTATCAATCACTCCTCCCAGTTTTGTATCACCTGAGGTGATGACACACTTTATTTCAAACTTGCTGCTGGTGCAGTCTGTCTCAGTGTCCAGGTCATTAAGGAAGAGGTTAAACAGAACTAGCCCCAGCAAAGACCACGCTGAAGAAGGCACTGAGTACCTCAGGCATTTCTGTGTCCTTTGTCATCAAGTCCTCTGCCCTATTCAGCTGCAGAGCCCTTGTCTTCCCCTTTATTGATGATGTACCTGTAGAAGCCCTTCTTGTTACCCTTCATGTCGCCTGTCAGATTCAACTGCAGGTGGGCTTTGGATTTCCTAACCCCATCCCTACATGCTTGGACAGCATCTCCATGTGCCTCCTGGGTCACCTGTCTCTGTTTTGACCCCTGTATGCTGCCTTTTATGTTTGAGTTTAGTTAGAAGCAATTCATTTTTCAATGCAGGCCTCCTGCTCCTTTTACTTGACTTCTGCGCATCGGGAAAGACGGTTCTTGAGCTTGGAGGAGGTGATCCTCTTGCAGGAAATCACTTATCCATGTGTAGCCAAGCCCATACTCTTCTTTTTGTCCATTTCATCTATGGGACTAGCAACTTGCAAAGGAGACCCAATAATTAAGAACACATCATGCTGAAGTCAATATACAGTAAGTCACAATTTGGGATATACAAACTTATACCTTCAAAAGCAGCGCTTGATTTATGGATGCCCCGCTTGAAGACATTTCCAGCTTAAGCTCCCAGTCACCACGAGGACTGCAGTGCATAAAGCCCCCTCCTCCAAAGGAACATGCTTGTAAATACTAAATGGCATCACCCATAATGAACTAGCAGTTTAGGGAAGGGAATAACTTAAAAACCAGTCCTGATCTGGTACCCACGTACGGGAAAAATCTATACCTTGCTAATGCTACAGCCACTGCGAGTCAGGGCCTTTTTTGGATTCATGTAAATCTCACCCAAAGAGTAACACATAGCTACACATTTCTATCACCTCCAATTTAAGCATGAACAAAAGGGTAAAGTAGCTGATGAGGATCGAGAAAGTAACTGATATATTGCCTCTTCTCACCATCTGCAATACCAACAGCATGGTGTTACCAGTGAATGACCCAGATTCAAATATGTTATGGTGTAAACGTTCCTAAAATAGTTCCTAAAAACAGAGCTGTGTAAAGTAGTCAGAATTTGTCCCCTCCTTATGAAATATGTAATGCATATGCAAAAGTTTGAGTATGTTTAAAATTAATGAACTGTAAGCAACAAGGTGCAAATTTCCCTCACAGGCAGAAGACATAATGTCCTAAAAGGGCACGACTGAGGGGGTTTGCTTTATCTATGAAGTTTGTCCAGCCAAACCTGAGCCTTGCTTAGACTGGTAACAGGGCTGACTGTCCCTGCATGCTAGGCAAAATAATAATAACAATAACAACAACAACAAAAACAATAATGCCAGAGCTTGGTGATGGAAGAGGCTCAAAGAGCCTTGAGGCACCATATGGGTATTAGTGAATTGACTCTAACAATCTCATAACCCCCTTTACTAGAAAATGAAACATACAGAGAGATGCAACAATTTGTTCACAATCACACTGAATTAAGCGAAGTTGAAAACAGAAGGCAGGTTTTTCCCAGCCCTGTGTCTCTTTCATAGAGCCACCCCTCTGCTTTTCCAGAAGGCGGCAAGTTAAAGAGGGAGCATATGCACACATTGCTGTAAAGCAAAGAAAAGTAGCCGGGAATTGACACCATTAAATCAGTGCGATCTCATCTGCTTAACGTATGAGGCAATGTATGAAGGGAAACCTCAAGAAACTGCTCAATGGTCATCATTCTCCATAATCAAATAGTCAAAGGAAAATCTCCTGCTCAAGCATAAGATAAGTATTCACAGACATGTTGCAGATACAGTTAATAATGTCAATAGGTCTTCTACAACTATAAATAGATCAGAGATGCCAGATGCTTTTCTCTCTTCTTCACAAAATCAAGAGGTTTAGAAAAAAAAAAGCAAAACACCAAAATTCAGAGACATATCCCAAAAATAACAGCAGGCGTTTCAAATATGTGGCTAGCTCCTATGGCTATAGGCACAGCTGCACATTGCATAACGTTACAGAATTAAAGCTGTTACCTGCACACATTCTAAATGCATAGCCAGCATTAATGACACAGACCATCTAGGAAGGATTAAGGATTAGTTATCATTTCAACCCAATGAAAGAAGATCTATATTTCTCTTTTAGACACGTAATTCACAGGAGAATCGTGCTTGCCAACACTCTGAAAAAATAATCTTTCAGAATTCTTGCAAACCCACTGTGTTATGATTTCATCTCATGAAATACAACACCTTTACATTAAACCTCATAAAACTAAATCCTGCTGGATCTCTTCCAGGCTCGGAGAATAAACAGCTATATCAGTAATGCCTAGAACAGTAAAATCTGGCTCACTGTCATATGGCATGTTCCCATTTACAGAGGAGAGCAGGTCTGCAAACAGCTAATTCACTTTGCTATTACAAAATCCTCACATATAATGAATTTCTCACATAATTGGTCTAAGAAATACTTCAAGGGGAAAAAAAGAATGCTTTGAACACCATAATATATATTTATTTCTACTAGGTTTTTTTTTTTTACCTATTCCCTCCCTTCCCTTTAATGAAATATGTGCTGCAGAACTGCTCTGGTTTTTAGCGAGAAGGAGCGAGTTTAGTTGCGTCTGGAACTCTGGTAGATAGCAAGGGGGGGGAAATTTGTTGTCAAAACAGTTCAAAAGCACAGATGATTATATCCGATGAGATTACTTTTTAAAGCCCGATTATTTTCCCTTTGCAGTCAGAGGAGCTACACAGGTTCCTCTCAGTCTTGCTGGTCCCACCCAGAGCATGAGTAAGAAGGATATTAAAATAACTGCTACACGTACAATTACACCAGGCAACACAGATATACCGCTAAAGCCCTCCTCAGGAACTCTGGGCCAATGTCCACCATAGATATGGAGACCAATGTATGACCAAAGAACAAAAGCAATTTTCTATGCAAATCAGACTCTTCCCTGTCCCCCATGTACAGCTACGCCTTAATCCCCAAATCTGGGCAGAGACTGGCACACCTTCATGAGGGAACTGCAGTTACAGACCCCAGTATGCAGACATCAGGCATTCCTGACATCTTTCCGACCGCTTAGCGGGCTAACTACATCTCAGGTGAACCACAACCAGATCATCTTCAGCGCCACAGCACATTCGGTGTGAGCACAGCAGCCAAGGCTGACATTAACCAATGCCACCCCTCACCAGGGCCCAAATTCCCCTAAGGTTCCCCTCCTCATTTTTTCCATTTTGACCACAGATTTTAGTAGCCGCAGCTGGAAGATGATATTTCTATAGTAAAAAGGGGAGGTTAACAGTGCCATAAACCGTCCGTGGCCGGCAACACAAAGCAGAGGGAGGAATCCTGAATTGCACGGGGAGGGGGCCACTGGGGAAAGGACAAAAAAGTTCTCTGGGAACTGTCAGGATGTCCTTTTAGAACTAGGCAGAGGAGAAACGTACCCATTAAGATGGTCGATTAGAAGATGTAACAGCAGGGCAAGGTCGCTGACCCTGTCACTGGAAATAATTAGGAGAGGATGTGCACTTGGAGCACAGTAGACTGCGCCTGCAGGCTCCCCATCAGGCAGAGGACCACGCAGGACACCTTCACCACCCGGGGGACATCACATGCCTGGTATTTCCCTGGGGTGGGGAAGGCTGATGCCCTAGGAAGGCTTTCTGTGGATCTGGGGCTATCCTAACCAGCAAGAGACTTTTGTCAGAAAACTGCTGCATACATAGGGCCTCAGCATGTACAAAAGCTCGGAGCGGGGAGGGGGGAACGGCAGCTGTTTGCCCGCTTGGCCGCATTAAGATGCTCTAACTCTCAAGCTGGCTAACGACCTGACCCCAGAATAAGCCACTCTTATTA
Source organism: Numenius arquata (assembly GCF_964106895.1). Taxonomy (NCBI): domain Eukaryota; kingdom Metazoa; phylum Chordata; class Aves; order Charadriiformes; family Scolopacidae; genus Numenius; species Numenius arquata. The sequence continues at coordinate 38,571,993 of NC_133580.1, read as the reverse complement.
AGGGCACACCCCGGCTGACTGTGCAACACAGCACCAGGTGAAATCCAAATGCCCACAGAGGCCTATTGACCTTAGGGAAAGAAAGGAAAAAAGACCAAAACACAGGTGACAACACTGGGTTAAGCAGAAACTCTGATCTCACCTAACATTACTGTTCTTACGGGTTTATTCTGATATTTGAAGCATCATTTTCAATACAACTTGTGCTGAACCAGGTTTGTTCATCTTTTTCAGTGTGAACACTTGCAGGCCCCAAATGTTTAACTCTACACATTATTAAGTAGCAAAAGATACACATCTGTAAACAACAGTACCTCTATTTTCAATATTTACAGAAATACTCAAAACAACATAATTTCACCATTTACTCACAGACGTAAATATTAATTCTGACCCTAACACACTCTCTGCTACAACTCTACTTACAGGGACGGAACAAACCTTGTTTGTCCTGAAACCCTATGGGAAAAAAATATTACCCAAGTGAACTGGAGAATTACATTCTCATCTTCTTTTCCAAACACGAATCTGAATTTTCCCTGGAGGGAGTCAATCAAGCCAGCTGCATATTAGTTGGGAACATGGGTTGCAAGACACTCAATTCCCTCAAAACTAGCAGTTCCATCCAGACCAGAAGACCAAGCATCAACAGCTTGGATGCCAAGGTCAGATCTATTGGCTAGGTTTAATTCACTGACAAGTTTCAGCCTCCAGCACTTTCATATCACATAAAAAACACCCAAGAGTATCTGAATAAAAGTCCACAATAGAACTGGCAAGCCAGCTTTCTGTCTAGCAGAACCGCTGCTCTAGCACATCACAATCTATCAAGAAGGAAATTAAGACAATGAGGTAGGAGAAAAGCACAAGCACCCTTTTTCCTGATATCTACATTACACCTCCCTTGCTGCAGTATAAATGCCATGCGTGAACATCCCCACTAACTCGCAGAGAAGTGCCCCTTTGGTCAGAAGCAGGACTTCTACCTCTGCAAAGCCACGCTGAGCTTTGGAGTGGGACAGCAGTCTCTTTTTCTGCAGACAAAGTCAAGCTGGTGCACAGCAAGGCATTACACCCTTCTTCAGCATGCTGTTACCCTGCCTTACCCACACCCCTTCCCAGCTACTGCCTCTGCCATGATGGCTCATGGTTCAGCTCATGAAATACTGGGGCAGAGTCATCGTGGCTAGAAGAATGCCGAGCCCTGAGGCTCTGACCCAAGTGGCCTGCACTAGACCGAGCACTACTAGCTAGGGTTGAAACTTGATCAAACCAAGCCTCACATTGGAAAAATGTTGTGAGGAAATCCGCATTTGGGAAGAGGGAAGCTGAGATGATTTAGTCACACAGACAACAGAGAGCTGAGAATATGAAAAGAATAAAAACAAAATAATAAGTAAAGGTATGTAAAAAGCCAAACTAATAAATAACCAGGTGGTTCTAAAACTCACCTCTGCCTATGTTACATGCAAGCATTTGCATGCACTGAAAACGAATGAGTACATGTAGGGAAGAAGATCATGTTTAAAACTTATTTCAGACAGGGGTTTCTTTACGAGGCTCTCCAGCTTTACTTTTGTGTGTCAAGTTTGGGAACGTAAAACTGTAAATTTCTAGTTTGAAAGCAGGAGAATAGTAGAGGAAGGAAATAAGGGGAGATGATGACCAAAAGTTTGAATATATTCCTTGCTGATGAATACATGTTAAGTGACTGTTGTTGCTGCTTTTTTCAGCCATTTCTGAACTTCCTGAAAACTGCAGACGTCATAACGTCATAAGCCATGTCACCCAAACTGCTTCTGGGTCAGCTTCTTCAGAACTGGCCTCAAACATCTGGATGTTTTTAATATTTGGAAATACCAGCTTTATAGTCTGCAAATACATTTTAACTATTGATTATGTGCCTACTAGTTGGATTATTTAAAACATTTTGTAATTTAGCTCCAATACAATACAGAGACTAATATGTTGATTTGATCATGATGTCAGATTTATCTGATTTTTTCATTATTTTATTTTAAATCAGGTTTAATGAAGTTTTAAATAGCATAGCTTTAGGCAACAGGTTCTCTTGATTTTACATTTTAAAAAAAGGCTTTATTAGAAATTATCTAAAATAATTTCTCTCAACAAGTAACGTGTCCAAACCTTGAGGCCATTAGACTAGCTATCTACCTGCAAACATGACCATTCCCCTAAAAGTAGCGATCGGTTCTGAAAATGAGTTTCTATACCCGCCTTTCACACACATTAAAGTCTTTTTCTCTGTTAAGCACCGCACAGCAGAGAGGTGGCTATTTTTTGCCCACGCATCAGCAGAACTACGTGACCCCACAGCACGTAGACCCATGCCAAAGCCCAACCACATGCGCACAGCTTTGGCCACTCATCGGGGGAAGTACTACGGAAACCTTGGATGCAGATGGTTGAAGCCTGCCTGATTTGGGGAGTAAAATTTGGAGCTAGATGCCTCATGACCAGCAACAACAGCAAAACTCTCTCTGTGGCCAACAATGGCAGTATTCCTGCCCTGTGCTGCCCTTCCCAGGCAGAGGCAGCAATTCTCCTTTCTTCCATTCTGCAGCATCCATGTCCTACCCAGAGCCCAAACCCTTCAGCATAAGCACCCTGTATGGCTCACACAGTAGGGCCCCGCTCTCTGCTCAAGGTGCTAGCTACTACCAGCCTACAAATAACAGCTGGGGGGAAGAAAGGAAAGATATATTTCGTTATAGCTTTTTAAATAAAATACACTGGGAACATCAGGTACCGTGCAATTGGAGTCCTCCAGGGCATGGTCTCTGCTATCTTTAATTGTCATCCAGCACTTAGATTAGGTAGATAATAAAGGGAGCAGTAATCGCAAACAGACATTCCGCATGAGCAAAAATGCTCACCATGACAAAAACTGTAGCCAGATATAGATGTATGTCAGATAAATTTGAAGGATCATAACTTGCTAAAGCACTAGCACGCAAATAAATCTAGATTTATATACATATATATATGTGTGTATAATACAGCATCCAAGTACCTATATTTACCATTTAATATAAGGGAAGTACAACACAACATTAAAAAGCAGAGACTTGGAATAATATTTAATAATGTTCCTATGGAAAACATTCCGAATTGGAAAAACTTGCCTGAAAATTTTTAAGATACTAAATGCAGGGAAATTACTGAGGGTATGACCACTAAAATAAAAATAAAAAACCCCAGGAAACTCCTTGTGACTTGGTTTTGTTTCCATTTGAAAGTAATCAGCCCCAGTTTGATCTTTCCCCTTCATGACATCAAACCCTGATTAAGGGTGGTCTAGAGTTTCAGTCCCCAAACGTGGCGTTTCTGGAGAAAAAGGCAGCAAGCAGAAACACAGCACATTGGAAGATCGACACCCGGGGTCACTGGGCAAAGGGAAAAACCGACATGGTGTGCACAGGCGCCACCAAGAGGTTCTTCCATGGCCCAAAGATGATATTCCCCACTGAGCAGGACCCTGCGAGCTGGAGCCACTCGCTTGCACCAGGCGTTTGCTGATGCATTTCAGGGAGCGTTGCAAATGGAAAGCAAAAAAATAAAAGCATAAATTATTTTTTTAGGGTTCCTTTCAGATCAGGGAGGGGGGAAGGAAGATATATCTACAGCACATGTAATTTTTTGACAACGGAGCTTTTAAATGTTGTGGTAACAGAAAACAAGACCTCTGCCCAGTCCTGGATCTGGAAAATGTTAAATTCCACCTTATCAGCCACCGAAACAGAGTCAGGAGGGATCTGTTGCTGCGCTGCCTCCCGTCAAAACTGGTGCAATCCTATTTTTTTCCTATCAAATACAACTGCAAGATTCAAATAGTAATAATACTTTGGTAGTGTGATGCTGGAATCTGTTTTTAAAGGTAAGCAGACATTTTCATAAGTCTTTTTTCATCATGGGGAGAAAGCCAGTTTTGTCCCGACCACTGCCATTTTATGGGCTGAAGAGAACGAGCTAAGAAGCCAGAGCTTTCTCATTCTTCTTCGATAGCACTAACCAAAGGGTGATTCCTCAAGCCCCAAGTTTATGCTTACCAAGCCCCTGAGGTCAGCTGTCCCTCACCTGCTTGGCCTGGCTACTCCCACCAGTGAGTGGCCAGTGCAGCTGGACCCCCTTCAGGGGTGAAAGCAGCATCTACCTGCTTGGGAAAGGTGGGTGCTTCGTGCTGGGAAAGGCTTGGCTGCCCCCCATGGGCGCGTGCCTCCCTCCACAAATCTCTTCTCTCAGTGTGGCTGATAACCCATCCCAGTCTTCCCATCTTCCACAGTGGAAAACCAACCTGTGGGCTGCCCGGGGGCTGAAAGCTCAGTTTTCTTCAGGAAGGGGAGGGAGGTTGTGATACAGCTTTGAATCAAGCCTCCCAGGTTACCTGGGGGAGGGAGGACTGGGGTTGGGGTCTTTTTTTCCCAGGCAGCTCATTCTCTCACGTAATTCCCAAGACTTAAGGTGATTTAAGCACTTGAAGATTAAAGGCATTTTAACAGCTTATATTGCTTTAAGCATCTAAGGTGGCTTAAACACTTATGCTACTTTCAGCGGTTTAAAGTGGCTTAACTTTCCATGCGACTTGATGAATTTAAGGGAGCTGAAAAGCCTATGCTCCCTTTAAAACAATAAAAACGTACCTTAAAACACCACTGTATTTTAAGAGTGCCATCCTCCTTGGCTCCCCCCCCTAGTCAGATCAGGCCACTCAGGACTTTATCTGGGAGGGTGCCCAGCCTCCCCACCTTTCCTAGGGGGGGTGTGCTCAGCACCCTTACCTCCCAGCTGGGATAGACATGTGCCCTGACAGGCCAGGAAGGTAACTGTACCTGGGGCAGCCTGACACACAACCTGGCTGCCCAGGTGCTCCCCAGACCCACCTTTCAGAGCCAGTCCCATCCCTCCCAAAATGCGATACAAGCAAAGCTGGGGCAGCCCAGGAAGGCAAAGCTGCAAGGTCTCCCTGACCTCAGCAGCCACCCAAGACTGCAGGGACCCGCAACATCCCCCATGGAGATGGCCCCACAATTGCCTCCTCTGCCACCCCCGTTACCCCTTGAACACACTGGCACAGACACCCAAAGTTGCTCTTCCTGCTTAGGCTTTGTTAGGCTGTTATGGTTTGAAGAATCTACAAGTTATTGTCGTTTAGACAATTATTCTATCACCCAATGACCCCTCTCCCACCTGGGAAGGGGAATCGGGAAAAACCAAGGAAACCTGAGGGTTGAAATATAAACAGATTTAATAGAATAAGACTAGATAATTAACACTAATAACACTAAAGAACCAATATTGATCCCGATACCAATATAAAATACACAAGGATTATACTCAGCCAATTCTCTCAGCAGGAAGCTGTACACTCCCAGCAGTGGACAGCAAATGTGGGATACTGCAAGCGCTACGGCTTCGGGAGGAAGGGAAAGGGCTCAGGGGTTCAGCACCAGGGCAAGAAGTTCTCAGGATGGCAGCCATCACAGAAGAGGAGAAACTCCTGAGCAAACTTTCTAATTTATATTGAATGTGACATTTATGATATGAAATAATCCTGTTGGCCAGCTTGGGTCAAGTGCCCTGTTCTCACTCCTCATCCCCACACCTGGTGAGCTCAAAAACACTGACACCTTGGAACCCACATACCATAGCTGGCTAGAAAGTAAATATTTTCACAAATTCAGAACTAGAGTCTTCTAAAAGCGCAGTTTTCCCAAGCGTTAGAGGAGACCTTACTGAAAAGCAAAATTACTGAAAAATAAATTAATCCTGTGTTGCTCAAACCAGGACATGGACTTTGAGCATTCTGCATGAAAATCATCGGGCCACTGGTTTCCTGCCTGCAGCAGCCGCTCCACGCATCTCACACACCACCTCACGTCGGTATTCGGGCCCTGCTAAACCACAAGGACTGTAAACGGCATTCCGGTCCACAGGCCAGGAGAGCCATACCTGGGTCTGCAGCAAAGGAGCATCAATGGCAGCCTCCCACTCCAGCACTTTCCCCGGCCAAGGGATGAGAGCAAGGGCACTCATGATTGCTTGGGGCTGCAGGCTTAGGCTGGTTTTGTTTACATGATCTCAGATCGTTTCAAATTTATAGTAAATGAGTTCGCCAAGAGTGATTAAAAATGGAAGTAGTAAGGTCTCATAAAGTCTTGTTTCAAATCAAAGCTTAATCCAGGAAAAACAGTGTGTTTTTCCTCCTTATTTCCTGTGGGCTGGAAACAAACAAGCAAACATTTCTGGTGAAAAAAATGAACAGATTTCTGTTGGAAGTGTCTCGTGCTCCACCACAGAAAGTGGTTATTATCTCTAGCCTGTTCAGATTTGGGTCCTTGCTTCCACACACAACAGCCAGCTGGGTCTGTGGAAAGCAGTGTACGGGGCTACCGGCAATTTGTGGAGCGGGCAAATTGTCTTCTGATCATGCTGAGATCCACCTGAAGGGATGTCAGTCACTCCAAAAAATGAGAAGCAGTGAAAAAAGGAGAGAGAAAAACAAACCCCAAGCTTGTCAATTTTACAAAGACCTGATGAATAGCCTGGCCATTCAGGGTAAGAGCAAACATGCTGGTAGGTCCCCTTCCACTGAAGAGGAGTTTGGGGACAGAGGCCAGTAGGACCAGCACTGGGAGCTGGAAGTGACATCTCCTGCAAGTGGCAACAGCTACAGCCTCTGGCAATTCTCAGCACTTAGCAAAACGGGCTGAAAATGGGCACCATAAGTCATCAGAGGGGCTCAATGCCATGGAAGCTGACTGAGGCCAAGAGCTTACAGATTTATTGTTTAAAGGAATGAGTTGGACACAGATAATAAATGGCAAGAATATGAGGAGCTGTAAGAAATAAACTACTTTTAAGCCCTTCCACAAGTGATATTAGACATTCAGGACATTTATTTTCCAGGTATGAAACAACTTCAAGTAACAGATAAGCTAGCCTGCAGGGAGATTACATCCATCAGCATGACCGACTGGAAAAGATCCCGAAACCTCCTCTGAAGGAGCTGGCACTGGCTTCAATGTGTGACAACAACCCGCCTGAACTGGCCAGCACTGTGGCCACTCCAGCACCACAGCTCGGTGCCTTCCCCGGGGGGATGCTGCAGGTCCCATCACTTTCCTACACCACAAGCAGCAACATGGACTTCTGGGAAACCCAGTCTGGACACTAGCCATACAAGGATCCCGCAATTTACAAAAGTCATCATGGCTAAGGCTAGCTTCCCATAAAACATCTCTATAAGGAGATATATTCAGTAGCTGATTAATGAATGTGGTTTACCACAAAATGATACTACACAGGCCTACTCTTCAATAATAATCTCATAAATAATATTACTAAAAATCCAAGAAATATCCAAATTGCACTGAAGCTGTGTTGTGATCCCAGCGCCTTGCCTGTTGTTTTCCCCTTTGTGGTAAATCAACACAAACATAATTCTTTAAGGGAGTTTCTAGGTGAAGACAGGGGCAAAGGGAAAGGGACATGCCTGTGCTGCGCAGAGCCAGGCCCACGCTTTTACCCTTAGAAAAACGTGCCAGGTGACGGGATTTCAAAAACATTTGGATGCTCCCACCCGGGGAAAACCCCATTTGGGCTTCGGGGGCCATCCGGGGTCTGTAGGGCCGGGGTCCACCACAGCCCCCCGCTCCTCGCAGGGGAGGAGGGCCCCACAGGGCAGGCCCCGGCGGCTGGGGGCTGCCGAGCCAGAGGGGTCCAGGGAGAGCCGACAGCCCCCAGCCGCTGCCTGCGGCTCCAGCGCCGGGCTGAGCCCTGCCAGCATCGCGGGGAGGGGGCGGAGGTGCCAGACACCCCCCGGGGGCTGAGGGAACAGACAGCCTCGCCCCCTGCTTGGGGAACCGGCCCCGCCACATCGTGCATCCGCTGGCAGAGGAAGCACCAAAAGTGGGCGGGGGGGGGGGGGGTCGCGGGGAGAGGGGGGTCCCGCCGCTTGGCAGTAGCTGTGTTAGCGGCTGAGCTCACCTCCAGCTACCCGCGGCCCGAGAACGGCCGCTCTCCCCCAGCCCGGCCGGGGAGCTCCTCGGACTTTCGTGGTTCTTTGTTCGCGGGGATCTTTCCCCCCTTCCCCGTGCTCGCACGGTAACGTTTCTTGCAAGGATTTCCTGCCAAAAGACAATCCCCCTGAGCCAAAGCAGACCGAGAAAGTAGTGACCAATCCTTTCTGGATGGCTGTCACCAGGCTCCTCCCAGCCCCCGCTCCCCCTGCCATTTGCATACAAAAAAATCCAGAAAACTCCCGTTTGCCCCCGCATCTCGCTCAGACCCTCCGTCCCCGTCTGGCAGGCAGGAGCCCGGGCTGGGGGACGCTGCCTGCGGCTGAGGGCAGCCGCCCGCTCCGCGCCCCGCCACCCCGGCCCCCCAAGCCTTTCGCCAGCCCCCTCCCGCTCCCCTTTTCCTCCTCCGCGCCCCCAAAATGCAGCGCCGCTTCTGCACCCTGCTCCTGCTGGCGTCCCAGTGCATGGGCTCGGCCGCCGGGCTCTTCCCCTTCGGGGAGCCCGACTTCTCCTACAAGCGCTCCAACTGCAAGCCCATCCCCGCCCCGATGCTGCTGTGCCGGGGCATCGAGTACCAGAGCATGCGGCTGCCCAACCTGCTGGGGCATGAGACGGTGCAGGAGGTGCTGGAGCAGGCCTCCACCTGGATCCCGCTAGTGCAGAAACAGTGCCACCCCGACACCAGGAAGTTCCTCTGCTCCCTCTTCGCCCCCGTCTGCATCGACGACCTGGACGAGATCATCCAGCCCTGCCACTCGCTCTGCGAGGAGGTGAAGGAGAGCTGCGCCCCGGTGATGTCCGCCTTCGGCTTCCCCTGGCCCGACATGCTGGACTGCAGCCGCTTCCCCAAGGACAACGACCTCTGCATCCCGCTGGCCAGCAGCGACCACATCCTCCCGGTCACCAGGGAAGGTAAGAGGGACCGTCAGGCTGCCGCCGGGGACGGCAGCACCTGACCCCCGATGAGCGCCCCCCCGCCCTCCGACTGCAGGATCCCTCCCCAGCTTTCTGCAGGGGACCGGAGGCGTCTCCCGCCCGTTGCAGCATAGGGGGGAACTGAGGAAATGGGTCGCGGATCAGGAGGCTTTCCCGAAGGGACCGGGGAAACGGCAGGCACCGTCGGGGAACTGGCACTGGCCCGCAGACCCCGGCCTTTGCCCGTCCCCATCCCCAAAGGCAAAGTCCGGGACCCCGGACTCGAGCGGCGGGGCTGCCAAGGAGACATCCTCCCTTGGCAAAGATCATCGCTGAAGCGGGGGGTTCGGGTGTTTTGTGTGTCGTGTCCCCCCCCCCCCCCTTTACTCTTTCCCCCGTTATAAAAAAAACACCCACCTTTTGGTTTAGGTGTGACCTTAAAAGCACACCGCGCCCCCTCTCCCCCCCCCCCCCTCCAGCGGGTCTGCAGCGAGGTAAGGCGCGTCAAAGTGCTCGGGCAGCGGCGGGGGGAGAGGAGGGGAGAAGGCGCAGGGCGAGTCCGTCCATGGAGGGGTGGAAAACCGGCGTGTCCCGAAGGGTTCCCAACGCCACCTGCTGTTCCCTTCTCCCCGAGCCTGACGGGGACTGTCCCTTGCGTTTCCAGCACCCAAGGTCTGCGATGCCTGCAAGAACAAAAACGAGGACGATAACGACATTGTGGAAAACCTCTGCAAAAATGACTTTGGTAAGTGGAAGCAGAGCCCCCTCCGTTGAAACTCGAGAGTTGAGGATCAGGTAAAAAAAGTCCCAGTGGAGTCAGAGAGAGATGTGCCTGAATAAAGGCAGGGCTTTGTCTCATCTGCAGATGGACCCGTCTGATCATCGGGTCATGAAACAAAATTGCACCTCAGAATAAGAAGTGGCCCTTTTTACAGTCCCTTTTCTGTTTGCTGTTTCAAAGTAGTGCTCTTTTATGTAGATGTTGCTGGAAAGTCGAATAGAAAGTAAAATGGGGGGGAAAAAAAAAAAAAAAGATAATCTTTCATCCAGACTATTGCCTGGGGAGAAGTAGAGCAAAGCTTCATTTAGACATATGAGATAGAGCCGCATGACCAATCTCATGTATGGTAAGAAAGACTCTCTCCACAGATTAAGAATGAAGCTCTATATATCATTTGACAGAGAAGGTAATGCACAGACAATTGGGGATATAAACTTAATGGGAAGATCTGGGGTTAGAAGAGGACAAGAAAGCCCCTTCGACACAGACAACTGAACGGCACATTATCCACACATTAGCATTTCAAGAGAAAAAGGGAATAAGGAGGGGAATCCTTTTATAATAGGTCAATGTTTATACCTGGAAACATATTTGTAGTATAAATATCTACAACAATGGAAAAGTCTTTCTTAAAAATAAATAAATCCACCACCCAAAACCTGAAACCATGACTGTGGGACATAATTGCTAAAACAACCAATAGCTTTGGCCTGGCACATTGCACTCAGATAAATCCTCCTAAAGCTAAACATGCCCCACAGATTCTTACAGAGCCCTTTACCAAATCGAATGCAGCTGTTGGACCAATTTGCCCTCTATGGGATCTATTCTTTCAAAAAAACAATGCATGTGAAATATCATTTCCTTACAGGTTTGCCTAAAATCCTCTCCAGCCTAATAAATTAAGTTTAGAAGTTTTCAGCCGCAGCAGAGATCAGGTTTCAGATTAGGTCTAGGTACTCGCCTCCCCACCTCCCCTTCAAACTCCAGTTTCAGGAAGACTTGTCTTCTCCCAGCAAAAAAATGGAGCACTGCTTAATGTAGCAAACCTGCCCTCTCTCTGTTTGCAAACAGGAGAAAAGCCTGAGAAAATATTAATTTAGAAAGGAAGGAAAAAGAGGGGGCGGGGCAAGAGGAGAAATGAAACCCCCAAAACCTCAACCCTAAGGTTGATTCAAACTGGAATGACTTGCATGCCCTTTGTGGCTTTAGAAATGGAGCCACCTGCTGCCTCTTCTGTCAGCCCTGACAGTTTAATTAGCAATAGAGCACCTCCCTCCCCAGGTCCTCTTTATGTGCACTAATGGGAAAAAACCTCTCAATCTCTCTCCCTCTCTCCCTCATCCCACTTCCCCCTCCCCTCGCTCTATTAGCCTTGAAGATAAAAGTGAAGGAGATTGCCTACATCAATGGGGATACCAAGATCACCCCCGAAACAAAGAGTAAGACCATCTACAAGCTGAATGGGCTCACAGAAAGGGATCTAAGGAAGATCGTGCTCTGGCTCAAAGGTGGCCTCCAGTGTACCTGCGACGAGATGAATGACATCAACGTCCCCTACTTGGTGATGGGGCAAAAGCAAGCTGGGGAACTGGTGATCACCTCGCTGAAGCGGTGGCAGAAAGGGCAGCGGGCTTTCAAGCGGTTCTCCCGCAGCATCCGCAAACTGCAGTGTTAGTGGCTTCGGCTCTGGCCGCCTCCAGCAGCTGCCTCTGTCCCGAGCTCTCCGGGCCTCCTGCACCTTCTTGCTTCGGCCCCTCTGAGCCTCGAGATGCCACGGGCACAAGACATGGTGACCGCTCTCCAAGAGGGGAGGGAGCCCTCCGTTTTTGTACATAGGTTAAAATGTAATAAAAAAAAAAAAATCATAACTATTTTTGGGAAGTATTAAAGTATCTCACTTAAAGCTTTTTTTTTTTTTTATGGTTGCAAACGTGACTTTGGTCTGAGGTTTTTCCCTCTTCATTTTGGTAATGCTGGTTCATTTATATTGCTGCTTCTCTGTATACATGCATGTTTGTTGTGCAGAAGTAGGAGATGCAGAGAAAGACAGCCACGCGTGCAACTGGCCTGTCACAGTGGGTACGACTCTTTCACCGAAGTGAAATGGCTTGCCACCTATATTAACGCTATAAAGGTCATGTTACGACTCTTGCATGTGATACATAGGCACCAGTAAGAACATATTAACCATTCTCACATTTTATTTTCCACAAGTCTGAGCCCTTCTCTTGCAGAAGAAATGAACAAGTTTTGGAGCTGGTTGATCTGAATGCAACTTTTTTTTTTATTATTTTGCAAATTAAACCATCTATAGCTGTAATATACCTAGTGGTTAACCTGAAAGAGTTGTAAAATATTGCTTTAATTAACCTTGTAAATACTCCAGATAAATGTTATATTCTTGTATATAAACTTTACATCATAGTTTACCCATTGTCTTGGTCTGTATTCACTTTAATCTGTTTTGGGAGAACTGGGAGAAAGCCATCCAACTGGGCTTTGTCATGGCAAAGCAAAACTTGGCCTTCCGCCCCACGTGGCCAGCAGAGAAGTACAAGGAAGCAACTAGTGCTGCAATCAGAAAAAACATAGTGGACCTCACTTCCCCAAAGATGAACCCACAAGACATGGGACTGAGGTTCAGTCAACTCATTTTAACGTGTCTGTTGAGCTTTTCAAGATGAAGAGTTTTCTGTGGCTCCTTGGTTCAACCGTCTGCATTTTCATCTCATAAGACTGCTTTTTGCTGATGTGGAATTGCAGTGAGACCATTTGTTTAAATATCAAATCCATTTACCCATTTCTTACAGCTGAAAAAGACATCTAAGGAGTGCAAAAGTAGACAAAAAAGTCTCATTTGCAACTAGCAATTCAGAATAATGGTAGAGCAAGGCATGTTTTGTGTGTATGTACACTCACTATTCTTACCGAGAAAGAAAATAAAACCTACCTAATAGTGTAACTAGAGGAATGGTTTTCAGCATTTTTCTTACAAATGTTTTCTGATGAAGAGCATTACATGCTAGAATTTTATTGTATTCATCCTGAAAAAGAATCTTGCTTCCCAGTTGTCACACATAAAACATTCCTCTTAGCTTCACTGAGAGGATGAACAGTCCAATATTCCCAAGGACAACATTTTATACTAACCATTCACAGACATGCAAGTCCAAGTTGGAATGCAAGTCCAACACTAGATTATTTTTTTATGTAAAAAAATTATATTAATATCATATATTTAATGTGATTTTTTTCCAACATCAGGATAAAAAAAAGATAAAATCTAAAGATCCAACATGTTAAATTTGTCCTAGAAAAATAATTGTTTGCCCTCTCACAGTCTTAATGCACTCACAACAACAGCAGAACTCTGAATAAGCAAAAAAAAAAAAAAAAAGTCCTCACAAATACCCTCAAAGTAATAAATAATAACAATAATAATGAACAGCAACCAAACAAAAAGCCTCATTCCAAACTGGCTCTTTAATGTCATTAAAACTTTTCTTCAGAACGGACCTGGCTTCCCAGGAAACAGTTTTGAGATTTTCATGCTATGATGCAATTATTTTAATACGGGCTTTTAATATGACACTTTTAAGAAAAAGTGTCCATCACTTTATAGAGCCATCAGCATCCAGATGTCACATTGCTCTACCCATCTTGCTCAGCATATAATGTAATAGCTGTCCCTAAACAGCCTTGGTTTTAGAGCGAATGAGCTCACAGATGAAGAGTTGGCTGAAGATGAACTGCAGAAAATGGGCTTGTGCTGCCTGGTGGAGGAAAGCACTTCAAAGAGGCAGTCGTTGCAGTGCAGTCTCTGGGGACCAAAAATGAACAGCCAGGACTGCTCCACTCAGACTGCCTTACAGATACTAAGTCCTCCTACAGCAACCATAAAATTATCTTAATTGGGCTGTTCTAGAAGGCAGCAGCACTGATGCTGATGAGGACAGACAGGTCACAAGTTACTTGCTCAGGGGTCATGTTAAGGCCAAGACTACAGAATAGATTTTTGCCAAATCACTTAGATGTATGAAGACACATTACCAATGACCAACATCACTGTGTCTTAAAAAAAACCCCAAACATTCCCCTTGCTCCATCACAAAATAGACACTGTTACCCCAGCAAAATCCTGTTCCAGTCAGGATAGATTCAGGAAAAAAAGAAGAAAGTAGACTGGCAAACATTCAATTTTACTAGAATAATCAGCGTCCTGGATTAAGAGCATCCTGCCGTACAGCATACCCCTACTGACAAAGCCTTCTGCATATGGCCCTGGGCTGAACCACTGGGACTATCTACCCTCGGGGTGAATTGGCAGAGGCAGGATTACCTTTCAGATAATCAGGATTTAGGCAAATGTGAAGAGTAATAAGACTCATGTTTTCCCAGTTTAGTTCCATCACCTTTTTCTAACAGCATCATATTAAAAGGTGGGTCATATGCACCTCACCAGGGAGAAGGAGTATCTGTTTCCAGTGGTGTACAACCCAGACATTAAAAAGTATTCAACGGAAAATTAGGATTCTAAAGTAACAGCCTGAGGAAACTTCATCTCTCAGATGCTGGCAAAGAAGTAAACACATACATTTTTCACATTGTTATTCTTACTTGCTCAACAATAACTGAAAATCTTCGACTGTGCCAGGCAAAAAGTGAACCAAACATGCCAAAAATTAACTGAGCCCATTACTTCTGATCAGTGTGTCACACATACTTCAAACTTTATTACCTGGTATGGTATGGTTCAGTTCTAGCAGAATTTTTTTTTTTTTTTGCAATTGATGAAAAAGGCAACCCGCTGTTGCATTTTTCAGACACTTTTTGTCTTCTTCTAATTAAAACAACATTGTTAGGCAGCCAATTATGTGGCTCCCATTGTATTTGCTTTCACAAAAAACTATAAAAGCAGCTGACTACAATGGATTAGTTTAAGAACAATAATAATGATACTTGACATTTATACAGAAGTTTCCATTTAAGTTTCTCAGACTGCCTTCACAAAAATAGGCATTAATATCCCTATTTTGCAGATCAGGAAAATGAGGCATAGTGAAATGAAATAACTCATTCAAAACCACCCAGCAAGTCCTTTACAGTCATGAAAAGCAGCATATTTTTTGTCTCCACGTTTTATGCTCTAATCATTAGACCACAGCAATCAGAATGGTGTGTAATCAAGGCAGCACTTTGATTATAATTCGAAAGCATAATAGCAACCAAGGCTCCCTCCAACAACATTTTTCACCCCTCAGTGTGTAAAAAAAATGACTGCCCAAATTCAAATTTAAAACCCATCAGCAATATTCCTCACAGTCTTTTCCTTTCTTCCTTATTTATCGTTCTCTCTATCCTTTAATTACTTCTTAATCCTTTCCTTTCTCCCTCACTTCTCATTCACTTCAGTCACCCACAGAGAAGCCACTCAGCCCCTCTCTCACCCCTCTCATACAGAGACTTTCGCCCTTGGTATGGTTTATTAAAGAACTCATGCAGTCTACACACAAGCCACAAAAATCCTAATGACCAGCTTAAGACATAAAAAGACCCATGCGGGAAATTCAGTGAGAGGCATTTAAATTTAATTAATGATTTTCTGCGAGGACAGGAGGGTGGTTAGATGCCACAAGGAGCACCACAGACACATGCTGGTCGCCTCAGGCATGGCCACTATTTCCATTCTGCAGCAGGAGAATGTAAGGTTATTTAAAGAATATAACGAGTACGAAGAACACACAGATAAAGCACACCTTCCCTTGCATGGCCAGGTCTCAAGCACATCTCAGCCCCATTGTTATAACCCTGTGTTCCCCCACTGGGGCCATGGTGCACCTCTCTCAACTGTCTTCCAGACGTCTCACTACCTCTCTTCAGCTGTCAAGGGCATCAGCCAAGAGCAGAGCCACCATGGCTCAAGAACCGACCGTCTCAGTGTGCCCCAGGTGCCTGCCTGGGGAATGAGTGACCCCTATGCAGCCGGTAGGGCAGCCCCATTTTTGTTGCTTCTGCGGCCAGCTGCCACCCTCACCAAAGCCCTATGAGCCCTTGTGATATGCCCACAGTTGGCAATGCCAGAGGAAGGGCGATGGATTCATTGCTACCAGAGCACTGGGCGGCCTTCCTTCAGTCAAGCAGCCCAGGATTTTGTTGTCGGAGCCAGAAGTTCTTATTTCTGGGCTTCAGAGACATGCCTGTATGATTTATCTAGAAGTTGCTTTCTTATCAGCAGATGTAGGTTCAGTACAGCCTGACTGTCTGATGAAACAACCACAGGAATGGATCTTGTTTGCCTCTGTATGAAGAGGAAAGTGCAAGATATTCACATCACAGGAATCCAAGACCCCAAGCTGTCTTACAAACATAAATTAGCCAACGCTATATCCCTTTGGAGTGAATTTAATAGGGTAACATTTTCCAAACGCATCAACCCCCTTCAGGGTGAGTCGTGGGCTCCTAAATCACCTAGATGCCTTGGAAAATATTAGCCACTATCCCCCAGCAGAGTTAAAGCCAGTTGGCCGAGGTCAGCCAGCAAGCCTGTCACCCAGCCAGGAGGAACACCTCAGCAATCAGCCAGCCAGCCCATTGCTCTCATGACTGATCAAAATAACCAACCAACACAGAAAGCTGCACTGTGAAGCAGCTGATGGAGCAAACTTCAAAACCAATTACTGCAGACACAGAGAAGCTGTCCGGCCAGAAAGACCAGCGCAAGTTAGGAGGCATGCTCAATGTCTCACAGAACAGACACAAGAAAGAGCATATACAGCTTCTGAGACCCACGATGAGGCAATACTATTAACACACCGCTTTCAAAACCCAAAGAATGCAGAACATCCTTTTGGAGTAATTTTCAATCCACAAAGACGATGCTAAAATCATGGAGTATTTTCTGTTTGGACACAACAGGTTGCCATTAGAGTCACAGCCCAAACTAGCAGCAACTTGCTGACTTAGGAGTGATCTGAAAGGGTAGCAGAAATGCTAATTTAAGCACACTTTCAACTTTCCAGGTCTTTGTTTTCAGAGCTTAACCCTGGCAGTCTTCATTAGACATTAAACTTTCCATATGGAGCTACTACTGAAGAACAATTTACGAGTGTTCCATTGATACCTGCTTTTATCAGGCAAAAGATAACTAATCCTTCCCTGGCAATTTCCCTGCATTGTTAGTTTGCTTGAAATCCCTAACATTGTCTGATTGCCTTTTTTGTTATGTGAATCTCCAGCCATGCACAATAGTGAACCCTGGCTGCTTACACACTGAGACAGGTGCTTTAGTGGCTGCAGGGCTCACATCATTAAGCACACACAGAGCTATTAATCATTTCAGTTTACTCTGAGGCACAAACCTGAATTAAGTCGGGCCACTTTCCTAAGCAAAACAATAGCTTAATTGTAATAGGCAAGGCAAAAGAGTTTTGAGAGGTAGAGTTTCAGAAACTAGAGCAACTCCCCCTCAAAAAATAATCAGGCAAGACAAGAAAACACACTGTAATTTAAGAATTGGGCGTCGGGGGGAGGCAAAAATTTGTTTTCAACAAGGGATGAAAATTATTTTGAAGATAATCTTATAGCCTCACACAGCCCCTTCATTTCCTTCAGATGCTGGATTCTTTAATATGGGAAAAAATTTCAGTACTCTTATTTACATTCTGTGAACTGTAACACTAGTCATCTCAGTGATATGAACGGTGGATTTTTTTTTCACACAATGGGGATTTTTAAATAGAGCATGGGTTTTCAAAAGAGTCTATGAAACTAAAGCATAAGGTCAATTTCCAAAGTATTCCTAGGTTTTTAAGTAACTTCTACAACAAAACATGAAAAATTAACTTCGGTGGAAGCAACATAAGAAGGCATATTTTAAATCCTGCTAGATGCTTAGAGATGCTTATCAGTTGCTTGAGGTACCCTCATACATTTAAACATTTGGCTGCAACACATATATCCTTAGAGAGTTTAATGTATCTGGTGCCCAGGGATTTTGGAACGGGATCTAGACTGTTGAAAATATTAGCAGGTAGTAGTATCATAATTTGTCCCACACATGCGAAATGTTAAAATTGTCTTAACCCTTTTGTTCCATCATTTGACTAGAATATATGACTTTACTGGGAGAGCTCTGGAATTCTAAAGCTAGCTCTACCTTCACGAGGAAACACTGCATGGAAATTAGTTCCTTGATCCAGAACTGAGCCTTAGAAATCTTGCTGGAAGAATTAGCTTCCCTCTCAACTTGGTACTACTACATTAAGTAGATGAATAAGAAAAGATTTGTTTCAAACACTGCTTTCTACAACAAAATAGAGCAGGAAAGTATATTAACTTTTAAAACATGCCTGGCTACTGCTGCAACTAAGTAGCACATAACAAGAATTGTATTGTGTCCAGTTTTGGGCACCTCAATACAAGAGAGATACCGAGGTGCTGGAGCGGGTGCAGAGGAGGGCAACGAAGCTGGTGAAGGGCCTGGAAAACAAATCATATGAAGAGCGGTTGAAGGAGCTGGGACTGTTTAGTATGAGGAAGAGGAGGCTGAGGGGAGACCTCATCACTCTCTACAACTACTTGAAAGGACACTGTAGAGAGGGTGGTGCTGGTCTCTTCTCACAGGTAATTAATGACAGAACAAGAGGGAATGGCTTCAAGCTCCAGCAGGGTAGGTTTAGACTGAACATTAGGAAAGAATTTTTCACAGAAAGAGTGGTCAGGCATTGGAATAGGCTGCCCAGGGAGGTGGTTGAGTCACCATCCCTGGATGTGTTTAAGAGACGTTTAGATGTGGTGTTGGGGGATATGATATAGGGAAGAACTTTGTAGTGTAGGGTAGATGGTTGGACTCGATGATCCTAAGGGTCTCTTCCAACCTGGATGATTCTGTGATTCTATGATTCTAAGAAGGAGTATTATAAAAGTCAGCAATATAGTTACATATATATAGTTATAGTTAATAAAGGGTCTATTATTTCATGAGATTTCTCAAAATGGAAGGTGGAAGAGACATTGCATTTTCTCCCATAAGAAACTCAAAAGGATCATTAGAGACATCTAGAACATGGATTACAATATAGTCCAACTCCTATGCTAGTAGAGTGCCACAACCTAGCTTAGGGTGAAGTTCACCTAACAATAACTACACTTAATGTGTGCATATTGTATCTAAATTTGAGCTGCTCCATGGAGGCTCCATTTTGTTGACCACCCAGCTGTTTGCTCCCACCACCTTCCTCAAGGCAGAGGTGCCAATCACACAAAGGAACAGTGTGTCAGCTCAGCTCTTTTACCCAACCCCAAACCAGCCCTGAGTAAGAACAGCTAAATACGGCGAGTGGTTTGTGGAGAGTTCAGCAGCTGAGCAGAAGACCCACCTAGTCCCACAGCTGCACCATCCGATGCATGGGGAGGGGGTGACACAGGTGGCAAGGTAGCTCACACAAACTGCACCCTGAAAACAGGCCCTCAGCCCAGACATTTGCAAAGAAGCAGGTATGTTACAGCAGGCCCAGTCTCGATTTGCTGCTGTGGGTCGCCCAGCACCAAGTAGAGTTGCTGGGATGGTGAGGGCTACGAAGAGCTTGCACTATCAACTTTGTCTCTGTGTAGCCTGTCCCTGCAGCACATATAGGGGTCCCCTGGGGATCTGCCCCTCATAGCAGGCAAGGAGCAAGGGCTAGTGTGCTGCTCCAGCTCTATGAGCTCCCACAGGGCAGGAGAGCAGCAGGCTGGACCCCTTCGGATGGCAGCCTTATGACCATCTGCAAGGCAGGGCTCAGTACAGCTTGTATGTTGGATGAGAAAAATACACCTTTCAGCCTTACAGCAAGCACCCGAGGCCCAGGTTTGTTGTATTAGCCATCTGGGCTCTCCTCCTGCTTGCCTGTCTCCCACACTCATTCTATCTTTGATCCTCTCAAGGAGAAAAAGGATCTAGAAGAGCTTGTGGAAAACTTTACACACAGCAGCACTCGAGAAAGAGATAAGAAGAAGGTGCTGGTGAATAATGTAATGGCATAATCTACTTCAGTGGGAGATTCTCAACTGGCTGATGTATTCCATTTCTGACACGCTACTGAAAGGACGGTGCAGAAACGGAGCTTTAAGAAAGCAAAGAGGACAAGATTTGCCAGGGAATTTGGTACCAACACACATCCTAGGTAGACTTTATGAAGTGTGAAATGATGGCCTAGAGCTGGTCTTGGAGAAAATCAGCAGTAAAATTCCATATACATTAATAGCAGAGTAAATCCAGTATTGACTACTTTTGAAAAGTCTGACTCCTTAACAGTACTTTCCAAATGTCATGCTATATATAAATTAAGGACACCAACAATTCAGAACAGCCACTCCTGCTCAAACTCCAATTAGAAGAGAAGCACTTTGAATAAATTTAATGGAGCCCTGCTGAAGCCATTGCTCTAAAATAGTATTAATGCAATAGCTGACTAAGTCTGAATAAAACATACACTGGTATATAAATGCAACAGAAGAAGCTATCTGGAAGCAAAGAACAGCAACCCTGACTGCCACTGGTTCAGCACATAAAGAGGTGGACAAGTGACTGTGGTCAGGATGAAGTCATCCTCACCATATAGCATCAGGCAACTGGCTGAGTGCAAAGCTGCCTGAGGTTCAGCAAAGTCAGCCTGGTGACATGTGGAACAGATGCTGAAAGTCTGACAGCTGGAAATGTTGGAAGCACTTGTCATCAGGAGGTGGCAGGAAGCTTATGTCAGCTGGAAAAGAGCCTGGATGCTTGTTGCTAGGGCAGCAGAGAGGGTTTTGACAGATAAAAGTGTTGGTGAGCGAGAGGTAAGAGAGCAGATCCCTGGGAAGGCAGAGGAGGGCTGGTTCTTCAAGTTTATCTTTAGAGATAGGGATACAACAAGTCACAGCGAAACCCCAGTTTAGGACAGGGGCTTGCATAGTCCTCAAGTCATCTGCTGCTAGCTTAACCCCAGAAGGGATACGTTAGTCAGACATTTCACGCTTATTCTCCAGTTATGATATAAATGCTACAGCTAGCAGGGAGGTTGCAGATGGGGAGGAAAGCAAGGGTTGGGGAGAAGAAAATATTCATCTTTGGGAAGAGTTATATTTGCTAGACTTGACCTTGAGAACCTCAATGACCAAAGCTTGCAGATGCTTAGGTCTGTGCCTGGGAAAGTGCCTTCTTTTTGTATTTCAGTTTCCTCTGGAGGCATTCAGAGTAAAGCAGCAAAGACATAGCAGATGTATCTTTGAGTCAATCTTATTTGGTCTGGAAAAAAAATAGCAGGGAGAAAAAACAAAGTTTCTTAACTGAGATTTCTTAACTGGAAAAAACAAAAAACAAAGTCTTTTGCAAGTCTTTTTTCAAACAAGTTACCCCAAACGTACAATATTGCTCAGAGATTTTCCAGAGCAAGAACCTCTTCAAAAAAAATGTTATAAAAGTTACAGTATTGATAGCAATTTCAGATAAATGAAAAACCCAAAGTCTTCATCAATTTTCACACTATGAAAAGTTCCTTTAACCAAGTACAGCTGGCTGAACTTTTTTTCATTAAATGGTTTATTGGTTTGGAAGACACAAATAAATTGGGGAAATTCACCTACTGCTGTTTCTTTTTTTATTTCCAAGGTTGGGAGTGGACATTTCTGAAATCAAATATTCCAGTTTCAGTAGCAGACGTGCACAGTCACTGGCATCATCTATACCCACTCACGCACAGTCAAATAGATACGTAAGACAAGATGGCAAACACTCTCCTAGGCTGTGTAAGATCCAGGTTTAAATCTGTCCTCTCCTCTCCTCCCCTCTGCGCTCCATGTTCCAGTTCAGATCAAGAGCTCAACCAGTAACCAGAGATTTTGGTAGCCACACACTTGAATGGGGAGTATGCTGGGTGTTTCACTCTCAACTTTAGCTACTGAAGCTTTTCCAAATTGTATAGAATTATAGAATAAATCAGATAGAGAAAGAATTATCTTATGGCCTGACGACTAGGTTACTCATTTTGCACAGCAGCGGGAGAACATGAGGTAGAGGGGTCAGAGCCCATCTCCAATCCTCAGCCTCTCTCTTATCCCTGTAGATGTGTGCCGTGGCCCCCACATCAGACTCATGAACAAAGAAGATCCAGCACAAGAAATCGGACCCAGAAGTTCAGATTTTGCTTGCTTGATCCGTTGGGGTTATTTTTTAATCTAGTCATCCTAGGAAATAAACAGAGCTCCATCCCAGAATACTTCATTTCCAGTGTTAAGACCTTCATCTGAGTGTTAGGCAAACCTTACTAGAAGCTTGAAGCAGCTTGGAGTCTTGAATTTAAGTTGTTAACATCCCAGGTAAATTGCCCTACTCACTCAACCAGTGGATAAAATGGGCAAGCTGGGACTACTTCCCTCTCATGTTTATGATCCAGTCCTTTGCTTTTATTAAATGTACCTGAAAACCAAATGAAACAGTTTGCCAGGTGTTAAAAAATGTTTCTATAACCTCAAATCATTTCTTGTTGCTGTGCTGACAATTCTAAAGAAATGAAGTTTCCATTCAGTTCATAACATATTTTTTTTTTAGTTCAGCTGCCAAAATACTTTAAACCCAGCAACTATTTGCACAGCCCTATAAATTAGGTTTACTAAAGGAAACAATTAGCAAGCCTGTAGCCTACAGGAATTTCAATTGGTGCTGCTACAGCGCATTGTTTAAGTAATTAGAAAATTATTCCAACTATTGTAAGTATTTGCAACACAAATGTGGAGCACATAGATGCTGTCCTATTAATAATGGGAGCTATAAAAAGATTGAAAAGCTAGTCTGCAGAGGAGGTCACATGCTTATTAGTCTAACCAGCTTTTCATTGTCACCAAATAGCAATATTAAAATAAAATAGGACCGTACAGGGAGATGTGCTCCTGCACTCCTAAATTCGTGAGAAATCAAAAGATACAGATGTGTCACGTACTCCATTAAACAGATAAGCATCTGAATAAAGACATGAATATAACAATTAGTGAAGCTAAGGCGTACCACGGGACTAGAATTCTGTATGAAATACTGAGCAGAGCTATAAAATCAGCAGCAAGATGTCATGAAACCAAAATGTGTTTCCAAATGAGTGTCTATTTCCAAATGGAAACAACGTCAATCATAAACGTTGATCTTGTGGAAACTAATTTAACAGAAAAACTCAGCAGAGATGCTCAAACCACAATTTAATACACTCTACAATCCTGAAATGCAATTAATCTCCTTAAGACGGTAATACTTCCAAGTTATAATTTCAATTGCAGCCTTAAAAAATTCTGCACCTCAGATTTAGCTATTAAGCTTTAGCGATGGGCTAGCAGCCAGATGTTTATAAACTCTTTTCAGGTTACAATTTAGTTACGGTTACAGGGTTAGACAATGTCCTCTCATTTAGCCCTTCAACTGACTAGCTTAACCATTATTTGCCACTACACCAGGCATATGCACCCTGCTGCCTGCTACTCTCCAATGCCAAGTCATCTATTTCCCTGCTACTGCTAGGCTGAGCCTGCTCCATTCATCCCCGAGACAGCCTCCTTTCAGGGGAGCATTACAGGCTCAACAGACCTCTTTGTTGGAGTTCTATTTACACCACCATTTTTTGTTACTCAGACTGTGAAAGGAAACAACAGGAGACGGAGAGGAGACGGACTGCTAACACAGTGGACCAGAAGTCATCAACCTTGGCTCTTTGAAGCGATATGCACAGTAAATACGGAAACTATAACAACATGTGAAATAACCTGGTGGTCTAAGTGCAATTCCCAATAGACCCGTGGATCTATATCTACAAAAGTCAGCATCGTAATCAGCAATAACTGGCAACCTTCTTCGTTATTTACAAAGAGCGGCAGTGTAATTATTCACTCGGCTCCCATTGATTATAATGGGATTTGGCTGGATAAATCCCCATGTAACTCTTTGAAAATTTGGGAGCTTTGGGGCAGTCACTGCTCAGAGGTGCAAAACCGAACACACATTCAGACAGAACGTGCTCCCTTCCGAACACAGCTAAAATGCAGCAGCAAATATTGACTCCATTGCTGCTGCCACAGAGCTGTTGTGAGGCAGAAACCACCTCCCTGCAGCAGGACAGCACAATGACCGTGTGCCTGCTGGGCACAGGCACGCAGGGGCACATGCTGGACTTTGAAGATGTGTTTAATTCCCTTTGACTTCGGCAAGACTAAAGCTTGCACACGACTGCTTCGTGGCACGGATTTCAGCATGCGACCCAGACAGCAAGGCATATGCCAGGGGTCCGGAGACCTCGCAGTGGCTTCAGTTGTCAGGTTTTAGCTGGGGAGGCTGCTTTGCATAAGTACCATGGCTGGTCAGCAGCTGCCTCCCCGGTACACCACAGGCTGGTGTGCTCCTTGCCCACACCACAAAGGCTTTTGCAGCCACATCGCTTCACTCCCGTGAGTCACCCTGTCACCTTCAGTGGGAGCCACGCTCTACATTTCAGTGCCCAATAGCAAGACCAAGACTTTAGATGCTGGGGTGAAAGACACAGTACGTTAAACCACAAGTTGAGCAGGCATAAAGGACTTGGGTTCAGTGAACTCCATGCCATTCAGGCTTCCTATGTGCGAGAGCAGCTCCAGCAAGGGTACGTGCGTATCGCTCATTTCTGGATATACCTGGTGCTCTGACTGGAATACACCCATTATCCTGCAGTTGCGTTACCTTCTTTACTTAGTGCAGCACCCCATCGCCCAGCTCCAGCTTCCTCTCCAGCTCTCCACTGTCCTGCTGCTCTTTTCTGAGCTTTCCTGAAAGGCAGCCCCACACCTTTTTGGTTCCCAGATTGCAGCTTTGCAAGTACATGGCACTCCGCTCCCATGCTGTCCATTAGCCTTCCCTGCACTCTACACTACTATCTTCTGAAGTGGCGATGCCTAAGGCAACACAAACACCACCGGAGGCAAAAGTAATGTTGCTTCTCTATGAAAATTCTTTCTCATTTCTACAGTGGGACAGATGCCAGACAGTGATGTTGTTGTCCAAGTCTACATGTGTTGCTTCTACCATGAGTCCATCGCTAGTTTTTCGAAACATTTTATTTGTGCTCAAATTCTGAGGTCCTGGGATGATAAAGGGCTCACTATTTCCATTTTATGAAATGTGCATTTTTATACATCCTTTTTCAGAAAAAAACCCAAACAACAACAAAAAAAAAGAGAGAAAAAAAGAATCCTAATAGCTAAAAAATTAAAACTAAGACGAATTGTATTGTTATTGCAGAAAAATTTCTATTCCTAAACTAGTCACATCACTGGGGGAACACGGGGATTTGGTCTTGAATTTTTATTATTTGAAGTAAAGAGCCTTGCCTCACTAACTTTTGCAGATATGAAGAGAAACACAATTTCATGTCCTGCTTTATGGCAAATTAACTTACTATTTCTCCCTTGTCTGGTGTGCTTTGCTGCTTTTTAAGAGCAGCTCCTTCACAAAATAAAAATGTTCATCTTTTATCTGACAATATCCAGAGGTTGGACATAAAATAGACAATGCACAGGGCACAGGGTGTGCATGCATGTTTCAGTGCATAGAAATCTGCACTTCTTATTTTAACCAGTGCAAATGACAACTAAAAGCAAGAGCTTTTCAACTCTTCAACATTTTTGCATTTTACGGGGTAGTTAGAAAAACAAAATTTTATTGCCTGTATAGGGGAACAATTTTTCAGTGATTTAAGCTTATAGTGAAACCAGCTGATGTCCATCTTGCTTTATCCATATTGTTTTATTCTTTGATCATAAATGTACCCAATGAGTATTTTTATGTTATTTTACTTTCTTGGTAAATTGCATGCACCATGAGATATAGAAAAGTATACTAGTTACTATTATTTTCCTAATGGGTTTTCCTTTCCAGTGCAGTATTGTATTGTAGTTATCACATTGAGAATTTGCCAAAAATTATCTGACAGACCTGCTCTGGAGCTTCAGCAGTTCTGACATTCCCACAAATGTTCCAAGAAGAAAAAAAAAAAAAAAATCCATTTTTTGCTTCCCACGAGTCCCAAAATCCATCCTAGTCAGCCAGAAAGAGTTGTTTCCTCCTAAGGGAAAAGCAAGCCTTTTAAGTATATCAAGTTTATGAAAACATAGACAGATCCAGTACAGAGGTCTTTAGAGGGGGAGCTCAAAGAATAAAATTTAAAGTATTTGTTGTGTTCTGTTGAATGGTGGGGTAAAGCTAATGACTGACAGGGCTGCCTGGCTGTCAAGACACTGAGATGGAAAAACCGGGCCCCAAAAGTTAATTGCACATGTCCTTTAAATCGCTATGATTCAGTTTACACTATCTTGCACAGCTCCTTGGCTGTGATTAGATTTCTGCCAAGTGCTCTGAGACTCGTTTGACAAGTGTTATAAAGGTACAGTATGTGTGTACTGAACGTGAGCACTATTTTTATGCAGAAATGTTCCTCTATTTGCCTAGTCTCCTTTTGGCTGCTTATTAAAACACAAAACAAAAAAAGGAAAAAGTAGGATAAAAATATATACAAGTTTTCCCTTGACTATTTCTGCTTTGTCAGAGGTAAATTCACTTTTGCCTTCCAACTTTTGCTAAAACAGATCCTGCTGTTGCATTTTAAAGAGCACTTGGAAATATAAAACTACTACTTTTATAACAGAACAAATTTTAGGTATTTAAGCTTATTGTTTTGTAGCATGTTCTGGGTTAAATGGCCAGGATGGAAACTAAAAACTGCATAAAATTATGACATGCAATCCACTGTATTATTTTTGTAAATAGTAGGGAATAGCGTGGATTGCCACCGTACCTGAACAGCACTCAGTTGCAAACCCCAGCAGCCCCAAGCTGCTCCGTACTACTGCAGAGCCAGGCCAGACCCCCCTTGGGTTCCTGAAGGAGATGCCACACAGGGAGGGTCAGCCCCTGCTTTCCTTCATGGCAGGACTGATGTCTGCTATGTATGAGCAAGTACCAACTAACTCCTAGTATGTCTCCCTCTGTACAACAGAGGCACACTAAAACCTCTCGCCATACAAAAAGTGAAAGACCAGATATACAAAAGCAAAGGACCATGTACAAACCCTCAGCACCTGTGCCACTTAGGAATGAAGCACTTCATGGCCACTTAGGACTGTACGGGTGGCCGTCTCTTCAGAATCATAGAAGCATACAATGGCTTGGGTTTGAAAGGACCTTAAAGATCATCAAGTTCCAAGCCCCCTGCCATAGCACACCTTCCACTAGACCATGTTGCTCAAAGTTCCATCCAGCCCAGCCTTGAACATTTCCAAGGATGGGGCAGCCACAGCTTCTCTGAGCAACCTGTTCCAATGTCTCACCACCCTCAATAGTGAAAATTTTCTTCCAGTTTAAAACCGTTACCCGTTACCCCTTGTCCTATCACTACACTCCCTGATAAAGAGTCCCTCCCCACTTTTCCTGTAGGTCCCCTTCAGGTACTGGAAGGCTGCTGTAAGGTCTCCTTGGAGCCTTCTCTTCTCCAGGCTGCACAACCCCAACTCTCTCAGCCTGTCCTCACAGCAAAAATGTGCCAGCCCTCTGATCATCTCCGTGGCCCTCCTCTGGACTGACTCCAACAGGTCCATGTCCTCAATAATAGACTCAGAAAAGGCCAGGAGACCACATACCACCTCCATTTTGGTGTCTCGTGCATCAGATCACAAACTTAAGTATTATCTGGCACCAACAATGATAAAAGTTCAATCAGCTGCCGCCTTGGGAGGCTTCAAGCAGCCTGCTTGAGGGATCTCAATCAGGCCACTTCCCTACAGACACTCATCAGGCACACGAAACAAACACAACAGGGAGAATATTTAATACAGACAGACGCATAAGTCCTTTCTTGTGTTTAAAACGGGTAGTGGAGTCGGGAGAGGCCAACGACAGCGGTCTGGGCTGCAGACACCCAGCCCAGCGCTGGGGCAGATGGAGCAAGGTGCTGCCCTGTCCGCCCCCGAGGCCGGCCCGGAGCAGCGCTACCCCTCAGCCTCCGACTGGCAACAGCGACGCCACTAAACCTCAGAGGGAGGGAGAAAAAAAAAAACCCAGACGTTTTGTATCACGCTTCCGGGACTCGGGCTGGGGGAGCGGGAACTTGCGGGCAAAGCCCAGCCGCCCTCGGCACCCTCCCGCCCCAGCGCCGGCATTTTGGGGCTCTGTGCGTCCCCCGGCCGTGCCGCCGCCAAATGGCCGCCCGCCAGCGCCGCCGCTGAGGGGACCCCCCGGCGGCGGCATCTTCCTTGCCGGTCCCGGAGGCGCAGCAGCGGGGCCGGAGGGAGGAGAAGGAGGGAAGAGGGCGGCTGGAGGTGTTGGGGGAGGCTGTGGTGAGGGGTGCCCGGGCTGCAGCCCTGTGTGTGCCCGTATACACGGATGAGGAAGCTGCATTTTCAGCCCCGTTGCCCCGCAGGCTCCCCCGCAGGGAGCAGGGACCTCGGGGGAGGCCCAGGCCTCCACAGGAAGGGGCAGAGAGAAACCCGCACCTCTAAACCCAAACCCAGCATTCCGGCGCCAAAATCCAGAGGGCACTCGTGTTTCGCAGCCCACTGGCTTGGCGTCGCCTGCCTCTCCAGGCCCAGCACCCCTCCACCTGCCAGCTCCTGGGGAGCAAGGCTGTCAGGCCCTCCTTCCCCTCTAATGCCTTTTTCCTTCCCTATTGGAAAATGGAGCCATCTAGACACTTTAAAGCTCTCCCCGCGCTCCTGTAGCTTTTGCAGGGTTTTACAGCAGCTGGCACAGGGTGAGACAGTAGCTCTCTACATAACTTTATGCATTAATCATAATTGCTCTTCATTAGGAGTGCAGTAGCATGGAAGAAGCCCAGGCATAATTTTTGGGTGCTTAGTGGCTAAAGCATAAATAAGCATACATGGGCCTTCCCCCAACAATCTTGCCATCTACTGTAAAACAAGACCATAGGCGCTGAAGAATCAGTACAAAACTGCAATAAAGATGAGATCAATGATAATGATAAATGTACTTAGGAAAAATTACTGTTTTTTCAAGATTAAAAAAAAAAAAACCACAACAAAGCTCAGTCATCCAACTGAGGAAATTAAATCGCACATCAGGACATCTGCTTGTCTGCTCTGAAGCTTGCATTTCACCCCAGTGTAAATAAACTAGGATTTACCTGAACTGTGACAAGAAAACAATGCTTCCACTCACAGCCAGCATTATTTTCTTGTCTTATTCCACAAAGTTTTTGGTGGATAACATTAGTTTACACCTCATTAACAAGTACTTTTTACTCAGCAGCCAGAAGAGAGCCCCTGACTGAACAAATGTTATCTAGCCTTTATCCCTGTCTGCTGTCCACGGATGCTATGTTTAGACAGGAGTTTTTCCATTTATAACAAACTCTTTATTGCCAGGTCACAGTTTGCCACTACTAAGGAGACACTGGCAAGGGCAAGGTCATGCCTATGGCCATACATTCACTGATCATCCATTACACACTGATGTTGCAGTCCTTAGCTGGATCTGAAACCTTTAATTGTGCTTTTTCTGGGGGCCAAATGAAATTTTGACACCTTAGTCTGTCTACACATTAAAACAGGGCTTCGCTGTCCTCCCTGTTTCCAGCACGCACAACACTCTCCCTTTCTCCCATGCCACACAGCAGCCCCCCCATGCTCTGCCGTCTATCCATCTTTCTCAGCCAGGTTTCCTCAGGGTTCCTACACCCACAGCGCTATGCTGCCACAAAGTATTTGTTTCTACCCATTGTATTTCTCCATGTATATGCTACTTTTGTTCTTCATTCTCCCAGCCCCTGCACCACGAACTGCAGCACCCAGGTACCAGCATCTCATGGTACTTTCCTTAACCCCTCCTGCCCAGTTCTTCTGGACTCTAGGGAGAAAGCCCACCCTAGCTGCCTTGTTGTGACCAGCCTTCACCTGCTCCCCTGGTCTTTGCCTTGTGTGGCACAGCCACCTAATACAGGGCAGCCATCATCACCAAGCCATGGCCACCACCATAGGGGAGAAAGACAGCAAATGGAGGTTAAAGAGGGCAGTCTGGAGATGCAAGGATTCATATGGCTATGCAGTATCCAAAATAAAGCTAAGAACTTTGTTTCCATTTTTTCACCACTGCCACATCCAAATTCTGGCACAGGTGGGCTGATACTGATAATGACACATTTTCTTTTAAGTATGTGTTGGGGCAAAAAATAAAACCACCACCAACAAAAAAAGTCAGTATTTTGTACAAGTTCTTTGCTTTATTAAGTTGGGAAGAAGTATGCTAATAGAATATGATGAAACACTAGCAAACAGTCGGCTGTCTTTGAAATAAAATGCGTTTTTAAGGCCCTGTAGCCTTCCTCTTAACTGGTCCGTAGCTTGCTACAGAGTGAAAACGTTGCTATGTACAGTGTTGAGAAAAGTGAGATCTAAACTATCCCAAGCGTATTTTCAAGTTTTATTGCATAGTAACAGTAGAAATCAGGTTTGATTAGCAAGATATAAATGCCTTTTCAGAATCTGCAAGTTCTCAGTTACTTGCTAGCTGGTAAACAAATAAATAATGCAGTGTGAATTGAAATGCATTTCTGCTTTGAGCTACACAAGGTAATTGTTGCAATTTAATTCAGCTCTAATGAGATTAGAGTTTGCAGATGTGTAGTCCCGTACTTTTGTAATGGTACATTAGCATACATATGAACTACAAACACAAGTCTTCGTTTTACAGTATTTGCTGACTAGAATGTCAACTCCTTTACTTGTCTCTGCAAGAGTATAGTGAAGATTTTTTTTTTTTTTGGCCTTATTCTCTCAGTTTGATCCTCATGACCTCCAAAGACAAGAGATCAGGAGAAACTTGCCTCATACTTTTTCTGACAGAAACAGCGAAAGGAGCTGAGGAAGCAGAGTGGCAGCTGGGCGTCTAGATGGGTTTGAAGTTTCTCCTAGGTGCAGCTGTATCTTTTGGTACTTAAATTCTTCTAAAAGTCTACATCTTTCTGCAAGCGAATGTGGGTTCCCTGTTTCTCCCTTAGAGAAGTACAAAGCACCACGCAGTTACTTTAGATGGCAGATAGTAAGACTGTAGCATATCCCTCAGTACTCAGTGCAAAATGAAAGGACACATCACCCGTAGGGCTAAGACACGCATGGCAAAAAACAGCATAATTTCATTGAATTTCACTGAATTTTTTTTTAGAGTTGGAAGGGACCATATAGATCATCTAGTCCAACTCCCCTGCTGAAGCAGGATTGCTTAGAGAATGCTACTCAGGACTGCATCCAGGCGAGTCTTGAAAATCTCCAAAGAAGGGGACTCCACAACCTCCCTGGGCAGCCTGTTCCAGAGCTCTGTCACCCTCACCATGAATAAAGCAGAACCTTGACACTTCAAGTTACATTAACAACAACAACCACCATCACCAAACATGGACATTTCAACTGAAAACCCAACAAACACTCATGAAAATGTGAAAAATGTATCCCCTTGAGTTTTCATAATGTTTACAGAAAATTTAAAGACTTATTTACAGAATTGGAAGATTTTGAAAGAAAAACAGGAATGAAACACCATCCTTGACAGCAACCTTTTCTGACAGAAACCAGTTTGGAACCAGAAGTACTACCTTTAGACTTCATTGAATACTCTCAAATTCCCCTTTTCAGCCTTTTTTGTGTGAGCTATGCCACAGGCTTTTTGGTATAACTGTACAGGTGCCTAATTAGAGTAGCTGAAAGATCAGATGTACACCTTTTTGATTAAGTCTAGGAGACATTTAATTTAAACCTCAGCTTGCTAATTTTGTACCCATGTACTGAAGAATAAAAAGAGAATTCACTGCCACAGGAGGCCCGGTGGGGTAGTGAAATATCTGTCCATGGATATATTAATAACTCAGCTGGACTCAGCCCTGAGCAACCTGATGTCCTTCACTCTGTTCTGCACTGGAGGTTGGTCCAGATAACTGCTAATGTCCCTTTTGGCTAAAATTATGCTATAACTGGAGGTCCATAGAGTACTCCATCACCTCGGTTGGTCAGTCACCCTGAGGGAATTTGTTAGCTGCACCCATTGTACATCACAGCCATTGAAATTGCGTTACTTCCATACTCAGTGTAGCTGCCAGTTTCTAAGCAGCTTCCAGGCAAGAGGGGCAGAGGGAGCTTACCAGCCTGTCCAGCAACTCACGGGAGGGAAGGGGTGGTGAGGGTTAAGAGAAGAAAACCAATCTGGCTGTTGTTCACCATGAAGTTATAATATTTCTTTTGAATGTGTTTCAGGAAAATGATTTATTATCAACAGAGGAACAATGTAAGTAAGTTAATTTACATATTGCTTGCAAATGTTTTGTTAAATGATTGTTTTCTTAAATGTGCATTTATAGCGATACCAGAAACCTTTAACGTTTTGTTCACAGAAGCGTAGTTATTAAAGAATTTTCTTTTCTTGAAAAGTTTTACTGGAACTTTTTATTCTGTCAGTTTAATCAGCTCCTCAGCAAAACAAAATAGGGAACAGCTTTATAGCGATCGTTACTGAGATCACTGTTGTAGTACAAGGTTTTCCTTTAGGTACAGTAAATATAACACTTCCTGTCCTTGCAAGTCTAATATAAAGAAATGGCCCTTCAACCGTCATTTAATGCCTGCTTGAGCAGGGATGGATAGAAACAGCTTGTTATCTCCCTGTTGCCACCTTTCCTTTTCTCAGGATGCACGTTAATTATGCTATCTCCAGCTATAGGCTTGGCCCACCAGCATGCCCGGCACTGATGTGCTGCCCATAAGGGGGCACCCTTGATTGCAGCCTGAGGGACACTGAGCGCATCCCACAGATCAGCTGCTCCGAGATAATTTAACACAAGCACACTGTCAGCAAAGATGTGGTGCTTCATGGTACTTGCGTAAAGCTGGGAAGAAAGATCATTGATACTGGTATCAGTACCCACTTCAGCGGGTGTGCTGCAGCATCCAAGCACAGCATCCATCACATAGTTGGTTTTTTTTGTTTGTTTGTTTGTTTGTTTTTTTAAATGGCAAAAAGCATGGCTACTGTTGCACTTTTGCTTCTGGAGAAGGGATGGGAAAGAACCACGGGTTTTAAACCTGTATCTGCAAAGTCAAAAGTTGGATTCAAAGTTTGGCTGATGTGGCTTAGCAGGTAATAGCAGCAAAGAATGGCTTCAGGCTTTTGCATAGTTCCTTGCTCAAATCTGGATCCCAACTGGTTTAACGCTGGCTGTGTCTGAACAGGGTAGCTACTGCCCATCAGTCACCATTACACAAAGTCTTGATCTGCAAATTGTCCAGGGCAGGCATTAACCAGAACATGCTGCAGCCCCCTTCCAGCCCATATGCACAGTGTTTCTCCCCACAGGGGCCAGAGCATGGAAGGGGAAGAGAGACAGTGTGTGTCTGTCTGTCTCTTCAGCTTCATTTCAGGGTGCACTCAGTACATACACCGATCTAGAAGCCAGGAGGTGCTGTTGAGTCCTGAAACAGGCCCAGGAAGCTCCAGATCAGAGTGAAACTAACATCCACGTTTGAGTAGAGTTCAGGTGAAGATCACGATTCTTACTACAGTCATGAGGCTCAGCTCTAACATAGAAGCTCGCTCAGCTTTAGTTATGAAGGAGACTGATTTATAGCTCCAAGACAATACCCTCCTTTCTTGAGTGCTCAAGGAAACTCTCATTAACTCTAGAAGGAAGATAATACCAGCTACCATTCTCACTAATAAATACCATTCTCACTTTATAGGGAAAGAAGCTGAAAAAGGGATTTAAGCCCTCTTCTGGGTTTGCATTTACCTTGAGCTAAAAGATTGCATGGGGCTCAGATCTGCGATTATGAAATATCTGCTTAAAATTCATAGGCACTGTGTATTTGTGGCTATATTTATGTTCAGGACTGAGTTACTGGAAAAAGAAAAGAAAAAAAGACAACTCTCTGCCCATTACTTTACTCTAAATTTCCTTTTTCAGGATAATAGTTCCAGTTACAAAGACCAAGTATTATTATCTACTTTGTTACCTTATATCTTCATGCATAACGACATTAAACTTTCCTCATAAAGTGTCTCTCATACATAGGCTGACTCTCACCTCTAGGTATAACAAATCAATCTAGACTTTTTTTTTTTTTCTTTTTTAAGATAGCACACATATTTTATTTTCAGGTTGCAACATCAGCAGATGCATGCAAAGCACCACAGCTGTGACTCAATGCATATGGAGATGGTTCCTGTTCTCATCGCAACCTTGGTTGTTGCTCAGATTGTGCTTGTTCAGTGAAAGCAAAGACACTGTAGATCGTACAAGGTGAGTATCTTGTCAGAAAGACAGCAGTTTTGGAGTAGAAGTGGTTAAGACTTCACCTTTCTCAGGTAACGACTGGGAGCCATGACATACTCTTGAGAGCTGACATCTAGCAAGACAACTGAGTCTCTGCGGAAAGCAGCAAGTCATGGCTTTTGATCAGGTGGAGAATAGCTTTTACGTAGGAAGAAAAAACAACTTCTATTTTGTTTTCTGTGTATGTGTACTAGTGCTGTGGTGAGTCTTTAGTAGCTTAAACCTTTTAAAGAAAAGGCTTTTAGTTTTCAAAAAAACATCTAATAATGGACTAGGTAGGAGAACAAAATCGCTACCTTTATCTAGCTGAAGCAATGCTACAGGGGGTTTACTGGGAGAATCCAAGGCTGTTATTCATCAAGTTACTCATGCACATGCCTAATTAGAGAGAAAGCTTGTCTTGTGGTTAAGGTGCTAAAACTGGGGCTTATGGTGCTTCAGCTTACTTCTTTTCCCCTACCACAGACTTCTCTGCAGACCTGAGAAAACTAGTGTCATACAGTTTCCACCCCAACCCCCCTATTCACTAGTTTAAAAAAAAAATTAGGCATCGCAGACAGTCCTTAAAAAGCAGTGTGAATTTTAAGTAAATGTTAAATAATTTCAATTACACAGATATCTCGGGCAGAGTTTTAAGCACAAGCAGTTTTTTTCCTCTTCATCAGCTGATGAGTCCCCCAAGGCATCTGTAGATTGAAACCCAGTTTTTTGTAACTGAACTTCTTAATACCGGTGACATCAATAACTGTCATGATCAATACTTTATCCCTAGACAGTTGCTCCTCAGACTTCCTGATTTGACAGGTCACGCTAAAGAATGCAACCTTGATACAATTCACAGAAACCATTTTAGTAAGGGATATAAGAACAGCCTGATCTATGACAGCTTTAATGTTAGTGGAGTTCCCCTGTGGCATGAAATGGCAATGCAGAGGTTGTGAAACAGGCTGTTCAACTATACTCTACAGACTTAGGAACAGTGATGAAATGTTCCTCATGGCAACATATATACAGGTGAAGTGTCTAACGAAGTCACAGGAAGCACAGCCCATTGAGGATTTTAGCTTCGTGTCGCTAACTCTCTACCTTTACAAACACACACCCCTAACCCTGAGCAAACACAGTACATGAGCACATATTGAACAATCATATATGATATACTTTACCATTATGTTCTCTTTAACTTGTATTCTAGACCAGTTCTGCTGTATCATTCAACTATCTTAGGTTCATGTCAGTATCTCAGTTCAGAGCTTTTCAGGTATTTCTTTCCCATCAATTTGTGCATTACTGATTTCAACAGACGTTTATAATAAAGAACAGAACACTGAAGTTGCTCAGGCTGTCCATGTCTTTGTTTTTCATTGAAAATATTTTGCATGAAACTGATACTGAATCAGTGCTGAAACACACCTGAACTCTAAGTATGCAGACAATGATGACCAGCTGGGAAGGTCCCTGTCTGCCTGGGAAAGCCTGCGAGTGCCTAAGCAGCATGCACTTTGTGTTGCTTTAGCATTATCTTCCTTAGCAGTACTTAAAGTTAGTTAACGTACAGTAACATCTGTCAAAATGCCAATAGCCTACACTTGTTACAGTCCTATTACTTGTGTAATTCAGTCTCCAGCAACTGAAGCTTCGTTCCCAACTATTTGTTTACAGGAGCCAGTCACACCTACAAAGTGACATAGCCAATATGGAAAAAATAGACTTTTAAATGCATTTAGTCTTATTTAGGGAGGCTCCAGTACGACTACAACCATCACAACACTTTTATTAATAAGACTTTGTGATGGTTTTTGTGTTTTTGCAGTGCATTTTAAAACAAACAAAACATCTGTGCCAGAAACATGTTGGGGTCTCAAGTTCTAGTGCATAGCTGTGTGGCAGCAGTGCAGCCACCTTCTCCAGTAAAAGAGGAACTGAAGCAGAGCCTCTTTCAGTAAAAATAGTAGTGCAAAGTGAACTTCAGCTTCTGGTGCTGAGTTTTGGCAGTTCCGCTTCACGCTCTGTTTAGTTGGGAGAGTAATATATTCTCACACCTACCAACATGAAGTTACTTTAATAGTGAACATGATTCACAGCAGGTCTCTGCCAGTAGCTAGCTTATTGCATTTATTCCATGTCAGGTAACTTAAGTATTTGGTGTTTGTCACCAGAACAACTTACAAGTTTGTGTATTAAGTTATAACTGCCTTATGTTTCAAAGCCAGATACTTTTGTATAGTTTTTGAACACACTGTTGATCTTGTCACATTATCTTGCTTTCCTTAAAAGAATGCCATGCAGTAATGTAAAAGTTACAGATTCCTACCAGTACATTAACTGCCAAAATCCCATCCACTGTACTTTGAGGACTAACAAATAGGACAAACATTAAGATCCAAAGTCAAATGATTAATGAGATCCTTACAGAAGACAGGTGAAAAACAATTCACATACACTGTTGCATCAGATAAAGAAACCTGATTTAGGAGCAGGAACTGTAAAGATGGTCACATTTAGGAGTTAAACAACTTAGTTAATACATACAGGAAATTGCCCATTTGACATAAAAATAAACAAAAAAAAAATAGAATCTACTGCTCCCTTAAGTACAGGCAGGTCTAGACTTCTGCATGACAGTTCTTCCAGGTGGCAGTTATTATGCTTGTGTTCATGTGCATATCATTTTTGTTTGATTTGGTAGGAAACATTTAAATTAGTCACAACTTGAAAAACAACCACATGCTCACTAAAGAGAAAACAGCCTTCTACACTTGCTTGCTTACACATTTCTCTTACTTGCTATCCAGCTTTTGACCTCTTGGTTTATGCCTGTATAGTTCACACACGGGTTATGCACAGCAGTGTCTAATACTGAAGAGAAGAAACCAACCACTTTCTAATGTTTGTAACAACACTTTTGCATCTTTAGGAGCAAAAGAGAAGGGAAATCAGATGAAGAAGGAGAACACATTATTTTCAATGGGAGGGGTAAACCTAAGGCTCCTTTTCTCTGAGAAAAACCTGCTCTCTTTTCTATTGTCTGTCCCAGGAGGTAAACAAAACAAGGAGCCAGACTTCCATTGCATGTCATGGCTTGGAAGGCAGCATCAGCTGACAGACCTTTCTGTCTGATTCTCTGAGGTCTGCATGGATGTTTGGATGTATACATCCCTGCTCTAGATACTCGTGCTGTTCTCAGACACAGTAAGAGCTCAAAGAGAATTGCACAGTTCTGTTAGTGGAAATTAAGGATTGCAGTGACTGACTCCCCCCTTCCCCTTCAAAGTGCTTTGCAAACACTTAAGAAAGAAAAATTTGGTTTCTTTTTGAAAGGAAAAGAAAATGAAGGTCAAAGGGAGCATAAAATCAGCCCTACATGGAAAGGGCATTCATTAGCTTGCTCAAAAAGAACAAAAAATAAAAAGCAGCAACTACTTACTAGATGTAAGAGAAACAGCAACAGCCTGTAGCTTCCAAAAGAGCCTTACCCAGGCTTATCGAGAATGTAAAATGTCTCCTGAAACGAAGGCATGCTGGGGAAGGCTCCTATTTCAAAGAGGCAAGAGCAAAAAAGTTGCAGCAAAGCAACCAAGGCTCAGCTGTGGATAATTTTGGCAAAACAGAAGAGATTGTCCTCACCAGATGGCTACATATAAAGTAACATGGGTGTGATCCTAGCACAGAGGGGAAAAAAAAAAATAAAAAATAGAGAAGAGGTTTTACTAGTAAATCTTAGCCTGAAATAAAATGTAGGCCACTCCGACAATTGTGGTTTTTCTTCTAGGTGGTAGCTGACAGTTTGGGGTTAACTTCCATATGATGAGGAAGTGGATTAGAGAATAGGATTGTTTCTCAGTTACTTTTAAGAATTTTGTTATTGTTCTTTTAGATTTTCAAAAATAAATATGGAGCCTGTATTTGGCTAATTCACATTGTAAAAACCTGATTTTCAATAGGTTTGCATCTGTGTTCAGATAATGCTCTCCTTTCTCCACTTCACTCACAAATTTTTCACTCCTCTAATTCAGTGAGGTGGAGGCAATTATGTGCTCACAACTGTATTACTTGGTCTGGGACATGGGGTGGCAATGAAGAATCCTAGGCAGAGAGATACCACCCTGTCCCAGCCTATCCTATCTGTTTTTCTCAACACAAAGGCAGGAGTCTAGCAAAACAAATGGGGAAGGAAGGAAAAAGCTTATTAGTGTTCTGACTCTGTTATTTTCCCAAAAGAAATTCTGACTATCAGGTACTCAGCCGATTCTTATAATGCAATTTGCTTGCCGTTGGAAGCTGTCCATTGATGAAAATTAAATAAATATGATATATGTGGACAAAATTGTTCTCCCCTGGTGTAACAGAAATTTTAAAATATCTGAGATAGAAAGGCAGATTTGTCATGGCCTCAGAACAATCTCAAACACAAAAGCCTTACTTCTGGTCCCGTAGGTGGTTGCCCATTTTACTGATTATATATCTTGTATCACGTGGCAGTCATGTAATGAGAACTTACTTTGGCATATAGTTGAAAAATGAAGCAGCATAGTTATGACAGCATTGATTTCTATACCTAAATAACGAGGCAAATCCTGAAAATAAGGTTGGTTGATTTACTTAATGTAGAAATTCCTGCCAATTTCCAATGTACTATCAAGTATAAGCATATTAATTTAAAGCTTAAAAAAACCCAAACAGCTGATTTATTATTTCTTTCATGCATATGTTTTTGAGTATTTGAATATGTCTACATCAAAAGAAACTAGATTTTTAGAGAGCCAGTTAGCTTGCGTTGCCAAGTTAACGAGTTCTGGTAAGGTCAGTCTGTCACAATAAATCTAATTATTACACTGTTATTTTCTTTATGTATGCAGTTTTCACCATATGCTTTAAGATGGAAAGGGTAGTGGAATAATGCTGTTCTGTTGTATTTGCTGGTGATAGGCATTCTTACTCGCTCAGGGAGGGGGAAAGAGTTTTGAGGGAAGCAGAGGACAGATGGACATTTTTCAGTTGGTGCTTGTATGACCTATTTAATCTGCACAATTAGAAAATGGGAAAGTTGTCTATGACGCTGATGCTGACTTCACTTCTAGGTCTATTTGAGCTCATTTAAAGTACGGTAATGAGAAAAACATTTTACCTTTGGGCAGCAATCTGATTTGTCAGGAAATTCCTCTTGCTATGATGGGTGGATGAGGAAAATTTGGAATAATATGATCCAGATGTTAAAGCTCCCATTTAGCAGCAATGCAGATGTATTATTTTATGGAATTGTCCAGATGGTGACCTTCCAGTATTAATAATAAATCAATACTGGGGTTTTCATCAGTATGACTCGATTCCTATCTTTGTCCTCATTTACATGACAAAAATACTCATGCATTTCATGTAGAGGTTAATAGTATTAAAATTAATGATCTGGAAGACATAAAAATCAATAAGGAAATTTGAAACAATTACTGCAAACAATATATACCAATTGATCTGATAAGAACATCACCTGAGAGAAGGTTGTGATACTATTTTTTAATTAACATTTCATTTTACAGCTAACGTGCTAACAAAGCTCTCTTACAGATTTCTATTAGAAGCTACCTGCTTTACTGAAGATGCGCCCGTTCAGTTTTGGCTTTGCCACTTCAATTCAAACTTTACTTTCAGTCTACTGAAAAAAAAAGCAACACACAGTATGTAAGCATATTGGAGAGGGATCACGTTGGACAGTAGTGAGGCATGCACGAAGTGGAGAACCTTTGATGGCCTCTGGTGAAGGCCAGGAGACCTCAGCCTGTGCAACCTGGGATGTGTAGGAACCACTGACCTGCGACATACCGGCAAGGCTGCATGGCACAGAAGGAGCTCTGTCACTTTTATGGTCACAAGCAGTAGACTCTGGTCCTGTAAAGCCACGAACAGGGTGGAGAAATGTCTAACAGTAATGTGATCTAATGATGCTGTATCATTATCTTTCTGTTAATTTATTTAAACTTATATTGTGAAATTCCAGTTTGCTCAATAGTTGCATGCTTTCTGAGGTTTAGGGAGATTTTTTTTGAGAGTTACTCCTTTTTCTTAGGAGAAGAACAACAATCCAGTCCTGCTTATATTGAAATCTGTGTCAAAACTGTGTAAGGTTTCACAAGGAGTAACACACATTCCTTCAAAATTCAACTTTTTGGGTTAAGGAAAGAGATTAATCTTCCGTAGAAACAGTTTTTTACTCTAGTTGGATTGTGCTATTTGTTTGCTTTTAAAAAATACCCCTACCCAAATTTGAAGACTGTTATCCCTCAGATTTCTTTCTTTTTCAGTAACCTTTCTGTAAAGATGCAGGAGCTAACTCTACAAACACATACTAAAGTCAGTCTTCTTGATGGCATTATCTTTGCCACCATTGGGCTTCCACAATCCCAAATCCATGGTCTATTAATGTGATGATGGAGAGAACTGACATTATAGGGCTTTTGAGTGTTCAATGGGTTTCAAATATTTGCTTATTGGAAAAGTAGAGTATTTTATCACTGCAGGCAATTTGAATAAATATACATCATTAAATTTAATATCATTCAAATTACAAAAAAGGGTTTAAAAGTTTAAGCCACAGTATTTTGTTGTGCTGTAGGAAGAGTTTTTAAGAAAAACCTTCAGTAAGTGTGGTCATGTGACTGAACAGCATCCCAAATTAATGCAGCCAAATGTGCCTTTGGGCGTTTATAAGAGCGGCTGATAGGCTTAAAGGCCAAACTGCCTCCACCGATTTCAGAAAACTTGCTC
The DNA here is from genome assembly GCF_964106895.1 of Numenius arquata. Taxonomy (NCBI): domain Eukaryota; kingdom Metazoa; phylum Chordata; class Aves; order Charadriiformes; family Scolopacidae; genus Numenius; species Numenius arquata. The sequence goes on along the minus strand of NC_133580.1, from coordinate 38,531,140 downwards.
CCAGAGCTTTAGCTCTGCGGTCACCATATATAAATTTGAGTTAGAAAACAAATTTTTTTTTTTTTTGGTAGCATTCATTTTATCAATAGACAGTTTCGGTTTTTAAGAATAGGACATGGGGGTCTGATGAGTTGTATCTCAGTGTTATAACCACTTGCTACACTGGGATTACTAATTATTTACAGGGTGCAAGGCAGACTAACATCATTATTCTAGGGCCAAAGGCCCTCCTGTGTCAGATGCTGTACAAGTCACATTTTTTTGTATAAGTTTTAGAGTTTGGCAATCTGTTTATCATACCTAACCATGCAAAATGGAACCATAGGATGTCATTACTTTGAAACGACCTGTCTCATTTTTGCCAGCAGTTAGTCACGCTGCTGCAGATGTGGGTTGTTCCTCTTTATTTCACCATCAGACTTTATTAGTGGAGATCCCTGTCCATGTGGGGAATGCTCTCAGTTATTACCAGTTACTTCACTTTCAGAGCAACATGCAAGCCTCTCTGAGGAAGAACACCACAGTATGTCCTTTTTTGTTGGTTTCGCCTTGTTTTGGGGGGTTTGGGGGTATTGTTTCTTAAAGGAAACGTGTAGAAGGAGAAGAGCAAATAAGAATTTCCCTGGAACAAATCTTCACTGATTACAAAAAGGGCCATTAGCAGTTGAATTTGAAGGAATCTTCCAACTGCAGTATGAATAAGCTCATCTAAACCAGTGTTTATCAAGCATGACATGCAAATGAAAAAGAATTAAACAAGCGTTAAAATTAAATTTATTCCATCAGTTCCATCTTGGTTTTTCATTCTTCATACTCTTGCCATCAGCAGTCATCCCAGCTGTTACTGAGCCTGAAGAGCTCAATTTGGTATATACCAAATGGTCTGAATTTATTCCTTAGAGCCCCCTCAGTCTCCTTAAAGAAAAGTCTGTATTCTTCCTTCTCCAGTCTTCTGAAACTCCATCTCTCTACTCTAGTAAAGTCAATTACTAATGGTTCAGAGTTTGCTTCTGCTAACTTTTAAGTATTTTAGATAAATTTCATTGGTGGTATACTGACTTGACTATATCTAACTTACCTCAGTTGTTTTTCACCTGTTCTTGTCCTGTTCTGGCGTATGTCTCCCTCTTTCACAATTCTCAACTGTTAGTTTTAATTATGTTAGCAATCTGTTCACAATTACCACTTCTTGTGAAAACTGAAGCAAAACAAAAAGGTTTTGTATCTTTTTTCCCTGTACTTTTTCCTGTACCATACATTTTTATTCACCTTTAAGTGAGGGAGAAATACAAAAGTGTAAAGCTTCTGTTGAATTTATATGAGTACTTCAGTAGAAGCTCCGTATGTGGCATTTTGTGCCACTCTGCAAAACACGCAAGGTCTTGAGCAGTCTCTCTTTTCTCTTATCCATAGGTTGGTCTACAAACGATTCCTCCTGATCTATAAACCAAGTTGTGCAATTGGAGTTGTGTGTTATGTAGCCATAATGTTTACCATGATTGGATTTAATTTATTCTTTAGATAGGTATCTTCAGGTAAAATGGGGATTGGCAAATGTTATGATATCCTATTTGATAGATTTTACTTTGCAGTGAAATTGCAAACTGATCTCTTCACCACCCACCTCAACATATGAAACCCTTTTATGTTGTGTGGCTGTAGGTTCTCTTACTTCTTGATTTTTATTGTTGCATAGTTGGCCTGAAGTTTGATATTTAGTCATTTTACAACTTGTGTTTGTGGTGTGAAGAGAGGAGGGGAAAAACCTTGAAATACATACAGCCACTGTGTTCACTCATTTAATCCCCTAATTTAACTGCTGAGTTAATCCTCAATCCTTCATCACCTGAAGAGATGAGACATAAAAAGTCTTGATGCAAAGGATAAAAATAGATAAGCACATTCATAACAAAAACACATTAGAATTTTTTCTGATAATTATGATTTCTCTCTCTGCCAGGCTATAGTTTTGCTAGGGGGTCCTTCTCTTTCTTTTGGCTATTGCCAAAGACAATACTGTATATCCAGATGAGTCTCCACCTAACCTCTTAATCCAGCTAGAATTTTTGCCTGGGTAGAATTTTAATTTTCTTTATGTTTGTCCAGGATTTCTGTCTGACTTGCAGCCCAGTCAGAGCTACTGTATTGAACTCTGTTTGAGGCACCGTCTGACCAGAAATTCCAAGGATTCCTCAAGAGCATGTAGATCAACTACATAATGCATCTGCTTTAAGTCTAACACTTCTTGGAGGTATTGGAGATACTACACACACGTAAATCAGCTGTTCCTTTAAGTGTCAGATTTATTGCCCATACGTGGTATAGTTGATTAACCCAAAAGTACATAGCTCTGATGGAAAATTCTTGGCAGAAACTTAACAGTCTTGTGTTACCAATTCTGTTAAACTTTATTCTCTTGAGGTATTTTATTTAACCAGCTAATCTCCCCCACCAGTGTATTTTAAAGATACAACTACAAAATTTGTTAGCCCTATTTTAAAGGTTCTTACTTTGTGCCCTGTTGCAGCAGAAATGATAAGTGTTTTTTTTAATATTGAGAAGCTCCAATTTTATGAGTATTCAGTAGCCAGGTTTCAGTCTCCCAAGACCTGTAGCACGTATAATCTCAGAGATGACAAGAGATGTTGACATTTTTGGAGACTCTGTTGGGTTGAGGTTTTGGGGGTTAGGGGGTTAAGTACAGCTTGCTGCAATTTAGCAAAGGTTTTATTCTGAGGAATTTGTATTCAGGAGGACAGTGGCCTCTCTCAGCTACAGATATTTAACATTTCTTTGACTGGCATCTTACACCTTATTGAGATTCGGCTGATCTTGTTGCTTCTGCAAAACAAGTAAATACAGCTAATTGTTCTGCAGAATAAGACCCAAAGCAAAGTCCGTTTCTACAATAAAATGTGTCAGCTTGACCTTCCTATAACAGAGCTGAGTAGCTGTGGCTCCAAAAGCAGTTCATAGCCTACTTTCAACATTGCTTGCTGTCAAGCATACCGATACCTCAGGTATGAGAGTGTCTGCTGCTGTAAAAGAAAATGAAACTAAACCTGCAGTTTGAAGGAAGCAGGAGCTAACCAGAGTAAAAATCCTGTTGATATTTTATTCTGGTATTTTGGTCAAGAACAGACTCACCTGAGTACTCTTTTGTGGTTTTATGACAGAATCAAGTCTGATGACTCCATGGATTTTTGTTGATGCTACATTTTTACAGACCGTACTATGAAGTGATGGGAAGAGACTTTGCAGAGACTTGTTCTGATTACATGGCTTCCACCATTAGTGTAAGTGCTGGGTATCATCATCCTGGATACCACTTGCAAGGACTGGAAGTGAGCTCTTGAATCTCTTGTGCCCCTGGGTTCATGAGAATAAGGTCTACTGGATACCCTGTCAGTAAATTAACCTCACCTTTCCTTGAGGGGAGCTGTTCTTATGCCATAGACAAACTGCTGAACTCACTTGTCAATCTTATCATTAGAACAGTCTCAATGAAGTAGTAGCCAGTGACATATGCCACAGGTTGATTTGCAGTTTCCAACAGGCTGGTTCCTATGTACAGGAGGCTACAAAATTGTTCTAATTGTTAGAGAAGGCAAGCTTCTTACTTCCCCAAAGTCCGTGAAAGACTCTTCTTGCCCTTTCCTTTTTATAGCTCTTATCTTCCCTTTCCAAATAAGGTGATTATCTCAGCACAATTCTCTTGTGTCCCAGTTACTTAAAATCAAGCAGACAGCTGCTAAAGTTCTTGTATCAGCAGTAAGATTTTAATTATTTCTTGGTAACTCTGTGCATCCTGGCACTAGTAAACTATGACAACAGTAGCCATTTTCATGCTGTCCTTATCTTTGATGGCACTTAAAGTATGTTTATGCATCTTTAAGCAAATATTTTGTTGTTCTTTGGCTTCTTTTTTTCCTGTAAACTTGATCTTGATAGTTTTACAACATCAGTGGCATACCAAAAAGAAATTTGTCCAATGACATCTGCGCAGTCTGTGGGCAGAAATTTTTTGTGGATGCAAATGAAGAAGGGATCATTGAAAATACCTACCAGCTGTCCTGTAATCATGTGTATCTTTTCCATGTAATTACGGAACTTGTGTTTTCTCCTCTTTTATGCCGCATTAAAAAATAATAACAACGGCAATAAATACCAAGAAAAAAAAAAAGGAAACGAAACCACATTCAGAAACAACGTAGCACAAAAGTAAAAATAGGATCATGAAATATATTTCAGTTCTGTGACACAAATTGGGGCCACACAGCTTTTTGACAGACAAACTGATGCAAGAGTGGCCATAACCCTGTGGTTTAAGGCCTAAATGTACCTACCAGGTAGTTCATGCACAGCCTGTGTGGGTGTGCCTGGCAGTACATTAGACCAGGCGTGCCGACCCGCTGGTCAAGTCTGCTAATTCAGGCTCCTGAGTACTGCAGAGGATTTCCTCTGGCTGTGCCTGGGGCTGTACTTGCTGAGTAGTTTTAAGCAGATGTGGAACCCTTCTCAAAAGAAGGCATAAACATAGCCTTCAGGCTGACAGAAGACCCAGTGTCTTATACTTGAGGGTACCAAACCACTCTGCATTTTTGTCGTGGTGTCGGCCAAATTTACCAAAACCAGACCGACAGATGGCCCTCCCCCCCCCCCCCAAAAGAGAGAGAGAGGAGAGAAAGAGATAAGGAGATTCAGAAGTTTAAAATGAACTAAACTACTTTAATGAAGAATTAATATTAAAATAAAAATAAAGAAGAAAATAATGAAATAGATACAATATATACAAAACCGTATCAAGCTCCCAGGATGACAGTCACGTCACCGGCAGGCACTGGGGAAGTCCCAGACTGGACTCAGGGATGGATGAGAACTGGATTCCAGCTCTGGAGTCAGGAACACATGGATCGGGATCAAAGGCAGATGAACAGACAGAGTCCTCTCTGGACATCAGCCATCACAGGAAGAGGGTTGACCCTTTGATCCCTCAGCTTTTATACTGAGCATGGGGCAGATGGGATGGAATACCCCAGTTGGTCAGGTTTGGGTCACCTGTCCTGTCCACTCCTCCCCACTGATGTGACCCCTCTATGTTTTTTCCGTTTCTGAGCCTCTAAGGGGGCAAATAACGAAATTGGCTGACCTTGGTTGTTATGGCAATAAGTATAAGCAAGGGCCTCCCTGCATACCATTCCTTGGCATGGAGCACAAACATTGGTCTTATCATTCTGAGAATGCGCAGTTTTCTCCACAATATGCCGTTAATTTCACAGAGTTAGAGGAGGCCTAGCTAGGATGTAAAGTTACAGAACAGAAAATTGGTTCGGTCTTACTCCAAACCGGGACAATTTTGCATTCCAGAAACCTAAAAGAAAGGTATCACATACATGCTGGAACATTGTTAGTAATCAACCTCTTCTGCAGTTCATAAAAGTCTCCTGGCTTCTTGCAAGCTGGAAAATATGAATACCAGTCTGGATGTTCAGGACATTGGATTCAACTTTAAAATAATTCTAAATATTCGAAATATTTTAAGTCACTTGAAACTGCTCAGTTATAAAACAAGGCAGTATCCGCAATCAGTCATTAAAAGTATCTGTTGATGTTTTGACAGGTTTGCAGAGGTATGCATTGGGCCTTGTTTATATTTCAAAGATTCCTTAACAATACACCTGATGATACTGGGTTTCATGAATCTGGCATCTGTGGTTGGTGCATTGCTGGCAAGACCCAGACTTGCCCTTACTGTGCTGAGACAGTTGATTTAAAGAGAATCTTAAGTAACCCGTATATCCTCTCCTTAACAAGTGTGCTTTTGATTTGTATTTCCTAAACCGTAGCCTGATTACTTACTAATTCTTGTTTTGATCTGCAGTGGAAGGATGAGATGGCCACATTAAATAAATGGAAAACCAATTATTATTAAGGAACAATTATATTTAGGGAAGACGATAGTTCTGTTTGGCTTTATCTTATCTAAGACCCCAAGTAAGCTAGGAATAGAAAAGTGCATATAAATTTCCTCCTTGATTTTAAGACATCCGGAAATCATTTTTATAATGAGAGGAACATTTTAAAGAATGTAAATCAGAGTTTTAGAAAGACCATGCAGTGGATTTTGCTCTTTAATGAAACAACAAAATTTATATAATCCACTTTCAGAACAAGTGCTGTTTTTCCCCCTTCTCTTAGTAGTTAGTAAACAACATTTTTCCTTTAGCAAATTAAATAATAGTTGAAGATCTGCTGCTACATCTGTAGAAACCTGCTTGAGTGGAAGCAAAGTTTGGCTTACTTTTTTGAAACATATTTCAACCATATGTGAGGAGGATATTTAAATTGAACCTTACCCCAACAAAAAAGGAAGTAAAGAAGGCATTTCAAAATTTTAACCCAATCCTTTTTCTTTTATTCTGTCTAAGAAAAACACAAGATTTACCTATTACTGCATTTTCTCTCCAGTTTCCTTAACAACAGATTAGGTGGGAATGCACACGTATTGCATGGACAACTTTTGGACTGGATCTGCTCTCTGGTGGTTTGGCAATAGATTGCTATATAGGCATTGTCCAAGGCATCAGTTACCCAAAGAGTCTAGAACAGGACTCAGATTATTACTGAGAATGCAAAGTGTTGGATATTTACCTGTCTACACTAATACACGTGTTCTAGACTTAACTTTAAAAGACTAGAAAAAATAGCTGTTGGTTGAACTCTGGTGTGCTCTCCCTTTTGCAGGATAGTGCCTCTTTTTGCATTACAGCAAGACTGTACGGCATGCTATTAAAGCATTTTTTTATTTTGTCCAAGTTAGAATTTTAAAAAAATTGCTGCCTTTAATGGGAAGATTGTTCTAGAAAAAAATAGGATTTATTTTCTTATTATGAATATCCCTTAAAAAAAAGAAAAAGAAAATGCCAATATTTTAAGTTTGCTTCATTATTAAATATATTGTTAGTGGCTTCCGGTTGTAATTCTGACTACAGAAAGTTGTGTAGCAGATAAGGAGAGTTTTAAGTCAGACAATGGCTTTGTATACAGCAAATTCTGAAAAATGGCACCCAAATAGTTTGTTCATTTGGTTAATGTAAAGCAATACAAGATTACCATTAGCTTTTTTTCCCTCACCTCTTTCAAGAGCTGCTGTACTGTAACTCGGATATCTTCCAGTGGCCATTTACAAAAAGGTCTAACCACGGCAATGTTTATAGTGTGACTGGTAGTCAGACAGTCCGATGTGTAGAGATCCTGTATTAAGTCTTCTTTGACTGACTGTCACCATGCTCAAAAGGCCCAACTTCCAATAACCAGCTTCTCAAAAACAGGAAGATGAAGTTACGATCCCTAACCACCAGTTCCATATATTGCTATTGAAAAAAAAAAAAAAAGAAGAAATAAAACCAAAAAAAAACCCCAACAAAACTCCGATCAAAATGGATGCAAAAGTCTTGCTGCTTAGCGAGCGAATATCTGACATCTATACTACCCTGGCCATGCTGTGAGGAATTGAAATGCAGCGTGTTAATGCAAGAACAGGCAGCTCTGCTTAGGAGTCGGAGAAGCTGATTTTAAACGGCAGTTAGCCTCGCTGAAGTAGCTTCTGACCCAGATGACATATGGTCAGTATTTTAAGAATCTTTATATTGTTAATAGAAACCAGAGATACAGATTCACACTTTAATACATATATGAGAATAAAGCAGAGGTTGTGTGAAGTTACCTACAGATGAAGGTAAGGTTCAGATGCTAAAAAATAGTAAATTATGCAATTAAAAAAATCTTAAGTAAAGGAAAGAAAGAGAAAATCTTAAGTAAATAGAAAGCAAGTGGCTTTATTCGTTTAGGTGAAGTAGCAAAGTTAAGAATTCTTATCATGTGTTATGCCTGTATTCATATATGAAAAAATGCATGTAAATAAATCTCCCTTTTGTGTTACACTGTCAAAGTTGCCTAATTGTGGGTGTAATGGAAGAATGCTTGTCCTCAGCCTTCTTAATGGCTAACAAAGGACAGGGAGACTTCTGCTCCCACTGACATATTTGTCCTGTGGAGAAGAACCTCCTAAAAGCAGTAACACAACAGGTAACTAGCTGTGAGATGTGACTTGCAATGTACAAACTCAATTACAAATATTGAGGTGTTTGAACAGAGATTTTGTACACATTAGATGCCCAAGACCAAAATACAATAAAACCATTAACCCTGACATGATCTCATCACAGATACAGCAAAATTCTGTAGGCATTTCCATGTGAAGGCTTTTCAGGTCTGCTTCTGTACATGCCTGGAAATGGCTTACAGTGTGCCTGAGCCCTGAACTGATCCAGCAGTTAGTTGTCCCTCTGGCCTAGCAGATTCAAGCTGTTCAGGATCATCTGAAATTTCCTGTGGCTGCAAGGAAATAGAACCCTTCCTTTCTGCAAGGAAATAGAACCCAATATACCCTTTTCTTTTAAATCACCTCTGAAGGAAGAGCCTGGTGCCAGTGTCTCCCATTTATTCCACTTTTTCAGAAACCAGAGTCTTTGTCCTAGCAATCTTCTCAAGAAAACATGGCTCCAGCTGACAGCAAACACAGTGACTGAAGTGGAATGCTCTCTACCCTCTCTGGTTTTGTGGACTATGTCTACAGAGAGAGCAGAAAGTTAGGAAACACCCTTTTCGTGTCTGTGCTAAGGCTGCTGATCAGACAGAGGAGTTCGGTGTTGAATTCAAAGACTGTCTGTCTGTCTGTCTATCTATCTATCTGTCTATCACATTTAGCTGAGAATAGCTTAAACTCCATTTAAGCAAGTCAGAAGAGTGGTGGACCCTACTCTGAAGCATCTATTCCCATATATGGTACAATTAAACTAGACAGAAATCATCCATAGCTGTCTTTCACCAAGGAAGTTGTCTGCCATAGAACATACATGCTACAACAGCCAGCACCACAGTGTAAGAGGGCATTTTTACATTAAGCCTTGCAGCCACGATCCTCAGGAGATCTAGACATTTAACTTACAGTGACTGAAATACTGCTGAGAATTAGTCCTTAGATCCACTAACGAAGAGAGCTAGGACAAAAATCCTTCCTGCATAAACTGAGTTTTATTGCATTTGATTAGAAGGGGTTTATACAAAGAATGCAGAAAAACCCTTGGCTGGGCAGGCTCTCTCCTAAAGCTTTTACAAAGATAAAGATATATAAACTACATAGTTGTATATCTAAACAACTTTTCATCATTAAATATTTAAATTAAACAGTTTTTGCTAACACTCCTGATTAACCTGTGTAAAAATTGCTGTGGTTTAACAACACAAGTGATAAAGGAGCCAATGAGGAGAGGTGCTATGCTGGACCTTGTTCTCACCAACAAGGAGGGGCTGGTGGGAAATATGAAGCTCAAGGGCAGCCTTGGCTGAAGTGACCATGAGATAGCAGAGTTCAAGATCCTTAGGGCAGTGAGGAGGGCACACAGCAAGCTCGCTGCCCTGGACATCAGGAGAGCAGACTTTGGCTTCTTCAGGGATCTGCTTGGTAGAGTACAGTGGGAAAAAGCCCTGGAGGGAAGAGGGGCCCAAGAAAGCTGGTTAATATTCAAGGATCACCGCCTCCAAGCTCAGGGGCAATGCATCCCAACAAAGAAGAAGTCGGGTAAAAACACCAGGAGGCCTGCATGGATGCATGCTTCTATAGATATGTTGGTGATAAAAGGAAGACTAGGGAAAATGTGAGCCCTCTCTGGAAGGAAATGGGAGACCTGGTTACCTGGGATATGGAGAAGGCTGAGGTACTCAATGACTTTTTTGCCTCAGTCTTCATCAGCTGGGGCTCTAACCACACTGCCCAAGTCGCAGAAGGCAAAGGCAGGGACCGGGAAAGTGAGGAACTGCTCACTGTAGGAGAAGACCACGTTTGAGACCATCTAAGGAACCTGAAGGTGCACAAGTCCATGGGACCAGATGAGATTCATCTGCACATCCTGAGGGAACTGGCGGATGAAGTTGCTAAGCCATTATCCACCATATTTGAGAAGTCACGGCAGTCCAGTGAAGTTCTTGCTGACTGGAAAAAAAAGAAACATAAACCCCATTTTTAAAAAGGGGAAAAAGGAAGACCCAGGGAACTACGGGCCAGCCAGTCTCACCTCTGTGCCTGGGAAGATCATGGAGCAGATCCTGCTGGAAACTCAGCTAAGCACATGGAAAATAAGGAGGTGATTAGTGACAGCCAACATGGCTTCACTAAAGGAAAATCATGCCTGACAAATTTGGTGGCCTTCTATGATAGCGTTACAGTATTGGTGGATAAGAGAAGAGCAACTGACATCATCTTCTTGTGCAAAGCATTTGACACTGTCCTGCACAACATCCTTGTCTCTAAATTGGAGAGACGTTGATTTGACAGATGGACCACTCAGTGGATAAGGAATTGGCTGGATGGCCGGACTCAAAGAGTTGTGGTCAGTGGCTTGATGTCCAAGTGGTGACCAGTGATGAGTAGGATGGGCCATAAAGATGATCAGAGGGGTGGAGAACCTCTCCTATGAGACAGGATGAGAGACTTGGGGTTTTTCAGCCTGGAGAAGAGACCTTATGGTGGACTTCCAGTACCTAAAGCGGGCCTAGAGGAAAGATGGGGAGGGACTCTTTATCAGGGAGTGTAGCAATAGGACAAGGGTTAATGATTTTAAACTGAAAGAGGGGAGATTTAGATTAGATATCAGGAAGAAATTCTTTACTGTGAGGGTGGAGAGGCACTGGAACAGGTTGCCCAGGGAAGCTGTGGATGCCCCATCCCTGGAAGTGTTCAAGGCCAGGCTGGATGGGGCTTTGAGCAACCTGCTCTAGTGGGAGGTATCCCTGCTCATGGCAGGGGGGTTGGAACTTAATGATCTTCAGGGTCCTTTCCAACTGTAACAATTCTATGATTCTAACCCTGAAAAGCAGCTCAGCACCACACAGCCACTCACTCACCCCCCCTGCAGTGGGACGCAGGACAGAATCAGCAGGGTAAAAGTGAGACAACTCCTAGGTTGAGATAAAGACAGTTCAATAGATAAAGCAAAAGCTGCACACAAGCAAAGCAAAAATGAGGAATTCATTCACTACTTCCTGTCAGCAGGCGTATGTTTAGCCATTTCCATGAAAGCAGCGCTCAATCACACATAACAGCTAATTGGGAAGACAAACACCATAACTCTAAATGTCCTCCCTTCCTCTTTCTTTTGCACAACTATTATTGCTGAGCATGATATTATATGATATGGGACATCTCTTTGGTCAGCTGGGATCGGCTGTCCCAGCTGTGTCCCATGCCAAATTATCATGCACCATGGTATCTCGCAGGACAGCGAGAGAAACAGAAAAGGCCTTAATGCCATAAGACCACTGTTCATCAAAACTAAAACATTCCTGTGTTACCAACACTGTTTCAGTCAGAAATCAAATGACAGCACCACAGGAGCAACTATGAAGAAAATTAACTCTATTCCAGCCCAAAGCAGTACAACAATTAATGACCACAACTACAAAAAGAAAATAATCTCACAGCAAGTAATAGAATTTACAGTAGCTCAGCTCTCTGTTCTTGAAATATAGATAGGGGATGGGACAAACATGCAAGGGAAACAATCCAGAGTGCATTTCGTACATATTGTCTTTAGTATCTTTGTCTAGGATTTTAGAGCTATTTTCAAATTAAACCAAAACCTCTCCTGCTGCTCTTCTTCAAGAGGCCACTCCAGGTAGGTCTTTGTGTTCATGATCTTCCGCAGCTTGCAGAACCTCTTGGGAATCGCTTTGCCCTGGATGGGCTCCAGGAGGACGAGGATCGCTGCATCGTTGTTCTCGTCAAAGAGGCGGAAGTGCGAGAAGTCCAGCTCGTACTTGCACCACTCGCTCTGCACAAAGTGCTCGGACAGCACAAAGAGCGTTTTGTGGCTCTTCTCTATGGAGTCAATGATGTTGTCCACGATCCACTTCCCGGGCACAAAGTCCCGCTTGTGGAGGCAGAGCCGGAAGGGAGGGCAGGCCTGCTCCAGCTCCCGCACCATTATGTTTTCCACCCACTCGGAGTCGTTCTCGCTGTAGGAGACAAAAGCGTCGTAGCAGATGTCCTTTGGAGGGGCTCGCTTGGGCTTCCGCTTGGCCTGGAGCCATGCCCAGGTCATTCTCAGGTACCAGACCGCATGGTACTTGTAGCCAACGGCCACGAGGACGAGGATGACCAGGAACACCAGGATGCAGATCAACGACACCACGAGGGACCTGTGGCACTCCATCAGGGAGAGGTGCACGGCTCCAACCTGCGCCCCTCTCACTGCCAGGGGAGAGTCACAGACGTATTGGTCTGGCCACCCCACCAGCACCTGGGCTATCCCGGCCTGGTGGTGGATAAAGGAGAGGAATTCACAGGAGCAGATGAAGTTGTTGTCGCTGGCATCCAGCAGCTCCATTTTCTTGAAGGACTCAAACTCTTCCCTGGAGAAACTGCTGAGCTTGTTTCTTCGGACTGACATGGCCACTAAGTTAGGAATGGGTGCAGCACCAGGCAAGGTCTTCAGCTGGTTTTTTGCAATGTACAGCTCTTTGAGAAAAGGGAGTTGCAGTCCAAACTCCTGCAGCTTGTTAGCACTAACATCCAAAACTTCCAGCGTTGGGGGAACGCAAGTCGTTACTTTAGGAATTTGAGTGCTGGAGAGGTTTAAGTATTTCAGGTTTTTCGGCCATTTACACAAATCTGGAATCTCACCAAAATTATTTTGGCTAATGTCTAAGAGAGTTAATTTTCTTAGATGAGACAAACTTTTACCTGTCATTTCTAAGTCACTCAGTGAATTCTGACTTAAATTTAGAGTTTGCAGCGACGGCCAACCACCCTGGCAGGCCGAATGCTCCAAACTCTGGTCTCCAATCAAATTCGCACTAAGGTCAAAATACTCTAATGACCGAAGATGTTTCGAAAGGCTGCAAGGTACCAAAAAGACCTTGGTGTTTTCAACTGTGATTTTAGTAAGAAGAGGCAGTAGACCTTCCACATCTTGTAGATCAGTAAACAAATAAAATTCTTCTATAGATAATTTCTCTATTGTCAGAACTCTAAGAGTCTGTGATTGGTTTGCTTGGACTTGTATTTCCCATTGTCCAGTTCCCAAGAGTCTACAGTCTATCAGCTCCACCTCCACTAATTTTGGCATGTCTTCTAAAATGCTAACAATCTCAGGCACAGTAGCATCTGTTAATACGGCTTGTTTAAAAGAAATTTTCTTTGCAAAAGAAGAAGACATGATTCTCAATAGCTGCACTTCAGCAGGTTTACTGAATGCTATTTTTCTCACTTCTAACCAAGTGACAGAGTGCAGAAGGTCCCTGACAATTGCTGAGAATACATTAGTATTTCTTAGGTTTATGATCATATGATTTATCTTCTGAATCGATTTCAAACTTCCCGGCTCGTACTGACTGAGATTGGCACCATTAATCCACAGCTTGTCAAGAAGCTCGATGCCCTCAAAGTTCCCTTGCCTTATTGTGGAGAACCACTGGTTGCCCAGGTGGAGAGAGCTCAGGTTCCTCAGGCTAGAAAAGGGGGAGTTTTCCCCCAGGTCTCTGTAGGAGTTCCCTTGAAGGTGGAGGTGCTGGAGAGAAAAAAGCTGCCCAAACCACACAGGGGACAAGCGAGCCAAGCTGTTATTTGATAAGTCCAGGACCTCCAGTTTCCCAAGGGAGCAAAATGAGTCCTCATCTATTGAGCTGATTTCATTGGACTGCAGCAGCAGGACTCTCAGGTTCAGAGTCTGCTGCAGATCCTGGGATCGGACGTGCTTTATCCTGTTGTGGGCCAGGTTTAACACTGTGATTTTGCTCGTGAGCCCTGAGGGAATAAAGTCCAAATCCATGGAAGAGCAGTTGCAAAGCTGAGTGGAATCGCATGAAGGACAAGCCTGCTTCAGCGCTTGCTCTTTGGAGAGGTTTGCAGCCAAGACCATGTAGATGGCCCACACTCGCCAGGTGTGTGTAGTCATTATTATGCCTAAAATATTAAATATAGTCAGAGCAAATGTAAGATGAATAGTTAGTTTTGAAGAAGCTATAATTTGGATATAGCTAAAAGATAACTCCATAACCCTTAGTGTTCTTGCTGTTGAAGGCACTGTGAATATATGTTTTTACACTGTTCAGAGAAGAAACATTTAGTCAAAATCAGGTGCATTGTACATAAATATTCCAGAATATTTTTTTAAATGCTAAGTACACTGAATTTACTCTTCTTTTCCCTGTGGTTTCTAATTTTGGAGTGAGGACTATCAAATTAATTAACAGCTGCACAAATCTTTTGCAAATTCAGCTAAACATCTGAATAATCACATTATTACTAGTCTGATCCTTTGCCTGTTTAGAAAATAGTCCCCATACATCCTCTTAGTCCCTCTTAGGTATTTTTCTTCTGCATCTGTGTCTGTTATTTTGTATGTTCATATTTTACTACAAGGAGTCTCGTGTATGTGTTTCAAATCCTGTTTACATCAAGAAGAGTCAGTGTCTTGTGGGAGATAGTGATGTTCATGCTTAATACTCATTTCAATCATGTCTAATCTCAGTTCTGACAATAGGCAGAAGAGGGCTGCCTATCTTTCAGTCCCTTTCCTCATTTTATCTGCTGCTGGCTATTCTGATTGTAAATGTTCTAGTAGCAGGGAAATAAATGTTTGCCTGGATGTCTGTGTACACCATCGTTGCCATGTTGCGATCAGTCCAATACTTGCTAACGAAACTTTATCTGGGAAAACTGACCATTGCAACCTACTGACTCTTAGCTCTTCCTTCTTGCTACCACATCCTTCTCTGCCTGTGACTTTTTCTGCTTTGGATCTCAGTGGCAGAGAGGTCAGGCCCGGCTGCCAGGAAGAGCTTTTTGAGCATCCTGCAGACCAGGTGGCTGGACTAAATCAGCTTTTTCCAGCCCCACAGCCTGCTCCTCACATTCTGGACTGAAATGATTCAAGAGAAGCCACACAGCTGTGGATCCTGTGTCACTTCTCTTTCCTGTCACAGTCGTGCCTTTCAATAGTACTGATTTGACATGGCTTTTTGTGTTACAGAGCTTGCTGCAATATCCAGCCTGTCCTTTCTCTCAACAAGATGACTTTAGTTCTTCTGTCTCTCTGAGGAGTTGGAGAAACAATTCTTGAAGCCTGAGAGGGTTGTTTTCCCTTCAAAACCTTTATTAGATATTGAATTATAGCCCTTTTTTGTTTATGCTTTCTTAACAAGATCAAAGAGCACTTTTAAAGTATAGCTTTCCCCAGTGTGTCATAACCTTCCCCTATCTGAGTAGGTACCTTCCTGAGGGTGAAAAGAGGGAACCAACCCCAAAGAGGCCAATGAACAGGTTCCCAAAGATCACTGTGGGTTCTGTATGAGGTTAATAGGGTTAGGCTGGCTCACTGAGAAGTACTTTCACCTTCAGTCATCCCACTGGGACTCTGCAGAAGTTCTACTGTACTTTGAATTCATACTCTAATTTGTTTACAATAGCTGATTCACGCAGACAAGTTCCTACAGACAAGTCCTACCCTCTAGTTGCATTATTTTTAGCCAGAGTTGCTTACAATTATTCAAAAGGGGCAGGTTACCTGAGATTGTTTGATACGGAGAGAGGAGGAAAAGTTGTGGATAATTTTTTCAATCATTCCATCTCTTCCTACCTGAAAGACTATAAACATTTTGACCTCTTGTGTTATTTTCCTTTAATCTCTGTCTCTCTCCAATGTAGAGCTTTGGGTCTTGAAAGATACATTCCTCTCCCCTGTCTTTAGATGCCCACAGCTGAGCTGGTCACCCACCATGTCTTCCAACATCAATGGAGAGAAATAACAGTTTTTAGGGGCAATTCACATCATGTCTCTTAGAGACTCACACTAAGATAGGATGACTCCAAGAGAAATGACCCCATCAACTTAAAATGGAGCACCATAGTGTAGATACCTAGAGGTTTATGCATGTGAATCCCACCCAAAGAATTGCGACCTGTAGTCACACTCACCTGCTGTCCTGCTGAGGCTCTTTTATGGGTTTTTTGGTCTTGCAAGTCTAGCTGGATAACAAAGTGCTGCAGGCCATACAAGCAAAGCTATGAGTAAGATGAGTTTCACAAGCAACAAATTTAAGTGGAATTTTAAAAGTTACCATCAAAATGCTTACTGTTAGAAAAAGAAACAACCAGGCAACATGGCTGATCAAAATCTATCTATAGGTAAGTTATTTACAAACAGAAAATTCACAGCATAGACAGGAACTGGGCAGGTACTGATATTTATGCTGGAAATACCAGCTGAGCCTAATGGCTCTCCACCTTACCAGCCTGAAAACAATCAGGGACTGCAGCACCAAACCCCATTTGGTGGCACAGGACACTTTTCTTTATTGGAACTTCCCTGGGCATCTTTTCCGGATGCTCAGGGAAATCCTATTTCCACCCTCAATCATTTTCAGCCATTCTTTTCCCCTTCCTATTCCCGTCTAATAATTCAGCTTAAGACCCTGACTTACAGGGTCATTTCAGGCCTCCTCGCACCCATTCAGAAATATGGCCCTACTCCACAATATCATTGCCCTACCAAGGAATCACTTTTCCCTGTTTCACTGGGAAGAAAAAAAAGCCACATAGAAATTTTTCATGCAGGTAATAATATGGAAACTTGCACAGATGTCCTTATACCATAAGGCGCTGTGATGAACTAGACTTTCGAGGTGTTTCTGGGTTATGGACAAAGGGTCCAGGCCATCAGACGTGCTCAGGATTACCTTCCCTGGCTCAGGCCAGTAGAAGTGTTTGAGGAAATATGCACATATTCTTAAACAAAACCACGAGTGCCAACAGAACAAGAATCTATAAATACTAACAAATGCTAAAGGCTAGTGTAACTGCTAAAATAAAGCGTGCCAATAGCGTGCAAATTGATTCGAGCTTGGGGAATGCTCTCAAGCTAAATGAGGGCTGGTGAGTTTGAGCAGTGCTGCGGAGTCTGCAGCAGGAGGGTCACTGGTGGGTGAAGGGATCGATCCACAAGCAGACTTGGCAAAGCTGCTACTTTCCGTTTGGCTGTGTGTGGGTTGCGTACTTCCTGGCTATCACCCACCAGCAGTGCCTTAATAGTACCTATGTGTATACACACGCACGCACGCACACATACATAGGCATGCTCCTTTCTTGTTTCCGACACAGAAGGTGTACAACAGGGCAGAGTTAGGTGAGGAGATAGCTAATGCTGCTGCCCCGAGACCGCTGCTGAATGAGCTTTTTCCTGGTTGAATTCCTAAAACAAATGCAGCCCACCTTCACGCCCAGCCTTTCCTGGGCAACCGGTACCGACATACACATGGGACAACATACAAACAGGACAAAGCACACGCAAGGCAACCTCCCACGAGGAAACTGAGCAGGAATCACAGAGTCTGACCCAAATTCTCTCTTTTTCATTTGCTGCTTTCCTCTCTCCCCTTTCCTGAAGGACATTGCTCCCATCAGCATGTCCCGGCTCTCGCAGAGAGCCTTTCCTTTTCTGTCTGCTCTACTTCTTCTGGCAGCCAGAAATCCCTCCTGCCCTGCACCCCTGCAGGAGCTGGCCCCTGCCCAGCAGCCCCAAGCACCCTGAATTGCCCATGCAGAGGAGGAGGACTTGGTGGCAGAGACGAGATAGCCTCTTCCTAGTGCTCACTCCTTGCTTCTTGCTCTGGCATTGCAGCCCCACTCTCTTTCCCTGTGTCTCCAGCCTCTGTCTGTCTGCAAACTCACCTTTGTGCAGAAAAAATTACCAGGGTCTCCAGCTCTGGTGCCCGCATGATGGTTAACTTATGTCGTGCTTCATCTCTCTCTTGTTGATCGCTCTTTACCCAGCTTCCTCTCACAGTGCTGTTTCCTTCCCACTTCACCTCAGTCTTGGCTCTGTAAGCAGGGGAATTCCCACCTAGGGCATCTGATTGGCATAAGAGCAGTAACACTGTCAGGCCTTTTATATGTGCCAACCCGTAGAAGACTAGGTCTATGGTAAGAGCGCACTGTGTAGGCTTCTCCTACCTCTCTCTGACCTTCTCTTTGAATTGACCAGCAATTCTTCCTTACCTCTAGGCACACTGTCTCCTAATCTGTTTTATCAGTGCCCAGAGTTTGCTATCGGGTGATTCACTCATAACTTACCTGGAGTCAAGCCATGATTAGCCCGTGAGCTGTTCTTCTCCGGGAGAGTGAACAGAAAAATCCTTTCATGGTAGACTTTGGACTAAGCCTAGAGATACCATTATAACGGCAAAGTAGAACTGAAAGTCGTGTTTGCAGACTACACCCACAGAAACTATCATCTCATGCGTGTGTATACATATACACATGCACAAGGGAGTGTGAATATATACGTATGCATAGGCATGTACACAGATATACATATGTAAAAATATGTGCATATATACCAACACAAACACGTGCATAAGCAAATTTCCCCATTTTTCAAATACTCACTCAGTCCATATGCCAATGCTTTGGTATTTCACCACAAAACCATTGCGTGTATAAAGTTTAATCAAGATTCATTTAGATTCTCCTGTACTTAAACTCCAACAACACAAGCAAAGGGGAGCATGGAAGTGCCAAGTTAGAGAAACCCACACCTAACTGTATCTCCTCAGAGACAATTTCAGGTTTCCACAAGAGCACCTAAAGCACAAAAAAACCACGACAACTGTGACTGCAGCCACTCAGGGTGGGACCAGCTACCTTACTATGAACATCTGTATCTACTTGCTTGTCTAGATTCCCTTTATAACTGGTGAAGAGCAGTACAGTAGTTTGAGAAGATACCTCATACCGAGGTAAAAAGATTAATTGCCTCTTATCAGTGTGATTTTCTGCACTGGTTATAAAGGAAGCTAAGTAGAGCTGTAAGGGATGTATGGCCCAATGATTACTTAAATGTGCTGTGCAAAGTGGAAAAGCAGAAACAAGAAGTGAGCCAGTCTGCAACACCATCTAGCCTGCTTGTTAGAAACATGTCCTTGCACCCTGGAAATAGAAGGCTTCACCTGTGGGTAGGTAGAAGGGAATGTGGTGGTGACGGTGTGGGGGGGGAGAAACAAGCATTCACAGGGAGAAAGAAGCCTAAGGAAAAAAAAAAAAAAAAACAAAACAAAACAAAACAAAAAAAAACCCCAAAACCAGTGATTTAACACCTGTGGATTTCACCACAGTCATTGTACAAAGTGATGGGATGCTTCCTTCTCAGGCGTTGAGTAAAACCCAACCTGTGCATGGTGGTATGGACTATGGTATAACTAGCCAGAATAATGTGGAGGTATGTATTCAATACTGTCTTTTTTTGTGTGTTGCTCAGCAATAGTAGGGTTTCAGAGAGCTTATTTTAATGTAGGGTCCTCAGGGTTTTTTCAGAATTTAATTTTAATTACCCTGCTATGCATGATGGCATTGAAAATAAACTAAAGGAAAACAACAGACACGGGGGAGTATTGACACACTTGGCTTTTATTTTCATTTCTAAACTACAATGGCACTGTTAGGAGCTAGTTGAGAATGTGGTATCTGGAGGAAAAAGTACAGAAGTAACCTAAATTCAGACAAACATATGTAGAAAATTGTATTAATTCCAACACGGCTACCAAATATTCTAGTTATTGGCAGGGATTTTTAAAGATTAGAGTATCAAATCACTGGAAAGCCTAAAGTGGGTCTTTCTCATTTAGTAAGATGATAATTATTTCT
Organism: Numenius arquata; assembly: GCF_964106895.1. Taxonomy (NCBI): domain Eukaryota; kingdom Metazoa; phylum Chordata; class Aves; order Charadriiformes; family Scolopacidae; genus Numenius; species Numenius arquata. The sequence continues at coordinate 38,511,381 of NC_133580.1, read as the reverse complement.
ATACACAGCAAAGCAGGTTCTCCTTAGACAGAAAAATAAGAAAGAAAAATTTCTTAGCTGGAAGAAACACTGACATATGTCCTGCGTGGATATATACTGAAACGGGGGCTGACAACTTGTTCTATGACTTCAAGGCTACTTTTAGATTTTCCCAAAACCTCTCCTGCTGCTCTTCTTCAAGAGGCCACTCCAGGTAGGTCTTTGTGTTCATGATCTTCCGCAGCTTGCAGAACCTCTTGGGAATCGCTTTGCCCTGGATGGGCTCCAGGAGGACGAGGATCGCTGCATCGTTGTTCTCGTCAAAGAGGCGGAAGTGCGAGAAGTCCAGCTCGTACTTGCACCACTCGCTCTGCACAAAGTGCTCGGACAGCACAAAGAGCGTTTTGTGGCTCTTCTCTATGGAGTCAATGATGTTGTCCACGATCCACTTCCCGGGCACAAAGTCCCGCTTGTGGAGGCAGAGCCGGAAGGGAGGGCAGGCCTGCTCCAGCTCCCGCACCATTATGTTTTCCACCCACTCGGAGTCGTTCTCGCTGTAGGAGACAAAAGCGTCGTAGCAGATGTCCTTTGGAGGGGCTCGCTTGGGCTTCCGCTTGGCCTGGAGCCATGCCCAGGTCATTCTCAGGTACCAGACCGCGTGGTACTTGTAGCCAACGGCCACGAGGACGAGGATGACCAGGAACACCAGGACGCAGATCAACGACACCACGAGGGACCTGTGGCACTCCATCAGGGAGAGGTGCACGGCTCCAACCTGCGCCCCTCTCACTGCCAGGGGAGAGTCACAGACGTATTGGTCTGGCCACCCCACCAGCACCTGGGCTATCCCGGCCCGGTGGTGGATGAAGGAGAGGAATTCACAGGAGCAGATGAAGTTGTTGTCGCTGGCATCCAGCAGCTCCATTTTCTTGAAGGACTCAAACTCTTCCCTGGAGAAACTGCTGAGCTTGTTTCTTCGGACTGACATGGCCACTAAGTTAGGAATGGGTGCAGCACCAGGCAAGGTCTTCAGCTGGTTTTTTGCAATGTACAGCTCTTTGAGAAAAGGGAGTTGCAGTCCAAACTCCTGCAGCTTGTTAGCACTAACATCCAAAACTTCCAGCGTTGGGGGAACGCAAGTCGTTACTTTAGGAATTTGAGTGCTGGAGAGGTTTAAGTATTTCAGGTTTTTCGGCCATTTACACAAATCTGGAATCTCACCAAAATTATTTTGGCTAATGTCAAGATTAATCAGTTCAGGCAGACGAGTTACAGAATTTGCAGTCTGTTTCAGAGATTTTAGAGAGTTTTGACTTAGATTTAAAGTTTGCAATGAAGGCCAAGCTTTTTCACAGATTGTCTCATTTAAGCGATTATTTACAAGTAAATTATCATGAAAGTCCAGATACTGAAGTGATGAAAAATGTTTTGCAAGTTTGCATGGTACCATGAAAACTTTAGAGCTTGCAATGGTGAGTTTTTTCAGTTTGTTTATTTGTGACTCCATACCATCCAGATCCAAAAATAAATGAAAATTCTGAATCATTACATTTATTACTGACACTGTTTCAACAAAACTTTGCCCACTCTCTGCAATTTCACTAGTATCCCATCGTCCTTTCCCCTCAAGCACACAATCAATGGCCTCTAACTCCTGCAAAGATGTGATTTCCTTCAGTAATACTATGATTCGGCTAATATATTGATCTGTGAACAAAGCATCTTTAAATGTAAGTTTTCTTATCCTAAAAGGAAGTGTAGAGTTCTGCACCAAGCTTTTTTTTCCAATTTCTAATTTGATTCCTCTCACTTCTAACCAAGTGACAGAGTGCAGAAGGTCCCTGACAATTGCTGAGAATACATTAGTATTTCTTAGGTTTATGATCATATGATTTATCTTCTGAATCGATTTCAAACTTCCCGGCTCGTACTGACTGAGATTGGCACCATTAATCCACAGCTTGTCAAGAAGCTCGATGCCCTCAAAGTTCCCTTGCCTTATTGTGGAGAACCACTGGTTGCCCAGGTGGAGAGAGCTCAGGTTCCTCAGGCTAGAAAAGGGGGAGCTTTCCCCCAGGTCTCTGTAGGAGTTCCCTTGAAGGTGGAGGTGCTGGAGAGAAAAAAGCTGCCCAAACCACACAGGGGACAAGCGAGCCAAGCTGTTATTTGATAAGTTCAGGACCTCCAGTTTCCCAAGGGAGCAAAATGAGTCCTCATCTATTGAGCTGATTTCATTGGACTGCAGCAGCAGGACTCTCAGGTTCAGCGTCTGCTGCAGATCCTGGGATCGGACGTGCTTTATCCTGTTGTGGGCCAGGTTTAACACTGTGATTTTGCTCGTGAGCCCTGAGGGAATAAAGTCCAAATCCATGGAAGAGCAGTTGCAAAGCTGAGTGGAATCGCATGAAGGACAAGCCTGCTTCAGCGCTTGCTCTTTGGAGAGGTTTGCAGCCAAGACCATGTAGATGGCCCACACTCGCCAGGTGTGTGTAGTTCTTGGTTTGTGTTTTGTTTGACTGAACATTTTCCTGTAGGAAAAAGAAAGGAGATAAAATTGTGCCAATTTTTAGTTTTGAACAAAAATCGAAAACAATTTTAAACCTGTGCAATTTTATTAGGTAATTCAGATTCCAATTTTTTCTTGTAAGAGTTGTCCTGTGACATCAGTCTTCTACTCCTACTTCATCTGCTCAGTCCTGCAAACATGGCATGCAGGACTTTCTTTAGACTACAGCCATATCATGTCTCAACAGTCATAAAGGACTATTCTCAACATCCTGCTTTTTCATACGTGCATTGGTCATGTCTCTTGCCTCTTACATCTGTTGCTTTACACTGCCTCTTAGCAAAAAAGCCATGGCTGGGTGTTTCAATCCTAAACAGGGTAAGATGGTTAGATCATTAACGATCTGGATGAGAGGATCAAATGCACCCTCAGTAAGTTTGCAGGTGACACCAAGTTGGGTGGGAGCGTTGATCTACTTAAGGGTAGGAAGGGTCTACAGAGGAATCTGGACAGGCTGGATCAATGGGCTGAGGCCAGTGGTATGAGGTTCAACAAGGCCAAGTGCTCAGTCCTGCACTTGGGTCACAACAACCCCATGCAGTGCTACAGGCCTGGGGAAGAGTGGCTGGAAAGGTACGCAGCAGAAAAGGACCTGGGGGTGTTGGTCGACAGCCAGCTGAATATGAGCGAGCAGTGTGCCCAGGTGGCCAAGAAGGCAATAGCATCCTGGCCTGTATCAGAAACACTGTGGCCAGCAACACGAGGGAAGTGACCGTCCCCCTGTACTCAGCAGTGGTGAGGCCTCACCTGGAATATTGTGTTCAGTTTTGGTCCCCTACCTACAGAAGGGACACTGAGGTGCTGGAGTGGGTCCAGAGAAGGGCAACGAAGCTGGTGAGTGGTCTGGAGAATAAGTCTTACAAGGAGAGGCTGAGGGAGCTGGGGATATTCAGCCTGGAGAAAAGGAGGCTGAGGGGAGACCTTATCGCTCTCTACAACTACCTGAAAGGAGGGTGTAGAGAGGCAGGGGTCGGTCTCTTCTCCCAAGTCACAGGTGATAGGACAAGAGGAAATGGCCTCAAGTTGCACCAGGGGAGGTTTAAATGGGATATTAGGAAAAAAATTTTCAATGAAAGGGTTATCAAGCACTGGAACAGGCTGCCCAGGGAAGTGGTTGAGTTGCCGTCCATGGGGGTATTTAAAAGAGGTGTAGCTGTGGTGCTGAGGGACATGGTTTAGTGGTGGACTTCGCAATTCTGGGTTAACGGTTGGACTCGATGGTCTTAAATGTCTTTTCCAACCTAAATGATTCCATGGTTCTAAATGCTCACAGCCTCCACAGCATTAGTCTGTCCATCTGGTATGGCTACCTGTGAGGCAGAAGCTTGAACAGAGCATGTCCGCCCTCTTGGCCCTTCGAGTGGGCTGTGACTTCTGACACTGCAAAATTTCCTTGAAGAGATTTTGGAGTCCCCTGTATGAAGTCTCACTACCCTCAGGGCTTCTAAAAAGCAGAGCTGCACGGGCTCCTGGCACACCCTTTTTACACTGTGTAAGCAATTTACATTCTTTACTGGAAAGGCAGAACAAGCTGATATGCCACCAAACAAGTCTATCGCCCTTTTCTGTAAATCAACACTGGTAATAGATGGGAATTGGATGTTACCATCACCCTATAAACAGTGGATGTAATTAGAACAATACTGATTTTAATTTACAGAAGGGCTGTGTTTCCTGCCACAGGTGCCAAAGAACATTTCACCATTGGCTACACCAGAAAATAAGTCACTTATTAAAGGTCACAAGCTGCTGTAAACAGTTCCAGTACTGCAGACAAGCAGTATCCCCATAACCTGAATATGCAGAGACTAAATACTTACCTTGTGCACTGCCTGCTGTGTTTCAGTCTCCTCGTGTGCTGACCGTGTACTCTGGGATACAAGTGGTCACCTCATACCTGCAAGTACTACAGAAGCTAGAAGTCCTTTGGCAGGTCTGATGTGACGACAGTCCTGGAGTGAGAAAATATTTCAGCCCGTGCTCCTCAAACAAAACTTTATGTGGACAGTTTCCCCATGTCCTCTAACTACTCAGCCAGTGAAGCATAGCGGCATTGCATGGCTTTTCTTTAGTGGCTGCTCCCCCAAGGAAACCATGGTTTCTGCAGAGTTCAGCATTGTCCAACGTGCACAACGCTGCCCTTCAAACTCACGTTTCAGCCATTTCTATTGCTGCTGCTGAGAGGGGACACAAAAACGAGCACAGCTAGTGTTTGCACTCCCTTCTTCGCAAGCTGAAGTTCAGTGGCAGATCTCTCTCCTTTTGACAGCCATCACCCATCGCTGGAGAGGATGAAGCAACCATTTTGCGCAAGTCATTCTTTCACAATCACTTCCTCTAGCATTAAGTGCAGAAATAGTACCTAGGCAGAACCTCCTTGTGTCCTGCATTGACCTCCTTGTATCCCTACTTTCAATATTTAGTATCTGGCACATGTTGGGGGGTGTTAACTCTACTGAGCAACAGAACGCCTCAGCACAACAAAGTTACTTTGTTGTGTAGGTTCTGTAAAATGTTATCAATATATAGACTGATATATATATATTATATTGATAGAAATGTTGGAGTCAAGTTGTTTAGTCAGAGACTACTAGAGAAACAGTCAGTATCTTTTCATTTCCTAGGACACCACAGTCATATGTTATCAACAAATAGAAAATGCTTAAGAATGGGAATCATATTCTGTCTGAGAAAGAAGATGCAGTTTGAAAGAAGGTATCGCTCTGTAAACATCCAAGGAAATTTTGAGAGGAGAGGTTTGATGATATTTATTTTAGCCTGACTGAATGGAAACACGCGGCTGGTCAAATGGCCACTGCACGCAGGAAGGGGCAGGGAGTCTTCCTACCAGCTCTGAAAGGGAAACCTGTTAAATTCAAACACCAAGACTTCCTGCTTTAGTGATGGGGTTTTTTTTATCAGAGTTAGGTTGACGGTTGGACTAGATGATCTTAAAGGTCCCTTCCAACCTAGACAATTCTATGATTCCTACTGCAGTTTCCTTTTTTTTTTTTTTTTTTTTTTCTGTGCACGAATATTACCATGGTCTGCTGCCTGCTTGCACCAAGAGGTGCCTGCCTATGAGCAGACAGGTAAACTACTGCTGCTAGACAGGGCAGCGACCAGCCACGGGGGGCTATATTAGGTCGGTGTTGACCAAAATAGTTGTAGAGATAGAAATCTGTTTATGTGGGTGTCCTGGTTTGAGTGACACAGGACTAATTTATCTTCTAATACTGGAGAAAACTGTGCTTTTAGAAGACTCTAGCGTCTGAATTTGTGAAAATACTTACCTATAGCCAGCTATGGCACGTGGGTTCCAAGGTCTCAGTGTTTTCAAGTTAGCCAGGTGCAGGGATGAGGAGGAGCAAGACCAGGGCACTTGACCCAAGCTGGCCAGGGGGATTATTTCATACCATGAACGTCACATTCAATATAAATTAGAATGTTTGCTGCAAAGTTTTCTCTCCCTTGATGGCAATGGTCCAGAGAACTTCTCGCCCCAGCACTGGACCCCTGAGCCCTTTCCCTTTCTGCCAAACCTGTAGCGCTCACAGTGTCCCACATTTGCTGTCCACTGCTGGGAGTGCACAGCTTCCTGCTGAGAGAATTGGCCGAGTATAATCCTTGTATATTTTATATTAGTATTGAGATCAATACTGGTTCTTTAGTATTATTAATGTTAATTATTTGGTATTATCCTATTAAATCTATTTATATTTCAACCTTAATATTTCCTTGTTTTTCCCTGATTCTCCTTCTCGGGTGAGGAGGGGTCATCGGGTGATAGAATAATTGTCTAAATGACAATAAATTGTTGTGCGTTCCTCAAACCATAACAGTGGGACTGAAGCCCACTGGTTTTTTGCTAATCGAAAACCATGAGCCAAGTGGAAACACTAGTCCTCAGTCTGCCATTAGAGTTAGAAGTTTTATTTTGCTGTTATTACCCCACTGTCTCCTCTTTCTGCATTTGTGTTCTTTTACTCAGGGGAACACGGCTTCAGGATCAGACCCCAGCTGCTAGAGCCCTGCAGCCCTCTCACATCTGTCAGCCAGAGGTGCCAACTTCTCCATCTCCCACAGTATCTGGGCATGTTGCGCCCTTTAAACCACTTCTCCTTCCCAGTCCCACATGAGAGGATCCTGCAGCCCATCCCCTCCCTTCCTCTCTTTCCTCCTGTCTGTAAGCACCCGCACTCAGAGCTGCTTTTTGCTTTTCTGCTGAGCAGTGCAGAAGGGGCCCAAGCCAGGCAACACCCCGCCCCAGATCCCTTCCTCAAAGAAAAGGCAGAAGCAGTAGAAAAGGGAGAAAGGTCATGAATCCGTTGGCCAGCCTGCGATATTAGCAGAAAGACTTTCCAAATCTTTGCAAGCAGTGCAAAACTGCTTCCTGATACTTACCCCTGGTGACCAGGATGTGTCAGCGCCTCAGCTCAGCTGCTGCAGCCGTGCCAGCCAGGCTGAGCCGGGGGTACTCTTCTCCTACCCCCCCTGGAAACAGCTGGCGCAGGAAAGCGGTCAAATCTGTGCTTGCAGTCCTTGGAGCAGGAGGTACAATACTCGTGTAATTGGAAGCAGAATGGCCTGGCATCCTCTCATGGTCCTGGAAGCAGAGCCTTGGCATGCACTGCTGGTGCCTATGCTTTAATCTGACTTGCACGGCTTCGGGTATTTGTCTTCAAACTACAACAAAACGAACATTATAATGAAAAATAAACAATTTTAACTTTGTTGTGTTCCATATCAGGCCTGCCCTGCCAGCAGCTCAATCCCCTGGTTAAATCTTCAGACTGTAAGTTTAAAGGCAGAGGAGCAGATTCCCCTTACTTTTCTTCTGGGCAATCTTTGCCCTGCCGTTGTGGCAGAGTGTGATAGTGCTGTGTAAATGGTTACTCATTCAAAAGCCAGCCTTCAGGAGATTCAAAAGCCAGACATCAGAACTGTCTCTGCCCAGGAAGCAGGGTTGTAGGGTATTTTTTTACCATATCCTGTCTTAAAGCATTCAGTTGGAATAACATGACGCTGATTTGCTGCCTTAACAGAGGAGCAGCTAGCAGGAAAGTTTGCATCCTAAGACACCAAAGCTTATTCTAATAATGTGGAAAGCTTTGTTTTTCTAGAACAGTTGCATCAGCATGACTCAACAGGAGGAAAGCCCTAATATCTCCAAAAATAATCCTGATGAGCTTTTGACTCTCAAGGAAATTGCATCAACAGAAAGCAGCCTGCATGCAAGGCAAAGCAGGACAACACAGTTCCTTTCTTACTTTGCACTTTTTTTAGGTGGGGTGAAAACAATTTGCTTCTGACAGGAACGTTAGGATTTTCCATTAATACACAGTTATAAAAGTACTACAGGAAGTTTTGGCACCCGTTTCCAAAGACCATTATGACAAACACATTAAACCCCATTACCAGCATCACAGAAATTTGTTACTCCAAAATGAGAACTCGGAGACAGCTCAGGAAGCAGTGGTCCCCCCACCCACCGCTGTTTGCTCCCCAGACCTGTGTGGGGCTGGACACCAGTCAAGCACGCTGATGGGTAGCTTAGTCGCACACAAGCACTGGATACACGGTGGGATCAAAGGTGCCAGTGTAGGAGCACACCTGCCACGGGGCTGCCTGGCATTGCTGCAGGGAGTAAGGCAAAATATAAACTGATACCAACAACTAATGAAACTCCCTCGGTGCACGTGGGGGAGACGTCTGTCTGGAAATACACCTGGTTGAGTACAACTTCCTCTGAGTGCCGCCCAGGGCTTCCTGCATCCCTGCAGAAGGGGTCCAGCTCCCAGAGAAGATGCAGGAATGGGAGCCACACATAGAGGCAGGTGCCCAAGACCCATAAAAAGGCTGCTTAGAGCAGCCTTGGCATCAGCTTTTCTTACAGGCTAGCTTGGCTGTATCAGCCCTTGTATTTTCCATATTCATAAACCTGGATGTCCACAGGCACTCCACAGGGAGACTAATCAGGCTGTAGGACTCAGGAACCTGAAGCACAGATATCATGGTACTGGGACCTCGGAGGTCAGCCCAAATGCACTTCTCATCACCTGGGCAAACCGGCTCCCAGCCTGCTGCTGTTAGGGATCCATCCCCTAAAACATACATAGCCTGGAAATCACATTTTCTTTGAATATATTTTCTGCAATTTTCATACTGCAAATTGTTTCAATGTTACCAACGTACAAAGCTAGGCACCTTCAGGAAATACCTCTGTGTAGCTTTCCAAAGTACCACTCACTCAGTATTTTGAAGGACTTCTTTTCTTTGCTGTACGCATATCACACTCTTGTCGTGTTGATCAGCTTGTGTTGCTGTAGCCCAGGCTACATGACAGAGGTCATCTGTTATGGGCTGCCCAGAGAGGTATTTGAAGACATAAAACATATTTCCAGTTTTTGAGAAAACGAGGTGCCATGCCTATTTCAAAACAACAACTTTGCAGGTTTCCAGACAGAGACGCGACCACCCTTGTCTCTGGCCTCCCAGGAGGCACCAAACTTCCCCGTGCTGAGACAGTACCATCACAGCAGCGTGTCCCCGGCCATCAGGGCTGCTTTAGGCACCCATGGGTTGGCGTCCTCATGTACCCTGCAAAGCACAAGCTACACTACGAGGGGTTGGAGAGAAGGAGAAACAGCATCTCTTACACTCACTGTTGGACAGCTTCTGCTTCATTTCAGCTCACCAGGAGAGAAAATACACTGTCACAGCCCACCGGGTGCAAGCCATCACCAGCAGGCTGTTGAGAGGAAGTCAGAATTTAACATCCTGGCACTGGAATTTCCTGCAAAGAGGAAAAACAGTTTTGCTCAGCCCTGAGGAGAAGTTCCTTTAAGGGAGGCTGGGCAAAGGGACATGCATGTTGGTGTGCTTCAGTTCAACAAACCTTGTCTTTCCTCATTGAGAGGAGTGTGCGGACACACGTCTCATTCCTAGGTCTATCCTAGTGCTAATACACTGAAGAAGTGCTTTCTTTTTTCTCCTCTTTTTTTTTTTTTTTTTTTTTTTTTAACAGAAGGAAAACATTCCTGGGAATGGGACCAACTCGTTGCAGAACCAGCTACAGTTTGTTTCCTGTACAGAGATGGAAAACACCGTGCTGGGATGCAGAGATTCATATTTAACTGCTTGTTATACACAAAAAAAAATTGTGTTTAACAGTTGGGCAAGAATCTGAGCAGGAAATTAATCAGATCATTATCATATGCCATAAAAATATCAAGATTTTTGTATTCATTCCAGAAAAGACAATGTCAGGATATATTTTTGCACAGGTAGTTCAGGCTTTGCATTCACTCCCTCTGTACCTGATGCCATGAAATACTTCAGACATGACAGTGCATTTCAGAAAGAGAAAATAAGCCCATTCCAAATCCTTATTTTCAGTTATTCAAGACCTGAGAAGCTCTTTCTTCAATGCAGGTACCCTTCTTGATTTATCTCCTATTGTAGCTCCATATTTTAAAAAAAAATCAGGAAAAATCTAATGAGCTATATCCCAGGTTTTTTTGCACTGGAAAAATTACATGTTTTGTGAGTTTCTTGCAGGGATTATTTCTATTGTGTTCTTTTGCATTTGTATATTTTTTAAACAAACTTTTTAGAAGCTTGAATACATCAGAGTTGTAAACACTCATAAAAACATAATTTTTACTAAAAATTAAAATCCTGATCATAAAATTATGTCAATAAGTATTTGAAAAGTGTGTTTAATCTGACAGAGCCACCAAAACATCTTCAAATAATTAGATATTTCCAATATCTGACCATTCTCTGACTTTCCAGACTTGAACATGATTGAAAACAGACATCCCAAGCTGATTTTCAAGTACCCACTCAGCTATTTTAATCATTCTTCCTAAATTATCCTCAGATTGGATTTCTTGCTCTTCTGTAAGTTTTCTTGAGTGTAGCAGCTTAGTAATGATAGATTCAGAACGGACCTTGTAACTCTTATGCCTGTACTGCAGTATGACTTTTTGTCTTTATCACAGTATCTAGAGAAACAGCCCATACCAGGGGGATCAACCCCACAAAAAGATGCTTCCTACTACTACTGTGAAATACCTACATTTACAAACTTTCGAGTTGAATTCCTCTCTAACATCCATACAAAACCACCTGGGCATGGTACGTAGGACACAGCCTTGACTTGGCAATGCAGGTAGGTCCAGGATGTTCTGGAGACACCTGCAGCAAAGCCCTGCTGAAGCCAATCATGCTCTCCCAGAGTGGTGCGTTTAGTCAACAGCTTTGACGGGAAATGGTTTTCTTTTCTTTCTTCAGGTTTTGTTGCAACCCAGCAGTTTCTACCGGGTCACGGTGCCTGTTTGAAGAAATGGAGCATAGCCTGGGAAGCAGTGGCACAGACTTGAGAAGGAATAGTCCTTTCTTAGCAATGTCCCACTACTCCAATAGCGATCATCCAGAGACATTGCTGACCCTATAAACCTTTTAGCAGGACTTAGGAACTCCAGCAGAGACCAAAACCCCAGCGCAATAGCTGATTGCAAGCACAGGGTAACAGAAAACAAATGAAAAAAAAGCCCCACTCTTCACTCAAAAGCAAGTAGGGAACTTACTTAGACAAAGAGTGCAACCAGGGGTTGTAGTAATGCTAAAAATGCTTTTGTAGATCTCTCATAAGTGTAGGATGCATGGTAACTATGCTTTCAAGTAATTTGCTCTGTAATGTGCAGCTTTTGGACAGAAGAGGTATCAAAGGAAGAGGAATGAAAGCAAAGAAGAGGTGAAAACAGCCAACTTTCATCTCAACAAATGGAGTGACAGGACAAGAATAAGTTCGTTCAGAGGTAACCATAGGGCAATACAATTTGGCTACATTACATCTGCTCTACTGTGGGAAAGAGCATCAAATTAGGCACCTTCTCTTAGCTTGTATCACTTCAGGTGATATTGCTCCAATGCTGAACTCATCGTGAGCTTTGCACCTGTAGGTACAAGAAGATCTTTGTTTCTTTGGGTCTTAGCATCCAATGTTTAACAACTCTTACCCAATAGACTGACCACCTAGTTTGTTTTCAGCTTATAACTTACACAAGTGTCAGTATAAAGATTCTTTTCTATTTATAGAAATTATGTTACATTTGCACTTCTTTCATGGGCTATTTTTATGACATCATTTTAAATTAATTTCCTGTATGTTCCATGATTACTAGGTTCAACACATTTCCTTTAAAATCAGTCCTTTGGCGTACATTATTTCTCTGGGGTTGTTTCCTTGAACTCTTTATTCCCAGCTCACATCTGAGATGAAAAGACCAAGCAAAGCATACTGAGATGCATGGCCCTCTGTTGAGAGGACTCCCTTTTGGTCATCTCTCTGGTGTCTCCATGTTTCTGTCTGATATTTGCAAAGCCTTCCAGCTGAATAGTATTCTCTCAAGAGTCACTAACAAAAATGCAGTGGGTAACAGGAGAAGGGATGGATAAGGTGATGGCTGGACTCTTCTCCCCTATTGTTCAGGGGTCTAAAGTTTTCTGTAAAATAAGCATTCCTCACACTTGTCATGATGAAACACAAGCCTAAGAATGAGTTTGACTTGTTCCCTGTTTCTGCAGTGGAGAAATCCTGTCTTTAGGCCAGGCGGTCCCTTCTCTTTCACGGGGAACTCAGGAAGGAGCTGGCAAGTTGGCTTGCTGGACAAAAAAACCTGTGAGCTCATAACTTCTCACCGAGTAACAGGACAACATCGATACCACTGACTCATTCTGGATAAGTTAGGTCTGCAACTGCATTAAGGGAAAGAGAGCGTTTCTATCCGTTTTGGCTCTGTACCGCTCCTCCTGCCAAAACAGCCTCCCGGCCATGAAGGAACCGCTTTGTGCTCCGCTCTGCCTCTTACTCCTGCTAGGAAGTCCCCAAAAGAAAACCCCCCATCCCCCAGGAACAGCACCGACCATAAAATAATCCCTCGCCGTTTGCTTTCCCAAACTCTGCTGGCACAGCCAGGACTGCGCACGCTGCCAAAGTTAACAAGGAGGCACGTTAATCCCTCCTCTTGCTACAGAGTCTTTCCAGACCTGCTTAAGCTTTCTGCCGGCGGCTGCGTGCCGGGGCAGGTTTGTCTCAGGGCGATTCCTTACAAGCCTATCTGCAGGGGAACAGGCAAGCGCGCACCTAATCTGAAATGACTAAAGCACTTGAGGGCAAGGGACCGGCTTTGCCGTGCAGCTGGCCTTTTTCTCTGCAATTTTTCATTCGGGTGGTTTACTTTGGCTGGTCATCTTTGGTAAACATCACACCACACTGAAACCAGGAAATACCCAAAAATAAATAAAGACATGGCAATTACTAATAGATCTTACGTTGTCTTCCCAAGCATCAGGCTTACTCAGGCCAGATCCTGACATCCTAAGCGGGGCAAAACCTCCCTGGGGACCTGTCAGGGACGAAGGACACCCCCAGGATGGGAGGCAGCAGGTTTGGGGGGATTGCTGGGGGGCTGGCAGGGCACTGTTGGCCTTGCACAACCACACCACTGCCACGCCTGGCTGGATAAGTGTTTGGAAATTGCAGGCTGAGCAAGGGCCTCACCCCAGCTGCCCTGGAGGCACGGGGAGATGAGAAGTTCACCACTGTGCCTTGGAGGCTTCTCTGCCCCTGGTTTGTCTAAAGTTTCATGCTTCCCACAAAGCTAGGGGTTCAGCCAGGGGTTTTCTGCCCCTCTGACCCTTGCTTTTCCCTGTAACTTTAGGCACGAAAGAGAACAACTTTTTAGCTAAAGCTGTGCCTTGAAAGGTGTATTTAGTCTCAAGTTTGATGGACCCCCACTATTGTATTTTAAAAAGGAAATCAGATAGTTAGTGAAGGCACTGACGTGCTGCGGAACCATCTGTCCAGATGAGGGCTTACATCCACCCCTGCTTGCTCCGTTCCCTCTCCTCCAGGGCAGAAAACCAGAAGAGGGAACAGACCAGAGACAACAAGATCCCCCAGCTGTCCGTCCCTGCTGGTGAGGAAGCAGCTGACAGCTGGGTCACTGCAAGTGCCTGCATTTAATCCGTCCTGCACATTTGGCGGGCGGCAGGGCAAGACTGCTCCTGCATCTAGAGGCACTGGCTTTGCCTGGCTCTGGAAAGCCATAATCATAGAATCGTCTAGGTTGGAAGGGACCTTTCAGATCATGAAGTCCAACCATTAACCTAACACTGCCAAAACCACCACTAACCTCTCTGGGTTGTCACTGAGGTAAGACTGTGTTGCCTAATTCTTAAACCTCATTACAAATGTCACCAAATGTGACTCACTGATGATCTGCCTACCAAAAGAAAGCTGACCTTCTTTCCTTCTCTCTTTATTACAGGAGACATGTTAAGGTCGAAGGGATAAGATGGAATTTGAGGAAGAAATCCCTGCCACAGATTTTTTTTGCACATTTTTTGGACACGACATTGACCTCCAGGTTCTTGCACAGGCCTTCTGTAAACTCAACTCCATGCCGTCTTGATAGGGAACACAGAAGAAGGGTACCATTATCAGATCCAGGGTTTTCTTAACTGTGCTCTATATTTCCATCACCACAGCCAAAAATACGCTTTTCAATCAAGCTAAGTAAAAGGCTAGAATCCTTAAAAACAAACAAACATGCACGTAACAAACAAACCAGGCAAACAAAACAGAAGCCTGTGCCCTGGGAAGCCAAGTTTCAGTAGGATAGAAGGAGCCAAGAGCTGTGGTGAAGGCAGGGGCATTCCCCCCTGACAGCGCGGGGTTCGGCTGACAGAGCAGAGCAGCCAGGCACAGCAGAGACACAGGCTTTAAACCAGCCTTCAGTGTTTATGGAAAGCAGAAGCAGCTGTTTTGCAGGCAAACTAATAAAAGTCGGCATCTCACATAGGAGCAAGCTTTAGCTCAACTGAAACTCTAAAGTCTGGACTCCAAAAGGTTTATTCTAGCTTGGGAGAAACGGCCTCTTCTGCCCTCAGAATAAATTGTACAACTGGAAAACAGTTTTCTGAGTTTGCAGCACCTGGTACACAACATTTCCACTTGCTGCTAGACAGTGCTGCAGCTCCTGTGGGTTCGGTCATGTTAGACATCATACATACAACCTGTCCAAGAGACCCCGTTGCAGGACAGAGGCAGCTTGTCTAATTCAGGCATGCTATGGCCTTACTTCTCCCAGTCTCTTTCTGGAAATTAAAACAGGTACAGGGCTGATCTAACCAGGGAGGGATGCTGACATACTCAGCACATCAAGGAGACCTGGGCAGCTCCAGAGGCTTCCTACTTCTTCCTCTCATGAAAAGATTCCTTAATGGGCTCTCTCTCAGAGCCCAGGCTTGCAGACTTCTCTTATTATCTGCAGTATGTTTGAGGCAACACTGGGTCCACAGTAGTAGTAATTAAAAAAAAAAAAAAAAAACAACAACAAAAAAACCCAACAGAAAAACAGAGCAGTCATTAGGGTTTATTCACTGCAGGAATACATGGGGGAATTTGAAATCGGCAAGTTGGTCCCATTACTGTAAGGATATATTTGGTCTGTCATCTATTAAAATGCATGGCTGCGTGTGCCTGGCAAGTGCTTCAAAGTTGTTCTTTTGATCTTTGCAAAGATAAAACTGTAATATTTTTGTAGGTATATGAGAACATTAGTTACTAGTCTAGTTAAAAACCACTTAACTTTTGATACTGGTGCCATCTGTTTCCTATTTTTATTTATAGAACTCAATACTCAGTCTCTTGAGGACTTCTCTAACAAAGTTTCTCTCTACGAAATATCAGCATTGCTTTGGCCAAGACAGCTGAACTCCGGCTTGACAGGTCGGCAGATGGGGCTGGTCATGCAGACAAAGGACTACTCAGACAAGAGAAAGCAAGGAGAAGGTTGGACAGAAGGCCGTCTAGCAGCCTTGTGCTCGTCTCTCAAGTCAGCTCTTCGGAAAAAGAGCACTGCTCTGGTTAGGCTTCAGCAGCACGGCTGCAGCAAATGGCATGAGTTTCTTGCAACCAAAACCAAACCTGCGGCTTACTGAGCTTCAGTCATATCTGAGTGAACTTACTTAAGGATTTTTGAAGGATTTCTAGAAGCCATTATTTGGTCATCAACAAATTGTGTGACAAATGGTAGTCTTTAAAATGATAAATTATTACAAACCTTCCAAATGAACAGAAAGATTCCTTTCTTAGAAAAAAACCAACCAAACAAACCAACCCTTCATCAACCAGCGCATAAGCAGGGCATCTATAAATAGGCACAAAGATATCTCTCCTTAATGACATTGTGAGTTGAGGGCTTCCAAAAGTTGCACACTGCTCTAGGGTATTGACCTGGGTCATGAAGTTCAGCTACTGCAAGGGAAACTCATCACCTTGCCTGTGAGCCTCGCTCAGGAGGCAGAAACACCTACAGACAGGAAAAGCTTGTGTGACTGTGAGCTCAGCTCCCACAGGCTGTCCACACCAGGCATCTCCATCAGGTCTTTGTGTCCAGGTTTCTGCTTCCATCGGGAGCATCCCACCCCATAAGCCACAGACAGCTCAGGCGAGGCGACGCAGAGCCACGACGTTCAAGGCTGCAACCGAAAGCGTAAGCAAACCCTGCCAGCCAGGAGAGAGGGAGACCAGCTGTGCTTGCTGTGACGTAGTGGTGGTGAAAGCGATAGCAAGGGAAAATTGCACAGCTGAGACTTGATTAAGCAGAAGATACCTACAGTCTGGTTTCTTGCAGCCCTGGCAAGAGCATTACACGCCAAGGACATACAGACAGGAAAAATCAAAGCTTGGTACTCGGAGTCATTTGGTGAGTGCGTGTATCTGAACACAGCGCTAATAGTGGGAGCCCAAGGGCACACGCAGTCTGTGCCTGATGCCCTCAGCCATCGGGAAGGGGTGACGGTAGGTGCCTAGTTAAAAGCTAGTAACTGAAGGAGGAACACAAGCTCTCGTGAACAGAAGTAGGGCTGGCATCTCCCCTGGTTAACAACTGCTTGCTACCTGCAGAGAGACTGACTGACCTGCAGGCAGCTATGGAAAGAGCAGATCGATACGAAACCGCTGCTGAGCTCCAGAAACCATTAACGCCACCAACTGCGGGTCTCACAGCTGAAAAGCGTGGGGAGAGCCAAGGGGGAGTGAGGGCTTCCCACACTGCTCCGGAAACAGGGCAACAATGAGGTCATTTTCCATTCCCTCACGAGCACCACGCACCCCGTCCAGGAGGTACGGGCGCTGTCACAAGGCGGGCTGGAGGAAGGGTGAACCAGGCTGCGTACAAGCAGCTGGAGGAACGCCGCCAGGATGCCACGTTTCCCACGCAAGCACTGCCGAGAAGAAATCAATAAGCTCCCACGGCCGTGCCGCCGTCTCACAGGTCTGAGGAGAGCAGCGGGAAGGTTTCTGCCACCTCTGCAAGGTTTCCTTATCAGCCGCAGCATCTGGCTTGCACTCTTCGGCATTTCCCATCCCGCATTGCAAAACACCTTTCATCTAACAAGGCCGTGTCGAGCGAATGGAGTGAAACATTTCTCTCCCTAAATCAGAACCAGCAATCGTAGCAGGTTTTCGTGGGGCGCTGATGGCCAAGCGCGCCCCTGCAGCACCTCAACGTTGCGTGAGAAGGAGGTTATTCCTAGTTTGGAGACGGCCCCCCACCACAGCACCCGCTGACCCTCAGCCTGGCGAAGGCGACCCGCCTCCCACGTCACCATCTCTGGGAGCCGGAGCGGGTCCAGCGCGCAGGCTTCCCCCACATCTGTGCTAACGAAGACGTGCGAAAGCATTAGCTTCCCTTCGCAAACTGTACATTCAGTCAAAATTAAAACCAAACAAGCGGCTCCCAGCAAACGGAGCGTTTTGCCAGCGCGGCTGGGGAAACGAGGTCTGGCAGAGGCTGTCACCCACGGACACGGCAGCCATGCCCCGGAGCGTGGTGGGGACGGTCAGGGGCACAGTATGGCACCTTTTGGAAATCGCTGCACAGGAGTTGGGTTTACTGAAGAGGATGGGAGCTGTTTTGGTCACTCATGGAGGCGACGTGCTCCTTCCAAGAGATGTATACGTATGCACTCGGTTGCAAGCCAAGCCTGGCTGCTGGTAGTTGAGCTGACAATGATTAAATAACCGGTTTACGCTAGATGAGAAGCTTGTCCACACCAGCTAGAGCAGCTCATCTGGCACTGGTGCGTACACTGTGGAGGCCCCCTTGTTCCAGACCAGCGTGGTCCCCACTCACGCAGGTTGCTGGCAACCTTCAAGCACTGAAAACTCCAGAGGTGCATGGGGCTGCGTGGAAACACCAAACCACCACCACCTCTGAACAAGGCTGCTAAAATCCCGAACAGCCCAGGGAGCAGCTCCCACGCACAACCAGGGGAGCAACGAGGAATGGCCACCCTTCAGAGAGACCCTAGAGTTAGAAAAGGTTTGAAGGGCTGTGCTGCTGCTGCTGCTGTTATTGAAGAAAACAGCAAGAAATTAAATACAGCAGAGGTCACGAAAAAAGCGAGCCGCATGGTGTGCAACCCACAGCGACAAAGGAGGCATTTCTGTCAGGCAGGCACGGACAGACGGCTGTTGCAGGGAAACCCGCTCCAGAGATGGAGGAGGAGCAGTAATATTCAGCTTTCAGCAGCGGGGGAGCGCCTGTGTCCGTGCATTAGTGATGGGCTGCAGAGGTGGGCGTGAGCTCCCAGGACCTCAGCTGCAACACCGCCTCGTAGGGCTTGGACAATAAATCCTCCCCCGCCCTGCTCTTGTCACTCACCCACAGTGGGGCAAGAGCACAGCTCGCCCACTGCCTCCTGCTCCTCCACGTTCCCCATACTACGGGGACAGGGAGCATCTCCCCCAGCAGAGCCTTCTCCAGTGCAGGACTGGGCAACTGCCCCAATCAACACCAGGGACCTCCTTCTCCAGCTGGGACACCTACCTCTGCCAGCCTCTCGCCTGTCAGAAAGGCAGGCTGAGTGTTGCGTTGCTGCTGGGACAGGGGATGGCCGCAGAACCTCAGCAGTCCTGGGGAGACAGTGAGCCCTCAGCCCACTCAAGGGTGCTGCAGAAGAGGATGTGGTTAAGCCCTGCTCTGAGCCATTTCCCACTTAGACTTGGACAGGCAGACTGAAAAACGGGATGGGGCAACCAAAGGCACAAGTAAAACACGCCCATGGTGATGGGGAGGAGCCGCCGTGCACTTTTTCCACAAATAGCTTAAAGCAAAACAACTACGTGGAGAGGGTGAAAGAGGATGGAGGTGACTAAGAAAAACAAACCATGGGTGTTCCCTGAGGTTGGAAGGTAAGAAAGCAAATGCTGGAAAGCAACACCCAACCTACCAGCGTAAAGAGCAGCCAAGAACTCACCTGGCAGCATGGCAGTGCTGGCCCTGCGGGAACCTGCAGTGCTGTCGAGGCCACAGCTTCCCAGGCACCAGGGCTTCTCCAGAGGCAGAGAGAAGTTGAGTGCTGGACCTGAAGACATTGCCAGCCCCAGTGCAGGTGGTGAGCACCTCCCCTGCTTCCCCCTCTTCTGCCCTCTTCAGCAGATTAAGATAGTTAACAGCTGTCTTTAATGAGCTCATTTGCCCCCAGGAGTCAGATCTCTAAGCCGTCCTCAGAACTTTTCAGGCTCATTTCGGCAAGTGCAAGAGCAAGCTGCTTGCTGGTCATTGCTCCTTTGAGCAGCTGGAACGGTCCTGCAAGCCCAGGTCCAGCTGCAGGAGCTATAGGACAGACCTGCCAATTGCCACCAAACTTGTGACAAAGCCACAACAGCAAGCAACAACTGTGCTCCCCAGGTGAGCCTGCCTTCAGGGACTCGTACCATCCCCAACATGCTTTGAACCCCACCTGTGACATTTGCAGCTCGGTCTGACCAGTCTATTGCTCCCAGGCTGGATTGGTGGCAGCCAGGCTTTGGTCAGCCCAAATCCCTCCCCGCAGAAGCGAGCTCAGCACCGTACCAGCCCCACTTACCAAGAAACAGGGTCCCAGCGGAGCATTGCTCCTCTTCCCAAAGCTCTCCAGCTTAACACTGTGAGGGGCTCGCTAGCCTCAGCCACAGGAAGGGTTTGCTGCAGCCTGGCGAGGCTGGGACAGCTGAACATGCCTGCAGAAGATGCTGGCTTTTTCCAAATGCTGTCTCTCGTAGTACTTATAAACCTTTGTGCAATGTACCAGGAATATTCCTTGGCTCCAGGATGGAAATTCTGGACAAACCAGGCAGGCTGCGTCCTGTCCAAGGACGGCAGTAACTTGGTACCCCCAGTTCCCAGTGCACATCTCAGAAGCCACAAACCCTGCAACCGGGAGCAGGGGGCAGGGATGGCTGTCTCTTCTCCCATGTCTCTTCTCGGCAAAGCACCCTATGTCCTGAGTTTATGTAGTGTTCACACCAGGATAGAAATCAATACCAAACACTGCAACTGCCCATGACTTCCCCCCCCTCCCCCTGGCTCCATCACCAGCCCTACTAGTGAACTGTGCAAGTTATTCCACTTTTATACTGGTATTTTTGGTTTTCCCTTTGAAATCTCAAGCACTACTTGGGTTAATGGAGAAGGGATTTTGCTGAAGTTTCTCAAAAAAACAGTACCAGTTTCAGAGAGATCAGTGAAGCTCCCGATCCTGCTCCAAGGAATTCCTGGCACAAGGCAAGAAATTAGGAATTATTTTGCTCATGACAAGATGTCTTCAGCACAACCTCTCCAGTTTCGCTCTAGTAGAATTAGGATCATTTTGGCACAAAGAAATTTGTAGTGGAATTACTTATTTCATCTTCCCCTTTACTGCAGGAGGAATGATTTTTAACTGAGCCCAAATCCACTTGCATTCAGCGGATTGCTAATTAGGCTACAGATGTCTCCTGATGGCAGCAATTATCCCTGGTAACCTTAATGAGCTTGTTAGATTCCTTAGTTATTGTTATGAAAAGTTATACGAAATACTTTGCCTAATACTACACAGCTCCCGGGGGAATTACTTCTTGATCTGTTCTGGTTTGATTAAAGAGAACGATTGTTTTCTTTCTTAGCCATATTTCTCAAGTTGTTTGTGGCTCATTTCCCTTGTCTTTTGCTGGCACTTTAACAACTCTGACCAACTTTCTCAGAGAGGTCTTCCTTTCCAAACATTTCTGATTTTTTTTGCTCTCCCCGAACTCTCCAGTGTCTTTGCTTGGTTTATTGCATGGGTTTTTTTCTCTCTTTTTCAGTGAACTATTCTGTCTAGAACATACACGCTACTTACAACAGGGACTCGGCGCCAATCAGAACTCTGTGGGGTTTTGTTGTTTTTGTTACAGTTTGTTGTAGACCTAAGAAAAGCATCTCCTTACACTGGTACTTGAGGAAAAAGCTTCCCTGCAGTGCATGGAAAATACTGATCTCCTTAAAACAATTAACAGAATCAGCTGGGTAAGCTAACATGAGGACAGCTTTGCACATCCTCTCTTCTCCCCTGTGCCTTTGCATGTCCAAAATTGAGTGAACATGCTATACAACAAGCAACATTATCCAGGGAATAAAGAACTTCATTGCATTTCAAACCAAATGAGCACTGCTTTTTTTTCCTCCATATTTATTGTGTTTGCACTGCCATTCTACGCCTCCCAAAGTCTCCTGCCACAGGCAAGAGGCACACAGAAAGCATGTCAGCAGTTACGACTACTTCTTGTGGCTTAGTACTGATTTCAGGAGCATCAAAGTTCATATGAACACGTGAACTTTCCTTCAGAATCACAAGCGATTACGATTAAACTCCAGTCAGATTCCTGCCCAGAACGATGCATCATGGAAAGCAGCCAAAGACTCCTGGCACTAGTTCCTGATCAAGCCATTAAAAACCAGAGTTCTGAAAAGCATTCAGTGATGATCCCAATTTTCTGACACAGAAACTAAAGGAAGGCTTAGCAGCACCTTCTGCGTGAGCAGTTAAAGCAGGTAAATGTAGCAGCTTTTGACTATCTTGCCCAATCACTACCTCTTTCTGAGCCAAGGCGAGCATGGGAAAGCACAGCCGGCAGGGTGTCTTCCAACAAAGCTCTCTCAGGAACAGGAACTGTTGATTTACTGCAATAAACTGTTTGCAGAAACACGCTGTTTCTGGTGAAACATTTCAAGACCTGAGATGGCACTTCTGGCTGAAACCAGCAAGTCAGAAGAGCTGGTCCGATAGGTCAGCAACATGGTTGAGACTGGCAGGGCCAGAATTTAGGTCTGGGAGCTCAAGACTGCCGAGTAGCCTTGCACGCAGGCTGTCAGCTGTTTTGCTGTGCCTTTTCTCCTCTGCTTTCAAATAAAAAGAAACATTAAAGCCTCAACATTTCCTTGTCAAACTGAATTCCTGTCTTCCGTCAGTCTGAGTTCAAAGGGTAAGAGGGAAACAATAAAAAGTAGCAAGAAGTAAGGAACTTGCTCAAGTTCACAGAATCCTGCGACCCTGGTGGTCTCTAGTCCAACCTGCCACAGGGAGCAGGACTGCCACCACCACCACCACTACAGCAGGTCACATGTGGCTTCGTTCAGCTGTGCCATGAACACCTACAAGCACAGAGATCTGTCCACCCCTCGGGGCAACCCATTCTCCTGCAGCACCACCCTCTGAGGGCAGTAACGTTCAACCTGAACCTCCCATGTGGCACCTGTGACTGCTGCCACTTGTCCCGATGCCCGTAAGCCACCACAAGGGTTTTGGTTCTCCCATCTTTGTGGCTCTCCTTCAAGCAGCTGTACAGGGCTGCTACTGGATCCCCCTTTATCCAGGTTTCACAAGTCCCCTTGTCGAGGACACCTCTGGACCTCAGGGATGCCTTCCGCTTTTTCTGACACTCAAGAGTGAAGATGCCTGGACACACTCTGCCACGCCAGAACTAAGGGCTCTATGGGAACGGTCAGCAGAGACAAGAAACACAGAATCACAGAATGCTATGGGGTTGGAAGGGACCTCTGGAGATCATCTAGTCCAACCTCCCTGCCAAAGCAGGTCCTCCTAGAGCAGGTTGCACAGGAACGTGTCCAGGCGGGTTTTGAATGTCTCTGGAGATGGAGACTCCACGACCTCTCTGGGCAGCCTGTTGCTCAGAGCATGCACAAAGTTTGCATGACGGAAAGATTCAGCCCCGAACTGGGTCCCACACTTCCCTGGTTGCCTTTCCCACTACAAGGATTCAGTCTCATAACACGAGCTAACACAATGCTGTTCTGTTTTGGAAAGTGGTGTGAACTGGGCTCTCAAAGAAATATTTGTTCCAGTTCAAGCTTTGGCATTTTAAACAAGGGCAATTAAATGCACTGAAAATGCTATTGCAACATGAAGGCTAAAAATATAAACACAAAATGTCAGGAGTCGCTCACAAGAAAAGTGCCTGAAAGAACCGCCCACGCACCCGCACTGCACAAGCATCACACCGTCCAAGTGACAGCCTGCATTCTCAAGCCTGATAAACAAGCCACAATTCAGCCTTTTTTCTATTGCCAGAAGTTTACACCCACAAATAACTATGTCAGCAGTAGAAGTGGCACCACTTGGAAAATCTCTGATCCGCATGACCAGGTAGGTCCCCAATGTTACTGTTTGTTTGGCACCGATGCCACTACTTAGGCATAGAAGTTTGTACCTACAAAAGCTAAACCACTCCTAATTTAAACCACAGAATGTAAACTTCAGAAGAAACACGTGCAGTACAGATTCATAGATCATTTTAACAACCCGATTCTGTCCTTATTCTTAAGAAAATTTGGGCTTTAAATTTATAGCCTTGCCCTGACAATCACAGCATCCTGCACATGCTTTGCTCTTGAAAATGCACCGAATGCTCAGACTTCAGTAAAAAAAAAATTTATTTTCAATATAAAAGTGCCAAAATATCCACCAACATTGTAATCTATTCAACAACCAGCTTACTCTAGTAATCAAAATTGCAAGCATCTTTATTCACATTTTTAAATCAAATTCCTTTCACACGTTTCCACAGTAACCCGAGTCCCTTGAAAGTGGGAAATTTGCATTTCGATTGGCTGCTGTAGTCCATATGTCCAAGTTCATGTAGGCACGGAAGGGGTTAAACCTCGGATAGTATTCCTGCTTACACATCACTGCCTGGTTCTCCACGTGGGTCGAGTGTTGGGTGGTGGCACTGACGGGGCAGCAGCTTTCATAAACATCACTCTGAGGTGCCCAGATGGAACCAAAAAGTCCAGACATGGGAGACAAGCTTCGGGTGCTTGAGAGGTAGGGCTGTAGGGCGAGACAAAGTTATCATGGGAAACTGCAAAATAGACCATTTGCCAAAGAAAACGTGGAAATGTAATACTAAATGGGAGGAAGCAGGGTTTATGCAGAAAACTTAGGAAACGCACAAGTAGAGAATTGCACACGAGTTCACAAAGCAACATGGCTGCTGAAAATAGTCCAGCGGAATTAGTGTGTGTGTGCAAAGGCACTTCGCTAAATGAAGCCATATGAGCTCCTTCCTGCACGGCACCGATGTTCCCGTAACAGGAACACAATACTCAGCTCTGGTCAGGCTGTTAAGAAAAGCTAAGGGAGAAATGGAAGACACGTGAAGAGCACCACGCGTGTTTCGAGAGCTAAAAGAGGAGGAGGCCTAAGAAATGACAAGAAAAAGGTTGAAGTATGTGTCAGCACTAAAAGACTGTGCATGCCGGGAGCAGAGAGGCATATTCAGCATGGAAAAGAGACTATAACTGGGAGCTAGGGAATTTAGTTAGAAAATTTCGAAAGCTTATAAAGAACCTCCTGGAGGGCAAGATGTGTTAGTCTGTGAGGAAGTCTCTCGGAGAAGGTCATGGAAGTCTTGGGACTTTTAAAACTGAATGAAACACTGAAATGTATTGTGGGGAAAAGCTCGCCAGGGAAATGAACTGAATTATCTAATGTATTTTCCAATCTGTACCTTCTGTGTTTCCTGGCATTCCTGAATAAAATATGAAATAAAGCCACATTTATTTTAGGAAACAGTCTTCTCCCAGTTTTGCCACTTTTTTAACACAGCAGAATTTTCACTTTTGCAGTTGGAAATATTTCTTTCTTTATTTGGTTAGTTTTATTCCAAATAAACCTATTGTAAATAAAAAAAAAAATTCTAAAATAGAAGATTTTGAAATATGAGCAGAAGAGAAGGTGGTTACAATTAAAGACCACCTTGAACTGAAGTCACTACATTGCACTATGAGATGACATAAACATGGCTAGTCTAGAGCGTAACAGCTCAAAGTCAGCATTCAGAAATCTGCACAAATCCAGCTTAAATCACTTGGATTTCCTAGCAAAAAAAACCTGTCGAAGTCACTGAGAGCAGCTGTCCATTCAGCTCTACAATTTCCAAATCTCTCTGGGTTTTGCTGTCAGCACTTTTTGTGTTTTACCCTCATCTGGAAAGGCTGATTTTGATAGGAAAAAGTCTCAGTAGACTACGCAAGTCCAAAATGTTTTTCCATATGTAAGATGATTTTAGTCAATTTTCAGGCAAAAGTATCCGTCTTAAAATTTCACAGACAAGGTCCAGTAAGAACCTCGACCAACGACTGGGAGAAAGCCACGCTACCAATGCCAGCATTAAATATGTCCATCAGGCTACTTAAAGGATTCATGAAGAACACACGAGCAACAGGCAGGGGAAAGACATTGGGAGGGCTTTGAAGAGGCACATGAAGGCAGTGCCTCGCCGTGACCATACTCACCGTGGAGTTGACGTAACTGGCAGGCTCCCAGGTAGGTGGCATGTCGGGAGGTGCGTTCCAGGTGGAGGGACAGTTCTGGTCAATGAAGGCTGTATTCTGCACCGCTGCAGTACCCGGGAAGCCACTGGGGTAGTTCATGTTTTCTGCAGTTCATAAAAGCAGGAAGACAAAGTAAGGCTTTTGCATTACAAACATTACTAACGTTTCTGTGGAGGAACATTGAATCTTCTTGGACTGAGCCAGGCTGGAACCGACCTAAGCCTTCAAGTGACTTCAGGCACCTTCAGGGCAGCACAGCAGTGAAGCGTAACAATTTCTGTTAACAAGACTACCACTCTGTATTAGGAACTCACTAACAAATTGCTATCAGGAGGACGGGATAAAGAGTTGGCAATCTCTCTACTGGAGAACAGAGTCTTTATTAGCCACAGAATGTGCATGGCAGAGCCTGCCCAGGCTTCACTGCCAACATGCCTCAGCTCTAAGCACCCGAGGGATCACCGTGCTGCCTGTGATACTGTAGCCTGACCTTTAATTATTGCTTAGGTAATGCTAAAGAAATCTAGGTTGCTGCCAGTGTGCTTCCCAAGCCAAGAAACTCTAGCCTGGAAAGGTAATTGGTCACAAGAGGCCTTCTGTTTCACACACTGGAAGGCAGAAGCCTGCCAGAGGGGAAACAAAGAAAATTGTGCAAAAAGATTTGTGTAATACTGTGGTCACGAGCATTTCTCTCTATTCCCTCTCAGACAGAGTCCTGTATACCGGCTTTTCAGACTTAATAACTCCATGCGAAGACCAGTCTTCTCATCCACCACACGCAGACATTTTTTATTACTACAGAGCATCCAGTCAGCTGGAAACTGTAAAGTCCACTTAAGCAATGAATGCCCAGATGTTTATAGACAAGTTCAGCCTTTTGTCCTGCAAAAGGTGAGAGAAAAAAAACACGCTCAGTGATAATTCATAAGCTTTGTTTCATCTTACCTTCTGGGAAAGCACCATATTCATTCATCTCTAGGGGACAATACATGTTGGAAAACTGGCTGTCACAAGCTGCATTCCAGTCAATGAAGCTGTCCCAAGGAAAAAAAAAAAAAAAAATCTGCTGTCAGAAACAACTCACAGAACTTCTGCAAATTATTTAGAAATGCTTATTTGATGTAAAGCTGTTGGATGCAAAACACCTGTAACCAACGATGAGGCTTTTCACATTCCGCTTGCCAATTCTGCCAGTATCTACTCTGTGCCACTACGTAATCACAGTGATTCTCTCACTGAGCTCTTTTTCCTCTGGGAGGATGAACAACTTGTAATGACAGCTACCAGAGTCCTTTAACCTAAGGAGCAAAGTGAATGTGTAGTAGTGAAGTTGCGTAATTGAACCCACCTAACTGGGTTCAACTTCTTCCTCTGTAAAAAGAAAAGAATTGTACTTCTTTCCCACAACCATGGAAACAGTAGATGGAAAGTGAAATAATGTGATTTGAAATAGAAGAAAATGTAATGCATTTTCAAGCATTTGAGTGCTTGAGAATAGCAATTAAAATGGAGACTTCTACTTTCGCTACCACACATGTTAGAGTCCTGTTAAACAATAGGTTTTCTAAACCAAACATGAATTTTTAGGGATTAGACTTGTTTTAATTAAAATAATTTCAGGATTTCAAGAAGACTTTCCAAATGTAATTCTTAAAGATGTATCAGAAGTGAAACAAGCCCTGCTATGCACAGAACTTGAGGAAGTCCAAGTCTGGACCCAATCTGGACAAGGTAGGCATACAAAAGCATTTCACATCACGTTGTGCTAATTCAGTTTTACTATTCAGGCAAGAAGTTCTAAGTTAACCACTACTACATATGAATAAATAATTACACGAAATTTTGCATATAAAGTCCAAATTGAGATGGGCATATGAAAGCAAAGTAGCATAATACAGAGTCCGCCACAAATCACCATATATTTCATTTGACTTGAAGAGTCAGACAGAGCACCAACAATTGCTCCCAATCATTAGGGCTGCAGTTTGTTGACAAGACAGTTAGCACCGAGGCTGGCAGCCAGGTTGGGATCACAAGACCATCACTTGGGGATTTCCGCGTTACCACTCTGTCATTTCAGATGACAGGATATGACTTGAAGAACTGGCCGTATTTCACTGGAATGGGGTGGCAAAGTATTTCTTCTCATTAGTTTGTGGTGCATCTTTCACTAGTAAAATTTGCAGTGTCTGAAGTACCAGAATTATTCAACTTCACTACTACAGGAAGATTGACCCAAATCTACACAGAGCTTCAAACAGATCAATTTTTATCCTTACACCACCTTCAAAATGGACTATTTGCTTTTATTTAACAACTTCTCTCCATGCTACTTAACATGAGTATACAACTGCATAACACATACATAGAACCTATGTATTTAGCAAGAGGAAAACAAACCTAAAAGCCGAGCCCTCTGCCTGGCAATGCAAAAGTAGTGCAAAATTCAAAGCCTTCCAAAAAGTATTTAATTAAATTTGAAAAAAGTTCCAGAATACCTACATATGAGCAGGAACACCAGCGAACTTGTCTTAGCAAAATTAATCATGATGTACTAATGGAAGGGCATGAACAACTAGAACTAAGATTGAAGTGACAGCAACAATTTAACTTTGACTATTACCTTCCTTACAAATATTGTAAGATAAGCTCAAGTGCAGTCCTCTGCATCACAGAAACCTGAACAAAGCACTATCCATACTGTTTACATAAAACATAACTTGCCTGTTGTGGACAGAGGGGGTTTCTTGGATCATGCACGGAATATTGTTCTCAAGGTTGTAGTTTAAACTGTTTGTCAGGCAGACTGGCTGGGCAGGCCACAAGTCTCCTGTTGGGTAAAGACCTAAAAAGGGAAAAATGGAATGAAATGCAGAACAAGAAGGCGGCTCCACAAACTCTGAATGTCACAATGACACTTTATTCTCAGACTCACAATAATGACTGTATGCGAGATAAAATGTCCGCTGTTACTAACCAATCCATTTTTTTTTGGTGATGAATGTCCACCTTAAATCTGAAAATTTCTATTTGTTAAAATATATATATATATAAATACTTGAACTGAGAAGCTGAAATTCAACAAAGCAGGGCAACAAATTCCTACAGAGAGGCCTTAAGTCATCAGCTGCCAGCACCAAGGTGGCACCCTTCCTCACAGCAGGATGGACGGCAGGGATGCGAGCCCCATCAGCCTCCTCCTCGCCCCCACCCATCAGTCAGTAACCATCTCTGAAGTCCAACCACACAAATGCAGCAGGAACAGGGTCAGTTTTTTAATAGACTAGAGCCATTCACAACCAAACAATATGCAAACTCGTTATGGCTGTATTTAGCCCCTAGGGCAGATACTCATTGTGCTGCTCTCTACAGACTGAGTAGACTGCCCACAGACACTTGGTTCCTATCAACTCTGCGAGAACAGGCAGCTGGAGAAAGGAAAAAAATCCAAATTAGCAGTCCCCATAAGACAACGGTTGCAAAGTTAGCTCTATTTCATTATTTCCCATGATACATATTATGAATATTGCTACTGCAGAAAAAGTTTAATCAGCATTTCTATTCTACCAGACACAGGTTAAACCTACAGTGAAAGGGACAGCCACAAGCAGGCAGTTCTGCTGCCTAAAGAACCCATGCATCCTAACCAGCTTTCAAACTCCACCTCACCATGTAGCCTGTTGCTTTTATGAATCCCACTCAACAAGTTAAAATTGCTTCCCTTTGAGACACAAACAATGAAAACTCAAGACTTTTAACAGCCCAACCCAACCTCATTCATTACTGCTTTCAAAGACAGCAAGCCCCAACTGTGGAAATTTAGAGAAAAAAATGGCCGTATTTGAATTGATGCTGAGCTTCATTTTAACACAGCAACCAGTGCTCTTGATGTCCCAACTGCATTACTTTTGGACATAAACCTGTGCAAAGCAAGAGGATGAAAAAGAATACCTAAAACATGAGTTGAAAGCTAAATGCTGTCTTCACGCAGAGAAGATACAGCAAAAAATGGCATAGTATAAGCTTTCATTTGCTAACTTTGCTCTTAACTTGTTTAGAACTAAGTCAAGTTCTAATAACAACATGGCTATCAAGTTGGTATATACAAGTGTCATTAGCAACATCACTGAAACTGCTTGACAAAGTGTGGTAAAACCAGCTTCAGTTGTTAATAAAGTTACTGACCTTTATTTTTGTCAGGATCTGCAGCTATGTCAGTGAAATTGGGACATAAGGTTTCAGGATACTGGGGGATGCTGTTCATGTCTCTGCTGAATGAAAAGAAAATTTAATTTCTTAAGTCTAGGCACTGTTATGTTTCATAATCCAAAGAATTTCAAAGGAAATATACAGAGATGTAAAAAATATTCTAATCAACATCATGAGTCCTATTGCTTTCCCCCTTTGTTTCCTGATTTTTCTTATTTTGAATTACCCCTGTGCAATTTTTTAGCAGCTTTTTTTCCCCAATTAAAAGCCAGCTAAGTTGTTACACATGCAAAATGAATAAAATTCATACATCTTAATTACCTCACTTTTGTTATTCAAGTATAAACCTATTACAAATTAATTCAAGAGCTCTTCTCTAAAACTGGAAAACAACCTATAGTCCATGAAGATGAGCAGGATCTCTCATAACGCTCCCAACAACTTTCAGGCAAGTTTACTTTTATATGCACGGAGACACATAGGCACGCATGAGCATCAACTTCATATTTGTCAAATCCCATCAAAGAAACTAGACAATGTGAGTGGAGAGGGGACATTTTCAAGCACCAGAATCCCAGAAGAAAAGGATTAAAATTATTTCTGCTAGTGAAAACAGAGTCATGAATGAGAAGTGAAATGAGGACTTGTAGTAATAAAAATTGTATCTCTACTACAGTAAAGAGGTAGAAAGGAATGTGGGGGAGGGGAGAATCAATTTTCATGCTGTATATCCTAGGAGAACATTATTCCCATTAAAAGAATAGCATCAACTTGAAAGTCTCACTCCCACCTTTTTGTAAAAGAACATTATTACTTTAATATAACTAAGTGTTAATGCAAATGTAGTAAGTTGCTAAGATCTGGAAGAAATGAGAGGGGAAAAACAATTTCCTTTTTCCCCCAAATTTATTTTACATTTGGAAGCATTTATCGCATTTCCCCCAGCATAATCCATTTTGCATATATCTTTTCACCTACTGAAAAAGATTCTTCTTCTTCCAACAAGAAAGTACAGTTAAATGATCACAAAAAATGACAAGACAGCAGGTAGGTATAATTTATCAAAATGAGACAAGATTTCAAGTTGGTGGTGTTTCTTTAATGTCTTACAGGTGTAGATTCAAATTTTTTACCTGGTATTGCAGATGTTATGAGACAGATTTAAAGTGATAGGAGTTTCAGATGGAAAATCATTTTGTGAAATACTCTCTCCTAAAGAAAAGAATGACTGTGAAAATCAAGGATCCTAAAAAAAGAAGTATGCACAGAATATACATACACACAAATAGACTCATCAATAGCATTAACCAAGTTTTCTCTCTACTTCCACATGGTCTTAAATGTATTTTATGACTTATGATTACCACACTCTTGATGGAGAGGTTCCTTGCTACTACTAAATTAATTTTGAATTTGAAATGACTTTTTCTTTTTAAGAGGCATTACCATTTGAACAAACGGAAGTCATGTGCACACAATTAATTATCTATTACATCGCAGTTTCAGACACAACATGTACTGTATCTTTTGGTAATATAAAGTTTTATACATACAGAAACACATGTAAGTACATGCACATTTTTAAATTATTCTAAACAGCTTTTTTCAGATACTCAAAGCTGGTTTTACTTGTGTCACTTCAGCACTTTCTTTAAAATTTACTTTTAGTGCTGCATCAATCTGGATAGTGATGGCGGTGACAGGGTTTAGGCTTTCAACTATTTTAATGATATTCAGGCATTCAAAAAAGTGCAGTAATGAACCACAGTTCCCATTTCTCACACAGTCAAGCAGCTCAGGTCTCCTGGCTATGGATGCCTCAAATACCGCCATCCAATCTCAGCATCCTCAGATCTGACATGCTTTCACACATTCCTCATATGTGCGTTTTCTTAAATAACTCCAATAAAAACATTGTATTTTTATGAGAATAATGTGATGTAACATAAATTCAAAGAAAGAAATTGCTTTGACTAGTGACTCTCAGTTCTTCCATCTTTCCATGAAAACTAATTGAGCAGCTTCCTCAGTGCAGTCTGACACTTTCTCTGTAGCCTGACAGCTCATCACTGTCTCCACAAAACTTCTGGTACTTTTTTTCCAAGTACCAAGTTCTTTAAATCTCTGCTTTTGTTTCTGAGAGGTGCTCTCACCCATAAAAGGCAATTTATATACCCCGTGCCACAGTACCCCTTTCCATTCAGAAGGCAGGCTGAAACTCTGCCCACTATGGTGCAGAAGTGATATTTGCAGAACTTACTGGATGGAAGAAAATGCCTGGCAGTAATCATGGGCTTTTTATCTCCGTCCGAACTGCTGGTACTGCTCCAACTACCCCAGCTCCCACGACTGGCACGAACGCTTCCTGATGAACTTCCACAGTCTGAGCTTGAATCAGAACAAAACTTCTCCAAACACTTCTTTTTGGACCGTTGATAAAAGCTTTCTAAAGAAGTTGCAAGAACAAAACAACACAAAACATGTAAGAAAGTCTTTCAGCTGAAGATTCAGTGAAAAGTCATCCAAAATGTGAATTTACATGGATTTTCTAAATTCCTTGACAATAGGACAGAAATTAATATTTACTGATAGCTTCAAGATAAATGTTCCAGCCCCTACCGCAAGGAGCTTATGACCTACACGACATCCCCAGTGCAATGAACGCAAGTCACAGTACAGTGCAGTTAGAGGCAATAGTTTGAAACTGGAAGCCTATACTGTTCTTTGAAATATACAGTTAATATTTTAAACATGAAACATCCTGGCTGTAGGAACCTGCATACTAAAGGCAATGACAAATGTTGCAAGTAGTGAATTCGTGAGTGATAGATTCTCCTTTCTTATTATCTCATGAGGGGAGCAAAGGACAATCCTATAAACATTGATACCTTCCCCAGCCCTGCTCTTCGCAGGAAACAGCTGATTAAACTCCTGACAGAAAGGCAGGAAGGAGGTACCGGAGCTAGTCGTGGTTTTTAAAAATGGCCTCCCTATTCTAAAGGTGGCCTTTGCAACACTGCCACTTCAGTTAATACCAGCTTTAATTTGAATACACAAGCAGACTGTCAGTCCTTCACCCTGGACTGATGGATTATGGCTTCAGACTGATTCATCTTCTAATGTGCATCACCAACCAACCCTGCAGAGAAAGCATGCAGAGCCCCTTCAGAAGAGAGCAGGTATTATTTCAGGCACTGCATTGTGCCAGTCCTGTCATCTTCACGGCAGGGTTGAAAAGGAAAAGAAGCACAAGTCTCTCAAGGAAGGAATACAGTTCTACTGCCACAGAAACCACATTACATTTTTTCACCCATTTAAGACAATTAAGATTGCGTACCTGTTTCTCCCTGTATAGACAAGCTCCCAGCTTTTTGGTCTGCTTTACAATTTTCCCCGTTACCCTGAGGACACCAGGCTCTTATTCCAATATTCGCTCTCAGATCCGGCCTTTCAAATTCACTGCACATATGCTTCAACTCACTCTGCTCAGGGACCCTAATACAACCACACCCAAAGAAACATGTTTGCATTTTACATTTCAGCTGCATTTTTCCTTTCCAGGCATTAAACACTTCAACTCACACGACCATTGAGGCAGGATGGGGGGCAAGGAGTAAGTTTAGGAGTCTTATTCCCCAACTTTGCAGAAACCTAAAAAACCTTTCCCAAAATTCAACATCCCACCACACAGACTACTACTTCTCAGGGAGAGAAGCAAAACGACATGTCTACGTTAAACTCCATTCTCTAATGCGCTTGCAGAAGGCAATTAGATGTTATAGCAATAAGCACAGTCTAACCCTGTACAAAGATCTAGATACACAGAAAAATGTGCCCTACGCCTATTTCACTGGCATAATTATAACTAGAATAAAACCATCATCTGAAGTAATCTTAAGTTTTTGCTAGTAAAACTGAAATATCTGGATCCAATATCGCAATCAGAGAGTATTAAGGAAACATGAATAAAATCCAGCTGTCAAGTTTTACAGGAAGGAAATAGTTACATCTTAATTCAGAAAGTAGCAACTGCTGAATCAGTTCAAGGAACAGACACCAAATTTCAGTATTTCACTTCCATTCTTTTATCCTTCCTACCTACAAAGGTGTGCATCCTGCAAAGATTTACACGTTGACTTCCCACACAATGAACAGTAATTTGTTTATAATGAGTTATAACAGCCCCTTCAGATTTACAATCTCCTTGTCAAGTCCACTGACCTCAATAGGACCATTTGCAATAAAAATCAAGTCTGTGAAGTCTTTGTAGGATCGTGACCTTAATTCAAAGGGCTGGGGGAGGGGAAGGAGGAGGATTTTCTCCTCATAAGTGTTTCTATTCTAGCAGCAATTTATAACTGGTATTCTTTAACAACAACCCAAATAACTTAAATTTAAAAAATATGAAAAAATAATTAGAAGTAGTTTACAGCTGACTTTAGAAATTCATTTAAACAAACCTCAGGGGGTAAAAAAACCACCCTAACTTCCCAAGGTGTTCTCAATATTCTTTTGAGCCTAGTGCTGCTCTGATCTTTTTAATCATCATGGAAAAATGCAAGCTGCTGTCTCTTTTCTATGTATTCCTCTTTCAAAACTACTAGAAGACAATATTCCCTCAGTTACTCAATATAGCAGATGATTCTCCTGAAAGTGGAATCATTTCAACAATTTTGTTTTCCTTTTTTCACTGAAGAGAACACACGACTGGGTTTTATCCACACAACACACAATGGAAAGGAAGCTAACCATCCAAACTTCAGAGACAGCAAATTCCAGACTATAACGGAGAGCGACCACTGCTATGCAGAATGGGGTGTGTCTATATACATGCAGATTTACAAATGGAAAAATTCTTTTTTTTTGCTGGTGATACTTTGTACTGCACATTCTTAAAAATCAAGGCTCAGGCCAGGATTAAAGTGTGTTTATTTAAATAGATAAACCAATTCTGCCTAATGCACTATGCAAAATCTGAGAAAACATTACAGCAATTCTGGATTTCTTCATGATTTGGTGAGGCAATACATACCTTGTAGATATATTAACGTTCTTCTTCTTATTTTTTCTAGATGTTCTATTTCTATTCCAGTTCATATTTGGTACATTTCCTTCCTTCTTCTCATGAGGTTTCTTCTTCCTATATGCCTCTTCTTGCTAAAGGTAAAAATATGAGCTGAGATAATACATACATTATAAAATGCAGTTACCTCAGTAAATGAACTCTGTTGGATTTTTCTAGCTAAATTTCTCTGGACAAAACGACCCGACCCAAATGCATAGTTACTTCATGATTTAGTGGCTTTCCACAGCACATCCTCTTTCCAGCACCATCAATTTGACCAGCCTTTCCAAGACTCTGTCCTTCAAGACACCAATAGATGATGAGAGAGAAATTTTTGAATTCCCAATGTTAGCATTTTCCCTCTCATAGCATCTAGCTCTGACTTCCAGGAAAATAAAAAAATAGGGGGAGAAAAAGGAAAGCAGTCAATAAAATTCCCAAGTGCTAAAAACAAAAAACATCTGCCAGATTTATGATTGATTTGTGTGCAAGTTCAGCAGCAATAAATCCTCCCTTTCTGCAGCAGCTAAGGGGGTAGGGGGAGGCGTTCATTTGAATTACAACTGAGGAAATTATGGGGTAAGTTAACCAACAAATAATAGTAATTTTTAAAAATGCAAGAAACAAACTGAACACCATCAGCCACACATGGAAAGAAGTTTGTAACAATAGTTCCCAAAACAAGATTAGACCCTGTCTTTTCTGATACGTATTCCTCAGGCATAGTAAGCAATTCCTCCTTACACCTTTTTGCCATGGGATTCCTATCCAGTAGACAGGATACAAACACAATCCAAATTCTTGGGTTTACTTTCTTGGGACCCAATTCTTGGGACCCAATGAAGTTCTTTAAGTTTTCTATGCTGCCTGCAACAAAGGTACAGTCTGCTGTGTTTCTGGTGCTCAGAAACCAGGGCTGAAGAATGATCCTTCTCAGCAGCTTCACAATCTGTTAAGGAGCTTCTGCCTGCTGTATTCTCAAATGCACATTTCTGATGCAAAGCCCCGTCTTTGGAGATCAGGTCTACAAATGAAGGTTGATATGCCCATTTAGGACACCTCCCCCTCCAGAGTATGTTCTCACATCATTACTGTGGCTGATAGTTGGCATTAGACTCCAGTATGTTTGTGCCTGCTCTGTCAATAATGAAGAATATCTCTGGTTGCAATACGGCCAATATCATAATACAAGGGCTGTTTTAATTTTTACTAAAACTGTTCATCATTCTATAAAGCAGCATCAGTATGCAATGGATGTGGGACAGTACGTCTCCATACTTCCTCATTCATCTGATTTGTAGTGTTTCAGATCTGTGACTGTATGTAATAGTCCCTATATGCACATACATGCCTATATGTGTATACATATATAAATAAACAAAAAGATCATCTTAAGTTTGAGAAGCAGAAAGATAACAATACAAACCTCAGAAGAAGTAATCTCCTCTTTTGCACAGCATGGCGTCTCTTCCTTAGGTCCTTTATTAATCTTTTTCTCTGTGGAAGGCTTTAGGTTGATCTGCTTTTTTAAAGTCTCAGAGTTTTCTGTTTCATTCCTGAGAGGCACTTGCTGGCTATTCCCTACAATTAAACAGTAACATCAGTTTGCCTGGGACGAGAATGGGCTCCCAATCATAAGCACATATATCTTCTACCTTTCTTTAAAAACAGACTTGCGCTGCTTTCCAAAATGCTAGGAGACTGACCTCTAGGCTGCTGCTGCTGAAAATTTCAAAATCCAAAGCTAATGCTGTACAAAAATTCTCATAGCAGTTGCAAAATGTAGCTCTACACTGATTCCTGCTTATGGGCACACCACTCTTAGCACATGCATAAACTACCCAAGTCCCGCTCATCTAATCTGAATTTGAGTTATTCAAGATCCAGTCGTGGGTCTGTAAGGTAGAACCTGAAGCCAGAGAATACTGGGCTAAAAATCAAACAGAAAAAAACCTGCAAGCTGGGTGGAGAGGAGGCTTTTCAAAATGGGTAGATCAAAATAAGGACAGCCTTTATTTGGTGTTTTACATCTCTGAAGTGCCTTCTACATTCACTATGAAGACAACGGTAAGTCATCCTTTCTTTAGGACGGGTTCCACAGTAAGTTTATTTTCTTGAGAGGCTTGTCAGGAAGAATTATTCTTGTGTAACAAAAGCCAAGAGGTGAAGAAAACGAGAGGAAGCCTCAACTAGCTGAGTTGCCCAGTCAAGTCAAAGTCCCCTGCCTGGGCCCTGCTGATGCTGGACAGGACAGAATTAACTTCAGCTCTCATCAGTTCTGGGTGTCTCCGGTATCTGCAGTACATCCACTGTAATCTACTACTGACTCTCTGCATAAGAAATGCTATTGATTATCACATTGGACTGGTCTTCTCAAACGGGAAAGGCATACCCAAATGTTTTTATAGTTTCTACAACGTCCTAGCTCTGAGTCAGCCACTCTCTCCCTCTGGAGCAGGCAGTCACGATGACTGTGAAAGGAGCCTATGTGAATGAAACACCAGGAGAAACACCAGGCAAGGGAGGCTGACAGAGCTCTAAAAAACAATCCGTTGCTCTCCAGCATACAAACATGCAAGTCCCTGCAGTCTTGAAGACTCCTTGTTTTCATAAGAACAGGTCTGCAACTACAATCAAGATATGGTACTTTTTAGACTTTGTTTATCCTACCAAATTTCTCCAAACACAGAAATACCCACATCCCTGACATTGCTGAAAACCATCAGTGCTAACGGACAACCCGGCAGGTTACCTGTGGTCCTTTACCACTGAATACAATTGTCAGTACTCCTGAAACACCCTCTCAAACTGGAAGTTTTGTCAATGTAAGTAAGTCTAGTATCTCCCAATTGGTTTATGTGCAACCATGATTTCCACAGCCTGTACTCAAAGTTACTTTCCTGTGCACCTAAATACAGTTAAGACATAATTACTGATTATTTTCCCCCTCCCAGCTGATTTCCTAATTCAAACCAAAGAATGAGCAGCACTCTGCAGTTTAGGAGCACATGAAGAATGTCGAAGTCTATTGTAAGTATGAGTGAGATTACCCTGCCTCCACCAGAGACAGCACACATGTACCCGCTGTACCTCACAGACAACACCACAACGGGTAACAACTGGCCCACAGTAACAACTACACACTACAGCAGGGCCTGAAATCCCTCTGTGACGGCTCACTCACCAAATAAACTCTGCCACAGCTACAGCAAATGCCAGTCTTCAGCATTCAATTACTTTGCTGAGCACCTAAGTAAAGCCAAGCTTCCAGAGGACACATCCTCCTACCCTGCTCTCGCTTTCCCCCAGCTGCTGTTGGGCTGCTCTTAGAATTTTGAGTTGTAAAGTTAAGAGGCAAGACTTCCCAGGCAGCTTAGTTCCACAATTAAAAAAAATAAAATATCTGCATATACATAGCTATGCAGTTAGTAAGAGAAATGTTGATCTGCAGATTCCTACAAAATGTAATTTCACAAGACTCTGATGTGAGCTTTTGTTATTTTAGGTGGTTTTATCAAAGGAGTTCTGAATATCCGGTACTGAACATGCTTGCTTGGCGACTCTAAAAATCGGGCACTAGATTTTCAGTAGACCTGAAAATCGCAAACTGGGATGTTTCTGAATATTTGACAAGTACAATTTGTGTTTTCTAAGCAGATTTATGGCATAAATTATTTTAACCATTAACAAGTTACAGCACAAGCTTGGGATCTGTAAACCAAGGCAAATTTATGATTTATGAATCAACTTTTAATGCAAGCTACTTCCTTGGGAATGTAAACAAATAAATCACAGTGAACGCATAAGAAATATCACATCCCCTTGTCCCACACAAAAGACAAAATCCTGATTATAGTAAACTCAACAGAAGATTTCACCCAATAATTCTGACTGACAGAAATTGGAAAAAAAAAAATTACCACTATTTTTCCTAGAAATTTCTTGCAGTTCTGGCTGTTGCTGAGGTGAATTTCTGGACAAGTGACTTTCAGGTAGCTTCTTGGACATCTTCACAGGACAGAACTCCTGTTCTTTGAGCTCAACTAGATTTTCTGAAGTTTTAAGGTTAGTTTCCTTAGGAAACATACAGGTTTGAAAATCTTCCTTCAGATCACACTCTGAAGAAGTATTTTTAATGAGAACTGTATTTTTCAGTGCACTTTCTTCTTTACCCAGAAAGTTTTCTGGAAGAGTTAAATTCTTGTTAACATTTATGCCATTTGCATATTTTAGAGTTACCCAGTTCTCACTGACAACATCAGTGCAAATGTCCTCTTTTGGTGCTGAGATTTGGTTCTCCGCAATCTGACTTTGTTTCTCATCAGTAGTTGCAACAGCACTGCCAGCTGCTGTGTTTGGTTTCTGCTTACTGTAGTAAACGGAACATTTGTGTTTCTTCTGAGAGTGGCTGTAGGTCGCAG
This sequence comes from Numenius arquata, assembly GCF_964106895.1. Lineage (NCBI taxonomy): Eukaryota > Metazoa > Chordata > Aves > Charadriiformes > Scolopacidae > Numenius > Numenius arquata. The sequence continues at coordinate 38,472,426 of NC_133580.1, read as the reverse complement.
GACTCCTCTTTGCTGCATTCTGACTTCGGCTGGAAGAAGAGCCTACAGAGAGGAAGCCCTTTCCTTTACCTTTATCTGAGGAACTATAGGAATCCATAAATGTCTTGCAGCTTCCCCTGGAGAAGAAATAAATTATTTGAGATGTGTTTTTATCTATGAAGCTATCATGAATAGTTTTATGGGACATTTTTGTAAGAAAAGAAAGCAGGGCATATTCACAAGCCGTGAAACTGCATTAGGTTTTCAATTTATCATAGCAGCTAAGCACATTCTGATTTCAGTGGGAGTTGAGCAAGACTCTCTTAAGTATGTGCTCAGGCTTCAAACACACTTATATACTTCAGTAAGGGCCTAACTGACCACCCAAGAGGGTCAGATCTGAGGACCATTAATGTATTTTCCATTCTTTCCACAGCTGCCACACATGGTGTATCCTTTACTTCAATCACACAATTTTTACCCTATGTACTACTGAAAATGTACCAGAGTAATGAACTCTTGCGTTCTTCCGTTTCTCTTTCGTGGAGATGAATATACACCACAACACTGAAAGCTGTCTAAAAGAGGTCGCTTGGAACACTATCTCCTCTAAACCAGCCCACAGCAATATCAAAATACAAACATACAGAAACCATCACTCCAAAATAAACAGGGTACAAAAAAAGACACTTCAAAAGAACTTACTTGTAGGAATCAGAGCTGATTACATCAACAGAGTTGCTGTTCTGCTGTGGTGAAGAACTAGGATTTGGCCGCTGTCTTGATTTCATGAACTCTGCTAGAATATACTGGGCTTGCTGGAAGGCTATCAGAATCACCCCGAGCAGGGACAAACTGCCAAAGAAAACAACAAATACCGGTGTCCACAATTTTCAGGAGTATTCATCGAAAGAGTTAAAAAGCTTCTAACAAAATGCACTTTTCAAATATTTTGTTAGTAAATTCTAAGTAAGACGACAGACAAGAAAACTAAAAATACAATTTCAAATAAATAACAGCTCTAATGGTCTTTTACTTTTTTCCTTATAGGTCTTGCTAGTTATTCTCTCAATAAAATAACTCAGTCATGAGCTTTACAAAGAAAAAATTTAACAAAGAAAAATCCATTCTACAAAAGCTAATACTTGATTTGAAGATCAGTTAGAAGTAAGTCTCACTACAACACAACGGCAATATATCTTAGTATGATACCTGTCAGTCTTCTGAGTACCTCCTATTCATTCATTATAGTTATGTCGTTACATTGATATTGATTTAATAGTCTCTTTCTTTTCCTATAGAAAATGGTGGCATAAAATGCTGAAGCTAAAAATAGCCTCTCTTTCTTTTTGGTGTATTAATTGCACCAAATATACATCGGTCAGAACAAAGATCTTTGTAATTCATCAAACCATCTTCTCAATCATGCAGTATAAATTTTGTCAGAAGGAAAAGAGAATGAAAAATTCCAGATCCCTGTAGTATCCTTCTGTTGCATCTAGAACCATGTAACATGGTCATTATTGCTGCTTCATTTGTGATCTGACTTTTCAGTGTCAAGCCAAACCATGGTGTGCATCAGGATCTCAGGCATGTGCCAGCACATGTATGTGTCACCATGACATTCACATTCATTGCTTGTTAGTACTGACTGTAGGAATTCAGCGCTAGTGTGGTGAAAGCAGTAGATATCATCTGTGACAAACACAACATTCAGTTCACACTACGCAGTGTGAAAGGTTAGTCAAAGAAGACAAAAAAAGAATACGCATAGGAGCAGAACCCTTAATTGTTGTAAAAAGGTATTGTCCGCCTAAAAGCACTTTACCATGTGAAAGCCATGAGTCAGCTAACACAAGCCAAATCATCTTTCTGGAGCAGCCTGTTCAGCAGTGTGCCTAGCAAAAGCTAACAATAAACATGAATATTTTTTAATAAGTGAAAGAGGGAAAGAAGCAGAAGGAAAAGCAGGTCCTCACTTGGTTGTCTGAAACTTTCTAAATAAAATTCATGTTAATTTTCCAGAAATAGTCTGCTTGATTCTATTTGTGACTAATATATTACATGTACATCTCTACTGCGGGGGGAGTAAGTAGCAAGGGAAGTATCCACTGGGTATTCCTGTGGGTCATCCTGGTCCTTTTAATTTGCAGCCTTAACATGGCAGTTTATCAGGAGGAGTAGAAAGAAATGCTTGACAACTCCATCATCAGCTACTGCATGACACCCAAGCTGTCACAGTCAGCTGATGGGACTCTCAGGAGACAGATGCAGTAGAGAGAGATTTAGGCCCCGTCACCACTAAAAATCTAATCCAAGCCAAAAGTACTTTCTGATCTTTCACTGGCGGGTCCCATTCAAACTGGTGCAGGGGCCCTGAAAGCAATACCTTACGAAGAGGACAGTGAGCCTCCAGAAAGACTCTTCCCAGCTGGGTCCTGGCACCACATCTGCACACAGCGGTAACAGATGGTGAGGAAGAGTCACGTTGAGCGTGAAGTGGAACTCCAAATCAGCAGCAGTCACCAGCGTAAGCTCCCGGATTACCCACGAAGATGTAAAGTCAGGAGTGAATCTGTCAGGAAAAGCAGACATAGCTGGTGTTAGTTTTCCATTGTCAGGCTGAATTTCATTTTCTGAAGTCACACTGATTCCAAAAAATACAAAATAACTTCTGATTTAATAATATGAAAAAAGACAATGAAATAAGTGACCACTGCCTGCTTAAACTACGCAGACAGCATTAGCACCTAACAGAGGTAAGACTTTGAGGTCATCTTCAAGCAGTAAAATATGTGCTTTTATTGTGATTCTTCACAATACTCTCGTTACTGTGACTTGTTTTCCTTTTCTCAAGGAGACGCACGTGATCAACTCATGTTAACCAGAACACTCTTTGCCAAAAGCCCAGCTGTCAAGGATACGGGCAGCATTACTTCAAAAAGGGCCAAGTATTAGGGGAAGTCTAGAACAAGGCTGGAAATATAGGGAAAGCAGAAGAAAAGATCAGATTTGTCTCTTTTTCCACTTATTTCCCTGACCCCTACCCTTATTCTATTTGACTGCCATGGGTACTTCTAGAAGATATGACTCACCTTTCCAATCAGTAGAGGTGATACTTGTTGTATATAAAACCGCAGTTACTGTAATACATTAATATTAACTCACATTTAAGTGATGACTCACTCAACAGGCTTTTTAAAAGAATCAGTTTTAGACTGTGCAACATTAGGAAAACATGACTAGATTGTGGTCAGGCTACTTGGAACAAGCTAGAGAATAACAATCAAATTTCAAAAAAGCCAGCGGCAAAGCATTTCTCACTCTTTTATTGTGACAACTCTTTTGCTTTAATTTGTTACTTCATAATGCACTGGCAAAAGCATGTATGCTGCTTTTTAAAAATAATGTTATAAAGAAACATTATTATATTATCAATTTGTTAGTATTACCTTTACTGAAAAGGGGAATTGCTTACGAAATTTATATTCAAAGCCCACCAAATTTTGTGTGCGGGTGTGCTATTGGAGAGTCTGTTACTGAAATTAATTATTTCAAATTTCCACTTAATTTTAATTGTCAGCAAATTTGTCAATGCTTACACAATGCTGATCTCTCGTGATGAGTTCTGAGCCAGGAAAAATTCCTGACAGTCTAACACTTCAAATCCATATCCTTGGCAACTGTAACCATTGATTTTCATCGAAGAAATTGTTATAGGAAGAGGCCCAATATTCTCTACTTTGAAGTTCTTCGTAATCGACAGAATTTGCTTGCTGTCTTTCAGTTCTTAAAAGAAAAAAAAAAAGAATAATTATTTTACAGTGCTTAAAATTATTTTCTTATGTTTATAAATAAATTTCTATTTTTACTTTCAACCTAATAAAAAGCTCAGAAATGACCAACATTTTAATACAGACTGTTTTCCAGTAGTGTATTTTTAGAATTTGTAACTATTCTCAGTCAGTGTTTTGAGAAAACAGAATCTACACCTTTCATGACCAAGCTCTTCAGCTTCTTCTATTTCAACATTCTGTTTATTTAACATTACTGTATCGTATCAGTACCACTATGGAGTAACGCAGCCATCTACAAAATCAGAGACCTGTTTCTTCTTACTCACGTCGTCTGCAGTCCATTAGTGTAGCTTCTGGCACCTTGAATCGAAGAGATCCTCCTGCACCAGGTAGTCTTCCCCCTACTTTAAGCAATTCCTTGGCTCCAAAGCCTTCTACATTGACCACATCGAGAACAGTCAAGTTGTTTCTGCCATAACATAAAAATAAAGCAATCAGCCACTAAAACACAAATGAAGTTTGCAAAATCATGGCTTTGCTATCTAGTGCCAATCCAAGAGAACAGCGTTTCAGTAACAGTACCACTGGCCACACCTGGATAGGTTTCCCCTAAATATAGACAGGTTCACTCTGCAACCATTTGTCTTTGCTCCAAGATTTGGCAAATTTATTTTCACATCGAGTTGTTTGATTCTCACCACTGAAACTTGGCTTACCTGATTAAAATAAGGGAAGTTACTCTTTTGTAGTCAACCGGTGTAAAAATTACACCAACTTTTCTGGTTTCCAGTGGCTGTAAACTTAACCAAAGCAGCTCAGAACTGCATTTCTTGTGGATGAGATCCTCTTGATGTGCATTCTGTTAAACAAAAATGTACTTCTTATTCACAGAAAACATATGTGTTTAAAGATCTCAATAAAGAAAGCACTACATCTTTACTTAGCACCACATAAGATATTTTTGGCAAGGTGCAATAACTGCTAACTAACTTTTTATACAAAAGTCTTTCCATTTGACGACATAAAACATCAGATAAGGTTGTTTATTTGAGCAAAAGTTCATATTTGAGCAAAAGTTCATATTACTGCACTTACTATTATGAGGAATGTATTACTTCATTTTTTAAAACAGCTTGTATTTGCTCAGATGGAAAAGAAATTACATAGTGTCTTTCATATTCAAGGAATCCTGAAACACTTCACAACACAACGAGAACTGACAGCATACTGATTGCACAGGGAAATGTGGCAACCATTATACTCTCAGCTTAGGACTTGCAACTTGATTTAAGTGAGAAAGGGACTGTTGGCAAATATGCTGATCATTTGAGTCAGTGGAAACAAGCCAAAGTGAACTCCCTACCACCTTAATTGAAGACCAGAACTAGCAGAAGTTCACCAAGTCTGGAAATAATGTAAATTTTTGGGTTTGGGGTTTTTTTTGATAATGCCGTTTATTCTTTTTCCCATTAAAGAAAAAGGAAAATAGCCCAAAAACTTTCTATTCCAGAACTGGGGGTGTTCTTTTAGAAAGGGGTGATCAGACACCTATAGCAGTCAAAACAACCATAAACATTACAAAATGGGACTCTTGCTCAGTTGTTTTTCAATTCATGGCTGTTGTACTAGTGGCTTTTCTGATCTTTTCCAGTCCAAAATGTTTTCACTCTTAGTCTATTTTACGAAAAAAACATACAGAAACTTTCAGAACTTGCATTTAACAGTAAATATTTATTAAAAGCAAACCACGTATGACATTTGCAAATTTCACCCTGTCACTCCCTACAAACAAAGATATGCATGCACTCAAATGTGAGCCTAACAATGTATATAAAGTGACTAGGGAAATGATAACAAATTAAAAAATGTAAATATTAACAACCAGTGATTTGGTTAACAAGCCAAGATCTGTCTCATACGTGCTGAATACCTATCTAACCATACATGTTCTCCCTAGCTCTTCAAATGTCTAATGAAAAATACATACTACACACACTGATGTAAAGATCTGCCACTATTTTTCCATTTGGTCAAGAGTATGGTGTATGGGACTGTGGAAACTCAGTCCTACCCATGTACTAGTGGAACTACCTTCTCTTTTTCAGTGTGTGCCTACAGGCTAGGATTAACAAACTGCTGTCTCCTCTCTTTTACAACTCTTACAACTGTTGCCAGAAAGGAAAGGTCAGGCTTGATTAGTGTAGCAAAGTCTTTTCTTTTTATAAGGTACTAATCTTTCGTTAAGGTCTGAAAGCATATGTGCAGAAACGTATCTACACAGGACATTCAAGATGTGGCTGCAGCATGCCCAAACACCACGGAAAATATGTCAATTCCAGGCTTTTGCACAAACTAGAAGTCAAAGGAGAAACTCTCCAGGTACCCTGGACAGTTCTCTGGTCCTCAGAATATGCCCACGTCCCCGACACAGCATCTTCTCTGCTTCTGTCACCCCTGACACAACACCTCAGGATATAACCACACCTCAGCACTGGCGTGACGCAGTCAAGCTGTTATCACATTCGTGTTAAAAATGTGGCAATGGGAACTACAGAGAGCCGTGCCATTCCAACCTGAAGCTGGAAGTTGCAATGAGGCTGAGGTGAAGTGTAGAAATCCAGCCTTCTCCTCCCTTGAACTATCAGACAGTATTTCCCTCTATTGAAAAGATACCAGCTAGCTTCTGACATCACCGACTCAAAAACCTGACACTTCATGGTCAGCCTGGTGCTAAATCTAAGTACCAACACAGAATGCAACACTGTGCTGGTTTTGACTGGGGTAGAGTTAATTTTCTTCATAGTGGCTAGTATGGGGCTATTTTTTTGATTTGTGCTGGAAATAGTGTTGATAATACAGGAATGTTTCAGTTACTGCTGAGCAGCGCTTACACAGAGTCAATACCTTTTCTGCTTCTCACCCCACCCCACCAGCGAGTAGGCTGGGGGTGCACAAGGAGTTGGGAGGGGACACCGCTGGGACAGCTGACCCCAACTGACCAAAGGAATATTCCATACCATATGATGTCATGGTCAACATATAAAGCTGGGGGGAGAAGGAGGAAGGGGGGAAGGTTCGGAGTTATGGCATTTGTATTCCCAAGTAACCATTACTGTGATGGAGCCCTGCTCTCCTGCAGGTGGCTGAAACCCTGCCTGCTGATGGGAAGTAGTGACTGAGTTCCTTGTTTTGCTTTCCTTGCGTGCGTGGCTTTTGCTTTACCTATTAAACTGTATCTCAACTGTTTATCTCAACCGACGAGGTTTTTTTCTTTTTCTCCCTCTTCTCCCCCTCCTGCTGGGGGGGAGCGTGTATGTGTGTGAGTGAACAGCTGCATGGTCTGGCTGGGGTTAAACCATGGCAAACACGTACACACGCACGCAGGCATGCACCCACTCCCTCCCTATAGTTGCTTTCAAAACAGACTCGAACTCTGAAAAAAAAAATTAACTGCAAAGATATAAGCCAGATAAAGAATCAAGAAAACTCTATTACATTGCCTTAAATTGCACTTGGGAACAACTCAGATGCAGTGTAGCTAGAAAGCGCTTTTTCTAGGGTGTCAGATCACTTCTATCAAAATTAGCCATCTTACCCTGTAAGAACATTCATCCATAAGCCTGAATTCAGTGGTGGTGAAATTAATAGCTTGCACATTTATGCCGAACCTAAATAAAGCAAAACAAAAAATTAAGCACTTTAAACCTAGTCTGTCAGAACTACATTGACTTATTTTCACATGCTGGCATTTATTCTTAAATAAAGAATATTTTTACAATTGCATTTTGGCAGATGTGCAATACAGTGGAAATGTGGGTCTGCATTTTAACAGAATACACTACAAATCAGTTTTATGTGGATTTCACACATTTGGAAAACAGACAAATGGCTGGGCGTTTTAGATCTCTCAGCATACAATACTGCAAAAGATCACAGTCAAGAAATAAAATTTCTAAGCCATACAAACATAAATGCCCCAAAGCTTTTTCTGCCCATATAACTGTTAAGAAATAATCATTATCAAATCTCACTAATTTACTTAAATATCCCTCTTTCAATTCATGACTTCTTTGGGAAAATTCCTATTTTCTTTCAAATACTTTGCAAATCAAATTCACTTACAGTAGTTGATTATATGCCTGAGAGCAAATTATAAGCATTTGACATTAGGGTATTAAAAACAGACATAAGAAAACCTATAGGGAAAATTTAGATTATAGAGGACTAATGGACTTCCAGCCACTGAGTTGGAAATTCACTTGTCACAACCTTCTATGATATTAGCCTAAAAAGAACCAGTTAGTAAACATGATTTCTGGTAAACCTAGAAGATCTGCAGAAACAAGAGTGTGCAAATACAGAGAAAATGTAATTTCAAACCACTAGAAAGGGTCTATGTGGAACTTACATCTAGATGCGAACAGATGTAGTTATTAACGTGCATATATATGGACATACACGTACATATGTAAAGAAATGCAGTTAAGGAAGCAATTATACAGGGATTTGGACCCCAAATAAGCAAGTTACAATTAAGCACGTGAGTAGTCCCACTGGCTCCAACCAAGCAAACAGTCCTACCGCCTACACAGTTCTTCAAAGTTAAGTGTGACAGACAGGGATTATTTCGGTGAACTTCAGCCGACCTCACCATGCCCTTCCATACTAACTCTTACCTAGATTTCTCATTAGATCTTCTCAGTTCTAAGACAGAAAGTTCAAAACAAGGTAGAAATATTTGCTTAGCTGGCCCTAAACATTTACTGTCCTGGCTTTGGACCTGGATTTTTCTTCCTGGCTCTCGTTTCCTGTTCTTCAATGAGGGTTTTTAGCTAAGAAAAAACTAAAAAAACACTTTTTCTGGTGGGAAGGTTCAGTTACCTTCCTCCTCATTGATCAGTCTACAGACTCTGTATACTTCCCAACCAGCCTTGCAGGGAGTTGCACATCCCCAATTCTGCAAGTCGTTCCCCTCACCTGGGCAGCTTGCACTAAATCTCAGATCTTAAAGGACAATCAATTATAGTTTATGGCTGGCAGACACAAACTTGCTGAAAAGACACTCTACTTGTTTTTATCCATTTATCAGGTACATTAAAAATTCATGCATCATACAGAGAGCTGCTCTGAACATGATTATATTTTCCAAAATGGGTGAGAACATTGTCCCCACCTAAGTTATACTTCAAAAAAATTAAAACAGACAATAAGCAACAATCATAAGGCATGGCAAACAGGTATTTTAAAAGGGAAAACAGTATCCTCAGATAGTTAATACTCATTACCATTTGTTGAGCAGACTCAGTGAAGCTTGTGGATCAGGGTAGTAAGAAAGAGGCAGAAGCTGCAACGTAACTGGGAAGGATGAAGGGTTTCTTAATATGAAATACTTTACCTAAATAGTTTGGAGAGGAAAAGAAAAAGTTAAAAACTACATACTTGAGAACTGGAAGGTAAAATACTTTAGCACTGGTAATATGGTCTGCGTTTTCAAGGGACTTCAACCTGGCTTGTCTTAATGCAATATAATCATATGTGCACAAAACTGCATGAACAGCCGGACATGTCACCACAATGTCATCATTTGCAAAAAACAGCTAAGAGTGCATGTGCAAAAATACAGAACGCTCTCCCTTCCTCCCCCACAAACAACTCTTTCATTTGGATTTTGATTTATGCAATCAGACATGAACAAAGCTCTTCCACAAAAGGTGGAGTTAGTGAGGTGCCAACCTTTCTGACAGAAACCTGAGTGCAAGCAGGTTATACACATTACTATAATGACTAACAATTAAATGGCACAAATGGAATATTAAGGTAATTCACAATATGTGCATATGAAAACTATCTCCGTATGACTGGTTCTTGCCCAGGCTAGGTTGGTAGAGACCTAAATCTGACAAATGAGAAAGAAACAACTGTCAGCATGGTTGGAAGACACATTGCTCTGCTGATCTCTCAAGTGTTATATCTCTCGCAAATGTTTTACGCGCTTCTGTCGCATAAGGCAGTGGCATGAGGAAGGCCATCCCATAACCACATGCATCATTAGTAACAGTACGTCATACCCCTAGTGCCTTGTTCAATTGTTTTACCTCAAACATGTAACTTATACAATGATGCAAGGAAAGCTTTAAAAACCATGAACAATTGTTAGTTAAGACCTACACTGCTTCACTCCTCTCCTTGTATTAAAACATTACAAGTGGGTAGATAGAGAACTTACCAAAGAGCCAACGGGATACAAATCCGGTGTCTTAAATTAGACTTCAAAACACTGATCTACAAGCAGTGTGAAATGGCTAAGCATCACTAAATATTAACCACAGACTTTGTTATTTAAACAGGTTAAACATATACCAACTCAGAAAAAGCATAACAACAACTGTCCTCACCATACTACTTTTAACTGCTGTGGCACTGAAGTTGAGAGTAAGGCCAGGCTCCGTAGTCAACCGTGGCAAGAAAAAGGCAAAGGACTCCTCTTCAGGCTTCTTCTGGTGAATAAAGCGAGCTGATCCTAACATATTTCTCCTGCTTCAGTGGAAAAACCAGAAAGCTTTGTTAATATTATTTTCTTTTTTCTTTCAAACAAAGAACAAACAAAATGAGGATTTGCCAGGACCTATAATTACATCAACTAATCTTTCCTTGAAAATGTTCTAAAGCCCATAAAGCTGTAACCTAGTAGTAGAGAGTCAGTGTAAGTTATGTACATCCCTTCAGTCTCCACTATTACACCTACAACATGACTGTGGTTTTCACAGCTCTACCTCCTTATTCTGGAAAGGGGTTGATGTCACTGATACACTATCTCTACAAGAAGTGCTCAGTCACAGTGACTGCTTCCTTTCCCAACGTCCCCAGTATGCAGTACCCATGAGGCCAGGGACTAAAAACCTTAAAAGCTACTCAAAGACCCTGATCCTGAAAAGACTGCTATGCAACCTGTTGATGAAGGACTCGTGCAACTCCATAAATAATCTGGTAAAACATGCTTTGACTGCTTTCACACTGGGTAGCTGTGGTGTGGCTCTTATAGTCAGAATATTATTTACATTCTAAAGTTCAAGCATCTGAAAGGTTTACTTATGGCTGGCAGTGCCGTGAAAAGGAAGCTGGGGGTGTCTGGGGTGCTCTGGAACTCCATGTGCTTCAAGATAACTAACTTAACTGCAGGAAGGTCAAAAATGTTTGTGCTAATTAAGAATACTTCAGAACAGAAATATTCTTTCTTACAACACTGCACTGGCTTGAATTAAGAACCTCAACAGATTCTATACAGACCTGCAGGCTTCCCCACGTCTTATTTTTTGCCATCTTTCATAAAGTTCACTTGCAAGCTCAGAATCCACATCCCAGGCAGAACGGTCCAGAGAGAGACTCTTCTGCCAAAGCAGATTTGCTAAAACGATAACAGATTTTTCATATTTTACAGAGATAACATTTGCTCCTTTCATCAATCTACTTCTGAACACGAGTAATCAGTATCTGCAAAGGGTCCTGACGCAAAAATGAAAAAGGCAACCCACTTTTTCCCTTCAAAGCAAGTATACATGAGGGTACATATATTATTGTTCATATCTGATTTGCGTAAAGAAATACAGCTGCAAATCCACAGTAATTCTACATGCAAACAAGACTAAGGGTATTACACAGACTTTGTATGCTCTATTAATACCCTTTTACTGTTCCTATTTCTAATAGATGCCATTGAAAAGTCATTATGTTATCAGTAGGTTTTACACAGAACTCTCCACAGATACCAATAAAGTATCAAGATCGTATACTATTCTCTACATAGTGGTACAAAATTATAGTATCACAGCACAGCAGGGAGCAAAACAAATCCCACAGTTTGGCAGAAATGGTGTTTTCATTTTCGCTTCTCTTTTTGAGGTGCTGATAATTTTCTCAAGCTTCTTTTAAGATAAAATTGCAAAGCTTTACATCAGTCTAAAGACTAATGTCTTTCAGAAAGTTACACTCATATTGGTTCAAGCATTTTCACGGAGCAGAAAGGAGTCAGAAAAGCAAATTTCTTTTGAAAGAAAACAAAAATGACTTATTTTCAAACTACATGTACTTTATTTTACTATCTTTCATGCTTAAAGTAACCAATTGAGATTGATGATGACTGGAATAATCTAGCTAAAAGTTCTTTAGGTCAGCATTTTCAGGCTTATCCATTAGACTTTTCTATTTAACAAATACTAGTATCCTAAATTAGATGGCAGAATACCTGTATGTAAGATCTGATTATGTGTATTGTTAGAATGGAAAGAAAGTAAGCAATGAGGACTCACTTGTATCAGCAATGTTCCTTTATAGAGATTTAAAAAAAAACCACAAACCACAAACAAAGAACAAACACTTGCTTCTAAGATATATACCTAAGTGTGCACATGTATCAGTATTTCTTCAAGCCACGTGTTTCCGTATGTCACCTCAATTCCCCTTTTTACATTTGACTGACTACTATTGCCTTCTTCATATCGTCATATGAAAATACATTTTAGGAAAGCGTCATCTTGAAAACAAATTCAGGAGAGCACTCACATGAACATTTAAAGTCTATGGTACCCAGCTGCCTACTGAAATTCCTTACTGAGCAGAGATTAAAAAAACCCACTATTCTGAATCAGCTTTCATCAGATTCAACATTCTTCATAGCCATAATACCTAACACCGTATTTTGGTAAATGCCAGCCAGGTACTTAAAGCAGCTCCCAGCATTACAGTATCTGGAGAAAGATTCCTCACTTCCAGGAAGAATGAGACCCCTTCTTTCTGTTTCACACGATACAGCATTAAGGATGTTGTTTTAGAAGCCTGACAAATGGTCTTTTGCAGAAATCCATTAAATCATTGCTGTGAGAAACAGATAGAGGTGGCCTTCACATTTAACTCTGGCTAAAGGCAGGATATTGGTCAACATTTGTTTTTTGTTTTTCATCAAAGATTTCCCAGGATCTGGACCCAGATTATGCACATTTTCTAATCACTTTGAGCTAGTTGACATCTTTACCATTCTACCTCAACGTTGAAGAAAGCAAGGATCAGTACACCATCAATGAGAACTTATAGAAGAGTCTTAAATACTAAGTCCAAAATAGTGTTTCAAGACAGAACAACAGCTTAGCACGTGCTATAGAATTAGAGGTCTGAAATACTGCACAGTGTACTCAGCACAGGTTACTCAAAGCCATTTACAGACTCCCAGAAAAGTGGATGTTTTTAAAGGACATATAACTAAGTACTTGTATGAATAACCTCAATATTCTCATTACAAGTCCTGGTACGTAAAATCAATTTTCTACAATAAAATTACTGTTAGATGCCTAAAAAACCACAAATGAGCCTACCTGAATCAGACTTTCCCAAGTAACACTGAATATCACAGCGGGCAATTGCTTCAAAATGAAGATCTCCTTGCTGAAAAACAAACCAAAAACTACAACTGACCATATGGCAGAACAACAGGACAAATTCCAATTTCTCAGTGCGTAATTTGGACGAGTCAAAGAAGAGAATTAAGGTTTCCTAGAGAACTGTAACTCCATCCCTGTTCAACTCTGGGGGCTTAACTTCTCAAGCTACTGAATGGTTTCACAGAGTGGTCTGGTACTGAGTTTTAATTTCAGGAGTATGGGGCAGATTTCTAGACTAAGAAAGAGGCTGCTGCAGTTTGCTTTGCAGTGCATAATCGTCATTCAACATAACTGAAAAAGATACCTTGGACACAGTCGAATATATCTGCAGAGGTATTTCAAACATTACTCCCACGTTTGTGGCCAAACAAATACTAGAAAGCACATTGGTTACAGTGTCTTTCACAGTGAGCTTCAAAGAAAATACATTCCAGCAGCCTGGAGGTAGAGTCAAAGGTTCGGCAAAGTTCAGAATCTAGAAAGAATCAAACGACAACTGAATTAAAATTGGTACAGTATTTTTGGTGCAAGCAGTATCTTGAAGAATGTAAACTTTCTCTTCCTTCATGTTTTGCTGTTATTACACACACATATGTGCCCATAACTGATCCATACAGTGCACATATGTAAATCTCCTATCTAAATATACGAAGAGCCAATTAGACGCCTACATCATGTGCTTGTTCATAAACCAGATTTGTCTGGTTTGAATCAAGCAATTGTGCAAGTAAATTATTGGCTTCGCCTTCTAAACTTCAAAGCTCATCTATGTACTAAAGACTTCCATTACAGCATATGAAGAAATGCTGAATCCTATAGAGCACAAACACACATGTAACAATTCTGAGAACAGAGCAATGATCTATAATTTGATGCATCTGTAGCTACAACTCAAATGAAAGAACAGTTGCTAATAAAACAATACAAAAACAAGCGGATGGTGAATAATGCCTATTGAGAGAGTAAGCTCTTCAGGACCTAACAGTCATAGGCATATATATACCTTTATTTTTAACTGATTTCAACCAGCTCTGAGAACATCGAGTTCTTCAGAGAACCTATTTTGTACGTCAAAGGACCATATCCTTAAGTCGAAGGCAAAACATTGTATGAAGCAGAAATAAAGCTTACCTTTAAGATATTCTTAGTTTCTCTGGCTATGAAGACTTCACTCAGTTCAATGCTGAAGTCAAAATTATTTGTAAACCATATGGACCAAAATCCTGAAGTATTATGATGTGGTTCTATATGAAACAATGCTGCAGAAGGATCTATGTCAAAATATCTGTAAGTAAATACAGAAGAAAAATAAATACCTCTGCAATTGCCCTTTGGCACACATAAGCAGTTCACACAAGAGAAGATAACTGTAGTTTTCTTGCATAATGAGGGTCTTTAAAAGTTTTAAAGATAAAGAACAAAATTATTTCCTTTGGAATACTTACATGTAGTATCAGAGTAAAAATTGACAAGAGCAATGTAAAAAAGGTAGGCAGGAAATCACTCTACCCTCTTGCTATGCTATAGTACAACATTCCCTGCTGCTTTGTGATATAGTAGTTTGGATGAAACTGGCAAAAGATGACTGGAGAAAAGACTTCACCTTTTTTTCTGTAACTATCCTGCTTCTGCACTGGATTAACAAGGATGGTGGAAATTTTATCACAGATCCTAAGCAACATTTATATGCTATGAGTTGCTAGGGCATATCTTTTTACTGGCTACTGCAATTCTTCCTGGATAAAATACAGAAGCATTGCTCGAAATGTCACAGGTCTGTTTTGGCAAGTGACATGGAAACAATAGGAAGAAGCCTCTTTATTGTCCTTGGAATTATTCAGTGACAAAGCAAACTAATCTCACCTCTTAAAGTAGGGTACAATATTCTTATAGTATCAGTGAATGTTAACAAACAAACAAAAATCCACTGTCAACCTACCCTTCCATCACAGGACAGGAAAGACAGGCTTTTAGTGTTGTAATGCCTTCCAATAGATTATTCTTCTTGTTGTCAACATAAGGACTTCCACTGTCACAGGATGCAGCTGGGCAAAGAACAGACACACCAGAGAATACATCAGCCAGAAATGAAAGCACATGCGCAATGATTTTCATATGAGGATTTGGAAGAACACTACAAAGGGGAACATTTGCTGGTCCAATTCTCACACAGGTGAGCAAAGCATCTAATTGCTTATGTCCTAATTTTCAGAATTTCCAAACCTTGCTTTAAGAAAAATTTACGAATGCTACACACTTTCAAAAAACACACACAACAAGGCTGCAAAGAGCAACCTGATTAATTTAACTATGTGTCATTAGCACAGCATGTTAAATTCTTAGTAATCAGCGCACACTGCCTCCTTTTAATAAATGAAAAACTGTTCCGAAAAAAGAATCACTTAAAATATAGTCCCTTCTTTCCTCTTATTTCCCCTTTTTTGCTAGGAAAAACAAGTCCCAATGTCATGATGAAAGCAGCCTGTTCCATAAATGTTTAAAGTCTATGCACTGCAGTCTAGTGGTCAGAATAGGAAAGAGGCTGGAATCAGGAATGCTTAAATGCTAATCTTTGCTCTTCCACATACACGCCTGGTCTCAGGCAAGTCTCTTCAGCAATCCTGCCAAGAAATGTCATAGAAAATGACCACCCAAGCACAATAGTCTTTTAGAAAATACATTGGAAACAGAAAAATAACCACAAATTATAAAAGGATGTTGAAATAGCATATTCAATAGTTATGCTTATTGTAAAATCAGCTAACATTTTAGCAAATGTTTTCTTCCCCTTTTTGAAATATATATAGCTCAGAGCCTTCGATCAGCATAAGAGGAAGCATATATACACGAAAATGGTGGAAACAATTAGCAGAAAGAAAAAGTCCAGACAAGTTGATTTTGAGATCTTTCAGGGTCCCTATCTGCAGAAAGAAGCTACCCTTTTATAACCGAATCCTGTTTAATCATAATATCTATATGTATCCTGTACCTTTACAAGAAATAGAAGCAACTTTTGTCAAGTTAGTAGATGACGAAGATAGCAGTACTGGCTCAAACTCCACAGGTGATGTGTCTTTTTGTGACAACTGCCGTATTTCCTGCATGAAGACAAGACACAATGATCCTTGTAGCAGTACTACCTTTATTAATGTAGCTCCTGTATTAGTCTTATCTTCTTGTCAAATGTGCAAGCCAATATCTGCCATTTTCTCACAGCTCCTAAATCAACTCATGGATTTCTATTCAAGTTAACAGATCTGATGTCTTAAAAAAAACAATCCATCACTGAACTACAACTCACCATCTAAAAGATCTATTAGATGTCTGGGCACATTTTAAAAATAGGCACGTGACATTTGCCACCAGCAAAATCAATCTGCTATTAGAGTAAGCCAGGGCGCTAATTATTTCCCCAATCAAATTCAACACCCTAAAATATGACTTCCTGAAGCTCATGATTACCTGTATATGCACAAGACTGTTCCCAGAATGCATGACGTACACATCCACTGAGGAATCACCTGTTCAAAAGAACAAACACTGAGGTAAGTTCACCAAGGGTGGAAGCACTCACCAAGGATTGTCAGACACTCATATGAGAAGCAATCCTGATTTAAATTTTAAAATCTTCGTGTAACAGCTACCCTTGCAAAAAGGAGGAACTATTCACATCTTGAGCTGGCAATCATTTCATTAAGGAGTAAAAATCTACAAAACAAGATTTTTGGCCACAAACATGAAGGGCAGTATCAACGGGGAATCTTCCTCCATTATCTCCTAGACTCCAAATAGAGCAAAACTCCCCCCTTTCCCGAGGAGACACAGCTGAAGGAAAGAAGGATGGCTGATACCGCCATAACCTTCTAAGTCTAAGGGCCAACCTATCAATAGCACTAGAGAGTCCAGTAGAAACTGTTCCATATACGCTATGCAAGATCTGTCTCGCCTGCTTTGAGCTGCAAGCATTCTCAGGTGACAATGCAAAGCTGGATTCAGCGCTTAACACCTTTTGGGCTTAAAACGGGAATGGTCCTATCTAGTCCTGTTGACTAGAGCAACAGGAGATGGGTGTAACTCAGATTTCACCTGCTGATAAGGTGGTACAGCTATATTGGGTAGCCACTCTTCATCACTGGCAAAGCTATGTTCCCATCTACAGGACACTATGAAGATGTAGAAGACCAAAAGAAGAGCAGTAGGACAGAACAAGAGGTGACTATTATACCAGGTGGTTATCACACTTCCATGAAGGAAGATATTCTGAGCTCTCGCCCTTGCTTATACTGCTATATACATATATATATATATATCTCAGTAGGTGCAGGCTGACATAAAAGGACATTCTCCCAATTCACCAGGCACAATTTCTAATAACGAGTGTGCTTTGCTCAGATGCTTGAAAGGAAGCAAGACTAGAGATGTCAGCTTCAAGATGTTGATGCTGAGTGAACAGATGCTTCACATACCCACAGCTGTTTAAAGCATATACTCCTCCTTCAAGCTTTCCAGTTGGCTAGATCCCCTGTGCAGACCTTGCCTACCTGCTGTCCCACTCTAGGTGCCAACACGCATGCTGTGCCAACGCTGAGGCTAACACAGCACCATATTCCCTTTTGTTAGATTCTTCCCTCAAGACCACATCTCTCATTCAATTATACAAACAGAAGGCAAGCAAGTGTTGTTGTTTGACACAGTAAAGCCACCATCAGTACTGATGGAGCAAGACATGGAACCTCCCACTGACAGCAAGTCCAAAGGGCTTATACAACCAACATCTAACCCAGTGAGGACTTTTAATTGCACTACATTTAACAGGAAACAGTCTTAAATGCATACTTCTAGTACTTTAACCACTGAAAGTGTTGACAGCAAGCACCCTTGACAGGACAGATGTGAACAAATCTCTACCAGCATCAGAATAAACATACGTCCACAATTCAACATAACAAAGCACTGGCATCTCACTGGCAGGGAAACTAGGTTTACAGTGGGTACTTCAGTTTCAGCTCTCTGTAAATATCACATCACAGAACAGGCTCGGGGGAACAGCATATATTGTTCTGTGACTAGATCTTGAATGGAACTTCTTGAAAGACAAGAAGATCATGCTCTTTTTTTAATAGTGTGTTAAAAATATTATTTTAATTTGGTTTCTTAAGCAGTTCCTTCTTCTTTAATAAGAAAGTAAAACTGGCAGAAATGTCTAAAAAAAGCTATTCAAACAGACTGCAAAGCTCTATAAATAATTTTAAATCCCCTGGATTTAGAGGATTTGTTCACCCAATAAATGTAGCATAAAGAAACTGCAAGGAGTTGATTGTTTTGCCTGTGGAATTCTAGCTGACAAGAACAAATGATGCGCACATCTGTATCACCTCATTACCCTACTTTCCACAATGGCCACTATCCTCAGTACTGTACAAACCATTCTGCCTTCATAGTCCCATTATGGTTAATTTAATTAATGGCAAACCAGAAATGCAGTTGTAGAAATCAAAGGACCGTGAAATCTTTCCATACTATTTAAGAGGATGCATAAGTACGGGGGACTAAAGAATGAAACAGATGTAGTTTACAACTTCACAATCATTATCTATATAAAGAGGAGTGTGCGTACAGTAGCTCTGCCCTAAACAAAGTGGCTAACAAGCTGTGTCTTACTAAACTGGTTTGTTTTCCCTTACTCGCAAAATTTAGCTGTCACTGAATTTCATTCAACTTAGCACATCAAATTACAACTTATGTATAAAACCAAGTTCTATTACAATTAACAGTCATATTTAGGACTTACCCAAGGTCTTCGTTTTTTCCATCGCTACATAAGCTACAAAAAGATTCTCCAGTAAGTATTGTCTGTGCTCCACAAAATCTTGTTGGGCATTTTCCATTCTTACCGTTAAGCTCATTTCTAGCAGCACTGGGTCATCGGACATAAAACAGCAACTCTGGAGCAAGACAAGGGGATACAGTGTGTGTGTGTGGTGGGGGAGGGAACAGAAAAAAATTCATTACAGTAAGGTATCTCGAGAAGTTAATCAAAGTTATTATCTAACAGACAAGGTTTCCAGCACCAAAGTGCTGTCAAAACAGGAGTAATTAGGACCTCTGCTAAAATCTCAGTAGAAACCAAAGACAGTGCAGGTACAGACAGCACAGCAAAAACAAAGACGAAAAACAACTAAAAAGGACACTGAACCTTGAAAGAATGCAAATTTATAAACTGTCTTAGTCAGTCTCACCTCAGGGACTGCAAAACAGTTTCCTTTGTTAAATCCTCTGCCTTCAATAAAATGTGCCATAAACAGACTGATGCATGTGTCTTAATGGTAGGAAGACAGTTCATGTTCACTGGTCTGTTTATAGTTAATTTTTCCAAATCCTGTGTTTTTTGTCTCCATTTCTCACTGAAGTAATTTTAAAAAAACAAACATACATGTACAATTCTTAATAGAAAACACTGTTGCCTGGCTAGAATACTTCAGATAAATACAAATAGGATCTTATTTCCTTCTCTACGTAGTGGCTGCTGTCAAGACAGCTGAGTCTTAGCAACTACAAAGACACGGACACCATTTTGCAATAAACTAAAGCCAACAAAGCAAAACAAAACTAGACAATCAACAGTGAGTAACATAAATTTATCCTGCATCACACCATGAAGACCACTAAACTCGGGCTCCGGTGCCCTACCAAGAGGACTAATTTGCTCAGGAGAAGGAGGAGGGGAAAGCCTCCAGACTTGGCATGTGAAGTGCTCTCATGAAGCGGCAGTGAAATACCTTCAGATAATCTGAAGGAGACACAGGGAGAGTGGGGAATGGGATGCCAGTTCACCACTCACACAGCATCAAAGAAACCCTCAGTGCTTGAAATGGCTGCAAAGGGCAGAAGGAGAGGAGGCCACTGTGGAGCACAGGGATGGTATGCCCTTGGGAAGCTGCCATCAAAGAGCGGGCAGCTGTACGACATGCCATCTCAAGGGCTCAGGTGCATCCCCAAGCCCAGCCTTATTCACCAAGGCAACACACAAATCAAACATGGGAGTAAACCCGCGCAGGATCACAGTGGTGTGTGACGTACACAAAAACAGCTGTGCAGCCTAGGCCTCGTCACACTTGATGAAAGAAAGGTGCCACAGAGCGCAGCGTGGGCCTATGTGTCTGACCCAACAGAACACCCCACCAAGTACCATCGGCACCACAAACCAACACCCATTTACTGTGTGAGGACAATTGAGGAGAGGGGGGAAGAGGGGATTTGGATGGCACTGCCCAGGAGAAGGAGGTGACCTACTTGCTGCTCGGCGAATGAGCTCGCCCCTCCTCAGTTTGCCCAATGCCAAGGCCACCTTCAAAGGCTGCCGAGCACATGGCCCAGACAGCCCTGGCTGCAGCCTCCCAGCCCTTTCGTCAATATGAGCCAGAAACTTGGGAAACGTTTCTGGAGAAAGGAAATTACAGGAATATAATTCGCTTTTGTGCTCCACCAAAGTAATACAACACCTGCACATTAAAACACTTAGCCTGTTGGGTTGGTTTGGGGTGGTTTTTTTGGGGGGGGGAGTCTTTTTCCATCTCCCCCTTTCCTAAAGGTCATAGTGTGATGCGTGTGACATTAATCTATACCACAGGGCATGATTTAATAAAAGGATAGCTAAAAGCACGATTTTCCTTTAGCCTGAGACATTGGAAATTGCATTGTTGCTGAAACTTCTAGAGCTCTGTAAAGTGCCCCTCTAAACTTGGATTAAAATAAGACGACTTAAATAGATATAAAATGGTAATAAAACATACCTTAACTTGCTGATATGCATCATTAGGTAAACTGCATTCAAGGTGAACACGTAAGAGGCTGGCATTCATAGTCTCTGCCTGCAAGAAAGAAAAGTGCAGAAAACTTCAAGCACATTGCTTCAGAAGATGTTATCATATAAATCCAATTCACACACCACAACCTACAAAAATAATAGAGCTGTTTCTGCATATGCATGACACAGCAACGTAAGGAATTTTTTAAAAATACAATTACTTGTACAGTAGGCAAGTAATCAACCTCCAGCTCTCAGGAACTCCATCAATAGCTACCTACTTATCAAACTATTATTATACACAAGTATTAAATATTTATACAGCATCAACATGAGTAACCCTGATAAAACTTTCAAATGTCAATAAAGTGTATTCAATAGAGTCTTTTTTGTATAATATAAAAGCTTCTTTCCTTGTTTTCTGTATATTTTCTTTGCTGATTGGATAGTGAAATATAGCTGCTAGGCCAAGAACATAATGCTTCTTGGACATGGCCTGCTAGGTAGGCTTCATGCCAAAATGGACAGACAGAAAATATTGGTTTAGCCTTTTTATTGATTGGAAAGGGAAAAGAAAAGAAAATATGACATTGATTGTGCCAGCTTGTAAAACAATCTAACTAATGTGTCTAACAGCGCAATGGCACCAACAAAACCAAGCATAGTTCATGAAAGCTATCTGGAAATCTTGACTGCCAAATTGCTTGCACAAACTCCTCAGCCAGTATATTTTGATTCTAAATTAAAAAAAAAAAAAAATTCAGAATGAGAGACCTGTCACTCTATCAGTGCTTTAATTACAGCACTGATGTGGAACTCCCCCCAGTTTCTCCTGTGATACTGAACTAAATATCTGAGTGGGGTATCTGCAGGTTCAAGTTTCTAAAGGTGTCAATGCACAGACACAGAGTTTAGATTTATCACATGCTTGGCATCTCACAGGTCCAGTTTTATAAAAGCACAGCCAAAAGGAAGTCAGTATACATTCTGCATTCCCGATTCAACTGGATTTCATACCGAAATGACTGGGCTTTCACACAAGAGGGCGATGTAACCTCTGCAAAGGTGGTTAGTGGCGACCCAAACCCTGCCAGCGCAGCTCTCCACAGATGCGAACCCCTGCCACCTCCTTTCTTTTTTACAAACGCTTTTGTCCTCATCAAATTTTGAGAGCAGAAAAAACCCATTTGATTCCAAAACATGCACCACATACTAACTTCTCATGGCCACGACTGCTAGTGGTGTTTTAACGAGGCAGTAAGATTATACAACTTTGGGGGTCAGTCCTCTGGTTAGATAAACCTTGATGCTTTGACTCCCCTTCTCAGTGATTCTTGAGAATCGCTTTCATGGTCCTAAATAAGGAGTTGTCAGACCTATTCAATGCCATTGTAGTTCAAAGTAGTTTAAGACCCCACACTCCTATTAAAAAAAAATAATCAGCTAAATCATATTTTTCCAATTTTTTTTAAACTTCTTGACCTGGCATAGCTCTATATGGGAAGCTGCTGGCACCTTAAAATTGAAGCTGCTAATGTAACACGCACAGAGGGGGGGAAAGCGTTACTGGGTTGTATTTGATGTTGATCTGTTTTCTATGGGGATTCTTTATTTCTCTTTGTGAAGCTATCTTCAGAAAAGCAAAAGGGTTTTCCTTTATCTAAGGCAGACAATAGATGCATAACTGTCATGCCTTCTATCTTACAACACTGGTAGGATGGCTGTGTTAACCATAAAGAGAAGATAAAGCATCTGAAAAGAAAACAGTCAGAAGCAGAGTATCCAAGAAGACAAACGCAGGACCATGTTCACATCTCCCAGCAGCACAAGCACTCTGTTTACACTGTAAATATCACTGCCTATGAATCAGAGCAGAGAGCTGTTACGCAGCCTATGATTGCACCAGAGGAGAACAGAAAAGGAGAGGCACAGCACAAGGGGAAAGTTAGCAAGAGCGCTGCAGAGCGGTACAATCACTGCCACTTCATTACCTGCTACTCTATTTTGTATCTATTTTGTAGGTACACATGTGCATACATACTTGCATGTACACACACACTCAGCACCCACAAATCCTATATGAACTGAAGAGAGAAGTCTGATAGAAGCCACACAAATGAAATTCTTAGCGGTTTTGGTAAGTTCTTACACTTAAATTTTAAAGAAACAGAGGCCTTTTTCAAAAAAAAACCCTGAAAACCTGAACCTGACCTGCAAGGAGCCCTGCACTCCTGGCGAAGGTCTAGGATTCTCGCTGGGGGGATAGAACAGCAGGTGATTGCTTAGGAAATAATTCATCGAAAGAGAGACAGAGCACCAACAGGACAGCTGGTACAGGCCAGCTCAACAGCCACCAAGCATCCACAGACCTGAGGTCACTTTTAGGAGGAGAATTCCTCATTCTGCCTTAGCTGCCCTATCAATCAGACATGGCTCTATACAAGATTTTTACAGAGATATTCTTGCATCATTATCAGAACTGCAGGGTTCAAACCACTTCTTGGAGTTTGACTATAGTACAATTAAAAAAAAACCCAAACATTGAAAAAGCCTTCCCTTCTTCCTTGGGCTGATACTTCAAATTTTCTGTCCTGGACAGTCCCTGGCCCTGAAGAGTTATTTCCACTCTGAGAGCTGTTAATATGCTGTCCCTGTAATAATGATTCAGCAGAGTTTCATCAGTTTTTTGCAGGCAGTTATCAGGATGGCACACCAAGGAAACTCTACCATCCTACTACCTTCCTTTTCCACACCCAAGCACCACACTTGCACACATTTGCTTCGCTGATCCTCCGCCCACCAGCACAAAACACAGCTTAAGGAGTCTTGGGTTCCTGCCAGTACTTGCAGTATTTCCCATGTCGTTGGTTCATAAACCCCAAACTCCTGTGGGCAGCCAGCAAAGTGATGCCTGTGTCTCCTACGATAAGACATTCCGCCCTGCAGGTCACTCCTCCATTGACATTTCCAGTGTGTTTGTCAAGCATTTAGAACACAACGAGGCAGTCATGTAACTGCCCTGTTAGTGCCATCCAAATACTAAACAATGCCAAAAAACAGGCAACTGGAGCAAAGACTACATCCAGAAGCTGGGTAAACAAAGATGACCTATATGGGCTCCACCATCTGTTACGGCTTAGTGGTAACTAGCCGCTGCTGAATGGCCACGTGGACATACTATGAATTCACAGTGTTGGACACAGCTTCTTCTTTCCTCTGGACAAGCGAGCCAGGAGCCCAGAAATCCTGGTATCCAGGACCACAGCCAGAGCACGCTGATCCTGAACCCTTTGAAAGCTGAAACTTTGAAAAGAGTAACAGGAGGGAGAAATTCAACAGTAGAAAATGCAACTTTGTCTTTCTTTTTCTTTTCTTGTTAATCACAAGATTTTCTGCTAAAAAAATCCTGGGGGAACGATGGAGAGAAAAGAAAGGCCTGCATACCTTTGCCTATTAAAGGATAAAAAAAAGTCCACAAAATCAATGGAAGTTCATTTGCCACCAAAAAAATGCAAACACAAACCTATCGCAAACCTACTGTAGAGGTAACCTTTCATCTATAATCCCCAGGGATATCTCATATTTCCAAGATATATACTCTGTAAGAGGCAAAATTTCATCCATATCCCTATGCACAATTCTGGCCGTGCACCTTCAAAAGACATTTTTACAAATTGGAGAAGCTGCAGAAAGGGGTTTTCAGTTTGGTTAAGAAATGAGCAGGCCACCACTGAAGAAGATACTACAGAGCATGGACTGCTCGGCTTGGCAAAGAGAAAGCTGAAAGATGCGATGCCACCTACAAATGCTTCTCAGTAAAAGCACCAGAAACAGGAGGAATTATATAAACTAAATGCATTATCTTAACAAACAAATGTAAACCAGCCACAAAGCAATTCAGATTGGAAGTCAGGTGTAGGTTTCCAACCATCAAAGAACAAGTATCTGGGGTTATGGTAATAACACCTCCAGCAGTTCTGAGAAGCCATTTCACCAGCACATGATGGGACTAAATCACGTTACCTTTCTGGCCTTGATGATCAAGGATGTCAGTATTACCAAACGACTTAAACACAACCACCTTTAAAAGAGGAGACAACAGAGGCAGAAAATAGACACACACCATGTAGCACTCGGTGAGCTTTCTGACAGGTTTCTAAGCAGTATCAGCAGACTTCAGAGGCAGGGATACCTTCTGCGTATCAAACTAGACATTGCTGCCCAAGGTTAAAACTCATTCATCCCAGGATAACAAGGGATGTGTATACGAGGCTTACGCTCTCCTGAGCTTACACTGGTATTTTCCTTCAGTTAGAAATTAACAGGGGAAAGCAAATGTGCACAGTTGAGTGAGTATGACTGGTTTGGTTTAAAAGCATTTTCACTAAGATCTCCACTTTATGTTTAATAGTTATGTATCCTTAAGTTTGCACATATGTAGTCACTCTTCCACAGCTTCTGAGCCTAAATTAAACTGGACAAAACAGAATCATACTAATTTTTATGGGATCTGGATCAGAATATTAGTAGGGGAGATTGAAGGAGGCACTTCTGGAGAGGACAGCTATCTGTAGAACAACATTTTTCTAAAAGGAACCCAAACTCGAACCATAAGCTCCTCTTCAGTACTTAGATCTTGTCTACCATCTTCAACAGCTGAGGAACCCGATCCACTGCTGCAGCATTTCTGCCCAAATCGGTGATGTTCAGTGAACTGAAGAGTAATTCCCCAATTCTAGCCAGGCTCAGGAAAATTGCACCCAGAGCTAGGAGAACTGAGTCAACACTCTCTCACAACTCATGCCGTACAACAAGGTTGGTACCAGGTGATACCATGCTGCACCGACAACATGACCTCAAGCTTGTACTCCAGAGAAATAAAGCATAGGAAAATGTTCCTCGCTATGCAGTAAGGAAAATGTCAAATGCTCCCCGAAACTTTTCTCCTCAGGAACTGGGACAGAACTGCAAAGCAGCAGAGTGTGCATCCAAACTTCAGACAATATCTGACAACAACCCATTGAGCTAGATTCAAAGATGCAGAGGCACGTCCTGAACAGCAGCCCAAAACCCCTTCTCAGTTCTACCCCTAGCACTCCAAATTATAAAACCTGAAGATTTTTGGTTCCTTCACAAGAGTCTGTGTATGCCCAGCAGCAAGCACACCTGAGTGATTACAGGACAGGAACCGGTACAGAGGAAAAGAAAGGAAGAGAAGGAAATTGTTGCATTATTCTCAGGTAGAGGTAAGTGCCACATAACCTAACATATATGTAGCAGACTGAAAAATACAATCTGAGCTAAGAATTTTTCTCAGGTAGAACAGAAGACATCATGAAGGCAATCAATGCAGCTTATGTTTAGATAAAAGATTGAATTCTGTTAAGTGCTATAAGATATTTCAAATATGTTTTTGAAAAAAAATAAACCTGTGTAAAATAGAAAGGGAAGTTTGAAAGATCAATTTTCTCAGTTAGCTATTCACTTGAAAGGTTCTCTACAGCCTAGAAGACTATAAAAATAACTGCAACCACAACCAAATGAGAGAAATCATTAAAGCTTCTTTCAATTGAAATAGCTATGCCCTGTAAATCCACCTTGCTGTATCCTCCACATCTCCCCCTGCTTTAGTGAATCTGAGGTAAGCAAAGCTGGTATCTTCAGCACTGATGATACGCGCAGGAGGGGACACTCCAGCCTGACTCCCAGTTCTCATCCTCATCCATGCAGCATGCCATGCTTTTTAACCATGGCAAACTGCTGGTGCAGCCCTGCTGTGAACTGGCATGGGGAATGGGTCTGAAGTAAAAACCAGAACAAACCAAAACAGCCCTTCCCACCCCCCCAGCTTTACAGTACAAAGTTGGGGTTTTTTTCAGGACAGAACAATTCTCCAGTTTAGTTCAGAGCAGGGTCTCACAAATACTTTTGTCAGCGCAACTGAGAGGACAGCACACCACAGAAGCATGAACGAGAACAAGTGGGAATAGTTTAAATGCCAAAGACTGTCTCATAAAGCCAGAACACCAGCTGATCACAGCAGCCCTGTATCTTGCAACCTCTCTCCTGCAGTCACTGGTACTTGGACTTTTTGTTAACATTCCTTGCATCCCAACAACCTGAGGACAAAAACCTTTTATGTCTAAGCAGATTTATGTTTCATCTCCATTCGAAATGTATACTGTACCAGTGTGTGTGATGCCTGGATGTTCTGAATGTGTGGAAGCAGTAAGTAGGTGTTTGTTAGCTGCACCCTAGGTTCTTCTGGAGAAGACGTCAGAGTTCCCGTTCCAAAAACCTGGTGTTAAAAAAAGGGTCATGACATCAATATCTAGTATTTCAGTTATCACCATAACATATAAAACTATTTTGCTAATCATAACAATCTTCCCAAGAAAGAGGTTGGTTTTTCACATTTGATTCTTTTATAAGACAATTTATAGCTATGAAGTTCCAGTGTGGAAAGTAACTATACACATAGATGGCACTTTAGCATCTGCACTCATTCTGGCACTATTACAAAAACAAAACAAAGCACTCACCAGCACAGCATCAGATTATCTCAAAAAGAAAGTATCTAAACACTCTTACTATTCTTCAGATAATTACAACACACATATCACAATTTGGCAGTGCAGTAATTTCTGGAAAAAACTTTGTTATTGTCCAGTTACATACTGACAGGCTGAGAGACTTGGGGTTGTTCAGCCTGGAGAAAAGAAGGCTCCAGGGAGACCTTATAGCAGCCTTCCAGTACCTAAAGGGGGCCTACAGGAGAGATGGGGAGGGACTCTTTATCAGGGAGTGAAGTGATAGGATGAGGGGTAACGGTTTTAAACTGAAAGAGGGGAGATTTAGATTAGATATTAGGAAGAAATTCTTTACTGTGAGGGTGGTGAAGCACTGGAACAGGTTGCCCAGAGAAGTTGTGGATGCCCCCATCCCTGGAAGTGTTCAAGGCCAGGCTGGATGGGGCTTTGAGCAACCTGCTCTAGTGGGAGGTGTCCCTGCCCATGGCAGGGGCGTTGAACTCGATGATCTTTAAGGTCCCTTCCAACCCGAACCATTCTATGATTCTGTACTGAATTCAATGGCTTTGCCTTAAAAATTGAGTAGAACAATTTTCGATCATTTTGTGTTTTTTAAAGTCTTCAGTTTTCAGAGCACTATAAGATTTGCAAGTTGCATGTTTTTACTGCATTCATATTCAGCTCCACCAAGATCAGTTTATGACAATGAGATGCCAGATAACCGGGGGAAAAAAATCATTAGAGGTTAAGAAAAATGCCTTGGGGTTTTCCACTTGTATGCAAAGATTTATTAGTTTTTTTAAATAGAAAAAAATACATGTTTTTAATTAAGAGGACAATACAACGCATTCTATGTTCACTGAAGATCTCTGACTACAGACAGAAATATCCGAACAAAGGAAATATGCTATTATTTTTTTATGGAGGCATTTAAAAGTACATTTGACTATAATAGTACCTCTTCTCCATTTGGGTGAATCTTCTGAACATACTCTTGCATAAATGCATTAGCAACATCAAACATTTTTCAAGGCTTTGGGGCTCTCAAGAGCACTGTAACTGTGCATCAACCATTCAAGTTATGCCCAATTTTGAAATCCTTAAACCTAATGCAAGCTGAATCACGGGTAGCTACTTCCTCTGCTTCAGGTGGCTGGTGAAACTGCACGTGAAAACCAGTCTCTTACTGATTTCAGCAGTAGTCCAAATGGGAGATAAATTTCTTGGTGGCACTGACAGCTGCTTCCCCACAACTTGTTGATATAAGGCCCTGGCTGAGCTGACCAGGCAATAAATCAGGAGTGAGTGTGAGGAGAGATGCCAAAAGGAAAACGTCAGTCACTCTATAAAGCACTCTTGCCTCATCCTTGAGGAAAAGTTCCTGCCAAATGTTGCATTACCTCTAATAAATACTAAATAAATGCAACATTTTTATTAAAAAACATGTATTTCAATTGAACTTACCTATGCTTCAACTTAAGGAGCTTTGTTTTCCAACACAGTACCGAAGTACAGGAATGGAATAGCTAGATGGTTGATTAAAGCTGGCATTGCTTTTAAATCACCAAAGTTAGATTTTTCTTTAACAAATTAATAAAAGTAAAGGATTTGGAGTATTTGATGTCCCTTATAAAAATAAAAAAAAAGCTTAAGACTTGCATGAATTCACTAGTTAATCAGACAATAGACGGCTTTGATGCACAACCACTACTTCAACATTCATGTTTTAAGGGCCTAATACTCTCACCCTGTGCTACATCCCCGATGTGTTTACATAAAATCCTGCAGAGCAGCTGAAAAACACCCGAAATATTTCCTAAATAGGTTTTTCATGACAAATGCATTCCAGGACAGTGCAGTCTAGACTGCAGTACTATATGAAACCACCTAGTAATGACAGGACCATGATCTTGTAAGTACACATATACAAATACACTTAGTTTTATTTCTACTAGTAGTAGTAGCCCCACTAGTAGTAGTAATTTTAACCATATACTTGTACGAGGCATCATGAGACTAGCAAGGTCTGGTAAAAGCAATGAATTGTAAACAGTACTCCACCTGATTTGTATCAGGAATTCAATGAACTTTGAAAGTCTCTAAGTTCAAGATATACGAAAATCACTTTTTAAAACACAAGTAAATCCAAAACTTGAGCTAAAAATAAGAGTAGTTACCTGATATGAAAGTACTCCATGAGATGAGGTATTTATAAATAATGAGCTTTCAATACTGCCTTCTTCTGTTGGCAGGAAGAGTACTCTGAAAGAAATTTTTCCCATCGCTGGAATCACCTGCAGAGAACACAAAGAATCTTGCTTGCTCAGTGCCACTGATCACGACACCCACCGTTCAGTCGCACGGCCCAACAGACACTCCCACACGTACACCCCTATCCGTAGATCCCACTAAGCAGAACCTCAGCCCCGAGAAGTTTCCTGTCTCCACAACTCTTACTACAGGGGAGACCTGAGACCACGCAGCAACTTGCCATATTAAGGCTGGAGCTTCTCAGCTAGCTCAGGCCTCATCAGTCAAGACTCCTTTTTGCATGAGACGTTAATTATGCAGCCACGACAGCCACTGCGTGCACAAAAACACTTCCCGCATTTAGGTACCTATTACAAAGTGAATCAATCCCCACTGTGATATAGAGTCGAATGAATCAAAGCTGAACTTGGGCAACATCATTAGTAACCAAATAGGTCTAACTGAGAAAACAATGACATTTATGTCGTTGTTATAATACCCATTCAGCCATAGGAAAAACACAAATCAGATGAAAGCATAATAAAAACCCTTTGCACATCAGCAGAGGATAAAATCTGGGCTTCATCAAACTGAGATCACAGTGAGTCATTCTTAACATGCGTTATATTGTTATACATCATTAAAAAAATTCAGAGCTAAAATAATGGTCTTAGATCATAAGGCAATTACGCTTATAATTGCAATACAAAATGCATAAAACATTTCACTGCAGCTTTCTTTAAGGAATATACAAGACCATTCAAAAGACTGAAAATTCAAGGCTGTAAAACACCCACATGCCTGTGGATTACTGCATAATGCTGCATAGAGCAGAATGAGGTTTAAACACCCTCTTTAACACTGAAAAATTCTTCTCTTTCTGTGTTACTGCAAAACACATTTCCTACTGTAGGTTTTGGATGTCTTCTCCCTTACCAGTCTAAGTAGAAATGAGAAAAAAAAAAAAAATGCTAGCAAAACAGAAAAAAGTTGGAGGTCCTACAAAAAAGCACGAAGAGAAAACAGAGAATTAAAAGCTTAGGCCAAAGGAAGCACGAAGGCTTGGCACTTGGCCATTACATAGTTTCCAAAAGTACATCAACACTCACCCGGCTATGAGCAGGAGACACATGAAACTGTCTAGTAGCTGTAAACACTGAATTCACTACAACTTCTCTATCTCTACTAGGGTTGTAGGCATGCAGCATTTTAGCACTGGGTAACCCCAGTAATCTAAAAGGAAGAAGAAAAAAAGAGAAAGAAATTACTCACTTTATAAGCACAGGCAACACATAAAAAAGCAACAAACACAAACCACTCTAAAACGTGTTGATACGCAACAATTTCCTAGTTGTAACTATTCTTTGGAAACACGCCAAATAAATTTTGCCCTTTAGTATACAAAGACAAATAAGTAACACTGGGATATGAGAGATGCACTTAGCCAAAACTCATTTGAATCACCACGAGTTTAACAAAAAAAAAAACACAACCTTATGAGGGACAAGTTTTTAATAAAAAAATTTAAAGTTTTGTCAGCTAAAGCAATGATTCTTATAAGGCTTTTGCTTTAGCTAACATATCCTAAAACCCAACATCTTATACATTCATTCTGTGTGTCCTCTGAAACTTTCTTTTAACTCACAAGGGGACCATGTTTCTTTTCAGTTACTATTAGACCAAAGGCTGATTATCCTTTGGGAATAATTTTTAAGGTTTTCTTAGAGGAGAACTAAAACTAAATAAAATCTCAAGTATTCTACCAGGATGTTTTGCCTAGAACTTTCAGGATTTTATTTTCAGAAGTTTAAGGAAGCAACAAGCTTCCCCTCCACTAGGAAGGCAATTTCTCAAGAAACGGACAACCAGCATGAAGAACTGATTTGACATACATGCAGAAACACCTGAAATGTACCCAGAATGTGTTATGGTTCCTTATTCCCTTTTCCTCCTTCCTAGAACTATGTTGATTTTCATTTACAAAGTACTGCAAGGCAAGAAACACAATTCCAGCTCCGTGGCAATTACTTACTTACTATTTCTCTCAGAGAATGGCATGATCTTAGCTAATGCTCTTTACCCAAATGTAGCCCAGTACAATTGTTTCTCCCCACTTGGTTATTAATCAAAATAACAATAATGTAAGATACTCACTGCATTCCAAAATGCAGAACTGAAGGGTGAAAATGTAAGGCCTTCCCATTTGGAGGCATCTTTGCTGAGAAGCTGAAAGAAAAAGGGAAAAGAAGCCACAATTAACATTTAGTGGCCATGATGCTGCTACACTTTGCAGGGAAGGAAGATACGTTACAGGCTCTGACTCTTTATATTCTTAACACACTCTATTTCCAAGCCTTTTCATACATTTCTCTTGCTGCCATAAGACTGATCTTTTAAGAAGGTTTCCATGAAACAGCACATGCTGGAAAGCTCATGCCAATAAAAGTACAGTGTGAGAAGGGTCCCATTTTAGAGGCAACGCTGGCTTGGACAACCTCCCTTCCTCGCACATAACCCCCCAGACATGCTGATACACCTGTTTATGGGGCTACGCAGTTAACTACAGAGTGAAAACAGCTTAAAAGCGTCCAGGGCAATGAAAATTACGTCAGCATGAAGCAGATCCCCAGTCTTGCCAATTCAACATTCACACAAGCACTGGTATAAGGCACACCTGAGAGATGCAGGGGTAGAGGAGTAAATAGCAGCCTGGGCAAAAGCCGACATCAAAAAAAGTGCTTGCCTAGCTGTGGCTTCAATGCAAAAGCCAACTCATTTCTTATATGCAAAAGAGAGTAAGAAATAACGTGAAACATACACATCAACATCTTTCCTTTGCCCCAGGAAAATTCACAATAAAGTTCCCATCAGTTCTAGCACACTTTTAACTTATTTCAACATGAGTCAATCTATACCATAGACAGAAATCCCAGGATATCTTCACCACTTTCTCAATTAAAACTTGCCCTCCACAAGTCCCAACAACCACCATGGTAAAAAACAAGCCCAGCAATTGTTCATTACATCTGGCGTACCCAGTGCTATGCTGTTTAAAACTTCCCCAGAAGCAGTCTGCGTGATACATAGCCAGAACCAGTTTCATCTTTGCTGGATGATACTAATAAGCATCCTAGCAAGGATGAGTCTGAGAAGGGAGGGATGATTGTGGTCTCATTAGTTATCCAGCTGCTTTGCATAATGTGTGGTAGTACAGTTAATTGGTCCCCAATTTAAAAATGTAGTTCTGTAACATTACACCTTTAATATATTAAAGTACCTACAATAATTCTGTTGTTATATTCCAAACCAATAGAGACATCATAATTTATTACCAGTCAGAAAAAATCAGGTTTATTATTATGAAAACATTTCTCATACAAGGAAGGAAACTCCCTCATGCTGTAGCAGGAGGAATGCAATATATCCAGGTAGCGTTTCTGGGGAGCTGCTAGAAAATAGTCAAAGAACAGATGATGCAGAACTACAAAGTCTGGGTGACCGACAGTCTCCTTCCAACCACCTTGTCTCTGCCCCAGCCAACTCTTGCTCCATTCCGAGAAACACCGCAGCAACCAGCACCTTCTTCCCCTTCCAAAAGTCAGTCGCAGAGACATACCCAGAAGGAAAGTCTGAGTATTGCTGTTGTAGACACACACAAATTAAAATTACTACTAGAGTAAAAGCCTTTGGGGTAAGGCACATTTCTTAAGGGTCCTCAGATCCTGTTTTTTATATGCACACACGTATTTAGCAAAATTAAAGTTAAACCAGTGGTTTATGCACTACAGTATCACCTTGAACCCCATTACCGCTTAAGTTTCTAGCATCTTACGGGCACTGCTGAAATACCTTTTCCCACCAGAAAAACCTTTACCGAGAAGGGCAAGAAGATGAGTGCTCCTCTGTGCCAACTGGTGTAACTGGCAGCAGCTCTCCAAATATTACCGATCTTCCTTCTCGGGAGCTCCAGCAGCGCCAGCTCTTTTCCTCTCTGCCCTCACTCTCTGCAGCGGGCACCCAAGGCCCCAGCTGCAAATGCAGCTGTGGAGGTAGGAGACGGCATTTCATTCAGTTTGGGTGGACAAGGCCGTGCTGTAGCACCGGTTCTTAAAATCGTACTGTACGACTGCTGCTCAGACAATGATCACAGCCAACTCTCTACTAGTCAGGAAATGGGAAAAGCCCTGTGAGAGCAGGAGCAGGGATCCCAGGGCTGCCGTCCCATTCCTTCAGCCTGGACCCGGGATGGCTGAAGCCGAGCCTCAGCTAATGAACTCAGCAGGCCCTGAGCCCGCTCCCGAGCACGGGGGTAACGTCAGCGCATCCCTGCACACCCCTCCCCAGCAGCCCCAGGAACAGGCCCCTGCTTACAACACGTCCAGCTTCTGCTCTGCACCCCACAAAAGCTGCCGAATTGCTCCGAGCCCCGGCCTGGCCCCAAAAGCAGAACAGCCACATTCCTGCGGGGCTGTGCTCATCACCCTGCCTGGTGGCCACCTCCCGCCTGCGCCGCTTATCGGCGTGCCCAGAGCAGTGCCGGAAAATAACTCCAGAGCTGACTTCATTCAACAGCAGGACTAGTGGAAAGGGAAACACACCGCTGTTTTGGGTTGGATTTTTTTCCCCCCAGGGGAGAAGACCACAGGTTGGAATAGCAGGAAAGGGCAGGGGATCATTCTGCCCATCACACTTTAAAGCCCACCACTATAAAAGGAAAGGGACAGGCCCATCTACATTAGAAGTGTAATTCTCCAATGTGGTCGGCGGGAGGCTGGCAGCACACCCTTCTGCATCCCTGCGCTCCAAACACAATTCAACACGTTCAGATCTCTGCAGGGGATCCGACACAGAAATCAATGTCAACGGCAATTTTTAAAGACATTCAAAAGTTAAAGTCACATTTCAAAACAAAACATCTACTTTTTGGAGATATATATACATATATATAGATATGTATTTTTAAGAACCTCATCTGACTAATAGATTCACCTCAAATTATACCAAAGCTTTCCCTTTTGGCTGCAGATGACATGTCCGAAAACGTTCACGAGTCATTTCATGAGAATGTTACAGGCCTGGGAAAGACACACAAATATCAACCTAAGAATGGACGTGTTGAAACAACAAATGTGGAGAAACAGTCCTCTTCATAACAAAAAAAGCCTGTTTTTCAACTACTTTTTAATTGCTTTTAAAATCAGCTAACATCACATTAAGCACACAGTCTAACAAATCCAGACTTCACACTCAATGGCATTTCTCTGTTTTTTCAGGCAGATCAGTTGAACACCAATTTCTCAGTGATAAATTTTGATACAGCAGGTCAATTCTAGCATTTCAGGGCACATTTTTAAGCACAAGTGAACAGAACTGGAGGGAAATGGGAGAAAGAAATAGAAGAGGGGAAAGGAATTCCCAGCAACTACTTTCAACACTTAGTAGCAACTGCCTTTGTATCAAAAAAACTAGTTTAACTAGTTATCTATTATCATAGAATGGTTTGGGTTGAAAGGGACCTTTAAAGGTCATCTAGTCCAACTCCTCTGGAATAAGCAGGGACATCTTCAACTAGATAGGTTGCTCAAAGCCCCATACAACCTGACCTGGAATGTTTCCAGGGATGTGGCATTTACCACCTCTCTGGGCAACATGTGCCAGTGTCTCACCACCCTCACAGTGAAAAATTTCTTCCTGATATCTAATCTAAATCTACACTCCTTTAGCTTAAAACCATTACCCTTTGTCCTGTCACAACAGGCCCTGCTAAAAAGTTTGTCCCCATATTTCCTGTAGGCCCCCTTTAACTACTGGAAGGCCGCAGTAACGTCTCCCTGGAGCCTTCTCTTCTCCAAGCTGAACAACCCCAACTCTCTCAGCCTGTCAATGGAGAGAGCCCATCATTCTCCATGCTCACAACATATTTCAAGTGTTGACACCCTGAACCATCCATCTCCATAGAGAAAGAGCAAGAACTGCTGAAACACTGGGGAGGTGAGGGAGGGTCACCCAGGGCAGGGGACAGATGGAGGGACAGGAAAGGATGAGTCCCAGGGACCCACAGCTACAGCTCATCCCCTGGATTGACACAGAACATCCAGCAGAGGGGGGCAAATCCCAGCACCAGGGACATTTGCCAAGGAGAAAGGCAGATGGGGAGCAGACGAAGAGGGGCCAGATAGAGAAGAAGGTGGGGTGAGGCAAGGGGTGACACCAGGGGAGCAGACCAGGATGGAGGAATGCAAGAACCCCTGACCACCTGTGCAAGTGGAGAAACGTGTCACCCCAGAGCATCAGGTTTGGTTTGAGCTTCTTATTGTTGTTGTTTTTAAAAAGGAGCACGAGCTGTAGAATCTTAAGCCACCATATGCCCTCCACTGAGAAGCCCCTGAGGTGCTTATCTGTAGGAAAAAGGACATCAGAGGAACACAGAGAAGTTCCAGCTTTTTACAACTTTTCCTGCTCCAGAAAATAACTTTTTGGGTGTCCTGTTGACGCGGGACTAACAAAAGGGGATGCTAATACAGGGATGGTCGCTACACACATGCTGAGTGTGCTGCTAAATACATAGCTGAAATTGTTTTGCCCTCCCTTCTTTCAGTTCTGTTACTCTTTGATGCAATTAGTAAAAACAGGTAAACAACCAGGTCAGTATGATTTTTATATATTTATTTACAGCCCCCAAACCTATTGTTTATATGCAATGTATATTATCTACAAACATTCGTTCCAAATAAGCAAAGACCTTTTTATTTCCCCCGAAGGGTAACAGAAAAAGATTTTTCTTCATAACAGTATCCGAACAAAAGGCCAAATCTACTCTCAATAAATTGCTGGGGTTTGTGCTAGTGTTCTCTGGTTTTGTTGTGCTGCTTTTTTTTTTTTTTTTAATAAAATTTCAAAACTGAGTTAATTCATATAATTATATATATAAAACGCTCAGGAATCTGCAGAATAAGCTCCATCTGAGCAGAAGCGAAGAAAAGTTTCCTGGAAGGAAGTTTATCCCAGTGTCCCTTTTTCTTCTATTAGTTCCATCAAGTCTTCCTTGTATCTTTATTTCTTTACTTTAATTGATTACTTTAGATTATCTTAGGCTGCACATTATCCGATGATTCAGATAGCAACATCTGTAGTTGGGAATAATTGTAATTGTTACTTGGTGCCCTTTCTTGGTCCTTCCTTTTTGTGCTCTTTGTTGACAGCAGATGAAAAAGCAAGGAGGAGGGAAGGCATCTTATTGTCAGGTCTTTTTTTTTTATGGTTGCAGGGGTTTTCTTGGAAGCAGCAGGCAAGAAAGACTGGATTCTTTAACATACAAGGGGTCCTTTTTGAGTGCATCTGATTAGGCCGTACGGTTTTATTTTTCAGTATATTGATAAAAGTAAAATTTGACTTATGTTTGGCATTTTAACACTTCGTACGTTCAGAGCAGGAATATTAATGAACCCACAGGGTGAGGTTTTGAGATACAAAAGCATGTATTTATTGTATAGGAAAGCACAATTTTTATATGTAAACTGAAACAAGAGAAATTAAATTTAAACCCCCTCGTTTACTAATTTAGATTAATTCCTCTAGACTACACCTGATAAATAAAAAGCAGACTAAGAGAATGACATTCACATGTACAGAGACAACCAAACCCAAATACTTTTAATAGTTCTGATTACAGCTGATGCAAAGAAATTATTTTGACAAACAAAAATTGTTAATTAAGAGGAAATCAACATAGAATTAAAAACAGATCCCAGTAGCAGTTGAACTAAAGCCTTCTGCAGAGCTGATACAAAGCTTTGGGTTGTCACATCATCCAGTCCCTCTCTTCTCTCAACATCCCATTTACTAAAGGCACTAAAAGCACCAAGTAGTAGTTATGAAGGTTAAACTGCAACTCATAGAAGACAGACAGCAGCTTTAAAAGGGGGGATAAAATTGTTTGGACATACAAAAGCAAGGCACCTCTGCCAAAAACTCAAATCAGAACATTGTTAAATTATGATTTTTGTAAGCAAAATTAATTATTTTCCTAGAAGCAGAAAGAGTCATCAGAAAATAAGTTTACCTTGCAACAATACAGCTCACAGGCAAGCTACTCGTGCAGCACCCGGAGAAGCGCAGCTCCCCCAGGGCCTCAGCCATGCCATGCTCCCCACCTCGGCTCTGGAGACAGGACTTCTCCTCAAGTCCCATACCTACATAAGACTCAGGTGATAATATATGAGCCAGACTGTGGATATTTTTATTTTTCTAAAGAAAAACCCCAACATCCAGTAGAAAAATGAACAAAAATGTGAATTTTAAACACTGGAAACCTAGAAGTCAAAAGACTCCGATATTTTTAGCACGGCACTGTTTAGGGAAGAGGGGGAGGACTGAGTCACTGCTTCTGAATGCCTGGGGATTGGCAACCCATCCTTAGGAACTCACACACTTTACCAGAGAACTGTGCTGCTTCTGGAATAAGGGTAGTCGTCTTTATTTCCTCTGAACTACACTATGTACACCGGTGACAGAACCCTAGACTGTGGAAAGCAGGAAAGGGCAAAATGGTGTCACCCAGAAAAAAACTTGTGTGTGTGCATGTGTGTGTGTGTGCAGGCCTGCTATTTTGGCTACAAGAAGAGAGGAAAGAGGAGCTGAACCAAAATAAACCAGTGAAATGGATGAGACAATCTCTCTCTCAAAACATATCCCATGATTTATGGCCAGAACCATGATTTAAGTGGCTCATGACAGTTTCAGTGGGCTGATGCTTAGTTTATTTTAAAGGTACTGAGCTAAAGAGGTAGGTAAGCCTAGTGCAATGTGTAAAGCACAAATTGTGCTCTGCTACTTTAATTGTGCCTCTCGTGCATTGCTCTCCTCCAGCAATCCGAGCAGCCCCCTCTGCCACCCCCATGTGTCCAGTGCCATTAGTTGTGTTTCTGGATTACCTTCTCTCCTCTCGCTGCCTGTGCTCCCCCTTCATATATAATTCTGCAATAATGTTTATACAAACCCTTTGCAGAATAGTTGCCTAAGCCGGCAGCGCTTCAGGTCTGTTGATTACAAAACTGAAACAAAACTGCAATGAGCAAACTCACAGTATCTCACAGTAGAGCGCTTACAAAGTCACGTTTCTCAACGGGATGTGAATGGAAGGACACAGATTAAAAAATTGGCTTTTGTCCCTACCCTCACACCCAAACAGTCTCTTTGAAAAATGTCCAAAGAAGTTAAATGGGGGCCACAATAAAAATCAGAATACGACTC
Source organism: Numenius arquata (assembly GCF_964106895.1). NCBI lineage: Eukaryota > Metazoa > Chordata > Aves > Charadriiformes > Scolopacidae > Numenius > Numenius arquata. The sequence goes on along the minus strand of NC_133580.1, from coordinate 38,433,380 downwards.
GCGAGGAAATGTAGCGGAGAAGATGAGCAGTGAGGCACAAAGTACTATAGTGAGCATCCTGGTGAAAAGGCTTTCTTCTCCAGATGTGCCTGTGGTTTGTATTTTAGTAACAGCAGCAGCACAATAAAGTGCGTTTAACAATAGAATGGAATTATTCCCTCCCATAAATCAGTCCTCAGCTTCTGAAATAACTGAAATCTGTACTAAATTAAGAAATTAATTCACAATTACTTGAGTTCATTTGAAATTGTTTTCTGTAACCTCTTCTTTCGAAATCCTTTAGCCACCCAGATTTCAAGCAACAACTAACACTCTCTAGAGATGGTCCAGTGGGACCCTGTATTTTTTAGGCATTTTGGACACACAGTCCACTTGGGGGGGGGAAGAAGCAGAAATGTTTAAAAATCAGAAGGTATATAAACCCCTAGAAACACCCAAGCACAGACCTGGGGGAACAATATATGGGTTATCAGCGAATGTGGCATTCCAATCAAGCATCCATGTGACCTAAGCTGAACCTGCAACTACTTGTGGACAAAAAAAAAAAGGAGTCTTGTTTCAGCTAGGCTGAGAAATATCTAAGTTATTTGTTTTGGATGAGTGTATGTGGTCCACTAGTTCAAAATGCACACCAAACATATTTTCCTCTGAAGCATCTCTACCACTGCCAGCAAATCCCAAGCATCCTGGCACGTAGAACATCACCTTCATTTCCTTTTTGCTTCGTAAATTTTAACAATTGCCTGTTCATTTTGCAATGTTTCATAAGGTGATCACGAAGTATCTAAGAGGATGATGACTGCTCTGAAATAAAACCTTTAGTTTGCCTTTCTTTTTTTAAGTTTCTTTACAATTTAACTTTCTTTAAGAAGTCAGCAATCTTCTGTGAAACTGTTAAAATCACAGAAACAATCAAGTTCACTCTTTTTTTTTTTTTTTTTTTTTTTTTTTTTGAGTTCTTCCCCCAAAAAAGTTAAAATAATCACTTTGCTAACACAACAAACACTTCTGGCTCCTCCAGGAACCTTGGCATTCTTGATGTTTTATCTTGAATTACCAGCTCCTGGACTTCTGGGGTTATGAGAAAATACTGTATTTGTGTCTTTTTAAAGAATGTTTCTAGCCTATGAATATGTGAAATAAAAACACAAATCCCAAAAGCACACAAAGCAGCCCATGCTGGTTTTTTTCCCCTCTTTAAACCCCAAAGCTTTTTAGCCAAATTCACCTTTTTGGAGTCATTTGCTTACCTTCCTGCTGCCAAACCCTCAAAAAATAAAAACAAACAAACAAAAAACCCCCAAAATCCCCTCCATAACCCTTTAAAATGCCTGCATAACCCAGGTATGTTCTTCAAAAACTGGCACTAAGATCACAAATCATTTCTGAAATGTTAAATTTTGCCTATCTTACTTAATGGACAAGCATTAAGAAAGGCAGTCAAACCTGAAAGCACCCTGGCCTCCTTTATACATGTAAATAAACAGCTGCTTTTTGAAGAACGCTGCTTAACTCTCACAGCTCAAAATCACTTCAAGGAGAGTTATGAGACTCCACACCTGTGAAAAATCACGCTGTTTATCCAAGCTCCTGCCCAGAGTCTCTAAACTGAAAATGAAACGTTTTCAAGCAGAGATGTGCTGCTCACAGACTTTTTCAGACACTTTGAAAACATGAGCCCTAGAGAAAGAGCGCATGGAAAAGCACCTAGAGAAAAGGCTTCCACACTGTCAACGCACTGCCTTCTCCAGCTCAAAGAAAAGCACTAACTGCAAGCCTTGTGCTGAAATACCGTGAAATTTAAATGACTGTTCGCTACCCACAGTTTTCAAAGCATGTTACTGAAAGCAGTCAAATTTCACAGCAAGGCCCTGTGAAAGAGGTAGGATAAAAGAACCATAAGAAAGGCAGAAGACAGACCCCACACCCACCTGCCTCATACCTAAGGAGAGCATGCTTATTTTTACTTACTAGGTAGTAAAGTATTTAATTCTGTCCTTGCAACGGCAAAACCACGGCAAAAGATTTTAGTGGGGAGAGATGTTTTTAAGCAGTCTTGTACTGTGCTATCATAATTAGGAATCTAACAAAGGAAGAGACAGATTCAAGAAGAAACAAATATCGATTCTAGCACACCTGCCTCAAGTAAATGCATTCCCTTAAAAACAATAATGAACTTGTTTTCTGTTCCTGTGGAAGCAGAATAGAAGGAAGAGACCCAAGTGAAAGGAGACCTCACCTTTTTAATGCATCAACTGCAATTCTGTATTTACTGGTTAAAATAAAAGACCGTTTCCTCAAGCACACAATTTTACTCAAAAAAAAAATCTCCCTAGGCTGAAGAGCAAAGGGCCGATTTCTGTCAACTCAGCAGCGACCCTCCTTCAAGTGTTTCCTTTTCCCACGGTGGGGCAACGCAGCATTTCTGGGGCTCGGGGGACCTGGCTCCCGCCTGGAGAGCCGGGGGACCCAGGGACAGGAAGCACAGTGGGGCCACCAAGCTCACGGCAATAGGAAATTACATTCTTGTCAAATATCATTGCACCCAACCGTTTCCTTTTTCTATTTACAACTGCAGCCAAAAATTTCCATCTTGACAGAAACCATTTTAAGTCAGAACAGTTCAGCAAAATGCACGAAAGAGCTCTGTGGTCGCTGCTAAGCTTGACCTGCTTAATAATTAAGAGTGATAATCTTCCTACAGCAATTAAGAGTGATAATCTTCCTAGAGGAGCTGCCTTTTGCTGTTTCTGCATTAATCCAAGCCTTTTAGTTTCTTTTTATAATGAAAGAGCACAGGCCTGTAGGACAGCTAAAGCACAGATTTGCATGGTAGATCTTAGGCCCATAGGAAACCTTTACATTGAACCTGTTAAGTACTAAAAATTCCCCTCCCCTTTTTCCCTTGAAACAGAAAAAAGAATATTGCCTCAAAAGGAAACTAATTAAATACAAGAAAACTCAGGCTTAGGACTTAAAAAAAAAAAAAAAAAAAAAAAAAAACCAGCAACCATAAACCCCATAATTTCTGCTTTTAATTTATTCCCTTTGGTGTGAACAATGCTCCTGATACCACCTGCCCTGAAAAGAAGCCATAGAAAAATCAGTAAGTTCACGTCTCCTAAAGCTGCAAAATCCAAGTTTGACACAATAGTGGAAAACATCAGCCTGGATTTTGCGCTTCTCTTTTGTGAATTTCAGCTCAAATCTTTAAAACCAACGTATAATCTTTAAGCAGAGTAATTTAGCTACAAATATCCAATACCATTCCCTGTTTAAGCCAACATATGAAGATGGAAAACCAAAATGGGTTCAGCAAGGAAAATCATACAAGTTGTCTACACTTTACCAGATAGCTTCAAATGCTACGACTGTGGAAAAGCAAACACTACAATATACAGGTTAGATGCATTAGCCAGCAAATTAGTTTACAAACTGCCAAGACACTGGGGAAATCCCTCTCAAAAACTTCAATACAGGCACCTCTTTCAAAATCCTTTTACCAAACTTTTGCTTGAATAATACATCAAGTCGAGCTTTCTCAGTGCTATGTTTCAGTTTCATAAGGAGAAAAGCTATAGCTGCTATTGATTACCAGACTTACTAAAAACTTAATTCTCTTCTCTAACAGATGAAACTTCATACAAGACTTTCTGAAGCATGTGCAAACTATTCAGAACTTAAACTACATACACTAGCTTTCTAAGAATACATACTTTTTCATGTCATTGAACAGCATTTTCACAAGTCGTATTATCTGACTGCGACAATATGATGCAAAAAAGGAATAATAAGAGAAGGAGCAAGACTACACTTTTCTTGAAGGTCCTTTAAGCATGGCGCAGCATGGTGAAGCTTTGGTTGCACTGTCATCCTGTGTAGAGCAGGGGAACGGGAACACGGCTGCTCTCCTACACCCCAGGGACCACTTACCAAATCTTAAGGAGGAAATGGTAAGTCACTAACCAAACAGCATCAACAAAAAAGTAGCTTTGGCCCAAAATCACCACCTCCATCTCACAGGAAAAATGCCTCTTTTACTCTTGTTTTCCACCCCTCCCAGTTGGGGTGTATTATATTCTCCTTAGTGTCCCTCCAAATGTTTCAGTGTCACTTGACAAAGCTTTTTGTTCTGGTGCAGTAACCCACTGGATCTATGCCATTTTACAGATGTGATACGTACTATTCTTTATTAGACAAGATATATATTTTGTCCAGAAAAACATGGAACTTTTTCTTATGAAGAACCTTTTAAAATTACAACAGCAATAAAAAAAAAAGTATGAAGATTACTTATTGCTCATCCATATTTTATTAACTGATTGCACTGTGAATATTTTCATCTTCATCTATACACTTCAATAGTCTAGTCATATATATACCTACTCTTAAAGTAAAAGCTTTTCTTTTCCAACTCCCCATACAAAACTCCAATTACAGTTCCAAGTACATCCCCTCCTCTGGGCAGAAAAAGACCTGGGGAATCCTCCACAGCGTCGGATCATTTCCACTTTCTCACCTAAAGCCAGTAAACCCCTTTGGTGGCAGGACACCACACAGCCTGACGAATTCCCCTGGCTGCCCCTGTTGAAAAGAGCGGCTTGCTGCGGCTCGCCTGTCTTGTGTCACTCGGCACTCAGGGTCACGGTATGCAAAATGAAAAGACAGCTCCATGATTTAGTGCTATTAATAAAAAGGAACCACGCTCACCATGTATTTGTGACCCAAGTCCTACCCTGTACTTATACTTCGTCAGATTACGTTGTTAAAGAAAACACAGATATGAAAAAATTCATACCAGAAAATTCGAACTGGCAACAATTCAAAAATTTTGGCATTACCAGGATTAGTAGTTCCAACACTTATTGCAGAAATTACCAGGTCCTTACAAAACATCTGGGATCTGTTGAAGCCAATGCACAGCATGCGCTCTGAGCCAATTCTTCTGACGTACAAAATGCTGCAACCTTCTGCTATTAAACAAAGCAGAACCATATGAAACACACCCTGTTTCACAGGTTTATTAAAAATATGTGTACCACCAAAAATACCTCAGGTATGTTACGACTGGCACGTTAACCTCTAGAGCTCTGATTTCCAGCAAGGGGCACTTTGAGCCAACAAGTTAACATTTGCTTCCTTCAGCAGGACAGCTGGTGGGGAAGGAAGAGGAGAAAAATGAGCTGAAAAAAACCAGCAGGAAGTCAGCTTTTGATTATTTTGTATCAGTTAAAAAAAAGTACTTGCAATCAAGTACTACATTAAGACTCCGCCTCCCCTAGACTCTTGCATTTCCTCCTTTATTTCAAAGCTAAGAAGCTGCTCAGACTTCACCAACTTGAAATTTTCACCCGTGAAACTAAGGGTAAAGAATCAGTAACACTATTTTTAGTTTCCTAACAAGCCTCAAACCAGAGGTGCGCTTCCACTGCAAGAAAGGACGCACTTTGCTTCTGCAAGCTCCACACATCAACAAGTTTGATACGGGAGTTTCTCAAGGCCCTTTGACAAGCCAAAAACCTCTCTGCAGCCCAAAGGTGTATTTAAGCAAGCGTGACCGTACGTCTCTTGCCACTCCTTCCTCTGCAAGATAACAAGCAAATAAATGTCCCGGTCTTGCATGGGACCTGTGCAAGCCCCCAGTGAAGCCATCGGGGCTTCTCAAGGGCAGAGGGGCAGCTGTGGTGGGCCCAGGAGCAGTACAGGTATGGAGAACCTTGTCCCTTCTGATGGGTGCATTCCGCAGTACGGACATGTTAGACCAAAGTGCATGAAAGGGAGCTTGGCAAGCACGTTCAACCTCTGAACGGACTTCATCGTGTCACTCCACAGCAGCATTTTCAACTAAGAAAGGAGCAACCAGGCTTTGTAAGGCAGATCTCCGATTGTTTCGAAATAGTGACTTTTGGCAGGAGTATGGCAAAAAGACAGAGGGAATAAGGAAGCATGAGGTGCTGCCCCAAGCCACAGCGAGCAGTTCGTAACAACACATGGACTCGCAGCTACCACAAGATCGCGTTTTCAACACCTCATCTTACATTTCCACAGACTGTAACATTTCTGCAGACAGAGGGCAAATAAAAAAAAGGCACAAGTGTTCAAACCAAGTGGTGTTCTCCCCAATACAGTGCCCACGCCCAGCACAACCTAACCTCCAAGGCAGACCTTGCGACAAAGCCACGATAGACATGGGGCAGCTTGCAGTTCTCCGAGTCCCAAATGAGCTTCCTCAGTTTAGGAACAAAAGCGAAGGTCTTCATCTTAAAACCTGGAAGCGTACGCTCTATTACGACTGCGCAGTGCCCTCCCCTCCCTGCAGAGCAAGCATTTCAGTAATTATTCCAAGAACAAACCGTCCACGAAAACACAGCCCACCACCTTCCATGACCAGAAAGCATCAACAATCATATTTATTTACAAGGAGAAAAAAAACCCAAACAATTCCAAGCAAAACTGAAAGGATGGGGACCGGGGCAGGGTGTGTGTGTGTTTGTTTTAAAGCGACTACCCGCATCTGTGGGATCAGCCACATTATCCCAGCCACACTGGGAACGCTCACAAAGGCCAGAAATGCCCCCTTTTCAAAAGGGCAGTTTAAATGCTGCAGAAACTGGGTCAGCAACAGGCCACCGAAATACCTAAGCAGGCAGCAGGCACCTCCTGGGTTGAAGGCAGCAGGCTTGCGGCAAAGGACTCGAATAAAAGACAGAACACACCAAGACAGAAATCAGACAATAGCTATTGAAGAAAGGCAGTTAATAGCAACAAAGCACGTAAAGCATGGGTCAAGGAGTCGGTCAAGTACAGGCCCTTCAACTCCCTAGCCTCCTCCAGTTGCCAGGAATCAAGATTTAGACACAAACCAGCGACGCACATGGCGCACAGCACCAGCAGGCAGGCACAAAGACCAAGCAGGCATGTTAAGCCCACAAAACGATAAGAGACTGCAAAACTCATTTTACAATATTACATGGCTGCTCGCTTCCCGAGGGCAGTGCAGCGCTCCTCGTTGTTCCAGTCTCATTTAGAAAAAAGCCAGGAATTACACGGTTTATGCTTATATATGATTAGCATGTTCATCATCTCTGTGTTCAGGTTTTTACTGTTTGTACATTTATCGATGTGTTTATTGCAAAGACCTTAACTGTAAAATACCAACCTGACACTTCAGTCGATAGGGCAACGTAATTCAGCACAAAAAATATATATGTAGGCAAAATGTAAGAAGTGACCTAGAACATCACCAGTGAAGTGATACAGCCGACTGCTCTGTACCCTGTGTAATAGCTGACATTAAATGGGCACGCTGCAGGACTGTTGCACGCTTCTCCCAGCCTGAGTGGGGAGACATGATTCTGCTTTGCATGGACCCTTAAAATCATTTTACATGAATGGAGATGGTGGTTACACAAGGGGCAAGCAATTATGAATCAGTCACTCCCTCCTTTCTCTCATTTCATTTCCCTTTTGCTATTGTCTATCTTTCCTTTCATGGTTACATTGCAATCAGGTGTTGTCCCTTACCAGTTTTGCCTATCACTTGAAATAAGCAAGCTTTCATTTTCCCCTGCCTACCAGTATCTTTGTTCACTTTGCGTTTTTTCCCAGGGACACCTTTTTTTTTTTTTTTTTTCTGTCTCCCCACAATCTTTCCTCATTTTTCTCGTTATCATACCTGTCCCCGTCCCCCCCCTGCCTCTCTGGCAATTACACACCATCCTTCCCCCACTGCCAAATTCTAGCCCAGACAAGGTTCAGCATCGCATCTGAGCGGTTCCCAGCACCGTGTCAGGCACCATGTCTCAGCAGCATCACCTGCGCCTCGCCGGCTGCCCGCCAGGTGACCATGCGTGGACAGTGGCCTCCTGTTTCAGCAGGGTTTTGCCTTCACCAACACGCTGCTCCGAGGGTCAGTAAGCGGCAGCAGGCTGACGATGAGCATCCTGTGCACCGAAGCAGACAGGACGCGTACCAAGCAGCTCTCCCAGGCTTGCACCACCCACCGAGAAAGGTCTGGTGGTTGCAGGGGTGGCCTGTGCTTCTGCAGCAATAAAGTCCTGAGGTACCCGAGGTGCAGACTGTCAGCCACAGCCTCTGCCCCACAGCAATGCAGACCAAGGCCGGGCATCTCAAGCCTCTGAACTTGTACAAAAACCTGAGCAGAGAGGGCAGGCCAGGCTCACTGCGCAAGTCAGAAGCGCTGGGGGTGTGAGAGATGTTACTGCAACTTCACCTGCCTCCTTGCCCTCTGCAGCGAGGGGAAGCTGCAGGCAATAGGGGAGCTCAGGGGGACCTAATCACTCCCTCATCCTGGGCTCCGAAATTCAGAAACCTGTCATTCCCCCCTTTGAAGGGCTGGGAAAAAAGGGCTCCTCCCAAGGGCAATTCAAAGCAGACGAATTAAACTCCTTGCCCATCCCCTGGTGAGACCTCTTTCTCTCTTGCTGCAGAAGGAGCTGGAGGTGATGAACCTTCCAATATCTAAACCACTATCCCGAAATCACTCCTCCAGCACCACCCAGGTGCCTGGGAAGGAAGCTTCCCTAAAGACAAAAGACCACATACTAGCGATAGGAACAGATCCTGCCTGTCACCGAGGGACAGCTCCAGGTCAAGGGGCAGGTGAACCTTGCCTGACTGTTGTCCTTACAGCTCTTCTGTTGCTTTGGAGTCCTCTGCACAAGAATGAAGTGGACTGTTGGAGCAGGTCCAGAGAAGGACCATGAAGATGATCAGAGGGCTGGAGCACCCCTCCTAGAGGACAGGCTGAGAGAGCTGAGGTTGTTCAGCTTGGAGAAGAGAAGGCTCCAGGGAGACCTTATGGTAGACTTCCAGTACTTAAAGGAGGCCTACAGGAAATATGGGGACAAACTTTTTAGCAGGGCCTGTTGTGACAGGACAAAGGGTAATGGTTTTAAGCTAAAGGAGTGTAGATTTAGATTAGATATCAGGAAGAAATTTTTCACTGTGAGGGTGGTGAGACACTGGAACAGGTTGCCCAGGGAAGTTGTGGATCCCCCATCCCTGGAAGTGTTCAAGGCCAGGCTAGATGGGGCTTTGAGCAACCTGCTCTAGTGGGAGGTGTCCCTGCCCATGGCAGGGGGGTTGAACTCGATGATCTTTAAAGTCCCTTCCAACCTAAACCATTCTATGATTTGAAACACATTTTTTATCATGATTGGTACAATCTGACCACAGCCATACCCTCTATATTGACCTGCCTTCAAGCAACAGATGGGCAATGCACGGATACCGTGACAGCACTGGAAGCATATGGGATACCACACAACGCTGTAATTACACGGCAACAATACTGCAAAATAGTCTCTCTGCCTCAGTAACACTACTGCTTAACTCACTCAGCCGCCACCTTGCTGCCACCTCCTTCTCCTCAGATGCACGGCCTCTCAGGCTCTGCCTCCCCACTGGGCAGTGGGACAGGGCTGCCCCATCCATGGGATTTGCAGCAGCCTTTCCGAAGAGAGCTGTGCCAGGACAAGGGTCAGATGAGACCAGAGAGGGGGAAAAGGGGAAAACACAGTACTCAGTACAACCTTGCAGGGCAGTTTGTTGGGAGACGAACACCACCGGGTCTCCAGCCAGACAGCGTGCACCTAATGAAGGGAAAGAAAACCACCTCTCCTCCTACAACATCCCCCAGCAGATCCCACTGCCTCTCCACCCAGAGGTTTAATATTAAGTCACCAGTGTAACCCTGAGTGATGATGGGCAGTACTCTTTAATACTAATAGCATCACTGCTCCAAAACACTTGGGATTTGCAGCTAGTGTGCAGTGTGGGAGCCAACCCGCTATGGGATTAGTTCAGCCAGGAGCTGGCGCCTGGTGCCCAGAGAGCACGAAACCCTGGGCACCCAGCCCTGTGGGTGATGACAGTCACTTGCTAATAACTTTGGTAGACTCCTAAGGTAAAAATACAAACCTTTTATATCTCAGACGCTTCTAATAATCCTTGCTAGACTGTTCTACTTTTCAAGTAGAGAGCGAACAACTTCACACAATAATTTCTGCATTAACTCCTGCAAAGGTAACCAGATCTTTCAGGATGACATCTAGTACCTACAACTCTGAAATCTCATGCAATGTACATCTCATACTATAAGCAGTGCCTCAGTAGCAGGAGTCACAAAAGTGTAATTACTTTAAACTTTGAAATTAGAGCAGTTATTTTCTACCAAACTTTAACAACTTCTTTTTTAACGAATCACTGCAATTTATCCTCAAGGAAAACTAGTGTATCATCAGACAATTCAGTAAAATTCAACCAGTTTTTCTTTTTATCCTAAAACTCCCAGGATTCAGCTCTGTTGTGCAATGACAACTGCCAACGCTACAATGTATGTGAAGATGGTGTTGAGAGATATTAGTTGCTTAGCTTAACTAAGTAAATTTTAATTAGAATAAATTACTTAGGGTTATAACTTGGTGTGATTTATGCTGTTTGCCTAGCTTTTCTTAGCACGAGTGGCTAGATTTGCTGAAGCCTTTAGGTCGCAACTGAATTAATTTTCTTAGTAATTTTCCTAGCAGTTGATACAGTGCTGTGTTTAGTCTTCTATTATGAAGAAAATGTTGATAACACGCTGATGTTTGGGTAGTGTTTTTTCCCTAAGCCTGGGAACTTTTCAGTTCCCCACGTTCTGCCAGCGAGCGCAGGTGCACCAGAAGCATAAACCAGAAGATAAGAAGGCTACAACCCTCAGCAGAAACTGAAGATCAACAATTCAACAGCCTGCCTGCCTGGGCACAGAGAAAGAATCCAAGAAGGTGAGGACCTCAGACCAAAAATCACCATTGGACTAAAAGACACGTGAATAGTGTGTGAGTGGCGGGTATATAGATGGCAAGGGTGTAGTTGACCAGGGATTTCTTTGTTTGATGTCCCTCTCTGGAGGCACCCAGCTAGCCGACCCTGCTGCTGTACTTTATTTTTATGAAATCCGATGGCTGAGACTCCACTGCCGCAAACCTAGGGTCAAGCCTGAAGGAGGGAGCATGCCCAAGAGTAAGTGTGTGCGTGAGGCATCGGAATGGGCACCTGCCATCTCCCTGGGGTCCCCCACCAGGAAGGGACCCTGATCTGAGCAGTGAAAGAGTGGGGTGGTGATATGGGTGCGACTCCTTGAACAGTGTGTGAACGCTCAGGCAATGGCTTCTCCTGTAACAGATGGGTTTCAAAGGGAGCGAGATGTACCCACAGACCCCACCTGTTTATAAAACACCCAGCCTGTAACAGATGAATAATTAATAGTTTTTACATGTGCCCACCAAGAAAAGCCTTGAGAACATGGTGCACTTTGCTCTGGTGCTCTGACACAGAGCAGCGAGGAGGTCCCAGAGCCTCAAAAAACAGCACACGTGCATTTTCAATTGCTTGTGGAAACTGCACCTCTCATCCAAGCATGCTACAGCGATGGAGTTAAAAGGCTGCACACAACATACAGGAACCTCAAGACCTTGGAAACCATACAAAGGATCCTCCTCACAAATAATACAAAAACAAGCATGCATCTGTTTTTTCTCTCTCCAGTGCTAAACACATCACACTGAGGCTGCTGGCTCAGAGTCAAAGAAGTCTCCAAAGTCTCTCTTTGTTCCAAGGGTATTCCCAACGGCAGCACAACATGCTGCTCTGACAAACGTGGACCGCTGTCCTAAATACCAGGAGATGCCATTCAAGCACATACACATGTATTCACGTGGCCCAGTTTTGGTTTGATACACGACTGCTGAACCCATTTCTGTTCTCACTGATAAAAAAAACACCTACAGCTGAAGAACTGCAAAGAGGTGCCTGATCCTACCAAACCCACGTGCTGCCCATGGTGGAACTCTTCAGAAGTGCTCAGAGGGGAAAGAGCACCAGCAGGAAGTAGGATGTCAGGTGGCCTTTTTTTTTTTTTTGACTTCATTTTGATAACCAGAAGTCACAGAAATAATTGAAACAACACATCATCTGAAAGAACAGGTTTTAGGCTTAAATAAAATAAAAATAGTGAGTTGTTTTCTGCATTCCTCATGTTTCCTTAAGGAGCATGCTGTTGCAAACAAACATTTTGACAAAACCTGTTCTTGCTCAGAAAGCCCAACTTCTAACTGAAACACAACAGAGCTGTGAACCAGAGACAGCACAGCCCATGCTTTCAAGAGCACTGAACATGATACACCATCTTCACTTTCTCCTTTTTACTTCCAAGTCCTTATAGCTTCTTGACGTGCCTTCACAAAGTTTTGAAGTAGAAGTTGGCTTTTATCGGACAGTAACAAAAAGCATTATTTTGCACTTCAAATTTCTTAATTTTTACATCTGTGGAGCTCTGGTATTCAGGTGGGTGAGATGGTAACCACTGACTACAGCTCACTAGGTACCGCAATGGTATCTCAAAGCAGACAAGAGGCTATGAGAAGACAAGAACTTCACCAAAAACAAGAGGGCTACTTCTCATTGGAAAATATTTTCCCTTCTCTCTACTCTTCCTCATAATTCTGAGCAGAAAAATTTTTACACTGTGATTGTGTTTGAGGAATTCCTGTGTTTAAAATTTATATACAGTCTATTTGTTCTACATAAAGCAATGTCTGCTTTGCACACACACACAATAACCTGACTTTTCCTTGTCTAATTATATTTTCATTGCACTTTCTGAAAGTTACCAATACACACACACAAAAAAAAAAACCCAGCTTTATTTGTACACCATTGGTGGCAGGAGGCTGGTAGGAGGATAAGGTGGCTATTAACATCACCAGCTTTGCCCTCTACCTTCCTTATCTCAGGTGGCAGCCTGGATGTAACACAGAATGGTGGACCCCTGAGAGGACAAGCAGACACCTAAATTATTCATACTGACCACGTGTTTCTCCTAGGCGATTAGCTTATTTGATTAAAGCAAACTCTTCTATAAATACAAAGCAAATATTTGCAGTGGGTACTTAGAGCTCTGCAAAAGAGTTAATACACAGTGTCATCACAAGCAAGTATAATATTTGATATACTTTTCCTCTCCCTGAAGTGGACAGGACCATTTTGTCCTGATGAAGAGGGGCGTTGGTCATTCTGCACTAACGACCAAAGAAAACATCTATTCCCAAAACAGCTACCAAGGAATCATAGAACCATAGAATGGTCAGATAAAAAAAAAAAATTATGTTTAAGACAATGTAACTAAGACGTTTTTTTAAAATTTAAGACTTGAATTTATAACCAAGACTGAACTGAAAGTGGTACAGATGAGCTATTTGCTTTGTTTTCCTACCCATGTTTTTACTTATGTTACTATGGCAAATGCCAAAATTACTAAAAAACTACTTGCCTGCAAGTCATGTACTCAGAGCTGCTGCCAGGGCGGGAGCAGTTTCCCAGAGCACATTTCCTAGTCAAATAAAAATACGTGAGGCATTATAAGCTAGGTTTGTGTTACCTTTGAGTCTCTAGGGAGATGAGAGGCAGGTAACAGCGTTGCCTATAACACTTTATTACACCGCATCAGATAGAGTTAAGGTAGCTTTAGACTCAGCTTATAAAAATCAAGCCAGTGTGCTGAGATTGATGATTCAGAAGTGGACTGTCTGCAAATTCCTGAAAGTGAGCAAGCTGTTGTTTTGATTTTTTCTATTTTGTCACAATTTGCCAACCTGCAACAGCAGTAAAACTATTCCTCTAAACGCTTATAGGGTATCAATTTTCAGATTGCTGACACTGATCTATTATTCCAGATGTCTATTCTTCAACTGCATAATGGTAAAATTAAAATTACTGCAAATTAAGCCCTCTTAAGGACAACTAAGAAGCAGCTATTAGGGAAATAAAAATAATTTATTAATAATAAATGTATAGATATAAAGCTAATCTTTTGTGGCCCACTGCCGGCGAATCAAAAGGATTAGCCTGAGATTAACACACATCTGAAATTCATTAGTAGTGTATTAAAATGTAAAAGTAGGAGCACAAGAAGAGAGTTCCTATTCTGAATTACTTATAGAAGCAGCACGTACAGGCTAAGGGGACACTCAATTTACAATGATTAGGACAAGAACACACATGCCACAGCAGCTGTTTGCTTTTCTTTCCCCCTCCCGCCCCCCTCTTCTCTAAACTTACAAAATATGTCCTAACATCCCCTTTTTCAAAACACGGCAGGTTAAGTTTAACAAGAAAAATGCCATGTGCCAGAGCGGGCTTGCAGGGCACTCGCAGCATGCAGCTGCTTGCCATTAAGAGCTGGCCCTCCCCATGTGTTTGCTGAATGACTGACTAGACCAACAGCCTGGGCCACCACCAGATCTGTCGTTGCTCCTGCATCGCTTTGCAGCCACCACTAAAACAAACACAGAGCGGGAAGTAAGACACCATATGCCCTTGTCCCCACCTGCTCACAACTCTGTCCTAACTCTAAAGACTGTGCATTCTGGGTGGACTCCATCCCAAAGCATAGGCTACCGGGGTTTACCAAGAGCCTGAAAGAAATTAAAACGGTGCACTAATGATGTATGTGTGTGTGCACCTGCCTTCAACTTTCCACAGAGTAGCAGGCTGTGTGATTCATCACACCACCCACCCAAAACCCATCAGCTGCTGCCAAGGCTATCCATCACACCGATGTAAATACTTCACCCTCCTCCTACCCAACAGCCACTGATTCGATAAGGCATTATTCCGAACATACAACAAGATGCTCTCCCTCTCAGTCCCTTCTGGGGACTAATCTACTCATCTCACAGTGAGCAGAGCAGCAGATCTGGCTGTGTTCCTCTCCAGCCCCTCCTGCGCTGCAGTAGTTACAAGAGCAAGGAGTCAGCCTTGGCACAAGTACCACCACACAATCTCCCACCCCAACAGCCAGCCAACAGGCAGGTGGAAGAAAGGGGACAGAAGAAGAGAGAGGACTGCAGAAGGAGCAGGAAGATGCCACGAGGTCCAGACGGAAGCTGCAGCAAGAGAAAGGCAGCCTCCCTGGGAGGAGGACAACAGAGATGCTGTCCTGCAGGTGAGACCCAGCTCCAGTGTCAGGTCCCATCCAGCACAGCGGGAGGAAGAGACCAGAAGGACATTTTCAGCCAACACTGCCATGGAAAGCAATGGGGAAATCCATCAGAGAATGATCGCAGGTAAACTGCAAAACCAAAAAAAAGCGCTTTTGATCCAGAGTAGTTTTCCCAATAGGACTTGTAGGGCTGCACAAGGCAGGGGAGAGCACCGGGGCAATGGAGAGGGCAAGACAGCCTCCTCTTGCAGTACAGAAACCACAACTCTTTCAGGCATGGCCCAGACAGATACTAAAAAGAAAGAAGACGCACCATAAGGAGGTGCACAAGAGATCTGTGAAAGAGAGGAAGCTGAGAAAGTGGGAAAAGAAAGTGAAGAAGAAATTAACAGAAGAAAGCTACAGGACACCAAAATGTAAAGCCCAGTTTATTTGTCCATTTAAAACATGTGAGAAAGTTTGCTCCAGTAGCACATACACACAAATGCAGTTTCTTCACGTACACTAATCCCTGCACAAACAACAACCTCGCAGCTCCAGCTGGGAGGAGACTGTCACTGCCTGCTATTTTTACCCAGATAGAAACTGGGGTAAAAACAGCCTGTGTGGCTTTTCAAGACAGAGTGAGCCACATAAGAGCACAAGTGTTAGTTCTCAATCACCACACCGAGATTTGTCGTCATTTCTCAAAGCTAAACTGTCACCCATAGATGAGAAAGTCCATTTTAGGTCAGTGTACAAGCCAAACAGTCACAGAACTGACCATGGGCATCTTCCAGCCCAAGAGGGCTCACAACAGCAGGGGCAATACACACATACCAGCAGGGTTTCTCCAGTGCAAACAGACAAGATTATGATGATGAGTGGGGTTGCAACAGCACAGCAAAGAGTAATTAAATCCGGTGACAGACTCCCTTTAAAATATTTCATTTAAGATCTATCAGGACCCAAGCCAAGAATTAGGAGTTTGACAGTTCTTTGCAAAAGGTGGCAGGACTCTCCCATTTGCCTTTCACTCCAGATCTGGAGAGCCACAGCATTAGCTCCTCAGTCCAGTGTCAAAGACAGCACAGCTGGCCCAGGCCACCACTCTCATTTCAGAAATGGCTGAAATCGACTTAGAAATAAACAAATAAGTGGATAGTTGACTCATTTGCTAGCAACACAGCACTACCATGTCCCAGGAAAAGAAACAAAACAAAACAGGTTTGTTACTCCCTGTATCAGCAGACAAGCAACACAATTTTGCAAAAGGACCAATATTTTGGTAGTGGCAACGCACATGAGGGCACAGCTGGCCCTAACAGCCTGTAATACAAAGTTCAGCTAGGCAAAGTTCATCAGTCAATGAATTACAACACATAAAACAGAGATAAAAGATTAAAGCGGCAAGAGCTCAGCCTGCCAGCCTTGCTGTGCCTGGCAGAAGCATAAGGAAGCAGAGGAGTAACATTAACATTTCCTTCCAAAACAATCTGCTTCATCCACAAGAGATCCCCCAACTTGGTTGACCTCCTAGCAATTTTCCTCAGTAAGCTTTTTTTAATCTAGCTTCACATTATCCTTTGTGTTCCCTGGGGTTTTGCCTTAGGGATTTTCCCCCAAGCATAACAGGTAGGTGTGTGCATGTCATTTCCACTCCTTTACTTCTAAGGATTATATAAAGTAAATCTCATTTCTTTAGGCATCTGGTAAAGCCTAAAATGAGCAGTCCCTTGGTGATTTGGTGAAATTGCGAATAGGATACAACGGCAGTGACTTATGAATTAGAAACAAAAGTTAATCAATATTGAAGCAGGTTTTGGTGTAACCCAGTGAAAACACCCACTCTGTGCATACCGTAGAAATGTGTTACTTTATGCAAATGCATTAATGGAGACTAAAAAGCTTTTTTCCCCCCAAGAAAAAGAAATGCCGCTTTTTTCTTTTTTAATATACACATGGATTTCTTCTTTTTTTTTTTTGTAAAAAAATTTTTAAAAACCTATAAAAAACTTAATAAAAGCAACTTTCACTACTACAAGTTGGGACCGAGCATATATCCTAGGAAAAGTCTTCATGAAATTTTTCAAATAGTTTCAGGGGGGTAAATTTAATGGCAATCTAATGATAATTAGCGGTACTCGATACGGGCTTAAGTTGAAAACATTGTTTTAGGATGGTTCCTTTCAAACACTTTAAGCACTCACCAACACTCTCAGAACTACTTTTCAGCTTTTCAGTTTGAAACACTTTCTCAAAGGATACTCCGCTTGAATTTAAAAAAGACGCTTAAAAAGTAAACACAGCATAAAACAACATGGGCTTTTTTTATATGTGGACATTTCTTATGGCACAAAATCAATTTTTATCTTTTCAGTAAGAAAAAGCAGAAGGAAAAAAAAAAATAAAAATCAGGCTGATCCTAACCTATCTTCTCAATCTTTCATTTTCTGGCTTCGCCACCACCCAAGCTAGTTACCTGGAACACGGGCTTACCACCAGTCCCATGCCATTACTTCCCTGTCAGAAATTATGGCACTAAGACCACAGGCTTTTTTGAAGGATGAGTCACTCATAAGCTTTTGGTCTGCTGAAGTGTCTTAACAGTCCATCCTGAGCACCAGACTCATCTGTGCCTCTTGACTGGAGATGAGATGAAGTTGTGGCCAGTGAAAAACTGCCGCGTATGACCTCACAAGATGAAGCAGGCTCATTTTCCCCAGCCACTCGGGATTTTTCCTGAAGCAAATGTTGTAATTACATCACTTAAGTATCCACTAAACCCTCAAGTAATTTTGCATTTGGTTCACCTTAACTGCTTTGTTTCCTCTCAGGCAACTAGTAAGCTACTCCCTTGCTACCTTTACCTTCTGATTTCTCTCCCACGTCTGGAGCACTATTTCACAGGCACAGCAAAAGTCTCAAGATGGGGAGTAAACCCACCTGGCAATCACGAGAGGTCAAAGTGCCCACTGTCACTCCCAGGGCTGCGCTATCGCCCCAGCAGGAGCCCACTGGGAGTCAATACCATCTTCTGCCCCGAGCAGCTCCAGCCCACGGGGTCAAACCCTCTCCCAGTGATCAAAGGCAAAGGTTCAACAGAAACACTTGACTGAGCCGACAGCACCACACTTAAAATTTTCCTAGCAGTTGATACCTATCTACTGAAAGCAAAATATGCCCTAACTGTCAAAGGTGAACGCTGGAAAATGTCCTCTTAACATGCTGAGTATGTACCATACTCTTAGTATTGTATGGCCTTCCTTTCTCGTGGACTATTAGTGCACATCACATACTAAGATTAATTGCTTCACATCTTTTATCAAGTACAGCAGTTTATTCTGGTGCCAATGTTCTTTAACCTGTCACCTGGGAAACTGGATTTTCAAAGGCCTTTCTCGAGAAGTCCTCAAACCCAAGGATTAAGAATGTCATGTATGTGAAAATTTGTTTTTTCTTTTGGTAGTCCAATGTCTACTTCCTTGAAGTGGAAAGCTAAAAATTTTGGTAACATCATTTGCGCATATCACCTAACAGTATCATCCCTTTATCTGTGCCAGACTCTTGCATTTGACTCATTCCACTGCTTTAGGATAAGCGCAAGAAAAAAGCAAGCACCTAAATCTTCAAAATTTGCTACTGCCAGCTGTGGCAAGTGAACAGGCACCCACACAAAAAAAAAAAACTAACAAAAAACCCCCCAAACTTTCTCTTAACACCTGTCATTGACTTTCTTCTAAGAAAACTTGTTCTGGAAGGCATCTTTTTACTGATGACTTTCAAATGTAAGAAACAGCTTTTAAGGAAACTTGAAGCTTTTTTAATAGGCTAGTCCAAATACACGTGGCTTTAATTCTGTCAAAGATTGTGGCCTGAAGCAGTACACCCAGCAACTCATGTATCTACTGTCCAGCGTTTCTTATTTCAGAATCTGACCCAGAGAGACACAAAACAACGGAAAGCAACCTGGGGTAGCATCCAAGCTATCAGAAGAGCAGGAATAGCAAGCTGGAAATTAACGAGTTGCTAATTAACCTTTTCTCACTCAGGGCAGCTGCAAACCCACAGACCTCTAAATCAACCATTTCTCATTCACCTCTGGAATAGCTCTTTACAGGAATTGCTCTTTGGACAATGTCTTTTTTTTACCTCCATGCAAACTTCTGTATTTGTTAAAGCTAAACCTAAGGCAGAAATAATGAGATTACATTCATCCCCCTCGTGCACTTGCCACAAAAACAACAGCAAAACAAGAAGCCCACCCCAAATGGAAGATCCTGCGATGCACATGCACAGGAAGTCTGTTAACAGACTGTTAATACTTTGCTCTTTTTTTGATTTTGTTGTTTAAGAGTATGTCACTAAGCTCCCAAGAGAGCCCATTAACCTAGACTTAAAATCCAAATAAAGCAATGTTTTGGGAAGAGACTTTCTCCTTTATGCCCAAAGATGCTAAATGCTCTCTACTTTCTTCAATTCTGGAAAAAAATTTGAATTCTCTATCTCCATTAACTTGTGTTCATATTGCTACTTGAAGGTGCTTTGCTTTTGGTGCTCTAGGGGCTCCACATCAAATTTCAGAAGCTTTAGCTGATTTCCCTAGGGCAGACAATGAGATGCTGAAGGCTCTCAGGTTTTGCTGCTACAGGAAAAGGAAATCCCCATGATTTAACCGTATAGTGAAATAAGCCAAGGGAATGAAAGTTTACCTGGAAAGAAACTAATAAATTCCAGTCTTTCTAATGTACCTTTGATAGGTCTTCTTCATAAAACCTACATTATAACATTCCTTCAGTAAACAGAGCACACACACATCGGTGTTTACATACAGCAGCAAACCAAAAAGGTTTAAAAGGTGCACACAAATCAGTGTCTGTTTAGGCAAGTTTCCTGTAGCATTTCAGTATGACAATAGAAGGATGTTTCCCCATCCATGCAAGCAAGCCTTATAAACTTTACTTCCAGAAAACAAGTTCATTTTTGGAAATGAGTAATTACTAGAAAAATCTTTTAAGCACCTGAATGACAAAAAAAGTCAAACCACTTTTTCCTTTTTTCTCTGAGTCTCAAGAACTATTTATCTTTCAATATTTTTATTATTGTCATAGTAGCCAGTTACTCCATCCACCTCCAAAGCAAAATAGGCAGGAGATTTTTTTCCCCCTCCCCTACGCTACATCTCTCTGCCTACTAACAAAAATCTCAGAAACCACCTTAAGCACAGCATTTGAGACTGCTGTCTTCTGACTACCTCTCAATAAAGAGAGCATGCTTAGGCACGCAGTGGAAATCTTGCATCAAGAACCCAGTAGGCCCCAGCTGAAAATCAGAAAGTTCTATATTTGTGCAGGGAAAACACCATCTTTCAATAGTTTACTCTTCTTTTGCAAGGGAAGGAGAAAAAAAAAAAAAAGAAATCCCCTATGCCAGTAGGAACTGGGGGACGGAGGTAAGCACAAACCATGAGCACCAGCTGTCAGAGGCAGCAATAATTCTCCCATCCTGTTTCCATACCATCTTTGTCACTCCCATGGAGATGAGGCACAGGAGCCCTATGATGCTGGGTTTGGACAAGGCAGCTCCCGATGGGGCAGAAAAAGGGGGGAAAGCTGCGCAAAGCGCTGTGGCGCAGAACAGACCCACCATAACCATCCCCTTCCCACCCCCACCTTTACCCCTTCTGCCAGCTCCACCTAGGCTTGTGTTTTATCACATTTATTTGCTCTGAAACCCAAGCTAAGGGCAAAGACGGGAGATAAATGAGAAAAGCATTTCTGGCTAGTTGCGGTCCTCGGAGCATGGTGGTGTTACACGTGTTTATTTTCAGTCTTGTGATCTTTCTGGCTGGCATGGCACCGAGAGCTGTACCCACATTAACACATACCAAAGAAAGGAAGTGTTTCACTGGTAGATGTCCAAGCATTTTAATCTGGACACTCAGAGGAAACAAAATGTGTATTTTAAAAATAATCTGTGATGCTATTTACCCAACCATTCAAAACAGAGGAGGGCTGATATTAACAGAAACAGCAAAGTTGAGGCTACGGTTCTTAAGGGCTTTATTATTCATTTGATTTCAAGAAATAAGGCAGTATATCTACTGTTTTACAGCAATACATTAAGAAGTCTTTGGCTTTAAATCGTCTTTACTTCCCTTCCCCCCCCCACCCCCAGTACCAGTTAACACTCCAAGACTACTTACATTTGCAAATTTTGGAACTGAAAATTGTCCTATTGTTTAAAGAAATAAATTACAAAATATAAAATAAAGCAGAATCAATAAACACAGATTTTTTGTGTATGTGTAAAAGCAATGAAAAGCAAATGCAGATTAGAGATAAAATAAGGAGAAGGTGACGCAAGACAGCATTTCAGTCTTGCATACGCTGCACACTATTTTCTAGTTTTGCTAACAAATTAATATTAACACTAGTTGAGAAAATCGTAAGCTGCAAGTAATGAAAACTATTTAATATGCAGCAGAAAAAAAATCATTTTTAGTAGTCTGCCCAATTACAGCGCACTATTTCTAAAAGCAAAAACCAAAATGAGCTTCAGTACTTTTGCCTTCATTTGAGTTTTACTTACCTTTGCTCTTGTGGATGCTCTTCTACATCCTCCTTCGAATCAGCCTGACAAACAGAGAAAATACCATGTAAGGATCTCAGAATTGCAACAGGGTGCACTAGACATATGTACCATTTTTAACGGCTCCAAAAATGGACTCTCACATGACTTGCTTGCAAAATGAACTCAGAAATCTACAATTCCTTTAGCAACTCCCTTACAATTCAAGTAAGGTGGGTGCTGGCCATCCTATTTGAAGTTTCAGTTCATTTTGCCAAGATAAATGGTGACTTAACATGGTTATTCCATTATTTTTTTTCCAAACGTTGATGGGACAGACTGATTTTCCATTTATAGAAACACATCTATACAAAATTCCGCTCACACATACAATTTCGATCTAAAACCATCAACTGTCCTCAAGCTACAGGAAGACTACTTCCTCCATTTTCAAATTACCTGCCTCATGTCAGTAAATTTAATTAGCCAGTACCTGTGAAAATGGGATGCAGAATGCCCTGAAATTCACATCACGTGGTAACCCCAGAAGCAAAGGCAAGAGACCACATTCCAATGGAGGAAGATTCCAAGCCCAGATCTTACCAATGATCAGCAACACGTACAGAAATCATAGGGAGTAGAAGCTTAAAACCCAACAGCTTAGCTCAATTGCTGGCCTAAGGTAATTCTGGAGACATGCAGCTAACAAACTCTGCCAGCTTGCAGTTCACAACTAACCACTTTGAGCTGTCTACAGAAATGACCTCAAGCGCTGGTTCAGTGAGCTCCCTGCAGGAAATCCATTTAAAACAAGCAGGTAGCTGCTCTGAACCGGCTGAGATCTCCAGGAGAGCTTTAGGTACAACTCAAAATGGAGCGTGTTACATCCACCCAACCCGCGCTGATGAAACCAAGGACAACTTTAGGGAGATTAACATTCTTCAGAAAGAGGTCACGGTTACCCTGCCAAGCACAGCTGGTAAGTTTTCCCAGCTACTGCAGAAGCAGGTGACAACGGTTCCACAAGACATGAGTTACAGACCTTAGCAATGAAAAAGTAGAAAAAAAAAAAAAAAACAACTTTTAAAATTAAAAGAATGCACCTTCTACCACCCCTCCTACACATTTCCCATGTAAGTGCATCACGGAACAGGCCCCAAGGTACCAGCTTTGACTCTAGCTCCTATTTTCACTGCATACTGGAACAAAAGATCACCTGCACAAACACTAAACATCTTTCTACAGGCTTCAGATTTTTAAGCAGACCAGGCGACCCTACTTGTCTACTAAGCAGGACAGAGAGCAGGATTCTGAAAGACCTGAGCCTCATGAAGGGAAAAAAACTACAACCACATTAAGGCAGCAAATATGGTTAATGTTATTATTAATAATTAACATTATTATGCCTCAAATAACGAAGTTATGGCTAACATTATTACAGATCTTGCCTAAATGCATCTAAATGTCAATCTTTGACCACGAGCAGCTCATCCAACAGGAGCAGCACAGCCTTCACCGTAGCATAACCAAACGTGTAACAAGACTGACAGGGATGTACGAGTTAATTTGAGGACACAATGATCTTTCTGCACACCTGCCCTTAAAGGGAGGTTGGAGACACCGTGATAATCATCCAGGATCTGCAGCGCATCACGTGTTTCTTCAGCACAGACCTAAACAGAGGTCCTAGCACCTGGCCATCTCCTCTAATGAGCCAAGCTTTGCTGTTAGACACTACCAGTAAGGCACAATACAAATCCATCATCTGTTTTCAAGCTTCTACAAACTCCTTTTGCCCTTCCAGGCTCTCAGTACAACACCAAGCAGAATTAGAGGACTCCTCATCCACCTCCTCCAGAAACAGCTTCTCTGCCACACAGCAGGCTGGCAAGATATCCTCATTTTAAATGGATTAACTCCTCTTTTAAATGGCTTAACCAGGCGTCAGAAACCTGGGATTGTGTCATTATGCAGTGCTCACCCTTAACACTAGTTACCTCAACACTGACGACTTCTCTTTACTTCTCATTAAGCAACGATGAAAAAAAACTTTCCGGACTATGGTGCTGCACAATATAAAATCTGAATTGTACAAGGAAAAAAAAAATATTAAAAAATCACCCTCGATTCTGAGCATGCACATAGAGCCACATATCCAGCCTTCTCCTACCTTCTCTCCTCTGTATGCCACAGGCTACATGTATACTTACACTGAGAATTAAAAAAAACCAACCCCAAAAAAACCAACAAAGACACTAAAACCAACCCCAAAACACCAAAACCAAACAAGCCTTTTCAAACTGCCATACTGCCAGACAAGCACTGCAGAGGGATGGGAGGAAGGGCAGGCATGACTCCTGAAGCCAAAATGCAGGTCCCAGCAGCCTATCCACAACAGGAAAGAAAAATCCCCTTCCTCCAAACCTCATCCTGAATTACTGGCAGGTGCTTATCTTGTGCTAGAAAACCCCCAAAAAGTGCCCCCCTCATGTCGCACAAGGCACGAGAGCCTGAGCTGACAGCTTTTGCATAATCTGCACGGCCAACCAGCCCCAAGTCCTATCAGCACCATCCAGAAGCTCAGCTGGGAGGCTGGAGGAGCCTTTGAACAGCCCAAAGAGGAACACAATTCCCACCCCAAGTCTGTCTCGGGCTTCCACACAAATTGTGCGCCTTCAGACAAACCCTGCTTTGAAGTAGGTGACTCCGTACATTCAATTTGTGCATAGCTGATGGGATGCACCTCTGTTAATGACACGCTGCAGTGCTGCGTATCTCCGATACATATGCAAGATCAAGGTCTTCATCAGCTTTCGAAACCAGCAGAACAATTAACCTTATTAGCCCCTGAGCCGCACTGAAGAACAGGAACTGAACACTACTACATACGCAAAGAAAAAAATAAAATAATCTTTCAGAACTGAGCAGAACCTTTAAAGTGAAAGCCCAGGCAGCTGCTCAGTATTTGCCCAGTGTCTGTAACCAACTATGACACAGCAAATCTCGTGGCATTTCCCTCTTTCTCCAAATTCAAGCACTTAAAACATTACCACAGTAATCTGAAAGAAGCAGTCACTGTAATCTCCTAAGTATCTGCAAGCAAATTGAAACTTACACACGGCACTCCTCTGATGAAACATCTCGCCCATCTCCTACATGCACCCATCACATCAGACATGGCACTGACACCAAAAAAAAGAGGCTGGTATATGTTGCCTTTGATGACTTACTGTCATTTTCAGTCGTGATAACAAGACCTAGAATTTAACCTTCGTTACTTCATTTTAAAGTAGTTCCTCCCTTGAAACTGAAGGGGCTGAAGGGAAAGCACCGAATGCCCAGCTCTGCAGGTCCCCAGCCCGCCTGCCCCTGCCTTCACCAAAGCAGTTTATGACAGACAGAAGCATGCAGCCATGATTCTCCGAAACCTCTTTTAAGTGGTGTCCACCACAAACAACAAGCGGCATTTGTGCTTCTCCTTTCATACACTCATGGCCCTGGAGACAGCAGGCCTGATACTCTTACTCTGCTTTTCCTCAGGCTCTTTCCTCTCCTCTTCAGCAAAGAAAAATATAACTATCTTCCTTTCAGCCTTGCACTGAAGTGCTCCGACATAGCTCTTTTATATTTGGAGCTTTTTCAGCCTCTAATGGTGAAGGGCTTGGGTGTCAAGTCCTACACAAAGGAGCTTTTCTCCCAAGCATTTTAGTTAAGTAAGTATTAACAAGTTACAAACAAACAAGCAAAACCACAAGATTATAAGGAGTCTGAATAAAACCCACGACTGCTCTAATCAAGCCTCTTGCACTTGAGATTTTTCCATGTCAAAATTCCACTGGTTTTCCATGCATTTCCCAGCCATTGAGGTAGGCAAGACTTCACATTCTTCCACATCGAGGACAAACGATGGGAAGAAAAACAAAACCAAAAATCCAGCCACCCACCCCAGGGACATTTCCTATAAAAGGGAAAGCAAGGAGGAGGAGGAGGAGAGCAAGGCGGGCACCCTGTGGTTACCCCAGACTTCACACCACCTTCACTAAGAAAGAGGAACTGGGTGCAAGGGAATATGGATACCACATCCGACAGGGAAACCCTGCTCATCTCAAAGCAAAAAAAAATTAAAAAAAAAAAAAAGGAACCCAGGAAGAAATATTAAAACACTGGAGGAAGCTGCAGACCAGTGGAAGACTGTCAGCAGGCGAGACACAGCCAGCTCCTCCTCAGCTCTGGCACACCAGCCCACGCACACCCTCACCGGCTGCAATGATGCTCTGGGCACCCGTGGGGCTCGGCTGCAGAGCAAGAGCAGTAGGTGTAGCCATCCCCAAACGCTTCTGCAGGCTTCAGAGGAAGCCAAAATCAAAAGATCACAAGCATGGGGAAGAAGAAGAAAAAGGAAAAAAAAAAAAAAAAAAAAAACACACAGAAAAAGAAAAGGAAAGAAAAAGCACCGATACATGTAGGAGGGAAGCTGGGAGGGGGCACATGAGAGGCACAAACAATGAAAGGGAAGCAGGAGGAAACAGAAGGTAGAATGACCGACCAGGGCGGAGGCACGGGGGGCCCTGGGCAGCTGCGCTCCAGCATGCAAATTCATGCAGTTCACGTAGACAAAGCAATGCTGTGAGAGGCTTAGAAAGCAGCTACAAATATTAAAGTGCTTTGTTTCCCCCCCCCCCCCGCCTCTTAACATGATGTCTTTATTCGGTGCGTGCTCTTGGAACAAAAGCACACATGGGCAACCTGACGGCTGAATGGGCTACCGACCTGTCCAACTTCCATCCTCAATTTCTGCAGGCAGCAAGGAATGCTCAAAACTGCTCTGTCACAGGCAGCTGATGATGCACGGAAAATAAGATAATAGTGCAAAGCCATGACAGAAAGGGAAAAACATCCATCAGACAGCATTGGTAACCTGCCAGAAACAGGCAAAAGGGCTGGGCAGACAGGGCAGGCTAATCCATGCCCCTGCTCAGAGCCTGCGACGGGCAGGCGGGAGGGAGGTACATGCACAGTTCCTTCCCTGGATTTTTCAATTCTGCATGCGAAGTCCTCCCTCTCCTGTGCTGCGCTCCCGCCCGTACTCCTCCAAAAGTGAATGGGAGAACCAGATCGAGGAACCAGGACACTTTCCGTTCCCAAAGTCTTCCCCATCTTTAAACACATGAATGAAGCCACCCTTGGATATTCCCTATCAAACAGTGCTGATTACCCACTCAAAAGCAAGGAAGTTCTTCCTCTTACTAGACCCTCACCATCACCACTGCTGTGATACGCAGACACTGGGCAACAACCTCTGTGAAGGTTTAAGTGAGAAAGTCTGTTCTTGGAAGGAAGAGAATATGGACAAC
This sequence comes from Numenius arquata, assembly GCF_964106895.1. Lineage (NCBI taxonomy): Eukaryota > Metazoa > Chordata > Aves > Charadriiformes > Scolopacidae > Numenius > Numenius arquata. The sequence goes on along the minus strand of NC_133580.1, from coordinate 38,406,473 downwards.
CTCCTCATAGTGGTAAATCAGAACTTTTTTTTTAGTGGATAACAGAGACAGACAAGCAATAAAGCTCCTGCAAGTTTAAGCATCCCTCTAACAAAAAAAGGGCAGCCAGATCTTAACAGATGAAGCAGTCTTCCCAATCTCTGGAGCTGATGACGGAATCTCTGCCAACGCGCCTCTCCAACCTAGGACAGTCACCCACCAGGTCAACAATGACAAACTACCTCCAGGACCTCACAGATGCCACAGGGGATCGTGGAAGGGTGGGTAACCCTCAACTCCTCAGGCGCTCAGAGAAGAGCCACAACCGGCCATCGCAGAGCAGTGCTACCGCTCCATGGAAGCGGTGCTGGAAGGGTCCCTGGCCACATCTGCGGGGACAGAGGAAGGTCTCCTTTCCTCCTCCCTCCAACAACTGGGAAAGGTGGCTTCAAATTCAGCCACAGGCCCCAAGCCTGGGATGTGCTGGGTAAAGCCCAAACCCGCAAGAGAACAGAAATTCGTGTGTCGGGGTTGGGCCTGGAACCAAGCTTTGGTCTTAAAATCTGTTTGAGGAAACCAGGCCCTTCTGCTTCAGCTCGAGCAGTCACCGAGGCGTCAGATGCTGCTGCGGTCCCCAGGCTCAGAGGGGAAAGCCATGCAAAAGAGCCACCGCACCACTGGCGCTCAGAGACTGGTTCTTCTGGCTTTTAATGTCCGCCTTTTACTTCAGCAAGCCTATCGCAATTTTCACTTCTTGCTCTGTCACAACTGAAACCAGAAGACCTGTTTTCTTTCCTGCATACCTAACGCAGCATCTACAGAAACGACAGAGGAGCAGCAGCCACAGCTTCGCCTTTCACTGCTGCAAGGGGTCAGCGAGACCGTACGCTCAACCACGCCAAGTCAACGGGCCACTCGTGCCTGGCCTTCCTTCAGCCACGCTACAGCTTATTTTTATGAGGATGCTCAAGAACAAAGTGTTTTCCAAGAGGACCTAATCTCCTCAGGAAGTAAACATCACGTCATCATCACTCAGTTGCAGCCTCACTGCAAGAAGCAGCTATAAATGACTGCATTACATGGTTCTACATCTAATGCATCTTAATGTCTGCGAGGTAAAGATTGCACAAGCAAAAGGCCGAGTTCCTTCAGCATCCCTGGGCACGGAGACTCTGCACCTTCCCTTAGCTACTTCCATATCCGCACGGGGCAAATTCTGAACAACAGGATGTATACACAAATAATTTTAAATATATATATATATATATTAGATAATACTTTCATGACACCACAATACAAAACGCTGGGCCCTGGTAAGCAGCATCAATTGTCAGCTAGCTGAGGAAAGAAATAACACTTCTGCTATTTTTCCCTACGTTAGTGGATATCAACGGCTGAGCACTGAACAGAGAATGATATAATGGCTTAAGAGAAATAAATTACCTTCTTTTCCCCCTCGCATAGGATAACGTCCCCAAGGACTGCTTCTTCCCATTTATGAGCCTGGTGCCGTGGAGTCTAGGAAGGCCCAGCTCAACATATGGCAGAGTCCGTCAGTGGCAAGTTAAATGACCATCTCGGATGCCATAAACTCCAGACCCCCACCTCCAGCCCCCCTCCTCGCTTACCAGCCCGGCCATGAATTTTACTGTACTGGCTCCCCTTCCCGTACAGAATTTAACCCATCTTATTACCCCTCCAAAAAAAGCAGCTGAGCAAAACAAAAAAAAACGTGCTACAGCGCGAGGAAGGACATCAGAAATGATGTGTCATTTGAGGGGGAAATAAAAATGGCTTCACCTGAACGGCTCTGAGATATAAATACATATGCGTTATTCGTTACACACACATCCAGTATTTACCGTGCACAAACACACTCATTAAGGAAAAAAAAAAAAAGGAAAGTGAAAATGGGGAAAAAAACCGCAGGAAGAAAAAAACCAACCAAAATAAAGCCGAAAATCCCCCACTGTTGGTTGCGCGGGGCGGGGGGAGCCGCGGGCCGAGGCTGCGGAGTGACAGCGGCCCCACACCGCCCCCCGGGCCCCACACCGCCCCCCGGGCCCAAACCCACCCCACGGCCGCTCGGGGCCCCCGGCCCCACCTCACACACCCCACACCCCCCCGACCCCAACCACCGCCCCCCCCGGCGCCCCCTCACCTGGGCGGGCAGCAGGAGGTCCCCCTCCTCGGCCTGCCACAGCTCCACCACGCCGGGGATGGGCTCGATGGCTGCGGGGGCAGAGAGAGAAAGAGAGAGAGGAAAACGGCGGATGGGACGGACGCGCTCGCCGGGGCCGGGAGCCCGTAGCCCGCGGGCGGCGGCGGCGGCCCGGGGCTCCCCGGGCGGGGGCAGGCCGGGCTGACAGCACGGCGCAGGGCCGGGGGGCTGCGAGCCGCGTCCCGGCTGCCTTTGTGTCCCCGGGATGCCACCGCGGCAGCCGCCCGAGGGACGGCAGCGGCCCCCCTCAGCACGCCCGGAGCGGGCAGCAGCGGCAACAGCAGCGGCAACGGCAGCGGCGGCGGCACCCCCGCTCCCTCCCTCGCCCCCTCCCCCGACCCGACCCTCCCGCCGGCCGCCCTCACCTTGCCCCTGCGCCTCCCCGGGGCGAAAGCAGGGCAGGAGGACGTGGAAGACGCCCAGCAGGAGATTCATGGCGGCGGCCGCCCGGCAGTAGCCGCTCTGCTGCGGGTAGCGCAGCCCCGCCATGCCGTGCCGCGCCGTGCTGCGGCTGGGCGGGGGCGGCGGCGGCGGGGAGGGGGGGGGCGGGGGGAAGCGGGGCGGGGCGGGGCGGGGAGGGGGAGGAGGTGCCACGCCCACCGCCACGCCGCGCGCGCGGCTGCGCGCCGCCACGCCACGCCCGCCGCCACGCCCCCCCCGGCCACGCCCACGCCAGCGCCGAGCACATGGCGCGACGCCGGGGAGGGCGGGGGATGGGACGGTCCCCCCGTCCCCCAAAGTGTCCGACCCCCCCCAGAGCGAGAGGCGGGAGGCGGGAGGCGAAATGATGGAGAATCGGGTTCTTTTGCCGGGTTTGGGCGGCTGGCGCGTGGTTGGCGGCGGGAGCGGGAGGTCCCCTCCCTTACGCCCGTGCGGGGTGTCACCGGGGCGGGGGCTCGGTGCTTTCCGCTTCTGTTTAGGCAAAAAAAAAAGAAAAAAAAAGCGTTAAAAGAGGAGGAAAACCAGGAGGCGGCAGGAAGGGGGAGGAGAGAACGCAGGGGGAAGAGGGGGGGAGGGGGGAAAGAGGGGAAAAAAACCCCAAACCCACCCAAAATAGCCCCGGCGCCCCCGGTGTGGCGACCTTAGTGCCGGTGTTTTTAGGGGGAGACGCTGCCAAAGCATCTCGGGGGGTGGGGGGGGAGAGGGGGGCGTACGGTTGAGAAACGGGGTTCGTGCTGCCGTCCCCATCCCGCCGGGGTTTGCAGTCACCGTCCCGGCGGCCGGTGGGTCTCCCCGGTGTTTGTCACACGGGAGGGTGGAACAGAGCCCAGCGACAGCGTGCGGCGGCCACGCAGCTTTAGCGCGTCCCTCGCACGCCCTTCTAATCGTGTTTTAAAGCCCTTGTCCCTTTTGCTCAAAAAATAAACCCCCAAATGCTAAAAATTGCAGGAAAAAAACAAAACAAAACAGTCGTTAGAGGAGCTCTGCAAACCTTGAGGAAAAAAAAAAGAAAGGGAATACTCTGCTAACGAGGTTTGCACAACCCCAAAATTGCATCTGGTTCTCTCCTTACCGATCGCACGTAGTAACTCACATAAGCAATGGAAACGCGGTGCTTACTCACCAAAGGCTCGTAAATAAAGCCAAACAAATGACAAAACCCATTTTCAGCCCCGGACTGAGACAAGGCATGAGGCCATGTGAGACCTCGGTCCCCGTCGGCAGCGGGACGGCTACCCCATGCCCTCTCCACGTAGCGCTCGAAAAGCTTTTCCCGCCCAGCGGACAGCCCGGTGTGAGAGAGGTGAGGGCCGGGGCAGGTCTGTGTGTGGGGAGCACGTCTCTGCTGGGGGCAAAAGCAGCGCTGACCCCCTCCCTGAAGGAGAAGACGGCGGCTTTCACCCGTGTTGCGCAACGGCCGACGTACGGCGACGCAGGCTCGGCTCCTGCCCACATCCTCCTCTCGCTTTCTTCTCTTCCCCCCCTTTTTCCTGCTCTCTGCCTGTCGGACGGGTCTTTTGTTTCCCACCCTCTCCCTTGGCGCCTTTAATCACGTTCCCCGCGCTTCCCCACATGCAGGAGAAGGAATTCCTGCCCCGGTTGTGTGGGCGCACCCCGTGGCACCCCTCCACCTGTGCCCCTCAGCGACCCGGGGCTCGCAGGGAAACCGCAGCTTTTAATGTGGGAATGGTTGGATGTTTCCCTGCCGGCAGACGTGCAGCCGCGCTTGGACAGGGGCTTGAAGAGATGCTCTAGAGCGAAGGAGGGTTATAATGGCGTGGACTATCTAACAACCCCACCCGGGGTCTGCGTGGCACCACGAACATACTGTGCGCATTCAGTAGGGAACTTTCCCCACCGCTTTTGCAACTGATCCCAGTTGCGATACCAGTTAGAGCCACAGACTGACGTTATTTTAAATTATTAGCTTTTTCTTGCCGAGTTTTTAAAAAACAATGTCAGCTCAAGCTGGTGACTTTGCTCGCCTGGGTCTGAAAGGCGGCTGCGTTTTCAATGTCTGCAGCGGGGGCTCTGGCTGGCAGTAGGTCAGTGCTTAGAGGAGAACTCTCCGAGGCAGTCTTGAGACTGGTTTAGCTAAACAGGTTTTAAAACGTTGGGCAAGTGAGGTGGCCTGAGCCACAGTCCAGGCTGGGACCGGGCTCCCCTGGGAGATGCTTCCACCGCGAAAAGCGAGGGGCATGTCTGCAGCCTTGGAAAGGGGGGAGCGGGAGGCTTTCTGCAGGCGTGGTACAGCTGCCCTAATTCGACCGCAGGGCCGAACACTTTGCTTCCTGGAGGCCTTTTCAGATGCGACAGGCAGGACCAGGAAGAAATCAGGGCCACGATGCAGATGTTGCGATGGGATGGGGAGATACATGTTGCATAACAGACATCAGATGGGAGCAGGCAACCTAATTACGATCCCACCCTTGCGCCTCCATGCATCACTTTACCAGCAAAATATGCCTGGGACTGTTCTTCACGTGTGAGAAGAAATGAAATGTACCTGCTGCTAAATACATGGAGATGCTCCTGGGCTAGCCCCAGGACAGCCTGGAGAACAGCCACCCACCGTAGAGAGGGCAGGGGACGACAGGGCAGGGACAATGCTAGGTGGGCAGAGCAGAAGGGGAGCAGAGGGGGAAACTTTTCCTCCCAGATGATGCTCTAAGTGACTTCTGCTATCATAAGAAAATGGGTATTTAGGTTCCTCCTGGCTGACACATCTCGCCTCAGTTGCACAGGAGGGGACCCAAGACCCCTGTGTCCCGCAGCACCCTTTGCCCCACTGGTTTCAGCCACCCCATCTTCTCTCAGCTGCACTCGGTGGGTGCTGGCCCACCTTACCCTCGGGAGGGTTTGTCTCCCTCTGCGGTGTGGGGGAGCTGCGCTGCTCCTCCTGGCCCCCGGCACTGCCTGCAGCCAGCTGGCGTGTGACGGGCAACCCTGCTCACATCGCTTTTCGGCATCCCGGGCATCCCTAACACCGCATCCCTCGCCCCCTGGTTACGCACATCGGCTCTGCTGCCGCCAGCTCCCCAACTGCATCCGACCTACATTCGCCGCCTTCTCACTGCCGCAGCTTGATTTTATTTAGAGCAGGCTGGCTCCTCCAGCCTCGCTGCAGACCCGTTGGAGAGGAGGAGCTCAGTGCACAGGATGCAGCAAGGGGGAAGAAAAGGCTGCCGACGTGTCCCTGCTGGTCCTCTTTGGTGGGCCACCATGGTACTCTTCCCTTCCCCAGAAATTAGTGACTAATCCAGAGCCAATAGATTCACCCCACTCAACCTGGAAAATCAAACAACTGCTAAAGCATCGGGTTGAGGAACTTGTTGGGTGACACGCCGGGAGCGGATGGTGCCGCCGCGTAAACCCAGCATGGACCGGCCCGTGCAGCTCCCCTAGCCATCTGCAAATGGGTCAATGCTCTTCCAGAGCTCACAGACCTATTGACGGCGCTGTTTTCCAGCTAGGGAAGATTTTTTTGAGGCTATACACGTACATATTGTTCATGTGAAACAAATCCCTGTGCTGGCATACTTCAGGGTCTTCGACTTGTTTTTTCAGTAGTAGGATGTGCTGCTGAAATATTTATTTCTACTGTTTCCCTTGCCCTTGAACTACAAGGAAAAGGAGCTGGGTTTTACCTACAGCAGTCTGGAGATACTGCTGTAAACTTCTGTAAATCATAAAGCACACAGCAATTAATCCAGCCCTAAATGCCATTACAAATCCCCATTACTTTCGGCATGGGAATAGCTACTTGCCTTTCAAGAAAGACGTGACACTTTATGGGAATACTAGGCAAAATTAATTTCGGGGGGAACAGAGCCCAGCAGAAGCCTTTCTAGTCAAAGTATGCAATCTTTTCATCTGCATCCACGTATTGCACCATATGCAGTTAATGCTCAACGTAAATATACTGGTCATCTATTTAAGGGTTTCCGTTAGGTACAGTTTGAGAGACGGTATGCACTGAAGGTGACATATTAAAAAAAAAAGAAAAAAAGCCCCAGGGAAGTGGCCCGCTTTGGAGTATTATCTTCTCCTTGCCATCCCCAGCTGGGAAATCAGCAGTGATAAGCCCCATTGGCGTGGGCTGAAATATGCCCATCCTGGGGTCTGCAGAAGTCTCTGGCTGAACCCAGGGCCTCTTTTCACCCTCCCCAGCAGCCTCCCTCCCTCGCCGGGCTCCGCTTTATCGTCCCACGGCTGCACATCCCCACACCCGCCCCGCGCACCCGGGGCCGGCCCTATCGGCAAGTGCAGCGATGGCCAGTCCCCCCTGATAAGGCTACAAATCCCAAAGAGAGATTCAGGGGCGATTAAGCCCTCGCTTGGGTCATCTCCTCACCCAGCTAGCTCATTCTTCATCAAAGGGGCAGCCTGTCCCCAAACACCCACCGCCGGGTGACAAGACAAATCACTGAGGGCTCGGTCCCACCCAAGGAACGCTGAGTCCCACCGACCTCTGCTGTAGGGCCACGTGCTCCCCAAAGACTAGCTCACGGGTGAGTGCACAGGGAGAGGAAAAAAGTAGAAAAAAGAGGACCTGGCAGGGCACAGCCTTAAATTTCTGTGCTCGGTTCCCCGTGTGACAACTGAAGATAAGCAGCCCTCCCTTTTCTCCCCGGTGTTTGCCCCGCTAGCTTGCGTAGCCAGCCAGCTTTCTGGGAGCAGAGGTGCTCCTACCATCTCAGTGTTTGTGTAACTCCCGGCAGAGCGGGGCCACGATCTCCGTCAGGGCGCCTCCGCATCATTAGAATAATAAAACAATACGGGAACAAGAGTTTCTCTCTTCCTCCTGGTGACAGTTACTGTCGTGCACTCCCCCCCTTCCCCGCATCCCCAGCAAAGGTTTTCAGCAAAGCCGGTGAGCACAGCCCAAGCTGAGTTGAGCCTAATTCTTTTAAAGACTAATTCAGTCTGATAAGAGTGCCGAGGACAAAGCCTGCCCTGGCAGCATAATTAAATAAGTAGAAATTGTTTCTAAAACCTCACACTGGCAGAATTTTTACAACTAATGACCAGTTGTCACTGTTGGGGCTTGTCGGGGAGGAATCGCTCACGTCTTACGCACCCAATCTGGGTCAGCAGCCCATCCATCGCCTGTTTGAGGACGGGGAAGCGAAGAGGCAGCGTGGCACTCCCCCAGTAAGCCGTTAATGACACCATACTCATTACTGCGGATGACAAACATCGCGCTCTTGTTTCTAAGCAGAATTTTTGCCAGCTCGCTTTGACTTTCTAGGCTATGATTAAACACAGACAGAAAAACAGGGTGCTTACCTGGCCTACTTTTTTTCACTCTCCCCCTCCGCATGCATTTTTCATTGAAAAAATCTGCACAGTAAAACAAGCGTCTGTATGATCACACAGAAGGCTTGATGAATGTAGTGAATATTGAGTTGAGATATTGAGACGAATATTAAGTTATTTTAATAATGCAGCTTATGAAAGATTGAGAAAAAAATAATATGGTTAGGCAATTTGTTAAAGAAGAGCCTCTTGCTCTGGAATCTCAAATAAGAAACAGTATATCTGTATATATATATCCCAAACTTCTCTGTGTACTAAAGAAGAAAGGATAGTAAATGTTTTTATTTTAAAAAGCATTGCGGTATCAATCAAATGCTAGGTAATTCAAAAAATATGCTGACACGCTCTGTCCTTTCCTTGCCCTGCTCTGCCTACATTTTTTAGCACATACAGTGCATCCACTTGAAAGCGTGGTGGATCCTTGCACACAGCAGGATTTTGCAGTCTCCTGCGGGACCCACCATGTTACAATAGCGTTCAAAGCTTTATAAGCTTCATTTAGTTTCAGCAAGCCTGTTGGAGTATTGTCTGTGCTTAAAGAGGCATTTAAAACTAAAGCGAAGCTTTGAAAGCTTCAGAGACAATGACGCTGGACTCCCTAAACCCATGAGTTCACTGCACGGTCTGAAGTGATGGCATCATGTAGAAAACATGACACACTGCTCCGAGAGCCCTGCGGTACCAAGGCATGGAAGAGGGGGTGAGCAGGAAATCTGGGGCATGCGCTGAGTTTCTGTCGCTGAGGGTCATGTCTCTACCAAGGGGAAGAAAAGCATCCTTAATTTTTTCCTGCCCTTGAGATTTCTACCCATGCATATTTATTCTCTCGCTCTGGAATGATTTCTAAGCCACTGCTATGTGCATTTCTAAGCTGTTATGAATAAAAGAAAACAACCCCCAGAGCACACACAATAAAAACAAGCAGCAACGCAGCAGCCGTGCCACGAGGAAACGTCCAGCTCCTGCGACTCTTCTGTCCTGGGGCACCACGCTGGTGTAAGTGGTTTGCACATCCCTGGACTGAGCAAAAGGCACCATTTAACGCAGAACGAGGGAAGTAACTGCAGAACTGGTGTCGGTAAAGCTGTGCTTTCCCAAAAGGTAATCATTTTTCAGTGCACAACCATGCCCGTCACCATTTCTAGGCAAGGGCATGTCATTTGTATAACCACGGTGACAAACTGCACCCATAACATCTCAAGGCAAGAGGAAAAATATCCTTTTGAGGCCCAAAAATAAGCGTCCACCCTATCCATGCCACCTCACTCGGGCCGTGAAGGTCACCCGTATCCTCAGGCTGCAGGGGCACGAAGTCCCCGCTCCCACATCATAGGAGTTCCCTGGTGAAAGCCCCGGTGCTCAGCCACAGGCAGCAGCCTCTCAGCCACCTTGGCCACCAGCAATAAGGACAAAGAGAGGGAGGCCCATGCAAAAATAGGAATGATCCATATAAATTAGCGCAAGTCAGCTACGTGATGCCCATAAGCAGATCGAAAGGACGGACTGTAGCAAATGGCCATAATAAATACCAGCCTTGTGAAAAGCCATTGGGTCTGAGTGGGTTTAGAAATAAAACTGTAAATACGATTCCATGGGATGACAAACACTGTCAATAAAAGCTGGGCACACCCCGGAGCCAAGGCAGCGCTTGGAGAGCCGCGCCGTGTCTCGCCGGCTGCATCTCGTTTGTAAGACCCGGGCATTTCAGCGGGGCGCAGCTGCAGGCAGAGCTCGATGGAGCGGAAAAGGAGACGGCGTGAGCCATGGCAGAGTTACCATGTGGTTTAATTTTCAACTTCAAGAGCTGTAGAAGGTTTTAATAGGAGTAAAATGTAGTTTTACTTAACCTCAGTCCAGCAGAGCTGTTTGTCACTACAACTAAAAGTTAGGAAAATAAACCAGTTGGAGGCAGATAACAGGCATGGGAAATTTTAGCCCGAAGGGTTAAAGCCTGGTAAAGATGTAAAGCAACCAGAGTCAGTTTAGTACCACAGTATGTCAGAAAAAAGCTTAGCTGTCAAGAATGCAGCAGTTCCACGTGTGAGCAGATGCATTTGAGGGAGGAAGATGCACTGCTGACATTGAAAAAACACAGCACAAAAATAAGAAAGATTTCAAAATACATCCAAATTGGAAACGCTACCGTTAAAAGCTTACTTAGGCACAGTAAAATATTGCTGTAGCTCTTTTTTGAAGTCCTGAAGTGCTACTATAACAAAAATAAACATGCTGATAAAATACTAGAGAGCAGCAATGCCAAACTCCCGGAGAAGTGAATGACCGACTTGCCCGAGCCGTGCTTCAGGCCTGGCTCCAGGTCTGGCTTCGCAGCCCGGGATCCGACGTTAATGGGTCACAGATGTTCTCCTGTAAGAAAAAAAAATAAGTTGAATGTGTTTATTTCTTTCGTGGTACAAGCCAGAGGGCAGTTAGGGGAGCAACTGGAAACCTGTGAGTTGCAGTTACTTGATCGAGTAACCCGTTCGAGAATGTTGCCGTGCAAAATTATCCCCCCGCCCCCCCCCAGTTTCAGCAGCAAGTAAGAGTTTCACTTCCATCTGAAACCGAGGGGGGAAATTTAGCTAACCTAGAAAAACAACATAATGCGCACGGTTTGTGAAGTACCAGGGATTTTTCATGCCACAGCCTTAAGGCCACCTCTTTTTTTACACCCTCAGAGAAGCCAGGAGGGCCGGCTGCCGCTCAGCTCGGTGCCAGGGCATCACGGTGCAGGCATGGGTTAGGCTCTCCAGGCTCACTGCCTGCCGTGCCAGAGCTGCCATGAGGAGACATCACCCCCGGGCATGACCCATCTTCTCGGCTCACCTCTTTCCAGGCAACTAGTGCGGCTGCAGCCATCAGTTTCTCACCGAGTGCCCTTCCTCAGCGCCTTGCTCTTTCAGAACATTAAGTGAGGGGCTTAATCCTTTAGGGAAAAGAAAAACCAGGGTATTACAAGGGAGAAAATAAATCTGTCCCTGAGGACAAGGAATGCTATACAAAGTTGCCCTGGCCACCCCACAGCATTGGCATTTGATTTTACTGATGTCAGGGTTGGTTTTAATGGGGGACAAGGAGGGGCACTGCCTTGCACCCAGGCTGGGCGGGGAGCGGGGCGGGGGTGGCAGGCTAAGACAGAGCAGTACAACTCATCTGACATGGAAACGGGAATGGCGACAGGACCCGAGCTCAACCCACAGCATCAACAACACTCCTCTCTGGATGCCTGTATTGCACAGAGCAGTAAAATCCTAGGCAAGAGTTGAATATTTGACGACAGTCCTGCAGATACAGGGTACTGAAGTCCTCTCCAGGTCCTCAATTCCACTGCCACTGAAGTCAAATGTTCCATGTGAATGTGGGACACTTCTTCCAGGGGTGGCAGGCATGGGTGCCCAGCTACAAACAAGCATTCCTCAAAGGGCACAAAATATACATGATTACCCCAGCCTGCTGACCCGCAGTGAGCGATACCCCACAGACGGCTCAGCCAAGGAAAGATGGGGAGGTGACACCTCACCCGGGGTCAGAAGCCACGTCACTCCCCTCACTTGAAACGGTTTGATTTCTGGAGGAGTCTTTGCAGAAGCCCTTGCCATGTGGTAGACCCCAGAGCATAGCGAGGAGGCCTGGGATACCCTGGGAAAAGCCCAAAAGAGCAACTTTTTTCCTCTTATTTCTACAGCTGGGGATCAGCCTAGATACAACTTTGTAATCCACTTTCAAATGCTACCTGGAAAAGCGTTGCAGAAAAATCAGATGGATATTGTAAAGATTTTTTTTATTTCCCAGAAAGCAATTTTAGGCTTGTTCATTTCTTTTCACAGAACATCTGCAATTCCCCGCAACTGTAATTGCTGTCATTGTCTTCTGAAAATGACAATGGCACTCGCACAGCCTCCTTCCAAATAATCGCAGGTACTTTCAGTTCCTTAGGGGAGCGCATTCTTGATGCGCAGGGCTTTGCCTCACAGCACCTCTGCCCTTTCCCCGGGGATGTGCATCGTGCATCTGCTGTGCTGACATCCCGGGGGCCGTGGCCCTTCACCCACCAGCTGTTCCCAGCGGCACGGCGCTCGCAGGTGGGCGGGAAGCAGGGTACAGCTCCAGCACAGTCTGCAGATCCCATCAGCCGCAGGAGCCGGGCGCCCAATTCTCCGCGTGCCATGCCGAAAACGCACTCTGCTGGGTGCCTGAAGGCCACGCAGGGTTGCTTTTTCAAACCTGTCGTATGAGCTGGGTGACGCTCAAATGAAGTGCAACCATGGTGTTGCTCCCAAGGGCTTGATAAAACATTAAACACGTAGACCTCTGAGAACAATGCATCCATCCTAGGAAATGTGTTTGGGTTGTTCTAATGAATTACGTGTTTACATCCAAAATCTGTTTAGTTTCCAGCAAGAAATCAGAAGATGGCTAACATGCAATATTTCCTTAGATTCTGCCAAAACAGCCATCTGGTGGCTGGGTAAATGCAGAAGGATTGGGACTTTCTTTAGGATATTGGAGACTATTATACAAATAGGTTACAAATAAGAGGTTGTGTTTCTATGTAAAACTGTCAGCCTTTTACCATTCGACGCTCCAGCTTTGCTCTCGGCTTTCTGAAGCGTTATTGCTTATGCTGCTGACTACACACTTGCACTTACATGTTTTCTTATTTTTTGGCTCAGTGGAGCGAGCAGTCAGCTTTTCCCTCATTCCTGAGGGATATCAGGTTACAACAAATGTTGTTCTGCTCTTATATACTTACCCAGTGGCATATTAAAAATGCATATTTTCCATTTGATTTTTCTCCTTGCCAGAGTTGGGTTTAATGCCACTTTTCTTCTCCCACTTGCTAGGTACTGTTAACAAGCGACTAGCTTATTCCCAGATGTAAAAATGCAGGCAAGAACACATGCCCTGTTGAACCCCAGTCGGGGATATAGTCCCTGCAAGTCACAAAAGTGCCAGGTTTTTTTTAATGAAGGAAATTTATAGTGCATCCCTGCAGCTAAACTATTTTTGAGTGTATTAGTTTTTTGAGGAGGTAGGAGGCGAAAGATGGGCGTAGGTAATGGGGCAGCCTCTGGCAGCTGGGTGCATTCCCGCCCCACCGCTGCACAGCCCGTTTTCCCGTGGCAGGACCCAGAGGGGCCACAGCCCCTGGCAGTGGGGTACCCGCCTGCCCCCCTGCCCTGCCCTAGGGATGTGGGGCAGCCGGCTGGCACCTGCATGGCCACGAAGGAGCACCCACTGCTGAACCCTGGGGGACGTTCAGGGCCCTGTGGCCCTTGGGTTTTGTTCCAACTTTGAGCTCCATTCAGTTATTAAAGTTGAAAAGAATTTTTAAAACAGCCAGAAATACGGTGCGGGCTCATTACATCTGCGTGCTGAGGTCTGCAGGGTGGTGAATATCCACCTGCCTTCTCCTTGCCCACCCCTGCCGTGGCTCAGTTTAGCCAGTTCATCTAAGTCCTGGAAGGAAAAAGTCGGTATAAAATCCCGTGGGGTAGGTTTGACTCCCCACGGGCATCACCCAGTAGTACTCCTGCAGCCTGCACCACCGTTCAGCTGCCCAAAGCCTGTTATCTGACCTGAGGAGAAGCCCAAATGCCACAAGGCCGACACCTGCCCGTGTCTTCCCTTCCTTTTCCCTGTGCTATAGAGGGGCGCTTCATCAACCCCCCGCTCGCAGGTCAAGGCACTGCAAACCCATCTTCGTGCACACGTGGTAACCGCAGGACCTTCTTCTCAGTCTCCAAACTCTTTAGGTCCAGGAGCAGGCTTACTGTATTGCACATGTGTGCATTCACCAGCAGAATAAAAAAAAAAAAAAAAAATCTAACCAATTTATTTTTTTTCTTGTTTACAATTAGGTTAAACACTTTGAATCATTAAGTAGGACTGATATTCTTTCACAGATGTGCTAGAAACAGTATAGGAATCTCAAGAGGCAATTTATCATTATCATAATTCCCCAAAACACCGAGAGGAGGGTTGTAACTGCTTTTCTCACAGCAAAAAAGGGTGAAAGTTTCAGCCTGAAAATACATTTGTGACTGGGTAATTGCCATGTGCGAAGAGCATGAACTAGAGGAGTAGACAGACAGAGGACAGTAAATCATATGGATGTAAAAGCACATTACCACTCAAGCTAGAAATACTGTTTAAAGGAATTCTATTGTCTGTTGGCATTACATTTTATTTTCTCTTAATTGAGCATATAAAGAAGTAGATCACTACTCAATGAAATATTCTGAATTGGTGCCTCACTACTTGGATTTATCTGTGACCCATACAATTATGGATGATCACAAACAATTAAATGCACTCAGTAAGTAATGATCTTACCAATGGAAAATACGTAAAATCAAAACCTCAAAAAAGTCACAGGAGAAAACGTTCTAAAATTATTTATATATTTCTATTCTAATATGATACACAGCAGCAAGGAGGACAGGCTGATATTTCTAAAAGGTCATTTTTTTGTGCAAGTAACCAGCAATGAAAATACCAGAATCGCATATTCCACATGATTCATAGTCCTAGCAGCCAGAGGTAGAGAGCTTGCATGGCCGTACTGTAACTCTTAACTTACAAAGGGATACATCTAGGTTTTATGGCAACTCACGGATCTTCAGCAAGAGAGCCAGTTATATTGCTTTGCTTTATACAAATCTAAGCATTTTGATTCCATCCATTTGGGAAAAATCAAAAAGATTTTTTTTATTCCATATAGCATGACCAGCATGTGAAAAGAAAACAGAGGATGCTTGATGCAACTTTCTCAAGGAAAAAGAGTGCAAACTCACCTCTAACTCTCCTGGGAAACCCTCCCATTCCAAACAAGAAAACAAGAGAAAAAATCCATAATGGACTGAACTTGAAACTTGGGTTGTTTCAATTTCTGTTTTAAGTAGTTGAAAGTAATGCATTCATCCTCAAAAGCATTGAAAGCTGATGAGACCGATTCTCAAACTGAAAAAGGACACGAGACTTTCCAAAAACAGGTATTCAGGAAAAAAAAATCTGCTTTACTGCTGGTCTCTGTCGAGACCCCTGATCCTACCCAAGGTATCTGGGCTCTGAAAACAAGACTAAGCAAAATGACTCGTCTAGATTGCATATTCGTGCTGTTTAAAGGAACCAGGCTCAATTGCTCCTGCAAAAAGGGATGATTTACAATCCTGCTGTCTTTGACAACAGAAAGTTTAAGTGAAAAAAAGAACAACTCACAAAATCTCCCTTATTTATTGAGTTCATCTAGCTACCCTAGGGAAGAAACCTGAAACTAACTCAGGCAGATTTTTGGTCTCCCAATGATTCCACTGGAACCTGGTCTCCTGAAAAGCTCTGAAGAGACACAGATTCACAAGTGCCCTGCACGGCATTGAGCAGGGCTGAACTCCAAACCCTGGGGAGTTTGAGACACTGAAAGGCAGACACTGAAAAACATTCAATAACCTGCTGAGGGACCGGGACCAAAAGAGACTGTATTGTGCTTAAAGCACACCAGGAGAGCTTCTGTTGGAGAAGCTGCTGGAGTAAGATCTTTTCCTTATTTTACCTGAGAACTAAGGAAAAAAGAATTCATTTAAAGAAAAAAACCGTTGCAATACTGTTTATGATGCTTATGAAAAGATAGGCTCAGGCTGGTCCCTTCCAGAAGCTAGGCTGCAATAGAACTGCACTTTAAGTTGCATTTGACAGAAGCACATTTTTCAACAAAACCTCTTCAGTCTCAAAGCCTTTTGATGCTGCAGAGAGAGCTACTTTTCTCCGCAGCGGGCCAAAGCTGCATCTCGCGTCTCATTTCAACACGCCACAGCTGTTTTCTGCAGCGAAACATTCCAAAAGACGTAGCGTTTGAGGCTTGTTCGCAGGGACTCTTTGCATGAGTAATCTCTGAGCAATCACAAGTTTTCCTCGAGAGAAGCTCCACAGCGTAGAGCAGATTACAGGGCTCTGCCGTGGCATCAAGTGCTCCGGCTGAAACGTGTCCGGGGGCTGAGAGGTAAGAAGACATCAGCAAGGAGGGAAAGGCCAGAGGCACAATATCCCGCATCATCTTGCATTACATTACCTCCCAGACACGCTGCAGAGAGAGCTCCAGCAAAGTTATTCTGTTTTGATAAAAATCAGGTGAGATTCAAGAAGTTTTAGCCAAAAGGCAAGATGGAAGCCACGCGCCAAGGAATTTTGTGGCACAAACCTCCCAGACTTTCATCCCTCAAGCAATAGGTACCAATTTCAACTCAGAAGGCAGAAAGGAGTAGGAGAGGGAAATTGGGGGGGTGAAACCCAGGGCACACTCAGTGGAGGTGAATGGGGGCTAGACATAACGATTCCCTAGAGGTAAATAGGGTTCAAGTAAAAAAGGAATTTTACTAGGCCAAGCAAAGGATTCCTAAAAAGGAAATTATTTTTCGCCTTTTCATCGAAAAAAAGATTGTTCCAGTGACAGAGTTACCATGGAAACCGATTTTGAGAATAACAAGAAAGCATTTATGGTACAGAGCTTATTTTAAAGGCTGGTGAACCAGCAACATCCCATTCCCCTCACTGGACTGATAACCTGATCAGATGGCCCAAAGAACTAAAATAACACGTTTTAAAGTGGTGTGAAATGGCAATACTAAATAGAGCTGTCACAGCTTCGTATCGCTGTGCCTTTATGACCTTCAAAGCTGTGGACAGGGGACTCGAAAGAAAGTTTCTCCCAGGACACAGCTTTAGCCAGGCTGACTGGCACTCCACCTCTCAGCAAGCAAAAGCCAGAGACTGGTGAGCACCTCTCCTCGCATTAGTTCAATTAGCCTGTCATTTTCTTTTGAGTCATTCAGTTTTACTACAAAGGAGGGTTTTTTTCTCCCCAGTAGACTGAAAATTAACAGCTGTCAAATGCAAGGGCATGTGTGACTGACCGAAGTGCAGCACTCCTGCTCGCCGTGGTGCCTTTACACTCACATATTTCACTTCTTCCTGTGGCTGCTGCAAGGACAAGGGAAACTGAGAAGCGCCTGCTACCCCAAGGGCTACCGTGATGCTGACTGCACACCTTGGTGGCAAATATTTTCCTCACCAGCTGTGGAGAAGCCGCTGAAAAAAACAACTAACGTTACCTGTAAAATCTGGCATACATTGAAACAAACACATAGCCCCAAATTGCCCATCTGTGATTTACTCCGTCTGAAGCAGAAACAGGTCACCCCTTTACATTGAATGTGGAGGGGTTTTCCCATTATCCCAGCTCGTTGATCTCTGAAAAGCCAGGAAAAGCTGTGACCTTTTGGAAGGGCCCACCATCTCCTAAGTCTGCTCTTTACAGCAAAGGGGTTAATTTTTGCCAGGGGAGCTCAAATCCTAAGGAAGGAGGAAGGAGGTACTACCTTGTACAGCTGGAGGTATTTTCAATGAGAGAGCATCCCTCTGCAGCGGCGGATAAAAAGTCACAATAATAATGGTTATTGCAAGCATGAAGTCACAGGCACCTAAAATTTTCTTTCCCATTAAATGGAAACTCAAGCTAATAAAAGCTACTTGTACATATTGCTCCCAGGGTTCCCATCTTGGGAGTAGCCGTGCGAGGCTGCAAGTAATACTCATCCTCTGTGAAGAAGAAAAGTGTGGTTTACATTGATCTGGGATTCAAGCATGAGGTAGAGATAAGAAAAGACATTTCTAGGGTCCCTCTCGCACACATAATGTTAAAATGTTGACTTCAGAGTAGAAGTCATGAGGTTTTTTTCTTCCCATCATCTTCAGTCTTAGCTCTGTTTTGTGTTTACTTTCTATTTTCATTGCTTCTCCTAGAACTTCGAAGGCTGAAGGACGGGAGGCTGGGCATGTGCGTTATCTCTATTCCAGACTTCAACGAGAAAGAACATGTGGACACGAGCTTTAAACTAAAGGGAATAATGCTCTACTAGCACTGCCACAAAATTTTTCAACGCAAGGCTATCAGGAGCTTTTCAGTTTTCCAGACAGATACGGGGCCATTCTCTGCACACAAGTACCCAAGGAGCAGTATCTCCCCTCACAGCCACCCGCAGGGCTGGAAGCAGAACCTCACAGCCCAGACTCCTGGGGCCAGCCTCTAACGGCTAAAACCCAAGATAAGATGACACCTGTCAGGTGGAGCAAAGACAAGAGCCAAACCCTGGGCTTTAGCAGGATGTGAGCGCAGAAATGGATGAGAAAATTAACTCAATCAGATCTGGATGCTTTTTGAAGTCCTTGACAATCAAGCAAGTCTGTAAAGGCACATGCTGCAGAAATGTTTCTTTTTCACCTAGACCGGTGCTGCTCAGAAGGTTCTTCCTCTACTGGCTTCTTGGCAAAACTTGTTTCATTTTTGTAAAAGCTGAAGCCACATGTCCCACCATCATTGCTGTGGTTCATACGAGAGGTGACAGAACTGTTCCATTAGCAGAGTCTTGGTGAATGAAATTAAAGCCTCTGAAATATATGATCTTGAAAAAAATGACCTTGTCCAGTAGACAGCTTGATATCAAATGGTTTCTTTCAGTAACTCCATAGTATACCTGCAAGTCTGGTCCTCCAAATTTAATTTAATTGTAAATGGTTGCTTACACTATTGCATTTATGATGCAAAAGCAGTTGCATTAGAGTACAAGTATTCACCGCTCACTTGCCAAGATAAGCATTTGTTAGAGTTACTATATCCAAAAAAAGTTGTCTAAAAGAGCTGAGAGGGGAACTGTTTTCAAACGTAGATCTAAGAGTAGATCTTGGTAGTGCTTTTTAAGCAGCGAACCCTCCTTCCTCCGGCCTTAATTCAGGACAGAGACATACTAACCAATTATAGTAACCATAGAAAGGCAAAAAACTTTACAAAAACCTGTCGCTATTGTTTCCTATCTGCTCCCTATCAAAAGCTGGATGATGCAGCTGGGGTTTGGTGTAGGAAATATTTGCACAGCAAGTCAGGAATTAATGCTTTTCACTTACAATTTTCTAATTCAGGAAGTCAGTCCAAAACAGAGGTCAGACAATTCTCACTCTGTTGGCTCAAGACTGACGAGGCAAAAGCCTCAAAAGAATGAAAAATTCAAATGAAAAAATTTGAAATTAAATTCCCCTTTTTAATTTCCCAAGTTCCTACCAAGTTAAGAGCCAAATTTGCATATTAGGAAAGGGCACTTCACAGAAAAAAAATTATTAGCATAAGCATTGAAGAAAGAATAAGAAGAACAAAAACACACACCCCCAAGATGTAGATTTTATATCATGTCTACTCAAAAGCGTGAAGATGTCTGTCCTACTCAGCCCTGCACGGTTTTCCTAGGTTTGTACAATCTTCTAACGAATTACACATTTAATGATAAGGAAAGGGCTCCTAGATATTTTTCTTTATTTCTTTTCTTGGTAAGGAAAAAGACAGCTTCAAAGATGTGATAACCAATTTTGAACAGAGCATTTTAAATTGAAGTTTTGATTTTGAATTCTTTTAACTGTTTTCATTTTTACTGCCTCCAATCTAAGGACACAACAGTAAACCACTACTTCTATAACACCTTTTCTTGAAAGGACCAGAAAAAGTTGATGGACTCCAAAGATGGATTTGAAGCTGGTTTCTTCAAAATAGCTGTTAAAAAAAAACCTACTCGCTCACTGAACTTTTGACGGCAGTTACATCAAACCCAGAACATATCAACATATCATCCAAGCTTTTTTTTCCCTTCTTTTTTTCTTTAATAGCTGAGGACACTAATGATAAATACCTAAATGAAATCAGTGCATATTGAGAAAGAAAAAATAAAGCTTCTTGCCTTTCACCAGATGATACTGAGACTGGTGTTTTGGAGCTTAGTATAACTCTATTCAGTGTTATTTCTTACATATCCTTCTCAAACAGATACGATATTAATGACCATGTAATAATGATCAGGTCTGTTACAGAGCCTCGACTTCTGGTTTTTTAATCACTGATCTCAGGAATTGACTGGCTTTTAAAAACATAGTGAAAAGCATATTCCCTAGAATATATTTTAGGAGGAAAGAAAGCCCACAGAGGAATATAGTTTATTATGATGATTAATTGATGTCCTGCAAAAAATTAATCAAAAAGCATTTCTGCCACTGGGATTATGTCTTTGACCAAGTACAGCACAACAGGGAAAACAAAATAAATGACTCAATAGTCAATTAATTTTTCTGAGAAACTGAGAACAAGATATGAAAATCGGACTTTTATCTTCCTTCAAAAACCCTCTAGAATGCTAGGATCAGCCAGATGCATTATTTTGCATGACTAGTAATGCTAATGCAAGAAAACAGGATGTGATTGACTTTTTTCCTGTACTTCCCCCTGCCTTTTTAAAAAGTAATTAAAAAAACCCCCAGAAACGGGAATGGGAAAAAATGTAATTTTTCCCACTGTAGACTGCAGAAATGAGAAAAAACAACTTTTGCACCTCAACGTAACAATTTGATCTCAAAATGCCATCAACGCAGCCTAAAGGCAGGTGACACCAACAACGGCAGCCAGGGAAAGAGGTGGATCCCTATAAGACGTGGTTTTGGTATGCAGGCAGTAACTCAGGCCCTTTTCATTTCAAACACAACTTCTTCCTCCACTGGCTTTCTCTAGGAGCCAGATTTTTTAACGGCTTTTTCCCTTTGGGGTTCAGCAGCAGCAGAGTTCAGGTTCATCACCTCACCTGAAAAAGGTATCCCTTGGATTGGTTATAGGATTCACTTGACAGCAGGGTGCCAAGAGACCCATAAGACTTTTTGAAACAAAAAAGGACGGACTATTTTTTTAAATGAAGTCTTTCATGTGGAAAGGCTCTTTGTTTCTCAGAATATCTTAAGTTTTCATCAAACAACTGAAAATAGAAAATTGCCCAGCAGGTTTTGCTTGAAAGCTGTTCTTTATGAATACTTCACTAGGATATTTTTTTTTTCCAAAAGGAAAATTTTTCTGACTAGGTTAGGTAAAGCAATGACCAGATAACCCAATTATCCATAATATAAAACCTGTTCATTCATTTGTAGGGCATTATAAAGCTTCTGAAGTGACCCTGAAATGTTCAGTGGTGCTTGTGGTGGTGTTCACAGATGTTTTTGCCCTTTAGTCTTCTTGACCTGCAACGTTCTGCACATGCAGTTTAGAGAGGCAAGTCTAATGTATAGACACTTGCCTTCCTATATGCCTGTGCACTGTCAGGTGTGCGCTGACAGGCGTGTTGGCAAGAGGAGGAGTAAGACAGGCAACCATCTGTACAGCCTGCAGTGTGTTGCTCCTTCAGCCTACGTAGTTTCTGTGAGCAGATCTGAAAGGGAAACAACAGTGGAGGGATGGAAGAGAAAACGCAAAAGGAACAAGGAGAAAGGGAAGCTGAAAAGAAAGGCTATCGCTGCTGTGAAGGCAGATCCCTTAAGCGCAGGAACGCTTACACAAGCACGGTCTCTAGACAGCAGCTAACTGCACACAGAAGAATCCAGCCACCTGTGTGGCACCAAGGATTAGCCAAGGACTTCAGCTGTTGAAGCCACCAGACTTGCACTTCTGGGGAGTGCTGATTCTCTAGAGCGGGCAAGAGATCTATCTGCTGTCTCAGTAAAGCTTTATGTAATTTTACAGCACCCCAAACATAATCACAGCTCCATGAGCAGCAGAAGTAACAAAAGTCAGGCTGCCAAGAGACCAGTTTCCTAGATCCCCGTTCCTTCCCACTGAAATGATGCACGCACCATCCCATCTCACCCCCAGCGATGCTGCCAGACCCTCACATAAGCTCCGCCACCAGCAGGCACTAAATGCTTCCAGGTCTTTTACAACCATCTTTGACATTTTTCCTTCCTCCTCCCACCCCCAGCACGCTCTACCCCTTCTCGAGTCCCTGCGCTGGCAGGAGGAAAGAGGGAAAGCCTGTGTTTATCAGGCAGCCAGCCAAGCAGAACAGATAAATTGTGAGCTCGCACCGCAGGCCCTCAGACTAAATTCGGCTGAAATCCACTACAAAATTTAAGAACACTGGGAAGGAAAAGGAGGAGAGAAATGACAGAAAATGTAATCCTACAAACCCCACCTCTACAAGAAAAAAGGTGAAGATAAGCACCAGCCAGATCATCTGAGCAGTGGAAATACGCCTGGGCGACAGGAGGGCTCTGTAAGGAGCTCCTGCATCACACTTCTTAGTCATCATCGCAGGTTGCGTTTCTTTTCCCATTGTTCTCCCAGTAAGTTTCAGTTCCAGCTTTGCCACTCGGTCACAGCATCACTGTGCCACTTGCATCAGAGTCTGGATTTTCCCTTTTAAAACATATAGGTTATTACACCCCAAAAAAGTAATGACATTTCAGAGGATGCATTAATGAAAGTTTTAGCGGCTGAATTACGTCAAAACTAAACCCTTGTGACTGTTAGCATTTTAATACTCTGCAAGTACCACAAAAGGAGCCCTAGAGTTCACGGGTGGTGTGTACAGAGCGTGCAGAAGGCTAGTAAAAAGAAAAGCTGAGGCGGGATAGGTTGTTGCAGGGCAGATACAGCCAGCAAACTTTTCTTTAAAGTTTAAGATTTCTAAGTAGATCAGGTACAAACAAGTATTTTCTCGTTTGCTTCACAGTGGTTAATCAACGTCAGTCCCAAAGAGTAGGTTTACCCAACACCTCAGCCTGGTACTGTGCTGATAAACTCCTCATGAGATTATTTAGAAAAGCTGAAGCTGATAGTGCTCCTGTGAGGGCTACAGACTGCTAAAAACAATCACCTTTGATTTTCACACTTTGTACTAGTAGCTGCTTTAATTATAAACCTGAATTGTAGTAAGGGCCTGACCTCCTGACTTAGCTGTAACTGTTGAAAATATTTACCTTACATGGGCAAAAAACCCACAGGGCAGAAGGGAAGAAAAAAAAAAGAGGAAGACATATACTTAATAGAGCTGTGACATAACCACAAGAGTGACAGCAGAAGTGAGCATTAAAACCCCACCATTTTCATGTTAGATTTTTTAGAAATATCCCAGATTCTATCTCAGGAAAACTCTGAAGAAACAAATTGGGACACAAGCTCAGATTGACTGTTTTCATTTTTATTATAGGCTAATAGCCAAAAACATCTCAGGAGAAGGAAACTCATTTTAACTGTTAGTGACTTTTAACTCGGCAGAAAACAAAAGTCTCAGCTTGTCTTAAAAATTAAAGCGAACACGCATCTCAAACCACATAATCATACATGGTTTCATACTGTGGGATTTAGCAGTTTGCTGCATATCTTTTTAAGAAAAGCTTCCAGAAGTGAGCAGATGCAGCAGTCTGAAAGTGTCTTGGAATATTCAAGATATACATATTGTCTCTTTTTGTCTCAGAAAGGATCTGGATTTGCTTTTCCTTTTGAAAGTGACCTCCACTAAAAATGCAGAATCATGAGAAAGGCAGCACAAAATAAATCAATTCCACTAGAGGAATAAGCATCAGTTTCTGATAATGCGCTGCCTCTTCCCTGCCTCTCTTTAGCTGAGAAACTTCTGTTCGGTTGTTGCAAAATTGTGCCCTTACAGGAGGAGACACATTCTCCTGCCAGGCTTGCTATCCAACACCAGAATTAGAAGACAGGAATGGAAAACAGAGTATGACTGCATGTCTGTGTTCTATTCTGTACCTGTAAAACAAAACCAAAACTCTACAGAAAAATTACATTGCTAGGAATTCCTTGTGCTTGAACTACTTATGTTTTGTGTCCAAAGCATGAGGGCTGTTTGACATTTTAAAGGTACTGCTCATGCTGGCTGACTGTAGTACCTCTAAGCACGTTTACCCCAAGTAATTTAGTTGCTATATATTACATTTAATGGTTTTATGACAGTTCACAATATTTTCACCCTACAGACAGGAAGCCACAATATTGCAGCTAAACTTACATAGCTGGTCATCCTCATTTCCTTCTTGAATTTGGAAAGTAGCCAAAGCAGTAAAAATTAGTAAGAAACCCTCATCCCCACAGGTACCAGAGGAAGTCTTGGGGCACTAACTGCTACAGGCCATAAATTACCCGAGACTCCTTGACGCGTAGAAGTTCAGCCATGTGAAAGTGATTCTAAGAGGTAAGAACCATCAACAAGCTCACGTGCTCAACGCTCCTTCATATGAACACGCCTTTTGAGTCATCATCCTCTCTTGCGTGTGGCAGATACGTGATCTCAAATGCAGATGTGCCAAGGAGCTTCTGTCACAGGTTTCAGGTGGTACAGAATAGATTCGCAGAAGAAAAAAAAAAAAAAAAATTTAGCAAAAAAAAAAAAAAAATCACTGAAGAGAGATATTCTACAAAGAACAGAAAAAGCTCTTTCTTTAGTGTTTCACAGCACAAAATCCAAGAGTAAGAACAACCACCCAAGCTACTCGTGTATCGGTACTTTGGCTTGGCACCTTCACGTAGCTTTGGTGGACAGCGCTCCAGTCATGGGGCAGAAGCCAGGCCTGGTAGGAAACACTGCATTCAGCTCAGTACTACCTACCTGCATTGAGCTTTTACCAGTTAGCAGCTGGTAAGCTGTTACTCAGTTACTAACACGTTTTATGTTAAATACTGGATATATTAGGAATAAATTCTTTTCAAACACAGAGAAGAAAATCACAGAATCACAGAATGATATGGGGTTGGAAGGGACCTCTGGAGATCATCTAGTCCAACCTCCCTGCCAAAGCAGGTCCCCCTAGAGCAGGTTGCACAGGAACGTGTCTAAGTAGATTTTGAATGTCTCAAGAGACGGAGACTCCACCACCTCTCTGGGCAGCCTGTTCCAGTGCTCTGCCACACTCAAAGTAAAGAAGTTCCTTCTCATGTTTAGGTGGAACTTCTTACGTTCAAGTTTGTGCCCATTACCTCTTGTCCTGTCATTAGGCACCACTGATAAAAGACTGGCCCCATCCTCTTGACACCCACCCTTTAAGTATTTATAGGCATTGATCAGATCCTCCCTCAGTCTTCTCCAGACTAAAAAGGCCAAAGTCCCTCAGCCTTTCCTCATAAGAGAGATTCTCCAGGCACCTAATCATCTTTGTATTGTAACAATGTTGTAAGCACAGTGTCATTGTATGATGTGCCAGGCATCACATACATTTCCCTTTAGGCAACAGATAGCTTGCTACGCTACCTCTATAAGAAGAAAATCTTCCACTTGGTATCTTCCCAATAACTTTGCTGTCTTCATAGATGTGGGATGACAATAGCCAGAGGCACACCTGAAATCCCTGGATTTTAACACGCACTGAACTGCCTTTTAATTGGAAAGGTCACAGGAGACAGACTTCCGCGTGTATCTCCATCTATTTCAGCTTTTCAGCAATACTCTCTCAGAGGTTCCATAGAAGACAGACAGACAGACACTTTCCAGCACTACACACATCTACCTGGCAGCAGGCCTGTCTGCCTTGTGAAGGTAGAGCTGATATCCTCCAGAGCTGTACAGCAGAAATGCTCTCTTGCAATCCGTAGCTGTGGGAGGTACAAAACCAGTCTGTATCCTCCACCCCTCTTTTTGTAGCCAGGCACTGATCAGAGCTAGAAACCAGAAGCTGATAAAAAGTGAGGTGCTTGTGAAATTTCACCAAACAAAAATGAGATATTCTGAAACGTATTGTTTTGGTTGGCTGCTTTTTCAGTCTGAAGTTGAAAAATGTACGTAAACCCAAAGATGCTCAGCCTCTTCAATTCAATTCGAACGGCAAATTGAATCTGGTCTCTCACATCCCAGTTTAGCATCCTAACTCCTGATGCACTGTGGTGCGAATGGATGGGTAGGTGCTCTTTGCTCCCTCTTCCACGCAATAACCATCTTGAACAGAGAAGCTTTCTTGGTGTCAAATCCAGTACATTCACTGGAACAGATTTAGCTCTTATGAACTAGTATTTTCCAACAACAAACAAAATTTTGGCACTAAACTTACAAGCCATTCTAGCAATGCAATAAAGGACAACTTGAAATCAGGCCTCAGCCTTTCTACTCACATCCCCGTTGTCTTCACTGTTTGCCATTAATGGATTCTGCATCTTTTGTATTTCATTGTTGCAATGAGGGAAGAATTCATTCTATTCCATAATGTCTCCTGTCATTTCCACTCCAAAGCCTTTAACATGTTTAAACATAAATTCCTGGAGCATCCTACTCTTAGTACTACATCCAGTTAAGCAAAAGGAGAGTAAAAACCAGTCTCAGGACACTGTGATAATTATTCCCTATAACCCCTGTCCACTCTTAGTTTGTCTCTCATAGAAGGAACCAAGTGATTTACTGTCCAGAGAGTACACAAGGAAAAAAAAAAGGAAATGCCACAAATATTTTTAGAATTTTATTAATTTTAACAAAACCTGTTAATTAAAGGGTGGTCAGTTGTTCAGAGAGGATTCATATACACATTTAAATGCCAACTGAGAATATTTAGTAAACTATGTACAACTGTGTCAGCCATCAACTACTGAACACTAATCAATGTAATCAAAATCTTCTGGGATACCAAAACTTTTGTCAATTCTGCTTTCTTCAAAACCAAATTTACGTTTGGCCCAGGACTTTATCGAAAAGATGTTATCTGCAAATAGAATGAAAAACATTCAGTTTTTAATGTTTAGGAAAGAATAAATTTTATTCTTGGCCACAACAAAATCCTTCCATTTGCACTCTCTCTGTGTATATGAAAAAGGTACGTACTGGGGAACATCATTACTAAGTAGATTTAGAATAGAAAATGGGAGGCTTTTGTTAATGACATATTTTTACTCAGTATTAAGTAAAATATATCTTCTTTTTTGGAGGTTACCTTGATCTTTTCTTGCTGCTCTTCTATGAGACGACTGAAAGCTACAATTACAGTGTAAGCCTACTATAGAGTGATAAGGAAAGTGTGAATATGCATAACATGTATTTTATAGGTCTTTTTTCAACTAGACACCTACTGTGTGACTGTCTACAACTGCAAAAATCAGATTCAAATTAACCATAAGGTCCTTTCTAGTCCTGCATATGTTTGTTCAGATAATATATATGTTATTTGAAAGTAAATAAAAGAAAAAAAAAAGAGATTCAAGTAATTTTATTTTAGTCACCATTTCTCTTCTAGAATCACATTACTATTATTTTAGCATATACATTCTTTTCAATTTAACATCATTTTTCACTGCAGTATTGATTAAAACTCACTACTTCATTGCTAACACCCATAAATTGCAGCATTCCTTAAGACAGGAACTAGTCACTGTGTCTGCACACCTTAGAAATAATTTTTTTTTTCTCTAACCATAAGACACTTGGTTTTAAAAGTGCCTCTCCAAAAGAAAAACATGCTACAGCATATAACCTAACTGTCCAATTAAATAGCAAAGTACCTTCTACAGCCTTACGTCTCTCAAGACCTTGAGACTGACAGCCTGTCATCAAAGTAGAAAGCCCTGACAACAGTACCCCTAGAAGTTATTTTAAAATATGTAACAAGATTGGTTTTCTATATGTAGTAAACAACCCAGTGCAAACGAAGATATAAAATACTAACAGTCAAAAGACTAAGACTATAATATCTTGCTGCACTTGGCATAACCGATGCTAGTGAGCAGTCCATCAGTAGTAGATGAATTCTAAACAAAAATGTTACAAACAATGTTCCAAATAATTTTTTTAAAAGTAAGGGCATACATATTACTTGCTCTGCAAAATGGAAATGATAGCAAAGCTAAAAAAACAACATAAAATTCAGTTAAACTTCCATGCAAGTGTTATCATGGTAATCTTCAAAACTGTGCAGCACTTTTCCTGCATGTTAAAGCTGATGAATTAGCTTAAGAAATTCCTACTTTACATTAGCATCCACCATATGATAGCAGCAATAAGGTTCCACAAAGCATTGTACTCTTTAGAAACAGATGAAAATTCAGAAAGGAAGAATTAAGCTTTCTGAATATCTCAAATTATGACAGTGCCAAACTAACCAGCACTCCTTTCCAGTCTCCTTCTATTAAAATTTTCCTTAAGAGGTTTAAACTCAACCAGTTTTAGCTGTCAGTTTTAACAGTGTGCAAGATACTACCAGAAGAACAAATCTTTTGTGTTACATTCACTAACACAACTGACAACATGCATTATT
Source organism: Numenius arquata (assembly GCF_964106895.1). Classification (NCBI taxonomy): domain Eukaryota; kingdom Metazoa; phylum Chordata; class Aves; order Charadriiformes; family Scolopacidae; genus Numenius; species Numenius arquata. Next base: position 38,378,419 of record NC_133580.1, on the reverse strand, counting down.
TTTTGAATCATGGTGATTTATAAGCAAATATATTGCCGCATGTTTTTGTAACTGAGGGCTATCCTATATTAAGTCAATGAAATTTACAATTCTTAACAATAAGTACTCTTTTTACTCAAATTCCTCTAGTCTGAAGCTGTGTTAAGCAATATAAATGGATACACACCAGTCCATCTATTGACTGCCTCCTTGGCTACTTTGTTTGTTTGTCCTGAAATAGAGAAAAAATAAACAAAAAAAAGCATACATCAGAGTAAAATCATACGATAGCTCCAAGGCATAGAGATTAATTAATTTATTGATGTCATTTTTAGGTAACCACATAGTATAAGGAAATTATTCTGCTGCTTCCAAACCCTTCTTCTGTTTTATGCTTTTAAGGTTCCAACAAGTAAAAAGCCAAATTAAAGAAAAACAGGAGCAAAGAAACATAAAAGATGCCATACAAACAACTTTGAGTTTTTGAAGTGTATTTCAAAACAAAATAATTCTGGTTTGGTTTGCCTAGGGGCTTAATTGTCTGTACCAAGATTGGAACTAGATACATGGCCTGAAGATACTAGAGGCAACTGAGATGGAAAATATTTTATACTCCTTTCTATACATAAGTAATCCATCACATAGGTATGCATGACTCTATACAGATAAGAAAATGACACGGGTAACAGTCTATCACATTAATCCAAAAGTTTATCATCTATTTCTGGAAGGTCTCCCAGGCTTTGATAACCCCCTCAGTGAAATGAAGACAAAATAATGCTCCTGGTTATTAAACTTGGCTTCCCTCCCTTACCACTGCTCCAGATCTAAATATATAATAGTAAGTTGCCATTACTAGAAATAGCTTTTATATAGTTTCCATGAAGCAAAACAGTATCAAGAAAAATTCCTCTTAGATCACCTTGCTCCCATTACAACAAGTACTGAATCAAATCAAGCAGGCTCGTTTGTAATGTGGGAATTTATCAGAATCATTATGGTTCTCACGCCTACACACGCCTACATATAACTTAGTTACTCCCTGTTAGTTTTGTTAGTACTTGCACGATAATACTCATTTGAATGGTCAGCATGAAATTTGTCTCCAGGGGTACTGAGAAGTGAATATATGATCAGGTATCCATTGTTATAAAGATTATACTTCAGGCAAAATTAAATTATGTTGAAAAATCAGCTGCTAGCACACAGGAATGTAAGCACTCATTATTCTACTCTTAATACTTCAGTAAGTGATGTGAAAAATGTGTAAATCAGAGTAAAATATCATTTCAAAACCAGTGCAGCAATTAGAATGTTTGGGCACAGCATGAAGAAAAACAAAAAAGAAAGATGGCGAAAAAAAGGGAGTGGGTGAGAAGATGGCATTTTTGCTTTGCTTGCGTCAGAAATTCAAGTTATTCCTAGCTTGAGAGAGACACTCCTATTTCCTTTGCTGACTTCTTGTTGCCATCCCTACTTGTTCAGTTCCTTCACTGGCAGCAGTGACAACATTCTGGCAGCTAATGACATTTTGAACAATACTTTACCTAACGCTAGTTAAAGCAAGCCTGCAGAGTAAGGGCTTTCACCGGTCAAGATTTTAAATGTGTTAGCTACGATACTTCCCTCAGCATTCTTCTGAAACTCTAGAGTAAAACTGGCAAGCTGTATTTGACTCCAGGTAATGAAGTTTGAAATGAAGGAGGGGAAATCAGGATGACATGAAACTCTGTGGATCCAGAGCTGCAAGGTGACAGCACCTGATGGCAGGGGAGCCATCCTACTCCATAGCACGTGCTGGGTCTCAGCAGAAACCTCTGCTTGGCTGGAAGCAGCTAACCAGCTGAGCCACGTGCTTCTGCATCCCACAGCAGCTCAAAATTCCTGCAGCTTTCAGCAGGCAGCTCTGTGCTTAAAGCACAGCGACCATATGGTACGGTGCATTAAAAAAAAAAAATAGTGGCAGCACGGTCCACTGTCCCCCTTCCAACATTGCTTACGCATGTTAAAAATACACACATGCGATCATGCATTTTTAAAGTGTGACTTCTTATCTCTGTCAAAGAAAAGGCTGAGGTAACCAACAGACACAGGTTGGGCAACAGGGCGGTTAGAATGGTGGTGGCTGCCTATAACCAAGCTGTGGCTACAGATGAAATCATGGTAGTAAGAGCAGGAAGCTGTAACAGGGAAATCCCACAGTGGGCAGCACCTTCAATGACTTAAATAGCAGAGAAATAACAAAAAAACCAACCACAAAAGAAACTCCTGAGACTAAAAATTATACAAATAAAAGGAAGAAATATTTTAATCATGTCATTCTTTCCATGCTCCACCTGGGACTGATCACAGACTGGCAGCAAGATGTCATGGTAGAGATATGGAAGGATCGCAAGTGGAGGCAGAACTTCAGGATGGGGAAGGTGACATTCAAACAATCTGGCTGAATATCAAAGAAGGGGCTGACTCAGTCCTTCAGAGGCTGGGAAGACACATGTCCCACATTACTCTGCTGCCGGGGGCTCAGGGTTGGGGAAACAGGAGCCACTTGTAAAGCCTCAGGCACATGACGTCTCCAGGAAATACATTCACAAGAGGCCAGGGCAAGTGTTAGCTGCGTGCAATTTCCCATTTACACTGGCTGGCCACACACCCATGTACATGATAGCACCACAGCGATGCAGGAATAGATTTATTCTGCCATCTTGAAAGCTGCTTAAACCATCAGGCATACTGTATCAACAGCAGTGCCAGCTAGTTTGGCAAGTTGCAAGGCACCTGCATGTTCCCCATGTCCACCCTGAGCAAGCTCATGCACACAAGACAGCTTGCGCTGTCTCTCGTCATCAAGTGAGACTGTCACTGCCACTGCTGCAGGATGGCACTACAGTCTGCTTAACTGCTAATTCCTTCCCCTCACATTTCTTTTTTTTTAATTTGGGATGAGGGAAACACACCTCACCCATTCTCCAGAAACTACTATGTTATCACCTCAGCTGTTGCCTCATGGCCATGGGCTGAGCATTTAGCTATCTGAAGCTTGGGATCCGACTCAACTCTTGCCTACAATTCCACTGCAGGATCTTGTCTGCCTGCTGTATCCAAGACCATGCCTGAAAGAGGAAGGAGAAGCAGGTATGGGCATTTATGGACCTGCATCATCTGAAGACACCAGCTACATCTGCATCATCACCGGCATCTTCCAGAGGCCCCCAACTCTATCGCAACAACTGAAAGAAATGAAGGAATCTGCATCTTGACTACTTTCTGGAAATGTTTTACAGTTCTTGTTGGAACTTTTATTGGTTGCATCATCTGTATGTGAACATGCATGGAGGGTGGGGGAAAAGAAGAGCAGTAAAATAGACACCCCCCAGATACACCTACTTTATGTACTGATGTAACCCAAAGCCATGCTACTTCTGACTGCCCATTCTTTAGCTCCACAGGATCATACAGCCATTGTCTTCCTGGTTTTTAGATTGCACTGAAACAGAGAGTTTAAAGACCTAAAGAAAACAATAGCATGGGAACTTAAAAATATATACGCCAAAGAAGAATCAGGACACACATTGTGTGAACTATAAAACAGAGTAACTGAGATAGTGCTTAGGGCAACTGGCTAGTTGCCAAAACCACCACAACCATTGGGTCCCAAGCTCAGCTGGAGTCCTGCTGACCACAGCTGCTCTATCAGAACTTGGTATTTGGCAGCTACTAAATAGGGCTCCACTACAGAAGCTGTGCAAGACAACGAAAGGGCCAAATGTGCAGAAGAGATGAACAATAGAGAAAGCAACATATGTTCCAGATGCTTCCAGATGTTCTCATTACCACTGTTAGGCCCCAGTTACACTCTACTTTATATCTATACATCTGCACATAGGCTGACAATATACACAATTGCTGTCTGGAGGCAATACAATAATCCATTTGTTCTGGACATTACATATTTATTTCACCAATTTGTGTGACAAGGCATCATTAGACTTTCTTGCTCCCATGCCTGCAGGATACAAGTCACTCACTTGGCTGAGGCACACACCTGTATCCTCCGCTGACCAGTTTCGGGCACACTTAGCATTTTCTAAGCAGGAAAAGGGAAGCTTGCATTTTCACTCCTGAACTGAACAAAAGCAAGCACTGTATGTACAGCAATGCAGAGCCCAGGAGCAGCAGGGCTTGCAACACTAATCTGTTACGTTAGCAAAACACACCTGGAAATATGCCCTAAACAGTGACAGACTAAGGGTCAAAGAGTTAGTTTTGACCAGTCCTCATGGAAGTCTCTTCTTCCCTCAACCCCAGATATCTCTGGAGAACTGCAGGGAACTCAAAAAGCCCAGATTCTGGGAACTGAACCATTGTCCTAAGCATCTGCCATTGTCCTTATCACAGGGACAATCCCCAGTATCCCCTTAGAGGAAAGCAAAGGCAGGGAAAGGAAGGCCCAGCAGCAGCAAATGTCTAAAAAGAAAGGGAGGGAGGGTTGGAAACATGGTTTTTAATGCAGGCGAGTGACATTCTACCAGAGACCCGCAGGGATTCAGGAGCAGACCAGGACACAGAGCTGACAAAAGGGCGGGTGGACAGCTGTAGAAGGTGCAGTAAGAAGCCTTCTAAAGCAAATGGACAGCACCTGGTCAGGAGTGAAGGCCAGCAGCACAAAAACATTAACACAGAACTGTTTCTGAACAAATCTGAATTGGCAATATATATTGGCTCAAATCTGAGCATGGACAGGCCACATTGTTTCTGATCTGATTTCGGAAGCCCTACAGTCATTCTCAGCATACGGCAGAACTACAGCCTCCTCTTTCCTCTTTATCTTCCTCCTTCCCCCAGATTTGCTCACTGTTTTCCTGGAAGGGATGGTGGTGGGAATTACAAGTCCTATTTGCATTCCAAAATGGAACAGCCAAAAACTATTGAAGCCTCAAATATTTCCACAGGAGGAGAAGACCAGTACATGCCTCATCAATACAACATATATGCTCCAGGAGACTAAGTCAGACTTCAGACACTTCCATGGCTGAAAAGCAATTGTGATAGTAAAAACCACCACCATCTCCTCACAAACATTTTCCAAACCTACTTTCAGGTTCTTAAAAAAAATTTTTTTTTTAACTCCTGCATATATCATTAAAGGAATACTAAGGAAGCAGTCGCTGAATAGTATTCAAAATCTGACTGTAAAGGAAACATATTCCAGCTCCAACAGTTATGCTAAAAACACATCAACAGTCAGAACGAGCTCACAACCACCTATAGACTTGGAAATGGAGAAAGATCTGTAGCTTTCTTTCCTCTCCTAGCTTCTATTTAATCATCAGGGTAACTTTAAGGATCATTGTAAGTAATGTCTTTATGTGTAAACAAAATTTTCAGGTTCAGGAACCTCTATTTCTATATTTATAAAACTAGCATGGTTTGGTACCACTTTTGACCTACCACAACTAATGCCACAAGAAAATTGTATGGATTCCCTCACTTAAAAGACATGTGACTGCAGAGGAAACCAGCACCTTTTCAAGGAGACAGTCACCCATCAACCTGTGGGATACATGCAAAATACAACTGCAGGCTTCAGCATGTGTGCGAGGGAGTAATTTTACAGTGTGAATCGCAATTCTTCTGCATGAAATGCAGAGAACAGCTGCAACTGTTCTCACAGGACAGTGAGGATTATTAGCCCAATCTCTCTCATGAAACTGGTCAGGGTAAATTAATTGCATTAGGCGGATTTGAATTCCAGTAATAATTCTGCATCTACTTAGACTGAATTTAAATATGAAAAATGGCAACTACCAGTATTACATATAACAGTGTATGAACCTGAATCTCAAATGAGTCCAATTATCCATTGCCTTCTGCAGAGTTATCCATTCTCTTGCTCGCAATCTGCCCTCACTTTTCAAAAACCTTGCTTACCTCACTATCATCACACTGCGAAAGATTTATGCTTAGCTGTTTTTCTTGGAGAAGCATCACTATAATATCCTGTGATGCAAAATTTCCAAAATCTTTCCCATTAATGAAAATATCGCATGCAAATAAGGAGCCCGTCTCTAAAGGCCAGGGTAGAAGGTGAACATAGAAATTATACATAGAATCATAGAATCATTTAGGTTGGAAAAGCCCTTTAAGATCATAGAGTTCAACTGTACACCTGTCGTCCACAAAGTACAAAAGCTAACTGCCTAATAACTCCTTCTGACATGTCCATCCACAAACTGACACCAGACACCCTCATAGAGAGACTGTAGCTTGCCATTGAAGACTATTCATGGCAACGATGAGATCAAGTGCCTTCTTTAAAGTCCACATTTGAGTATCCTTGAGAGTAAGTAGTCTACAGCACTGTCAACAGGGTAACTCACAGCATAGCAAGAACAGCTTTAGAAGAATGTTTTGTAACCAAGTATTAGGCAGAGATACCTCCACGCTATACAAAATCTTTACCTTCCCCCATGCTTCCCAAAGAGGTGTTTCCTCTTATATGCAGAATAAAGAGCTCTTGTGTAGAAGAGTGATAGCACATCAGAATTCTGTCAACTCCTTTGAATCCAAAATAAAACATCGTTCTTCCCCCATACTCCAGTATCCCACATAACACTTATCCCATGACGTTAATCAAGTCACAATGCTTCAGAATTCATGACTAAATTCAAGTCAATGCATAAATATGATTTTTCATTTAAATGACATCACAAATTCAATAGAACTATTTGTACTGACATATTACTAAATAATAAAAAGGAGTATTTCTTTTTACATTTAGACTCTGAATAAAGGTGCAGAACTACAAGAAAAAGTGTTGATGATTTTGAATGCTACCTACTGATCTACAACTATTTTGAAAAAGCACAGAACATAATATAGAAAGACATTTGTGACAGAAAAATAATCACAAAGTTTTGAAATATGAATGGATTAAATTAGCACTTCTGTTTCAACAGCTGTGTGTGTGTGTAGAGGTATATACGCTTGAAAACAAACCTGAGCAAATATGTAAGATAGTGCCAGTTTTGTCTCTATGGTGAGACACAGCAGTGCATAGTAAAGCTACTAATAAGCTAATCCACATCTCTGGGAATATGCCTTTAAAGGGTCTGCAATCTTTGTTAGTGTGTTTGAAAAAAGTGTCAAGTCTCATCAGCAAAAGCTCCCTCTGCCCCATATGAAAAGGTCACACTGTCAAATTTCATCAGGATGTACACAGTGTCTCTCTGAAAAACGTCCAACAGAATTTGTCAGAATTGCTACCAAAAGATCCCTCTATGCAAACAGACGCTCTTGCACTTAAGTTCACTATATTCATTCACCCACAGAAAAAGACCATTTACCTTTAAAGTATCCTACCTGAAAGCCCACGCTGCAATCTTAGTTGCATAATTAAATACATCTATTCTTATCCAAAGAACAGAGGGGAGCAATGTGCTTACAGAAGGGAAACAAGCACACCAACTTGCTGATTCAGGGCTCCATGACACCTCCTTGTTTTTCTTTCAGTGGACAACTCCATCCTCCACATTTCATTTACTAATAAAGTCGATGCTCGCAGTACAGCTAAAGGAACTTGCAAACTTCTGTGCTGCTGAACTGCATTTTGCAAGGAGGCGCATCCCAGAGCACTATGGTTTTTGTCCAGTTCAGGATGTCACTCTGCTGCACACCTCATGTGTCACAAATTGCAGAGCAGAGTCTGGAAGGCATCGCAGGAGGTCCTCTGGTCTCTGTACCAACGTCTCAATGCATGTCCAACCTTACCTATGCCAATTCTAAGGTATTTGCAGCCTGTTTTTAAGGTTTCCTGTGTTAGAGTTTTTACGACCTTCCTAGGCAATTTAGTTCTGTATTTGATTACTGCTACCATTAGGATAGTTTTTCAACTAACTTTTTTCCCCCTGCAATTTAAGGCTATTACTTATTGCCTGAGCAATAGGCTATTATTTCCTTTTTTGAAGGAGATACAGATATGTGAAACCCACCAGGAGCAGTCTTCTTTTAAGCCCTATTTTTGTAGAATTTTTTCTCCTAGAACACAGTCACTCAATGTCTGGTCTTTTTGCTCCACTCTGAATTCCCCCTAGTTAGTTACATACCTCTCCAGTAGGACAGCCAATACTGACAGCGTTACAGCTGAAGCCTCACTAATGCCAACTTGAGTAGAAAGGCTATTGCATACATATCATTGCTGGTTATACTTCTGTTTCTGTACCTTAGTATGGCGATTTTGCTTTTCACAATAAGAATGTCTTATATTCAACCTGTAAACTACTATAACCCCGACATCTTTTTGAAACCCTCCCCCCTGAACTAACTGCTCCAGATGATTCACCTAACACAATATCCTTGAATGTGTATCCATCCTTGATTTGCCACCACTGAATTTTATTCAGTGTTTTCCAGACTATCTTTGCAATTTGTCATGCTCATTTTGAAATCTCACCTTGTCCTTTATCTATGCGGTCCCTCCTGGTTTTGTCATCTCAAATGTAACAAAAGCGTATCTCCTATTCTATTATCCAGCTCATTAATACAAGTACTGAGCATATGCACAGACATGACAGATCCTATTAGAATTTGTTCGATTCAACTCCCTTTCTGATACTCAGTTACTAATGAATACACCTTGAGCATAATTATCAAATAGTTTGAGATTCAAACTACTGCAGTTCCATCAGGATTGTATTTCCCTACTTTCCTTATCACAGTATCATACAAAACAGAGTCAAAACACCAAAGACAAACTTCTCCCAACCTACAAAGGTCTCTTACAGTGGCAAAGACAAAATCTCCATGTTCTTTTAGGTGTTTCCAAATTGCTTCTTTATTCCAGGGTTTGTTTTTTTTTTTTTCTGATATCTGTTCTTGCCAGTGAAACTAGCTTATAAAATGTTAAAGTGACGAGGGGAAAAAACCCATTGGAAACACTCACATACACCACCAATGCCAAGATAAGTCTTGCACTGACACAACCTGCCCTGCAAAAAGTTTGCAGTTAAATAGCACAGAACAAGGTATCTATATTAGGAATATACACTGATAATACACAGTCCTAATCTAGATAAACCCATAAGAAAAACATACCCTACCATCCAATAACATACGGGAGATTTCCTAGCATGTGAGACTGGCAACACAGTTTTTTGAACGAGGCCAGGGAAGACAATGTTTGACAGTCCTGCAACCTAGCACAGAAGACAACAAATTAAAAACCCACAATACCTTTCCTGACCTCATTTTGCATATGGAAGTAATGAAAAGATATAAATCAGTATTTTTAAAAAAATTCCTTTGAATATCACCATAAGTTTATCAAAACAGTCTGAATGAATGGTGCCATACACAACTAACCTAGCAAGGCTAATACTGGGAGAGAGAAGCAAAATAATCACTCCACAAATGCTTTTTTGTTTCATATATAAATGATGTATAGATTACTTCCAGTTGATGCTGTCTTCAGAGCTTTAAAACACGGCCAAATGGATTGCTGCCGACTCATTTCTAAACCAAGGAGTATCATAAATGTAGTCACAAGTAGCCATTTTCCACATCACAAATTTTATCAAGTATCTACCTTTCCTAAGCAGCTCAACAGCTTTTGCCATAAAGAATTACTGGCTCAAACAATAAAATTATTCCCACATATTTCACCCTACATATTTTTTCTGCCATTCCAATATAAACAAGTAAGAAACAAAATAAACAGAAAGAACAAAAATAAGCCCTGTGAGCGTTCTCACTTATTTTTCAAGAAAAAGTAACTTGCAGAGTAGCCAGTTTATTTAAGCAGGGTGTTACATATGTTAGCTAAAGATTTGATCTTCCAACTGCCTCTTTTCTGAGTGTACAAGTAAAGCCCCACTGGCAAAAGACAAGTGATTTTAATATTATTTGTTCCTTTTTTTTTTTTTTTTTTTGCTTAACCAACTAAAATGCAGCTTCATTTTCAAGGAAGTTGGCCTAAGTTGACACTCTCCAAGAAGAAGAGTCTTGCTAGAATGTGTTTGAGGTATAAAAAAGCAAATACGCGTGTGTCTAAACATTTAGGACAGTTTTTCATTGTAGAGTAACCTCTTTGCTGGAGTCCAAACTTTAGGCCAAACAGAGAGACAGAGAAATGCTCTGAAATGCTAAGAATTAGGGCCTTTTGCTGAAAGCCAAATGATGCTTCTTTAGCTGGAACTTTAGCTTCCCAGCTTTGGTCAAAAGCCCCACATTTCACATTAAGCTTTGTGCCTTAGGAATGTATGTGCAGATGCATCGTAAGCAGCAGTGGCCTGTCCTAGTAGTCATTATTCTTGGTGGCTGTTATATCCTCCTTTCCTTCTAATGGAAGCGGGGGAGCATCCACCCTGCTCCATAACAGGGAGCAGGGGATGCAAAAAAAAAAAAAAAAACTATCTTAGCTTGATGCAATTAGTCAAGTAAATGTGTTCTTTCAGTACTGGTACACATCTACATTCTGGTAATCCATGATGAAGGTGGAAAAAAGGAAAAACAAAAAGGGTGTGGGGGGCTTTGAGGTTTTGTGTTTATTAGTAGCAGATAGCCCACAAGTTATGTACATGAACATACACTGTCTGTTTCCTGTCATATCCTCATCCAGATCTTCAGGAGATGAATACATTAAATATACAATTCTCTGAAAGATGAGGCTAAGTAAAATAAGGAATGCTTGCTTTTACAGCTACTATTTTTCTGTGTCATTTTAAGCAAGTGTCTGGTTCACTCCAAAGCAAGCTTAGCTTAACCCTCTAAGGCTAACATCAGTTTGCACGGAGACACTAGCCTACCTTCAACAGAACGGCTAATTTCTAATTGCAGATCTTTGTTAATGGTCATGATGCATAAACATAAAAAGCACAGCTTGTCTCTTAGATGCCAGGTGCATATTTCATGGTCAGTAGCTAGAAAACATCCTCTTAGTTGCAAACTGAACATATTGGATCCAGAGGCGATTAAGAAAAAAGGTCTCTCCATAAGCTTGATCTGTACCCTATTGATCTCAGTGGCACCCAGATAAGGCTTAACATTTTTTGTAGACATTCACTTTTCCAAGTAAATCATTGCATTTATGAAAATAACTATTTATGAAAATAACTACTTAATAGTTCATTAACTGAAAGCACTGACAAGGCTCTTTATTAAGTAAAGATAACCTTTCTGATATGTTTTTTGAACAATAGTCTTTGACACAAAATATAAAAGAAATATAAAAATGTAAAAGAAAAACCATTAAATCATTTTGTACATTTTCAGTGTTTTGATGAATTTTGAGTAAAACCAATGCAACTAATTTTAAAGCCGTATCCATTAGCCAGGATAGTCTAATCTTCATTTCATTTCTTCACTACTGTTCCCCCTCTGGGAACAGGGGCTATTCCCAGTATAAGTAAGAAACCTCCCAAAGAATTTAGCACTCGGTACTAAGTTTTTGTAACATGAAATATATTTGTATGCATAACAGATTTTCAAATTGATTTGAATATAATAGACGATAATAGCTGGGTGTATCAATAAAAGAATCCCCAAACAAAAAAAACCCAAAACCACAGAATCCAAACTATGCACCCCACAAAATCCAGCAGCTAAATCAATATTACCTTTTCAGCATTTAGCCTCAAGATATTAAGATGAATGAAGAAACTGGTAAACCCAGAACTATTTTCTCATAGTCTCTGTATACCCTGATATAATTCTTCAAAATGGTTTGTCAAGTTGAAATTTTTCAGTGTTTAGACACATCAGAATTAGAAATTTTTGAAGAATCTACAATGAAAAAAGACACTTTCAAGCATATACTACATATAGCACGACATTTTCATCATATTCAATTTATTTTCACACAGCCATGTAAGTATTAATTTTAGAAAATAATCTAACCCTGAACTGGACTGGTAGTGATGCCTCTGAGATCACACTTTCGGAGATTCCAAAAGATAACTATCTGGATATTTGTGGTTTGAAATCCATTATCCATTCGAACTGCTTACACCTCTTGCTACAGGATAAAAATAAACAGAGCAGAAGTAAAATGGTTCACACCAAAATTTGTACATTACATGTGTTGTATCTGGCAGTTTGCTAATTTTTGAGAACACAGCTTGTCTAGGCATGTTGTAATCCCTGTTTTAAAGGCAAGAGCCTAAAACATAAAAATTATCAGTAACTGGACATTCTAAAAACAAGCTAAATAAACCAGGAATGCTGACAGGCAACATCTAAGACTAGCCTCATAAATATTAGCAATCATACCACATGGAAATCACTTACTTCAGTCAGTATATAACTATTTCTGAGATTACTCTCATATGCAAAGGCACATGGTAACCAAAGCATAGCTACTGTGAAAAAAATAGTTAAGACCCAACAATGTTTTAATACAGTATAAATCAACTGTCCTCTAATTACAGTGGAAGAACAAGAAGTTTGACATTCTAGAAATGTTTATTTTACAGTGAACACTGAAAATGTTTATCTGTTTCCAGTCACAAGCTGGCCAGCAAGTCGGAGCAAAATAAGTATCATCTATACACTTAGGCCGACAGATAAACCTTTCTATAAAATTAATTGTCAGAAAAATTTTATTAGCTCCCTAACAAATCTCTGGCAGGCAGAAAGAATTAAACCTATGCAGCCAGTTAATCTCGATGTTTCATAAGGCCAACAAAAAAAGCTCCATTTAAATCTGGATAAATTATGAACTATTGAAAGCTTGCATTCTCCATACCTTTGTCCTCTAGTGTAATCTTTAGGGAATCTAGCAGCATCACATGTATCCAACTTTACCTACATACACATTATGTCATATAAGCCTTTCTCCTGGAGGAATAGAGAATCTCTTCTCTACAATGGTTGCTTCCCCATGAGAAAATCCTCCAGCCTAAAAAATCTGCCTCAGAGCGGAGAAACAAGGGCTCTGTCCTACACCAGCTGAAGCAGGATTACAAGTTTAACAGAGAAGTATAAAATCCCAGTATTTCTTTTCTTTTTTTACTTCCGAAGACTGTTGTTGGTTTTACTGCCTTTAATGTTGAGAAAGAATTTATTACTCAATCCTAATTCACGCAAGATGGCTTAAACAACATTTCCAAGTGGCAAAGACAAGCTTCAAGCACTGAACTGCAGTGGTCGTTAGGAGATAGCCATATACTCTGCAATTCTAGACATATTGTTACAATATCCTACCTGTAAAATGGAATTATCCAGATATATATCCAAACAAGACCAGACTATTATGTAGCTTCCTCTAGTGGTCAGTCCCTAAATCTTGTTTCTTCTGCTATTTACTGCAGTTAATTGTTACATAAAAATACTGAAATTCTGTGTTCAAATGCTGTAAACTTGGGAAGGCATTAAGAGCTTATACTTCAGCTCTCAAATACAAAAGGCAAGGAAATTTAAGTAAAAACATATAGCAAAACATTTGTTACTGATATTAAAAGGACAAGCAGTGAAGTCAGCAAAAAACAGAGTTAGTATTTTAGTATTCTGCTTTTCCCCCTTGTGAATACGCATTATAGTATATTTAATTACATGGTCAAACATGACTTTCCCACCACAAGACTCAGGAAGCAAGACAGATGTTCAGCTTTTAGTTGAGTCTTCAGATATTTGCTGTGAATCATCCAAACTTTGTTTTGACCCTGGAATTAGTGTGTGTGTGTTTTAATGTGGCTCATCTCTGTACAATAGGTTTGTTTCTGCAATACTCCTTTGAGGGAAAGAGAAATTAAAAAGGCATAGCAAAGTATTCACCACATTTGTAGGCCACTGAAATCAGATAACAATTTGATACATCTTTAAAATACCACAACAAAAATCAAGGCAGCTGTATGATACGGGATGGGAAATTAATAGAGTGAAATTTTCTACTGAGTGTCAGAAAGATTTCCTTACAGGTTGACGTCATTAAGGAAGAAGAGGGAAAACCCAATGTAGAAAGTGACAACTGCCCATTACAAAACATTACATTGAACAATTCAACTCCTAAAAGATTGCAATTATATAACATAACAGCAATCTCTGATTTCTGAATCAAAATTAAAATAAGGTAACTTGGAGTTAGTAATCTGCTGAGGTGATCTAACTGAAAATAATGACAAGGATTATATTATCTAAACTGTAGAGCTAGTAGAAAATTGTATCACATGCAGTTTGAAAATGTTTTAAAATCTGTGAAACAATAACTTTGATGATAAATTTATTCTGTGAAACAGCAGCAGTAACTTAGGTGTCTAGCTGAACACCTTCCATTGCCTCAGATTCTTTATTGCCTTCTTACACTAAAAACCATTACCTTCCTGCATCTTGTTTTGCCTTTGCACCTCCCGGCACTCTGGAACAAGAGATATGCCCCCAACCTGATTTGGGTTTTTTTCTCCCTTAAGCCCTGTAAAATTCCACTCAGCTTTGACAAAGACATTAAGTCCTCAAAATTGACATCGCCATTTATTCATTCATACGTTGCCAGCAACGATGTGCACTGCCAGTGCGACAATGACTGATGAAACATATAACGAAGCAGAAACTTTTTAATTGAAGGCCAGGGACAAATTATTTTTGAAACACTACTGCATGTTCCCCTGGGAATCCTGCAGGTAGCCCAACAAGGCTAACCTCACCAACTCCCTTAAATGCTCATCCCTCCATTGCAGAAACTCACGTGGAGCTTCCACACACTTTAACAAAAAACAAAAACAAAACAAAAAAAAAAAAACAAAACCCCAAAAAAAACCCAAAAAAAGGGCATGACTGAAGTAACTAACAATTACATTTCTTTCCCTTTCCTCTTTTCAGGATATTAGTCTCTGTCTTGCCAGCTAATGCAGTCTGCCCTAGCATTCAAGTTGTGATTTGCCCCTTTGGGCCTCGCATTGAGGAACGTGCTCACTGCGACTGCTTCAAAAGAGAGGCTCCTCAAATCATGCACTGCCATGCTTACTAGAAGGGTATCTCAGCAGTTAAAATACCTGGCACTACGAATCCCTCTGCTGTCGGTGTCTGCCTAACCTCATTCATTTTTACAGCTGTAATCAGCTGGAATGTATCTGTTACTTGTCCTCGGGAGAGCGCACAGCAAGGGATTTACAGCACAGTGACTAACCTCAGGTCTTGAGCTTGCTGATTCCCTGGCATACCATTACATCCTTGGGGAGAGAGAATGCAGCTGACAAAAAATGTCACAGCCCTTCAAAATAAATAATATCTGTCCAATTTTTGGATGTGCTGCCAACTCTGTTTATGTTCCTGGCTTTCTCTCAGCACATTTCTAAAGCGGTGGACTTAGAAGAATAAGGAAAGAGAAAGATTCAGTCAGGTATCTTCTCAGCAAAAGGTCTGTGCCTGTTCCTCATCACTCTGTAATGGCATTTTGGCATTACAGCAACTGAATATGCAATGCTGTTTGGGTAGCAATGTAAAAGCCTAATAAATAAAACATGAAAGTTGAAGTAGAGAAAATTCAATAAAATTTCATGCATGCTTTTCATTTTTCATGCTAAGGATCAGAATATTAAGTATATTTCAGTGCCCAATTCTGTATTAAGTATTAAAGTCACTCATTTATTGTATTCCATTAGAATTAGAAACTCCAACCAAAACCCAACATGTCAGAGACGGTTCAAACAGTAAGTCATTCCACCACACTCACGTATAAGCGACAATTAAGTGTCTCTAATGAAATGTTTATGTTTTAAATAGACAAGACAAAGTAAGTAGAAAGATACCTGTTTTGCCAGCATGGAATTGAAGGTAAATGGGAGCCAGAGACTACTCGTCCTAAACACATTCTACGGTTCAGCACACTTAGTTATAGAATTAATATGGTTCTAGAAAGAATGGTCCTGATACTAATTCTAACACAACAGAGTATTTCAATTTTAGGATTGTTTGTTAACTGTTCAGTTGCTGGCAGAGTAAATATCAATAAAACCCCCCTTACACAATACACCAGAACATGAAAAGAAATGGTCAGTGTACCTGTATTGTATTGCTTACAGATTCAAAAAGAAAAGCAGCTATGCTTTGGCTTATCTCTGCATACCAGATTTTAAGCTAAAGAAGTGCAGACCTTTGCGTACAAAATTTCACTTTAAACATTATACAACTTACGCATTTCTTCAACAACGTCTGGATCACATTCTCTGTATTTGTCTATTTCTGCCTTTAGCTGTTCTTTTTTCTGCCGAAGGGCAGCAAGTTCCTCTATTAGAGCTGCACGTTCCGCCTGAGGATTCAAAGTACATTGGGAGATATAAAAAAAATTACAAAAATAAAAATCATTAATTATTGCACAGAACGTTTTTCAAAAAATAGAAATATGTAAATTTAAAAGCTGTTTTCATTACTGCTTTTTGTCAATGACCCAGTTCAGCATTTTATGCACACACAAAACTCTCAGTGACACTAAATGATACCAAGTACAAACTGGAAGGAAAAAAAATTAAGGCCAAAATGGATAAACAAAAGAACAATTTTCTACAACCTTTGAATTCAATGTGGTTTGACAAATTCCAAACAGATCTCTTAATTTTGGGGCTTAAAGGTTAAACGATATTTAGGAGTGCTAGTCTTGTGATTAAAGACAGCATTACAGAAGAATCTAGCATTCACTCTTCCACAAATGGGGATGCCGTGTATGAACATTCTCTGAATTTTTCTCCTTCTTTTTTCCACACCATTTAAGAGCAGTGGTCTCAAAAATAAATTCAGATATTTATGACACGGTAGTTTTTGCTGGGAGAGCATATAGTATCGACCTTAGATTTCTATTGATCAATAAGAATCTGCAGACACTGACTCAACATGAGCTCTCCCATCGCCAACTCAGCACATGTTTCTAATTCAGTCTGTAGTTACAGCCAAATACTGTAACTGGCTGATATTCAAAGGATTCATGCTAAGGCACTGGGTAGCCTAAAAGAGCCAGATAACATGGTTTGTAAACCGTCAGGTTTTTAGTCAATGGCAACCTCCACGGCAGCCCAGCAGACTGAGGTGGGCTTTTGTTGCTTTTTTCCCCAAACTTCCATATTCCCAGTGCTTTTGCCAACAGTCTGGATTCAGCGCGTTCTCAAAATGCAGATTGGAAACCAAAAGCTTCCTGATGGTGGGGTATGGAAGCCAGTTGCTCAGAGACCTACATCATGATCTAGATTTCTCAGGACTTCTTCCTGATGTACAATCTGTAACCAAAACGTTGGAAGCATCAGTCAGAAACGGATTTCCAGGACCAATAGGTTCTTGTGACTAGGGCAGGCCACATGGTGAAGCCCAAGTCTCAAACATTCCATTTGGAAACCTGACAAGCACAAGTGTGTGAGAAACCTGCCTGTGATTCCCTGATTACAGTCAAACCCAGACAGTTTCTATAAAACATTTTAGATTCTAAGATTTGGCACTTTCCTACAAAATTCAATTCGAGCTGAAAGCTTCTGGCCATTCCCATTTATGCATTTATTTATTGGAGGTTTAAACCACTTTAGACTGAGGATCTCAAAACAAATCAGCAACTTAGAATACCATATGTATTTCTAACTAATATGCTACTTCATATGTATGGTAAATATGAAGCCTAAATATTATTTCGCAGTGTTAACAGCTTCAGCATGCAAAGAGCACCAAGCTTACATGGCTGCTCAGAATAGTAATTTAGAAATCTAGATTGTAAATAAGATCAAAAAAAATAAGACTCCCAACACTTAAGTTTACAGTTACTAGATTTGGCAGTTTCAGCAGCTTTTGGCAACCTTGGTACATACCTCTGGGTAATTCAAGTTTTAAGATATCTTTAAATCTGAAAAGCCCGGAAGATTACTAGACTTCAGGCAGTCACACATTTTCTCAGCCTTGAAGCAGCCAGTTGTCAATATTTTACTCATTAGTGCATGACCAGCTAAGGAATAATCTCATATCTGATTTTTTTCTGTCCCCTTCTCATCTCCGGTATTTAGAATTCTTAACGGATTTCCAACAATTACATTAGTATTTACAAACCGTGCATACTTGTAGCCCTATTTCCCAGTAAGAATGCCTCCCCCCAGAGCAACTTACAGTATCTTCACGTCCAATTTTTGCTTTCTCAATGCTTTTTTGTAAAGCTTCTTTTTTCTGACTGCTTTCAGCAAACTGATAAAGGAAACAAAGAACAAAATCAAACTATTTCAGTAACATATATTAAACATACTTATGTGTATACATAGAAATATATTTAAATAAACAGGTGGATATACACTTTTAAGTATATTAATTTATATATAACTTGCGTAATAAAAATAAACACAAAATAAATACAAAAGCACCCAAAATAAGTCTAAGGCTCTGAATGACACAAAAGACTTAGAGGAAGCAACCTAAAGTCTAAGAAATTTTCACTCCCATGGCACATAATCTTGTTACATACTGCCATGTTCAGCATGGGACCAAAATCCTATTTCATACTATAACCTGGCATCTCAATGCAAAGGACTCCATGACATGGACACTCTGGATTAGATGATTTCTTTTGGTCCTTTTCCAGCTCTTCTTATTCAATGGAAGCAGTGACAAAAGCTGCAGCAGATCCACCTGCTCAGCTGCTGATACCAGTCTTCCCAAAGCCTGGCATGCCATTGGCACGGCCCCAATTCCTTTTGCATACTGGTGAATAGAAGCCTCTATAGCTCAAAGGCACGCAAAGCCACTGCCCCCTTTTTGTGTGCTGCACTCACACTGCTCGACTTCAGAGTTCCCTTCCTTCAGGCCTGCGGCAGAGGAATCTCACAGAAGTGGTATCTCACAGGGCTGGTGTGAATACTCCCTGCGTTTTGCTGTTACTCCGGGAGGAATTGCTCATCAAGAGAGACCTCTCTCTATTAACCTGCCACCCGTCTTGAACCAGGCCCTTCCAGTTTAGTTGGAAGTTTTCCAGAGAAACTTTGGAAACCCTCAAGCTGAGCAGGATGTATGACTCGCCCCTCAGGGACAGAATACTCAGCATTAGCCAAAGCACCTTGAAATATTGAATGAGATGAATGCAAAAAAATTCTAATAAAAAGTAGTTTGGAAACTAGTTACTCCATTTGAAACCAACACAAAAACACAAAGAAAAAAAAAAAAGTCAAAATAGTATGCTTTCTAAGTACTCTCACTCTTTGGTTTAGCTTTAAGATATAAACTAGTATATCAGACTAATTGCCAAGACAATGAAGGTGGCTGTCAGAGTCCATGTTTCTCTCCGCCTCAAAACCCTCACATGAAGCCTCCACTTCTGTATTCCCTTTCTCACTTAAGGATCCCACTGAGTGGAAAAGCATTCCTAGACATTTATTTCAATCCCTAGCCTTGATAATTTAACCTTACCATTTATATTCTTGTGCAGTTGAAACACCAAGACCACATTCATCCAATGCAAACAGCTGTTCTGGAGCTATAATCACTTCTCAATTTCTATTTAAACTCACATGCAGGCCGTATTTTCAGAAAAGCATATTAAATGTAAATGCATGACAAAAATCAGGCAGAGCTTACTGCCAGCTCCTAGAGATCAGCCATATCGGTAAAAAAGAAACTCTGTACTAGTAGTTCATATAGATTAAGACCCATCCCAAGTGCAGCTCACTGGGTTTAGGGGTTCCTTTTATAGCTCAACTTTTAAAAATCACTTACTCTTTCTGGATAAGTATGTGTTCACGCACATGTGAATGTACATGCAGACAAGAAGGTCTCCTTTCAAAAGAATATTTTAGTTTTTCTTGAATTTATATAGAAATTACACTAATGGCAAGGCATATAAGATTTGAGGAAAAATACATCCAGCTGTTTACTCATTGCTTTCAGTGCAAGTAACCACAGAGGCAGTGTGGGTTTCAGTATGTGGCTCGAAGTCCTCCAACATCTTCATGTTGGTGGATAGTTAAACAGTACTTTTTCTGGGCTTTCCACAAAATCCGTATAACACTAAGTGTGTTAGTCCCCACGTTATGCCGTACTAAATGGAAGTATATGGTTCAGAAGAGGACAAGTACTTAGGTGTAGTTTACAGTTCATGAAGCCCTGGGAAGACAAATACCAGAGCATACAGTGTTCAATATCTCTGAAGAACTTTTCTGGAACAAAACTCGCATAGGAAGCAGAGAAGCCAAGGATCTTATCTAGGCCCATATACCACAAATGCAAAGGATTAGCCAATGCTTTCTGCAATAGAGTGGCCATGAAGATGTCACTTTCTCTGTTTTTTCATATTCATGACGTTCTTTAGGAACGTTTCTGCATTCTCTAAGATGGAAGCAGAGAAGAAGCTCTCAGGGAGTTGCAATAAAATCATAAAAGCTAGTTTCCAGCTTGGTTGCATGTTTCCCAGTATGGCACCTTATTATTTTCTTGGTCCTCTATATTCCACAGCATTTAAGCATGAAAGAGACAATAATGACAAAAAATGAGAACTACAGAAATTTCTTAGATTCTGACCTGTATAATATGCAAGGTCACCATGCCATGAGGTTATATGATTAGAAGATCTTCTTCTGTCTAAAAGCAATGATGATTTTTATGTAATTTTATTCAAGATTTTGCTTTCTTCTCTCTCAGATTTTAATTTCTTGTGTAGTTTGGTGTTTTGGTTTTTTTTTTTTTTTTTTTTTTTTTTTTAATTCTGTCTTCACAATCAAGAATTTACAAAATAAAAAGAAACCCCAGCTCTTTGTGTGTTAGTTAGAAGTCACAGTGGGTATTCCCATGACAACAAATAAAAGATGAGGATAAGGAAAGGAATAGCAGAAGGAGGTGAGATATTGAAAAAATCAAACGTAGGACAAGGATGCAAACGACAAGGAACAGATGGTGGGGGCCTGTGCAAGGAATCTATGACAACCAGAGAAGCAGGAAGGCTTGGAGACAGAGGTGGGAACACAGCTGAAAATAACTGTACATAAAAGAAGGAAAGACAGCAAGTATAAAGGAGTCAGAGGAAGGATGAATACAGATGATACAATACTTAATTGAGAGGTAAGGACAAATGGTAGATCACAGGCTATAGGGCATTAAAAGAAAAAAAAAAAGACAAAATTTGCAAGTGTTGTGTATGTATGATAGCAGAGGATCACATCTGGCCAAATACAGTGGCTTACTTTCCCACTCACCAGCTGTAAAAAAGCCTGATTGCACAGAAGCACAGTAGCAGATGGAAGATTTCAATTCTTGGAGCAATCTTGGGACATTTTTCAAGGGAACTGGCAAATAATTTCTCAAGAAACACTAACCAGTCTGAGAGAAACCTGACTCTTGCCAATAGCAGTGAGATTGATCTGGAGAAAAAGCTGTTTACTGTTCCCGTCTCTGTTTCTTAAGCGAGATGTCTGGTCTGATACATGAACAATCTTCTGCCACAAATGTAACTGACCAGGTGTGGAAAACAAGTATAGAAAGAGATACTCTACTGTACTGGAAAGTTTCCTATCTGTCTGACTGCTCTGAATCAGCACACAATCAAGCAAGATGCAAGAAAGCTGAAAAAATGTCATCTAGGGAAAGCTGTTCAAAGAAGGACGGGAGACTAAATAATTAAAAGTTAAAAAGTAAAAATTCTCCGCAAGAGCATTTTCAGTGTTTGCAAAACATGGTGGGAGCCTGCAAGAAGATACATTAATGAAGTAAGTAACTAGCATCTTTAAAACAGGAGAGCTGGGAAACAGTTCCTTTAACTTTACAGACCACTGCGGTCAATTAACTGACCACTGGCCTAGCTTCAACACTAATTCAACCCAAAGTCCCCCAAAGGAATGTTCTTTCTTACTTTGCAAAGATCGCACAACGTTTAGCTACATGTTTGTGCAGCAGTCTCGTTGTGCTAAGTGCTACGTGCTGATGATAACCATCAGTTCCATCACAGGCCTTGAGGTTCGTATCAAAGGATACAGATTGGATGTACACAGGTAATTTTTAATACACCATACATTCATTATTCCTAGGATTCCACTTTGGCAAGTTGGTGATGTACATTTGGAAGAGGAACATTTAACCCTGGCACACAAAAGCAGCAGATTTCAGTTCTCTTCCTTCTCAAAATCTGCCTGATACTGTCCTAGCTCTACACAACTGGATTGTTATTCTCCAGCGAAAGTTTTTGTTGGTCCTATTCCTTCTGGTTCCTTGTACTTAACCACTCTAACCACCAATATCCCACCAAACATGTAGCTTGTCTCCCTAGCATATTAAATTATCTACAAACCTGGTGTAAGCCCTGCAAACACAGACTGTAGAGTATGTACACTGGACAAGAATCAAACCAAGGTCTCATACGCTAACCACCAAGAGCGTTCACAGCTGTTAGCCCACTGTCATTATGGTCTTAAAGAGAAATATCATAGACTCCGTTTTCTTTCAGCCAAAACACTCAACCAAAAGTGGTATTAAAAACTACCGCTATTGTGAGCACCACTCACTGTGGCACTACAGAAGAATTCAAGACATCCATTTTTTAAATGTTTATAATTTTGCAAAGTTATTTACTTTGGGTTTGAAGCTCACTACGCTTTGTTTCAGGTCAGAGGCAAAGGCTTGTTTGCTTTTAGCTTAAACAAAAGCAGTTCAAGAGTTTTAGGGTGACATCTGCAGTAGATTGATGTATTTATTTCCTATGTTAAACCTAACCCACCACTGAAAAACTTAAATGGAATTGACAGAAGGCATGGAGAGAAAGTACTTCAAAGCATTCCTCTAGATTTTAAAGAAAGATAAAAAAAAATTTGAAGCCAGAAAGCAAACTAATAATATAGAGAGAGTAAGAATGCAAAGATTAACAGTCAAAGAACAATCTGAAAATATTGAAAACAGACGTGTTCTGTTACGCTCAACAATCACTGTTGACTGAAACAATAAAATTTAAAAAAAGAGGGGGGAGGGAGGGAAGGCAGCACATCAATGTGCAGAATTGCTTTCTAAAGTACTACGCAAAGTAAGCATACAACTACTTCTTTTACGTAAACAGTCACAATACATACTTGCCAGGGCCTCCAGACACACAGAAGTAAACTTAAGTTAGCTAAAGTATACTCACAGCGGAGTAGAGAGTACTGTTGAGAACTGCAGTATTGTCACTTTGTTCTTCTGCTCTCAGGATGCCTGCCTACCACTCGTGAGATGCCATTTTGCATCCAGTGAACTGAGCTACAGCAGGAGAAGGTCTCAGGTTCACTGGGACTTTAGTCAGGGATGTGATGTGCTCTTGGTGAAGTACAGACAGCAAACACACACTTGTTATGTAAATACAATTAAAATATAGTTGGTTTGGTTTTGGTTTTTTTTTAACATTTGTGAAACTAGGTCAAAAGAAGCATGCAATGTCTTACCCCAAGTCATTACAAGTCACTTCAGCAATATGAGGTAAGGAATCATGTTTGCTGGGACTTAGAAGGAGCATAAGAGAAGCAACTGGGAGACTGCAATGGTTAAAGAAATACAGGTAAGAACAAAAGCAGAGATTAAAGCAATATAGGGTAGGATTTTTTAACTCAGAAATCAAAGACTAGACAACAAGGTGTTTTTTTTCAGCAAGAGAACACCATAAAATGGATGGGAAACAGAATGTAGAAAAAGAGAAGAGATGGAGTTAGGGCTCACCATATTTCTGTACTCACAAGAATTTTTTTTCTTAAATACTGCATTAAAGGTATACTAGAGAAATGTTCAATACAGGATCTCCCTTCCTTTTAAGCATGCTACAAATTTTACCATAAAAAGATTAACTCATTTTTAATGCAATCTTTGAAGGAGTCAGTACAAAAACTTGGGAGAGGGTAGGGAATAAATAAAGATTTCTGGAGAAAAAGGAGACCCAAAACAAGTTATATTTGCTATTAAAAATGAAGGGCTGGTGCACTGATTCTTTTAAGTGAATAATACTTGTTCCAAAATATCATGCTATTAATTTTGCCAATGTGCAAGGTCTGTCTTTTCACAGAAGCACTGAAGAGGTAACGAGTGGGTATTTTTTAGTTTTGGATTTTAACTTATGTCAGTGTTAAAAAAAAAAAAAGTATCAGACACTCAAGTTAAGTGAAGGTTTTTTCAGGGAACTAACTGAACAAATATCTGACTCTCCAGACAATTGTCTGACTAAGTAGTATGAAGATTCTCAAAAAAAAAAAGAATTCTGAAGTTAGATCTCTGCACTCAAGCAGCATATATATGTTTTGCTACAGTATTCATGTGGGTAATACTGATTTACTTGCCTCTCCCACAAACACAATCCGTTTTGTGTTTCAAGATTAAATTTAGGCCTGTAATCCTGATTTATTTAGCACTCTAACGCTTGAGAGTAAATCTGAAATATCAAATGGTAAATTAGGCATGGCTCTATTCTCAGGTCTTGCGGAGCATGAGATGAGTCCTTCTTCCTGTGATTACTTTTGGATAAAGAAAACACATGTGCAGTATCCAGAAGAAACAAATGAGGAATTCCCCCTCCGATGGAACCTTCATCCATCCATGTACAAACCTTATATTGCTAGCTGCAATTATTTTAAAGATTATTACTATATAGTAAACCACTCTACATTAGAAGTAGCTTTCAATTCAATTATTTTCCATCTTTCTTGATATACCATAATAGTTGAGTTTAAGTTTACTTAGAGATGTCTTGCCATGAGCTTTTGGTTTTGCTTCATTCATTTGCAACACCATTTGGTAAGTACTAGTTATACAACAGAAAATAACCACTCCAGGCCAATCTCCTTAATAGACAAAAGGTGAAAGAAACAGTTGTGCAGCCTGAATGAAAGAACTGAATTTCTCTGGCTGCTTTCAGAGTTGGCATAATTGGCACGACCTGAGGGACAGATGGCTGTCTACTCAGCTACAAATACCAAGTATGCCCAATCAATCTACAAAAAAAAAAAAAAAAAAAAAAAAGAAAAAAGGCTGAAACGCCTTATTCTTCAACCCTGTTTCACAAACGCAAGCAGTCTCATAGGGAAAGCTAGAAGAGCCAAAAGGCATCTGCATGATTGACAGAACTATAGAAAATTTTAATACCTGGAAATGAATGAAAGATGCTTGTTACTGCATATTAGCATATTTACTAAATCTGCACAGTCCAAGGTGATAGTTCACAGGTCTGTTCAAGGCAGAAAGAATACTGGAAAATATTTTCCCTTAGAAAGTAATGGAGACAAAGAAGAAAAGTTCTAATTTTTCCCTAAAGGGCTTTTAAAGATCGCTATCCTAACCAGCTGGGTCATACACTGACAATGTCTTCAGGGACTAAGCACAGACAGTCCCAAGTTAAAACACAATATTCATCTGATATTCCCTGAGATCAAGTCCTGCCTAAAGATTACAAAAAACAAATCAAAACTTTATTCCACAGGCTTAAAAAAAAGCCCAAATTCTACCCTGAGATATTATCAGTAAAATCAGAAAAAGCCTCAGTAAAATACATCTATGAAATTTCAGAGTTTTGACAGAACTCTTACATATTCACTCTTTACACCAATTTCATCTTTTTTAAGTAATGCTCAGACAGATAACCAAGTCATCTCAAATTCCTGATACAAAGAATAGTCTTTAATGGAACTACCATATGTTCAACAATAATGAGCTGCTTGACTGTGATGAAAAAGACCTTTCCTCTGAAGTTTCCCTGTTTCAAACTAACTTCACACATTTGGGTTTCATACTCTGTTTTTTTATCTTTTTATTCCATTCCTTTCAGAAGAGGAAAATGCTATGAAGTGAGATTTATATAATTGCATGCTAGTATTTTGCATGCTAGCATTCCTGTATGCATGCTAATTTTCTGTATTAAATATGCTATCTTAACTGAATGACAAGAATTTAAGGTGAAAGTCAATGTTCAAATTAAATAAGATTACAACTCACTGTCTCCATCAAATCCAGCTCTGAAAGTAGTATTGCCTCCGCCCTATCCCCAGGCTGGAAGCTCCTGACCTTGCAGCAGAGGCAAACTTACAGGTTTGCTAGAGAGCATGGAACATGTAAGCCTTACACTTTCTCAGGATGCTGGGTTTCTGCTGACATGCTGAACTGTCGCTCACAGCTGCCATGTCTCCTGTGGGGCATGGGGAGATGTGCAGGGCACAGGGATGCGTCTGTGCCAGATTTGACTGGGCTTCTGGAGTGAGAGCCCCATGTTTATTCCCAATTTCTTTGCATTTCAGATTAACAATTTCATTGCAATGTCCGGAATGGAGCCGGCAACCATGTATGCAAGCTTCTTCAAAAAGGAAAGGTAAACCACATAAGGATATTACCTCAAAAAATCACAGTTTCACAGAAAACACTGTTAAGAAAAAGCTAGTATTTTTTCCTGCCATATATCAGAAGGAATATATAATATACACTATTGGGGCACAGTAACAATATATCCTTTTTAACATAGTGGGATTCTTCCTTCAAACCTACTTTATAATCTTTATAGTTACTACAGAGCCAGCTTTAAAAAAAAAAAAAAAAAAATTGCTCTTAAATCATGCCAATTTTAGCTTATGCTCATCAAAAAGGCAGGAAAGGAAAACTTACACTTCACAGTTGCCATCAATCTAGTTACATATTAAGAGCTAGTAAAAGGAAAAGCATGAAATTCAACTAATGAACACCAAATTATGAGGTTGCTTAATTCTAACAGAAGCCTCCAGAGCACAGTATTTTTAGAAGTCTGCCATGACAGCAGTAACTAAGCATACCCTCCAGGGCTTTGTAGCATGCCATTAAACATAATTCCAGAAGGCTCTAATAAGTTACAGCATTAGAAGAGTATTCTCTGCTGGACATTTTAGGACTTACTAAATTCAGAATCATTTCAAGGCATCAACATTTTTCAAGTGCAAGATGCAAAGAGGTAACAAAAACCCTGGACTGCGTCAAATAAAACTTCATTAGCATCTTCCAGGAGACTGATCCAGGGAATAAGCTTTACAGGTTCAACAAACAAATGAGCATAGATATAATCAACACGTTCTCCATGTTTAAATGATGCAAATTCTCAACCTCTTGCTTTTAGGATACTTCTTACTGCCACAGTTTCCACTGGATCGTATGAAATTTGCTAGTCATACCATACCAGCTTCACAGTTGGCCATTTCTTTATGTCTAGTCCTTTATTTCAAGGAAAATGTATACGTCGGTGAAAGCCTGCAGGCTGAAAATAGGGAGGGGTCACTAATTGCCTCTGTTGGGAAAGTCATTACTATGCAAGAGAGAGAAAAAAAAAAAAAGTGAGCCAGGAGGGAATGACATCACCCAGCAGACTGGGGCTGCAGATTATCAAAATGGCCAGGCCAATCCAAGGAAGAATAAATAAATAAAGTAGAAGCTAAATGAGATGCCTTCAACTATGAGGGGCAAAAGGACGGCCCAGCATGGATATGGGAAGACTGCCCTAACTGCTTTGTCAATACATTGGGATCCTGCCTATGTATTATAAAGGGCATTAAAAGAGAGAACTCTCCAGCAATTTGATTTTTATTTTTCCTGGAAAGGGACAATTTATTACATTTTCTCCAACCTAATAAAATTAAACTGTAAGCATACATATTAGGGAAAAATGTCTAAATAAATAATTCCTAACACAAGTCGTATGTATTAGTTGCAAAAGTGCTCATGTACTTCTCTGGTTTTAGAGGACAATTCTTCAACTATGCTATCTATTCCCTAACATTGATAAAATGCATACTAAAAAGACAGCTCTAAGCTTTTCCAAAAGGTATTTCAGCAAAGCTTAAGATCATGATAAACCTTAAGACACTTTATGCATGCAAGTCCTTTATGCTCAATAAATGAAAAAAGTATTTCTAAAACCATACTGAATTACTACAGCTATTCAATTGATCATGATGTGAAAATCTTGTACTCAAAAAATAAACTGTTCTATATCAAAACCATTAGGCCATGGATTCCAAAGGTGTTGCACATGTACGTCTAGGGAGAGCCCATCACTGCCACCAGGAGAAAAAACAGCAAGACCCTACATTCAAAACTATTGACAGAGGCTGAAAATTGAAACAGAGCACCGAGCTCTGTTAAAGGCTGATACACCATCTACTGAGGACACTTCTACAAAGCAATGCAAAAACCTCACTTCACAGCGCCAGGTCCTGCAGGCACTCCCTGGCTGATTCAAAGCCCCGGCCAGAGTACGCATCTTGTCCAGCATCTTCAGCAATGTGACTCGACTCCAAGCACCATCAGGCCTGTTACGCCCTACTGAACATCTCTCATCTCCACGGGTTTGTCCCTCAGTTGAGGGCTCATTACTTTAAGCCAGCCACCTCTGAGCACTTGTGCCTACTTGCAGTCCAGAATCAGTCTCCAAACTGTGTGGAAATACACTGACAATGGAGTGAGTCAATCGGACCAAGGAGGAGGCTGCTCAGACTGAAACAATGGAGACAGCAGAAGTTGCTTGTGCTTCAGTCATTGGTCTCAAGCAGTCTCTGTTCAGCAGCTTTCCATGCAGTATCCAGTCACAGTATTTGAGGAGGAAAAACATATCTGTCCAAAAAGCATAGAAATAAATCAAGCTGCATCTTGAAAGAACTTTCTGATAGTTAAAACTCAACATTTTCTGTGTGCATTCTGAACAAATAAGGTTCTCTCCTTTTAGTTACGTTGTCAAACATCTCCAGGAGGCTTCAAGCCAGATTACTCACCAATATGATTATTTTTTTCCATTAACTATTTTCAAACAATGTGTATTCCTAACAAAAGCATTTCCTAATATAGCATTCCCCAAGTATTTTTTTTTTTCCAAATCAATCCTTTCTCTTGTCATATTTCAATGCTCATAAGTACAAACAATTTGGTACACGTGGTGTCATTCTATTTCGACAAGTTCATTCCTGGGTTGTGAAAGTTGTTTTTTGGTTTTTGGTTTTTTTTTTTAAACCAGTTGCCAAAGGAGAGTTAGGATGTACTGACTTCTAAATTCTTCCCCTGGCTGAATATATGAGTCATGGGAAGTGAAAATCCCTCCTCTTACCAACCCTAGGGCAGGGATTTAAGGAATGAAACATCAACTAATCCCTTCCATCTTAACTAACCCTGGTCCAATGCAATGCTTAGTGGGAGAAAAAAAAATTGCCAGAAACTCTCCCCAAGTCTCTGTTGCTCACGTGCATCTTGAAGTAGGCGCACAGGGAACAGCATAAAAACTCCATCCTGTATCCTGCTCTAAAAAGATTCTGTCTGATATTTGTTGCAGTACAAGGTGACATCATCCTGCTCTCAGTCTCAGAAGGAACAGCAGCTATAATACTGTTTGCTGTTAAACTTTTCCTTGCAAAGCCTAAGAATACAAAAGAATAACCCACAAGAAAGCAACGCCATGAGAAATAAGGTGTGACAATTAACAACAGAATCATGAAATGAATGGTTTTGAACTGAACACCAAAATGAACTGTCACAAAACCAGACTGGGGAAAGGAAGTAAACTGGTTGTTTCCCCAAGCTACTGAATTATAGCGCTCACAGTATTGTCAATAGTTACCCTAACAACTGCAAGATCTTTGAAGAACTTGGTATTTCAGGTCCCTATCTGTTAAAAATATTATATTATACTATGGTAATCCTCTATGACCTTATGGTTTGAGCATATATCCCTGTCATGCTGGATGCCAGACACTCTTTGATGTCACCAAGGATCCCAGAAATTGCTCCCGCCTCCCTTAAGCCCTGTAGCGTCAGTACTAAACCCACCCGGTGCAATTCCAGCCAAGATCTCCCCAGTCATGCTGGCTACGGCAGACGATGTGCTGGGGAGATGGGACACTCCTTATGGCTTCTGAGAGTTGTGCTTTGCAGACTCGTCAGCGCTTGAGTGGAAAAGGCCTCACTGTTACTTGTTACTTTAATTAATACTTAATTCAAGCCACTGCAAAGCAAAATGCAGATAACCATTAATTCACCTTATCTAAACCAGACAGCACAACTGCAAGTGTTTTACCAAAGACACAGATGAAAAAACAAAAGAAAATCTAAGCTGACTCTGTTTATACTAAGGTTACATCAGAAAGGTTTCTGTTTTCCTCACTCACTGATACGCCATTTCCTACCTGATAAAAGTGTTGTCAAGGTTTTGGTTGCATATGTGCCTTTTCATCTTCAGCAGGTAACATATCCTTCACATTCATAAACCTTCTGTAGCAACACGTACATCAGAACAATGCAAAACCCAAACACGCAAGGGGCTAACTGTATGAAACGCATCAGCAGCTCGTGCCTGAGATTGAACACGACTGTGATTAACATGCTGGAGTTGCTCATCTCCAGTCTTTTCATTTTATGCACGCTATGAAATCAACAAAAGGTAGCAGAATCACCAATAAATTATGATCTTTCTGCTTACAATGCATAAATCAAACTCTTCGTTAGTTTCATAAAAACCCTAAACTTCCAGTATTGTTATGCCAAAAATAAACATCCCAATTTGTCAAAATATATTTGATCATAGGTAAGAACCTCACTGCCAGGAAAATATTGATAAAGAATAAAACCGCATCCTTTCACCTTCTCTTATGGAAGGAAAAAAACTGCCTACACCCTCTCAGTAAAGCTTCCACAGTTTTCCTGACAAAGGTGAAGTTCCATTAAAAATTTCTCCACTTATAAACCTTGTTAAAACAATACTTCTCAATCCACACCCTTGCTCTAGTTTCACCATCTGATAGTTGTAGTGATATAACTATAAATCTATCTAACCAAAATCTTCCAACATCTTTTACTTTTTCAGTAGTCCAATTCACAGTTGCATATGCATAACCAGGAGGTGAAGAAGAAACCTCTGACAAAAAACATAAACCTTTAAGAGCAGCCGTGCCACTCCAAAGCAAATCAATACAAAATCCATAGGGACCTACTTAGCAATTCTTACTCTGTGAGCTATCTGAGAAAAAGATTGCAGCAGATGCTACGCAAACTAAATATATTCGCTGTCCTTGCTTTCCAGAAAAAAAGGAAGAAGTCCAAACCGTAACCCTCGAATAGTGAGGAGCACCAAGATCCTAATCAGATCAGCATAAGACTTACCATATATGTCAGTTCAGGAGTTAGCATCCCTCTCCAAACATCTGCCCCCACAAAAGCAGGTTGACAGATGTGGTGGGGGGGAAACTTTACTTCAAACATGGTTTTTAATTGCCATCTCTCTGCACAAGGGGATCATACTGATGACATAATAAGTCCTTCCTAAAAAAATCTAGGGTATACACAGCCACTGTAAGGTATAACTTAAACATCCAGACAAAACTGGCTTGCTCGTTGTTATAAATAGAGTCAGACTTCTTTGCTGCTGAGTCTCCAAGTTGGGGTGCGGCTCAATAATCACTAAAAAATCTGAAACAAAAATTTTGTTTCAAGAACAGTTCCTAAACCAGCCTCCCCACAATCACAAGCTCTGTAAGATGCAGAGAGCTATGAGCAATTTTGCTAAAACATCATGAAAAACCAACACATGCAGGCAAAATATCAACCTTCTCAAACATAAGCCTCAACACTATGAGTTAATAGGAGAATTTGCACCATGGAAAAGCTCGTTCTGTTCCTCCGCGTTATTTTCAAATGTCTCAGTTCAGCATTTGGGATCACCTCTTTCCCTTCAATACTTACCCATGCCCTCAGCAAACAAAGATACTGCCTCCTGGTAAAAAGCCTTAATTGCAGTATGAACCGAACTGCTAGATTTTTAAACTTGTCCTTTAAGTAAGGTGGCTTGATTCCAGCTTTTAACTGCTGAAGAAAGAGACCAACTCATGTAGTTAACAAGCAATCTGGTCAAGACACAGAAAGCAAACATGTCTCTCAGCATGCCACAAGCTGCACGCAGGAATGATCAAAGACAGGCAACGTGCTTCAGAAATGGTACGACAGCTTACTCTTTTCCTCCGCTTTGCATGTTCTGACAAGTTTTGTGATACTCGGTGACTGGATTTAGAAACCCTTAAGAAAATCTGTATGTGTTCACATCAAGAATAATACAAACACTAGAACAGCTAATTTGAACTCACAGACAGAATCTGTTATCATCTTGTAAAAATGTTCAGAGTGCTATTCATTGAAATGCCACCCTTCCACTGTGTCAACAGCAAAGTTATTTTCAGCTAGCGAAAATGTTTGTCCCTGAAAGGCTGAAACATTTCCATTCTCATCAGAAAAGCAAGGTAATGAATGTAAGTGTTTTTAAAGACTCATAACGTGGTCTAAAGAGAGCACTTAGTAAGCCTGTACGTTAGGAGCAGGACTTGGTTTGCAAATATGGGTCTGGTAACAATACTATTTCTTTCAACTGGAACAGTTTTAGTATTGAAAACTGTTTATATCAGCATAGTTTATTTCCTACACAGGAATAACCATAAAATAACATTACAATACAGTAACGGCATGCCTATTATAATTCCATAATAATAGCTGGTATTATGTTTAATAATGTAACAGTACATTTAAAGCAGTTCAGCATATGTTTGTAGACAGCCCTTGGATACTTACAGTGGAGCACATTAGGCAGATTCTGCAGGACATTCCAAGGAAGATATCCACCAGGGTATGCCAGAGACTTGCTTGATCAATAATCTTTAAAATTCACGATGAGACTGGGCCCAAGGGCAAAGACAACAAATATCAACTCCTTCATTCAACTACTTAGCTATAATATGCAGCACGAGCAAAACCAGAAAGCATCCAAGACCAAACACAAGCATGGCACCAGGGTGTTCGGTGAACTAAGCAGAAGTTTTGGCATGTATTTGTTCAATTGCTCAGTTGGCATTTAGGCTCTGGCAGAGTAAGTAGCCTACTATAAAACTTGTGTGAATAACTAGTAAGGCGAGTAACTTTACTAGGAAACTCACCTCCAACTCACTGCAAAATTAAACTGATCTCCTGTTTCACACAAACGAAATTTCACTGGAGGAGGAATCAGTGCACTGCTACTACCAGTCAATAAAAATTAATTTAATCCCAGTCATGCCAGACTCTTAAGTCCCTGCCTGAAAATAGTACAAGCTTGCCCAGCTAAATCGAGGAAGTTTTTAATGTCTGGACTCACCTGAGTTCTGAAAACAAAGGCAGTAAAGGAACAGACAAAACTGTCAGTGGGACAACTTATTATCAACCAAGTCTCAGTACACACACAAGGTACGGTTTATATCCATGATACTAATAGGTCACCCATGATGCTGAGAACGTTACTCAAAACATAGAGGAAGTCAGCGGCAGAACTTAAAATTACAGAGTCTACAAATCTGATGACGCATACAGTACCACAAGAGCTATTTCAAGCTGCACTTTCCAACCCATCCAAAGCACCTGCCTGAATGATTGTCAATACACAGTTCCACTTAATGATGGGCAGGACTGCAGAACTTCCTCCTTACTGCCACAGAGCCCTGAATGTACCACTGGCTCATAAAAATGACATGAATGAGTGAATAAAGAGATAGGAAGTGAAAGTTCTAGCAAGTCTTACTCTTAATCTTGAAAATTGCAGCAGATGCATCAAGTATGCGACAGACACCAGTACTCTCCTCCCTCTGCCAGATCCACGCAAGCAGACACACAAAATGCCTTCAGATAGTCGTCAAGAGCACCCAGGCCAGTAATGAAAACAATAAAGGCAAAGGGAAAGAAATTATTTTATGTTGGTTAAAACAGAAGAGTGTACTGGACTCTTTCAGTTTAGCAATGACTGAGATCTACAACCGACGACAGCATAGCAAGGGCTAACTGACAGTGTTACCGCTCAGCTGGTCACACTACGCTCTATGCATAAACAAGCAATTTCAGCTGCATCGATCAGGCTATTTAATCCGCTTTAGTGAACAGTCTTCAGATTCAAAAACTGCTGTTTCAGTTCAAGCCGCGGAAAAGAGAATGTTTTTATACAATAAACTTGGAACTTTAAAGAAGTAGCTGAAGTTCACAACGCCGTACATAAAATGGCCATGATGATACCAGATCTATGCCTGAAGAAAATAGTACCTGTAAAAGTGTTCAGACGATATCAGTAATTTTGCATTAATTCAAATGATTCTTTGATGAATGGACACAATGCTAAATAAGCATGGGAAAAGTTGCCAGTGTTGCAGTGCAATCAGACCATAAAGCTAGTTTATTGATCTTGCTATCGTGTACTTCAGTTGCAAATAAACTGTTGAACAGATGCTTTCCAACTTCAATTTAAAGAAGGAAGACAGTTCTTTCCTAAAAAGTAGGAAAGAACCAGATCAATAGAACAGCAATGTTGCAAAAGATGCCTTGTTCTTCTGCAGAAGATCACGACCAATTTGCTATTCTCACCTAATAAAAGTGCAATAGATGGGATTACACAAGTGCTCACAAATTAAGCTACCAATAAAAGCAGATAGGAAAGCACAATGGCCATAAGTAGAAACCATTGCCACATTTACTTGGGATATCCATTTCAGTCCTCTCATGGCTTTTAGATCATTACCACATGATGGCCTTCAATATGTAAAAGACACATAAAAGCATATGCTGCTTAAATATGTAGAGGAGGTCCTGAAATGATGCTTTGCATCATGAATAACATGCTTTCAGCAGCAAGCAGACAAGAAGTCTTCTTAAGCTGCAACAAGAACAACCTACAAAACTCTTCTGAAGTGATAGCAAGATAGTGAGAAAGAATGTCATCTGTGCCAGGTGATTGCTATCGTAAAATCTGTGTGTGTGAGCGCACGCACATACGCACATGTGAGAGAGCACAATATGAAAAAGAACAACATGAGGGTATAAGGACAAAGCAAACCCATTCAGATAAACAAGTACTTTCCTTAAAATAGATTTACCTGAGACTCCAGTTCTTCCAATTTACGCTTCCTGGCATGAAGAGCTTTACTTGGAAAAGCCCAGAAATAATTAGAAGTTCCAATTCTATCAGTGTCCACCATGCCATCATCAACTAAGCTTTGAAGAATCTCTTTCACTGACATTGAGGCTAATAAAAGCAAAAATATAAAATTAGAACTGCATAACATCTAAACTTTGGAGAATTATGAATACAATAAGCCATCATCTACAATCACCTGTATGAATATTTTACTATAATGCCAGCTAGCTGGACAATTTCAAGAGGACACCACGCCTGATTCCTTGAAGGAATGAATCACTTCACAACCAGCTGTTTATACATAAAGGCTGCTATTCTACACACTCTGCCACCAGATGTTTGCAAAACACCACTCATGAATATCATAAAACATATATGCATATGGCCATGCTGGATGGGGCTTTGAGCAACCTGGTCTAGTGGAGGTGTCCCTGCCCACGGCAGGGGGGTTGGAACTCAATGATCTTTAAGGTCCCTTCCAACTCTAACCATTCTATGATTATATATTACAGTACAATACGAGAACAAAGTCATGAGAGGGTACATGAGGGTACTTAATCTAACATGGATTAATTTATAATTTCTTCATTAGGAGCGTAATTACATTTCATTTTGTAATGCTTATCAAAGCATTTAAGAGCAGCAGATGCCACCTGTCTACAGACACAGGAGGGGGCGATTTTACTTTTGATTATATTCAGTTCCAATACAGAGTCATCTGCAGTCAGAAGGATCCAAAACATTTCTGAACATAATCGTTCATTTTCTAGAAAATGTGAGGTGTAATTCACCATTTTAAGAACAATACCTGTTCAACAAAGGAAACCTTAAGCGTTGCAGATATGAACACTTTTGAGCTAATTTATGGTTTTCAGTGTCTGAAAATTTCAAGTGTAAAGAGGACGCCAGATCAGGAACATCCAATCTTTTGGCAGCTATAGGCGGGATGCCAGTATGAAGGCACTTCCACAGGCTAGATGTTTTTCTTTTCAGAGTAACTGGGGCTTGGTTTGTGTGGCTAAATACCTCCATGTTCAAAGGCAGGATGAATTTGGACTATTCAGTTTCAAAGGTGTTAATGGTTTTAGAAACTCTACACTCCAGATTTTTATATGTGAAATTCCATTGCTAATATAAACTGTTTTGCATCCTCTTCCTGCAAATTACAATTAAACAGATGCATTGACAAATCAATCAAGACAGCACCACATCTCTTCAGAAGCCTCTGAGTGCCTCCGTTTGCTGACGTAGCTGAAAAACACTGCTTTGCGATATTCACGTATGTCTGCAGTTCCTTCCACAAGTTCATTTACTCACAGTGCCATAAAGATATGCTAGTCAAGGACAGTGGCAACTACACAAACATTACACTTTGTCTCCCTTTTGTCAATGAATATAGAAGGAAACAGAATGAGGAACATATAAAACAACTCAACAGCATAAGATAAATCCTCTTGGACCTAATCCTAAACCAATGGATCTCATCAGGAGGGCTTTCATTAAAAAGACAAACCCCTTCCATTTACAGCTGTCCAGCCATTATTTTTTTTTTGGGGGGGAAGCTCAAGAAAACATTGACTATGTACATCTGGATTAGTATTTTAAGATATTTGTGACATTACAGAGAGACATTTAAATCCTCTGTTCACTACCTGAGTACACATAGAGATTTCATAGACTGAAAGTCACTGCAAGTCAGGCATTTCAGAGCCTATGAAAAACTCCATCCCATGTTTTAGTGGTTAACCTGGAGTTCGCTGTGACATTTTAATAATCTCCCATTTTGGCCCTAACATTTAACAGAAGTGACAAACTAGCAAACCGAGGCAGGAGTGTGCTGTAGATGTTGCTTTTAATGCTACAGCCCTGCCATTGACCAGCCTCCCTTTCTAGCTATTTTTTCTGTTACTACAATCAAAAACCTAAAATTGTGGCCAAGAAAATTTACACTGTATGACCTGTCCCAAAAATGATTAATGGCTGAAGAGAAATAACTTTTGCAAACACTTACTAATCCCTTTTTCTTTTGGAGCAATCTTCTCTATATCCTTCAACTGGAACACATCTTTCTGTGCAAAACATAAAAGACACTTTAGCTCCAAATGACAGCATCATCTAAGCCCAAGTGTTTTTTACACTAAATCAATGCCAACAAAAGCAAGTAGGAAATACACTGCATGTTTACGTTTTGCTAAGGAAATAGGCTGCATATCCCTCAATAGAATTAGAACATTCTGAGAATTTAAAAAAACCAACAACCACTACTATTGTAACAAGCCCTGTTCTTTTCTTTTGTATTCTAAAGTCACTGTATTTTGCCTGAAGTTAGACTGTAAACCCAGTTAGGGCAGACATAGCCAAGGTTAGATTCTCAACACCAGATGCACCACATTGCTCAAGTCCTTGAACAGCACAATGAGTTTTTTTAATACATGAAACACTGTGAATTACTTATGTCGCCAGTATAATTGTAGCTCTGCTTTTGGTTTTCCAGGTTACTTCACCCAATGACCTCTCCCAGGTCTGCTCTCATCTTTCCTAATGCTCAGATTTCTTCCTCCTCCCATAAACTGCAGTGAGTTACTTCCTAACCTCTTGCTGTCCCTCTTATGGTAACAGACTCAAAATGAGATTATTTGGCTGCAAGCACAGGGAGCACACTGAGCACTTAACACCACCTGTGCATCTTCATGCCTGGGGACCACGTGGGGACAAGCTACCTGATCAGAAGCTACTTGAATCAAGCTCTGTCCCTGTGATTTATACATTTCTGACACAGGGCATCAGTGAAATGCGTAGCTGGATATACAGTGTTCATCTTCATCTACAGTTAACCTGTTTTCCCTCTAGATGTAAATGCAGGACACATCTAAGAAAGTTACTTACTGTTTCAAAAAAGATCTCCATCATGCGAACTCTCTTCTCCTCAAAGCTCAGACCTTTTTTCTTGGACTGGAACAGGAAAAAAAAAATCCCAACACATTCAGCCATTTGAATAGTTAACATCTGCTCAGAATTCAAATCTATTTACTTCTAAGTTATATTTGCCATCCTTTAAAATACTTTACCATTAACCCCAGCCTTTCAGATAAACTACTTCTTCCCAAAGAATCATTACACCAAGCTAATTCACTTCCAACCTCTTAAAATGAGGGAACTTACAAGTTTGAAGCCGACCTTCCACACAACCCAATCCAGCTCAAGCCTTAACATTTCTTGGAATACTCTAACGGTTCCTTGTTTTACCTCATTAGATTAAAAGTGTGTATTTATACCAATTGTCAGCAACTCACCCAACTGTTTAATAGTCCTTAAAAAGATAAGAAGGAATACCTTTGGGGTTTTTTGTTTAGAATTGTTTTTTAGTTTGTGATACAGAGACACTAGTGTGAGATACAGGCCATTTAGGTTTTTTTATGGAGATAAAGCACATTTTAAGGTACTACATCTTTCTTCAAATTACCTAGCCAAATTTAGAATTTCAAGGTAATGTTCTAATAATATGTTTATTTCTTTTTTTCTGCACGTGTGTGATCAAGAAGTAAATAACATGGATTGAAAAAGAAGCAAAAGGCAGAAACATCTACTCACAAACTGCGACATGTCCTCCCCTGATCACTTTCAGAGACACTATTTTGACATGCTCCTTGTAAAATTAGGATATAAAATATTTCACAAAGAACTGGAGTGTTATTAATAGTGTTTAGCATAGACCTCAATGACCTGGAAACAGTGGCCATAAGGCGAATGGGGAGCATTTCCCCTTGCCTCACTCCCTGCTCCGCAGGCTGTGAGGCCCTGCACTGCTGTGAGTGGCTACAGAAAACTGAAAGAGGGATAGAAAGAGCAAAACAGGATGTTGACAGAAAAAGCTGTCCCTTTAAAAAAAAAAAAAGACATAAAAATTGTTGCTCTTGACTCAATGGAAGTGAGGAGTCTAATAACATGGTGCTTTGAGAAAGACAACATGGGTTTGTTTTCAAGCCCTGACAGAATGGAGTCAATGCCATTTTTTACTTCTTCACTGCTGCTTCCTCCTTAAATAAATCACATGGCAGGGCAGCATAACGTTTAAAGTGTGCATCAAGAACAAAACAGCCAGATTGACTTAGATTTTAAAAAATAAATTGAAAAACTAGCTTATGCAGCTGCAATAACGCAGAGATGTGAACAGAAGCAATTCAGTATTATATTTAACAAAAGCAAATATTTTTTAAATATTGCCTTAGCCAGAGATGCCGTATGTCACACTGACATCACAGCTGTCTCCTATGCCGTCAGTATATCGCAGGATTAGAACCTGGAGCAGACATGTACATGCAAGTAGGAGCATGAACAGAAAACAGACTCATCTTCATCTTCTTCTATGACTTCAACTTCTTCTTCTATGCCAACAGGCTGAGAGAGTTGGGGTTGTTCAGCCTGGAGAAGGCTCCCGGGAGACCTTATAGAGGCCTTCCAGTTACTAAAGGGGGCCTACAGGAGAGATGGGGAGCGACTTTTTATCTGGGAGTGGAGGAAAAGGACAAGGGTGGATTTACATTAGATACCAGGAAGAAATTTTTCACTATGAGGATGGTGAAGTGCTGGAACAGGTTGCCCAGAGAGGTGGCAGGTGCCCCATCCCTGGAAGTGTTCAAGGTCAGGCTGGATGGGGCTTTGAGCAACCTGCTCTAGTGGGAGGTGTCCCTGCCCATGGCAGGGGGGATGGCACAAGATGATCTTTTAAGGTCCCTTCCAGCCAAAACCATTCCATGATTCCTTCTCCCTGTCTTCCCAAGCAGCCCTAACACCCTTAGCAGCAACAGAACAAAACCCGTATGTGCACGATGTGAAATTTAAGCAGCAGTTCTGAAAGCACGTGCTCATCAGCTACAACCCTTGGGCACCAGGTTTCACACCACAACTCCAAGAAACAGAGGAAAGTAACAAATCAATGTATTTTCTAGATAAACTTTATTAAATTTCACGTTGATTTCTCTCTCCTACCTCTTTGCCAGGTGTTCCACACCACGTATACAAAGCACACCAGGCATATCGATTCTGCTGCGGCTCATGCTAGCGGAGACAGCCACCGGTGGCCGATGCCCTCGGGCACACTGGCAATTCCTCCTGCCGGCACCCACCTCCCCACAACCGCGGCCGGAGCGCGGCCCAGCCTGTCCACACCCGGCCATCCCATGCTTGTTAATGGTCGCCCACGCCCCGGGCCCGCCTAGGGGTCTCAGCGGGCACCGAGCTGTCGATACGGGGCCTGCTCTTCCGGGTGCCGGGTACATCGACCAGACAAGGAAACGGCCCCGGGCCACGGGGGCGTTTATCGGGAGCCGCGCCGCCGGCAGGAGCGGGGCGGGGGGACGGGGAGTCCCGCCGCTGCCTTGCCGCGGGCCCGGCGGCGGGCGGGCAGCTCCCGCCGCTCTCCCTCAGCGGCCGCAGGGAGGGCGAGGCGCGGGCGACCGTTACCCGCAGCAACGGCCGGCCCGCTCCGCCCCCTCCCCTCCCCGGCGGCGCCCGCCATGCCCACCCCGGCACCGCGGCCCCGCAGCCTCACTGACCGCCCGGCCCGGCTCACGTCGCCAACGAGAGCTGGAGGAAAGACGGCGGCCGGCCGGCCCCGCCGCCACCACCGCTTACCATGTCGCCTCTGACGCGGGCGGCGGGGTTTGATTCCGGCGCCACCGTGAGGGAAAAGGCCGCCGGGAGGCCGCCTGCGCAGCTCGCAGCGCCGCCTGGCGCCCGCCCCCGCGGAACGGCAGCCCCGCCGGGCGGGCGGGCGGGCGGGAGGAGGGGTCCTGGGGCACTCCCTGGGTGCTGCCCAGCGGCGCGGAGTCAAACCCAGCCCGACTGCGCCACAGAATATAAAGTGAAGGAAAAAAAAAGAAAAGTTGCGTGACACTATATTCTGTTGGGTTTTTTTAATACTTTATGCAATCAACCACTCCTTGTGCTTTTACACACCAGCCTTGCCCTGCCAGAAAGCAGGTTATCGCTTCTCTCACGTTTTATTTATTATTTATAATACCGCGTTTGTTTGTTTGTTTCAAAGAGGATACCCTAGGCGCTGGTAGGCTGGTGATGCCAGGAAGCAAAGCGGGGCTGTTGTCACCGGCTGCCCGTGGTTACCGGTGGTGCGGGTGACAGAGGATGTGTTGAGGTGCAGGGGCCAGATGCACTGGGGTTTCGCGTTTGGCACCGCCCCGGCCTTACAGCAAAATTTTCTCACCACCTCATTTTGTCTTCACGTATTCCTCAATACCTACCCGTTTTATATTTTGCGTAGAAAGTGCAATTTTCTTGACAGCTGTTACTGCGATACCTTCGTTATATCCTTGCTGTATTATTAAAATTTATTCACTTCCAAAATAAGCGGTTTCAAAAATATTTTAAACCCCTCTGCCGTTGGCTCTAATCATCGGAGGGAAAAGACTTGTTTCTGAACCTCTTGTCAACACCCATGGGCTTGAGGGTCCGTGGGATACGTGCTGGATGCCTCCCGGTAGCTGCCCCTCCGGGATGAGGCGCTGGCCTCTGCCTACTCTTATTTTCCCTCTGGGGCCCAGCAGCAAAGGTAAAACATGAACACGTTAATGGTGGACTAAAACAACAAGTATTGCACGAATAGCCCATGATGAGAGCAGCAGGACATGGAGAAATAAAAAAATAAAACCCTCTCTGCCCATGGAAGCAACAGCCCTGGGCACATCTGGTGTCGCTCCAAACAGTTGTTCGTTGCGATGACTGTTCTAGCGACTTTAATTACTTACAGTTCATTTTAATTATTATTTGTGCTGCAAATTACCTTCCGTCAGCTACAGCAGTTCTGGGAAATTGCTTTGCAGCTTAACAGCAGTGGGTTCCTATCTGCCTTACTAAGTCTAGAGTTTAAACTGAAGCAAAGGAAAAGGCGCAAGCTGAACTGTCAGGCCGTCCCCAGGAAGACTTTCCATGGCCTTTGCAAGGTGCCTGCTGTCCCGACACCCGAGGTTCTCTTCTACGCAGACCTGGCCGTGATCTTGTTCCTCATTGTGCGCACCAGAGTATTACTAAAAATGAAATGCAAGTTAGAAAGGACATTATTAATACAAAGCTTAACATTCATACAAAGCACTTCAGAGCTTCTTGTTCTTTCATATTTCCTTGTGCATCACATTTTCAATTCGCTAACCCGTGATGAAATCTGTTGGCACGCCTCCTCTTCTCCTCTGAGGGCTCGTATGCTGTCCCTTGCTTTGGCCAGATGATTATTTCCCGGTGCTCCCTGTGCAGTTGTTTCCCTCCCGTCACCATGAACCTCCTCTCCCCCAGGACGTGGGCACCTTCCTGCTCCTTCACAGCCTGAGATAAAACCTTTTTTCACCACTGCCAAGCACACGGTTGCTACAACATTTGCAAAGCACCTCTTGTGGTGTAGGTTTTCTCCAAGCGACACGTGTGAGCGGCAGAGTGGGTGTCGGAGCTGCACGTGCTGCTCGGAGAAGGGGAAGAGGAGAGGGAGGAAGGGATTTCACTCTGAAGCAGGCTCGGTGCATGTATCTTGGGGCTTCTGTTCAGCACCCGTGAGGCAGGAATGCTCCCATCTCCCCATCACACCTGAAAGCGGACTGGCAGCATAAACCCAGGTCTCACCCTCAGATGGAGCCAGCACATGGCTGGAGCACACACCTGGAGCCACAGCTGGAAGATGTTCCTTGTTTCAGCAGTTGAACATGATCACGGCAACCAAGCCAGCCCGGCACACCTGCCTCCACACTGTTAGGTCATGCTCTCAGGCAACTGTGGGGCAGGAGGCTCAGCAGGCTTTCTCTGCCCGTGCCCCTGGGGACAGCCCTGAAGCCCTCTCACGGCCAAATCTCTAGCCCCAATTTACTCTGTAGTAAGAAGTTCCGTACCGCCTCCCACACTTTGCAGCAGCACATCAAAGCAAACTAGTTTGAAAGACCCCTGGGTGGAACAGGTCCCAGACAGAGGGGGAATACACAGGAGTCTCTCGTGCTTTGTCAGGTGAGGGTAGTTTTCCATTACTGGATAAAGTGGAATGAACCACTCTTAAAATACATACAGGTTCGACATTTTTAATGGCCTTCAGGATTTCTAAATGTGGTGTTTCACAAAACTGCTATTCATATACTACTAATATAAAAGCAAGACAATGGATGGAGATACTGAGGAAGGGGAACTCGTAACTGTGCTTTTCTATTAGAACATTGTTCTTATTTCCCTGTGATTTTCTGAAGCTTTAGCCGATTGGGCTGAAATTTTCTATGCTAGGTATCTGACCGAGATTTTTAAGTACTAGCCAAAACAGTTTTTCACTCTTCCTGAGGCAGAGAAAATACATTGCTTTGTCAGTGTTAAAATATGCTTAGATGAGATTAAATTTGTACCCTCCTTCATTTTGCTCTTACAAATCTGTAACTGAATTACATTCAAAATTCTGTTTTGAAAGGACATTAAAGCAGCAATGGCAGGAAGGTTAGGAAGTAGAATGACAGTTGTCCTGCTTTGATTTTGTTCCTTTTGTACATAGTGTAGTCTTTAATTACATGGGCTATTTTTTTTCAGCAGAAGGGAAGAATTCAAGTTGAACAGCAGATCACTTTATTTCCAGAAAAGTAATAGCAAACCGTCTGAGTCCTGTGGCTACCTCCCAGCACATCTGTATGACTGATGCAGAAAGATGGTCCAGTAGAACTTGAGGGTGAAGGATGAGGAGAGCTCTATGAGATGCTCACCCATGGGAGGCGATACCAACTCCTCTGAGGTCCAAGCAGTCCGCGGTGGGATGTGGCCGGGTATCAGGAAGTGGTATGATCCACAAGTATCCCACACAGGCCAGTCTCTGCAGCATCTGCTGCCTTATTTCATCCTTGGACGATTGTTTAGACTGTAAGCAGACGCTCTGCCTACAAACATCTAACCTGGTGCGAAATGCTGGCTGTCTCTCCTCCAAAACTTACTGCTTCCACAGCTTTGCTAGCAGAGCTGCTGAAGTAAGCACTTACCAGTTCATTGAGGTGAGTAGCTTAAATACTAGATTTTTGGTTACTAGGCATTTCACTAAAAGAACAAGTGAGAATTCATATGCCTAGATCAGCCAGTAGATCTGAGGGTCAGCAGCCTTCAACTGGAGGTAGCAATGAGCAGCGAGTGGTGGGTATCTCTTCCACCAGCCTCTTCCACCAGCACAGCTGGGCCTGGGTAGAAGATCTGTCCACTGCAGAGCAGCACAGCGCGATGTGAGAGAGAACTTCAGCCTAAGGAACAATGGAACATTTTCGAACATGCAATGAGATGTTAAGTGGTTAGCACTCTAAAGAGAGAGATCCTGGCTAATGATGGGTTTCCAAAATATATGCACCTTTAGCTATTTTGGCCTTACTCTCCCTGATACTGTTTCTCATTGGTGAGACTGGGTTGTGTATTCCAGTTTACAGAACTTCTAAAAAATCCTGCTGATGCATTTGGGTCGGTATTCAAATAAGTATCCCAGGAAGGCCAAAGAGAAACTTGGCCGTTTACTACAGAACCTCCCTGGTAAAAGGCAGTGTTTCCCGGTCTCAACATCCTGCCTGTCTGTCTGGTTTTGCTC
The DNA here is from genome assembly GCF_964106895.1 of Numenius arquata. Classification (NCBI taxonomy): domain Eukaryota; kingdom Metazoa; phylum Chordata; class Aves; order Charadriiformes; family Scolopacidae; genus Numenius; species Numenius arquata. The sequence continues at coordinate 38,334,008 of NC_133580.1, read as the reverse complement.
AGTGGTGGAGAGCCTCTGCTGTAATAATCCAGGGGACAGAAACAATTTCTTCTAAGTGAGAAAACATTGGGGATGCAACAAGAGTCTCACCTACTCAGCCTTGCAGCTTCAAGGTACCCTGTGGTATTTCTTCTGTTCTTCATGGTCTTTTTCACATGGGAAGGGACAGGCCCTCTGCAACTCTGAATGTTGAACCAACACCGCCCTGCTTCAAGCTGTGGGGTTTTTTTAGCTGGCAGCCAAGGAAAGCCTCTTGTAAGCATCTGAACTTCAGGGCAGAGAGACAATATACTCCAGTACACTCAGCACTAAGCCTGTATTTTCTGGACATACATTCATCTGAAGACTGACAAAGAAAAACAAAACTGTTCCATTATGTTGTAGTAAGTTTGCCTTCAGGAGAAAAAAAAAAAAAAAAGGCATCGAAACATGGCTGCTGACATTCCCTATTCATCTCTAAGTGTCCTGCCAGAGAGCAAACACACATCACCACGTCTGACCTCTCCAGTCCCCTCCAGTGAGATTGCTTCCAAGCCAAGTGATGCATCTGAAGATTCTCTCTTACTTCCTGAGCAAGTTCCCAGTCACACTGAGTTCTCAAAGGATTCAGATTTGGAGAGTTCACCAGTGACCAAGAATACATATGTACTATGTAAAATGAAGCTTAACATAACCTAACCTAAGTTGTTCTTGTAGGAAAGGAGTTAGAGTGAACTCCTAAGCCAAATTTTCTGTTCTTCTGCAGTAATTTATATTCAGTTTTCTGCAGTAGACCCTTGCAAGTTTATAGCACAGCATAGCTGAAAGGTACTGTATACTTCCATGATGCAAATGCTTCCAACTCATAATCTTACTGCCACCAATTAAAAGATTAATTTTGATGACTGAACTGAAGAGGTAAGGGAGAAGACAAGAAAGCTCCAGTTCCCCACCTTCTTCCCAAGCAGAATTCAAGTCCCTCTTTCCTCTCTGTCTATGTAAAAGCCTAACACCTGTGAAACAATCACAGTTGTCTTGGCTTGTGACCTGTGGTGTCAGCATTTCCTTTTGGAAAAAATTACCCATCTTCGTGCATTATGGGGCTATTTTTAGGGACAGTGAGTATGGCACATATGAAAAATAAATCCTCAACCATGAAAATAAGAGAGAAAACAAGCTTTATTTTTATTACTTGAAATTTTTGTGCGTGGTAAAGGTACACATTTGAATCTGGTTTTCCTACATTTCCAAGACAGTAATTTTTTTTTTAATTGTCGGCTAAAGCATCAAGAATACCGTGGCACACAGGAAGCTAAAACTACACACACACACACAAACACTTTGATGCGCATCTTTCATCCTTGACCTAAGGAGACAAAGTTTGTATTTAGCCTCACAGGGATTTTTTGAAACAAAAAAAAAAAAACAAAACCAAACCAGAACCCAACAAAAACAACAACAACAAAAACCCAAGGTAGAAGAATATTTCATTATGAGTGTCAAGAGAATGCAAGGCTGACATGTACACAAAATATACAAGACTGACTTACAAAGATGGAATGTACAAGAACTTTTTTAAAAAATCAAGACAGACAGACTTCCTCCTAGAACTGGAAAGCTGCAGCGTATCAACTGGTAGAGATTTCTAACTGGGGGTACTGCCATACACTACGCACATTAGGGAACATTCCCATGTCATGAAGCCAAAGCAAAAGTGTCAGGGTTAAGGCCGTGTTGCTCACAGACATCGACTGAAGTGCTGTACATTCATGGGAAATAACACAACCCATTAGGAATCTTCCTACTCCGAAGCACAAATACCTTTTGCGCACTCTCCACAAACAGGCCAAAACAATCACTGTTCATAATTCTTGAAGAAAATTTTCAATATACATCATGATTTCGTAACTAGCTGTCACCCACAACCAAAAGTCATTTCTTTATAGCAAACATATCATATTGGGCACTTGTAGTTCTTATTATGGCAACACTAGATCCTTAGTTATAAAAAATATTGAGATAAAATCGAAAGCCCTCTAGTTTTTACAGAACAGAAGAGCATTTACTAACAAATAACTCTCCATCTACTTCAGGCAAATGCTTGCCTAAACCATTTCCCTTTCTCAGCTACATTGCTGCTGGTTTAGCCTATGTAAAAATCCCCCACTGTTTATATTGGATTGATCTGAACAGATCCTTTTATTCTATTCACAAAGCAATGAACATGCAGTTGACTAGTTTGTCCTAAAATACTCCAAATTACACAATATCCGATAACCTTTTGAGCTTACTTTTGAGTCGAAGATTAGTTAAATGAAGCACATACTTTCACCATTCATGCTGTGCTGCTAGTCAATTAGCATTCCAGGAAAGTCAAGGGAACATTTGGTTATACCTGAAATCTGGCAGCAGAATGCCTATAAAGCCTTTAATAAATGCTAACAACTCAGCAAATCAAGTAGTGCGGTTTTGATGTTCACTTAATTGGATGAGAAAAAAATTGGCCAGTTTTTTAGAACAGAATTTCTGCTTTGGTTGCTCTTTGTAAGGTTTGTAAGCCAAGCATTTTAGCTAAGTTGGCTTCAGAAGCACACCATAAAAGCAATATGTTTCTCAGTTTCCCGGTGCCAGGCAGATAAGGTCAGACCCTGGAAGGGAATGCCCTATGCCACTGAATTTGAAATTGTAGTTGGCAGCATTTGCTATCAGAAGGAATTCTAAATTAGTGACATTTTTCAGGTGCAATAAGTGCTGCTCTGGTGATAATGTCTGAAAACCCAAAAGACTATTCAATCTTAAGAAAAAAATCCATATCACCCCAAATAGCTGTTAGCTGGGTTGTAAGGGGGTTGCGTGCAGAATGCTAGATTTCATCAGGATGCACTGGGTTGACATAGGTTATATAAAATCCTGATAAACAACACTGAGTGAAAGGGACTGAAAATCTTTGGGAGAAAAATGTATGTATGGAACAGTCTTAAGTATACATTTTAATATATAGGTTAGAGTCTGATTTCCGTGCTTCTCAGAGTTCCTGGCAACAGAGGATTTGGCAACATTTCCCGAATGGAAACCATGCAAGTTCAGTAAAATGTTATTATAAAAAAGCAAATTTGAAACTATATTTGATTAATATAATCTGTAACTGACAGCCACAGCACATTTTTCATTTTCAAGTTTTTATCTCAAAGAACCTGTGCTACCTCTTCTCTTTGTTAATAAATACAGTTAAAATGCTATGTGCCTTTTCTTCATTGATAAATTTGCCATTTAAGGGCATTCCAATGTCAGAAATTCTTTGTTTGCCACAAGGTTGCTTATAAGGACACTTAGAAAGAAATTACTTTATCATCAGAAAATCTGATCTACAACTTTGTTAAATTTTGATAGGACAGCTTATTGTGTAATGACTGAGATATCGTCTTCAGAATTTTAGGGCAAACTCAGTTCAAGCAGAGGATATTTTATTCTCTTGGTAATAACAAACTTGAGTTTCAACGTTTCAGAAATGTTACCACCAGTTTCTTAGCTGCATTATACAGTCCAAACCTTAAGCCTTACATTTATTCCAATGAAATAAGGAAACTTATCTTTACATGAGGATTTGTAAATTAGCTCTATGTGCAAAAAATAAACAAGGGAAAGAAGAGGAAATATCTTTAAGAAACAGTAATTAAAAAACAGACAAATTCCACATTTAAGAACCTTGGGGTCTGCATTTCTTTACAAGTCAAATGCATCTTTACAAAAAAACCATTAGTTTTTCTCAAATTCATTGAAACAACAACTTTAACCTTTTAGAAATAAGACAAATATTTATAACAAGTAATTTAACAAAGATTCCCTTCCATTCTGCAAACATGCTGAAAATACTACCTTGTGCCTGACCCAATGCCCTTTTGTTTCAAGGCCCTAAAAATGAGAAAAGAAAGACAGTACTTCCCAGGCTATTGTAGGCATTGGCAGCAAGCTCACCAGCTCCTCGAACGAGGTTTAAGAGTGAGCACCACTCTATCTCTATTAGGCTACGGTAGCAAATCATCCTTTGACCTTTGATTTAGAAACAAGAATAAAGCCAGTGCTACTTTAAAAAGGACAAGTCCACACTTAAAAAACAAAAAACAAAAAAACCCAAAACATTAAAAACAGAACCAAGTCATGTGATTGTAAGCATTTCCAATTAAATTAATATTTCAACAAAGAACACAGTAGAGAGATCCGACAGGAAGGAGAAGGGACATTTTTCAGAGTATTGCCATTGTCAAATGGCACACATACGTTCCAGTTTGCTGAAATAACCTACATTAACTTTTATTTATTTTTATGTCAATCAGTCATACATACATACATACATACAAACAAACAAACAAATCGGAACAAATCTCACAGTCCTTATTTTGTCCTCTAACAAAATTCCCTTTGATGAAGGACTTCAGGAATTGGTTCAAATTCATTCTTATTTGTTACGTATTTTTCTCATGTAAAAACAAATAGCTTTGGTAACCCTTGGTTTTCCTATACAACCTCTGTTTACTACAGTTCCTTTGGTTGTATAATGTAGGTCCTCCATAGGGGTACCTCTCTGGCTTTCTGTCCTGTGTGATGCTGCATTTTATTTTATTGGTTAATACAATGAGTTGCCTTAAGGAAACATGGCAATGAACATACACGAAAGAGTGGCACACATGAGGTTAATTGAGTTGACATTGTAATAACCCTGATCCTAATGAACTAGTTTGGTGTCAAAAGGTCTGTCATTATACAGAAATTCAGCTCTCACTAATGTATCACTACAATTAAGTTTTCCAGAGCTTTAGAAATGTCAGGTCTCTGCAAAGTCCTTCCAGCACATTGAGCAAGAGGAAGAGCGAAAAACAAGCACATGAAACAATCCTTCATTAATCCCACACGAGTAGGGAATTTGCATTGGTTTTCATAGTGCTAAACGTTGAGCTGTGTTAGGTCTGACGGTTAGAGCTAGACGGATTTTGTGAGACTTAACCTTATACTAAAAGGACCTACTTGTTATAGATAGTAAGACTGAAGAATGTTAAAAGTGTAATACCTACCATGATAATGAGATCTAGAAGATTCCCAGGATGACCTCTGGGTTAAATAATGCATAACAAAGATACTTCAAAATTGGAAGCTCTGAGCAGGAGCTACCCTTCGCAGTCTTCAAAAGCTTTGGGGACTTTTCCCAAATTTTTCTTATTTTTGCCTAATTTGTTAATTCCAGTTCCATAAGTTGGAGTTTGCATTTAATATCACATTGTCTTTATGAATTCAGTTAAAGAGGATTTTGCGTATTAACCCTTACAACAAAAAGTTCAGTGAGAAACCTAAGAGGTGCAAGTCCTATGTAAACAAGGTAAGTTTGGAAATTAACAGAAGTCCATCAGAGACTCATTATTAAAAATGAACTTAAAAGTAGAAGATATCCCGCATTGGATCTCTAGGACCAGTCTTTTCTCAAGGGTGGATGATTATCCAGCTCCAGAGCTCATTGCTACTGTAAGTATCGATAGACCTTGAAGCAGTGATTTCCAGAGTCTGCAACTACAACATGGCCATCTGAAGTAAGGGCCAGACCTTGGGGACCATAAAGTGGGTCAGCAGAGGTGTTAATGTAGGATAAAAATGATCCACTTCCATCAAAAACCTTTGAGGGTCAGAAAGCACAGAATAAATGTTATGAATAAAAAAGAAAAACAGCAGATATGAATCTGCTTTCAATTATACCATTATACTTCTCATTTCTGAAACGGCTGACGTACATTAGAATAAACAAGGGCAGAATCTGATCTGTTATTCTCATAATATACTTGTCTATATACAAATGTATTTTCTTATTAAAAAGAACTAATTAAAGCTGCCACGATCTTTGGCAAGAATTAAACATGCAATGAAATAATAATAAAAAGAGCACCTCATCTGTTCCTCGTTCTAAAAATAGCCAACTACAATAAATCAAACTCAATCAGGAACTCAACCAACACCTTGTTTTCCTAACAAATATTACTGTTGCGGCTAGCATGACTCCTATGTTCCCAATCAAAGAAAACCAGGAATTTGTTTACACTCTTGACAGTGCTTCCTGAGAACAACTCATAAGCAGCTCCCTCATTTTTATATTCAGTGCAAACTGATACATACACTTAGTTCATTATTAGGTATTCTTTGGCAGATAAGAAGACTTTGTGATTAGCACTTGCAAGATAAAAAGAGTGAAACCCTCATAACTTAAAAGCAGAGTATTTTCTCAACATTTAAAAAAGATGATAAAAATCTGCTGCATTTGCTTTAGGGTCTATACTGATCATTTGTTTTTTCATATTTTCCACCATGTTTCCAATCTTCTCTTATGGTGATTATTTAAAAATAATCATTTTTATATTAATAAATATTAATAAAATAAATTAATAAAATAAATTTAAATTACTATCACCTCAGCAATGCTTGCAAGTCTCCTAAGTCACCAAATAGCTTTTGGGGAACTACTGGGAGTCAAAAGCCTTGGTCACAGTAACCATCAGAATTGCTGGCAGTCACGCTGGGAAGTCCATGATCTGACACCACCAGTTCTAAAAGCAGACAGACCAGCAATGAGGCACCTAAAAAGGCTGTGTTAGAAACGACATCACTTCTAATGCTATCCTGTTTCTTGGGAAGTCTGAAAACTTCAGTGGCCAGAGTTATCAATTCATTAGTTTTCCTAGTCAAGCACCTTTAAAATACAGAAATTTCTACCTGTATTCGGCTGTTTCCCCAATCTGCCACGATAATATTTCCATTAGAATCTACAGCTACTCCAGTTGGTGCATTAAATTGTCCGTTTCCTTCTCCATTTGATCCAAACTTCAGTATGAACTCTCCCTCCTGGTTAAATACCTGTATGGGTTAAAACAAAAACCTGAGTATGGCATCATATCAAATATTAGTAACCTACTACTACCAGTTCACCTGTTAACAAAACTGGGAATTGCAGATTTCCCGGGAACACTCCACCCAGACTGAAGATGGAAGAAAAGGTGCCCATCTCTACCTCCATTACTCCATACGGTATTTCGCTTCTTACTTAAGATCTTATTCAGCTCAGACACACATGTGGAGGGCCCCAGGAATCCTCCTGCAGCTTGTACATCTTGAATTAAGAGCTGAGTGCAGATACAGCACTGGGAGTCAGTGCTACAGAAACACAACTGAGCAGATGCACTCTTCTCTGACTTCCATAATCTATGGAATCATGGCATGCACCCCTCTGCACAGACAGTTCTGCAACGGAATCCTCCAGGATAGTAACAGGTTTAGACAGCAGAAAGATGGAAACGATCAATGACTATTCTGTCAGTGACCTGGACGCAACAATGGGACCAAGTGAGATACTGGATGTGTCATTTACATAGTACCAGAGCCATCTCTATTTATTTTGGTCCATCTCGGACCCAGGCCCAGCTGTGCCACAAGGTCCAACAGCACTCTTAGAGACCCGCCATAGCTTGCACAAGAAAATGCAAAGACCTGACAAGTGCCAAGTGCATGCTGAAGGGCTAAGAAGGTGGAAGATGTGAGGAAATCATCCTATTCTTGAACACCTACAGTGAACAGAGAAAAAGCATTGGAGGGAGGAAAGTAATGAAGTAGTAGGTTGGTGCCTCACATGATGAAAGTAAGTAGAAAAAAAAGTCACCTAATTAAAAAAAAACACATGCAAAGATGTATTGCTCTTTCCCTGGGATAAAATGGGCACGGTGAGTGACCGAATGAGAGAAAAGCCTATACTGAGTAGGATTTTCCATAGAAGATGCCTGAAGGAGGAAATGTGCTTGAAGAGTAGCAGGGGAGGGACAATAATGATGCTGAGTGAGGATGTTTAATTCAAGACACTGGTGGCAGGAAGAGGCTTTGGCACCTGTAAGAGTGAAATGTATTTATTTATTTATAAATGTATTTATTATTTAAAGCAAAATTTACTCTCTGTTCTTTCCGCATCATCTAACAACAGGTAACAGCATCACCCAGATTATAAATTACTCTCCGAAGTGTCAACAATTATCTCTTCCAATTTAGAGAGCACTACAAAAATCAGAATCTTTTCCACTTAGTACCAAATTGTAACAAATAACATTTTTATCCCATTGAGTCAGAGACAGACCAGAGACAGTCGGGAACACTCTGTTCTCATTAGGAATGCAATAATTATAAATTCAGTAAGATGCCACACTTCATACATCTCTTAATTTGCTTTTTTTTTTCATTTAAGTTTGTCCTTGTTCTTAACTGTCTCCAGGCATTCTTGTTACCACAGCAAGCCCTGCTGATGGAGGGGTAATTTATGGAGTCATAGGCCTCCTGCTGCTAAACCAGGTGAACAGTCTGCTTTAGGGCTCCTGCAGCAATTTTGGTTTCTGTGCTGTAATCCAAACCACATGAGTTTCTACTTCCTCTCTAATTCCAAAAGGATACAAGGTCGCTATTCAAAAGCTAGATGATTCAGCACTGCTCAGGACACGAGGGTGTCTATGCAGTGATTTCCTATTTCAGGTGAATATATAGGTTTTATCATTTCAGTTATCAACACTGAAGAACTGGACTGAGGGTTCATCTTTGTGTTTGATCAGACCAGGCCTCCACTAGGGATTTCACTGGTGCGTAGCACTGGCACACATGGCCTGAGAACCCAGTGTTCTGCTGCCTGTGTTCTCCTGCTGCTGCTGCATGTTCAGGGAGGGAAAAAGAGCATAGAAAGTGACTGAAAGGGAATGTCACGGCTGAAAACAAACACGCACAGGGGAGCAATTTCTGAAATGGCCTGTAGCTCCTTCATGTACATTTTCCACCACATGACATCTCAACATGTATCTTTGTTTTGGTTAATTATTGGGACAAACAAATATACCACCCTATCTTACCATGACTGTTTAACAGGCCATGTGTCAGGACTTCCCAAGGGTGTAAGGAGGTATTTAAAAGACGGATAGACATAGAGCTTAGTGATACGGTTTAGTGATGGTTTTTGTCAGTATTAGGCGAATGGTTGGACTAGATGATCTGAAAGGTCTTTCCAACCTAGACAATTCTATGATTCTATGACTAGTGGCCAGTTCAGCCCAGTGCAGGGGTACTGGATGAAAACCAATGGTCTGTGTTACACAGTTGATAAGAGCATCAGGTTGTAAGCGGATCCAGTAATCTTAAAGTTTATAGGTATGGAATTAAAGATTGTCTTTGTTATTATTTTATTCGACTAGAAATGTGAGCAGCTTTTACTGGGAAATTCAAAAGCAGTTACCAGACTTACTTAAATTAGGAAAGAACATGGGGTAAAAAACAGGTTTGGCAGAGAGTTAATAAGAACAACTAAGCTGATATTATTTATCTTGGGTACAAATTATGTTTAAGCAATCGAATTACAGAACATCATAGTGGCACCAAAGGCAATGGACTGTATCTCCACTAAGCAATGTGCTGCAAGCAACAGTCTCTGTGCAGTCCTTAAATCAGATCTCTTATATAGTGTGATCCCTTTGTTTTCAATAATACTTTATTTTCCCCAAGAAGGTACCATGATAAAATAAAAAGCATTCCAAGTTGCTATTAATGACAGTACCTTGACAGAATGGTTATGAAAATCTGTAACAATAATTTCATTGTTGCTGTTTACAGCTGCAAAATGAGGACCTGCAATACAAAGAAAGAAAATATAATAATACCACTAAAACAAAAAGGTTGTGTAAGTAAAAAAAAATAATATTCAGCCTGCCAGAATATTATATGTGGGTCTGAGCAGTAATAGTGAAATTGGGAACATAATTTCAAATTAAGAGTAATTTCATTTCATGTTTTAAAAAGCTCATCATGCCTTTCTGTAAACATAAATAATTTCTTTTTCAACCAGTTGTCAGCTAGCGTTAGCAGTAAGCATTGTTCATTCCTTCCTCTCTCATATACAGATGACTATGTAGATATTTATGTGCTTATTAGCATGACAAAACATGTAGTGCTTAGGCATAAAGTTGTGTATACACTGAAAATAGTTCTCAAAAACGTTCATGTAAAGTCTCAGTTGAAATCTGCTATGCTTTCTGTTCTCACTTCTCAGAACTGTTTGAGCAAACAAGTTTTAGGATAAATACAAAAGTCACTTAGAACACCACTGTCAGGGAATAAAGTGAATTTTTTGCTTTATTTTGTGAATTGAACTATGTGCGCAAACTGGAATAAAAAACAAACAGTAGCTTGAAAACAGGAGAGTAGCTGAATCAAAACACTTGGTGCTATTTTGAGTTACTAAACAGATCAGAACTCAATTTTCACAGGATATCAGTGTAACCTATAAAAAGGGTGAAAACCTTTACACTGAAAACATTCATGTAATAACAATTAACCTGTTTTATGTATCCTATCACCAAGAAAAGGTGACACATTTCTCAAATGCACTGTTAAAGAGCGTCTGCACACTTATTTTCAGGAGGTATTCTTACAAATTTTGAAATTAAAGAAACTGGACATACTTAGAAAATTTTGGTGATGCTTAGCTGTGTTGGAGCCAAAACTCTCAGAAATTATATGGTACTTGTGCCATAAGACACTGCAAGAAACCTCAATTAAGATAAAAGCAGTTATACCATTGATTCTATTTCTTGTGCTGTGAAACAGTAAGAACATCAGACCAATCTATAACTACTTATTCAGTGACACACCACCTGCAAAATGACCTGCATGTGTAACTTGGCATCGTCATTTCAAATTTTGAAAGAACACCTATTCACTCAAAATATATCAGTTGTTTTTTTTTTTTTAAACTTAATTGCATGTTCTAATTGAAAGGCAGCATGTGCAAGCAGTCAAGTTGAATGTAAGTGGCAATTTCCCCAAAATGGCATTTTCCTTTGCATAACTGAGTCTTCTTGATCTCAATCTTAACACTGTCCCATTACACTCATCTTCTAATGGGAAGGTGCCACTTAAGAGCATTGCTAATGTGTATCTGATCAATGGAAACACCAAGCACAGTGTTTGAGTTGATTATCATGAACAGCTGAGTGTGGGCATTACAAAGCATTTATAAAATGCTAGTTAAGATCAGTCTTTCTTGGGTCACTGATCTGAAATGCTTCCAGGCACAGAGAGGTAGATAAAACAATCTGGTTACAGCTACATTTGCGGAACAGATGTTGCAGTCTTCCTGACCAATTAAACAAATGGAGAAGCGAATAGTAGTTCTTTGTTTAGTAGAGCTTTCCCCCCCCGCAGGAAAAACAAGTAGGATATAGCGTCTTCAACATGCTCGAACATCATGCAAATGTGAGCAGAAGAGGCAAGAAAAGGGGATTTACATATTACCATCAAGTGTACCTGCAAACTGCTTGTCACCATTTCCTCGACTACCGAACCTGGTGACTATTTTCCCATTGGGCTGGAAGATAAAGACGCAGCATGCTTTATTGTCCACTACAATGATGTGTCCATTACGATCCACAGAAACACCTTTAGGGCCCATGAGCTTTCCAGACCCAATTTTGGCCTAAAAAGAAAAACACAAAACAGGAAAATATGTTGGCATGACAGAAGTAAGTTAGTACAGTTCAAAGATTGCATTACAGGCACACAGGGGGATGGAGAGACATTTTTCTCATCAAAAGTTTCCCAGAGGTGAGTGATTGTTTTTATCAGCTCTTACTGTGCATGTCATAATTTTTTCTTCAGCTGAAAATAAAGACTGCTTTCTGTATGTCCTTTGTAGAGTGGAAAATCTGGTATCTCAGTAACTGAGTCCAAATATACAACTCCTAAGAAACACAATCATCACATTTGTATGTCTTGATAAACTACAGCATCTGTCAGAAACCATCGCAAGTGGCTGTACAGCCAGCACTAGCGTACCAGCAGGACAGGCAGACAGACATAAAGGACTTCTGCCTCTTATCGCATACTATTCCTGAGTCCAGCAACCACCTTGTTATGGACGGGGAAACATGCTTTTAGCCCTGTCTGGTGCATCAAAGCAGTAGGAGCTCACTCTTGGAGCATCAGAGCTGAGTGGGATGTAGGCTATGAGACACCATGCAGCTTCTGAGTGCTCTTGGAAAAAAATTAAGCACAGCTAAAGCTCAAGCCGGCCTCTGTATCTTCCACCAGATCCCCATGAGATTGCTTCACTTGCTGCTTAGACACCTGAAGTGTCAGCTGAAACCTGCAAAGGAGATAGACTGTGCTGCCAAACAGCAAATAAAGTAATACTTGAAACACTAAACAAATCAAAGCTTGCTCCTGTCTTAGGTAAATAAAATTATTTCCATCTTTGTAAATAGGCCTCGTGACTACCAAAAACATCTGCCAGCATGATCAGCAACAGGAGGAGAACTGTATACAATATTCCATATTGTATCAATGGAAAACCTTCAGTGGGGGTGAGGTAGAACTCACACACAGTGAATTATTTGGAAAGGCTAGAGAGCTGTCAAAATAAATCAGAAAAAGTTAGAAGCATTCTTTAGTAGGATCAAAAAGAAGGGGATCTAAGAAGCAGATCTAAGTAACAGCATCCTATCCAGCTCAGAGCAAGCAGAAATTGAGGTAAATCCTTCAAAGAACCAATGAGCTATCTGGGTATATAGCCAGGAAGATTCTAGGATCACCTCGTAACCCATTTCAAATTTTTCACCATTCTGCTCTTTTTTTCAGGCAGGGATTTTAGAAACTGGTTTAATCTACATAAAATCAGTTGAGTTTTGACCTTTCATTTAAAAAAAAGGTTATAAAAATACCACCTAATTTTGGGGGAGTTTCGTTGTTGGAATGCAGCAACTTGCTTTCTGGTTTTGGTTGTTTTCGTTTTTTAAATGATGGACAGATTTGGAAGCAGTTATCCAGGTTGGTTCCAACCTCTCTGCTCTGCTGGACAGGCTATCCACCCAACAGACTGTGTTGAAATAATAGAACCTAGAACTTTCAGATCCTCTAGTAATTTGTGCAAGACACATCCTACAAACTGAGGTCCATCTCTTCAGTGGAGAACATAATTTCCTGTTTCCATCGGAATTTAAATGAAATAGATACTAAGATATTTTCACTGAATTTCACTGAATTTTTTTAGAGTTGGAAGGGACCATATAGATCATCTAGTCCAACTGCCCTGCTGAAGCAGGATTGCTTAGAGATTGCTTTCATCTTTATGAAGATTTTTTTGCTTAGATTGCTTTTCATCTTTATGAAACGAGCATTTTTCACCTCGCTGCCTGTGCAGAGTGGGACAGATCACCACCTAGAACAAGCAATGCTTCTGACTTCTCTGCCCCTCTCCCCTCCCTCCTCCACTTGGTAAGTAGTAGCTGAAGCTCTGTTAGCCTGTGACTGACTATCAAGATGGGACAGATTACAGGGCATGGAGATGGTCCATTACCTAACTCATTTCTTTCAATTCAATATCAGCAAAAAAACATGTTAGTATCTGAAGGAACTCAACTATCCTTGGTAAGCTCCATGCTTCTATTCCATGGCACATTCTGATGGGTGGGGTTGCAGGTTAAAAATAGGAGCCATCCCAAAGTAACGCCATCTAGGCTCCCTGAGGCTGTCTGGTACAAAGTCACCAGCATTACTACACAACATCTTTCAGTTTAAATAAAGAAAACTCCAGGGATTAAATCTTGCATCTTTAAGACTATGGTTAGCCACATGCAATGATCATGTGTCTGTTTTATGTTCAGGTACATATGCTGTTCAAAATTGCTAAATATTTAGGCAAAACCCACCTAATTAAATCATGCTAAAATATCCCTAGGGAAAACTACTAAAAATGACTTTGTGTTCACCAGAGGAAAGATATGAGCAGTCTTACAAAATGTATTCAGGTTTGCATAACAACAAAGCAGCAAAAACATAAACCAAATGCAAATCAGTAGATTTATTTCCTTTGGGGTGATTAAATCATATTCCCTTCTTTCCTCTGGGATGCCCGTGTGTTTGTCTTCTTGTGCATTGCACCACATCCTTACCATCTTTCCAGGATTCCTATGGAAAAATGACTCAGATTCATGAGTACAGTGTCTTCCAACCCATATACATACAAAGACCAAAAAAAATCAGGAATAAATCACGTACTACATTAATGGGCACTCAGTGCTAAGAAGAGTAATAAAAATCGCTATTCTTGGGCCAGGATTTAAAATATAATTTGCAGGCAGCAATAAATTATGCCCAGCTGGAGTTTGCAGTGCTTTTTACTAAAAATCTCTGTTTCCAGTTTAGATCAAAATATGCTGATGACACATTACTGAGTCTGGCTGAACATATGCTTTGTATATTTTTATTTCAGAAGGCTTCTTGGAATTATAGGTTTGATTATTTAGAACAGAACATTATGAAACCCAGTCACTCCTGTTAAGTGTATGAATGGAAGTATTTTCAGACTTCTGCCATTAGAAATGAATAAAGTATAATGAATCATCTGAAACCTTAATACAAATAGTGTGTTTAATTGAATTCAGTCAAGGGCATTATGTCCCTTATTTTATAGGCTTTTATGAATTTAGACTGGTTTTCAAATATGTGTTTATAAAGTCACCCTACCTGGGTGGAAAAGATTCTACTGTGGAATATTCCTAGAGGTAAAAAAGTCAGCTAGCCTACTACTGAAGAACTAGATGTGTTAGGGCTCTTAGTTTAACTCCACCAATCCTGTTCTGAAAGGTTCACAATTATCAGGAATTAACTTACAGACTTTCAACATACCTTCTTTTCCTCTTTGAAAACTTCCCTAATATGGAGATACAGCTTTGTCACACATTGCAATGTCACACAATAAATGGATTTATCATTCATGTGACTGTCTTAATTCAACTGTGACCACTTAACCACACTTCACAGAACTATTCCTATCTGAACATGCAGCCAGCTTCAAGCAGCTCCCTTCTTATTTCTTCTAACGAGACAAGAAATAATAAAAGCCTGACAGATAAAATGCTTCCTTTCATCTTTTCCCACTCATCTAAACTTGATCTTAACTTGACTTGCAGCCCTGTTTGGCTGATAACAAGCTATCTTAGATACAACCCTTCAAGACTAGAAAGTAGTTCTCTCCTCAGAGGACCAAGAATCATTCTCTTGGCTCTGTTCTCCAGTTCCTTCACTAGGTTTGAATACTACCACCAGCCCCGAAGTTGATACTGCTGCTTCAGCACGTGTTCTCTCCTTAGCCTAGCAATATGTCACCTTTAACAGTTTTCTTACACAATTTCAGAGTAATTTCCAGAGGATGCGAGCACTGTTATCTGCCTTTTACAGATGAGGAAAATAAAGCACTGGGAAATGATGTGGAAGATCGCTAGTTACCTATGAGACCTATGGCATAGTCAGAAATGGAAGCCCCAATTCCCAAGACCCTATCTGAGGCTTTAAGGTTCACAGGACAATATAGCCTTTCATTTCAAGAGACTCATGTTTTTGGTGTAACCTTGGTGTAAGATTAGGACTTGTCCACCTCTGCATTATGCAAGTTTTACAGCCTTGGGAAAATGGAGCTCTGTCTCTGTTGCTACCAGCAACTGAGGAAGGTGACACTTTTCTGCTTGGCAGTGAGTTTGCTGGGGTGAGTCAGCCCAGCGCTGTAATCAGAGAGATGCTCGGGCCTGGCTCCAGGGGAAATTTGCCTTCTGGCTCACATGACTATTAAAATGCCGCTAAGGGAGAGTACATTCAAGTAAATACAGAAAGAAGGGGACAACACCAAAAAAAAGATTAAGTTCAAAACAGCCCCCTGATAATGCTGAGTTAACAACTAGCAGACCACCTGCATCAAAGATCACATATAATGACTTGTAGGCACAGTCATTTGAAGGGAAACACTATTATCCCTTTATCTATCTCTCTGTGTATCTTAGCAAGCATTGCTCAATTTAATCTGACAAAGCCCCTGCAAAAATTACCACTGCCAGCACACTAGAAATTACAAGGCTTTGCCCAGATTCCCACAGGGTAGATCTGTTATATCCATGACCTGTGCTTTAACTGTATGATTATGCTGGCTCTCCATATATAAAATGTTTCTACAAACATTCATATATTTTTCTCTCATAAATACAGCTTGTTGTATTCAATATAAAAATAGTACTTTATATCACTCATGTTTCATCTCTCATTTTATCAGTCTACTCCCAAGAACTATAAAGTCCTATGCGTTAACTTCTATTAACCACACAAACATTGCCAACTTGACATAGCTCTTGCAATCCAACAAAAACAATGACTAAAAACAAAGCTAGGCCCTACGTCAGAGGAACTACCTTAGTAACTATTTTTTTTCAATACCTGTCTCTCTGCTGGTAGTGTATAGCCCATAGGGTCCTGGCTCCTGCAGAGCCATGGCTTTTTCCTCCAGGGCTGGCACCATCCAAAGTGCTGGATTTACAGCATGTCTTGAGAAGGAGGGAAAATAAGCCCTCCGTGCTCTGTGTCCAGACCATGCCAGTTCACATTAAAGATGTTAATAATTATTTAAAACACACTTAGGTTACTCAGAGTATTTGGATTCTTAACTAAATTACATGTTTGCTTGGGTTTGTTTTGGTGTCTTCATTTTGTTCAAGGACTTCAGCTAAAACCAAGGTTTTCCTGTGTAGCTGTACATTTTCAAAGCTACTTCACAAGGAAAATCACATACTCTGCAAATGCAAGTAATTTATATTTTTTTAACACTTGCATTGCATATTAGTATTGTTTTATTTTAGCTTCAAGTCTACAAAGGACCTGGATACTTTTAAAAGCATCCACATGTCTGTTTCCCGGGTGGAGGCCACTGAGGACTACGCAAGCACAATGGCCTATTTGCTATAGCATCATCACTTTGCAAAGACTACTCAAAGAAAGGCCATTTCTTGGCACACATGTGAGCAGCTCAGGACCTGAGCTTTTTGGTCATTAGGCTGCCAGAAAATTAGCCAAACAGGAAATTTCTCTCCAATGCAGGACTCTAGAACTAAGTAGCTATGGTAGAAATTTCCCTGCAGGTCCTTTATCTCACTGACCAGTACGTACTGCTAACCTCTGCTATAGGTGGCTATTTCTAGCATGCATCACCAGACTTGATAAAATGCATTCAGAGAACAGCACCAAATGGAGGCAACCTTTCATTCTCTCTGGAATTGCACCTGAACCCAAGCAAAATAAATTTTACAGGTTGGCAAGCATCAGTGTAGTATAGTTGCCTTCTTATTTTACTCCTATTAAAGGGATCAGAGTTGCTATGAAAATAAGAGGTGCGCTTTTGTCAGAACTTCTGTTTTCTAACACCTAAGACATTACTGTCTTTCACCCATGTACATCTCCCCCACCTAAAACAGTTCTGTCTATGCTGTAGCACCGGAACAACAACAACCTGGTTTGCCCTTCCTTGCATTTACTACCAACAGGATCATACATAAATTATACATTTAATTTGCTGATACATATCGAATGAATAGATTAAGTCATCATCAGTATGATACCTTACTTTTCTCCTCCATATGTCACTGAAGAGCCTCATGTCCTTCCCATAAGTTTTTACTTTTGTCTGTGTGCATATACATATATGCACACACCTTTCTGTATAATCAGAATGCTAATGATATGAAAGTTGTTGAGCTAGTCCAACTAGACTTGATTGCATTAGCTAGCCTTGACTGTATGAGAAAGCATCCAAGAATCTTGTATGTAGAACCGTAAAATGGAACATATTGTCTCTATTTGGTATAACATTAGCATCACAGCTGTGACCTCTTCCTATTAATTATACAACGTGGCTGTCATGGGTTTCCACATCACAACAATGGAATTTGGACTAAGTTACAACCAAACTATGTAGTTTCTTGACAAAAAAAAAAACATTACTTTGCATTCCTTTGTAAGATGGAGAAAGCTCAGGAGAGTTCACGTGGTAACTCTTACCTTAAATTTTCCATCTGATGAGAATATGCTAACCCATTTGTTATCATAATCTGCAATAATGATGTCACCACTGGGATGCACAGCCACTCCTGTTGGCCGCTGCAACTGGCCAGGAGATCTTCCTCGTATGCCAAAACGGCTTTTGAACTGACCATCATTGGAAAATATCTGTAACAGAAAACATTCATTTTTAAATTAAGTCACAATAACATCATTTATTTCTTGGAGCTTAGATTTTAGCAAGTCACTAATGAACACTATAGTCAGGAAGAGAGTTAGGAACATGAAGCACTTTTGCATGGCCCATTTTTGAAAGTGATATGCCTAACTTAAGAAGGGGCTTCCACCTGGACCCTAATTTCAAAATAATGAAGTTCTCTGTACTTACATTGCATTGTTTCATCAGTGATCTCAAAGTACTTTACAAACATTAGTGAATTAAGTTTCACAATGTCCCTCTCAGCTGGAAGGAAGTGGTACTATTCCCATATTAGAAATGAGGAAAACTGAGGCACTGAGTGACTTGGCCACAGTCAACCACTAAGTCTGTAGAAATTATAGGAACAGAGGCTAAAAGAGAATTTTAAAAAGTTATTATTTGACTTAGGGATAAGTACTACGCCATTTCCTGAGAGATGCTTTAGCCACACAAAATTTAGTCCACTGGTTGTGTCCCCAAGCCAGGTAATTAGACACTGAAGCTCGTCTGAAGTGGCTGCAAATTACCAAGTGTGAGGGTGCTGATGAATATTTGACTCTGTCTCTTTGAAAAGGCCTGGAAATGAGTTCTTACTGCATGTGGCTTGCTGGTTCTCACATACTGAAGAACAAGCCACACACTGCTGCCTTGTTCATTGCTACCACATGGGCAGCCTGAAGAGTGATGACAAATTGTTAATGGTAAAAAAAGAAAAAACAGCCTGATTTTCACACAGGTTACAGAAGCCAAGAAATCATGGGTGTCAGGGGTGCTACCACAGAAAAGATTTCATCATGATATCAGAAAGAAATGTCAATTAAGTAGACTAAAAGCCATTTGAAAATTACACCTACATGTTTATTTTTGTACTTGTATTTGCTTAAGAAATTATATTTGTGGCACGTTGCTCTACATATATATTTGGAAATATGATAAATTTACAATGTAAAATTATATTTACAAAAAGGCTTTTTTCCAGATTATTGTACTGCTTTTTTTTCTTCATTCATTGCCAAACATCATAATGAAGGGAAATAAACTCTGACATACATGCTAGATATAGTGTAAATCTGAAAAAGATAGCTGCAGGTCAAGAAGATGGAATGGTAATGAATGATAAACAAGTTGAACTTCCTCTGTATTTTCTGTATCTACTTGAATTATACAAAACATGTCTTTCCTGAATTATAAAGAAGGCAAAGGTGTGGGGGCGGGGAGCAGCATAAAAATACTAAAAGTGGCATATCCTCCTACCTGCACACATTGGTTGTTACTGTCTGCTATTAATATTTTTCCATTTGTAGATGCAGCTACACCTTGAAGATTTGTAAATTCCCCTTTGTTTCTTCCTTTGGTGCCTAAAATTGAGCACAAAGTACATAAGAAATCAGGTTAGACAGGACTAATCAGTTAGGACCTAAATGCTAACACATGCATGTATTACATCCTTGATCTATTCTATTTTGAAGAGTTCTTATCACTATTACAACTTCAAAGAAGTATCTCAGTAACAGATCCACAATTCCAAGTAAGAAAAAGGACTGTTCTTACTCTTTGACATCTACGCCATCAGTGTAATTAGCCTCTTTAACCTTCACAGATCAAAGTATTCATGATTTGCCTCTTGCATGAGGTAACAAGTAAAATGTTTCTTCAAAAGTGATAGACTTTTTTTAAATTGTGGACTTTTATTCAACTGAGAAGGCATTGACATAGCAGTACTGTGGGAACATACAGACAGGCTAAGATAAGAACCTGGACAGATGACAGGATTTTAGTACAACTAGCTAAATCTCCTCAGTGAAGTCACAAAATTGAGATAAAACGTATCAGCGATCACTTTGGATAGGGCCATTTCAAGACAGGGAAGTCCCCTATTCACTCATACACAGTTTTCAGGCATAGGCTTTAAAAGTCCCCGTAGAAGGGAAACTCAGATGAAGAACTGGTTTGAATGATTGGGACAAGTCTGCCATGACGACCAACACCTGGAGACTCAACACTTTTGCAAAGACCTGCATTAGACTGTTCTAATGAGGCAGTATACACACACACACACAGAGGTCCCATTTTACCCAGGAGAAATGCAATAGTAATTTACACAAAACTGTAAGTCTTTTCCCCAGTGGCTTAAGGCAATAAGGAACTGTAAAATGTCAATTTTCCACCAAAGTTCATTAAGTTTAGATGCCTCATTACTTAGATGTTTGTTCTGAGACATTGTGAGGAGAGAGTCACACAGCAAACTGATGTCTTTAAAAGGTCAGCCCTGAAGTGCCTGGCCCAAGTTACACTTGGAATACAGGAACAGTATCCAATTCCTGCTTTGTTTGTAAAGGAGGCTCAGGGGTCTTTAGAAAAGACTGCAATTATGATCTTGGACCCCAAGGTTATTCATAATGAATGAATGAATTTTGAAACAAAAAGACTCTACAAGCTGTTCTTTCCAAGACTTGGACGCAGCACTGTTTTTCCTGGTGAAGTATTTTTACATGTATTCACTGGCTGCATATGAGACACTAATTGGTTTCAATATACAGTTTCAACTGAAAAACTTGTATTTTATTGTAGTCCAGAATAGCCACGAGCTCAGTCATTAAAATTGTTCTGTGATGCCCAATATAAGATATACATATAAGCTCTAATCTGTATTTAGCTTTCATTAGGGGTGCATACTCTTAACAACCCTTTTTTCTGCTGTGGTGATGGCTGCGGGGTGCATATTTCCTGTCACTGGCTAACAGGTAACATTTAATTCCTCTGCACTTGGTGCTGCAAGCATCTCCCTTTGTTTCAAGGCTTGTTTTCTTGAACTCCATATGCTCCACCCACTGAACAAGGCAAATGCTTCTCAATTTCTGTACTGCAAGAGGAAGGTACATATTCAGGGAATAGCGAGTTACACACCAATTACACTACCCATACTTGAGCCATTTCTGTGTATTCTTTTAATGAGCAGTGCCTGAGGGATGCATGCAGTAATTTTTTTCCACCATATGCTAATGATAAGTTTCCTTTTTGCCTTTTAGCCCAAGTGAATGGATGAAAAGGGAGAAACATTCCTTTTACTACTGAGAGTAAAGGGAAAACATTCGTTAGAAAAGAGGAGGCGTAAGCTAGAGCATCTGGAACCAACTAGCACAAACTTCACGGAATGTATGCTCTTTGCCCTTAGAAAAATGTTCTTGAAAGTCAAGGAATTTCATTTTTAAAGATAAGAGAGACCTACATAAAGAGTTACTCTGAGCGTTCTTCAGTGGGACCTTGTAAACATACATCAAAGGAAAAATAGAAGAAATTGCCCAGGAATGCCATAGTCACATTTCACAGTAAGTTTAAGAAAATAGTAATTTATTAACACACCATGCAGATGAAATTCAGCTCCATGCAACATCTTTGCACATAGTGCTTTGCAGCTATTAAACCCATGCATAGGTTCTAACTTGCACCCAGACCTTTGTACAGTCCCCTCTGGAGCGGCACAAATTTCTCTGAAGGAAGCTGAGGTTAGTGAAACACATTTCCTAATTTATGTTCAAGAGGAGAACAGGTAACTTTGAACTTTCTGATTTGAATAATTCACTATGCCAGCAAAGATCTGAATCCAAGCACAAGCCATGGCAGCAGTTCAAATGATGAGAAGAAAGTAAAGTATGTCAGCCTCTGGAAAAGCAGGATCTTGCAACTGACTCTGTAGTACCAAAGGATGATAGCTCCTTCCTGTAAGTAGAGATTCCTGCCTTATAAACATACCTGCCTGAGAGAGAGTCTTCAGCTAATCTTTTACTGCAAGATACCATTCCTCTGTATCACGGCACCCTATGCTTTGTCTGCTCTCAGTCATGGGCAGTCACCCATCGCTCCTTAGCCTAGGGAGGCACCAACATTTCAAATGCACAGGGCTGGAACCAGAGGACAGTTGTGGGATCTTCGTTCCAGTGCTTCCTAAGCAGCCTTGGTTTAGAGATGAAAGCTGCCTCTCTTTGCCCAGCCTTACCTCCCTACAGTTCTGAGCTATGGTGGGGCACAAAGGAGGAAAAAGACAGACGTTTTACTGCAACCTCTGTGGCAAGCTGACAGCGATTGGGAGATGAAAGCAGAGTTTTCAAAAGGCCAGGCTGAAGAGAGCTATTAGGAAGCAGGTATGTGGCCTGTGGAATAGCTCCTCTTATGCCATCTTTGTATGCAGATAATAAACAATCGGGTTTGCCTTATCCCTACATAATTCCTTCTGGTATTTCTGAGCATAGCCTGTACAAACCAATTAATTTAGCTTTGACGATATGCTTTCAACAAAACAGTATCAATTTTCAGCTCAAGACAATCTAGCACAAATAAAATGCTTCATAATTTCAATCTTTTATTCTTGCATAACAGAGGCCAGATCGAATCTCACCAAATAGAAAGGAAAAGATAATCTAAAAGCCCATTGACATCACAGGAGATGTTAAAAATTACATCATGTAACTGCAAGGAGAATCTACTTTGTAAGTGCAGGGCATCTGGACAAACCCAGTGTACAATGTACACTTTTGATGCTCATAGTAATAGAAGGAGCATTTTTTGCTTTCTAAGTTTTATTAATATGAATAATAACCTCCCCACTTGCTAACCTAGATTTATCAGCTTCCTAAAACACACAAAAAAAAACATTTCACTGCCCCCAGCAGGAAGCAAATGGGTTCAGAGAGACAAAAACCCTGCAGAAAGATTACAGATTAATGGGGAGACTTTAGAGGCTTTAAGTAGCCATAACATGTTGCTTAAGTACCATTTCTTTCCTGCCTACAACACATCAAATACTTCTTGGACTGTTCTCTACGTGGGACTGAAAAAAGGATAAAACTAAACAGCATGGAAAGGTCTACATACATACAGCATAGATGGGCAAGGAGTTGTTTTGTTGTTCCCTAGCTTCATTTTTTTTTCCTCAGAGCACCAAAAGATACTTAGTCAAACCTTACACGTTGTGAGCATGTGATGCCCTCTCTCGTAATAGATACAGCTGAAACAACAAAAGGCTCTGTAGTAAAACTGCACCGAATCAGATTGCTAACAAGCTATATGCTTATTGTAAAATAAATGTCAGTGTTTCTAATCCAAAATCCCATGCAAATCTAAGTTTTAAAATCAATCAGTCTGTTGGATGAAGGCACGCAATGTTTGTAACCTTTAAAGAAGAATGAATAATTCAGTAGGAACTCTGGCAGATACTCCTACACACTGTTGGTAGTGAAGTTTGGGCTGATTTGTATTAATTTGCTTTACACAGCATCTGTCCCAAAAAGCCTGGCCAAGACCACCTCCGAGCCTTGCTTATGCAGCAGAGCCCCGGCCACCACAGCTAGGCATGCACAAACTCTAGGGAAAGGTGCACCTCAGAAGCAGTCCTTTGCTGGTACAGCAGCAAAACCCCAAATGACACGAGTTGAACAAAGACCAAGTCTGTCGTCAGGACATCAGACCCATGCTGGGATCAGCAATGTGATGTCAGAGTTCTTCAGACACTGATACAGGTATGCAGTCAGAGGGGCCTCTGCATTTCACATATCATACTTCTGCACTATATGGAACAGCTACACACGCATTCCTTCCTTCTCCAGTGCCCTTAGCCAGGCTGTAATTTGGCCAGGACAGGACCTTGCTAGAAAGGCTCAGAAGGGATGAGGGAATGGGAGGATGCAGATATTGCTTGCTACAGGAGAAGGTTCCTCTGGACCATCCATAGAAGGGGGCTAAGCGCAGATGGAAAAATACATGTTTTTTCAATATAACCTGCTTGTATTTTTGTAAAGCTCAAAAAGTATTTATCTATAGGCAGCCTTGTTCCTTTCTAACAGGACAATCCGATACAGAGTTTCAGGCAGAGGCCGTCAGAGAAAATTAAAGAATAAACACAGGATCAAGAATCCCTTTGCTCCCCCGTAAGCCTGCTTTTAAACTGCACTAAAGCTACTATTATACAGGCCTTGTTCATGAGTTTTTATGTGGAATAAATTAACAATAAGGTTCCTATTTGCTTTCAGCATTGATAACAGACCAGAAGATGATATCTACACCTAGTAAGGAGACTGACAGAAGGTACTGTTAAAGGCACTTCTTTTTTTTCTTTTTTTTTAAAAATCAAAGTGAATTACACACATTAAATGTACCAGCTAAACTTAGATGCTCAGATACATGACTGAACAGACAACTAAACACAGTCTGAGGACAAGGAAAATTGAACTTGCTAGCAGAGAGCCAACTCTCCATCTGGCTGTATCTGATGCCAATCCTCAGTATAAATAAATGAAGAGAAAAAGCAGTTGAAGTGGGAAATAGCACTGCTACTGCTAAACGGTGTCAAAGAACGCACTCATGAAAAGTGCCAGAAGAGAAAAAATACCAAGGCATATGGCACGGCATGGCAGAGCTCGTGCACAAGATGGGGTCCTGAGCAGAGCAGCTAACTCATGCCACCCATGGCTCTTAACCCTCCTTTGGAGGACATGGGAGAGGTTTACCAGGAAAGGTGGAAGTGGCTGGGCTGACACTGTGAACATCCCTCACCTCCATTTACCTCTGCTCAGCATGGGTGTAAGGCACAAAAGCAAGGTAATGGAAAAGAGCCTTCCCTCTCACTTTAGTGCTTCCTACCACTTGTAGAGGTAGCAAAAAAACATTGTGCAATGATTACTTTCTGGGTATCAGAAGCACATTCTTGTTTTCATTTGTATAAACTAAGTACATGCTACACAGATACTGCATGAATACACTCTTAGAGATCACATTTGTTCACAAAGAATAAAAAAAAAGTTTGATATAAATTATTGAGAGGAGGAAGCAAGAATACTCTGTTATTGTTATCAATAATGAATTACACAAATGTATGAATGTGCAGTCAATAGCTTGACCTTAAAACGTCTGAATAGAATGATATGCCATTTTAAAAGCCATGAATAACACAGAATTGGCAAAAGATACAATGCACAATTCCCCATGAACGAAAGCACTTAACTGTACAATTGTTGTATTAACGTTATCTATGTTAATACTAGCACAAGAACAATCTCCTGCTAGGAGCTAATCAATTTACTTGTGCATAAAAGCCCATATATCAGCTTATATACAATAGCATACTCTGTGTACTTGGATGCCCATAGGAATATTGCAATACAGTTCTCCAACACAGCTGTATGAGCTTCTGGCAGCTCAAATAAAAGATTTATCTTGCCCAGTTTAAAACAAAAATCCAGATTTGGCTGGGGCTATCAGAGGAATTCAACAATGGGTTCAAAATAGAGATATTCGATTGTGTTGGAAAACAACAATAAACTTTATTTTACATTACCTCATCAAATGAACCAAACCTTAACTTTTCAAAGTGAGCTGAAACTGGAACTAAACAAATTCTTAAATCCATGAAGGCAATCCCTGTGAAAATGTCGGAAGTTTTACCTGTTTTCATTAATTTTCCATATTTGGAAGAGTGTAAAAAGCTAGAGC
Source organism: Numenius arquata (assembly GCF_964106895.1). NCBI lineage: Eukaryota > Metazoa > Chordata > Aves > Charadriiformes > Scolopacidae > Numenius > Numenius arquata. Next base: position 38,308,420 of record NC_133580.1, on the reverse strand, counting down.
ATTACAGCTGCAATGGCTTAAGTGACCTTTCAAGACAATGCACACATAAGCCCAGAGGGACATCTCTAAGTACGGTCATTCTGTGAAATGAGTGGCTGAGAACTGAACTTGTAGTAGGATGAAGTACTCTCTCAGCTCAGTTTTTCAATAAAATAGCAATTCATGTATCCCAAATGTGGACACTCCCGAGAGGTTTCATCAAGTAAAAGCTTCGAGACGTGTAGCTCTTGTTCTAATTATTTTCTCTTATTTTTTTAAGGGGATAGAGTGGTAGAGAAGGGGAAGAGGCAGAATTCCAAAATGAAGCACATGGTCATGACTGCGTCACAACAGAAAGGGCACTGCAATTTTTGGAAAACATTTAAGACTTCTAGAGTTTATGGTGTGTTGAAGAGTATAGTTAAAAAAAGTAAAATCAAACACACACCACCACCAAAACCCAAACTGGAGCCATACCACTATTTGGTAGTCAGGCTAGAAATTGCTCGCTACAAGCAAGGGATACAGAAGCAGAAATTACAAGCCGAATCATTTTAAACCATACCAAATAGTTTTTAATAAGAGTATTAACAGTTTTTAAATAATTTCAGGACTTTTTTTTTTAATCATTTTAAGATTTTTTTTTTTTTAAAAAAGTATTTAGAACTACAATTCCTACACTGGGACAAATTAATGCTTGATATATGTGAACAAGAGGGCTTAGCATCCAGTGAAGGTGTCAGCCACAATGTGCAACACAGTTCCCCTGCTCCTCACAGGCATAGTGCAGGCTTTCCTATCCTGCTCCTATCTGCTACAGACGCGCAAAGACTCGTTGTGCCTGAATTTTGTCCATCCAACCCCTTCTCTGTCTAGCTTGTAACATGTCATAACCATTTCAGCAGAGATTGGAGAGATGATTTATTTTTAGACAGGGCTCAGACATTATTCTTAACAGTTTTGTTTAATCCCATCTCAAAATACAGCCCAAAAAAGGATCTAGGCTACATTTATACATACCCTCTGCCACACTTAACCAGTACCAGCAGCGTAACCAGTAACCAGTACCAACTGCATTTGGGAAGAACCACAGGTCCCTTTCTATTGCAGCAGGAGCCTGAGGCTGATCACTGTCCCCTGTGCAAGGGCTTCTCTCCCCGTGGGATTGCTAACAGGGGCTCTGCTGGTGGCGACTACAGCAATAGCTTTTGCAACAAGAAGACCTTCCTACGAGAGGAAGGGCTATGTCAGAGTACTAATTTAACAAAGGTCATCAACCAACTCTGGACAATAAAGCATGGTTACTGCCAAGTAGGGCTGGCTTGACTTCAGTATGAATTGCTGTACGCTGTATTTCTTACCTTTGACTCAGCAGTCACCATAAAACTTAGCCTTAGCAACAGTAAAACCGGATATCATTGCCTCATGCTGTGAGTTGTTACATTTACGGGGTCATTTATCTTACAAGGAAATGCACTGGCCCATCTGGGAAAGGCTTGTCATTTTATGAGTAGCTCCATCCAGAGCTTACATAGTACTGTCTTATTCAGAAATCAAAGCACGCTTGCTGAGTACATTTTCTGATATAAAACCATTATGTTATCGCATGTACTCTTTGTCACAGCAAGGAAATTTATCAGAAATACTGATGCATGAGAAATCAGATGGACACGGCTAACCAACTGACAAATGGTGTCCAGATGAATTTTCAATATAATTACTTAAAAATCCTCTAGGATTAACCACCACCCCTTCTCTGCTATAAAGGGGAAAGCCACCTTGCCAACTGGTTGTAAAACTTGGTAACACATACTGCTGAAATCCTGACTTGTTCATATTAAGAATTAACTTGCTTTTTTCTTTAGTTGTACAAAGTGAAAAGTATTTTCTAACTATATAAGCAGACATTACATAAATACAATAAATACAGACTTTTAAAATTATAATTATTATTATATAGCTTAAAAACAAAATAGACCAAAAGATCTGAAAAAAAAATTACAGTACATGACACCAAGACATCATATTTTTACCAAGCATTAAAAATCCACAGATTAAGAGATAACATTGCACTATATAAAGAACCAAACATATTTAGATATTGGGGGGGAAAAGGCAAATAAAGGAAATCGTAATTTTGTCCTATGCTGACATAATGAAGTTACTATATATGACCACAGGATTTAGCACATATATTTCCAGGTTAATTAATTAGATTAATCTTTAGGGCAATAGTTTTAGAGGAAGTCCTCCTACTTCCCTTCTTGCCATGCAACTTTTTAAAGAAGTAATTTAATCTAATCTGAAGCATCAATCATTATATTTTCATTTTATGATGCCCAATATTCTTCTGAAGAGGTGGTAAAATATGTTGTCCCGCATCAAATGTATGCATTTCTGAACCCAAATTCCAGTTAAATATTTGCTGCAAATAGAATTTCTGAAGTATGTGCTTTTAAAATTTACATATGAACAAAAGTCAAAAAACCTAAAGGTGTTATTAGGTTGCTCTACTTACAGCTTTAACCTTAAAATAATTTAACTTCTAAATTTTTTCATCCGGTTTCCCTGAACTGTTTTTAAGTATGTCAATAGGTACCAGACAAGTCACCTACCTACTCTGAAGATTAAATCGTCTTCAATTGGATTCTCTTTTCTTTTGCCAGTGCTGTACATGCTTGCAGGTCTTTTCACAGCTTTCTGCTTCACATGACCACTGCCAGGAGATTTAACACGCCTCTTAACACCTTCAGTGGTAGGGGATACGTCTGCTGATCTGACCACTTTAAGTTTGAATGGGCTGCCCTTGATATGTTGATCATAAAGTCTCAGTGACAAAGTGAAGTCCCCTTCTTTCTGAACAGTATACAAAAATTCGTAAGTGCCATTTTTATTGTCAAGTATTTCTCCGTCTGCTACACTCCCATCAGGCGTGCTCAGTTCAGCAGTGAGGTAAGCATTCCCAGATTTACAGAGCTCCCCATCTTTGTCCTTGGTTGTGATGGTAACAGACATGGGCTGTCCGATCACTGTCTGCCTCAGTCCCTCACCTGTGGCAACGGTTTCAGAGGCAACAGCATTGGTGGTTAAAATAGTACCCAGATTGTGAATGGACTTCTTCAAACCTTCTGTTTCCACTATGAAGTCCAACTGATCGTTTTCACGGGGCTGCAATGGGAAGTCCCGCTCGGCCAGTTCATTCAGCTTGTCACTCATTTGCTTCTTCACCAGCAGAACTTCGGTTTCAGTGCCGTGGTTGAGGGCTTGGGCTGTAAAGTTGCTGCAACTTTTAATGCTTTCTTGTCCTTCAAGTAAGGTATCCAGCTGTGTCTGGAGGACCTGTGTGCATTACCAAACAGCAGATTAGCATCATGTTATAAAAACTATCCTAGCAAGAGGTAGCATGCCTTATATCTGAAGGCCTTTGTAGAAACCCAATCTATTGTACTTCATTTTAGAGTTTATTTTAAAGTTTTATTTTAGAAAAAAAGACCACAGTGACTGATGCCCTACATAGTCTTGAAATACCATGCTGCAAAACAAAAAATGTACCCTGTTTTGGGTGTTCACGGTTTCGCAGATCCACTGTCACTCTAGACTGAATTATCGCCCTGCCTGTCTTGTCTTTAAAAAAAAAAACACAAACCCAAACCACAAAACCAAACCCAAATGCAGAAGCTTGAACTCTTCTCCATCTAACTCTCAGCAATCACAATTAATGAGATAGTTACAGGGAACTGAGCTGTGTGCACAGAGATAGGGATATTTTGGAGTCTTCAGGCCCATTAATAAGGGAGGCTACATTAAAGTTCCTGAAACTATTTCTTCAGAGCCAAGGGAAACCTTGGCTTACTCCTCTATGGAGACAGACAAGGTGGCACTCTCAAGATCTGTACATCTATCCAGAGGAAAACTGTGATTCCTGATCTAAATAAGAAGAAAGGAAGGAAGTCTTCCTTCTGAAGAAGTCTGAAGAAAGGAAAAGTCTCCCCAGCAGAAGAGGGTAAATTGTTTCCTCAGTTTCAGCAGGCAGGAAAGCAAAACGTAAAGGATGTTTTGTGGATGTTGGGAAGAATTGGGTTGAGCAGCCTAAAATTTTGGTTTCAGCAAGTAGCTGCTCTATATTTAAGATTGAGAAAGAGCTTTTATTATAGGCTGAGTTCTCTCCCTCAGTCTAAAATCCTTAAAACAGTATTGAACTCAAAATTGTTAGGTGTGGGCTGAGAACAAGGCTAACATTTTTTTTTAAACCAGTTTTGCAATGAATTAGAAAAAAGATCCCTGAATTAGAAAAAAGATCCCTGAATTATAACAGCCTAGCAGAGAAATTAATGACAGTCAGGAAAGCCCAAACATTCCAGCTACCCCCAACATTCTCCACTGACAAAATTCCCAAACCAAAGTACCCAGTCACACATGTGGTATGTTTTTCCTACAGAGAAGAGCTATGGCACAGACATTACTGTGGATGAGAGAAGTTATTTTGTTGACCATCACTGCAAAGTAAATATTTTTGAAACATTTCAATTGATTTTAAAGTAAACTTAGAGACTGAGTGCATTTATTGCTATGAGATACTCTTCCCTTGCTGAGACACCATGTAATGACACTGCATTCTAAGGGCATTTTTCTTCTGAATTTTACAAAACTATCTGCTTTTCACCCACTGGAGAAAGTCTAGACTGATGAGTTACTGATACGGGAAAGTGATAACACCACAAAATCTTTTGCAAGCAAAATAGAATGAACAAATTTCAAGACTACACTGATATTTCAAGCTATCTGTTTTTCTAGGCATCTATAAACTTCCCAGGATTCAATACAAGGCAGTTCTAATCTGCCTTGTCTTTATTCAAGGACATAAGTAGTTAAACAGATAGCATAGCTTATGAAGTCCCAGGATGACAAAACCCCATATGCCTGGGATAACAAACCACAAACTGAAAAGGAAGACAATTTGCAGCTACATTTTAAAATCATTATTTTCTCAATATAGTTTTCTTTCATTACAAATATGGAAAATATTAAATCCTATCATAACTAATATTTAAAATATGTTTAGAATATTTTACACAAGGCCTCTTTCAGTACATTGGACATCTGAAACTCAATTGCCAACTTCCTTTTAGTAAAGTGTAACCCTTTCATTTTTTTGTTTTTGAAAAGTACATGTGGTGAGTTGACCCTGTCTGGACGCCACATACCCACCAAAGCTGCTCTATCGCTTCCCTCCTCAACTGGACAGGGAAGAGAAAATACAACAAAAGGCTCATGGGTCGAGATAAGGACAGGGAGATCACTCGGCAATTACTGTCACAGGCAACAGAGACTCAACTGGGGGAAATGAATTTATTACCAATCAAAATCAGAGCAGGGTAATGAGAAATAAAACCAAATCTTAAAACACCTTCCCCACCACCCTTCTTCCCAGGCTCAATTTCACTCTTGATTTCTCTTCCTCCTCCTCCCCCTGAGCAGTGAAGAGGTATGGGGAATGGGGCTTGCGGACAGTTCGTCACACCTTGTCTCTGCTGCTCCTTCCTCCCCAATGGGAGGTCTCCTCACACTCTTCCCCTGCTCCACCGTGGGGCCCCTCCCATGGGAGACAGTCCTCCATGAACTTCTCCAACATGAGTCTTTCCCATGGGCTGCAGCTCTTCATGAACTGCTCCAGCACGGGTCCCCCGTGGGGTCACAAGTCCTGCCAGCAAACCTTCTCCAGAGTGGGCTCCTTTCTCCACAGGTCCACAGGTCCTGCCAGGAGCTTGCTCCAGCGTGGGCTTCCCATGGGGTCACAGCTTCCTTCAGGCATCCACCTGCTCCAGCATGGAGTCCTCCTTGAGCTGCAGGTGGCTATCAACTCCACCATTAACCTCCACAGGCTGCAGGGGGACAGCCTGCCTCACCATGGTCTTCACCATGGGCTGCAGGGGAATCTCTGCTCCCGCACCTGGAGCACCTCCTCCCCCTCCTTCTTTACTGACATGAGCATCTGCAGAGCTGTTTCTCTCACATATTCTCACTCCTCTCTTCTGGCTACGGCTGTGCAGGTTTTTTTCTCCCCTTTCTTAAATATGTTCTCACAAAGGCGTTACCACCATCGCTGATGGGCTCAGCCTTGGCCAGTGGTGGGTCTGTCTTGGACCTGGCTGGCATTGGCTGTATCGGACACAGGGGAAGCTTCTAGCCGCTTCTCACAGAAGGGGCCCCTGTAGCCCCGCTGCTACCAAAACCTTGCCACATGAACGCAATACATTACATTATCAGAATGATAGAATATTTGCATTTGAATTATCTTGCAGGACTACTAGTCATTCAAAAATAAAATCCAATTCCAATCACTCTTTTTTATACTGTCACAGTTTAGGCTGCATCGGCCAATGACAAGATGACAGATGCTTTCCTCTACCTCTCGCTCCAAGGAGAGGAATAAGAGAGAGAAAGAGATTTTTGAGCTTAGGGAAAACTAAACTACTTTAATGAAATATTAATAATAAAATAAAAAGGAAATAATGAAAAATATATAATATATATACAAAATTGTATCAAGCTCCCAGGGAGGTGTTACCAGCAGGCGCTGGGAAAGTTCCAGACTGGACTCTGAGAGAGATAGGAACTGAATTCCAGAGCACTCTGATTGGGATCAAAGGTAGACAAACTGACAGAGTCCTCCTCAGAACATCAGTCATGGAAGAAAGAGCCAACCTGACCCTTTTCATCCCTCAGCTTTTATCCTGAGCATGGCAGATGGGATGGAATACCCTATTGGTCAGTTTGGGTCACCTGACCTGTCCCCCCTCCCCACAGGTGCGACTCCTCCACGGGGTAAACAACCAAGTCAGCTGACCCTGGTTGCCACGGCAACAAGTATAAGCAAGAGCCGCTGCGGCTGAACAGAGGGTTGGCTCTGCTCCACCCCAAACCAGGACATACACAAACAGGGGAGATGCCTCTTTTACTATTTACGTGCAGCTTTGTAAAAATTTGGTTCTCTAACACACAAAGTAACTTTTAAGCTCTTTTAAATCCTTTTAGACAACAATAAGATAATTTAGCATCATATTCCATCTTGAGTGAACTTTGCACACACCCTGAGTATATTTGCTTGCTAAGAAAATAAGTTTTTGTGACATCTTGGATACGTTTAGATGACCAAGTCCAAATTTTTTATGCTGAAAGCTCCCCAGCTGCTGCTTAACTCTGGAGATGACTAAATTCTGTGTCCCGTGGGTTGACTAAATGCCCCATGGGATGACTAAATTCTGAGCCCCAGGGGCTCCCTGTGTTCCTGAAAGTGCACATCTTGTGCACGTATTAGAATTCCTCTGTTTTCACAGGCTCAGCAGTTCAATACCTTCCTCATGATCAAGCCTGTTCCAGACCTAGGAATGCAGCACTCCTCCACTTCAGACATCTGAAGATGCTCAACCTGCTCAGTAATTGAAGAGAGTGCCCAAAGATGCCAATATATATTATCAGGCGCTCCTGAAACTCCAGTTGTTGATGCTACTTACTTTTAAAGGCCACTTTGAGGGAAGAGATCTTTCTTTTACATAAAACAGGCAACTGATGCCCGGGAAGACAAGGACTAAATTCTTTTCATTTTCCTGATTCAGATTTACTAATTCTCAACAAAAACCCTACCCACAAGGCTATACGCTTCTCCTTGTACAAGTGCAGATTTCTGTTTTCTTCCCCTGAAGCTTAGTCAACAATTCAGGGGGAATGCACAAGATTCAATCATCCAGATAGAAAGTAAAAAAAAAGTTAATACAGCTCTGGAATCTATTTCTCTCTGCATTCCCCTGAAAAAGTGACATGTCCCTCCAATCTTTATGTGTTCCAACCAGTGACATTAACATGAAATATGTTACCAGGCATTTGAAAAGGAAACAGTGCTTTGAAGCCAAACAGTAAGCCTTGCTCTGTTCTTTAGGAGAAATGGTTTTGCCTGTATTGTCGGGGGGAGGAGGGGGGCAGGATAGGATTGCAGCCCAAGGATTTCAGACTTTCTTTTGATGTTCCTTTATTGTCGTCTGCACATCAGCATGTTGGCTTCAAGGAGATGCCTGCTTAGTGTGTTCGCCATTTTAGATCCTCACACACCACACACAAAAGGTTACCCCTGCCCATACAGGGTTATATTCCATTTATATTCCATTTATAAGGCTGGGCACCCACAAGCGAGGCTCTGCAGCACTTGATTTGAGGAAGACAAAGTTCTCCTCTGGATCTCAGACACAATTTGTCAAACTGGCGTCCTGCATCATTTGTAAAAACCAGTTGATTAAATTAATAGCTTTTCATTGAAACAAAACATGCATCTTACTTTGTGTTTAAGGCCATAATTCACTTCCAGTTCCATAAGCAGCACGCTCTTTCGCACATTTAAAGTCTTCTGGAGTTCATCAAAAGTGGAATGAATGTCATCTACAATGCTAGCCTTTTGGTTGGTTAACTGGTGTATGATTTCAGATATAAAATGAAGTGCTGAGTCGATCTCTGGAAGCCTGAGGGAGGGATTAAATTACAAAGATTGCTGTTTCAAAAGTCATTAAACATTGGACCTTGCCCTGATATCTTTTGATGAAACAATCTCATCAGCAGGCTGTCTTTAAACTTGGTCATGTCCCAGAAGTAAGTTCATTCTTTTTATAACCACATAGTGGTTTTGGTCCAATAAAATAAGGCTAAGCCAGGGCCCTCCCTTGTGGAAATCTGTTAGACTTTAGGCATTTCCAACAAGGAGGAACTGGATCCTCTGTGCTTTATGTAAATGTATCTACTCAGGTAGATATAACCAGATCTACCCCACCTTTTCATCCTTTTTAGCCTTTCTGCCACCATAATGTTTGTATTAGTCTTTTAAGCATCCAGTATTATTTATTTATCATGGAATTCATGACTGTCTAGTACTTTTCTCTTTAACGTTTTATGCCCCTTCTTTGGAGGACATTTGCATTTCCAATGGCCTCTGCTTTGTGAAAGACAGGAATCTCTTGCTCTTTTCTCTAATCCCTCAGTGCATCACATTCAGTGGATTTTTTTCCTTACGCTAGCCTCACTATCCCTGTTTTCTAAGTAAAGGTCCATGGAATCAGTGCATTAAAACATCTACCCAAGGTAACACATGAATCCAGTGGTAGAACTGAAAATGGAAAATAATCAGTGGAGTCTCCATACCTTTTGTTGACAGCATCCAACTGGACTTGGAGGGAAGCCTTGTGTTGCTCTACCACATCCTTGAGTGGCACCGTGGGATGCTCTGCGTGTTCTCCCTCTGTACACTCCCGGCACATGGCTGTCTCGCAGGACTGGCAGTAAAACTCCATCACCTAGAAAAATGCACAACTGTAAATTCAAACATGGCAGCAGTAACATCACTCAAAGCACGTCTTACTGGCTCTTGAATTCATGTTATTATCCAAGCTCTGAGACAAAGTTTCTCCTTTCTTAGAAACCAGTAGTTTACTGCCTAAAATATGGCTGTTATTTTTATATATTTTGTATCAAAATGCTGGTTGAAATGCATTTTATTCTATCAGAAAGGGTGAGAACAGCAGCCTGGGAAACAGAATGCTGGACTTCAAGGCTGGCCCTAACATCATCTTTAAAATGTGTAATAGTAAGTTTTGGTGTCTCCCTCAACTATGCTGTGAAACAACTCAGAAAACCCAGGGCATTCAAGCCCCCTTGTTAACTTCATCCACAGTCTCTCCAGAGGGTCTGCCAAAGAAAGTGTAAACTTAGGCTGTTTTTCATAATAGGGCCACCCGTGGAACATGAATGTGATGGAGCTCACCAAACAGCATGCTTATTTGCTAGAGAAAAGCACCCTAAACGAACCAACATGCTGCAGGGGAAAATCTCCATATCCCATTACTAATCCCTTAAAACCATCAAAACCTCATATCTGAGATTATAATAAGACTGCTGATCTAAACTTGAAAGAGGAGGAGATTGTTTCAACCTGTTAGGTACCCAGTACAATGCTGTCTACAGATAAAAAAAGATCTTTACATGTAATAAATACCCCAAATTCTGAATATATTCATGAAGGGAAAGAAACAGAAAAGTGCTGTGCCCAAAATCATATATTAGTCAAAATAATGCGTATATATGCAAATTCAGCATGAGACTTTCTTTTACAGCTAGGAAGTCCTTGAGCACAAAGCATTTTAGGCTTATGAAAAGTACATAAGGAAGCTCATAGTGTGTGCTTCAAAGCAAGACATTGGCAGCTCTCTTGCTTTCAGACCATAGAATCAGAATCTTGAATAACTCAGCTGATGCTTCTGGCACTCAGACCTTACACAAAGATGGTTATGCTGGAGATGTTGGTTGACAACTGGATGGTTGTGTAGAACCGGCTGTTTTCAGGTGAGTACAGGGACCTGTAACAGCACCATGCAAAGTAGCTCGCTGCTCCAAGATGTCTTGAGAATTAGGAGGGGGAAGTAAGAACCATGATTTGCATGTGGCTGTTAGCATTAATAGGGATTTTCCTCTGATAAGCTCCTTTCCATCTTATTCCCATTCTTCCCTCTTATCTCAATTCACAAGAAAGGGGATTCACACGCGATGAGGGTTTATTCATTTGTTGGCCATTCCTGTAAGCCACTTTAGAGAAAATTTAAAAGCTGCTCCAAATGAACTGTGTAAGATCAAATATATCAGCAAGGAAAAAAATAAAAAGTAGACCTTCTAAACAATGACAACCCCCATCAACACTGTTCCAGTCACTGTGAATTCAGCAGTCTCATAGTAGTAGATCCTCTAAGGCCTGATGGTTAATTTGGTAGGCACTAAGATGTGGTGCAGTCTTACAGTGCATAGAGGAAATCAGTTAAACAGAGTTTAGGATTTAAATTCTTTTCAAGGCTTTAAAAATTTGCAACCGGAAACAAGCAAAAGGAACAATATTTTATTAGTGTTGTTGTTTAGGCACTTAGAGAAAACTCTTAAGTCTTTTTATATGGTCAAAAAATTTCATTTCTGTTGAATGAGTGTCAAAAGTTCATCTTTTTGCCTCTTCATAATGTAATGCTTAGGTTCAAGATATTTTAACAAGTCCTTTACTTATTCAATATTTTTATCTTTGGATACAATGATTAGAATAATTTAATGTTTGTTTCCTATTGAACAGCTCATAATAAACATCATTATATTTGCAGCAACATATATAAGAAAGAAAGCATCTCATTGGCATATAAAGTTTAGCCTAATCAACTTTCTTCCTCTTTATTCAAGCATCAGAGAATCACATAAACTAGAATGGTAACAGCAAGCAGACCACAAGACCTAATGTGTATGTCTGCACAGAAATAGTCTTCTTTGCCTTAGTCAAATTCAACGTTTGAGTGAAGCAGCTTTCATTTCCGATTAAAATCTTTTAGCTGAAGGAGAAAGAAAACTTAACATTAATACAATTCAGGCTTCAAATGCCTAGGTAAGCTGACTTGCTAAGATTTTGTCTAGCATTTCTTAATCAGGCAAGATTAATTTCTAACTACAGACAGACACGTATTACTGGCTTTTCCTCTCTCCCCTTCACACCCAACATGGGCATCACATTTTGTGACATTCCCAGAAAGCTTTTCCTGATGACAGTTTTGCTTTACAAAACAACTCAGAAAAAAACGTTTGCCTGAACCCCTCCTTTCCAAAACAAAGACAGCTCTTGGGCAGGATATACTATGGCATCCAACACTGGCTTCAACTGTATTTCCACTGAAGTCAACGAGAACGTTCCCATCAGCTGTAACGAAACATGAATTAATACCCACTGGTTCTGAAATCCCATCCACTAACTCCCACCTTAAACCAGACCAGCATATTTCAGCACAATGATCTAATTAGAAACCCATGCATATCTTCACTACTGTGATTTAACTGAATTTACAGAAACTTTTTAATTTGCATAACCAAAGATGCAGATACTTCTAGAATTAGATTTCACAAAGTCAAAGCACACTAATTCAGCCCTTCAAAGTTCAGGTCTCAAGTAAAAGGCTCTCACCAATCACGAGCCCTCCTTCTCTAAAATCACATTTGAATAATCACATTGTTCATCTTCTGCTTGCTGTATGTTTGAATTAAAAGAGCAGTCCAGAGAAAAAGAATGAGTCTGCTCTTTGCCAGCCTTCTTCCTCATCTCACACACATGCTTAATTCCTCTGTCACATGGCTAGTGTGTACCTTAACTTTGTATATTTTTGCTCTTAGAATAATATAAGTTTGAATTACCTGAGTGCACTTCCCAGATATCTGGTAAAATTTAGAATGTTGGGTTTTGTTCTCCCTAGTCATAGCTTTTGCCTGACCCATGCAGAAAACGTGAAAGCTTTAGGCATTTTTAAAAAGCTTTTGTTAAGACTGTCATGACTTAAACAACAGGCTTACATAGAAGTGAACCACCCAAATCCCTTGTATGACACTACAATTCAGTCAGATATGATTGTATCAATCACACTATTGCTTCCTAAAGGTATTAAATGTTCTCTGTGAGGCAGAAGAAAAATTTGCCAGCCGTGAGCCCAGTTTATTAGTTCTAGTGTTCATTAAGAGTCTAACCGACATTTTGAATTTTTTATTTAGCCTCAATGAATATTTAGACTACACTGAATATTTCAGAGTACAGAAAAAATTAGATTACACTTTAATGGGATATGCAAGTAAATGACATGGTGGGAAGTACAGAGCTGAGGAGAAAAAACAAGGTTTAAAATGTATATTATGAAGTCACTTCATCAGAATATCAAGGATAGGTACTTTTTTATTTTTCTAAGAGAAGCATACAGGCAGTAAGCAACACCTGCACAAGTTCAGGAAATGTTTTTCTAGACAAGATCTTATGCCTGCCAAGTTGCCAAGCTTTTCTGTGATCTTTTGAGAAAAAGCTAGTCAGAGATAAGGCATGCCTTCTTGTTACAAGCATTTAATTTAATACTGGGTACACTCTCTTCTTACACTCTATAGGCAGAAAATACATTGCACTTGTGAAAGCATGGATCCTAGATTCTGAGCTGGCTTTCACTTCAAATTCAAATAAAACCCAAGCATGGACTTTTCAGGATGGGTGACTGCAAAGAGGCAACACCACTCATTACATATTATGAAGTAGTGGACCTAGAATTTCACAGCCTTCCCCGTCCTGGCTGTTGTACCTGCCCCTAAATGATTGTAGATCAATGTTCCTAAACCAGGATGCTTATATCCAACAAATGCTGCAAGTGTTTAGCAGCTGAGAATAAAGCCATTCTTATTTTAATGTGTAGGCAGAAGATAAAAATCTTCTGTTAGGTTCAAAAGTTCCATAACATATGTGCCCTACTACCTCAATTTAACAAGAACATATATTTGTGCTCACGTTGGTGAATATGAGGAAGCATTTCTTTATAGTTCAAGCACAGGAAACCATCTCTCATGTTAAGATACTGCAAGCTCAGTTTCATTTTTCCTAAGAACACACACAAAAAAGATGCCACAACAGAGGATGAGAGGATGTGCACAGAAAGAATAGAATACACGCACACATATGGAAAATATGAGTGGTACAAGTAAAAGACAAACTGGAAGGGAAAGTATCTACATGGCCCAGGGAAGGCTAAATTACAAGCAGAGAGGCAAGCCAATGAAAAACTATCTGTGCATCAGTTTCTATCTGATTTTAATCAGAGAGGTTTAAATCTAGCACGGCTAAAAAGAGTGAAAAAACTTGTTTAAACAGAAACTTATTTCCGAGCTAGTACAAAAAAAACCTGATAATATTTAAATGAAATATACTTGATAATAATTTTTCCTTTGAAAGTAAAAATACAATGGGTCTGACCCTATCCAAAGCAATACATAAAAATTAATGGAGAGAGGAGTCAACGCAGTATGGCTGCTGGTTCTGTGAAGGCATTCTTCTCCAGCTACCACCTCAATCCTCTCTCACTCCCTGAAGCCCCAAGCAAAGCTGCTAGCAGCCACACAGTGCCCTCCTGCTGTGTACCCATGAAGCCAGCAAAAGCCCATTTCCTCAGTCAGGCCTAAGGTGCCCAGCACCTTGCCCTGTGCACCCTGCCCTTCAGCCAGACCCACCTGGCCAGCCTCAAGCAGCTCTCCTCAAAGCTTATCTCACCTCCTCCCATCTCAAGGACTAATGTGTGCACTTCAGCTTTTAATTTTCTAGCTCCACAAAGCTTTAAATTGGAATCATCCTCAGCTTGACCCCAACCCTCCCAGATACTTACTGAAGCAACAAGATATTCCCATCACACACTATTCAGCATCCTAAAAGTCATGCTGTGTTTGAAGGCAAGCCAAGTAAGTTTGGTTTAGAGGATTTACAAATCCACCTTTCCTTAGAAAGAAGTTCTCAGAGAGGTATAAGGTGGCTTATTTTTAATTGTAGGCAAACCGTTTTTTTGTAAGTACACCCAAAGAATCATCAGCCGATAATGTAAAATGCAAAACAAGTAACACCCTCATTTTTACTTTTTTCTGCATTTCATAATCAAATGGCTCCTATCATAATAGCTATATCAGAAAAGAACTATGATTCATTTTAAGTAGAGCCAATAAAATTCAAATGAAAACTAGGAATGTATTAATCAGTAACCACTACAGACACATAGGTACAGTACACATTAAAAAAGTTACACCAGTTATTCATTAATCAGAGTGTACAGCAAATCAGTTCCACAAGTCCACCTAATTCCAGCAGGTCAGTAAAGGAGAGGGAACTGAGCTGTTCCTCTGTGAGAGTAATCACTACCTATCAGCTGAATTATTCCTATACAACCAATATACCTAAACTGCGTATCAAATACCCCAGAAAGTCATCTTAAAATATTGGCATATATTTCTGGGCTTGCATAGAAGCACAGCATTCAGTTTACAACACAGCATCGCTCAGCTTTGCAAAGTGGTCTACTTACACGTTTGCATAAGCCTGGCTACGAGGCAGGAGCTCTTATGCCTACCATGAAGCCACACAGGTTAACACTGAAAATTGTGAAGTAAGCAGAGTTAGAGCTAACAGCTCTAACTTTTACTAATCTGGGAATACTCACACAGTTGGGGTTACTTGCCAATGAATACAGTAATGTGATTTGAAGGTTTATGTGGGGGGATGCTGAGCAAAAAAAGTAGGTGGAGAAAAAAAACAAAGCAGCCTCCAAGGACTGATACATGAGAGACACAAAACACTGCAGATAAACAGAAATTCTGTGTTTCTAGCTTGTGCTGACCCAAAGCATCCTAAGCCAGGACACCATTTTATTTGGCTTCATGTTAATATGCTCACATAGCTTTTGGAACTGCCTCAGCATGCAGATCAGTTAAGCTTATAAGGTCCCTGCCACATACTGCCTAAACAAGCACACAGGTTCCCACAGCAATAGTTGATTCTACAAGCAAGAGAGCTATGGAAACCCATCCCAAAGGGGCAAAGGCACAAGGTTCAGTGCTTGCAGGACAGCAGTTTTGATCAAATGTGCTAAAAGATGATTTGTAAGATGAAATAATATCCTGACTACTTTAAGATGCTCCACTAAGAGCATCTGAGTTAAATTTAAGAATCACTTGTCTTTTGTTGACATATTATAAAATCAAAGAACTAGTGTGATTCCAATTCCCCACTATCTTTTTAGAACAAAATATCCATGAGAAACCAGACCAGTCAGTACATATGAGTACCTGCACGTATCACAGAAGTTCGTCTCACTTACGTTTCCATCATGATTGGGGCAGGAGAGTGGTTTGCCCGCAGCAACAGCGGTGACAGTCTCCAGGATGGAGGACTCCTCAATGCTGTTGTCCGGCGTTCGTTGCAGGACATCCATCAGGTTGGTGATAAAGAAGTTGTTCTGGAGTGCAGAAACCCCTTTCTCCGGCAGAATGGAGGTCTGGCGGCACACGGGGCAAGAAAGGGTTAAGCTATGGGCTGGAATGTAATTCTGTAAGCACCTATGGGGAAGGGAGGTGGAAGGGGAGAAAAAAGAGAGGCAAAGTATCATCAAAGAGGAAAAAAGTCTCCCTTCAGTTTAAGAACTGGTTTGAAATAGTGGTACCCCTACTTATAAAAGGAAAGGTACATCACCAGGCTTCAGAAGTAAAAGTGGTTATGAGGATTTTTTTTTCCATTAAACCTTTTTTCCTCTGCCACATGAAAAAAAGTTTCAATAAGCTGACAGTATTGTAAAAGTTATGTGCCTGTCTTTGAGATATTTGTGCAGAGTGGATCCATTCTTCCAGAGATCTACTGCATCCTCACAGGATAGTAAAAACAATAAACTATCAGATAAAGTTTGACAGACGTGAAGCTATTGCATCAAGTATTTGAACCTGCGTCTTTAACTGACTAACCAGTGGTTGACCCTTGTCTTTCCAATAGAATCTCCTTTATTAACTTGTATTTGTGGATTTAGTGTTTTAGAGCTAAAACCTGGTCCCAATGAAACCAATGCAAATTTTCCCACTTATTTCAATTAGGAAAGTTATTTGGCAGTTAGCCAGAATCAACAGAGCCCTCTTTACTACATAGAGAACCATGTCCCTCCCAGGTTATCCCAGTTTATGTTAAGGGGAGTTTTGGAGGAGATTTTTGTGTTTGAGTTGCGTGTGTGTGGTGGTCAAGTGGTGGTATTTCACAGAATATAAATCTGACATAAAGGTTCTGTGATCAACAATATGCAGCACACCAGCCTAGGTGACAGGTAGTGCCAATTTTGGCCTTGAAAATCAAGTTAACAGCTGCTGGGCATGCAACACCCAGCTGCAACTGGCAATTCAGTATAGTCCCATAAACACAGAAAGCTTTGCAGAATGCAATTCTTCAGGGGAGCAGTGCTGCCCCAAATTTCTCATGAGATGCCAACCAAGAAAGTGTGACCTCGCACAGCTACACAGCTCTTATCCACTTTCAAGGGCTTTGCTTGCACCACTCTTCATCCTCCCTTGACAGCCCTTCTCCTGACTCCCCAGTGAGGGCTCTTTGAAAGGAGAGCTTAGGCTTTGCACATCAGCAGTTCACTGGAAGAGTTCTTCCAGCCTCTCTCCATAACCAGATCAGCCTAAGACGATTACAGTGAAAATCAGAAGCTGAATTTAGGATTTAGACATAAGCTGAGGTCAAGAAACTTAAGACATGGTGGTGAAAATCTTGACTTTGCTGACTTCAGTGAGAGTTTCACTGCTGACTTCAGTAAAGTTGGGGTTTCCTGTTCTTCTACAAAAGACCCATTCATCTGACACACTCAGACATCCACAATTTTTCTTGCACCCTGTTCAAAATTAGATGCACATACCACAATTCTAACTAAAAGGTGTAAATCTGCTGAACTAAATGTCCACAAAAAATACCATTTATTAAAATTTTCCTGCCATTCAGTATATAATCCAAAGAGCTGCATCCCATCATCAGATAAAGAACTCTAACCAGTAATTCTTCAGCTAACTTTTCTGCAAATGCTGTACTTTCTCCACCATTTGATGGATAATATAACATTAAAGTATCACTATGTATTTTCAGTTCATTCAGCTGAATACAATAGAAGGCAGGTTGCAGTTTTATCATATCTCTTTTCAGAGAGTTTTTTCACTTCAGTCAACCAAGCTGCAGAATAATGAAGACATTTAATCACAGGTTATTAATAATGTATATATCATGTGTAGCTGTTGGACATTAAAGGATGGGATAATTATTTCTCTGCTTAGTAAATCAACAAAGAAAGGTTTTTATTGTTTCTAATTATAGGCTAATCGGTATAAATTCAGGATATTAGTTTGAAGTCCAAATTCTGACTTCCATCACCTTTCACATTGTTGTAACTGTATTCATTAGCTTCATTGGATTTACTTTTATTTACTCTTGCGTGAAGACAATTATTCCAAATATTCCACTGCTGTCTCTTTTTCCTGCCTCCCCCAAATAACAGTGTTTTTCTACATCCCTGCCTCTCCAGCCTTCCTTGACTTTATCATGCCTTAACATGACCTTTACAAGTAAAGAGACAAGTCCTCATCCACCAAAGGATGCAGAATTCTGTGCTTGTTATCCGACACAAATACTTAAGTTACCAGCAGGAGGAAAGGACTTACCTCTCACAGAAAGTGTGCAGGCAGGGAAGTACTTTGGGGTTCTTGTAACGGTCCAGGCATATGCTGCAAATCAGAAACTGCTTGTCAATCTGACGGACCACAGGACTTGGGATGTTGGAGCCTTCACTGGCCATCCTAGACCACTGACATACAGGTCCTGTTCCCTTCTACCCTGCACACTGCTGCAATGGGGTGGGGAAAAGAAGAAAAGAAGAAAAATGGCTTATAAACTCCATGAAATAACAAAATCAGCAACTAATTCACTTGTTTCATCCTTATGCAGGAGTTCATGTTTCCATAGAAACCCAAAACAGTGAAGAATTAAACTTCTAAAATGGTTTATCACTGATGAGAACCTGGGAAACAGTCAGCCAAGTCTACACCACCACACATAATACCTCTGTCTGAGCAGGCATTCTGGAAAGGCATGTTGCCTCTGGACTGAAAGAGTTACAGGGCTGTCTGGTTTTAAAGAAATCCCACGATAAAAATGTCCTTGCACCAGTAGGTTCAGCCAGTGCTAATAAACATAGGATTTATTGTATCTACAGCACCGCTGGCAAAACGCTTAAACTGGAACTGCACCAGCCACTGAAATGGCTGTGTCACAGACAGAGTTTGAAAATTGTTCACCTAACAATTTTTTTCTCTTATCAGTGCTGGTGTTGCCAAAGATACGGTAGATTTGGACTCCAGGAAGCCCCCAAGAAGTAACCCCCAGACCCAGCCAGCCCCTGTGAAGGGAGTGCTCAAATTCTGCATCAGCAACCAGGATAAGGTAGGTGAAATGGAAATCCCCACGATAAAAGAAACTGAGGAAAGAAGAGGCAACTGATAGCTGCTGAGAATCAGCAAATGTGGAGCGAAGAATACATGAATCACATCCAAATAATAAATGCAAGAAAAATGGCATTCTAGGCCGAAAGAGTAGTAGGACTGAAGACTCTTCATAGTCCTGGCATATAAAGCAAGACATAAAAGGGTAAGAAAAGAGTCTACTGACTGACAGAATTAAAATTGCAGGTTAATGGAACACTTCCTGTCCTGGAACAAGGCACAAGGAGAGAAAAACTTAGTTTCTTTTCAGCTGGAGGCACAGATTATAGCCAACAAAATTCTTATGTGGAAAGAGAGGATGGAAGGAAAAGGAAGGAAGCAACCTCAGAGAAAAGTAAACTGTCTGCTAAAATAGTTTAGGAAAACCTGACAAGCTGAGGCCCTGGCAGGGTGGCCCTGCAAGAACTCCTCTCCATCAGCATTTCTGGCGGGCTGGAGCACTGGGAGGCACAGGCTCACTCCCCGGGGAGCCAACAGCAGCGTCTCTGTCGCAGCACTTTCTGTCAGTCCTCCTGCACCCACAGCCAAACAGGGGCGCCCACAGGGGCTCCTCTTCCGTGCAAGCAGGGAGCCCACCTGGGCTCCTTCACTGCAGGTACTCTCCTGAGGTAGTCACTTCTTCCCTAAACATTTTCTACCCCAATTTTTAGTCATCCATTTCAGACAATTTGATATTTGCCTTGAGGGCAGTTCAGGCTTTCCGAGACAGAAATAACAAGTCCTCTGCCTTGGTGCTGATCGCGCTCATTCAAAGGTCACTCAATTCCACAATGATTTGCATGACGTGTAGCATTTTATTGGCAGTGTTACATCAAATCTTCTTCCTGTGCTGAATGCCCAGCACACTAATCTGGCAGAGTTGAACTCATGCTGTTCTTCCTGAGCTATGTATGTAGCCATACAGGTATAGTTTACTTACTACGTTGACCAAATGGCTACTTCTAGGATAATGATGGTGATTACGGATCACACAGTACCGAATTCCCTGATAACAAGTTCCTAGGGAATCACCTCTGTGCTAGCAAGTACGACAGCATAAAGTTATTCACAATTATAATACCCAACAGCAGTAACTGACATGTAATTCGATGCACAACAATTATGGTAGGCCCTTTTTTTTTCCGTTTTATCTGAGAAAGGGGAATCTGCAAGGTTAAAAATTGATACAATGCTTGTAAAATATAATGTTTGTTCGTGAACCAAAAATGCATGATTTCAGAATTGATTATTTGTTTCACTTTTTTCATTTCTTTCCCCATAGTAAGATAAATTGTGACTATTGCATGAACAAAAAATAATTTCATCTATTTAAATAGCATAAATCACACACAATAAGCCTTAGAAGGCCAATTAGAAACCCGTGTTACTTTTTAAAAGCTTGAGTTAAAAATGGCTTTTACAAGAAGCAGAACAAAAATACCCAGCTTTCACAAATGGGAGTAGAAATAGTAGACTATCAAATATGCATTAATATATTCATGCAGTTGGCAGTATAACATGTGGAACTTCAGTTATCCATTTCAAAAGAAAATGCAACTCCCCATTGATGCAGCTGTGTTTGCCTCCCACTCTCCCAACCAAAATTTAGGGGTGAGGACCCAAAGAAAGCAGGGAAGATAATCAGAAGCAGGAAGACTTCTTATCAAAGGCACAGTCAAGTACATCAAGTACAGCTACACTAGGAAATAATGTTTATACAAGGAAAAATCATGGTGCCTGAAAGATTTCATATTGATTTCAACTGATCTTCATCTTAGTCTTTTATATTCCCCCAATCTCATTGCAGAATCAGATGATTCTTAGCATTTCTCACACAAAGCTCATGCCAGCTGCTTTAAATTTTCCAATGTTCACGCTTTAAGCTTTGTCAGTGAAATTCTAACAATTCAGAAATAAGTGCTTTTAATATTTGATGTTTTATCTGGAATACGGCAGGCCATGATTGTCATTTATCCCCTGTGCTCACATAAATCAGATTTAAAACATGCACCTGAAAATAGAATTTCATCAGTATATTTCAAGCTTTTGCCACTACCTGGTACAACAACATCTTAAACAAGTGGTTAATTTAAGAAGTTTTTTGAGTATAGAATTTCCAGAATTCTGCAGCGTTCCAGAGCCAACTCCACCTTTCATGCAATTTTGATGAATGTAATATAGCTACGAGAAGGATGATTTTTCCCATGGACTCAATGAAAGCAACCGTACAATCAAATATTATTTGAGGAAAAGCTGGAGATTTTAGGCAATGCTTTTGAATTTCACCAAAGACAGTATTTATTCCAATTTACTGCAGTGCTCACAGCATTTCCTCGAAACAGCAACATGACTTTCAGATGTATTAGCACTGGGAGATTTGCAAAGTAACCCTATTTTTACAGGAAAAACATTAATTTTTGTAGTAGCATCTTCTGAGCTCAGAAACTGCCAGAGCTCTTTTTGGAAGGTCTTTCTGTCTCACTATCTAATAAAGAGTAGCTGAAGCATGAGCTTTGAAAATAAGTCTGAGAATCACTTCTCCATATATTTACACTTCATAATTTAAACATGCAAAGCCAAAGGTTTGTGAAACATTGCACCAAACGACATAAAACCCCACCCATCTATCTATAAGAAACACACACCAGAAACCCAGTTAAGGTTTGCTAAATCAAGTGCAGAACAGGGTTCTGAAATGTATACTCTTTGTCAGCCCTTTGAGGCTCAAGGGTTGTTATCTTTCCATCCACCCCGAAAGTAATATTGTTCTTTTTCCTTCTGCTTGGAGATATGGCTAACAATTTTCATTCAAAATACACTATACAGCAAAGAAAGGAGAAAACAATGGCTCTCTAAGCTAGTGGAAAGCCTTGCCCTGCTATGCATGCATGCTTTCAGGAACGAAAGTCAGGGTGCGGCCCCACCCATATAAAAAGAACTTCCCATAGTATTGGAAAAGGAAAAAAACTACATTAGGGTACAGCAAATAACAGTGCCAGAAGAGCCGTTTCAGATAAATAGAGCCATGTAATAGGAAAGTGCACCCTTTCTACAGGTATCTTCAAATAAGCTCTGGTATTCCTCAACAGTTACCAAAATCTTTATTAGTTTCCGTGGCCCCGTCAAGAAAAAGACATTGGGAAAACTTTTAACTGTTCGGTTCCCAGGATTTATTCCTAAAAGAGCAGAATTCTCTGTGCCTGATACACTGCTATCGCTGAACTCCACCCAGCCAGAGCTGCAACTAGCCTGAAAGTACAGCCTGAGGAGAACAAATTGCTTGCAGTTTGTTCATCCTCTTCTTATCAATGGTATTCACAACCCAGAGGGTCTATTCATGTATTATGAATGAATAGGTTTCCAATAGCAACGTTTCCAAAGAAACGGTTAGGCCTTGAGAGCCGTAAGAAAGGGTGGGGAACCTCAATAATGTTGCTTCAAGGATTGGGGGAGCTGGGGTTTAAAAGTCCTTAAACAAGATATATCGCCTGTCCATAGTCTTTGGGAATAAAGAACAGATCCAAGCCATTTCTAGCAGCAGCCCCAAAATTAGCTGACACAGAGCACACCGAGAAAATTAATAACCATAACAGCCACACAGTCCACTTGTGTAAAAGGCTTGATAAGCTAAATTTACATTCCTTTCTCTCCCACTCTTGCAATCAGCTTGATGCCTTGTTTAAAACACAGCAACCCTCTTCATTCTTACAGCATGCAGAAGCATAATGAACGATCGGGGGCCAAAACAGAAGAAGCAACGCAGCAGCAGCCACCAGGAATAACACTGAGCAAACTTGAGCATTTCAGACCTACCCATCTTTGTAGAAAAATAGCTTAATCAGTGCAGTGCTGAGAATAAAATCCTTGCAGGAACGGAGCTGCAGTTCCGCAGTAATCCAAACGAACAAACCATCATCTGTTAATATTTCAAGCCTCACGCGTAAAACTGCTTAAGAATCCCTATCACAGCACAGTCATTATTAGATGCACAAGAGATTTTGTGCTCTGAGGAATGACGCTCCATTCCACGAAGAGGACAGGTGGAAAGAAAAATGGAAGAATAAGAGGAGGCCCAGTGAAGTCGTCATGAATTTTTTTTTTTCCCCCGGGTCATTTACAAGTGGGAGACCCCTTCAGGATTCAAACCAATCAATCTTTATTTAGCACATCTTTTTCTCACTCAGCCTGTGTAGAAAGACTGCAGCAAATGGTGCAAGGGATTGTGGGATGGGGATGCAGCAGAGAGCTGCAACGAGATTCGCTGGGCTATTTTTTTTCCTCCCTACTCAGCAATCAGCTGTTTCGAGGCTCCGCGCAGGGCCATTGAATTTGGTCACCAGAATGTTATTACAGGATTAGCAGGCGGAGACAGCTACCACTGTGCATCTGGCATCTCAATGCAGCTAAGAAAGACATATGCAAATACTACTCGCAAATCGGAAAAAGGATTTCACTCCGAAGGGGAAAGTAAATATTACGTAACATCCATTACCGGGAAAGTCACCACAGATGAAACGAAAGCACTTTCGTTTATAAAGAAGATAAAGCTTAACACTTAATGATTCCACTCTGATTTTTCCAGGATTCAGGGTATTTCTTGGGACATAGTTCTCCCCTGCTCCAACTTGCAGCAACAACAAAAGACCTCACAACCGCTCTTTGTCTCTCCAGATGTTTGAAGCAGAAGCAGAGAACCTCTTCAGAAAGCTGTGCTACTGACACACAAACCAGCAGCAGTTTCTTCTACTACACAGCTCTGTAGTCGACCTGATTCAGACGTCAGTGAAATACTTAAGGCAGCAATTAGTAAACTCATATTCCAGGAACACGAGAATCAAAGCCAACAGTCTATTCAACTTTTGTACAAACACTAATGCAAAGGTGTAGTCTGTTAGTTAATCTATTTACTTATTTTTTAAAAAATATATACAAATCACAGATCAATTCAGATTTTACTAGGCTATTACCAAAGGACATAAAAAGAAATTTGGTGTCTGCTATTTTTCAGCTATGCAGAAAGGTTGTTAAAAAGATGCTTGTGAACGAACAGACAATACTGAAGTAAAGCAACATAGAATTAGCTTTGTCTTCCAGTATAACAGCTGGTGGTTTTTGCAGACAAGGTAGTATTTGCATCTCTAAATACAGTGAATCTTTTATTTTGAAAAAACAAATCATATGCAAGTATTTCAGCTAACTGAGGCTAACAAAGCTTCCCACAAATAAAAGGACACAAAGGTCCGTTTGCATCAAGAAGAAAAAATGTGGGGTTTAAATACTGTCTGTGCTACTCTGACTTAATTAGGACAGATAGAGTGTTTTTAGAAGTTTAAAACATTGTCCCAAGCTCTTCAAGCACAGTTTCCAGAATGTAATATTTATTCCATTCTTGGACTGATGCAGTAAATAATATTAATAATAATTTAGCATGATTGAGATGTAATCTAAACTCCTTTTAAAAAAATAGATTCTGCGTACATCGTTTACTTTTCACTTGGCAATCATTTAGCCAGATTGGTTTTATGCATCAGGCAGATCCAGCCTGGTTTCCCTGGGTAATGCCCATAGGGCGAAAGCATGTTGTAATCCAGTTTATAACCTGAAATGAAACATCAGGCAGCGTGTGTGCATGTGTTAAGATTTTAGGTGCTTGTGCCAAAATACTGTTCCTCTGATTCCCTGAACATGTGCTGAACTCTGTCAAAGAGAGAGAACAAGATATGTTTCGTTTTAGCTCAAACATTCAGCAGGTCAGAAGAAGCAGGCATCTGCACAGGAGGTTTCACAGTTTAAAAAAAGCCCAGCGATTTCAGGCACGTTTTTGGAGGGGTGGTTTTCTATGTTTAGTTGGGTTTTTTGTTTTCTTTTTAAACTCTCTAGAGAACCCCCACTGCAAAGAGCAAGCAACATTTTTCACTCCCACAACGGGGAGATCCAAGGCCTTTTGTTTCTGCCACCGGAACAAAGACACACTTAAAACAAAAATCAAGACAGAAAATACAGAAGTGGCACCCCCAGAACCAAAGTGGAAGACTCTCAGAGAGAAGCATGCAGTTGTCACTTAGCTGTTTGCTTTTCCTTGCTCGTTTCAAGCATCAAATTTACGTATACCAAACCAGAATAACAAGTATTGCTCAAACCACTATTTCCATTTACAGTCAGTATTAAGGACTACATACCCCTCAAATAAGAGCCAATCCCGTAACGTACCTCATGGTCAAAGGAGACTGCAGGAGTCACAGCTGCAGCCACTCTCACGGGGATCTACACCTCCAAAGGAGAGATTACTTCAAAGTGCAGTTCTCTTATAATTAACTCTGAGAAGCTGCCTGCTGACAGTGATCTGATATTCTGCAAATAATCCTGCTGCTTCAACAAAACAAAAATATGGCACTGTGGCAAGGAAAATGAGACAAAAGTCAGAGTATGTCCTTTGAGATTTTTGTTCTTTTATGTTGAATGTTGCTATGTGGGTTTCTTCTGCCTAGTGAAGAGGAAATGGATTAATATCTCAGTGTACAGTCTTGGACTTTACCCCCATAGCAGTTACTACCAGCCTGTTTCAAACAGGTTTACTGTATGTGTATGTCTTTTGACTTGGGAGATGGAAGTGGGGGTTGTTGTTATGTGCTTGGGTTTGGTTTGTTGTGGGTTTTTTTTATAAAAAGAACAGGCTACTTTCCCTCAGAACTTTGCTGCACACATCGTTGATGCTGATTTATCTGCGTCACTGCTGACTAGTGCAGTAAGTTCTGGAGAGAAAATACATAGCACATGCCATCTTCATAGTGCCATTGAAGAGTGGTCCAGCCCCTGTTATCATCCCTGTAATTGTCATGTTTTTGGAAAAAGTTATTCTTTTCCTTGTTCCAAACACAACCTAAATTCATATTCCTAGGGAGCCCATAAATAATAAGTCACCAAAAAACCCCACAGCTAATTTACAGACAATAGGTAGGTATTGGTATATCCTTCCCTAATATTAAATAAGTCATCCGAACACTCCAGGTTAAGATTAATGCACTGAAACCTCTATTATAAACTGACTGAAGGGAGAGTAGTCTAACTCAGCCTGCTGTACAAAAGAGATTTTAAGGTCAGCAGAAAAAAATAATATTGCGTTAGCCCAAACTAAATGGTCAACTAATACAGTCCTGGCAATTAAGACTGACTGGAAAATAAGAGGTGGGAGAGACTAGAAATCAATTAACCAAAGCCAGCATGCTGGGAATGAGGGCTAGTTTGGGAACACAAATACAAGAGAGGATGGGTTGTTACAGCCGTCAGCCAGCTCCCCAACCTTAATTTGACCCTGGCGCCAGGAAAGTAAGTAGGGTGAAACAACCAAGCTCTGTCATCGTGGGACCATGCCCACACTGGGAATCAAGGGGCCTTAGTCATCCTGATGAGACAGCAGCGGTGGAGGCACCTTTACCTTTCCCCACTGCAGCTGTGCACCCATGCAGAGCAAGTACAACTTCCTGCCCTGACCCCACATTCTCCAATAGCCCAGGCTGTAGCTCACATCGGCTGGGAAGAGCCACAGCTTTCTCCCACTGTGGACTTGTAGCTGGAGGGCATGTCTGCCCCAAAAGGAGCTCTGCTAGGTCCTGGTGCCTCCCCACCAGCCACAACCTGGAGCCACGATCACTCTCCCATCTTGTGATCCAGTGGAGCAGATGCTTTTCCCCAAAGCTTGTGACCCAACACATGGCTTGTCATAGCCTGGGAGGCAAAGAACTTGAAAAGTTTGCCTGGGATGTAATCCTGGGCTGCTGGAGACCTTCCCAGCAGCCTCCCCGCCCCCAGCATCCATCCTCCTATGCCTTCGCCACCTTAGTCTATTTCCTTCTAACTTGTGCTTACGCCTAGTTTAGCTTGCCAAGGTTGCGGCTTTTGTAGCACAACTGCAGCCAGGCTGGGACAGCCTGACCTCCCTGCTCAGCCAGCCCAAGCTTGGCTGATGTGACTGCATCCCCTGCCTGTCTCCAGCACCGATGTTGCAGGTCAGGCAGCACCAACACAACTGCTTTTCTCCACTTTGTGCTATTCTTTCTCTTTCCCGGTTTGGGTTTGCCATTGAGGTGGCAGGGCCAGGCACTATGGCCACCAGAAACAAGCTCTGTATTCTGGCATTTCTTCTGCACAGAAATGGGCTGTCAGATGTTGATGTCATGAATTAGGTTTCTTTTAAAAGCTTTTAACTGCTAAAGGTACAGGAATAACAGGAATAGAAGCCTCTTCTATAAATGAAAGCCTTGCTTAATAGTTGTACATGTTTAATGCTTTGTTGCTTTTTCCTCCTTCCTTTCCTCAGTCTGTAATCAAAGCTTATAACAGGGTGAACACCTGAAATACATGGGTGGGCCTCTTAAAACATCAATGTATGTTATACCCTGATTTGTAGAGGATGGAAGGGTTATGGCTGGCATCTAATATACTCTTTTCTTCCCTCTCCCCATCCCTACAACTTCTGCCTCCCTTTGCAGTACCCCTTTTCCACCACCCTTTGGTGGTGCAATAGTCCTGCTTCCATCCCCATAGACCCCATCTCCCAACTGTCCTGCCCTTGGATGGAGAGGGGACCTTCAGATGGCTGCCCTGCACACACCAGGGGACAAGACTGGCAGGTTAGAGCTCGTGTGATCACACAGTCATCACTCAACTGAGATATTATACCTACTTTAAGGCTGTCGTATGAGGTTTGCAGGACTTCATTTTGGGTCAGGGCCTTGCACAATCAATTCCAACACACTTGGAGCACACCGGATTTACTGCACACGCAAGGACAATTTGAGTGCTTGCAGTGGAAGCCCAGGAATCCCCAACCAAATGGTCAGTGCTCTCATAAATGAGATTTCAGAGAGAAGGAGTAAGAAATTAGGGGAAAAGAGCATGCCAAGGGAAATGACAGGATTAAACTGTCATGTATCAGGTTAAATGACAGCCTCAGAGCTGTCATTTAGGGCCCTTTCCATGTTTAATAAAATGTTATATTCCCAGGTGAGCTATTAAAAAAAAAAATCTGCAGTGAGGTAGGTCCAAGTAATTATTTCAGAGGCTAGATGTTGTGCAGGCCTAAGTAAAAGGAGTTCAAATTGTACACTTGCCATCCAAAGCAGCAAGTCAGAGCATTTATACTGAAAAAGCCCTACCCTGATTAACTGCTTAGTGCTGTTAACATCACATTGTACAATTTTGACTCTCTAGTCCTACCTGTTTTGCTAACACTGACAGCTCTCTGTGCAGCCTTTAGAGGTACACAGGCTCAAATCAAACCAAGCTGAACTGACAAATAATCAAAATTGCGCATCAAATCCCTGTTGCTTCCATAAACATCTGCTCTGAAATGCTACTTGAAATAAAAGTGCTCCATGGAGACTCCATACTAATCACTGTTAACCCCTCCAGGCACAGAATAACAGGCAGTACAGACAAAAAGCAGGAGGTTGAGCAAGAATGTATTTGGAAAGAGGTCCCTGGCCTTTTCTACATACTGTTAGATAGAAGGTACAGTAAAAAATGCTCTAGGCATTTTTTTCAGGGTTGCTGAGCAATGGCAAGAAAGGTAAAAGCAAGTAGCAAATGCTCAGTGCTTTTGGTACTGAGCTGTGTGGTGAAGGTTGAACTGCTCAGAGACCATTCTCTGCACTCCCTCTTGAGACACTCCTCTGGATCTGCCCCACGCTGCATCTCCACTTGATCTTACAGTTCTGCAACTTTCCCTTTAGGAGAGGTGATACACATCAGGTACCGGAGCTTTGTCATACATTCTCTGTTGATACCCTGAAAAGTAAAGTTCCTCTGCTTCTGTTTCCATTTACTTCAGTAGGATTTTGTTGAACTAGCACCAAGTTCAAATCAGCAAGGGAGAAGGCTGCACCCAGCAACCAATCACCACATGCCATGTAACTTCTTCACAAAATTAGCTTAAAGAGCCTGCCAGTCCTTCAGAATTTTTGTCTTGCAACCTTCAAAACCCACTTCCCAGCAGATACAGCATAAGAAAGATAAACCAGGAGAAAAAAAAATAATAGGTGTTTCACAGCAAGAAATAGCAGATGGAATCTAAGCGTTAAAAAAGCAAACAATGGAGGCAGAAAGTGAAGGAATTCACATCTTCTTAGCGCACAGCATACAGCAGATAGGGTGCCTGAGCAGCTAAGGTTTCTGCCAAAAGCACATCTGTGAGAGGGACTAGGAAGGAAGGGGAAGGAAGAGCTCCTCTCCAGCCTGTGAGCCGGCTGAATTTGGGCTCATGTCCTCTACAGCACTTACACTGTTTAAAGACAAAACATTGGTTGCTGCACCCCCATATTTACCTTAGATTTTGTGCAGTACCCACCTCATTTTCTTGCCCAGAGCCCAGCAGCGATGTTACCTTCTATGTCTGCTAAGTCTTCTTCTGAACGGAAATGTCTTTCAAAAACACAGTGATATGTTTATCGTCCTTGGGTTCAGAGAAGACCTTGCTCAAGCGTTAAGTGGCAGGCAGAGGTTTACCCAGGCAGGCTCTTTATGTTGGCAAAAACACAATGCTGAACTTTTCACAGCAAGTAGGTAAACACGTGGCTGCATACAGTGGGTAGTCTGGCAGCACCAGCAATAGTGAGAAACAATGTCAGAACAACCTTGGCAAAAGGAGCTCTGTGGGTTTTAACAATGGTTGTGGGCACAGGAGCTGAACAGCCCAAACAACAGTAACAGAAAGCCATCTACAGATCCTGTGGGGAGCTCCAAGTGCACAGAGCCTGAGTGTCCTGGCTGCAAGACTCTGTCCTCCGCGCTCACAGGGTTGCTCCATGTGACTTAGCAGTAGTCAGCTCCAGCACTTCACAACTTGGAAACACCCAATGGCTGAACTTCACCCAGTAAACACGTCTTTCCAGTCCTCGGCAAGGTCGCTCGTTTGCTGATTACATGCCAGCGCTCCTATTTAAAGAACTGTTGTTATGGGAAAAAGCTGAAACCTTTCTACAGCACAGACAAAGTGGTCCCCATATCTCGTGCCTTATCTGCAGAGATGCATCAATTCCCAGTATGTGTTTCCACAGCAGAGTTTTACTTACAGCCATAGTAAGGTGCGGTTATCTTACTGCAAAACCCACCATACCCCTGGAGCAGCGGCGCTGGATCTCCAGACAGTCCTAGTGGCCCTTCCTAGGCCTTTTCCTACACAAGCTGCAAGGAGCAGCAGTAGTAAAAGGTGTCCATCTTTATCCTTCACCTCCAAAAATACCTCTCCTAAGCTTTCTCTTAGACATCTCTTCCAGGTTCTCATCACGCAGGGCAGGTTCAGGCCCAACGTCCAAGGCTCCTATGGGGGCATTGCCAGGATGCTCATAAGCAAATGCCCAGCACTGATGCAGGTCAGACTTCTGCAAAAATTACATTCTCAGAAGACCCTCATACATATCTTCCTGAATGAGTATCAGTCTTTTTAACTGACATCACAACTCATGAAGCAACAGATAATGAAAGAGAAGGAAAGTAGAACCACTCATATTACACAGTCTTAAGACTCTCCCAAACTGAACTGAGATACACAGAACATTCATTTCTATATGAAAATACATCCATTTTACCTTACAGGAAAACCAGTACATTTTTAAGTACATGAAAAGCAAATTAGGAGACAGTCTAGAAAATAACCATGTGAATGCAGCTGTATTTTTAAATAAAAAAAGCACTTGAAAAAAACACTGGCATCAGGACAGCGAGCAACAATATTGTCTTAAATCAGCCACATTATCATTTGGATTGTGATAGCACCTGGAAATCTCTTTCAAGTACCAGAATCACACTGTGATAGGTACCAGCTACTCTGAACACAGAGCCTGTGCAAGCACAGGTAGCCCGTGCCTTAATGCCTCACACAATTCAACTATTGCCATTTAACCGTATCTGTGACACCAAGTACCTCTCTACATTATGAAATAAGTTTTCATAGCCACGCATTAATTTGGATAAGGGCTATTTTTATAAAGAAAGAGCTGCAAGATAGTAGCTTATATAGCCTGAATCTTTTGCAGACAGAGAACAGGAGCAGATCTTCGCATCCTCTTCCCTTTGCAAACTCTACAAGGAGATACAAGAACTGCCTGACACTTTAGAAGTAGTCCTGGCAATGACTGTGACAAGATGTACCATGCTGTTACTGATACAGTTTATATGTAGTAAACAACAAAACCCATTGGAGATGCATGTCAAGGAACCAGCTGTAGGCACTGCTGCTACAAGTAATTGAGAAATCCTAGTGGAAAACCAGTTACAAATAGGACATAGAGACTCTGCACTATCTCAGGTACTGAACTTCTGTAACTCAGATACCACAGTGAGGGTCTGTTAGGACGTATTTCAAATTACTTAAATGGTTTTGGATGCCTGATGAAACAGCAAGCACTAGGTTTTTGGTAGGTGGAGCATGCTGTACTCTGAGTTAAATTTTATTCACAATTTATATCTATTGCTTTTTACTCTTCCTTTTTATTGGCCATAGATGAGAAACCTCTTTTCAGGCTACCAGTAATGTGCTGGATACTTCTTTATCCTCTGAGCTGTGAAACTCATTGCCCCAGGATGCTTACAGCTGTTAATATTTTATAGGCATTCCAGGAGAGAAGGACAAATTCACGGTGGATAAATAGATTAAAGATTTTAAAATACAAAGACACCACTTCTACCAGAAGCAGAACTGGAAGCACAAATCATTGAAGACGAAAGAGCATGCTAGAGAGTATCATGATGGGTCTGATCTATTCTTATGCCCTTCTGTAGCCATCCACTGTCAGCCACCATCCAAATTATAAGGCTAAGCTAGAGTTACGTTTGATTTGACCCAGACAAACCTTCAAAATAGTCAGTGTGGACATCACAGGAGCTGTCATAGTAGCCACTCCCTTTTGGCATAGTTAATGGACATTAATGGCTCCACAGAGCTGTTTTTATCACTTTGCAGAGCCCTGCCATTTAGGGATGTCAGGTGAAATGAATCCCTCAAAGAGCTGCCTTAATACACTACTGTTGCATGAAGACTACCACTCAGGGCCACAGAGTACCTTTAGCATGTACACCCAATTCAAGTCATACAAACAAGACTCACAACAGAGACTGCCGAGTCATCACCCCAAGCAGAGAACCATTTCACAGCGAATACAATACTAACCTAGCATTTCTCCCCACTTTCTTCTACCTTTTCAAATGTACTTTATCCCTAAGAAAAAAAAAAAAACAAACCCACAAAGAGACTTCTAGTGATATTTCCTTAAGAGTGACATTTGTCTTGTTCCTCTGCAGAGGCACTCTGTTTTCTTCTAAAAGCAATGCCATAGAGTTTGGGGAAATCAAGCCTTGGCCACTATCCTGGTTCTGCTCATTTAAAAATTTAAAAGTTATCCCCTTTCCTCAATAGATGTCCCTTCAGAGAGTGCACACCTTCAGAGCAGGCCTTCTGCAAGAGCACATCCTAGAGCTGAAACAATGGTGGTTGTTCAGAGAGTAAAGGACACCATTCAGGAGCGCAGATAAAAATCCATCCCAAGAGTTAAATATGGGAAGAAGCCTTCCTGCTCTTCTACTTACTTTTATTAAAGACTGTGCAATGTGTCAGCTTCTGATAAGACAAACAAAAATTTTGGACTTTGCAAGCACAGGAATTGCAACTAATCATTTATTTTTTGCAAATTCACGAACATTTCTGCATGTACCAGTCTACTCTGGAGTTTTGGGTGGGTTTTTTTTTTTGTAGGAGGGGTAGTAAAAAAGCTAATTAGAATGACAAAGCCAAGGGATGAGGTGGTGCTTTGCCTACCCAGAACATGTAGCACAGTTCTTATAAAACAGTCCTCTGTTACATCCCGTCTTCTGTTTTCTGTGTAATAAAGGATTGCACTTGTCTCCATTGAGAGATTTGAAGTAAAGGATTACATTTGTGAATTAATAGAAAATTATTCATCTTTAATTAGTAATGAAGTATCTCAGAACTTGTTTGTATTTCACAATTTATTTCCAGCTATTTTAGATGCAAGGCAAAAAAATTACCACTGTGTATTTGATAAATAGGCATCTTCATGATGCAGCACTTAATTTTATCTCTTTATTGTAAAATATTTTCTAAGCTGAGATGTAGAAAGATCGGTTGTTCCCAAGACTATAGAGAGCAGACTAAGAATCAGGTAGTAAAGAGGAAAGCCTGTTCTTTGCAGATGGTCCAGCAAGCCTTTCAAGCACATTGGGAAGACCACACGCTAACACATATCATAGTATTGTCTCAGAGTAACACTCAGGATACAAAAAACTCAGCTGATACAAAATTTGGCTGTGATGGCTCTACCTGATTTTCAAGCCCTAGGTTTCCCAACGCCATTACAGTGCAATTACTTGAGATCTCAATATGAAATTAAATCTGCTTTCAAGATAACAACAACAAAAAAAACCACCTGCAGAAGCTTATCTTGTGGGAGATAATCCCTGAAAGTTTACATTAACACTTCCACCAATATAGGGATCACAGGAGAGAAAGTTGTAGAAGGGTATTGCACAAATACCGTTTCCTCACTAGAAAAGGAAGAAAAAAATACTGTGCATACACAGACAAGCCATGGCACTTTTTCCTCTTGGAATAGTTGTTGCATGCTGTAAAAGGCTTGCTCCTCAGTCCTGAGTTTTCATTCCTGGGGGTAGTTTTAGTTTCTGAAGAATTTGTAAGCAGCCTTACAGTATTTACAACATTTAACTGTTCTCAGGAGAACCAGGGTGGCCTTGAAGACACCTGACACCATTGAACCTGGTGGCATCTGCTCTTTTGGAAGTCCTGTTTCTCAAACTTGTATGCAAGTTCTCTGATAACATAGATCTTGAGCCAAATATGACTGGGGCTAAATATGGCACACATACTAAGCCTCTCCAAGGACCATTATAGAGATTAATGCATTCAGAGGCACACAAAACCATCATTTTGGGGATCTTTTCAAGAGCACTTCTAAGTGCAGCAAAATCTTTTGAGTGCCCTGTCTTTGGTTGTTTCTCCGTAAGTAATTGTGTGAAGTGTGTTTGCTCAAGATTCCATCCCTGCTTTAGAGGGTTTTGTTTTGTACAAGGTGCAGAAGCATCTTTGCACATTTATATTTTCATACTAGTCAGAGTTATGTAGCTCAGAATAATTTGGCTACTACTTTTTCTTTGCTAAATCAACTCCTGAGTGCTTCAGAAAACACACTGGTAGACAGCACACAACTTCGAGCTCACAAATAACCAAGTTTTACTACAATTTTACAGAGGAGGAGGCAGGCACAGTATAAATCTTTGCAGGGACTAAAACTTTCAACTTTTTCTTTAAGTCATCACTCCGCACTTGATAATTTTCCAAATTACAAGTTCAATGAAGAGATATCCTCAAACCTAGCATTCAACACCCACAAAAACCAACAGAAAAAAAGGGGATTGTGAGTCTATATTTCCAGAATTGAAAGAAAAAAATAATCAAGGACAGAAGTTCATGGTAGCATAGAACAAATAGCTTTACATGACAAAAGAACAGAAAGTCACCCAGAAATAAATTGATCATACACATGTTTAGACAGACTAATAACACTAAAGCAAATAAATCCATACTGGATTAGGAGCAGGCAGATTGCTGAACATTCATTTCATGCATTTAAAACCTGATCAAAAGTAACTGCATGTACTCCAATCTTTATGTCTCTTTCACAGAGGGCGTCCACCCTGGCATGAGGACTGAAGATCACCATCCACCTAATTAATTGCTCCTAAAATGCATCCAAGATATCAGAAGGTTTTAGAGTGAGAAAGAATGAATAATGTTTTACACATGAGCAAAAGTGCTGACCATAAAAAGCAGAGTTGTCCAGAGTTCTTCCAGGGGAACATCTAGGGAATATATGATTACAGTGCATTTTAAAGTCATTTGTCTTCTCCTAGTGGCAGGGCATATTCTTAAAGGTATTATAGCCTAGATTTAATATCTAACAGTAAATCGTCATAGTCCTTCCGGCAGCAGTTTCTTTGTAAATTATCGTAGCAGTCCAGCCATACAGGATATATTTTGATGCTTGTGTTAACAAGATCACCATGTAATGTAAGAAGTGCCAAAATACATGCTGCTAACATTTTTCATGTGTCTATGATTAGTCTCCTTCTTAATTTAGCTGTGCCTCTTTTAACCCTACTGCAACTAACCGGTAGCAAGATGGATGGAGCCAGCCAACATCTACCTGCCACACTATCTGCTCGACACCTCAACAACTATATTCCAATTGCTATTTCAATTCTTCCTTTTGAATGGGATTTGCTTTTGAGTTATTGCCCTGAAATCCAGCTGGGAAGCGGAAAGGCTGCCTGGTTGCCAGCAGACTTCTCAGCTGACTAGATCCTTGGCTGTCCCCACACAGTACATTACAGTGATGTGTTACATCATTTATTTCACTTCGTGCTATTCCAGTTACAAACTGCTAATCCTGTGATCAAACTAAATTACTGACTTCCAGCTCAATTCACCTTTTAAAATAAGCAATGCCCAATTCAAATATAGCTAACACCCCAATTATTAGAAGGTATGACATGCAATGCCAAGACAGGTCTACAGATTCTGTGACAGAAAATGTCTACAGAGTCTATGGTAAAAAAACAAAGACAAATTTCTTTAATATTACAATTTGTACAATAAATATTTAGTTATTTAAATCACAGGAATAAAAACTGGTCTTTATAGAAATAAAACAATTTGAAAGTTTGACATGAAATGCCATTTTCATCTCTCCAGAGGTCAACCTGAATTTTATTCAGTGGGAGGTGGACTTTATTCCAGCTGATCAAAAATAAAGAGGAAGATAAAGAAATCTTGCACAATTTCTCACAAAACAAGAATTCTTCCAAATTGCATTTGCTAAGTGTTTGCAACCAAGCAGCTCTTTCCATTACAAGCACATGTCAACATAAACCTCACAGCACACCAAGGGACTGCCTCCAATCTGTTCATGTCACATAACAAATACAGGAGTAGGCCCAATTCTAACAGGGGCAGCACGTGTGTCTTAAAAAGTAACCTATCAAAAAAGGAGGTAGAGAGAGATGAAGTCTATTCATATGAATGCTAAGCCCTGCTCTTTCCCCTTCAGTATTTTAGAAACCACCAAACAACGATTATTTCAATTCCAACATTTATTCCTTTCAATAAATATTAATTTTGTTTCAGAGTCTTGTTTTTTTTAACAGCTCATGTCATGAGTTTCACATGGTTAGCCCCCCCATCTTTTTTTTTTTTTTAACCCACAAACATCAGCAATAACATAACCACAACCTGCAGTCTCTGGAAATAGCATATCTAATTTTGGTTGAAGGTGTCAGCCAAGTATAGGACCTGCAATAGTGGGTTTCAATCTGACAGTCATAGGACTTCTTCAATGCAGTCCCTGAAAGTTGACTAAAAAAAGCAAGTTCACATATGTTACCCTGCAAAATACGGATGGGCAAAATTCCAGGAGAAAATTTTTAGGGCTTGAAAAATTAAAAAAAAAAGGTGTAAAAACACCATGTTGGAGTTTTCACAGAATCACAGAATGATAGGAGTTGGAAGGGACCTCTAGAGATCATCTAGTCCAACTCCCCTGCCAGAGCAGGTTCACCTAGAGCACATTGCACAGGATGGTGTCCAGGCAGATTCTTTGGAATTAATGGCTCTTTATAATACAGAATATTGCAGTCCTTAAAACAACTATTTACATCTGAAGAGCTATTTCCTTCTATAATGCAACTGTATTAAGCATCATTCTTTATAAACTGACTTTACTATTTGGAATAATACGTATGTTTGCTGCTGTGTATAAACAAATAGTTCAAACTAGCTACACTTGTATCCTCAGACACATTTAATTTTGATGAGAAAATATACTTGTCAACCGACCAAATCCAATTCTTTCACATTTGGCTCAAGGATTTATCCTAACCTACCATACACTGTGCCTTTGTTTTTGTATAAATAGTTCATGTGTCTAGACACAATATTACATGTTTATGCAAAACTGTATGTTTAATACTTTATGCAGATGATTAAATTTCAGCTTCCCTATAGTAATGCACAACACTTTGTTCTCCACATTAGGACACCCAAAACCTTTTCAGTTCATTTAATTCCCCAGTTTTCCTCAAAGTAATCAGGAACATCTCTGTGTTTATATAAGCTGTCCAAATCTTAGTTTTGTTATGAATTAATGAAATTCCATTATCAGGCAAAGACAGGCCCAGCATGTTTTCATGGTGGCTTCAAGCACCAATTATCTGGGATTTTGCAGTAACCAACCTGACCTTCAAGCTAAAACTGGGATTCCCAGAGAAAGAATACTATCATGGGCTGGGGAAATCCCCCAGCAGAATTGTCATCTTTGTTCAGGTAAGGTCTAATTTTCCAGACACTGCATGCTGCTGGACATAGCAGAATTCAGACAGCACTCATGTGCTGTCAAGGCCATGAACACTGTTTGTCTCCAACCTAGCCTCAAACCCAGCCTCAAACCCAAGATTTCACTGAACTCATATATTCTAGTTAGAACATGGAAAATAACTTCCATGAAAAAGATGAACATTCAAGACTCAAAAAAAAGTCATTAAGCATATATACACTTCTAAATTTTATTCTGTATCTGGCATGATACATTTCTGTCTCTCTTTACGCATTACACAAAGAAACCATAAGATTTTTCCCAGTTGGCTGAAATAAATGTTTCCATTATTTTAATTTTTCCCTCTTCCCAGAAACCCTATAATCAAATCTAGAATTGGTTCTGTCATAAAATCCACTGCATGTTGCATTCTGGCCCTTAAGCAGCATGTATTAGCTGTGTTCCTTGAAGAAGCAAAGAAGTGGTTTAGCCTTCTGCCTGAGGAAAGCCATGGTGTGCTTTGATACACAGAGGTGTATCAAAGCCATTTCTCATGAAAAAGGATGAATCTCAAGGACTGAAATGAGCCCTCGATGCAGAAAATACCAAGCTGTTCTTTATAGTCAAAGTGTGGGCACTGCAGGTCCAAATCAGACCAGGGAGTTTCTTCACAACTCAGGTTTGTCAAATGCTTTGCTGAGAAGTTTGAGGAAATCTTTGCTTTATGATAAGCCGTTTTAGATGAGGGCCAAAGCACAGAAGCTTTATTTCATTTTGTCAGCAGACAACAGACTGATTGCCCCCCCAAAAAAGCTCTCTGGAAACAGGGATTAACTTCCTCTTTCTACAGGCTTTGTTTTCTAACAGGACAATGCAGTCCCAAGACCAGGTACAGTGGGTTCCTGGTACCTTCCCTCAATAACCACTCCAAGCTTTAGATATCATGAGTCCATCTTCCAGAATATTATGGGACTAGCTTTAAAATAAACACATTGATACAGATTTTAACAAACCAAACCTTTTAATATGCTTTTCAAGCCCTACACTTTGTATTCCCAAGTTTATTCCAAATAATCACATTGTCTACAAGCTCTCATTAGTATTGCTAGTCAATTTAAGTTCAGTTCTCACACAAGCAGCAATGTGGAATTTTAAGAAAAAACTTCTGATGATTCAGAAATCACAATAGTTGGCCACGGAACTGTTGTCCAGGTAATAAATCCATTGCCCTCAAAGACAAAAAATCCAAAGCTGGAAGAGAAAGCAACTTTTCTTATGCCGCATCCTTATCTAAGAAATATTTATTTAATCATTGTACTTTCACCACAGTTTTCTTATTTGTCCCCATATAAATGAACATTTCTGTAATTGTTTGGGCCAAATGCATGTTTGACTTCAGGGTGATTTTCATTTTATTCTTCGTATATTACCTGGAGCATTATCATTGTAATCCTTTGTTTTCACTTAAACCTATCCATCTGCCTGATGGTCTGTCTAGACTGCATTTTGAGATAGTAAAATAAACAAAAAGGGGGGAAATCAACAAACATAAATAACCTACAGAGAGCCACACACCAGGTAATGACTCAAGTTACTCTTCACAAAAGCACAGCAGAATACAGCAACACTAATGCCAACTGCCAACTTCAAAAACCTGAACACCTGTGAAAAGTAAAACTCTCCTAATTAGACCTTGGCATTGTCCTCTCAGATTTACAGAGTCGTCATTTTGCTTTGAGTAAACATCACTATTTCTTTCCTAGGCAAACTCCTTGGCTCTGTTTCAATTATTTCCTTTAAATATTAAAGAGCAGGAAACATTTGTTTTCCCTTGTCACATCCTGTCCTGTTTACACAGCATCACACAATCCCCTTTGAAACGCCTGCTCCTACAGCAAGCTTGACACACACAGTTCAATCAAAACATTTGCTATTGTCTTTTACCAACTACAAACGAATTTCTGCACAAACGCTGAAAAGGTTTAAAGGTTTCGACAGGCATCTAAAGTCGAGCTAGCGCAACTGTCAAAGCAAGGGGGTGTCAAACTGCTGGGCTTCCCCGCTGCCACCCTGACTTCAAGAAGAAAAAGAAAGACAAAGCGATTCACTCCTTCACACAGCAGAGTCCTGGCAAAGAGCTCCCTCGCTGTAAAACCACTGCTCTCACAAAACACTCGAAAGCAGAAAAAGCACACGGACAGTTAGAGACGAGTGTGAAAGGGTAACTTACATTATTTAGAAAGACAGTGGGAAAGGACTGCTGCAGTTTCTTCGTTATTTTACACTGCTGTTGTTGGCAGAGCAGACAGCCAAAAAAGTTCACCTAAAGAAATCTCTGCTTTTAATTCTCTCTCCCCGTGCATTTACTCTGGAGCCTCTCAGCCTGAAGAGATCCGACAGTCAAAAGTTTATCCCCTTGTATTTCCGAATGATATGGCCGACTTTCCTTGGACACATACCAATGATGCAGTAAAAATAGACAAAGAGGGGGGGAGGGAAGAAGCAATCTAGCTTGAGCCTGAATCTTCTTAACTCAGTGTTTTCTGTAAAAGCTGCTCTTATGCAGAAGCTCCCATCCCTACACTAACTTGCAAAGCATGGAGTCATCCATCTGGTTTTCATAAACTGCAAATTACAGGCAAACCAGGGAATATATACAGTCCGGTTTTAGCAGAACTCCCCAAGCATCAGCCTTACAAGTAACCTGAGGTACAAAGGCTTTGAAAATAAACAGCCAGCCCCATGCTGGGATGGTCTCCCGCCTGCAGATGACTGACTGCTCCCCCAGGCAGCCCCCAGCACCACACAGCACTCAGGAAAGTGGCAGCCCAGTCCCCCCCCCCCGCTGTGGAAACAACCCAGCCCTGCAGCCCTCCCTCCCAGCACACACAGCAAAATCCAGTGCATTACTTGAAATAGTTCAACAGTTTAGCAAGTCATTTAGAACAACCTGGTTTTTATAAACAGGGAAGTGAATGCTGACCATTTACATTCTTTAAATGCTTCCAGGTGGGAAGCAAATCTATTGTGTTGGGGGGGGAATAGTTTTGGTTTGGTGGGTTTTTTTCCTCTAAGGCAGCAATTCTCAGAGTCAGCGGGCGGTTGCTTGATAGAGAACCTCTGGGGTGATTCGATCCATTACTTACAAGAGTGAACATATCACAAGCAAAAGTTTGAAAAGCATCCCGTGAAAGTCCATGACTTGAATCTCCTAAGTCAATTTCAATCCCTGTTTTCAGCTATTTAAAGATATACTGCCGTGATTACATTCAGGTACCAGAGGCTTGAGGGATCACCTATATTTTTGGATACCTCAAGGTTTTTGAGTCAGTACTGAAGAACATTGTTTTCTCAATAAAAATTTAGGAAACCAACTTTATGGTGGATAAAAAAAGTTTTGCCATTGCTTAAAACTAAAGTTATCTACATGTTCTTTTACTTTAAAATGTCTAGTTTTATTTAGTCTTTAGTTTTGCCATGGGACTTGCGCAAGCTTTTCTACTGGGAAAAATCTTAGTCTATTTGAACAGTGAGAATCTCTAAACGAGGCAGCTTTCACTAAAGCATGGGTGAATCGGCACAGTGAGTCATTAACAAAATAAAAACACCATTGTAAACACTCTGCCTAAAAGTCCTGAGCCTTGTCACTTGCTCAGTTTTTCATCTTTGTACAATTAGGATTGTGCTTATTGTCTACTCGTCTTGCACCTGGATCCCTGCATCCAGGATTGACATGATGGGACTGTTAATGTCAAAAGCAGTTGAATTATTTAAAAAAAAAAATAAAAAAATCAAGACTCTCTAAGCAGTAGAAGCAAAAGAGAAAATGATGAATGAATTTTGTGTGTATTTTTGCCTGTGCTGTCACAATTCCTTCCAATACTTCTATAACCCATTGAATAATTTCAGTCACATCAGGTAGAATGCTAGAGATCTCAAAGGTATTATATTCCTGCAGCTTTTACGAAAACAGGCAGCCCTCCAGATGAGTGAAATACAATCCAGTGATACAATGTAAAAGGCTACACATGAGCTCAGTTTTATTATTAGGCACCAGAGCACCCTACACAAACAAGAGGTGTACATGAGAACAGATTTCATGTGCCCTACTGCTCAGCTGCTACCACAGTTGTGCATCTTTGGTCTGCATTCTAGTGTTTTTCCTCTCTTCTGTTCTGTCCTCCCATCAAGGTAGTAAGCAGTGAAACACTTGAAATGCACAGACGTCAGCTGAAGCAAATAATATTAATTTTTGAAACAGGAATAAACAAGATTTATTAACAGTTGAGTTATTCTTCTCCCACTTAGTACACAAGTGAGGTGAACTCACCACATCTTGTTTTTATCAGGACTGATACTTTCCATGAAATCAAAGGACATGATCCTGGTAGAGCAGACTTCCAGGTTTGGGACTAGAAATTACTTCATAGGGTACAGCAGAGTAGCCCTTGCATGTTTTTCTGGACATGTAGGATCTCTTTCCCACTGTACTATCACAGTACAGGGCAAGTTGAATCTTGCCCTTGAATATTCTGACTTATCTTCAGAATAAGAACTCTCTTTTTTTTTGCTGAAACATGGCATTAAAGTGGAAACTTTAGTAGGTAGAAATAACCACTTTCAGTTTGCGATGCTCATGCCAACTGAATTTAATTTACATTAATGCATTAATTCACACTGATCTCTTAGGTACTCTTCAATATATCTGTTCTCTCAAAAAATTTGGTCGATTTATGTCAAAGGCTGCTTTCACAAATAACAACTCTGTAAGAAAACTTCAAGAAAATCCAAGAAGACTTTTTAAATGACCTTTCATTTTCCAAGCTCCAGGGATCATTGTTATCCACCATCTTTTTCTCCCTTCTTCTCTATTCTTCATTTCCTCTTTTGTATCATCCATGTGGGGTGCACCAGCATCCCACTGTCCATAGATAGCTCCTGCCTCCAGGCAAGCTAGCCGTGTGTCCCCTCACTGTTGCCTGGATATTACTGAAGCAGTCTCTCACACTCTGTCTCCATGAACTTTGAGGCAGTCAAGCACCATTTTTCTATCTAGCACAGGGATGTTAGTTTTCTGGAGAAACAGAGGTGGAAGATATTCATTAGTTTGATGGTGAGAGAAAATTTACTGCAGAAAACTTCATATAGGAAAGACTGAAACAAAGAACAGATCAGATAGGGAAAACAACCTGCTAGGAGCAATTTGCCTTCTCAGAAAAATGGCAGCTTCCATTTAGGATGTTTTCAAATGCCAGCTACAAAACAACCCTGTTATTGTCCACGTAAGTAGAAAACAACCCTGATTTTTCACCAAGATAACTGTTAGTGATGTCAGTAGGACAAGAGCAGAGAAGGATGCAGCTTAGGTATTTACTATACTGGTTATATGTAGCTTTGTATGTAGATTCTTGAAAGTTTTTTTCAAATCTCATTGCATGTTTATTAAAGCAAGGAAAAAGTGCCCCTCCTTAGCCAGTGACATACAGGTTGTGATGCACAGTAGGTGGCAGAATACGTATCTCTCTTGACCTGGATTCTGCTCCTATCTAGTCTAGTGTGGTTGTATTGGGAGTGCTGAATTGCAAAGGTATAGATGAAAGCAACCTGTTTTCCATCCTGATTTTTTGCAGTTTAAATACTGAGAAAGTGACAGGTAAAAAGTCTGGGTTTGATGGAGGATGCACCTTCCCATTTAATTTGAATCTGAATGATAGAAGCTCGGGATGGCAGATTAACAAGCCGGGGATGCACCACAGCTATGTGTTCACCTTTCATTTTAGCAGTAGACTACTTGGTGTAGGATTTTTAATATGTTTATGCAGATTTCTAGTTGGTCATAGTTTAAATCCTAGATTAATCTTCTGTTGCAAACAAGCTGGAAGGCTTTGTACGGACTGAAAAACCACAACTTTGACAAACTGAGACAAATCTACCCTTGGAGGAGTTCAAGGCAAAGCTTTGGTTCACTTACTGTTAATGAAATAAATTAATGTAGATGTTGGCACTGACAATAACCCGTTTTTAAAAGATGAATTAGCTGTGATATTATAAATCATTTTACTACCAGCATTTTAAAGCCAGCACATGGAATATTTTGGATCTGGGTTCAGATGCTAAGCTTGTATTCAGTTGGTCTGGCCTCACTTACTATGTATTTCATTTTAGTACTTCAGTTTGGTGCCTAGTGACTTGAATTGGGCAAAAGCCTGTCCCCCTCCAGAAAGGCACATTATTGTCAGCTGATCTTCCGAAGACATAATACAATGTCATAATCCTTTGCAGCCTGCTCCTGTTAGATGAGGATT
The DNA here is from genome assembly GCF_964106895.1 of Numenius arquata. NCBI lineage: Eukaryota > Metazoa > Chordata > Aves > Charadriiformes > Scolopacidae > Numenius > Numenius arquata. The sequence goes on along the minus strand of NC_133580.1, from coordinate 38,264,838 downwards.
GGGCTGTTTCAGTACTTTTGGCATTTTGCTTTATAATGTATCACTGCTTTTCCACAGAAAGAAAATACACAGCTCATACAAAACCATAATGCATTACAACCTTGATGGCATCGTTGGAGAAGCCCCATGGCTGCTGCTGTTTTCAATACAGCCTGCAGTAGCCCCTGGCTGTCCCCAGAAAAAAAAAAAATGGAAGAATAAGCATAGCACTAAGCCACTTTTTCCCATCAACTCCCACTAATATCTGTGACTGCAGGGATCTGGGCTTGCCTGGGGCAAGTGACCTCATTCTGAGCACTTTAATGACAGAGAGACATGCAGCCTTTTCGCTTCTAAGAGACCTGAAATGTTGGTCCCCTTTTTCCCACCCTGAAGCCCACAGTACAGGAGTTAATGGCTGGATACTTTGTATTCTTTAAGTACCAACCCAGCAAACAGCATGCAATGTATATGTCCCAGTGGTTTTCAGCAGGGAAGGTCAAATATTGGAAGGATGCAATTTCAAAAGACAAACATTAGATTGTTTTCAACTTTCCCCCTCTGGTTGTACACTCCCACTTCTTGCCATGCACTGAGGCGCTTGTTGGACTCCCAGTGAACAGATACAGTTCATCACCTGACAGAAAATTGACCCATGACAAAACGCATCAATTTTCTGCAAGGTGAGTGAGATGAATTAGCTCACAGGGGTCCGCTGAGTGCTGCAGTTGACACAGATGTGGGGCATTATGGACCAGAGCAGGGAAAGAAAGAAGACTGCGAGCCAAATACTCAAGCTGCTTATGAAAATATACTGTGAAACAGCAGGTAAGCCAAAGCCCACACTCCTCCTGACTGCAATCTTACTTCAAGCTCTAAGTCGCACTCCTGTGGCAACCATGACCCTTAAACACCGGCATACACTCAGTTTGTGCCAGGCTCACGCTTCTGCTCTGTACTGCCCTGAATCATAGTTTGCTACTCTCAGAAATTAACCACCAGCCCTGCCTCCTACAAAATCGTGATATCTCGGTATTACTGTTTTTCACAAACTTTGGCCAGGCTGGATGGGGCTTTGAGCAACCTGCTCTAGTGGAGGTGCCTCTGCCCATGGCAGGGGGTTGGAACTCAATGATCTTTAATGTTCCTTCCAACTCTAACCATTCTATGATTCTATGATTCACATAAGTAAGCTTTCTTTCAAAAGCAAGTATCCAGGAAACACTGATGTAATACCTTTTCATATGGCTGCACTCATGAAAAGTTCTGAACCAAAAATAATGTGTCCAAATCCCTCTTTTTGTTTGAAAACATAGTTCATCCAAGAATCAGAAGTGTTACCATGTGACCAGTAATACAAAGAAAAGAGCACATGAAGAATCACAGCAAACAGTTCAAAAGCAGCTCTAGGCCTGAAGTTGGTTCACAAGATAAGTGTTGAATACTGGACACTTTGTTTGTGAAGAGAAATAGAAAAAGCTACATTTTCAAAAAAGTATACCATGCTTATATATTTCTTGGCTTAGTTTTTCTCTGACCTTGCCTGGAGCTATCCACTCTTACAGCATACAAAGAACTAGTATGTGTCTGGTTTACCCTGGACCTATCCTACTTTCCTTCCTTCAAGTACAACGAGAAAGAGGGGAAAAAAAGGCATGTCGAGACCTTTGCGCTGAAGAACCTGAGACTCTAGGGGAAAAGAAACAGCCCCCTGTTTCTCAGACTGCAAGCCCTGCGTTGTAGTGAGGAAGACTGAGAGTAGGAAGAGCATGTGGCAAAGACTGAAGGGCTCTGGGGAAGCTTTTAAGGACTGTGAGGCAGGGAGAACAAGCAACTTAAATGGTATGGAGCAGAGAGATTCAGGAGGATGGGATCTGGGAGGCCTGCACAAAAAGGTAGCTCTAGGATGGGAGGAGAGGAGTTGTGGCAGAAAGATGAAGAGGCTATGAACTATGCAGTTGAAGCAGGGGGTCATGGACCATAGGGAGGAGCTAGATACTCCACACTGGCATGAGCTGGAGACTGGGTCTAAGGATGAGGTGCCTCAGGCTAGGAGACACTAAAAGCCCTGGCTCACATCTTCCCATCTGTGTATTGGAGTGTGACAGCGTTAACACTGTGAACCAAGGAAATGTTTTGATGTAGCTCTGGGTCCCAAAGTGTATGTAAGAGTCAAGCATAGATTTCAAAGTGATAGAGGAGAGTGGTATCAGGAGAAAATGATGGGGGAAAAGGAGAGAAGGAGGCAGATTTCTTTAGATGGTCTTATGAAGACAATGTCTGAAAACTGTAATATGCTAAAAGTTCAGCCACTGCAGTGCCAGAGTTAATATCAACCTCAGCAAATACCTATCAGCTTGCTCTTACACATTCAAAAAATAATTGAAAAGAAAGACAAAAGTACCACTCTGCAGTTAAGCATCCCAATTAGAAGCAGAAATTAAACCACACATATGAGAAAAGATTGTAATTCTCAGTCCCATTTCAGCACTTAAGTAACCTGTCCCCTGTTGCTGTTAGCTGGAGTTTGTCAGAGTAAGACCTGCAGAATTCCATGTCAGGATATTACTATAACAAACATTAATATCTGACAGTTAAAGTACATTAGGGGGGTTATACTATACTTTTGGGAGCATTAGGTAAAGCGTCAACTGAAGATGCTGTGTAAAGAGAAAGAGGTCAGGAAGAAAGCGAGCCCCAGTATGATTTGGTTTCATAAGGGAAACAGCAGTGCAACCCTTGAATCTTAACAGGTACTATGCTTCTCAGTTTCAGGTGCTGTGAACCAGCAGTGATAAGAGGGAAAGGCCGACAACAGCCAAGTTAATTTTTTTAGACAGCAGGAACCAGGACAGAACACAGCAAGCTGCCCACTCAATTAGGCACATTTTATGCTATGAGCTTAAATTGCTGCCTTTTTAGACCTTTGGCCTGACTACACGGACAAAATGGAAGGAAACTGAAATATTTAAAAGCTCCTTTGTGGATGAAGGAGCAGTGGCATGTGTAGTATTTCCTGCCTACTTGAGCACATACTGGGATATGACTTGCTTTCTGGGCCTGAGAGAGGTGAGTTAGAGAGAGGAATCTGGGTGGGCCATCTGGAGGCCGCAGTTAATTTTATACCAGTCCTGTATATGCCCTAAAAGAAGGTATTTTGCAAGACTGTGCCTTTTACAGTCTATCAGAGCAATGCAGCAATGCAGAGAGTTTGTTCTGTAAGCCAATGATTCTAGTAAGAAGAAAGCTTAGGGCTTGCCTATGGAGTCCAAGGGAACATCTTCCCAGGGTAGGAAGAGAGCACAGCCAGAAAGTATCTATATGCCCCTGATGCTTGTTTCTTTCAGCATTGCTGGCCAGCTGGGAGGCTGGGCATATGGGACAGAAGGGAGAGAAGTCAAAGAATCCAGTGGACTCTGGCAAATACAGATTTAAGGCAGCACAAACCTGAAGACCACTTAGCCGCTGCAATTCACTCTGCCACAGGCAAGGAAGGTAGGAGTGTTTTTTTTCTTTCTGTCTTGAACTGTGTTTTCTATTGTATTTCAGGCAGGCCACTCTACAGAACTGGCCCTGTGGCAAATTCCTGCTTGAGAAACTTCCTCTATTCTCCCAGGGTGAATTTTGCACATATAACCTGCCTTGCAATCATTTTCTTTCCTAAATGCAGTTCTTTCTCTGAGTAACGCCACCAAAATAAAATGCACACAGTAGAAGGAGACCCTCTGCTCTTAATGTATGAGTGAGATCTGAGTACTACAACCCTGCTGCTTTTTCTTTTTTAATAGAAAAGGCTGCATGTTTAGCATTCTGCATTTTTTAGAACCACCCAGTATATTTCACTTTATTGGTAACAACATCCCTTACCTAGAAAAGGATCTACTACCTAGGAAAATGGACCTGAAAAAAAACCCAACACCACGATGAAAGATTTTACAAGCTCTCACAGGTATAGGTGAAAGTTTAGGGTATACAGCACGGAGGATATTAGTCAAAGGGTTCAGATTTAAGATATAGGACAGCTTATCCAAGGAGCCTGAGGCGGAGTTGTTTGCAGCTCTCAGCATCTATCCCTACAGAGACCTGAGTACTAATCGTGAGTGATTTTATAAGGAAGTCTACCTAAAACTGACAGAAGGCTGTCACTGCTTCTTTCAGGCCCTCAGATATTTTCCCTCTTACCTGGCAGTTTAGTTTTCTGGTCAGACTCAAGATAGCTGATGGGAGGAGGACACGTGGTATTTTATTCACAGGCCCTCTCTTACCATAATCTTAATTGATGTCTGTCAAGCATATAGGACACATCAGCAGAACACCTGCTAATAAGCCAAATCCCTAAGATGAAAAGCACCCTCAAAGCCTCCTGCTTTCACTAAGAATTCAAATACTCAGAATGTAATGAATTACAGCTCTGGTAACTCAAAACTCTTGTTAATCTAGAGAGGTGTTCTTTCCCGAGAGATTGATCAGTTTTGGGACCTGGTCTGACATTCTCAAGGGCAAAGAAGGAGAAACCTATTAGATCAGATTCAACATTACAGGCTTTGTAATCTGGTAACCGTAAGTACATTTGGGAAGTACTGGTAAAAGGTCATGGCAAGAGGTCAGGGTTTCAGTCAACCCCAAATGAGTACCTTCTGTTAACTGCTGAATAACCAAACAATAGCTATATTGCAAATGTGCCTGCAGACTAAAGACTCAGCCACAGGAAAATGTTGGCAGAGGATCCCACAGTCAACATACAGTGCACCTACACAGCCAGTGGAGGAAAAAGAATGGCAGTAAAAACACTGCCCTGGAAAGCAGTTCTTAGTTCTATTTCCAGCTTTCTTGCAGATTTCATTTCCCTCTTTTGTAGATTGAGGATGATATGCTTATCTGCTTCCCAGCCTATCTGAAAGCTCAGTTAATGAGTATTAGTAAATCATTTTGTTTTCACAAACTGCCTACCATCTCAGAATCAGAAAGTACAATTATAGTCTATGTGATTCAGAGTAGTCAGGTTTTTTATGAAGGATGTTGATTCAGCACCCTGTTTTAGCAAGCCCTGTGAATACATCTTGAAAATTATCTCTCTGGGAGGAAGTCAAATCAATTTTAATCTTCCGCCTGTCTATCCTGATGCAAATCAAACAGGGACAGTCTGCCCCTCAGAACAAGCCATGTTGTGTTGAACTCGTGATGCACAAGGGAGTTCTTTCTTTAGTCAAGGGAGAGACAATGTGGTAAGCATATTGATTATTCTTAATTATGTACTGAGAGAGCACAGAAAAAAATTCCTAGGTGTGCATTTATGCCCGATGTGTGTCTTATGGCTTTCATTGTTACTTAAGTACCGAGATCCTGCTTTCATATCTATAGACAACAAAGAATTTCATTTTCATCTTTACTAATCAAGGCTTAGTATCTATCTACTACTTAGAGAGAGTGACTGAAAACCTCTGCCTTGTGTTCACACCCTGGCACAGAAGCAGCTTATTGCTGTAATTACCTTTAGTTCATATACTACCATGCATGTACTTTATTGTTGTAGAGGAGGCTCAGACTCAGAGCTGAACAACAGCAAGCATCAAGACCCACCTGGTTAAAATGTACTAAGTACAATACCTGCCCATAATTTGACTACTTTTATTTGAAAGTTTCTGTCTAACTGCCTCTTAGCCACTGCTTCCCACAGATAGAATTGCTTGACTGGCCCTCTGCAATTCAAGACTCATTGAACGATGCAGTCCTTAAAAGCATTATAGATGAGTAGGGAGTTGAGCCAAAGGTCTCCAGACTGCATCAGGGCTGTCTGCAGAAGCTGTGCACAGCCCCAAAACACAAGCAGCACGGCAGAAACAATGACACAACCCCCAGGGCATATACCCCTGTTGGGTACATCCATAGGGGGGCAGGTTAGACAAGCTTAAAAGAACACGGCATCAGGCCTTGCCTCACATTTGCTTTTATTTTTTTGGCATGACTCAAGGCTAACAAAGACCTGATTGAAACTTGGAAGTAAGGTTTTTCTTGTGATTTTAAAAAGAAACATAGTGAACACACTTATTTACAGTGACAGCTTCTTTTTTTTCCCTCAGGTATCATGAACTCAAAGCCTGAGATGAATTTTCTGGAGATCCTGGCACTTCTGGTTCAGGAGAGAGCTGAAGAAGTACCCTGGAGAAAGGACCATCTTGGCAATATTGAAATGCTGTCATAGTGCCATATGGGACATTTCCAGCCATGCCAAAAGAAGGAAGAACTAAAAAATATTGCAATAGCCTAGTCTGCTTGAGGCTTCCCACCCAGTTTTGAGCTCAGAGCTGTTTCGATAAGCAGCCAAATCATGAGGTATTTGTCTTAGCCAAGCTGAACTCTGTGAGGTGCACCCAGTCATCCCTAGCAATTACTATTCACATTGTCTGATAAGATTTTGTAAATGAAAGAAAAAGAAATAACATAGTATAGCGACCTCAGACTATTGTGTGCTGACAATTACTTTGCTCTATGGTCATGACAAAGTCACTTAATCTGTCATATCTTTACTTCCTTCATCTATAAAGTGAGATCTATAGGTGAGCTCCTCAGCTACCAAATGAAATTCAGGGGCAGACAATAGTTCTGAGATTCCCCATGGTGCCCAGTTCTGACAGGGACATTAAGATTTTCTTTGCTGGTGTAAAGGGTGAAAGAGAAAGCCTGAAAAGTAAAAAATTGAAAAATATTGTCCAAATATGGAATATTTTATTTAAAATTCTGAATATTAGAAAGGACACATTAAAGAGAAAAAGTCAAGCTCATCCCATGCCTGCAGTCTTTTGCTCTGTGGAGCTGTGAACATTTCCTAATAGCAGCCAGCAAAGAGGACTGAAATCTCTGAATATGACTTTGCTTTTTCTACTGCTAGGCATATATCTTAGAAGATGACAGCACCTATAAGCATTTTTGGGAGCATTCCATTTCTAGCCCTTTCACACTTTTCTGAACATTACTTATGACCTTGCAAAACTGCTACTGTTTGAAACGCGACTGGATGATCAAATAGTGGAAATGCAGCAAAAATGAGAATTAGATGCAGATTAATTAAAGTCATATAAAAAAAAAAAAACTGGCAAGTTGAAATGGGTTGTGTCCCTTAACTTTTTCCTTCTTGCCTCCCAGGAAGGTCTCATTTGAGAGTGAAATAGTGTAGTCCTTGTAGTCATGACACTGCATACAAAGTAGCTGCTCTTTTACTTCAGACAGAGGAAAATACTTTAATAGCTGCCTCACTGAATGACAGCGCCTACCTGCCTTGCTAAAACATGCCCTTAGTCTTAGAAGAAAAGCCACAATAAGACAGAAGACTACTTACTAGTGTTCCATAGAGTCCGCGCAGGAGTATCAGAGGCCGAAATTCACTGTGCCACTGATGAGAAGATTTAGCTCCCTGCAGCGTTCAGACAGTTGGTCCCATTATGGCCATCAGGCGGCTGAGTTAAAGGATGGCCTTGCACAAACATAAACAGCTTGTCAGCACAAGCCAAAGAGGCGGGTCTGCCCTGCCAGCCACAATGCGAGCCAATGATTAGCTTCTTCGCATTCTGGGTGTTCAAGATATTGTGTTTCATTCTTAAGCAGGGGAACAAGAGGGACTGACAAGGAAGGGCTAGTGCCTGACAGTTTACTGCTAGGCAGTAAAATGCTTAAGGCGGAAGGAAAGAAAATATCAATAAGTCACTTCAGGAAAAGCACATATTTGCTGCATATTCATACAAAGACTTTTAGAAAGCCCACAGGCATCTCCAATGCATTGTTCCTTTTAGGCCAATTAAATAAACACACAACCTAACAAAAAACCTGTGAATTAAGATTAGCCCATATTCACTGTAAAGAAGTTTCACTTGCAAAGTCTCTGATTTTTCTGCTTTCCATCCTTATTCTTATTCTTACTAACACACTTTGTTTGCTGTTACTGGGGTTTCTCACTTCCCTGTCACAAATGTCTTACTCTGACCTTCTTGACCTGACCCTCCAACCTTCATTGATCCTCCTATGATTGCTTCCCTTCACCCCCATCTTAACCACGTGTTCTTTTGGTCCCAATCTCTCCAAAAGAGAACGGTCAGAACACAGGCACCTTGGGGTAAGGTTCTGTGAGACAACCAAGTTGATGGAGCAACTTACTGCTGTCACAAGTGGAGGTATTGAATCTCCCCTCTCTTCACCACCACACCATGCCCCCCTTTCAAGGAAAGGTAATGTAGCACAGAGGTAAATACTTCTCTGTCAGTTTAGTGATCTTAACAAAGAGACAGAAGAGGTATTCCATGGAGTGAATACTCCCTGAAATTTGAGCTCCTTCTGATCTTGCCTCAGCCATCTATGATCCCACCTGTCTCCCCAAGTTCCTCTCTCCTGTGTTGTTTGAATTCAATTGTTCTTGGTTAATTGAATACTCCGCTTACAGCTGCTGATCCCATTTCATCCCAGCTCTGTCCTACTTTCTTATGCCTCCAGTTTGGCTGTGAGGCCTGTCTGCCACGAAAATGAGTCTCATCAAGTCTCTTATAACAACTCGCTGCATAAATACAATGCTTTGTACTTCAGCCTCAGCCTCTTCGAGCTCTTTTCTGCTTTAGAAATAATTAAAATCCTCCTTAAAAACCATAACATCTTTTTGGCTTTCACTGTTTTTTCTCTGACCTTTCTGATTAATTCTTCTCTCGGCATCTCTTCCTCTCTCACATTCTCTCGGCATCTCTTCCTCTCTCACACTCCCATGGCACCCTACTTCTTATATTCTATCCAGCTTTTACTGTTTGCTTGTGCAGATTCCTGTACCACTTTTATGTCAATGATTTATAAGCATGCTTTTCTGTTTTTCAGCTTGCTGCTTTTCTCCAGTCCCATATTTTACTCTGTGTTTTAGGCATACTGTATTAAATGTCTTGACAGCTCCAAATTTTAAGATCCTTTTCCGGGGGCAAATTAAAGCAGCCCCATCACACTACATTCATTACTGTATACTCTTGGCACAAGTCATTTCCCTTCGTCTCTGCTTTGGTAAAAGAGCTGAGCCCCCTGCAGAAGCAGATGCTGCAGTTAGCACCTCGTTCAGATGGGCAGGCGTATGGCAGCTCTCAGGCTTCTGCTGACAGGCTGCGTGTGAGTTCTGGCACATATCGCTGCATCACAACGTGCTGGGGTCACGTTTGCAAGTTTGTCTTCGCAGGGAGACATACTAGGCACGTTTTTCAATGATATCTGAGATTCTGGTGCAATTGCACGGCTCCATCAGCTGCCACACAAGTGTATAACCTACAATACCTATACCTTTATCCAGATTTCCGGCTGAGTTAACCCTGTGCTATCCACATGAATAACATTATTTTACCAGAGTTCCCTTCTTTAGTATTTTGAAAAGGTAAATCTCTGTCCAGATCCACTGTGTGATCACAGTATTTGATTAATCTAATTATTTTGATTACTGAGCCTGGATCTTATTTCCAATGTACCTATATTGTTCTTCACAGAAAATTCAGCAACTGAGGTCAGCCTTTGTTCCATACCCCAGCCACATTGCCTACATTGCCATGAAAGCCATGCTTTCTTGTTCTGAGCTTCAAGGCCTTTTCAGAGCTTCTCCTTTCTTATTGATCCACTCCCACAACTTTCTTCATGACAAGGCCTGTCTTTTCAGCCTTCTCTCTTCCTACAAAGCTCTCTTTTTTTCACCTTCTCCTCTATGCAGAGAATGCCCTGCTTCATCAAATCATCTATTCTTCTTTCTTTTCTACAGTCCACATGTCACAAAATATAATGTATCAGAATGAGAGTGAGAAGCAATAAAAGGGTGATAAGTCACTCCAGAAAGAGAGATATTTCATCTGAATATATTATGTGTGCTACAAATTTTCTATCAATCAACCATATACCATATCTTATGCACCTTACACAGTTAGACTTTTTACAGAACAGGATAGGCATCAAAAGCCCTTGATGGATATGGATCAAGTGCCCAAACACTGTACATGAGATTGTGAAAAGACTGGTATGAAAAGACTGTTTGTAGCAGCACAAGAGAAAGCAAGCTAGCTATTGCATCTCTGATTCCCATGGCAATTTATTTAAGATGCTAATTCACTGTAGCCACAAATAAAGAAACAAAAGACAGAGCAAGAATGAGCTGATTTAGTGGACTATTTTGAAAAGGCACACTTTAGAAAAAGTCACCCTGGGTATAACTCCTGAGATTCCACTTGTAGAATTATGCCAAGGATGAATCTGCCTCTTTGTCCTTAAGGCTTGTATGACGCAGGAAAATTGTTACCAGCACTGCCAACGGTACCAACCCAGGCACCAGCTAAGTGAGGTGGCCAAGGTGATTTAACAGCTCACTTTTACTAAACAGGTCACCCAGCCCTCTGTCCTCATTGCCATTCCCAGCTACGCAGGCATACCCCCACCCTTACACACATTACAGGAACGGTGTGAAAGCTCACAGACTATATTTGTCTTGCTGGATATGTTTTTCAGACAGGTTAATGATCTGACTCATCTCCTTGCCTTGTTAAACAGCACAAGAGCCAGAGGAGGGAAGCAATAAACACATGTGGCTGGAAGAAGGAGAGAGAAAGACGTGGAGACCAGAATCACCGCCACCTTTCTAATAATCAGAAAGCTGGCCATCATCCCCAGAAGCCACTATCTATTCTGGGGTGAGACCTAAAAGTACGAGCCTCAGAACTATGCCAATCTTAAACACAAGGTCCTAAAAGCTCCTGTAACCCCTTGTTTGACTTCCAGCAAGCACTAAAGTGTTTTCTTGAAATGTGTTTTCCAAAGGAAGGTGAGGCTTTATTTTAATTAAATGCAGGTTTCTGAAAACATAGTAATAATTTGTTTTCTTAGAAAAAAATTGGATAGGAGACAGATTCTGACAGGCAAAAAAAGGAAACATTTATGGGTTTTGCATCCAAGACCAGAAAATATTTGGGTTATGAATCACCAGAACTTAATTTTGCCCATTCCCTAGGTTGCAGGCTCCATGGAGTAACATTTTGACTCTGTCCCCTTCCATATTACCATCCATGCATCTAGCTTCTACCACTTATTCTTTGCTTAGTAAAACTGGTTTTTTCCTTTCCCTTTCTGTGGCCTCAGTGTAGCCTCACTCTGCCCTTTCCTCTCAAAACACAATCCCAGCTGGATGCCCTTTTGGCTGTCCTCTGCTCCTCCTCTGGGGCCAACAAGGAACCTCAGCCCCCCTGAGGCTCAGCCTGACCAGTTCATGTCTACCCCCTATGCTGGGAGGAGGCATCTCCTGCTTCCCCAGTAGGAGCCGCAGACACTGAAGAATGGAGTGGAGCGAGAAGGTTTTTGTCATGTTTTACTGGCCTGGTTTCAATTATAAACTGGGTCACAAGTTATTCCCAGAAAGCACACACAAGCTCAAGCAATGAAAGACTTTGGATAGTGACAAAAGAAGTGAAACTCTGTAGATGAATTGTTTCATTTTTCTTTAAAAAAAAAGGAAAACAAATGGGAGGAATGGCAAAGGGAAGAAATCATGTGCAGATGCAGCACACTAACATATGAGGCTGCAATCAATGGGAACTTGGGCTTAGTCCCAGCTCAGACTATGTGCACTTTGAACTTTGAGCTCTTGGACCATTTCCTAACTAGAGAGCTAGCGACACACTGTGGAACTATTTAACCCTTTGGTGGTGCCTCATGAGGTCTAGCAAATGCCAGAAAAAACTCTGGGGATGTTCTAACCCCTGGAGGCCACATCTGACTATAGGAAATATCCCTGTGCTCCAAATGGCTTAGTGAAACAACTGCTGTCAGCACCTCACTCTTCATGGCTCTCTACACAGAAAGGTCAGGCTCTCGAGTACTCCTTCCTGCACTGCTGAACGATTGCTAGGATCTCCCCCTTATCTGCCACCACCCCATGCAGAATCTGCCTCTCTTCAAGGCTTGTCAGATCTCCTCCAAGTTCATCAGTAACGCCACACCAAGGATCAGATCAAACAGAGATACCCACCTGGAACTTAATAGGGTAAATAATGCCACATTGCACCCAGAGACTTGTTTCTCTGCTTCACAGGAGTGGAAAAGCAGCAGGTGATTATAAAATTTTAACTGTACCCAAAAATACAGACATTATAGCATGTAGAAAGAAACAAGGGTTATATAGCTGATGTACGTCAACAGCTGCCATGTTATTTCTATCCTATCTGACTATCACTGGTGTTCTAGTTAGATCTGGACTAGTGATTTCACCTTTTATACCCCTCTGTAAAGTGGTAGTATTATGTCTTATCTATTTCACAGAACTACTGTGTGGATACATTTACAGTGCTTTGAAACTCTCACTGAAGACACTTCGCACATACAAACTGTTACTATTTTCATTATTGATTTGAGAAATACATCCTTTGAAAGTCAATAAACAGGATAACTACTTTGGCAGGATAATTTTTGTTTAGGATTTCCTGCCACCTCTAAAGTCACTCATTCCAAACATAACACAAATGCACTAATAAAATGAGAAGCGCCTCCAAAAACACATGCACCCTGGGTAAAGATTAACTTTGGGGTTGTAGAGCGCAGTAAACCTACAAGCTTAAATACTATCTTTGCAAGTTTTCTCCCTATTTTCTTTGAGTCCTGTGTCCCGCTAAGAGGTGGTTCACAGGCCCCAATTGCCACAGAGCTCGAAGTAGGCCTTTTAAGTACAAGCTACTCTTTGCACGTGCGTTTCATTTGCCTTTCGGGTGTGCTCCACCATACTTGCAGACTACGGGCCTCAATTTTCCATCTCACCTGCCGGTCTGGTAGTCTGAGAGTTTTTGAGCATCTAGGTTTATCTAGACTGCACTGTGACAGCAGGGTAGCAAGAAATACCAAAGCTAGCTCTAAAATAGCATGTGTGCTGCTAAAGTACTAGAGAACTGAGTCAAGAAGCAAAGCAAATTGGCCTGTCGTGGACACCATGCTGCCATAACTGGGCTTCTATACCCAAGCTGGCTATAAGCTGCTTGGAGCCATGCTATACTACACTACAGGCATTTCTTTATTAAATTGTGTGAATGAATCTAGACACAAGATTTCAATTCCACTGTTGTTCAGGGGTGGTTCGTGCACTTCTAGTGGGATTTTTCAAACAGTGCTGAAACACCCCTTAGCGATGATTAGCTTTAGAGTTCACAAAAACATTTCAGAAGGACAAACGTTTTGGCTTTGGAGCAGATCTACGTTCAGAGTGTCGGGTACTTCCAAAAAGAGCCACTGACACCAGCAGCACACACATCTACCCTAATTTCAAATTACAAGACAATTTGCTGCCAAAGAGTATTTTTCTAGGTAACAGTATACACATTTCCAGCAGTATCTTTGGAAGAGACAAATTGGTGTGAAAAAACACACCATCTCCTTTATTAGGTGTGGCTTTTGCGATGTGGGCTTCTTCACAAGGAAAAAGAAATAGCTTCCCCAGTTTCTCACACTTCTCTGTGGGCTGAGATGCCCCTGCTCACACAGAACAACTCAAGAGAGATATTCAAAAGAACTCTTTTGTGAAGACCTTGCTATCATACAACAAATAGTTATGATTAATTACAAGACTGCCTTCAAGATAACAGTGGCTCCTGCTCCCATTATAAACTCTATTCATCTTGAACTCAGCAGTAAATATCCCACTTGCTTCTTTGGCAGAGAACCAAACCACTGCATCAACAAGAGCAAAGGATGCTCAGAGACCATGAGGTATTTGCCCATCACAGGAAAAACGCTCCGATTAGCAATGCAGTGACCTTGGTTCAAAGAAAGCACTTTAGTATGAGCCTTCCTTTTAAGCATATGAGAACTCCCGCTGATTTCACTGCCACATCAATGAGGTCAGCCATGGATTTATCCAGGAACTAAAAGGAATTATCTCCCTTCACACACACACTTACTCTGAATAATGGCCAGAGTGGTCTGTGCCTCATGGTGCAGATGCGACTTGTCCCCCCCCACTCCCAATGAAGATCAGCAGTTTACCTCTTCTTGAATGAGACTACACATGCGTTTTATGTCATCTGGCTACTTGCTGAATCGGAGTGAGGGAGATAACAAGAAAAAACACTATACCCAGCTTACTTCTAAACCCCCTTCCTACCCAGCAGCCTAGAGAAAATTGTGCTAGTTACCTAGCATGCAGAAACACTTAAATAATTTAAGCGCTTGAAAAGGAACCGCAGAGGCACAATACATGTCAGAATCATTCACTTGAATGAACAAAAGATGGTGATGTGTACTTATAGAAGCCTGCAAGCAAACGTGACAGTCCAAGTTTTCAGTATCCTACTATAACAGGCTAGTAAGAGGGAATTTTGATGAATTCCAGGTGTTCTCAAGTCAGATTCCTGGTGACTACCCATTCCCCTATAAAAACAGGGCCATGCTAGTTTTCAAGCAAAGCTCTGTTACAGAGGTATTCTAAACAGTAGGAGAGGGAAAGAAGACCTTGATGTCCAAAGACATTACAAGCTTTAGCCATGCAGGAGAACCCAATTAAAATATAGAAGTCCCCTCATCCACGTAGCATATGGCTAAAGCTGTCATGTAATCAGAACCAACCCACCCCCATGTCTGGATTTAATTATGTCATGCCATTTTATAGCAACCTAAGAAAACTGAACTGAGGGATAGGGAGAGGTGGGGTGTCAAAAAAATCCCAGAGTAATTCTTCAGTCAATCACACATATAAGAACCTAGGTAAAAATGAAAAACAACAATATCAGCAGACTCAGCATACAAAGGTTCTTATTAAAAGCAAGAACAACAAACAAGTCTATAGACAATGGCTCACTGCAGAGTGAAAGCACCAATACTACCACAAATTTCTGTGTGGTCTATAAAATTCAAGCAAACTTACTAAACTAATGCATACTGAAAGAATGGAGTTCTGTTCAATATGCTTTCACTGTTTTGAATGGAATGTTAAAATGCTTCAGAAATATACATTTTGTTACGAGTTCTGCACATATGTAAAACTCTCCATAAGAAAATATTTGTATGAGATCGTATATTTATATAGCAACTGTAAGTTATGGAGAAAAATCTACATAAGAACATGCTTGTAATTAATATGGAAGTGCAAAGGGCATGACTGAGAATTGAACATGACATTTAATTTTTAGCTCAATGTGAGTCTAACATCAACTAAATTATATGTTCTTATTTGCAAACAAAAATGTCTAGATAGATTTGTTGCAAATGCTAACTAGGGGGACGAACTTAAAGTCTTTTGAAATATTACCTAGAATATACAATATCTCCAAACTTTGCTGGCTATCTCAAACAAATAAATAAAGAAAAATGTACATGCAAAAGCAATACCAATGCTATCTAAATTATAAAGGTGGTCTGAAGATATGCAGAATGAAATAAAATTAAAATCTCTATAACTTCGATCCAGCATCACTATGATATTTTAAAGTAATATGAAATCAGTACCATCTCAGTCCACTTTTTGTTCTATTTTTTTTACTGCCATTTTAAAAAAAAAAACAACCAAACCCAAAATTCTTTCAGCATTCAGTCGTCTTATTGCTCTGAAAGTAATGAATATGCTGCCTCATTCCTTGAGCAAGGACCCCCTGGTTTCTGTTAAAACAGTCGCAGCTGCCTGACTGCAGCCCGGTGCTCTGTCAGGGCCTTTGTGCTGACCCTGTCTACGACATGGATTAAATTATAGCTTGCACACTGTGATTCTATTTGCATGCAAGGAACAAAATCTGTTGTGAGGCAATATTGCATAGTACCCACTGTCTTGATGAACAGCAGGCCTTGAAAATTTCTGTGCATTCGCTTGTGCTTTTCTGCGTGCTTGTCAAGATCAGCCATGTGGCGTGTTTTAAAGAGGCTTCTTGCTTTGAAAGGATTATTGTTTTCTCTTGGTTGCTTTCTGACTTAAGCTCAAGCTGAAAGAGACCTCACAGGAGGCGGCAATGATAATTGCAATACAATTGCTAAAATTAGGCAATTGGTTGGATTTATGCAGTTATTTTAAAGCTATATTTCTTGGTCATTTTAAGGACAGGTTAAAGACAGCAAAAAGCACAAGTCAGCCAGAAAGGAAGCTTATCGTGCAGTCAGTCCCACTGGCATCCCTAGATATAATGATGCCTAAAACAAAACACATATAGACCCCTTGATATTCCAGAGTATTCAAGAGCAGCAATATGCAGAGTTCAGAATAACAGGACACAGGCATTCTGTAAAGGAAATATTCTGCAGATTCAAGAATCTGTTTAACTCCTGAATGAGGGAAAAAGTTAAATTTTCCCAGTAGCATTTAAAAAAAAAAAAGAAACTGAAGATGTATGGACCAATCTTTTTGCCTTTCACTTCCTCATCCACAGTAATCTCAGCCTCTACAGCGAGTTCCAATACCACTTTTTAGAAGGGGAAGAAGCCACAGAGATATTTAATATCATCAACAACAGAATTAAATACCATTCAGATTTTTTTCTAAGAAATCTTGTTACAGCTATACTTAGGAACCTCCTTGCTACACAGAGGTACTGAATGCCATGATGCCTGCCCAAAGCAGCATTTTGTTGTCCATCGTGCATTTTTAGTGCATTTTGATAGTATCATCTTTTAGCATGGTAATTTCATATTTTTCCATTAAGTGACCTTGCTTTCAGAAATAGACTGACAATCTTTAGTGGCTGGGGTGAAATTTTTCATGCTACATGTTTGCCTTGTTAAAAAACATTTGGCCAAAATCATTGAGTTATTTCTGAGAACAAGGCTATAGAAAAATCAGACTGCTTTGCGTGATAAAAATTCTGGTGCCTTTATTTGAGAACCATTAAAATCCCCTGTTTTGCAGTAGGAGCCTGAGCACTAAACAATAGGGAAAGGCTTTATGCCAGAGAATGTCTTTTTTAAAACCACATTAATATGTACACTAACTTCACTGTGCCCTGGTGCATAGTCATTTGAGAGATGTGATATAGGCAGCTTACTTTCTGTCCTTTCTTAGTGTTTGTGTAGCGTATCACTGATACTCTAATTTACTTTTTTTTTTTTTATGCTGAGGATGTGCTGATATGAGTATATTTGTAGCTATTTATGTTTAGTCTTATTATTTGACACTTATTGACAGAATTACAGAATCACAGAACCACAGAATGGCTCAGAGGTAAAGGATCCTCTGGAGGTCATGAGGTCCAACACCTCTGCTCAAGGAGGGCCACCTACAGTCAGTTGCCTAGGACCATGTCCAGTCAGGTTTTGAATATCTCCAAGGAGGGAGACTCCACAACCTCTCTGGGCAAACTCTGCCAGTGCTCAGTCACTCTCACAGTGGAAAAATGTTCCCCCATGTTCAGACAGCACCAGTTTGTGCCCATTGCCTCTTACTCTGTCACTGAAAAAAAGTGCTTGGCTCCATCCTCTTTACACCCTCCCTTCAGGTATTTGCACACATTAATGAGATCCTCTCCAAGCCTTGTCTTCTCACTGAATTCCACTGAATTTTTTTAGAGTTGGAAGGGACCGTATAGATCATCTAGTCCAACTCCCCTGCTGAAGCAGGATTGCTTAGAGAATGCTACTCAGGACTGCCAGCTCTCTCAGCCTTTCCTCACAGGAAAGAAGGCCCCATCCCTTCATTATCTTCATGGTCCTTTGCTGGACTTTCTCCACCATGTCCATCTCTCTCATATACTGGGAAGCCCAACACTGGACACCGCACTCCAGATGTGGCCACACCAGCGCTGAGCAGAAGGGAAGGATCACCTCCCTCAACCTGCTGACAATACCTCTCCTAATGCAGCACAGGGTACCATTAGCCTTCTTTGCTGCAAGGGTACTAATATTTGAAGAAAGCCTGCTTTGGGATGCTAACTTTTGACACTGATTAATGACTTGTGTCCTCATTGCAAAATCAGGTAATGGGTAAAATCCCAACTGTTTTTCTTTTCCATTTACAAACCACTATAGCATCTATATTTTATAAGAGTAACACACACTTGGATTTGGACACAAAATTTTTGGACAAAGAGAATGGAACAAACCTCTAGAAGGGATTAGGCAAGATGAAACAATGCACACATTTCTTTTGTGAAAACTCCTTTCCTTTCCATTCATAAAACTGATTTCTCCTCTCCTATGTAGCAAGCTTCCATCAATGATTACAAAGAGAAGACTGATGTAAAGAGATAAAAATAGAAACCCCATTCAGGTAGATATTTCACTCCAAGAAGAAAAAAAAAAACAAACAACCCTGTAAAGTACTCTAGAGATATCAGTACTGCAATCAAATTTACATAAAAGGTTGCAACAGAGATGGCCTTAAGTGTAAACCTTGCAGCAGAGGAAGATATTAAACAAGACACATCAAACCCAGTTCAACAAAGAGGTCAGATTAAATTCACAAGACACTGAAGGAAACTTTCTGGTATCAGGGTAAGTATTCCCATGGGCAGATCTCTCAGAAGGCAGTACCTTTACATATTGGCCTACAAAAATTCCCCAGCATGAAATACTGCTCTTTTTATTGCATATTGTACTAACACTATTTCCTCACAATCAGGGGTTTCTTTCCCTATTTACAGCTGTTAGCCAGCTCAAGACCTCATGGTGGTCAAGAAGTGGGCTTTGCAGGTGAGAAATAGTGGAAGGTCTTGGTCCAGACAGAGCCAGTGGAATCTGTTCAGTGAATGAAGCCAAGTGAATGGAAAAGAGACTCCCCTGTCACTGTATTTCTCAGAGTTGGCTCTTAGTGGGATCATACTCCGCCTATAGCAAATAAAATGGCCAACAATTGTTAGTAGCAACAATTAAGCCATTCATTGTGCCTTTTGGAAATTGATGGATGGAGTTTCTTGTACCATCCACACCCCAGCTGCACTCTTTATCAATTCCTCCTTCATGAAAGTTATGCTATTTGAGCATCTGTTCTGAATCAGTAGATAAACAAACGACTATGGACTTCTTTGTACACATACCCATTGGCAGACAGTCCTGTAAAAAGACAGCAATCCACTGACCTAGAGAATTGCACCGTCAGTGATAGGCAGCCCTACACCTACTTTTAATCTCCCTACCTGATTAAACCAATCAGTTGAAGGTCTTTCTTGAGCTCTCTTTATAAACACCTTTATTTAGATAGTTCACCAGAAGCACAGAAGATGACATAGTGATGCTGTGCCACCTGTTGCTCTGGCAACACTCAAATTTTCCTCAGTGACAAATGGAGGGAAAGTATATTTATGGAATAAAGCTTTTCAGATGATAGGGTCAGAGTAGTGTGGGGTCTCTGCTGCTCAAGGATCTAAGCAATCTTTTCCCAACTCATAACATCAGCTCTGATTTCTCCTAGGGCTAGCTGGCTGAGGATCAAGGAGCAAAGAGTTTTCTTCTTTCTGTCCTCCACAGCACAGTAAGCAAGTGAGATCCTCTCTGTGTTTAACTGCCCTCACATCTTCAAGCATAAAGCAAAGAAAACCTTTCAAAAAACATTTTCAAGACAGTACCATTTTTAAAAGCATTACCCTAAGAAATGATGTGGTCGTTTGTGGCCCCAAGAAAACAAACTCACACTTCGCAAGAAATAAAAATAAGTGTTCTGCATGGTGGTCCTCCCTTATCTACATTCTCTGATGCTGACCAAGAAACAAACATTTCTGGAAAAAGGAATTAGCTGCAGTTATTATTTCAGTACACAAACAACCAAGGTCAGAACCAAAGCAAACCATCAGTAGTCTCCTAATAATTACAATGAAAATAATGACTCCTTTTCTCATCGATAATTATTGATTTCTAGAAGACTCTGTTGTCCATAAAATGGTGTTCATTATAAGCACTACACAAAGCTAGCCATGTTACAAGCTTCACTCTGTTAACTCTCAGCATGCTCGTAAAAACAAAAAAAAGCTGAACAAATTCTCTGTTTCTCATTTTAAATTGCACAATTTTAATTTTATAGAGAAAAGGAGTGCTTTGGCTATTCCACCTGGTAGGAATATTCTGATGGTTGGGAGACCCTTTGGGGTAAAATTTTGCCATCAGAATATACAGTACGAGTTACATTCATTTGTAGGATTGCTATGTCTTGGCCCAACATTAATATGTATATTGCCCTGGAAACTCCAAACATGCTAAAATAATTTGGGTGTTAGTTGATCTAATTCTTTAATCAATTTTCAGCCTCATTACTTCACTTTTACACAGCAATTACCTAATGCCTCAGCATCAACTAATGACTAATTTAAAATATGTCTGAGGGCTACAAATACTGTAACAAAGCTATAACAACCTATGGATTCAGATATGTCAGTAGGGCAATACTCAATGTCAAGGGAGTCAATGTCAATGTCCTCTTTCAAAAAACTAGTCCTGCTGCCCAAGAGGAACTATTTCTCTGCATTCTGCCAAGACAGAGCTGAAGACACATATTTCAGTGAACCTGTTTCCATCCAAAGAAGAATGAAAGCTGCTTCATTACAATGCATTCAACAGAGGTACCTCACTTTCAGTCTGTAGACTTCTGGTTCTTAAAATGTCCTCTTATGTGAGTGAATTCCCACTGAACTGAAGAGGGAAGGGGTACCAGAACAGAAAAAGCATTTAACTTTTTTGAATGACTCCCCTAGATATGTAAAGGAGACTCAAAAGTACTAAAGCCTTTAAATTAAGACTACCCATCATTCTAAAAGACAAAAAAGCTCCAGTGATTTGCTTATTTCTGATTTACTGTCTTTAAAATTAGGTCATTACTTTTAGGAATGCTTTGAAATACACGAATGATAGGACAGAATTTCATAATGTTCTTAACAGTAATCCATACCACTCCTGGGATAAATTATTTTGCCTTTGACCTTCTAGCTTATCCATTTGGGAATCATATTATTGTTTCATAAAAAAAAAAGAGGCACCTGTCTTAATATTCCTGAACTAATGAGTTCTGCAAAATCCTTTCAAAGTACTAGCTAACCAGATTGATAACTACTACTTTACCCATCCAGATCAAGCTGGATTTATGATTAATTGCATGTTTGCAAATAATTTTTCAGACTGTTTTATTCATTGTTCCCTGTATTAAAAAAAAAAAAAAAAAAGACATTTGACGAGTACAATAGCCCTTCATGTTCGGCAGCTTGCATTTGTTTAGATTCTTTCAACTGCTTTATGGAAGGGACAACAGTGCCACTGTCAGAATATATTTAAATTTTGGCTGACACCAATGCCCACTGTTAGTTTTTAATGTCACCATGGTTATACAAGTTGTAGTGTCAATGCAAAAAGAGATACTATTGCAAAGTATAGTTTCAAACTGAAATTTAAAAAGGGAAATCCAAGGTATTTAATCTTTCCAACTGCAACTTGGCCCTCTGGGATCCTTTAGATTTTTTTATTCCTGCATATACAACTAGGTTTATGCCCTCATAATAAAAATGGCACTTAGAAACCATAGTGGTTTGTGCAGTATGAATTTCCAAAAAGAATACTTATGCAGTTTTGCTCAGTTATGTCAGTTACATTGCTCAGTTAAGTTATAGTTTGTATTCGCATGCTACATCCTTGCCTCATGAAGGATGATCTGAAGAGTGTACAAACTGAAGAAATGAAATACCTTCAGAACAGAACAGTGTATTATAACATGGCTTTTTAAACTAGAGCGTTCTACTGACTGATTTCAGATAGCAGATTCAGTCCTAGTTTACAGGTATAAAAAGTACTGCGTACCTCATACCACACCATTCAAACAAAAGGTAGCAGAAAAGATGATGTTAACAGATGTGTGACGTCTCCTGAAATCTACTTGTAAGATGGGTAAGGAGCAAAGAGATGGGAAAAATTGGTCTTATGGAAAATAGAGTTGAAGATTCTCATCCCACATTATGATCCTCTGTTCACCTGCCTGAATCATAGTACATGGTCCATGATGAGTCAATTACTGTCTGAGCGTCACGTGTCATGTTGTTGCTATTTCATGTCAACAATTAACATTGAAATTTAGATCCTGTAAATAACCGCAGGTAAACATGCTTCATTAAACTTCATATTATTATCTTAGGAATTAAGTTTATCATGAGCCATATTAACTTATTAATTCACTACATTAATAATAAAACAGTGTCTTAATGATTTTAAGGGGAAATCTTCATCAGTGGCTCACAACTATTTTGTAATTATAGTCATGTTTTGGTCAGTTGAGTTAATTTCAATTAACATACTTCATGAACTTAATAGCTAAACATTAACAGCCTAAGGGAGATACTCCAAGTGAATCAGTAAGACAGCTTTGAAATAAGGTCACAATAAGTGTATGTCATTTTCTTATTTTAATTACATGCCATTTCAAGCCCATGTCTAGGCAAATTCTGGTATCCTTATGACTAATTCAGTTATTACATACTACTGACATCTGTATTCCAAATTCAGATAAAAAGACAAACAAGAAAGGTGGTAACTGTATGATACGGGTTTTTTGCTTTATTTTAAAAACAGCTTGTAAGTAATCTGGGGCCAAGGATTACCTTCTGTTTCTATACAGTACCTAGTTCAGTGACCTTCCAATAGAAGTGTTCCTAAATGGTACAGAAATAGTAAAGAGTAATAATAGCATAATATGCAGAACAAATGATAATGCCCTTGGCGCAAGTCAGAATTTCACATCAGGTGTAATGACTGATGTTTAATGAACTCATCTGACACTGCAAATGTTCTTAGGAAACAACTAAACCATATATAATTGTATTTAAAAGAAATTACAGCTGCTGATAAATATATTCAGTTGTTTTCCTCAGATTTTTTCTTCATGTGAAGCCCATAGAAAATAGCAGTATCCCTATTTTATATTTTCTTTAACATTATCAGGGATGATTAAATAGATTGTGCCTACGTGTGGTTTGCTATCTGAAGATGAAAATCCACAACTCAGCCTAGTCATCTGCGTTGTGATAAGTTATGCTAATTGATACCTCAGTTCCTCAGTTACCTTTTTATTCCTCAACTAGATGAGTATAATTTTTTTCTTTCAAACAGATTTTTAAGTTGTATTAAGTCTCAAATCACAGAAATGTTTGTGAAAAAGCAGACAGAAATTTGAAGACAGGAGGAAGAAAGAAAGGAAGGAAGAAGGATTAATTTCTGTAAGATGTTTGTGGGAATTTGTCCTTACCTACCTCATTTGCTTCATAATTCTTCTTGTGGGGAATTAGGAGAAAGGAGGAGTGATCACGGAATACTGACTGGAAAGAAAAGACCAACATGGAGACTTAGTGTTTCCTATGACTACAGAAGAGAGAAGGGGGTCAGGGAATGCAATGTTCCCAGTTTTAAAGGGCAGGGTAGGCAGGGTAGGCACTCTAGGAGTAGAAGTGAACACTAAAACACAGTTATAAAAAGTTGCTTGCCTGTAGTAAGAGAGAGAACTTGGAGTGACACAGAACTCCCATCTTGAAAGGGAAGAAAAAAAAAGGGAAGAAATACTGGAAAGGACTATATTCCTTCTCAACATATTAAATCTGGCCATTGACTGCTTTGCAGTGGTTACCTGTGTTGGCAGCTCACCCTATGTTTTGCATGGAGAATACCAAGAATTCTCTTGAATTGTGGCCAGTTGCAAACTGGCCAGACCAGACTGGTCCAGTGCAGTCACTGGTATACCCTTTCTTATTCTCCAAGTGAGGTCAACCACAAGGTGAACAGGTTAGTTCCCTCTTCAACCATGCACACTGCTTGGCTTTCCTACAGGCCAAGGTAAAGGATCAGGCAGTTTCACACCTCCCAAAAATATTTATGCAGCAGGGGGAAAACCAACAAGGCAGGCAATCAGTGTCACTGATCTGTTTACCACGGGGTAAAGGTATCTAAGAAGCTGACACACCAGCAAGCATGGGAATGCTCACACCTCAGTGCCTTCAAAGAAAGTTACAAAGCATTGATGCATGTAATAGCAAATGAGGTTTCAGCTCAGGGCTGCAGCACCAAGAACTGCAGGGGATTGTTTAATATTCAGTGAGCATATGCCTAAAAAGTCAGTGCACACACTGTCAGAATTTCAGCATCCTGCTGCGCATCAATGAATTTTGGTTGGGCTTCATCCGGATCCATTTATATTGTGAATAAGAGATTTGGGGGGAAAAGTGGTATAT
The DNA here is from genome assembly GCF_964106895.1 of Numenius arquata. Lineage (NCBI taxonomy): Eukaryota > Metazoa > Chordata > Aves > Charadriiformes > Scolopacidae > Numenius > Numenius arquata. The sequence goes on along the minus strand of NC_133580.1, from coordinate 38,240,728 downwards.
GGTGCAAAGTGCAAAAGAAAAGGCAAAAAGCTCCTTTTCTAGAGATCTGTCAGGAAGATCCCTGAGCAGATTTTAAATAAAACACCTCTGAAATTTTCCATCCATGTCCCAAGTCTTCCCAGAACAACTTCTGAAATTATTCAGGACACATATGAATAATTTCTCTACATTTCAGAGACTTAGGGCTGAGGCTTTCAACATTTAATCCAGTCAAGCAGTGGATTAACTGCCTTCAGCTGAAAGCCTGCCAGCTGACAACCTTTCCCTGTACACATGGCATTTGATGTCTGCCATTTTAATATTTTGACATTTTTGTGAGAGAGATTGTCCTGAAAGGTCACCACTTGTCTCAGCAGTTGGCTGGCTGCCACTCAGGCTTGGGAAGCTTAGCTCCACAGCTGTCATCAAAAATGACCATTTTCACAGCTAGATTTCAGGGAAGCTATGAATTTCTGACTGTATATGAGGGAAAAAGGAGACGAGGAAGGAAAGAGTAACTCTGAAATCACCTTTCACTTGCTACAATGAAAACAGGCATTTCTATGTATACATCCGTAAAATGCAGCTGAAGTATTGCAAAAGCAGCTTATAAACAACAGATTGACCACACTGACCTGTGGTATAGCAGCATTATCAAGGGGGTTATACCATGAATATGTTTAGCCCTCTATGTGCAGCAAACAACACAACATATATATACTCTATTCTTAGTCACTTAATGGCAGTCACCTGTTAACTGTGAAAATGACATTTTTCACATGGCTCTTAAAAAGCTTACGCTACCACAACAGTCCCTAAGAAATAACAAAATCTGTAAATAAAGCAAGAAATGTGACGTGGCAACAAACAAGCCGGCTACAGCCCGCATTTCTTGTGCAATTAGCTGACATTTATACTCGGTACTGATCACAGGCTGTTTTCAATAAACAGATTTCATTCACACCACAGTAAGAATTCACTAGCCATAAACTCAATAGGACAACAGCACTACAGAAGCTTTGAATTAGAAAGGAGACTAAAAACCAAGATGCTGTTTCTTCAGCGCTATGAGACCAAAAATCACTAACAAATACCAATTTTCTTCCTTACAGTATCACCGCAACACTGAGAAACCTTCAACTCCGCTGCTTCCCAACCACCTTACTATCTTCCTTCATGCCACATAGCAGATAAAGATCGTCTTCATGTACAGACAGAGTGAGATTGGTGAAAAACATGCATTGCTCACCGTGCTACGTTCATTGTTCTTATCAGGTCAGATGCAGACTTACTGGTGCCCCTTATGATGATGACTATTTGTTTGTGCTTCTAATAATAAGATACTGTCGAGTTTCCCAATGAGAAGTCCAGGTTTGCATTTATGGATTTTTGAAGAAAATATTCCAGGTGAAAAATACCATAGCGGATTTCTCTCCTGTGTGTTCACAAGCCATCTATTACTGCTGAAGTATCTTTCTCGCTGTACATCTAATATTATCTAATCTAAGCAGAAAGCCATCTCTCTAAAAGTACCTCCTGCATTTGCTTGGCTTCTCCCCTTATAAAGTGGCAAGCAGACATCCCAAAAATCAACAAACACAACTGCAAACTATTTGTTCCGGAACACTTTCATGCATCCCTTTCCCTCAGTAGCTCTTCCACTGAAAGCCAGAACAATACTGCAGAGAAGCCTTCCCTGTCAGGATGTTTTGAGCTTTCATCTCTCTGCCTTTTCAAGCAGAACACTGAGGTAGAAACCCTAATTAGCAATCTGAAAGCAGCACACAGGCAAAGAATACTTACATTTGCAACTGTATTTGTGATATTTGCCCACTGATCCAGCGACTGGTGATTACAAAGAAGAGAAAGAGCTTTTTAGGCTGCCTTTCAAGCCTCGCAGCAGTGAAAAGAAGGCTGTTATCTGAAAGCTACTCATTTTCTATATGCTGTGCTCTACTTGCTTCCCATGTGCATACAACACAGCTGCCAGATTTAATAACCATGTCAGCCTGCTTTCCCCGTAAAGCAGCAGAGAGATGACAGGATGAAGACGAAGTAGCCAGCGCGTTAATCTGTAGTTATGGCTGCACTAAGCCTTGAATTAATGTCATGGTTTTATGCCCTTGAAGAAAAAATATAAAACAAATCAACACTATTTGTGAAAAAATGTGCAAAAAGATTTCACAAATGTTAGCCCATACTTGCTTCAATGACATTAAAGTACATTAAAGAAATTTCTCCTTTTTTCCTCAGTTAACAAATCCTCAGACTTGAGTTAATACCTTTTTGCTACATCCTGATCTTTCAGCATGCATTTTTCCTAGCAGTGCAAGCTTGTACCCCCAAAAGAACAAAACCATTAATTAGCAAATCAGTCGAGCTTTACTCCTCTCCGGTTCCTCTCTGGAAGGAAGTATTTCCATACCTGTCTGTCTTTGCTGACTTCTTTCAGGAAAAAAAGTGAATGAAAAAGGGAGAAAATTCTCATTTACCATTTAAATTCTGCCACGCACAGTGCTTCCTAGAGCACTGGATTTTAGTATCATCTGATACGGTCAGTTCACTGCCAAGTTCGGAGCATTGCCGTACCTCCAGCTGCAAAACCAGTTCCATGTGAGGGAAGGGTAGGCAGAGTTTACACGGAAAGAGAAGGTGCCAGTCATTCAATCAAAAACAACAAACTAAAAATGAACGCAAAAATGTTCAGTTGTATTTGCAAAGTGCGGGGATGCCACAGGGATCATATGACATCTGTGTGCACGTCTTTTTCTCACTCTCATTTATATTCCCTTCACTTCCCTTGGAGGCACCTGTCTCAGCGGGGAGTGGTTTCTGTGGAAACTACAGACAGTCGGTTTTCCCCTCAGAGAAACTGTTACTATGGCAACCTTACATAATGTATATGGCCTAGATTCTTTTTAAAAATAATCTAACACTGAAATTCTCATTATAAAATTAGAGCTGATCTGTCCTGGGGGCAAGAAATATAGTTATTTAAAAATTCCATTAGAAATGTAGGATAAAAAAACCCAAATGATATTACAGATTAAATGAGAGTGTGGGGGCACTGCCATTGCATCACTCACAAAAACAAAATAATTTGTAAAGTCCAGTAAACAAGGTCTATTATTTAGCACTTGAGGGAAGCAAGGAGGAAGAGAAGCACTTACTTGACATTATGGCTCAATGTAGCAATCAATATTGCATCTTATAGAGTGGAGCTTTTTCTGTGTGTTTATTCTTCCAGCAACCAGGATCTCACTTAATCATGTAAGCCCAAACAACGCTTACATCTACCCAGTTCAAAACTGAAATATCGGCTTTAAAGTCACTTACTCTACATTATGAAATCGTGCTACGTTAAAGCTCAAGGAAGTGCCTGGAAGGAGCTGTATGAGTCAGTGAGGCGTAGCGTGCAGCGGAGCTGAAGCAGAAAAGGCACACTGCTGTTTATATGACTTTCCTCTCAGCTCAGAGGAAACAAACCTGCCCACGGCCGAGGTGGGGAGGGCAGGTCTGTCAGGTTGTATTGGGGAGACTGGGAATTTAGGGCCCTGGTAATGGGGCTGGGCAGGGTGAGGGGGCTTTGCCTTCTAAGTCAGCAGCTGAAAACGTGCCTGGGTTGGGAATGACATGAAGTGGTAGCCATGTCACAGGTGTTTTGTGACCCATATGAAATGGGTAAGTAGATGGCTCCCCTCCCTCCCCTATCTGCAGCCACCCTTGCAGATAACCCTTTTATCAGTAATATAAATCAAAAGTTAAATGGTTAAGAAGGAAAACTTACCTGTTTACCTCTACACAAAAATTGTGATTTCAGTTTGAAAAACATCATTGGGGAAACTTTAGTTACCTGCCTCTGAGGTGTATCTGTGTTGTGACTCAGTGGATAGAGATCTCTCCTGACCTGTTGATCTAGCAACTTTTATTAGCATGAACTACATGAATATGCATGGGGACTGATTTTTCTTCTCTACTATCCAGAAGATGAAGATGAGTGAGCACCCTGCCTACAGATCATTTCCCCAAAACTTACGCAAGGTCCTCCTACACTCCACTGTGCAAGGGGGCTCTCCAGGTGGGACAAAGCAAGCAGGAAGCATTGCTTCAAACCCCACAGCAATTATGTTCCTTTCACATGTAGTGGAGACACTTTAACAAAGGAGACTGATGCTGCCTGAAGGTGAGGTGGCATTTGGGAAGTTGCTTCTCCGAGCAGGTGTTCAAGAGCCAAGAACCAGGGTTTCACAAAAACAATGCTGGTGCCACAACTGATGGGACATTCTCAAATACAAAGGGGTTTCCCTGTACTAGGAAAAGTTCCACTTTTAAATGAAAGAAGAAAACCGCTCCCATAAATTGCACTGAATACCCAAACTGACCTATACAGGAGCAGTATTTTGTCAGAGGTTGCGCACCACACCTTTTTGTCTGTGAAACTCAAGTGTTACATGAAGATGTGAAAGCACTAAACATTGTTGCTCTTTTACACAGAAAAACAAAGGAGATTTGGTGTATGGTGTTCACTTTGATTGGATTTGAGAAAGTTCAGCACCATCAGGACACTCTCTGTACCTTACGTGACTAAAACTTTTATGATTTATCAAGCACCACATTCCTAGTCAAGTACTGCACAGGAGTCAGGCCTCCCTGATGCTTGATCTTTGAACCCCAGGGCTCTCATGTTCTACCCACAGGACATACCAACCACAGTGAGTTAAAATCAATCTTTTGCCTTCTAAAACAACCCCCCAAAAAAAGAAATTAGAAAATATTTTCAACAAAACATCTAAATCCACTTCTGAATTAATCTTATATACAAAATTACACCATAATTAGACAGTGTCTCATTAAACATGTATTTAGTGGCCCTAGGAGACACAATATATTCAAAAGAAAAGCATCAAAATGAAAACATTCCTTAAGCAGCTTGGAAAGAGCTAAGCTGTCACTTAAACTCATGTAGTTCTGATATTTTTACTATGTAAAATCTTGAACTTCAAAGAGTACATTGCACAAAGACAGCACCAGGGACAAATTTAGAAATTAACATTACAACAAGGTAAAGCAATGAAGTTAATAGGTTATTAAACAAACAAAAAAAAAAAAGCAAACATCCGATATAGAATTGGAAGGCTCAACTACTTTTCACAGCTGTGTCAACTCTCCCAACATAGATTATCAGCTTAAGTAAAGCAAAAGCTAACATGGTTACATGGCTTCTGGACGGAGCAAATAACATCTAGTCAGCTTTGCGTGGAGGCAGCATGAACTTGGATACATCTCCATTTAGGTATGTAAATATCCTGTGGGCTTCCAATTCATGGACACTTGTGGTTTCCTCAAGGATAGGACACAGTATTTGGGCACCAACCTCAGGAGTGGGCATGTCATTCATACCACTGTACTTCCCATAAGTCAACCTACAGCACTTACATTTCTTATCTTAAACTCTGCCTTTAACTACCTGGGGATCTCAAGCTACACAGATTTCTGATGACACTGTAAAGGACCTGGCTGAGATACTGCTGAGAAGGCAGTTAGACTAACAAAAGAGATTTATGTTCACAACAGGACTCAAACACACAGAGGTGCAGCTGTAACCCGTGAACTTGCTGTTAGTTTCCTTCCAGCATGGAGTCAGCTCACTCCAGGAGTCCAAGCTTCTCTTGACAGCCCAGGATCTGCAATAATGGTCTCTCAGTGAATAGACTCAGAAAAAAAATGTAATTGAGCTGTTATGACCTGAACATTGTTTGGCGCACGTCACTGAATATGATAGCAACCCTACGGCCTACCATACAGCTCAGAAAGGCAGACTTCCAGTGGTTATTTAAAATGGCATCCACCCATTCCAGCAGTATTTATTATAAGTTTCCCACATCTTTTCCCATGTCATTACATCAAGTCCATTAAAAAAATATATGTGCAACACAATATTACATATGGCTTTGCTCAGAGATAGAAGTGTCGATAGAAACCCTTTGCATGGTATTACATTACTTACTCCACAAGAAATCTCTAGACAACATACCACCTCACTTAACTCCATGCTAGGCTTTTACATAGAAAAGCTACTTATATTTCCAGCATATTGACTGCTCGTCAGACTTATATTGCTTTTGATACTGCAGTCTCTTTCCTCCCACGGTCATATTATAGAGAAAAGGTCCTTCTTTCTGTCTACATGGCTTGACGTGATTTGGATGAGGCAAAAAATCTTAGCAGTAAATAAAGAGAGAGACGGATTCACAGCGAGGCACAGGCAGGGGTGTCAGTTCCTAACCACAAGGTGCCTTGCAGTCTGCAAATCCCCCTGCCAAGAGTTCTGCGCTTAAGCAATCCACAGGAATGACACCCACAAAAGTCAGTACATTACCACAGAGCTGCCTAACGTAGTTACTGCAAAACGCTGAGAAAGAGATCTTAAACTCTGTCCATTGACTTGGTATCCTTATCTGGGCTGTAGGAAAAAGGCCATCTCCAAGTAGGATTCATACATACCCATTCTCTTGAGTTGACTGCCCTTTCTCACAAAAGCTGACTTGGGAAAAGATGAGAGGCAATTACAGTACTCAAGACATGACAGACTGGGGCTCAACTCTACTAACAGCCAGATAAAAGTTTAACCAACATTCCCTTATTTAATCATATTTTTTAGGTTATTCGAAGGTAGGAACCCTCCTGAAGCTTCTGTTCTGTTATAACAACTGAGTGAGGGAGAGAACAAAGACCACTGTGTAGCCTAGTAGTCAGGCTGTTGTTTAAGGCACTAACCTTGAAAGTCCAAGCTCTGCTTCAATAATTGGCTGTTCATTAGGAGTAGAATCAGGTTTCTGTGTCCCTGGTGGCAGGACCTATTTTGTTGGGGTTCAGCAGGTGCTTTCTGAGCTCTGCCAGACTAACTGCTTCAGAGAGGAGAGTGACTTCTGTGATGGTCCTGACGTGTCTAGGTATGAGGGAGATGCCCAGTTGCTCAGCCCTTGCTGCTGTTTAGCATCTCCAGACACCTGGGTTAAGTGGCAGGTTTCAAAGACCTACATTTCTGCCTGAAGTACTTAAGGTGGCCATTAGGTACTTAAGGTCACATCTACAATATGGAGCAGGGCCACCTGAGCTGGCAGGGATCTGCATACTGACTCATAAATCAGAAATGCTGGGGAGTTCAGTGCAGAAACACACAATCTGGCTCTGTGTATGGTCACTAATAAGCCACAGTGCTATGCACAAGGCTGCACTCCATTGTGATTCTTCCAGATTGAGGGTTCCTGAACTCTAGGCTACCCCAGAGAGTAGGCAGGCCCTATATCTGGCCTCAGTCCCTGCACGGATCTTGCCTGAGTTCAGCCAAGGAAATAGTCATTATGGGGATTAAAACTAATCTGGTTTCATCTAGCCTCGAACACACAGGGAACAGATCAAAGATGGATTTCTGCCTGGGTTTCTCATGGATTTCAATTTCAGTTAACGCTCCCAGCTACAGGCCTGCCTATTTCTTTCCTTGTTTTAGAAGCAGAAATCATTGCCAAGGCTCTGGCAGCCAGGCCAGAAAATAGTGACAAATAGTGTAAACTGATCTGGCAGGCTTCATTAAGGGCAGATTAAACACTGACAGTCCCCAAGGTTTTTGTGATATGATTGCATGACATGGCCAATGAACTAGTCACTCCCTAGGGTGAGAAGCACAAATGATGTTCAACTGCCTGGAGAGTGGAACATAGACTGCTCTGTGAAATTACATGTTATGACAATGTAAGATGCAAAGCACTATCACTAAACAAGGTGCTTCACCTCAGATAAACCTAGTGAATAGCTAAATGCAAGTCTATCTATTCCTAAGAGGGCTGAGTGATGTAGAAAAATCAAGAGACCTGCAAAACGCCAACATAGGAACTCAAAAGTCCATCCCAGTCAGGATGTCTTGCCTTTTTCCCTATGCAAAGTCCATTGTTTTCAACATTTAAGATTCTTTATTCCAGAAATACTTGAGAATGGTCCTCCATTTACTGGATCAAGTATTATTATAGCAGAATGTCAAGAACTCTCTGAGCTGTCTGTGCTTGTGGCAAGGTTGTCTTGAACCTAAAGGTTCAAGGCTGTTTTAGCTTCCGAGTTCTACTATCCACTTGTGACCTGATGATTTTCCTTGCTCTACAGGGTGGTGGATCTGTAAGTTTCTAATTACAAAGAGTGCACGATAACATTTCCCTTTTCAATCAAAAAATACTCCACATGCTTCCAAATTTTCTTTTACATCACCAGACCAAATAAATTGATCCTACCTGAAAGGTTGCCACTTAACATTCTGTGCTACTTGACTCTTTCTGCAAACATTCTAGCCAAAAAAAATGCATATGAAATCAAATGCTTTTAAACTTTAAAAAAAAAAAGACCCATAACATCAAAAGAAGATATCTTGATCTGATATGTAGATGCAGAATGGATGGAGTAGAAAGAAGCTGCACTGGGTCTACACAGCTACAGCACAGGAGGCTGCATTAAGATAACGACAGACTTCACTCTTTTACAGAACAGTAAAATTTGTCATTGACCATCTGAAATTATACAGTTCTATCAGCATAGATATGAAAGGTGAAAGCCTCATCTATGCCTTACTACTTTATCCAGAAAGGCAGGAAATTCAGATACATAGCCATTAACATTATAATTCATAGAATCATAGAATTGTCTAGGTTGGAAGGGACCTTTCAGATCATATAGTCCAACCATCAACCTAACACTGACAAAAAACATCACTAAACCATATTGCAAAGCCCTACATCTACCCGTCAATTCTGCAAGCTTCCAAAGAATGGAGGGTTTCTAATTCAGGCAGAAAATTATCCAAGTTCTCATATCTCTCTGCTAAGGTCTGGGCTGTATCTATTGACATAAGTTTGGAATAGAAAAAAAGTGCTGTTGAATTTGTTTCATACCCAGAGAGTGCTGCATCCAAGAGGCATAGCACAGCTTCTTAGCTGTCTCAAGGACTGGGAGTCACATCAAAGACATTTTTTCAGTGCTGCAGGTTCCGCCTTTAACAGCCATTCATGATTTCAAACACAACAGGACATGTTTCAATGACGTTATATCTAGCAAAAGCCTCTTGAACACAGTACATGCAGTGTCCTGTTTGCAGGAGTCCACCCTGCCTTTATTATTAAATAAAATTGTTTGGCTTGGTTACAGTTACTACAGGACAGCAGGTAAGAGACAGCAGGTGGAACTGAGGTGTTGGTATACACATGGGAAGATGTATCTGTAAAAGGGAAGTCAAACAGTTTTATTTGGAAAACAAATGAGCAGCTGATGTCACAATTTGGTCCTTTTCTTGTCCACCTTCCCTATTCTTACTGCATTTTAGTACCTCAACACCATCACCATAACCAGCGTTCATGACTTCTCCATTTAGCCCTTTTAGCCCAGGGAGCTCAAAAAGGAACAAGATATAATTACCTTTAGTTCTCCTGCTTCATCAAGTCAGTGCAGAGACACTTTGTCGCCTCCTGTGACACCATTTGTGCCCTAGAAGTTCTAAACTGAAATGGATGTCTGCAGACTCCAGGGACATCCAGAGGGAACTTTCCACAATCAGCACTACTTACTTGGAATGTCTTTATGTTTGTTAAATAAAAGGAAACAAGTTAAAACACACAAACCAAAATTATCCACAGGAGAATTATATTCCAATGTGACTAACGCATTCAGCTCTTTATGGCTTTACCTCCAATTTAGAATGAATTGGGCAACCTTCTGGATGTGTGGGGGTTCCAAGTGGAATGGAAATGATGAGAGCACTTATTCAAAACACTTGTTAGCAATCTTTTCCAGCACTCAAGTCCAAACCACCTATTTGAATGGATTACTTATAACTCAGGAACCACACACTATGCCATGCCTGAAAAAATGAATTCCCACAGAGAACTAGAATGCTGCAGAAATCACTGTGAATTAAGACGGAGGTTGTTGGAAAGAGCTGCAATGATGTACATTAGCAGTATCTTTTCTCTCCTCCAGATTTTGCAGATTTTCCATGCATTCCTTGATTTCTAGAAGTCAGAGGGCTCTCGTTGGTGGGAAGAAATCAAAGGTGTGAGTCTGCTCTTACCAACATTTTCCCTAGATAATACAGAGATTTATTTAGACAGATCTCAGATAATCCCACTGCCTGGAACTAATCTTTTGACTCTAGGAATTGCAAACTTCCTCCTGCTCCCAGGTTGAGCCTGAAATCAGGGAATAGAAAACAAACCCTTGGTTTTGCAGCATAATGCTCTCATATCCACCACAGAAACAGGCTTCTGCCTTGACCCACACAGCTTTTTTGGCAATATATATCATTGTACCTGTCAATCTGAAGCCTGAGAATTAAAAAATACCACTACTTGTCTTGCCTTCTCCAAATGCAGTCCTGCTGCAGTAGATGACATTCCTAAGGAAATCATCTGTAGAAATATATGATAATGAGTGGCTTTCAACCGCACCTTGGTTCCTGAAAGCAATAAAATTTTGACAAAGTCCCTGTGCTCACTATTTTCTTTTGGCTATTTCTATGCTGAGCCTGAAGGTTCTTCATTGATTCCATAGGGTGCCTAATTCTGGTGCCTAGGTGTAACCTGTTAGGACTAAGCGCAGTTTTTACAGGCATTGCAGTGCAGAACTAGAATTCTTGAAGTAGGTATTACACATCTAAAAGCAGAGCACTTGTATTATAGGATCTCAAGTTATTAGTCTTATTTCAAAGCAGGTTCACTGTAACATCTCAGTGTGTACAAAGGTACTTACCATATTATTCAAAGATACAAATGTTCCATCACAATCTTTGCACACAGAGCATGCAGCCATGTTCCTGCTTTCTCAGCTCAGATGCAGTATCACATTCTAAATATTTCTGTGCTAGGAATATTAAATCCTAAAGTATTCTACTTTGCTGAAGAACATCATGTATCCCTTGTGTAAAATCAGTTTTCCAGGTTCTGCTGCAATCAGCAGTATGCCCTAGTAAACAACTGCTCTAATTGGATTCATTACAGACAAAATGGGATTGAAATCTCATTGTTGACTAGTGAAAAAAGCAGATAAATAGTTCCTCTTCTTTAGCATCAGCATCTTATTTGGTTTGTAGTCCTAGAAAATAAAATGTGATGGGAAGAGCCCACATTGCTCAGGGAACTGCCTGTCTTAAATCTCTCTTTGGGCAGTCAGTGCGTGGTGACTTCTCTTGTTTTCAAATTAAGGAAAGTCTAGTACCGTTTTCCACAGAAGCACCATTTTCTTGCTATGAACTATTCGCACTTGACTATAAAATACTTCGAGATTAACATTATACTAATCAATAGTTAGGCCTAATTAAACTTGCTGCTTTAATTACCTCAATTGCTGCTTTTAGAGACTTTATTGAAAACATCAGAGGTGGTGAGAAGGACTTTTTCATTTCATGCTCTCTCAAGGCCCTAAGCTTTTCATTAAGCCCTTCACTACACCAGCTGCGTTAGAGCCAATTAAACCTGACCATCATGGCCACATTCAGAATTACTGACTACCAGAGAAGATCATGGTCATAACCACTGCCTGATGGACAACTAGCTGTTGTGACCTCATCGACAGATTTTCACCCTTCTTTTGCTGCCATATCCCTGCCTATAAATGCAAACGATGGGTGCATAGCTATTGCTCTGTGTTGCAGGGCCATTTGGAATAGAAATTGTACTACCATCTTTTGACTGTAAGGAGAACTACACCTTTAGAGAGTCTCCCTTCTGTATTAAGTCACTTCAGGAAGTAATCTTCTTTAATTCAGTGAATGAAACATAAAAATCTATTTAAATACTGAGACTCAGGATGAACAGTGTAGGCTATGAGCTGAATCCTTTACAAAAAGCAATTTGGTTTGAACATATCCATAAGAAGGACTGTAATTTTGGGAAATCGTGGTATATTCAAGACAAAAACATCAACAGCCTTAAATGTGTCAGCCCCAATGCATATACATCTATTTCACATGTCCTAGTAAACTGTCTGGAAGCAGCTCCACTATTACAGCTCCACGTTTCCTCTGGCACTTCCAGTCTGTGTGACTACAATGGTGCCCAGTTCTTGGGCAGTGCATTACAGACTGGAGTTCATATTAATAAAAGACTCTGATTTACAATGAGTAGTTTATATCTTGATCAATTCAGAATTGATGGATAATACCACTTTCTGAAATGTACAGTGATCTATACAAAATTACTTCAGTTCGTAGGGAGAAGGTGTCATACAGAACTACAGTTTAACTGTCCTTGCTGGAAATCTTAGCACCAAGGATTCTTACACTTCTATGTCTAGACAAAGTTCTTCTGAAACAACCCAGAAACACATTGGAGAAGCTCATAACAGAGATCTTCAGAGGATGGTTATGCTACACTGTGCTCATACACAAAATTACGGTATTTTGAAACCATGCTAAAACACAATACTGACATTTTTAGGCAATTGCAGATGAATCTCACGTATTCATAAAAGACAAATTTGAAAGCACTGCAAACAGGCATTTATATTGAAACCGCAAAGTAACATGTAAAAATGTATGCTGTCCATTTGACATTAAGAACAGTTTTGGGAGTGGAGTGTTTAATAACATTCCTCTGCATACCAACAAAGGTTCTGCTGGATACCCAACAACAGACAGAAACACTGCTCTAATACCCCATGATCTTGCAACAGGATTTTTGCCAATCCCTGAAAAGAAACCACTGGCATTTTGGGTGTGCATTATGGTATGTGTGGTTTAGTAGTGCATTACCACTTTATAAAATTTAGGGCAAAATCTTGGTTTCAGTGAAGTCGATGGGATATTTGCTACAGGCCTCAGTGGAGCTGGGCTTTCATCCAAAATATTTAAGAAGTGGGTCTATGGTCTGAAGAAGAGCAAAGGTGAAAAGGTTTTTTTTCCTTTGCAAACAAAAAAGTTACAAAAACACTAATCGGTAAAATCCAATTTTTTCATAAGACTCTTTATCCTAGCAATTACGCTGTGCTGTACACAGTTTTTAAGCAGCTCTCAATTAACTGGTCTATGACATATGCAAAGAAATTGGGAAATAGCACATATATACACACAAGTTAAAGTCAAGAAGGCATTACTTTTCATTTTCTTCTCTCATTAGCATAGTTCCACTAACATTCAGTCCCTCTGGTATAGCTGAAATTATATATGGTAATAAAGAATAGAGTAGATCCACTAATTCAAAGAAATCTTTTTGTTCTCACAAGTAATGTTATTAAATGAAGCTATTACAAAGTAGTGGTCCTCTAAGAAAGTGATGAATTACAGGGAAACATGAAGAGAAAGAGAGGGAATGCTTGAAACTGAACAGAATTCCAAGAAAAGTTTGGCCAGTTATCACATACAAGTAACTCCTGAACAGAGGCTTTTTTCAGTGACATTTAAAACCAAAGCAGTGTGTTTTGTCCAAGAACTGGATCCCAGCCATAAAGCACCAAAGTATTCTGACTGCTTGTTAGCTGGAGACGAGCTAAAATAGAGGTAGATATAAAGATTTGCTTTTATTCCTTTTGGCTTGCCTCTGCACCTACTAACTTTGCTGTCTATATTTGGATAATGTAAACAAATTATCCTTCCACTTTTATCTTAAGGGGGATTTTAGGTTACCTGGCAATAAATAAAACATTCTGTTTTGATGGGTGTGGATGATCATTAAGACATGGGTAATGGACCCATTTTCAAGGTGCCAGTACCCCACCACAAGTAATCATACAGAATAAAGAAAAAGTGAGGAGGACCTCCTTTTTCTAAGGTGTTCTACCTGGCCGGGAAGTTGGCAGTGCAGAGTGTCACTGTGGAGGGAAATGTTATCCCCACTGATTAACATCGGCTGGAGATATTCCTGCATGCAAGTGACCTATGGGGAGAATGCCAGGACCTTGGTTACCACCCAGACCTCTTAAATGATTCATGTCATAGTACTCCATCCAGCCCAGGCAGCACTGAGCAAGAACCTGATACATACATACATGTATACCGTATATTCCTAAACTGCATCAGAAATGTTTTAAACCATCATTAAACACGGTATTGAATGTTCCTGCTCCTTGCCCAGCAATGACAAGAGATACTTCTCCCTCTGAAAAAGTAGTCATCAACCACAAGTCCAATGCATGATAGGACTACAATTCGGGCAGCAATTTCCCATGCTTCCCCTCTTTAGGGGGGATTATTAGCTTGATTATCATCACTGTTCTTTCCTGAGATTATCAATACAACACATGCATCCAGATAAAGGGAAAAATAAAAGTTTGAAAGGTTATGTATTATGGGGTTTGTGAGTTGCAGTTATGTACATAGTCTGTAACATGTTTGAATAGAGAAGTCTTTTCTAACAGTTTTGGACTTTCTATTTACAGTACTCAACAAAAATATTTGTGGTGACATTCCAAATGTTCAGAATGTGACTTACTTCCTATTTCACTGGGAACTCTGAATTAGACCCCTACTGAAAAGACCAATCCAAACAAAATAAAAACCATTTGCATAGAAAACTGATCCACAAAATGGCATGTGTTCACTGCATGGGCAATGCAATATTTCATGATCTTTCATTTTCACAGAAACAATTTCCATGTGCTCAATTACCAGCTACAAGTGAGTTCTGAGATGTCTCTGCACGCCACAGCATGAAACTGGTGATCTACATTTGATCCTAAAAGCCCAGCAGCTCTATGTTCTGATATGCCTTTGTCTCTCACCCCATTTTTCTTCAAAAACTCACGCTTCTTTTTGAAATATGCCTGCTTTATGCATATGTTTTCAAGCTTTTATTCTATACCAAAAATACCTGGAAAACAAGATGACAGGACAAGGAAAAAAAGCTAGAAGAGTTATTTAAAAAAGTCAAGGTTGGCAGCATATTCTGGAAAATGCCAAAGGGATTGTGGAATAAATTCCATTTGGCAAGTTTAGAGATAAAAGAACCCAGCTGCTTTCAAACACCAAATGCACCACTAAAACCCTCTCTAAAATTGCAGAAACATCTTAAATCAACAAAACACATCATCCTCCCACACAAAACAACAACAGCAACAAAAGAACCGCAAAACATTCCTATTTAGATAGACTTCAATGCTAGCTGAAGTATGACTGTTCCATGCAGTTTGTGAAAGAATACACTTATATACAACAAAGGGCACAGTGTTGAGGGATTTTATGATGCTTCAGGCTATTGCAAAGCTAGGCAAAGAGATGAAAGCAGTCATACTGCTGAGGGACCTAGCATAAGGAACCAGGCTGAGCCATATGATGATTGGAATCCTTCGCAAAAGTGCTTGCATCCACTTGATTAGAGTCTTTCAATGACTGCATCACTAAACAGGAGTTATTGGTTTAGGGCTCGATTCAATGTTGACTGAAGTCAGTCGTGACTTTCTACTACCTTTAAAAGGTCTTTGGATCAGATGTTAAAAGAATAAAACCCATCTGTGTATCCTTTCTTCCAAGTTTAGGTAGAGCCTGTTCAACTCCTTCATGACACATACAACACGTAAAACACACTTCTAGCAAAACTGGAACTTGGAAGTACCTCAGACAGGGACTACCTCCTTCATTGTAATAGGAGAAAATACTCATAAAGGAATCTGCAGAAATGGCAAGAATACTGCCCTTTTAACCCTAAAGAGAATCTGTGTTTTCAGGCTGTTGTTCCTTGTCATTGTTCCTTCAACAGAATATCCACTGTCACAGGTTCCTAGCTCTGCTCGTCACAGCCACAGCCCCTTGGCAGAAGTTTATACCTTGCACAATCCAACAACTTGTGTGACTGCACTCCTAAACAGACTTGTGAAATGGGTTGGCCCTGCTGAAATATGTACATATTTTATTTCATTTTTAAGTGGACCATTTCACAGATCTAGGTTTGAAGTCGGTCACACTAGTACACGTGAGGGGTAAGGTAGCTTCCAGTAAATGAAGGCAAACAAGCCACTGGAAGTTACTGACAGACTGCTATCCTGAGACAACAACCTGATGTCCAAAAAGCCAGCAAAGAGTCCTTATGGAAAGAGTCCTCCTTGTAGGTAACTAACGCTCAAAGGTAACAATTTCACTAAGAAGTAAAATGAATAAACACTCTATTGAAAGTTCCTTTCATCTCTCCCTATCTCCTCATAATACTACAGTATCAGCTACGAAAAGCTTTGAAACTCCCATTTCAAGCTGGTAATTTCCAGCTAGTCTTTAAAAAGACAAACATTAAATCTAAGCAAAAGCAGTTCAGTAACTTTGCAGTATGAAAAATAAACATAAACTTTTCTGTGATTCTGTGATTCTGTAATTTCTAAACACACACACACACAAAGAATGTAAAAAAGACTTGTGCTGAAATGGCTGGAGATAGAAGGCACAAACTTGGCAAGCAAGATGACTACAGAAGAAGAAATGCCTTCACATTTTCCAATTAAAATGGGATTTGCTTCAACTGATCTGCTGCAAATCAGTCTTTTTGTCCTTTATCAAGTGTTTTCCCCCAGCTTGAAAGGAAGCAGCTAAGGAACATCATGCTGTGCTTGTGTACAATTAACTTAGCCAAGCAATGAAACATTCAGAGAAGACAGAACAGCCCTGTCTGTAATATGTAGATTTTTATACTGTGCTTACACAGTGCTGAACATCCAGTATGGTATAAGCACTGTAGCTCCCAAGATCTGTGCATTTATTCTATCCTATTTAAGTATCACCTCTACAGTCTCTGTAAAATACCTGAATTACAAAAGTTGTAACATCACAGAAAGTTGTTTTCTATTGAGTAATCAATATAGGCACTAGGGCTTCAATCCACAAAGGGATGCCTCCGTGTCCCTATGGATCAAGCTCTTTATAATTAGGGTGAGAATCACCGTACCACAAAGGGTCTGTGTAACTTCTTACACATTACCTCAGCCCTATCATTTCAGATGCCTAAAAAGCTCCAAAGTGGTCTATTAGAGATCTCATCTTATACCTCCTCCTGCACATGATATGTCTTTTTACAATACTGTATTTGGCCTTTAATTTGCCGGCAACTGCTTTGTTAGGAAAAAAAAAAAAAAAAAAAAAAAAGTCTTGCTGTCTTGCTTTTATCACTTTGTCGTATCCCATTGCTGAAACAACATTACAGACTCAACATCACGCTGACATGAAGCACCTTGTTGTAACCATACTGTAGCCTTAATGTTTTTTCTCTTGTAGCTTTCTTTAGGTTGTTTACTTTGGATGGTCCAGTCTTCATAGTGCTGGACATTTGTATGCAAATAGGTAAGTTGCTCAGAAGCAGAAAATGAGACTGTATTTTTTTTTATGTTGGTTGGACTGAATCTTCTCAGCATGTCTATATAAGGTTGAACTAAAGAGAGGCATTATCTTTTTATCAGATGTGTCCCCTACAGACTGAATATTTTCCACGCTTCCAGGAATTTAGCTTCTTTGAGATTTTAAGTGCCAGTGTTGGAGCTAGTTGAATACTATTTGCCGGCTGACACTAACTTCGATCTTCTCTAATTCACAATCATCCACAAATATTTCTCACTGTCGAGGAACACATTTCATCCCTGTATGCTTTTGCCAAACAGTCTTGTGGCCCATTTTGCAGATGCTGGTTGCTCATGAACATACCAGCTATTGTATTTGAGTTATGTGTATGCTTTTCATCCATTGCCTTCTTTTGCTGAGCGGGTAGCTGAAACTTTCATAGGAAATAACTGATAGCAAACAACAGAGAGTGGATTTCCATGGCAGATCTTTGGGATTTGCAAACATCTCCATGACCGTTCCACCATTGTACAGATATTAAAGATTGGCAAATAGCAGAGCCACCACAGTCTTCAAGAATGTTGGATTAAAATGATTTAATTGTTATTATATTTGCAACAGTTCCCTTTTCTGCTAGCTTGCCAGCCTTAACCACTATTTTCCATAGCAACAGTGGCTAAAATGACAGCAGCAGATTCATGCCAACGGCTTGCAGGAAAAATATTGAGAAACAGGCTTTTCTTCTACCTTCAGCTAATATGAAATATGGAGGCTGCACCCATATTCCTTTCAGATGTGTGGGGGGGGATCATAAGCTTATCAGGAGGCTCAGGGCTGAGTATTTTCAGCTGACATACTTAACCTATGGAGCATAGGAGGGATTGGCATGAGTTTAAATACACAAACGAAGATGCTTATGACCCACATCTCCTCATATTGCAAGCTTTTCGGCAATGAAAACTCTAAAAACACCATAGAATAAATATCAAGAGCTAAGCACAACGATGAGTAATGTGCTCTCAAGAAGGAGGGCACACACAGGACTTGAACACAGAGTGCTTCAGGTATCTGGCACAGCTGAATCAGCTCAATCTGCTAAAGGTCTCTAGACCTCCAAACCATTGAGGGTGAACTTGATTTATCAGAAATAGAGAGAAATGACAGCACAGGATGGTCAGGGGTACAAATCCTAATTTACATCAACATAAAACGGAGCTTGCTGCTGTTACTACAGATCAAGAGCTACAGCTCTGTGCTCCCAGTCCAGTCAGATGATATGTATAAAAATAAAGGCATATAAGTAGCTGCCTTACTTAGAATGTCTATGCCATTCACAGCAGGATGAATGCCTGGCTACAACAAAGCTTTGGGTAAGGTTACTGATCACAGGCCTCAGTGAGAGTTTGCGTTGAAGCTGCTTTTAGTAGTAGGAGTCTCACAGTATGAACATTTGCTACTATCAGGCTCAAGACAAAGCACCTATTCAGAGACTTTCATTCATGCATTTTAAAAGGTTTTACAAAGGTGTCTGATAAGAATTGGCTGCGCTTCACTACTGAAGACAACCAAGGCACTACAGAAGTAAGACTTTTTTTTTTGTCCAAAATGGCTTCTTCGAGTGCCCTAATGTTTCTGTTCCAGGGTTAAGCTATTGGAAATACTGAGCATTAGAGGTATATGTGTTCCCCTGAACAATCCAGCCATCACAGCAGGCATTTAGCATTTCTGAAAATGTTACCAGAGCCTGAAGATTAACTCTTCAAGCTAAACACCCGGATATGGAGACCACTTTTGAATACACAGTCCCATGTCTCTAAGACCACAGTCACACAGAAAGTGTGTGGTAGAGTCAAACTCCATAACTCTCGAAGATGTTTCTCCTTCAGAGAAAGTGTAAATCTGAGTAAATGAAACAAGTTATACTACATGGCTTGTTTGTTCAACAAAAGTAGCAAGAATAATTTGTATGGGGAAAACTTCTCAATAGAAAGGCATATGTTGGCATGACAATACATTAAATACAACAAGAATAATACACAAGGGGATTATTATGAGGACAGTTCTCCAGAGTATCATCAAATGTGGTTTGTTAGAAATAGGAACAAATAACACTTTCTCGAACCTGGTTGAACTTGCAGAAATTACCCTTAAAGCTAGTAATAAAATTTTCCAAAGACCTGAAACCAATAAAAGTTGCTTTTGTCGTATTCCTCTCTCTCTCTATCTTTTCAGGAATACTTTAGGCCTAGATGGGTTTTATTTTGCCTGCATTCTTTGTCCAATAGCTTCTAGTTTGCTCTCTGATCCTTTTATTTTCTTTTACTCAAATGGGCTTCAAAAATAAAAAATTATAAACAAGGTAAGAGGACACGGGGTGATGCTTTGAACACAGATAAAAGTTTTGAGTGGGGATACAAGAATTAACACATACTGAGAAGATAAACTCAGAATAACAGCTGAAGTTCTCCACTGACACATATGTAAATTGCTTTGCATAAATCAGATGCAGTACAGAGTTTGGTATGAGATACTCTTAAGAAAAAGCTACTTTAAAAAGGTAAAAACAAATACATACCACTTACTATATTAATGAAGGACTAGACGGGATCTTTACCCCTTTTACTTGAAACAATATTAAGTTATATTCCAAGTCTTGTTATGAACAGGTATTTTTAGAATCAATTATGTTAAGAGGTTTGAGCTACCTGAAGATTCATCTTTTGGTCCTAGCAACAACTTGGCTGAATAAAGTGACTCCTCTTCAACAAGAAGTGTCATTCTTCAGCTAGAGACAGAGGAAACCATTTCCAAAAACATCCTTTTAATAACCTTCACTGTCCTGGAGAATAAGATGATCATCTGACTGTATTCTAGCTCCTGCCACCAAAAATTAAACTGCCCAGATTATGTTTTCCATTTAAAATGAATGAAGGCTTTCAGGAGCTCAGGTTTCCCTCAGTAGTCAGCCCTGCTAAAATGGGGCGTTTTCTTTTGGCACATAGTTTCCCAGCAGTAGCCAGGACCAGTGAGACACAAAGCTGCGTCTCTGGGTGGAAAAGCAGAAGCAATTACATAGAACATTAAATGTGTTGACTAGTGCATTTTTATAAGTGTTGGCATCGTTCTTGTATCTATGAAGTTCAATCCTGACACATCTGCACTACAGTCCTGCACCTGCCTGCCACTGATGTACATGAAAGAAGAGTAACGACACCAGCATAGGTTTCAGCTCTCAGGCATTACTCGGAACACATGCAGGCCCCGCTGAGGCTTGCGCTGCTTGAACCACAGTGTGATAACAACTACATTCAGCCTGCTTTCAGCCGTCTGGGGCATCTCTCCTCTGTGTGCAGGCATACCCATAAATTGAAGTCCTTGTGTGGCAGGCTCTCTGGGTCATTCACCATACCATCCAGCAGCAGTAATGAAAATGTGAGACCTGTAGAGAAGGCTATTAAAAAATTACAGTACTTCAAAATTCTCGGTGATTTTTCTACCCAGGAAAAAAAAATACAACTATTTTAGCATAATACCTGATCAACAAACTTTCAATAGAATAAGAGTTAAAATTAACTCTAAATTTGTGTATTGTCTTCTATTTGAAAACCTACTTTTTTCTTCTTCCAAAGATCTTAATTTCCCTTGTTGCCAGGGCTTGTGTTTCACCTCAGGCTGTCATAATACCCAATTCTTTATAGTTTCACATTTTTCTCCTCTAGTGTTATTCTTCTGTCAGCTCAGCAAAACTTTTTTCATTATATATTCTCTTTTTTGCTCTCTTCTTCCTCTGAGGCCCTCTTTTCTATGTTCATATTTACTACATACAACCACATTTTACATTTCCTCACTATTACTTTCCTAAGGTTTCTTTAATCCCATCTATCCCGTTTCATAAGGAATACATCCATATTGCTTACTTTTCTCCCTCAGGCATCCTTCCCCATCTCTATGCACTTGTGCACTCTCTTTTTCTATTTTGGTATTTTTCCTCTTCGACCTATTATCACCTTCCTCTGCTCCTATCACTACCAAACCAATAAATTGTTTCTGGAGTCCACAGGCTGTGGGCAGCTGGGCAGTACCCACTTCTTTGAAGTTAGCATCCATTCAGGAAAGGGGATATCACTGTCCTTCCCTAGTGAGAATTGCCTCACATTAAAGCCCAAGAATTGCTGTCTCGCAGCTTTTTGAGACTGAAAAGATGCCACTGTGGACACAAACTGCTCTTAGGAAATCCATGAAATCGGGCTTTTCATCAATACTCCTCCTGTACTGATCTTTAGAACAATCACAGTCAAAAATTTCCATTCTGATTGATGTAACTTGGATGACTACAAATTTTATTTGCTTCAAAATCCTAACCTCAGCCCTGGGAGGAGTCATTGGCTATGGCAGTGTGATAGCAGTCATATCCAAACCAGCTTCTAAACAGGCAAGGGAGAAGCAGGTGTAAAATCCAGTAGGTCTCACTTGGCAGAGCAAAGCTGTCAGGTCAGTACTCGGAACAGGTGAAGGAGAAAAACTGGAAAATCAGCTTCTGCAGATAGAGCTAACTTAATTATTGGAAGATATCCATTAGTCCCAGAGAATTTAAAGAACTAGAAGGTACCATAAATAAAATGTAACTACTAACCCCAAAGATAGGCATACATATGTTTTCCTCTTCCCATGTTTATCAAAACACATCAGCATGTAAGCACATATTAGATGGAAAATGCTCTCCAGAGCACAGAAGGAGGTTTACAACTTCTGACTTCCCAGGGCAGGTACAGGGGGCAGAGTCACGATTAGGTGGGAGCTTCTGGTCTCAGCTTGGCTGGGCAGGAGAGGAAAAGGAGATGCTATCAAGCAGAGGCAGCGCAGCTCTTCAGATAACAGTAGCCATAGGAGAGGCAGTTTTACAAAGACAGTTCAGGAGCTGGCTGTGATCTTAACATTTGGTCCTAATGAGCTGGACTGAACTTTCTCCAGCACAGTTGTGCTTAAAGCTGTTTTTCTGGACTGAGGCTGCTGTCCTGGTCTAATTATTGTAACAATTCTACATTCCCCTGCCTTGTGTAATTAACTTGGTTTTGTGGTTTTGCAGAGAAGATCATTATTAAAACAAAATCAAACTGGTTAGTGGTAGCAGTAGTGTTTGTATTACTGCAGCACCTCTAAAACCCAGTCACAGCTGAGGATTCTAGTGTCCTGAGGCTGTGCTGTGGAGGATGAAGAAACATAATGGAGTACACACTATACGTCACAAGATGGAAGCACTGCATCTTTCTCCAGCTTGGCAACATGGCTCAGCATTTCACATTTAGTTCTTTGTGGACACATGATTTCCTATTGCCCATTGAATACTAACCTGGGGACCAACCCACAATGCTGAAATACTACTCATCATCTATTCAGATGTGAAGCCATCTTCCTTAGGGCAAGGGCCTGCTGCAGAGAGAGGGGGTGTCTATTGTAGGTACTCACATGGTTCCCATCAGAGCAATACCAAAGCAGCTCACTGTCTCTTACGTACGCATCATTGCAATGCCCCTGTGTAGAGAGGTAGTCTAGGTCTTGAGGAACCTTATTGACAAAGCATCTTGCCCAAGGTGATAAAAAAAATAATGATCTGTGACAAAGCAGGAACTGAATTCAGATTTTCCTGGCAGCCACAGGGCTTAGAATCTACTATTCTCTGAACAACTTTTCCTTATATCACACTAGGTTGCCATGCCATATTAAAAGTTAAGATGCAAATGTTCACACAGCACATATGATTTCTTCCTTTTTAAAAGGACAAGGTAGTGGTATGCTACCAAAAAATGTTTGTCATTTCCTTCTTCTTGCAAAATAAGCCAAGAAGTTTTAAGCTTTTGGGAAAAAACAATTCAAAGGCTCTGAACGCTACAAAGTTGTGTAGCTTTAGAGAAGGACTGAAAACTATCAGTGTAAAGTCTTAAGGCCTTTCCATTTTCTTAATTGTGTTTCATCTAAAATAGTTACACCATTTCCCTAGTAGCTGCTATATAATCATATTTGCCCTTGCGCTGCTTATCCTCTACATTTTTTATATAGCAAGCAAAGTGTTATTAACCACATTCGAAGAGAAGCTGAGCCCCAAAGAGACTAAATGAAACACCACTCAGCAAGTGATGTGAGGCTGCAAGGAGGCAACCCAGCATTGCAGAAACATCATGGGGGCCCTGTGGTTCCTGTGCTGTGGTTTTTGCTTGGCATGACAGTGGCAAGGATGATGCACATAGTCTGCTGGGAGACCAATAGTTACAGCTAGACAGCAAGCCTGCCAGTGAACACACAAAGAAGCAGAGTTTTAAGCAGCCAGGAAAACATAGTTTGAAAACCAGAAAAGGGAAGAGATGGTTTGAAAGCCACTGAAATACTTCATTTATAATGGTGAACCCATAACCTGAGTTTTCAACTAAATTAAAAGTACCTGTTCTTTTATGTTTAGATAGAAGTGGTCTGTGAGCTGTGGCTCTGTCCACAGAGGAATAAGTATTGGTGAGGATGAAGGACTAAATGGTAGCGAGTTGGTCCATTTAGGTTTTGAGTCAAGAGAGTACTTGGTACAAACCCACACTCCTCCCCCCACCCTTTTGTTTGCAGTCTCTAGAAAATAGAAAAGAAGCATTATAAAGTAAAATTTCAGTGAAGACCTCATTCTGTGCTTCAAGGAAGTAATAGTTCTGAATGAAATGGTCTGATGCCTTATTGAGACCCGCACACAGTAAGCCCTGTTCTGAATGCTAGGCCATTTATTCATCTAACAGTTCACTCCAAGAGATAACCAGGCTGATCATATCAGAAAGTACATCTCTGCAAATATACTGTAGATGCATATTTACTGAGAAGCACTTGAAAAAATTACTTGCGTGATCATGCTTCATTGGTTATGTGTTCAAGTTTAAACACTGTTTATACTTTTCAGTTTACATCCTGTTACCTTTGTCTGTGCACCAAGATTTAAGATCTCCAGACCATCCCTTAAATCTAACAACAGATTAGCAAAAAAATTGTAAGGCTGTGAACAAAATTTTTTAACAGATACATTAATGTGAATTCTCCATGCAGTAAAAAAAAACCCATTAAACTATACGAATATAAATTACAATTCAAAATATTTCAGTATATATATCTTGTAGGTTTCTAACCCAATTACTTTTAAAATATCTACTCCTTAAAAATGAAATGCATGATAACTTGAGTGCCATCTTACCCTTTTTCTGTTTCCTGCATAAAAAATACCCCAGTGTTTTTGTAAACAAATCCCAGTGATAATCAACAAACACCATAAAAATTAACTCAAAGTAGTTATAAGGTAAAGTAAGGAGTCCTTGCTGAACCAAGCCATTTCATTGGAGAGCACTGCAAAACCAAGGAAAGTGTTTTAATGTTTTATACACCCAGCATCCAACTTTAAGCAACTCTCCTTTGAAACTGCAGACAAGGAGACTTCACAGACCATGAATTCTCTCATCAATTTATGACCTGTCTCCGGTGCTGCTGTTCTGCTTTCAGACCAAGAGAAGCAGGCAATTTTACAGACCACATTCAGCTGCAGACAAGAGGTAAATAAACTCATCTGCTCTATTAACAAGAAAGAAAGGACTTGTTAAGTACCTACCTTCTCCTCATTTTCTTTGTTCCTGTTGCTCCACAGACTTCAGCCTTGCAAATCACCCCCAGCTTGTGTGACCCTATAACAGAGTATTGAGTGATTCATTGTGGCAAAATCCTTCTGTTCAGTTTCAGCTTCAGTTTATGTGGCCAGACTGGCTGAGGTGGGGAAAAAAAAAGAAAAAAAAAAGGAAAAAAAAAGTGGAGGCATTGACAGAAGAAACAAAAACCATCTTAAGAAACAGTGGTTCTGGTTAAGGCACACTGCTCCTTCACCATGTCAGAGAGTTAGTTTACCAACTATTGACTTTGGCTGTAGGTCACTAGGGTGCTAATGCCAGGCAAGGCAAAAGGCATCTTGTCCTCTGATAGGATTTAAGGGTAATCTTTGGAAGAAAGAGTGAGAGCAGTTATTAGCATTTGGAGGTGTGATTGCTAATCCAGCAATGATGCATGACTGATTTATTAACTGTTTCACTCACAGAAACAAATGGAAGACGGTTCTGCCAAGAATCTGCCGTTCTTTGATGGAAAACACAATGCCTGAATCCCT
This sequence comes from Numenius arquata, assembly GCF_964106895.1. Lineage (NCBI taxonomy): Eukaryota > Metazoa > Chordata > Aves > Charadriiformes > Scolopacidae > Numenius > Numenius arquata. Next base: position 38,215,295 of record NC_133580.1, on the reverse strand, counting down.
TTCTTAGAGAAAAGCTGTGGCAAATGCAGAGCCTGTGTGTTTCACAATGAGGGATTAATTCTGTTTTAATGCATAATCCTATAGTCTCACAGAGGAAAGTGTTGCAGAGAATTTAAAAAAAACATGCAGAAATATACCTACTGTGTTATATATATTTATAGACAAAGAGGAAGAAATATTTCTGCGTGCATTTTTCCCGTTTATCAACATCATTAGTAGCTAAACTAGGTCATGTCAAAGGTAAGCCATTAATGCTTCCCCTCCACCACCAAATCCTAATTGCATATGTGGCATTGCCACAAAAGCAGCCAAACTGCATTTTGTAGGTTACTCTTCAATGGGATTACGCGGCCTTGAAAAACACTGGGGCCTCTTACAGGAGAAATCATTCTCTGCCCCAGTGCAACCACTCACTATTTCATACTGAAACAGCTGCATTAGCAGCTTGGACAAAAATCATTCGTTTGCAGCATTCTGTAAATTCCCATCCCATACACACCTATTTGCATGTTGCAATGATACATCCAGGAAAAGACTTGCTGATCTACACAGTGACCCAAGTACAAGGCTCATAGGGAGAAGTTTCCACCCTGAAGAGCTAGGTGTGCAACACTTAGCTTTCACATACCCAGGTCCTTTATCATGCATCACATTGAGCCTTTTAAGTTGAATTCATGTCTCACTTTCAGGATTCTTCCCAAGTCTGAATAACCTACTGGTATCATCCTAAATGATATCTACTCCCTATTATGGCTTAAGACATAATTGCTTTTGAAATAAGAGCTATTAACATTTGCGTTATCTCTTTATGCCAGGAGGACTTCTCTATTTGTCAGTTTAATTGTTAATTACTTTATGTACCAGGTACCTTATAAAAACAAGTCAAGACGCAGATCTTGGTTCAAACAATCTGCATTCAGCATTATATAACAAGTGAGAATTGTTAGCTTGGCAATAAACAAAATAAGAGACTGAAATAAAAAGAGTGAGGAGGGGAACGCAGTCCGTAAGAAAGGCCAGAAGTTATCAAGGCCTTCAGCCCAATTCATACAGTTCTCTGCCTGTATGAAGCCTGCAACAGCTCAACATCATTGCTGAGCCTTCTACCACGTTTTTTCCTCTTCAACTCCTGCCCTCAAATTTAACAGAACATGTTACAAAGACCAAAATGCAACATACTGCTATTCACACAGCAAATAAAACTCCATTCAGCAGTCTATTCCCTGGATAATTTTAACAGTCAAAGTTGGCCTGAAAGTAGGTAGAGCTGGCCATATGCCATTAGCTGCACAAGGTGTGCAACCAGTGTGGTGTGCCACTTTAAGAGATCTGCATAGAAACATCACTTACAAGCCATCAAAAATGGCTAAAGATTAAAATCCCCCCATAGCTGGGTCAACTTTCTTTTTTTTTTTTTTTAAATTAGTGTCCTAGAAAAAAAAAAAGTAAGACTTCAGTAAGAAGTTGCAACCTGTGGGTGAGAAGAAAAGCATTTGCACACTGCTGCTTTCTCAGCAAGTCCTCTCAGTTGCACTGTGGACAGTTTCCCCACTGATGTAAGAGCCCTGCTTAACTCCCTGCACCTCACCTTGCTTTGGCTCGTACCATGCAATATTACATTGTGTTTCATCTTCACAATTAATCTCAGTGACTTTTTCCAGACAGATTTCGACCTGTCCTGTCATAATTTATGAATCCTGCGAGCTGATCTGGGTGTCAGAGCATCTACTCAATTAATATATTGGTTTATCTTGGTTAAGTACTGACCTTACAAAGCAGTACCAAAATGACAAAATGTCTCAAGATGGCCATGTGTCATTAAAAACTGGGATAATGGCATAACCTCAAGAAGCTTTCCCTCCATTTTTGGTCAACTTCACAAGCGGCTTTTGTCTAAGGAAGGGAAAGGGCTGAAAATAAATAGCTATAGGATATCTTATCAGAGGGAGGTACAAGAACAGAGCACATTTCAGGTGGAACAAGATGATAACTCAGTGAGGGAGTCTGGCCTACCCCAGTCTCTAATGACAGGAGCCCCGCAGAGTAACAGGTTAAGCCAAGTGAAAAAAAATTATCCTAATAGTCTGGTTTCCCACAAAGTATATAGCCTCGAAACCTCATTATATCCCACTTTATTTTCTGTAGTACAACATTATCTGTCAAGAATTAAAGTGATTTAGTAGGTACATAAGGTAACTACTTTGTAGAAATTCACTAAAGTTTAAAGAGTTGCTTAATTTTCTTCTCCAGTACAGATAATATCTTTTTCCTTACTTAGCTGGTACATATTCAGCACCAGACTAATTTAAAACAGTGAGACCTTATCAACTGTGTCTCTCTCTAGTATCCTAAAAATACAGCACTCTTCTTCCCTTTTTTTTCCAAGTTCACAGAAAGTAAACCAGCCTTTTACTCTATTATCTTTTATTTGAAGGCTCCATACAAATTGTTCCTTCAAAGCCTTTACTGCCTTCAGAGGAGAAAAGCCATAAACATCCTTTAGCTGTAGTGCCTGATACTTGAAAGCTCATGCTGACTATTTGGATCTTTAGATACCGGAGTCCCTGGCAATGCTACCAGGAATCTCAAACACACAGCCACAAAGCATCAAATTAATCAACATGAAAACTGTAATTGCTCAACACCAAAATATTTGAATGTGAAAACTTAATATATCCCAGGACTCATGTCACATTTACTGCACCTGATGATTTTATGTTCCTGTAGCAATCCAGTCACAGACCTGGACGTGTTATTTCTAGCAAGAAAATAATGTAGAAAAAGTGGCCTAGCCTATTGCACCAAGTACTGTACCACCCATGAACTGTAGCTGGGTAATTTTCAGTTTACTCTTAGGTCTGAAACCAGTTTACACTGACAGGAAGAGAAATTGAGAAGGTTATCTCCCACTGACCTGTTAGCTTCTTCCTCACAAAAACCACTGCATCTTCAGGGTTGAACAGTCATCACGCATAAATCTTAACAGCTTTGTAAACATCTGCATGATGATTCATCAATTACCCTTTCCTGCCTTCCATCACCATGAAAGTCTGAGGAGAATTTCTTTGTCTCACTGGAGAGTGACTTCTTCTGGAATAAAAGTCTACGTCTTGTCTTTGTTCCATGCCTAGAAAGAGAATGAAGAAACACGGCCAGGCTATTAACCTAATCAGTTGCCTTACCAGGGACTTCTCCATTTTTAGCAGGCTTTGTTTAAATTTCACTAACTCCCTCAAGACTTTCAGGTTTGCTGTTGCTCAGTGCTTTGAAGCTGTGGCACAATGGCAGAGATATTGGAGTCACCTCAGTCTGAACTGCTTCTACAACCAGCCTAGGTCAGGAACACCCTGGGATGACTTTTGTTAGCAGCTATGTGTACATCATGTCCCAGGGACAAACCCTACACATTTTCAAAGGGCAACTTTGAGTCTGATTGTCATTTCAGTTCCATCCATGTAAATGAGAAATCATTTCCATTAGCGCTGAAGAACAACTGAATTAGAGGCTGGATTTAGTGAGATTCACACAAATTCCTCATCAGCCCTTTCAGGCAGGGCTCTTTTTTCCTAATCCCGTACAGCAGCTAAGAAGCTAGCTCACACCAGCCTGGCCTGTGACAAGGGTTTCTAGTCACATGGGAAGAGGAGCGGGGGGAAAAAAAAGAGAAACATAAGTATGCACAGAGAGCCTCATCTGCCAGTCAGGAAGCAATGATAAGTTACATGAAAAGGATCCATGGCCTAGAGGAGGTTCTCACATTATCATTTACAAAATGTTACAGCTTTGATCTATAATCCATGTTCTCTTATTCTTCCTCCTCTTACATCCATGAGAAATTGTTATCCCTTATCTTACTTGGAGTTAGAGCTGTGAGTCTGGGGAGAACAGACCTTTGTGAAGTGCTTTGCCCTTTTGTGGCAGCATTAAAAAGCCAGCTTTCCATGACTGCATTTTCTGTGGAAGCAGGATTCCTCTCTCAAAGCAGCAGGTATTGCCCACTAACTCTCTATCATTATGGAGTACTTGGAGACCCTGGACTGAAAACAAGCACAGAGTATTAGTACATACATTTTAAAACCCGAGGAGACCCTCTTCTCTTATTTTAATGTAACTGACAGAGCTCCCCAGGCTCCTCAAGGAGAACTCAAAACCTTTCATCATTGCTTTTTGCTTGAAAGTTACCACAGTGTTCCCAAAAGCAAATCAAAACACACCTGCAACTTAAGCTTCATACAAAAATTAACCACCATTTCTTTAGGCCGTATGGGGCCAAATCCTGCTTAATAAGACAACCCAGGCAAACACTAAGAATCAATGAGTTTGACACAAGGCATTCCTCTTCTCTGCAACAAACCAGCTAAAAGTATTGCTCACAAAGATGTGCCTATTTCACCCGTGACATGGGTGCACAAACAAGCACAGGAGAGTGGATGGAAGGACACAGTCAAGAGAAGAATATTTTGTGAGAATCTAGGCAAAATCCAGCTAAGATAACTGATAATGGGGAGAGTTCTTGTCTTAATGGGCTAAACAAGTTCTCATGTCAAATAAGAATTTGCAAGACATTTTATTTCCCTGCTGATTGTTGTGGCATTGAAAGCAAGAGGGATATGCAATAGAAAAGGGCAATGCTTCCTCTCCTGTTATACAGGAGCTATTCAAGAAAGGAAAGAAACTGAGCTCAAATCTATGCTTCACTGCTCATAGCATTTGCTGACTGGAAAATAGATACTGAGTGAGTGAAAAGGTTTAGGGATTTGACATCCGTTGGCAAGGAAGAATCTCATCATCTGCATCCCTTGCAGCTGCTGATACTCAACCAACACACTCCTACTCTGATGTCAGTGGTCTAAATGAGGGCCATACTCTAACTGATAGTTTAATCCCAGGAAATCTCTGCTGAATTATTAACTGTGGCTCAGACTTCCACAACAACTGCACACTGCTCCTCAAGCACAGAGAAGATTCCCTGGCTTCCAATTCAGGCAGGGAGGATTCTGAAACTTTAATAATATAATAACTTTGCACCCTGGTGCAAAGTCCAAACTTACTTTCAAGACAGATCTGTTTACACATGTTCACCACCACCATGAGCCCTCAGTGAACGGAAAAGAATCGCCCAGTCCCTCAAGTGATTAGAGCTGGGCTATGTCAGTAACAATTATTAAGCACAGCAAAATGCCATCTTGGCTCTGAATAAACATATTCAGGATACATGAAAATACTGCAACAGCATTTCATCTTCCCTTCTAGTGGCTGGAAAGCTGAAGTCTGTCCAGCTTTTGGAATCTCTTGTGGATATAATCATTTTATATATAAACGGAAAATTTGTTCATGACTCATCTGCCTGTTTTACTAAGTGGATTTTTCAGTCCAACAGCCAGACATCCATTATGTGGGCTGCTAAATGATTTACATTGATTGAGTATGCGGCGTATGCAGCTCTTGCAAATTTTATATGCTGGCTGTACGGAGAATGAATGCTTGCTGATTATGCTCCAAATAGCAATGAACCCAATTACCTAAGCCACTAACTCCCAGTAAGGAAGCCAGAAATACAGCTGTTGCTTCACTACCTTAAAGAAACATTCACTGTTTGGATCTTAAACTAGCGTAAATTGAAATAAATGGGAGATTTACATTAGTGAAGAACAAGGCGACGAGTTCAAATCACCTCTTTTAATAACTGATGTTAATTCCTTATGCTCTAGAGTTTGTATTCCAGAGTAAGACCTCACCCCACACCTGGGAAAGCAGACAAGAATCCAGCTACTTTCAGAATCCGAGTGGTTTCTGAGATGGAGCCACAAAGATGAGGAGACTAGAAAAAAAGGTAAATTTGGGGGAGAAACATAAGGACACTTCTGAATATCCTGTGATGAAAAGCTGACTTCTACCATACACAGCCAGAATGAACCCTGATATGAGGAAAGGGTACTAATGACTGCAGAATAATCATTTGAAAAAAACATATTGGCAGAAAGCAATGTGTGGAAGTCACCTAATCCAAACTCCTTTTCCACGGAGGGCTAACTTCACATTAGATCTTAAGATCCTGGGCCTTGTCTACTCAAGGTTCAATGTGGATGAGATACCAAGTCTCTGGCACTGGTTCCAGTGCTCTGCTACTCTTGATGGGGCAGAATTTTTTTTTCTGTGTCCTACTGGACCTTCCCTTGTGGCAATACACCACTGTTGCCCCTTATCCCTTCTCTGCGCACCTCTGGGCACTTCTGAGCACACCAGATTTGTACCCGGTGACAAAGCAGAATCATTTCCACAGGCACCACATGCAGAGCAGTGATAGCAGTAGGCCTGTATGGGTGCAAGACCAAAGAGACATCACCACCAGAGGAAACACCTGCAGTTCTACAGGTTGAGAGCAGATATATATCCAGCCAAGAGCCTCACTTAATAGTTCATATTGCTTTTCAGGGCTCTGATGCACATGTAACTGTCTGATGTCACCACACAACCCTGCATCCACCACACTGCTGAGTCGGTGCTTCAGGGAAGGACTTAAAGCTAGGACTGGAATAACAGGAAAATCAGAGGAGGGTGAAGAACAAGCTTACTCTTTTAAGTTCACAAAGCACCTGTCATACAAAATATTTCTTCCTTTCATGCACCAGAGAAAGTCACACATTGTATCTCAGAATTAAATGAAAAAAACCCTAATTACAATGTGATCAAAATCAGACCCCCCTGCTCTTGTTCACTAAGCACATTATGAAGACCAATGCTTAAGTGACTTCCTGTTCCAATCAATAACGAAATTGCTGTCCATAGAGTCAATAAGGTTTTAGCTCCTCTTCCAGACTCTGTGATACATACACAAGTACTTCGCGACTAGAAGACGCAAGGAGGGAGGCACCCCCTCACACACATCACACTGGTGAACACCTCAGGAGACTCAGTGTAGATCATAGAATAGTTTGTTGGAAAGGATGTTTAAAGGTTATCTAGTCCAACCCCCCCTGCAATGAGCAGGGACATCTTCAACTAGATCAGGTTGCTCAAAGCCCCATCCAAGCCAACCTTGAATGTTCTGAGGGATGGGGCATCTACCAATTCCCTGGGCAACCACTGTTATCATAAAAAAATTCCTTCCTTGTATCTAGTCTAAATCTACCTTCCTTTAGCTTAAAATCATTACCCCTTGTCCTATTGCAACAGACCCTGCCAAGAAGTTTGTCCCCATCTTTCCTGTAGACCCGCCTTAAATACTGAAAGGCTACAATAAGGTCTCCCTGGAGCCGTCTCTTCTCCAGGCTGAATAACCTCAGCTCTCTCAGCCTTTCCTAATAGGAGAGGTCTTCCAGCCTCTGATCATTTTGTGTCCCTTTTCTGAATCCGTTTCAACAGCTCCATATCTTTCCTGTGCTGAGGGCTCCAGAGCTGGATGCAGTACTCCACATGGGGTCTCTCCAGAGCAGAGCAGAGGGGCAAAATCACCTCCTTTGACCTGCTGGCCACACTTCTTTTGATGCAGCCCAGGATATGACTGAGGCAAAAAAAAGTTGAGTTGTTGTTACCAGTTTGCTGTCTTGCTCATCGGAGGGATACACTTTCTTTGACCTTCCTTTTCTGACATACCTGTAGAATCCTCTTATTATCCTCTGTGTCTCTTGCCAAGTTCAGCTCCAGCAGCATCTTGGCCTTCCTGACCCCATCCCTTCACAACCGGGCAGCATCCCTATACTCTTCCCAGGATATCTGTCCCTGCTTCCACTGCTTGTGCATCTCTTTCTTGCCCTTTAGTTTGACCAGCAGGTCTCGACTCGGCCATGCCGTCTATTGCCTTCCTCTCCTGTTTTCTTCCACCTGGGGATCAAGAGCTCTTGCGCTCTATGGAAAGCATCCTTAAAGATCTGCTAGCTCTGTTCTGCTCCCTTGTCCCCGAGGACAGTTTCCCAAAGGGTCCTATTGACTAACTCCTTGAACAACTGGAAGCTTGCTTTCCTAAAATTCAGGGTCCTGACTTTACTCTTTGCCTGACCCATATCCTTCAGGACTGCAAACTCCACCAGTGCATGATCACTGCAACCCAGGCTGCCTCCAGTCTTGATGTCACCGATTAGCTCACTTTCATTGGTGACCATCAGGTCCAGTATCGCCTCTCCTTTAGTAGGGCTATCTGTTGCCTGGCCTAAGAAGTTGTCCTCAACACACTCCAGGAGTCTCCTGGATTGCCTACAGCTCACTGTGCTACTTCTCCAGCAGATGTTGGGATTGTTGAAGTCCCCCATCAGGACAAGAGCCTGAGAGCACAATGCCTCCTGTAGCTGGAGTAAGAAGATGGCATCAATAGGCTCCCCTTGATCAGGCAGCCTGTAGTAGACACCAACCACAATGTTCCCTTTCTTGCCTCGGTCTCCAATTCTTACTCATAGGCTTTCAGCCTGCTCATGGCTATTCTTCAGAGACAGCTCTTCACACTCTAGCCATGTCTTGATGTAGGCGGCAACCCCTCTACCCCTCCTTCCTTGCCTGTCCCTTCTGAACAGCCTGTAGCCATTGATAGCCACAATTCAGTCACGTGATTAATCCCACCAAGTTTCAGTACTGGCAACTAGGTTGCAGCTTTCTAGCAGCATGGTGGCTTCCAGCTCCTCCTGTTTGTTGCCCATGCTGTCTGTATTGGTGTAGAGGCACTTCAGCTGGGCTGTTGTCCATGTCAACTTCCTAGAGGAAAATGCCTTAATTCCTTTGAGGTATTTCACTGATGTTTCCCTCTTGGCTCCTATTACGCCAGGAGTAAAGCTTCATAAAACTTCAAGTGTGCTGCAGTGTAGCCAGCACGTCTCAAAGCAACAGGCTGAGGGCCCTTGCCAGCACTGTCTCTCTAACCTTGGCATGTCATCCCACAGCCTTTCACGGGCAAGCCTGATAATATACCCCTCCCGTTTCAAGCCTAGTTTAAAGCTCTTTCAATGAGCCCCGCTAGCTTGTGAACAAAGACTCTCTTCCCCCTTTGAGAAAGGTGAATCCCATCCGCTGCCAGCAGGCCTGATGCCATGTAGGCTATCCCATTATCAAAAAAAACACCCAAAATTGTGACGGTGACATTAACCATGTAGAATCATAGAATCATCTAGGTTGGAAAAGACCCTTGAGATCATCGAGTCCAACCATCTACCCTACTCTACAAAGTTTTTCCCTACACCATATCCCCCAACACCACATCTAAGCGACTCTTAAACTCATCCAAGGATGGTGACTCAACCACCCCCCTGGGCAGTCTGTTCCAGTGTCTGATCACTCTTACTGTGAAGAATGTAGACTGGCTACATCTGTTTCTTCCAATGTCACTGCCTGTAACTGGAAGGATAGAGGAAAAAATTACGTGCAGTCCAGACTCCCTTACCAACCATCCCGAGGCCCTTGTCATGATTTAACCCCCACAATGGCAACAAAGACCACAGAACCGCTCTCTTGCTCCCCCAGGTGGGATGGGGAAGAGAATCCGATGAGTAAACCTTTCTACTTCTTCTTGTAGCTCTGCCACCAGATTGAGCAGATTGTCCACCTGGTCACACATCACCACTGTCCTCGCTACTGCCATCCGTTACTAGCAAAAAGCTCTGGCACTCCCTGCAGCCCAAGACCTGGACAGCTGCATGTTTTCATGGGAGCTCTGTCTGGGTTGCCACATCTGTTCTGGCAAGTGCAGAGGACAGATACAATCTCTTAAGTTTACAACACTGTTGATCCAATTAAAAAAATACTCTCATTTTTCAGCAAAGTTTTGCATGTGACAATCATCTGTCTTCCAAAACTCTCCAATTATTTTTACAGATATTAGTGGATAAGGCTTAACCATATCTTGGAACATAAGATGCCTGCCTGCACCTATCTGTAGGGTTTGGGAATGGGAAACCGAGCACACCACCAAAATGCAAGTTTCCCAGTTAGCAGAAGGTACAGCTCCAACTGCATAGAATCAGGCAAAGCAGAAAGAAATTAATTATGGAATTCCTCTTTACAAATGCGATTTGAGGATTCAATCTATATCCCTTTCTTGCTGGAAAGAAAGATAAGGTACTTTGGAGGATCATTCTGGAGGGCAGTTTATCTGCCCATTCTCTTTCCTGCTCTGCATCTTTCAGATGACTTTGTACAGTGGCTGAAAGGGAGGATATGAACAGATGGCTGTTTGCTCTGATAACTGTGTCTGCTCCTAGTCAGATTAATTGGTTACAACCTAGTTAAAGATTATGGCCTGGTAAAATGATACAGACAGTCCTTCAGTTACTCTTGACAGTCCATGAAGAGATTAAATACATTCCTAAGAATGAAAATGAAGTTTCATTATATGCTAGGGATTGTGCAAAACACACTGCTGTAAAACACGTGTCCTTTCAGACTTAAAGAGTATAAAATTTACAGGAACATGAAGGTCAAATGGAGGTTTAGAGACATGGCATTCATGAGGATCAACAACCCTTAGGATATTTGACAGAATAGCATCAGTGTCATGACTTCTTTTTGTTTATCCAGGCCTTTGGCATTAAGCTGCTCGTGCGACTTGGGGGCTGCATTACTATCTAATTTCACACCTCTTCTGATTAGGCTGAGAAGAGATTCCCCTTCAAAAAACTGTGAACATGCCAGAAGACTGGAGTATTGTACTGATACCCTCAAAACAGGAGAATAAGTTCATGTCAGTAATTATAACCTTCAGTGCAAGGCAAGATAATGGCAAAACCCATGCAATGCAATCAGTAAAGAATGAAAGGATGGGAACATAAGTAGGGTCTGGTCTACCTGATTACATGGAAAATAGACACTGAGTCACAAACCTGACTGCGTTTTCCGAGACGGCAGGATTGATTGCTAATGATAATCGTGGAAGTGTAACAACTTTAATAGAGTACTTGACATAGTGCTGCAGGGTACTCTGCTTAAAAAGGTAGCTCTTATCCTACACCAACAAAAGCACAATAAATAGATTAAAAATTGGCTACTTGGCAAACATACAGAGAGTGGGGAAACATGATCGGTTGAGGAAGTTTCTCATGGGGTTCTACAGGGTTTCATTCTGGGCCCATAAAGGTGAGGTTTTTCCTCCCTCTTCTATGAAACAGATGTGTACATACATGCGTATGTTTGTACGTGTGATATATACACATGTATGTTTATCACACTGAGACTGGAAAGGGTAAAAGGACTTGATCATAAGTAAATTAGCCCAGTAACACATGGCTCTCAGGCAAAAGCAATGCAATAAATGTAAGAATAGCAAGCACAGGCCTCTCAGGACGAGAATGTATTCTAGAAAAAAACTTGAAAAGAATCTGGGGTTACAAAAAATTAAGAGATTACAGGCACATCTAAGGAAGCAAAAAGAGCAAGTACAATCTCTGTGTTTGTACTGTGCTGCAGGGAGGGGAGCAGCAGCAACAGAAGAGATTGTTTCTCAGATTTTTGATTAAGAACTGGGGAGGAGGCAGAAAGACACAACGAAGAGGTGAGAGCTCAAGAAAATGCTTTGCAAGAGAAACCTGTGGAGCTCTAGCTGTTCAGGCTATCAAAAGGAAGACAAAAAGATGACTTGGTTACAGTATATAGATCCTTCGCAAAGAGAAAATGAATGTTTGAGAGCTGTTTAACACAGCAGAGAAAGACACACACACAAACCCCCCGTGGTTTAAGCCAAGAAAATTCATTTGTGAAATCAGACAAAGTTGTAATCTAGAAGGTGATTAACCAGAGGAGCAAAGTACCTGGGGGAAGATTTTTCATCTTTGTTTGGTGTTTCCAAACCAAGACTAGGTGTCTTCATGGAGAACAGAAGCTTTAGTCTGACTCTTCAGATCAAGGGAAAAACAAAATTGAAACTCTGCCAAAAGTACCAGTTTTCAGCCTGTGGTGCTTGCCCATAGTTTACTTCAAAGGTTGCATGATCCCTCTCACATTGCTGATATCCAAGTCTTTTACCAGTCACCTACACTCACCTAAACTTCATCTTCTCCCGCTACCAAGTCTCAGTTTGGTTTGGATTTTTATTTTTTTTTAATGCATACTTCACTTATGTTTAAACAGGTTGATGAGTAGGCACAACCATTTTTAATACATCTAATGAAAGAAAAAGTAACGTTTTTAAGCAGGTATCTCAAAACCCAGGGAAATACACATCATCTACATCCACATGATGAACTGCTGTAACACATCCCTAACACGGATTTTTAATTGCTCTCAATCCTGACCTCATCTCTTTCTCTGCTACTACAAGATGCACAGCTTGTGCCAGGCCAATATATGTGTTCCACACTCCCAGCCTCTCAAACAAAATTAGTGAAACAGATGACTTCGTTTTTTTCTTTTTTTAATCTGAAGACAAGTCCCAGGATCACACTAAAATGAACTTTTTTTAAAGTTAGATCATATCCTCCCCTGTAACTTGGACATTCCCTCTGCCCCAGTGGGCGAGAAAGCCTTCAGAAACACACCCTGCAAATTCTTAATCTGCTGTTTTCTTCCTGCAAAGCAACTTGTGCCTATGCAGAGAAACAAGGCGAAGCGTACCTCACGACATACGCTCTCAGCACTTTGGAGAAACACGCAGCTTTCCCCCCCACAACTTTCACCCTGTAATGGATAACTGAGGAAGATTTGTTGCTGATCAAATCTTAGGATTATCCATTTCTGTTGTACCTAGTGTAAGAAAGTCCTGACTTACACAAACTGCAATGCTATCAAAATGTGTCCATGTAAGCGAATGTTTATCTTTGTATTAACCAAATGCATGTAAGAGATGGCACAAGCTAATTATGCCACTACCACCTGCAAAACTCCCCTGAAGCTGGATTGTAATTTATTGTGGTAGTCTTGAGAACTCCCTAACAAGAAGAGACGTCCACAATATTATATTACTAAACCGTATGGGAATGTCCTGTTTTTACAAGATAAGCTTAACCCCAATGTTATCCCTGTTTTAACTTTGTAACTAATCAATCGTGCAGAAGGGGAAGGGTGTAAACTAATTTACAACCAACATTGCCTTGAAACTGCTTTGAAGCAAGACAGACCAGATGGAGTAAAGATAATGGAAGAAGCAGAGGGGCGTACTGAAGATGTCGAACCCGACCTCTGTGAGGATAAAAAGAGATGTTCAGTTTGCTTGAATTTGCGAGCCTTTGGTGGAGCTGTGACTCCCCGGCCGCCCAGCGCTGTTTTTGCTTTCCTACCTTAATAAATATTTAGTGAATCTATTTCGGACTTAGTCTTTTTTATTTTAAACTATAACACACCCTATACGAAACAGCTGGGAGATTAAATTGCCATTCGTGGATGCCGCCACACACCCCCTCCACACACACCCGCATCCGAGGCTAGGGGTGGCACGGCCCACATGGCTCAGCACACCACCGAGTGTCACTGCGCCTAACGAGCAGCAGGGAAATGGCGACCGGTCCCCTCAGGGACCGTTACGGCCGTTGGCAGGGGGCGCGGCGCCCCCGCCGCCAGCCAGGCCTCGGGCGCCACCCAGCGGGTGCCGCGGGCCGCCGCCGCCGGCCCCGGGCGTGAGGGGGGAACCCGCCGCCGGCCCCAGAGAGCGAGGCCGTGGCCGGAAAGCAGGGAAGAGCCGTGAGAAGAATTTAATCCCCCATCTCCCTGAGACAGTGAGGAAGTCGGCTTTCCTGTCAGAGGAGCCGCTGCCGCTAGCCCTCCCCCCACAATAAAGAGTATTTTTTTTTTTTTTTTTTTTTTTTTTTTTTTTGCAGAGCAGTACCTCACAGTTTAAATGAAGCAGCACCTCCCCAAAGAGCAGGCATGATCCCAATTTGAGGGAATTTATACGGCAAGACCAAAGCCCTGCTTACTGCCCAGGGCCAGCAGGGATGGAGCTCGGCCACAGCCTTGCAGACTGCTGTTACCCACACCCTTCGTTAATTAAATTGTGGCCAAGCTCTCCTCTCCCATTAACGAGCAGGAGGAGAAAAAGTTCTCAAGTGCTCTCTAAAGAGCACCGTAAATGCCATCTGCTAACGGGAAGCAATGTGAAATGGCCGCCTCTGCTTGCTTTTTGTGACCTTTCTCATTGCTGAGGCTGCAGTCACTGATCATGGGCTTCTCAGGGCACCGGTGCCAGGGTAGCAATTAGCACATCTCTATCCTGGGCCTCCCCGCGCTGCCACAGCCCAAAACAGCAGCAAGAGTAATGTACATTACTACTGTGAATGCTCTGCTCTGTGAGGATGGATGCTCCTCTTCGGGATGGAGCTCTTCTGCACAGCCCACGGCTGCACTGGGCTGGAGGGCCTTCCTAGCTTTCAGGGACCTACGCAGAAAAGGAGAAAATAATGATGTATATGCATAATGCACATTTTTATAGAGTTTTTGCTGTTTACAAGGGTTTTGGAGTAGGGGTTTTTTTTTGCATAAGAAAAACTGCATGTCTTTATGCGAGGTTGTGTTTGGGAAAGATGCAAGCTTGAAAGCGTGCCCGTTGCTAAGTATAAAGCGGCCAACCTGAGTTTTCTCAGATTTTCCCCTTCTGTCCAATCAACCCACAGAGTGAAAATTCATTTAGGGCAAACATTCTTAGTTCTAGCACCCAACTTTGACAAAAAAAGTCAAAGGCAACCCCTCCTCTGCCCCCAGCTGTGAGATCTAGGCCTGCAAATTTGCTATATAATTAAAAAAAAATGCAATTTTGTTCTAAGAATTGCTGCCAAAGCTTAGTGGTAGGACCACACTGAAGTGGGTGCAACAAAGAGATACAATAATATCTTCAGATGTCCTTGGATGCATTGCCTCCTTCAACCACTTAACTGATATAATGAGCTAAATGAAAGCATATGTTTTTTTATATCACAGGGCTGCTGCTTACTGTAGGTGAACTAACTCAATTTTTAATGTAATGTCTCAAACCCTTATCTTGACTCTCAACATCTGCAGGAACTGAGCTGTAAAATCTAGTAATGGCTAACCTGCAAACTTCAAACTTCGTCTCAGTTGACTCCTGTTCTCTATCTTTTCCACCCAAGAAGTGCACCCTTTCCCCCATCTCTTCTAGGAATATCCTCAGTCCTCATGCTGCTTCTCCACCTGCAGCACCAGCAAGCTGAACCCTTCCTCCCTCCCCTTACTTCTTCCCAACACTGTATACTTCTAGCTTCTTATGCTACAGGATCTCTTTGGCATAGCTTTGTTTATGTCTTCTTTTGATAGCAATGAACTGATCATTATTCACAGGGATGACAGCATCTCAGTGTTTCCCTGTTGGTTTTTTTTTGTACATCCTGTAATTTTTATGACAGGGGTTTTTTTTTGTTACCTGCAAAGTGATCTGATAATCTAATTGTATTCTTGGTTTCCTCAGGCCTTCTCAAAGCCTCTTGCTTTTTATAATCCTCTTTCCAAATCCAGAAAATAGCATTTTTCTTAGCATTGCTGTTTCATACTTGTCTTTTGAACTCCACAAGCATCTTCCCTCTGAAGAAGGGAATGCAAATACAAGTTCCAGAACTGCCTGCCCTTCTCCATCTGAAGGGGCACCACCTTGGGTATCTAAGAAGCATTTTTTAAAAAGCTATTTTTCTATTAGCTTATTGTGTCAATGATCCAATGACAGCTGGCAAAGGAGCTCTTCATCAGATCTCTCCTTTGCAAATTGCTGTTATGGGCATACATACCTTATACCCACACAAAACCTTGCTAGGTGGGCTGTGTGGGTGGACCCGGGCCTGCATTCCTGCAAATACTTGTGGGCACAACCTAGTCACATCCTTACACTTAAGTGTTTTCTCATGATACGCTTAAGATAAGTGTATATTTCAAATGATTTTTTTTGTCTCAATTTTACACCCCTTAAAAGGTATGGACCATCTTGTCATCTCTGCTTGTTCAGTGCTTGCCACTTTGGTGCCACAGCCTGCTGGAAGTTCTGCCAGATACTCTGCCAATACACATAAGCAACAACAAGTAATAAAATTGAGGCATGGAAACCTCACCAGTAAGGTTTCTCTGGAGGTAGGACACAAAATATCATATGTCCTACGTACATAAGAGAAGGGCTCAAAAGGGTGTTCTTCAATTATGATTACTTTGGGGAAAGCAAAAGTGGGTTTGGGTTTCATATATGTCTGATTTTCAGAATTGCTAAGGATGTATAATCGCCCCAGTAGCCAGAGTGAGCTGAGACTCCTACAATCCTGCAAGAGGAGTAGCACTGTATTCCAGCACTGAACTCATTCTTCACGCTGGTTTAGAGATGGACTTTGATTTTGCTTAATATATGACTGACAGTGCCATTTAAACGGCAAAACCCTCCATCCACACACTTTTAAGGAACAAGGAGCCAGACCCTGTCAGGTGGATTAGCCATATGTCATCTCCCCAGTGCACTGCAGCAGAGCCATCGTTAATCTGAAAACTTGATCACAAGCCAAAGGGAACAATTATATAACCTAGAAATCTGAAAGGCGAATAGTACAAAAACAAACAAGAAAGAACAATCATCCTTACTTACACATGTGCACATTTTACTACAACTATTAGGCAATCAAGATTGTCATATAATTGGCTTTTTTTAAATTACAAAAATGATGGAAGGGTTGCAGTAATTAAAAAGTGCAGGCAAGACGTTGAAAGATGATAAATTACATAAAGGCACAGTGCAAATGAAGCAAAATCTTCACAAGTATTTATTTGCTTCTCCACAATTTCGAGAACTTGTAGATTTGCTATTTGTTCCTGACTGCCATTGACAAGCCAGTGTCAAATTGGTCAGAGGGACAGAGAGCCGTCAGAAGGATTTGAGTACCCGAAGCAGAAGATTACTGTTAAAAATTGGTGTCAAGCCCCAGAAAAGGTACAAGCCGTAGGAGTGGGGCTCTTCACCAAGATAGATTGCATGGGCAAGTCCTGTGGAAGATGCCTGAATTGCCATGAACGTCCAAAGCAAACTTTGGAAAACTGACAACAGAAGAAAGAAGTCCACTAGCATTATTCCTCCCACATGGCTGAAGGAGATGATCATGCAACTAATTCAGCTTATTTATTAGGACAGTGCCTAGGGCCCCTCGAGGTGGGGCATTATTATGTTAGGCACGTAAAAGCAGAACAAGTCTCTGCCCCAAAAAGATTTACAATCCTTGTACAAAGTAGGAGAGAGGAGGATAAAACATAAACTGAATGAAATAGCTGTGGAAATGAGGTTAAGTGACTCTAAAACACACTGGAAATTATTCTAAGAGGAAAGTGTCTCCCTAGGTAGTTTGAAATGCCAGTCTTTCCATACTGTCCTAGAGCCATCCTCCAGAGATCAGCTACAGAAGTAGTAGTCGGTGTCAAATCCCACAGGAAGGTCATCAGTCTGCAGTAAACTCCCAGGAACCTACCTGGTCCTCAGGGCTGATTTTCCACAGAATGTCTCTTGGGAAGCTAATGGTCCCCCTGCTTCAAAGGTCTTGATAGCAAGTCTGGCATACAGTTTAGTACTCGATATCTGAACATACAGTCTTGTACCTATTGTCTCCTGAAGTATTATTTGCAACACATGGGTTGCATCAAACTTATTCATATTTGCAGCTTCCTCTCCTCTCCTCTCCTCTCCTCTCCTCTCCTCTCCTCTCCTCTCCTCTCCTCTCCTCTCCTCTCCTCTCCTCTCCTCTCCTCTCCTCTCCTCTCCTCTCCTCTCCTCTCCTCTCCTCTCCTCTCCTCTCCTCTCTTCCCTTTTTTCCCAAAGATGCCCCAGGTTGCCCAGCCCTCTAGCACTTTTCATGCACATTTCTGAGTTTACTGTGGATATATGGCACTGTTCCTCACTGGTATGGGCAAATTCTTTATGCTAAGTACTGCTAGAAATAATAACATTTGTTATTTTTCTGTTCTTTTATATCTTCAAAGCATTGAACAAATTAACTACCGAAGGTGCTAGACAAGCTTTTCTAGCAGCATTTCAGATTTCACAAAACCATCCACTTGCTCTGGGCCCAAGGTCTCAAGATGCTGCAGTGCAGGTACAACAGTAATCTATAGCAGAGAAATGTCAGACCCGACATAATCTCCACCTCAGCACATGTGTATGTATACACAACCCTGTAAGTTAGATGCATGAGTTGTCCAGCTGAGGTCACAGACAGTGAACACTATAACTGAGGGAGTTTTTTATATACGATGTGTCAAGAGTGATGTCAATGAGAATAATCCTTAGTTTGGATTAAGGGGCCAGAAGGAAACAATCCAAGCAAAAGACTAGTGGGAGAGTGTCGCATACAACTTTGTCTGTATTAGCCTGTTCTGAGCTGGAGACAAAATGGCTGGCAGGCTTTCTTGCCAACTTCGACATTAACAGGAGGCAGGGACGCCAAGGGATTGCATGCCGGCCTCGAACTCAGAAAGCCTGCGCCCCGCAAGCTTCTGGCTGAATGACATGAGGTGTACTTCACTTCCCCGTGCCTCTCTCTCCTTTCCCACCCATTTCTACTTGTGTAGCTCGTGAACTCATCCGGAGAGAAGCTGTTTTCTTATTCTGTCTGTGCATGGCACAGCCCTGAGCTCAGTTGGGCCTCTAGGCACCAGGTTAATATATATAATAATAGTGTGGTGCAAAAAAACAAAAGCATAACAGTTTCATGACGGAACGCATCTCAGATGAGTTAATGTGTGCAAAGCACTTTGAAGTTGGAAGGTTCTGCAGCGTGTAAAAGCGGAGCATTACTTTCATATGGATTTCTTGGTCTCGAGGACTCACGAAGCTACTCAAAACATGCCTCTACTCAGCAAAGTGTGGAGTGCGAATCCCTGCTACGCACTCCAATCTCCAAATGGAATAGTATGTCCAAGAAATTCCTATTTGAGGATGTCATTCATAAACCTCATGTCATTATAAGCAAATATCCTCATTTTTAGCACCTCTCTATATTAAAAACGAGCATCCCTGGGGAAAAAATGCAAATTGGCTTTTCACAATCCTGCTGATTTTGGCATTATCTCTTCTCCATTGCTTTGAGTCACTCTTGCTTTCTGGTTCTCCTACGTTAAGTTGCTATGGGAAATACAAAAATTCAAAGAAAAAGTGTTACAACCTGCCAACAGGTTGACATGAATCTTATCCATTCTGGCTCCTGGAGCTGAACTGACTTTCCAAGGTTCACTGAAGCCCAGCTGATCCCTGGCCAGGAATAAAGAGCATTTTGTGACTTTATATCCCAGCTTCTTGGCCAGGTCCTTTCCATGGCTGGAGCTGAGACCCAGCCCAAATGTTCCACAGGCAGATTCCAGACCCAATCTGCTACTTAGGATCACGCTCGCTTTAGTTGCTCTATCACCTCACCATCTCTTTTGGATTATTATTTACTATATTTCAGGAGCAGAAAGCACCCTAGCTCAGGATTAAGGACCTGTCTCATGAAGTGCTGCCCAGGCACACCCAGCGGTGGTCCCAGAGCTCATCTTCTGACTGAAACAAGATACAGCAACTGAGCAAAACATCCCCTAAACAGAGCAGATGGGTTACAGGAGAACAAGGGGTTATGCACGGCACCTTTGTGCCTCATTTTGGTGATTCTGCATCATTTCAACTCTTCTGCACCGTTTTGTGTATATATTAACTATAGACATCCACATCAATATGCACGCTTACACAGGCATCTATCCAAAAGGAGAAAAGCTAGAATTAAATACGCCTGACGGACAGCCACCGTCCCCACGGGCCCTGTGCCCTCCCACGGCCACAGACGTGTCTCCAAAGACGGTGCCACTAGGTGGAGCTGAGCAACAAAATTCCTCCCAGGCCATGTGCACAGCTGCAGCATCAGCTGCATTGCCTAAGTCACAGGTTTAAACATGTTTCTTGCTTACTGGGCACTAATGATGTTTCCCTGGCCAGTTGATACAGGGACAAGCTGTGGCGAATTGTCATTAAGAGATTGCAAAACCGTACTCCCTAACCACGCTGATTCACCCTTAGCGGAGGATGATGTCAGTCTGGGAAGATTTGGCAGCCAGAAAGTTTGAGTTTGAGTTTGGGAGATGAAAGGAGGGGCTTCTGCACATCCCACAGTTTGTAGGGTGGAAAAGCCTCCTCTGTAATAGCTTCTTTTGGTTACCTAGGGAACAGGGGTCTGGCAGCTCTTGGCTCTTAAGTGAAACACTTCTGCTTATTGACAGCATCCTGAGAGCCTGGGAGACAGGCGGGAAGAATCTCCACTTCCCTATTGTCACCTCTCCAGCCTTTCAAACGATCCAATGACAGCAAACTGGACATGAAACTGCCTGTCTTCCTTGGTGAGGGGTATTGCCATATAGAGAGAGAAATACAGGGAGAAGCAGTAGTAAAATAAAAACCCAGCCTCGTTGTTCGGACGGACCGGAAATTTCAGGAAAACAATCAAAATGCAGACACGTCTGGTAGCAAAATGACTGTCACTCTCATCTGCATGGGTAGTGGTGATGAGAAGCTGAAAACTGGTGCTGTGGAAACACGCAACCCTGGGACACCCCGCCTGAGAGAAGTGACATTGCCAGGTCTTGTTTACACAGAGTGTTGGCAGTGAGCTGTCTCCATCTCTTCGGAGGCAGCAGAGTGAAAAGTGCTCAGCTCCCCACAACGGAAGGGATTGTCCCACCATAAAGGTGGTTAAAACCATCCCGTTTATTTTGTAAACTAGTTTATCTATAAATGCTGCTATATCTAAACAAGTATGGTGGTGAGAAACCTTCTTATAACTTCTTAAAGACGTTATAAGCAAAGGAAATAAAAGAATGTGGAAACTAGGGGGGAAAAGGTAAAAAGAAAAGATATTAGCAAATCAGGTAATGGCAACATCTAAAACTTTTTTAGGATGCAGATTATTAAGCTAAATTTGAATTATATCTATTGACAAATATCATGGATGGCAGTGAGCTGGGAGCAGAATGTAAATGCAACAACAGCTTGTAATATTTAACATTATTTAGATTATGTGTTACAGACATGGGAATAGGGATTAGCTAAATCTGCACTACAGTGGTTCCAATATAAACTTCGGAGAAACTAGCGTGGAAACAGAATCAGATCTTAAAATTTTGCAATGCACTTCTACACATTACATGTTCATGTGAGAAAAAAGAAATCATTAATAAATCATTGGATGAATCTGCAAATACACTGTTTCTGTCTAAGCCTAAATGTATTATCCAAAATAAGCCTATTTTTGTATGTACCTAAGCAGGTAGGTATCTCTACACAGATAGAATATATCATTTCTCACTTTCTTTATTCCACATGTGTGTCATATTATGGTAACCTCGGGTTTAGATTATTATAAAATGAATGCTTTCTGCATCCCAGCCCTTTAAGTGGCAAATGTCTGCAGGCAAACACCATTAAGAGGTTTTAACGGTACATTATGCAAAGCAGGCTGTACAGTAGTATGTTTCTATAGTGGTAGCCAAGTGGCTAACCTGTCGGAGGACCACTTTTCTCAAGCCAACAATACTAAGATGCTTTTCAGCCAAGGTGTGTTAAAGCCTGCGGGAAAGGGTGTGGTACACTCACAAAAGTGTGTCTGTGGCCAAGGTGTTCCCAGGAACGTGGGGTGAGTCACCAATGTCACATTGCTTAGCTGCCTGTGACAGGTGATATTTGGTAGCCGCATTATTACTAAACAGAAGTAGGAGCGAGCCTTTGCTACACGCAGGCACTGAAGTGTGACGTGACCATCCAGTGCCTTAGAGAAAGCTTCAAGGAGCACACAGCACTGAAGCTGTGAGATTATGGCCTGGGAAAAACTGGGCCCTCTGTTCCTGGTGAGCAATTTTGAGGAGAGTGATAACTTTCAGGAGTCCAGCCATGTATTACCTCACTGTAATGAACAGAAACAGCTTTTTAATGATTTCTAATCTAATTTGATAATTAAGTTAGTCTTCAGAAAACAAATCAGTATCTACTGTAGTTGAAATTTGATGTCGGGAAGTTGGAAAATAAAACTCTTTTTTTCTTTTTTTACTATGCTATGGGGCTTTAAGCAAACTTAGGTGGCATCCTTAGCCAAGGGTAATTCAGCCTTTGACTTCAGCTGTGCTACCTAACTTAGGCAAATGGAGCCTTGATGTGGTGCTGCCATATTAAAGCCTCCTTGGCCATCCTCTAAAACGTGCAGAGGTGCTCCCTTTCCCAGGTCCCACATTGTACCGTTGCCCGTGCCACCAAGGAGGCTTGCCTCCATACCTGCTGAGACTCATTGGCCACCCACTACACCCTCACACCAGCCTCCAGACAGGACTTCCAGCTCCCCTGGGGCACCATCTGGAGAGGGAAAATTTGGTTACCCTTGTGCAAGCCCAGCCCATTATGTCTGTGGCACTGTGGGAGATGGATGCAGGTGGCATCGAGCCCCACGTGCCCCGGCCGGGCAGGTGACTCTCTGTGAGAGCATGCCAGTCACAGGGCTAAGCGTGCTGAAGCCTGCCCTGAACACAGACATGGCCCGAGGGGGTTTGCAAGCTTTGCCTCTGCCCTGTAAGGAACACACGTTGGCCTTGTGCTGCTGAGGGCCCTCTCTAGCTCCTGCACTCCCCAATTTCCCAGGAGCTTCCAGCAGCCAGAATATGGAGCCTCGCTGCCCAAAAGCTCAGTTTGACCTGGGTTCATGGTGCATATGAAGAAGATCCTTCCTTGTCCTCACCAGCATGAGGGGATGGTGGTAGCACAGCACTGACCCAGAGGAAGAGCCACGTGAGTGTCCTGTCCAGGGACTCCTCATTCCCAGCCCCCCAAGCCTGATGTTATCTCCTGCACATCCACACTGCAGTGGTGACGACAAGCACTTGCAGTCGCTGCCAGCCTGCCTGCTTTCCAGCACTGCACGGACCCCGTGCCTTTTGACATAAATCTGAGCTGAATAAAGCCCTAGGCTTCAACTCGCATTAATCCTACCATTAGTTCATACAGCATGGTGCAGCCAAGGAGCTCGGTGCAAGAAATGGCAGAAGAAGGGGGAGAAAGAGATAAAAAGGGAACAAGGGCACCTGCTCAAGGGACATGGCAGGGAGTGATTGTAGGATTTCTGACAGCCAGTTTCAGATCACCTTTCATTTAAAAGGCAATCCTGCCTGTGAGCTGCTACACCTGACCATGACTTTGAATAAAAAACCAAGCATAAATCAATTTTGCTGTTCAGGGGTTCTGTCTTGCACCCCTGGTGGGGAGTGGAAGAGGAGAGCCAGTGAGTTGCAGCACGTGGAGAGAGGTGCAAGGGGAGCTGGTGTCTCTGTTTCCACCCACAGACCCTCACTAACACAGCACAGCTGAGTACAGGCCACGTCCCCTGCCACGGTAAGCTGAATGAAAGGTACTTTTTTTCACTGAAAAGCTGTGGTTTGTACTGGGAACCAGAGGAAGAGAGGCTCTTTGAGCAGGGGGAGGACTTCTCACACCACCACATCTCCGTCATGTGGCCATAGTTTGCAGCACCTTCCAGTTAGTCATTGAATTAGGCAAACCACTCTTCCTCACAAAAGGGCAGGCTGGATTTTCCCACTGACTGATGTGGGGGGAGGAAAGACTAACAAATCCCTTGTTCTCTGACAGGTTTACACTGGTCCAAACTGATGCCTGGACTCAGGTGGCATCTCTCAAGAGATGGGGATAACCAGGGCACAGTAACCCCTGCCTACACACAGCTCCCTGCCTCCCAGCACAGGTGGCTGCACAGGGAGATGTAAAAGCAGCCTCTGCCCCATGGTAGTCACTTGCCAAAATTGTGAGCCCAGCCAGGCACAGGGGTAGCTGTGCTGTCGGTGCCAGGCTGCTGCTGGGCCAGTGCTTTTGGACACCAGGGCTCAGCTGGGGAAAGCACTGCTCCCTGCCTGGGGGAAAGGAAAACCTGGCTAAAAACTGCTGGAACATGAGAAGGGTCACCTGGATGAAATGGCAAAGGGTTGTTTTGGCTCTGCTGCTCAGCTTACATGTGACACTGAGGAGAGCTAAACAACCTGGAGACAGAATGACCCCTTACTTTTTGGGTCTGCCAGAAACAATGTTTTGTGTCTCGGTTTTTCTCTTTTGCCACCAAACTTTTAAAATCAATTTTTCAGCCAGCTCTAACAGTGATTTTAACATCTAGCCAGGAAAGATGTGAGGTGAGGTGCCTTTTCTCTGTGTGTATGCCCGTTGATGCTGTTTACCTCAGGTTCAGCACTCAATGTGGTGGTGCTAGTTTTTCCTCCCTTCCTCCTCTTCTCTGCTTTGTAATCACCAGGACTGGTTCCTGCACTTACAAAGAAGTTGTGTGTCCTCTCAGGACAGACGAGGGATTGTTTTTAAGTCCAGCATCTGTCATTTATTGTTTACTATGAAAGCTTCAGCTTTGAGCGGAGATCAATGCAGTTTCTCAAGCGTTGGAGAAAGTGTTCAGTTATCACAAATCTTCCTGTCATTTGCTCACGTTCATCTGCTGTGCACTCAGGTTCCAGGCCACAAGCTCCAGCAAAGCCTCCAGAGCCAGACTGCAAAGGGAGACATGAAAGACACACATACACACCCCAGTTATGCCAAGCTGCTGAGATTAAAGCTAGTTAGAGCGGTGTGAAATGCCCTGCAGGCAGCAGGATAGTGTCTTTCTCCTAGGACCCTTTCACCGGGTAATGATGAAAGCACACCAGCCTCTTGCTGTCCTGCCTTCGCACGTGAAAGCCGTTATTTGCTTTGCCAAAACAAAGCTGGTGCCTCTCAACCGACAGCAGAACTGCTCGTGCCTAGAAGTGGCCCGCCTTGCCTCTCCCGTGGTGCCTGTTGTGGTCACATCCAAAGACCCCAAATCAAGATGGGAGCGGGGCTGTGGTAGATGCTGCGGAGCGATACGCTGGTGCAGGAAGTCCCACACCCTGCCACAAACAATTTCCACCCTGATGTGGAACAGGCCAGGGGAGCCAACAACCTCTTGCGAGGAAGGTCATGGCTAATGGGAATCCGATCAGCCTGGAAAGCATGTTCTGGGAACAATTTGATCCTTCGAAATCACTCGTAAAGGAAATCAAACAAACCCTTGTGCAAATAGAGCCAGCTTTCTTTGAAAGCTATTCCAGCCACCTCTCGGTGTCCCTCATGGGCTGATGCAGACCGTTGTTGCCTTAGTGGCCCCACTCCGTGCGTCCAGGGTGGCACAGACCCCTCCAAGCGGCAGGGAGGGCTGGGGGGAGCAGGGCAGGTGGCACCGCAGGGCTGCCCCATCCCCTACCACACAACACGTGCTGCATCTGCTAGTACCTCCTGGAGGGCTCCGGGCAAGAGCCATGGCCCCTTACGCCCTCCGTAAGTCTGTCCCTGTCAAAAATTGGGTGGAGGTGGCCCAGCCCCACACAGCTGCGAGGCAGTTACAATGGGAACACAAATTAAAGCCACCCATTTATGTAAACTACCTCAAAGTACTGAATATAAAAGCAGATGCTTAGAATTGCAATACCAGTTTCAGGCAGGATCCACCGGAGCACAAGATGAATTATATACATATAGGATTTCAAAGGGGATCGTTAGGACAGGCTGAGTTCTGCCCATGTCTTAATGACCTGAATAGATTAGCCTCTCCCTTCCCGACACTTTGTGCTATCTGGCTGGGGATGGAAACTGCAGAGATTTTCACTTCGCTTTAGGCCTTAAAGCACAGCTTCAGCTTCAGGGAGAGGGCAGGGGGGGTGATGACGTGGTGCTGCATCCCAAGGAGCTGCCATCACCCTGCCAGGGGTGGCTTGTTTGCGGAGACAAACCCCAGGGCCACCCTCAAAGCAGAAAACAGGCAAAGGGGAGGGAGAGGGAGCCTAGCTGAGTGCACTTGGAGCGAGCAAGAAAAGACAAAGAGGAAGAGACTGCCTGAAGTGAGTATTTCTCTGGAGGTTCTCAAGCATCACTAGAGGAAACAGAGAGAAAAAAGAACATAAACAGCAGAAACAATGAAGCGAGAAGTATGATATTTACTGGATGGACAGTTTAAACCCAAAAAACCTAAAAGATGAATGAAGGGCAAAGGAGGTGCCCCTGCACCTTGCAGATCCTTCCAGCAGTTCCTTAAAACAACTTCTCTTGGTCCCGTGAAATAAGTGCCTACCGTCCCATGGTGGAAAGGCTGAGCATGGCCTCCCCCCAGCCTGCACAGGGTTTCCCTGCAAGGCACGCACAGCCCACCCCTGCACGGAGAAGCCGTGCCCTTCCGGAGCACTGGCAAATACTCCCACGCTTGCACACCTTGGGGCGAGTACATTCTTCCTGGGTGAATACAGATTTTTCCAAGTGATCAAGACAGGATAACCAGGAGTAAAAGACCAGATTATACAGCAGGGCTCATAAATTTCTGTGGAAGCCCAGGAATGCTGTGTCACAGGTAAGCACTGCTGTCACCTCTGTTATTTTCCACGACCAAAGGTAATTTTTGGTTTGCAATAAACAGCCTTGGAGTCGCTCTGGGTTTATTCTCTGTACATCACATCCATTGACTGTCCCCTTATCAGGACAGTCAGCATCCTTATGACCCCAAGCCTATAGCCCCTGAGGGATGCCCGCTGCAGCCACAGCAAATACCCCATCAAGTTTTCCATGTCCTACATGCGACACAGTGGATCTGGATGGCCACATTCTAAAGCCCACCCCAAAACTGTGATTCCTTGCAAAGCACCAGGAGACCTTTGGGTAGGGCAGACCTAGGCCCAACATCAGCATCACTTTAACCCCAGACAGGTGCAGAAGAGGTGACCTGACACAATCCACGTCCTGCCTCTCTCTTTGCCAGGCAAAAAATGCTGCCATTTAGGTTCCCATGCCATTTATTTTATACTCTTTTATCCTAAAGCTCTGGCTGTGTTCTTTAATATAATAAACAAATCACAGATCTTGTTTTACATATCTCCACACATGAAATCTCTTTCCGGCACTTTGTCTTTATGCTTGTCTAAAAATGGCCTAGCAAACTGCTGCATTAAACAAAAATGAAGTCAAGCTTGGGGCTCCTGTACCCAGAGCCCTGGGGTTTTACAGAGCCTTCTTTGTGCAGCTTCTATTTCTGTCTGATTAAGCTATCTAATTCTCAAAGATTAAGCTATCTAAACTGACTGAGTACCAAAGCATTTAAAATGTAAACGCACTGAGCTTTAATCACAGCCTGCAGACTACCCCCCTCTCTGTCTCCACATCTGTATATGCGTGGGGGCTGTTTCCTCACAATTCCTTGACGTTACACCTGCATCTAGTGGCACTTTCACATCCCACGATTAAATAGAGCACGCCAGGGTGAAGGACAAGGTGTCCAGGTGTATGGATGCGGGGCTGAGGGTGCAGCTAGAGCATCTAACATGATCATGGCTCCCCTCTCTGTCCTGCTGATCCCACTGCCCCGCATGCCCCGTGTGAGCACCCACATCGTTGGCTTTCCCAGTGGCTTGGCTTGCCCTTGGTCAGGCAGCACCACCACCAGCACGAAGTCAGGGACTGGGCGGAAGGCAAAAACACAGTTCACCCCAAACAGGACACCAACTTATGCTCCTACAGTAACGCATCCCAAGTTCTCCTCCCTCCCAGTACCTCACTGTGCTATTTAGAAGTCCCTTGATTTTTCACACTTGAGAAAAATCCTTACAGAGGACTATTTCCAGTCTGCCAGAGTGAGCCCAGGGAGGAGAAGACACACTACAGACATTCTGCTCTGGCCCATAGGGATTATGGGGGTAAGAGTGGGGTGAATATGGTGCAACCCTGCAAGCCCCAACACTCAACAGCCCAGGGACTTCCCAAGCCACAGGCTGCAGCAGCAGCTCTAACAGGCCTCCATAGACTGCTGTCCCATTAATTTGCATAATTACTTTTTGAACCAATGTATAGTTTTGGCACTTGAAGCATCCTGTGGCAATGAGTTCCACCAATTAATTATGGTTGTGTGAAAAAGCAACTTCCTCCTCTATGCCTTAAAAAATATCTGCCTGATGATTTCATTTAACATCCCTCAGCTCTTGTCTTATGAGCAACTGCTGCCATTCCTCCCACTATTTGTCACGTTGCAGGCTCCTGCTGTAGCCCAGACTTCTAGGCTGAAGTTGATTCTGTCTCATCTCATCAGGTAACATTGCACATCTCTGATCTTTCCCATCACGTGTCTGTCTGTCCCTTCCCGTTTAAGCACAGCCTGAGTTTCAGGAGCGCCGCACACCCACTACCCCAAGGCTGTTCAGTAGGAACTGAAAGCGTTGGGTACTGTGTCCTTTAAAAAAATCAAATTTTCTGCCATGGGTTGCATACCAACCTGACTGCGGCCACCTCAACAGGTGTCCTGGAGGTGTTTGGTGCTAACCCTGCCTGCGGTGGAGGGCTGGTAGCACCAAGCCTGGCTCCCAGGGCTTCTGCAGCAGCGGCTCTGAAGTGCTACCCGTGGCTAGTTCTGGCACTTGTTTATTGGAGCCTCTGTCGCTAAGCCCACAAACAATAGGTGACTGCCACAACATTTGTATTTGAGATCACGGGGACAATAGAAGTAATATGTTCATTGGGCAATTGTAAGCATTACCTCAGTGTAACAATTATAGGTGCCTGCAACAGAAATATTCCAGATAGGAAGAGAAGTGACCTCAGACAGGATCAAATACGCAAAGCTAACTGTGGCTGTGGACTTCTCCCACAAGATAAACAAGTGGCTCAGCCCTGGAGAGGAATAGCAGGAAGGGGGAATCCCGGAGAGCTATTCCCGTCCCAGTTTTTTTTTGCAGGGCTTTAGCAGGAACCATGTGTGGGAGCCCCGGGATGGCCTCCCCTGTCTGCCCGCCCGCGGCAGGGACCCCTGCTTCCCAGAGCCCCTCACCCACACGGAGCAGCAGGCTTGTGCTTGCTCTCTGCCAGCAGTTGCTTTGAAAGGGAGCAGGACAAAAACATAGGCACAGGTTTCAAAAGGAGGAGGGAAGTATTTACAAGGGCTGGGCGCGTAATGTGACTTTCTCTTGCCCCTGAGATGCAGAGGTGATTCCAACTTTCCACTCCCTCTGAGACAGTCACATGGAGTAAAGGCAAAATGTGGGGCAGAGACGAAGCTGTGATTCAAAGCACTATGTCCACCTCCCCGTATCCCTCGGCTGTGGGATAGCAATCCGCCAGCCACTTCTCCCGGCGCCACGAAACCCGGTGGGGGGGGACCGCAGCGTGCCAGCTGGGAGATTATCTTTGCCATCTCTGACTCTTTTCTAGCTCAGTGTATAATCCGTCTTTTTAAGTACTCTGTTTTTCTTAAACAACGTTGCCATTCCCTTGAAAACATAGCTCTGTTTATTGAAAACAAGTAAGGGTTGGTATCGCACCACGCCAAACGGCAGCCGCCTTGCTGCTGGGTGGCGCTTGACAGCACCGAGCTGGGGGTGACAACTCCTTTTTCCAGTAGGTGAAACAGGCAAGTGCCAGCAAGGATGTGCCCATACTAAACCACCGCTTGTCTGTTGGGGCAGAGATTTTTCCTCTGGTTGCCAACACGGATTACAGCCTGAATCTTCCTTTTCTTTAGCAAAAAGCATTTACAGATGTTTCCACCGTTCCTTCTCTAAGGTTATTCTGCAAAAGACGAGCAAAACAATGAAATTGTTGGCTTAGCAGGAGTGAGACAGCTCTTCTTTTAAACAGAGGATTTTGATCGTGCCCTGTTATTTCATCTCTTTAGAATATTCACTAGACAAAGTAATTTTCCTGTCTCTGAGCAGCGCGAAGCTGTCAGACTCCTTTTCTCTGAGCAAAAGTAGTGCAGCATCTTCTCCCCACACAAGTGCTTTTTTTGGAAAATAAAAAAGAAAAGGAAAAAGAAAAAACACCCCCACCCCCACTGGTCACTTAGAGGCATATGGTTTTTCAGAGACAGCAAGAAGAAGAAAACTGTGGCTGTTTTTGTAAAACCCCAGCACCCAGGAATCGCTCCTAGCAGGATTGTCACCCCAGGAGAGCCAGCCCCACCTGGCAGCATAACATCAGGAGGCTCATTTAGCAGCCACAATAACCCACCCTGCAAATATCCTTCCATTTAGTTTTAAACAGCCGTGGGGCCAAAATTCAGCCTCAAGCAGGATGGGGAGGGGGGATGAAGGATGGGGGCAGGGCAAAAAGAGATTACCCAGAGCCCTCCCTTGCAACCAGCGCAGACACTGCCCGTGTTGTTTCTTTAATTGGGGAAACAATGTGCTCTTTCAGGGGCTGCAGGTGGCTCTGGGCATTGCAGAAAAGGGACATTATGGCTCTCCATGATAGCGTGGTTGAAAGGTTTGGAGCCCTATGTACAAAAAAGCCTTTGCTGAGGGTATTGCTGCTGCATCAAGTATCAATGAAAGCTGCGTATGTGCTGCTATGAATCCGATCGCCACAGAAAATGAATGGGAAGCATTAAGAGTAGCAAAATCGTATTTCAAGCTGCAGTGAACAGCATCCAATTCATCAGTGAATAGCAGTGAAATAATAGCTCTGTTTGAAAGAAATATGGAAGAGCCTTGAGCAGTCTGCAGGAGCAGATGTGCAAAAGAAGTGACTAAAACTGCAGGCGCTTCTGAGGTCTGATGGAGAGCCAGTGGCGAGCAAGGCAGTCTGGCTGGGCATAGGGTCTGCAATCCCCGCGTGAGCCAGTTTATGGGGCCTTTAACAACACCCCACTCCCCTGTCTTTGGAAATAAGCTCCCACTGAAGAAGAAAAGCAACCTGTATGTGCACTACCACCTCAGCTTACCTTACCTCCACACGTATGACATGGCCAACCCTTCAGAAACCAAACTGGCATGAAAAACATGAAGGCATTAACAGCATTTTTACAGGCAGGAAAAGTAAGAGTGTTCAGTAAAGCCAGAAGCAGAACCTGGATGTCCCAATTTCCCATGTGAAATCCTGACCCCGCTGCTCCACCAGCCCCCATTCCTCTGATTTCTGGGATGCTGCAAAATCCAAAAGCAAGCCCTGCTCACGCCGCAGCAGCGGCACAGCCCGGCCTTGGGTTGTTATCAGTGGATGGCAGGGACCACGTGCTGGACCGAACGCCTGCCTGCCTGCAGCCACAGCCCAGCTTGCCCCCTTGCCTGGGATCGGTGGACTCTGTGTGGGTTTTTTCCAAGGTGTGTGGTCAGACCCTGCTGATGGCATCCTGCCCACACGTACCGCAAACCGAAGGGAGGACAGAGAGGCCACATGCTTGGCAGGGAGTTAGCTGGGGCTTGGGTTCTTCGCCAGACGGCTGCTAGTCCCTAGCTGCTGGGGGGGTGCCACAGGTCTGGGCCTATCCCAGGATGTGTCCCCCCAGTTCTGTGTTGCTTTGGGCTGCACGCTGGGCTCTTTCCAGGAGATTTCTCTGCCTGACCTCTCCGTGGCAGATGCTGTCTTCAAGGGGCGGTGACACAGGAATAGCAAGGCAGCTGATAAGGTTTGATGGCTCTTTACTTAGGGGAAATCCTCCTGACTATTGCCCAGGGCAAATAAGTCTCAGAGGCCTGAATTCCCAGAGGAGGCATCCATGCACCAGATCAAAGTCTGCTCCCCCAGCTGTCACCACAGAGGCATCACCTCCAGCCACAACAGGAGGTTATAAAAACAAGGTCTCTCCCTGACACATCCCAGGCTGCACAAAGAAACCAGCTCCAAAGGAGGGAAGGCGAGAGAGACCTCGCTGCAAGTGCTCTGTGGACTGTGGGGATGCACCGGAGCCGTGCAGGAGCAGAAGTCGCTTGGCTCTGCCTATTTCTCACATTAGCTCCCGTAGACAGGAACTTCTCCATTTACTTCCACTCTTGCAGTCTCACATGAGGGGACTTAAATCCAGAGCACCATGAGGCTCTTGAGTTATTAGAAGGTCTGGGGTATAGTCCTGAGTTTCTAAACCAACAGTGGCATGGGGTCCTGCCACTGGAAATGTGATTTCGCTCGGGCGGAGGCTTTCCAAAAACCCTCCCTGCTGTTGGCACCTGATAAGGAGCCCGGCTACAGGTGGGCACAGCCTCTATCACCCCACTCATCGTAACAGCCACCACGTGCTCTCACGACAGCCGAGCTGCCGACGCTGCCTGCACAGATCGTGCCAAGCCGGTGTCAGGAGCAGCCGGCCGCCCTGCGGAAAGCTCGCCTGGTGCAGGAGAGGCCAAAGAGTTGAGCTGTGTTAGTCGATGTTGCTTTGATAATTTATCTCACATTTTATAGCTCTTGATGTTACAACTCCTTCAAGGCACTTCAGCATGAAAGATGGCAAGGTCCCTGCCTTGGAGAGCTTACAGTCTAGTACAGACAGGTAAACATAACAAGTAGAAACATTAAACCTTAGGTAGGGAGTGGGGACAGGTTGAGGGAGTATGTACAGAAATTATCTTTGGCACATCAAAGAGCTGGAAGAAGTCCATCAGAGGGACCTTTAGGCTATTTATGTATTTCAGGTAGCAAGATAAAATCATGAATAATGAGTTCCCCTGCAACCTCTTTGCAGAACCAGCGCTGAAGCAATGCTTACAGAGGCACTTCCCTGCTAACGTATGTCCTTCAGATGGGGAATGCCGAATCCCCCCCAGATTTACATCGCTGTCCTCTAACCAGTAACAAGAAAAGAAATAACAAGCAGCACAGGCACACCAGCATCCTTCCAGGTTTTGGTCCCTGTCCATGGCTATATGAGAACAACATCTATATGCCCAGCACCATCCTCAGCATCTTTTTCTTCTTTTTTCACCACAGACTGCTTTTTATGAACTCCCATGCTACTTGCTCGCCAAAAAACCCTATTTTTAAGTGAAAGTTCCCAGTCCTTAACCCTGCACACCTTAGCTATACCCAATCTATGCCATCTTCACTGAAACATCACTGAGCGAGGAAATTTGCACACCAAAGAGAGGAACAACTAGACCCAGCTTCAACAGAGCTCGCTGTCGCCTCAGCTCCTCAGAGGTGCAGCACAGGGGCCATCCTCCCTGCACAGCTCCTCTGGATGGGGGCAAAGGACTCAGACCCAGCCTGTCACAGGGTCTCAAAGCCTTTTGGTGCAGAGCCCAGGGCTTCGTTAGGGAAGCAGAAATGCAGATAACCCGCTTGTGCCATGCTGTCGGGCAGTGGGATGCTCAGGCTCACAAGTGCTGGAGACAGCTCGGGTGCAGGAACTGTCTCTAGGTGATTCTTCTCATTTGTGAGGGCTGCCTCCTGGATGCAAGTTGAGCAGACTGACGCAGGACACAAACTCTTTCCAGTGCAATGCAAGAACAGATCACCCAAAAGAAGAAAAATGTACGTGGCAGCACTGTTAGCTGTTTTACTGCCAAACAGACCACGCCAAGATGGTTGAACAAATCACAAAGGCGTCCTGTGTGTACGGAGGCTGAAGACCCTTTACGCCAGGCTGGTGGAGTTACTGCCAGCCAAAGCCCCTGCAGCGATGGCATGAAGCAGAACTGTTACACAAAAAAAGCAGCTCCTGCTGCTCCCCTCTCCCACCCCACCAGCCCCAGCACTGGTGCAAAGAGCTGGGTGAGAAAAATGATCCAGCTGAAAAACAACCTGGTGGAAAGCATTATTTCCTAGCCAGATAAATTCTGCTGTCCAGTTCATCCCACAGCAGCACCTGTGGGCTCTACCAGGTTAAAAGCTAGTCAGGCTCCATCCTTCATCATCCCCTGGGCAACTGAGTTATGACTCTTCTACTCGGTGGCAAATAACCGCCAGAGATTGCTGTTGTTTTGTTGTTTGTGGTTTTTTCTCTTGCTGTTTCAGCCCCAGATTGCTGGTCACCGTCTCTCTTGTTGCTGGCAGATCAAGGAACTTGGTGGCGTTATGATATTTTTGACTGGAGAAGGCTCTCCCCAGATAACTCGCACTGCTTCCCTGCAGCCTGGCCTCAGGACAGGTGGGGAAATCTCAGCAAAACCACGCAACCCAAGGGCAACAGCAGCCACGATGTGGCTCAGGTGGCCAAGGGGCTGGCAGGCCATTCCCCTTTGCACAGCTTGAGGGGGGGCACGCAGGGCTAGTGAGAGGCTGCCTCTGCCTTAGCCACGTGATAAACTCCAAGACAACCGTCAAATTTCTTTTTCTCTCCTTTTTCCACTTGTGTTCCCCCTGGCTGGCCCTGCTGGAGACCTGCCCTCCCGAATCAGCCGGGGGGGGACCTCCCTGTTCTTGCAGCTCTCCTCACGCCTTTCCCCATCGCCTGTACCACCCACCGGTTGCGCAAGCCGGGATACACCTCCCTCCCCATCCCTTCCCCTCACCTACAGCACACACCCCCATGTTTCCCTTCTGTTTTGACGACTCTATCGAGCTGCTGTGGAAAAGCAGAGGCAGCTCTCCAACACCTCCTTCTCCTCAGGCTGGTGGGTAAACAGAGACACAGCGTCAGGGAGGAGGCACTGTCTCCTTGAACCCCTGCGAGCAACCGCTTACATCTACAGAGGGCATACAGGTTTCAAGACACAAAGTGCTCCACAGGGTATCGCATGAGGAGTTACAAAAAGACTTTTACGTCTCCAGACATCCCCTTTCCCACTGATTCGGCAGTGGACACTGTAAATCCATGGAACGCTGTAAACTGCAGCTCTCTGAGGATGGGGTCATCTGCTTTCCCTACTGGGCACGGAGCCCAGCGCTTTGCACACAGCAATTCCCCATCCCTTCCGGGCTCCCCCGCTATAAAATCCAAATTAAAGAAAAATGCACCATGTGAGTGAGTGGAGTTACTAATCACTTAAAGGCAAAGTAAACAATCAGAGAGAAAAAAAAAGGTTTGTAAGTGGGTTGGCTTAATCCATGCCAAGAGTAAAGGATGTTTGTTGCACAAATAGAGTGGGAGCAAGACTTTCCTGCCTGACTGGTGGAGAGGTCTGCAAATCAAGACTGGAACTCCTTGCCACGTATATGAATCAATTAAAGCACTCGATGAATCATTTATTTTCAACATAGGCAATCAGCAACAATGGTTTGATGTTCAATTGATTTCTCATTTGTCTTGCTCCCCTGAGTAATGACAAACAGCTCACCACTTACATGGTGCGTGCCTCAACCCGACCGCTCCTGCAGCGGCTTCTTCTGCAAGGAATCACGCTGGGCACCTGCTCCTGCCTGCTGACATTTCACGCCTCTTGGTCACTACCCACCGATGCCTTTGGCTCTGCTTGTCTCACTCATCTCACACCCCATGCTCTTCCCCTCGGGTTCCTCCCTCTTACTTTCTTTAAAATAAATAAATAAATAAATAACAAGCCAGATTCCTCACTAGTCGGTATCAGCATCCTACTTCTCAAAAGCTCAGAATACCAAAAGTTGCCAGAGAAGCAGCACAGCTCTGCGTGCAGCAGATGATATGAAACACTCTAAAGAAAGGAGTCTTTAGAATATTTTCAATTACATACCATATGCATACAGCACATTTCCTTCATCCAAAGTGCCTTCTAAAGTGCGTTATGCAGACCTCTAATTCGTATTTTGGATGCTTCATGGTACATTTCAGGCTCATTAATTAAACTCAGGTGCATACCAAAAGGAAGCTCTCGGTTCAGATGCTGGACTACGCTGAAGTCACAGCGATGAAGACATCACACCGACAACGAAGAGTCCTGTAGTCACACAGTTAATTTTAGGGCGTGTGATCCACACAGCCCCAGATATCTGTCCTGAAACAAGAAAGCTTGGCTGTGGCTGTTGGTTGTTCCTAGCGGATACAAGGCACCCTTGGGATCAGGCCAAGATGAACATTAACATAATCCTATTACGACAAATAAACTGATAAAAGACGGGGGAGAAAAAAAATATATTGGGGCACGCTGAGCTTTCCCATTCATGAAAACAAGGTGCCCGCACCCAGCTCACACTGGTTTGGGGACACAGAGGCTGAGTTTCCAGGGGGAGTCTGTCGCCCGCCTGCCCGTGTTCCCCTGTGAGGAAAGTGGAGGCAGGAGCTACGCTGTGTCCTACACCTGGTGGGATGGTGGCCCTGGCTTGGTCACTGCCAGCACACCAACGCCCAGCGGCACTAACGGGCAGCACAGCGGCTACGGGTGAAATTCTGGTGTCGGTGAAGGACGAAGAGCAGGGTCCTTTGGCTGTATTACAGTGATATCAGGGATACACGAGCTGTGCTTCACCTCTGGCTGCCTATGGTCACCCAGGAGCATCCCCCTCTCCGGCACAAGGCCCCCGGGGCTCCTTTTCCCTGCTCCGGCGAGCAGGGCAACCGACCAACAGATCTCCTTGCTTCTTTGTCCTGCCCCATCATTATGTAGCTCTTCAAAAATCATTTTTGTCCATATTTGTGCATAAAGCAGGCCTGAGAGCGCTGTGGGATAACAACTTGTTTCCGCTGGGCTCAGAACATTTCCAGACACTTCTGCTTTTCAACCACTTCACCGGAGAACATCTCAAAAACCCTCTTCCATTTATAGCCATGACTCAAAGATTTTAGCTCCTTTGCCCACCTCCTCATCTCTAAAGCTTTCAAGAGAGCAAGGGTCACCTCGGGGAACCAGCTGCAGGTGCCACGCTTCCAGCTCCCGTAGGAGTGAGATGTGGAGAGCAGCGACCGCCCCGCGCCCCTTCCCAGGCACACGTGCTCTGACTTTTTAAAACCTGCCCAGTAGGAAAATATCAGCGTTTTCAAGATTTCCCAACCCGCACGCACTGAAAGCTGTTGAGACGCCTCTCTCTAAGCACGAGCCTTGTGTCTTTTGCTGCATTTGGGCAGCGCCGCGCACGCTGCAGTTTATGCCTCAGAAGAGCGAGCGCAGCGGCTGAGGAGAAGTCCTTTCAAAAGGCTCCAGATCCACCTGCAAGGAGCGGGCGCGTTCAGAGTTCACCGAGCCCGAATTCGGCGTTAGCTGCCTGATGTCATCGCGATTGCAGCGCGCTTCCTTAAACCCTGCAAGCTGGAACAGAGCCAGTATTCACAGAGGCCGTGCAAAAGTGCCCTTGGAGCTCCAGCTCTGGCTTGGGCAATGCTCAGATGCACGCTTGCACTAGCGAAGCAGCCGTTCTGGAAAAGGCAGAGAGCCTTTTATCTGATAGTTTTCATCTTATCTGTAAAATCATTAGAGAGCTTCCTGGGTCACAGAGTGCATCCCGCAGGTGCAGAGGGATCCTCTGCCCCAGTTCAGCAGCCCATCCCTTTTACCAGGGAAGAAATCGGGCTGTCCTGAGATGGACAAACATTAATATCAGACCAGGAAGCTGAACAGAAGGAGGAAAACACACCAGGCCAATTTTCACAAGTATTTCAAATGCCAGGCTTGATATCTGCAGACTAACATTCTGCCGAGAACCATCACATTCATCTTCAGCTGATATTTTCATGAGGCTTTTCCATGACACATGCCAACGTTGAGCCTGGGGAAGGGAAAACTAACAGACGTGAGTGGAAGCGGGCTTGGTGGTTCAGTCTGATGGTCTACAGTGAGGAAGTCCCATCTGGGGTGGTTTCTTCAGTCCTATCAGTGCTTAGCCCAACAATTTCATTATCTAGCCTGTGCTGTTAAACGTGGTTAGCCAGCAACATACTCCTAACGGAGTTAAGGAATGGAAAGCAGCTGACAAAATATTATTTTGGGGATTGTCAGCACTATCCAATTAGCACCGATGCGTGGGGATGCCTTGCCCCGGAAGAGGGATGATGGCCATCATGCTCACAGCTCAAGGAGCAAGCACGTGTGGGAGCTGGTCCTCACTGACAGCTTCTCGCCACAGCCCACTGGCTTCCCACAGCCTGGGCACACACTTCAGAGCCAGCAGACTTGGCACCTTGAAACGCCAGGAATCTCTGGGATGAAGTTTCCTCCTCCTCCTGAGGTCTGAGCTCCGGCTGCGAGCAACAGAGGCGAGGAGCAGCTTTGAGCTGCTTCACTGTCACAGATGCAATTGGCAGCTTCATCAAATCCACCCCACCAGCCTTTCTTGACAAAACATGAGTTGATTTTTAAGTTCTGTAAAATCCTCAGCCTTGTACAATTTCAAGACGATAAAAACAAACCTAACGATTTTCTGCACTGGTCTTGATTTTACAAGACCACACATTTTAAATAAATAACTAGCACTTTTTATAGCATTTCAAGATTTGTCTTAGGAGGAGGAGCACAGGGTTGTTATTTTTTATATTTGAAATCGGAAAAGACCATTTGATGCCTGCTCAGAAATCGACAGACTCTTTGAAATAATGACAAATCCAATGGAAAGGGAAAACTGCCATGAACTAATTTTTTAGAGGAGGCAAAAGCATTTGATTTCGGCTGGAGTTGAACTTGAATAAATCCTTCAGCTGGGCTGGGCGAGTGAGTTCGAACCAGTATCGTAGTAACTCAGCTCCATGGGCAGGACCCGGTATGCAAAGATTACATCATCAGACTTCATATCGGGATCACCCAGGATAGGCAATACCACTTGGATAATCATAAAAGTAAACGAAAACAGGCGATGGAAGGAGAAATACTTAAAAAACTCAGTCCTTTGTGGACCCTGTGCCATATCATTCCTCCTTGCCTTAACAAGTTTTGTTACGGAAGCCACCTCAAATTCTTTGTGTGTATCTTGCAGTCTCTTCCTTCCTTCCCTGCAAGAAGGATCTTTGCCCTGTTTGGTCCCGTAACACTGAATCACATTCCTGTTTAGGTCACCTGCAAGCTCTTTGCTGGGATGCCATTTTCCCCGGCTCCGAGAGCGGAGCTCCACGTGACTTTTTCCTTATTCCCCGCAGCCGGCAATGAGATCATCCTTCTGGTGGCCCAGGAATGGCTGCAAGTCCTCTCAGGCTGCAGTGATTCATGGGGAAGCTGCCGGAGGTGGCTTTGGTGGAGCATGGCACCCGTGATTCACCGCCGCGCTGGATAAACACCCGCGCCGCAGCGAGCTGGCGGGGCGCCGGCGCCGGCCCAGCCGCGGCTGCTGGAGCGGGGCTGGTCCCACACAGCAGAGTCCTTCCCCCCTCCGCCCCGCGCCCGCTCCGAAGAGTACAGCTCCTTCGGTTGCCATAGCACGGGGCTCCGCAATAACATCAATAAAGAAACATGACCTGGGATGAGGCCATCCGTTTTATAGTCCCCTCGAGGCGCCTCAGCAAAGGTGTCGCGCTCGGCTGAGAGAGGTTTCGCTTCCGTGGCGCAGCAAACAGGAGCGATCGTAGGCTCAAAAAAGGAAAGAGGTTGGAAAAAAAAGGAAAAGAAATCAAAAAGGAGTCCCCTCTCTCTAAAAGTCAGCCTTAAAAGAGAAAAAAAAAGGTCAACCCAGTCAAAAAAATGGTCAATTGAGAAGCAGGTGGCATAGCCACCATTTAATCTGCAGAATCACTCCAGGCTCCTCATCAGCCTAAGCATAAGGGAAGGAAGGGAAGGAGGGAAGGAAGCCCAGGAGAAGGGGGGACAGAGTCAGAGCTGCCTTTTTAAGGGCTATCAGTAAATGAATCATCATACGTTATCACTGTCTCCTTAATTGCAGAACGATCAACACAGTCCCAAGGGAGGAGGGAGAGGAAAAAATGCATATTCCTAGCTTAAAGGACAGCAGGACAAAGCCACAGAGCTACAGGCCAGCTCCAGAAGACAAGAAAGGGGCGAGCCAATAGGGTTTATCAGCGTCCACATTGTCCCCATCAGGGAGAAGGGAACAGCGAGTACAACAGGTCTGACAAAAGACAGCCCTGGTGGTTTCCAGCAGCGTTCAGGCTCTGTAACTGGCCAGACAGTGGATGTTAAAAATAAACATTTAAACACAACCATCATGTAGTTCTGAAACAAGTCCCTTTTGTTAGTCACATCTTTAATGTGACAGAGCCTAAACTTGGGTTACCAAGAGTGGTTTTGGGAAACCACTTGCAGCAAACACATTTCTGACCTCCCAGAGCTTCCACCCCGAGTCAAAATAAACTCGGCTGAGCAGGTTTCTAAATAGCTCCTGTGGGTCTCTCCCAAGGCCACTGGGCAGGTGGTAACTCGCTGGCCAGAGCCAGTCTCCCAGGGCAGCCTCTGGCCACACATAGCCATGGGGGGACCGGCCAGAGGCCGAGATCCGGTACCCGCAAGCAGGAAAACTGCCCCCGATGCCAAACGCCACTGGGCCCCGCTGAGAAGAAGGTTCCCCCACCTCAGCCCGGTGGTAGGACCACGCTAGGACACCCTCTCCCGTGTGTCTCCGCACCCTGCACTGCCCCTGGAGCGCAGGCTGGCCCCCGAGCCGCTGCAGGTCTTCACCGGGCGAAATCACAGCTCCTTTCCTGCAAAGGCTTAATCCGAGAAGCAGAAATCCGATAATAAGAGCTTGCCAGTTCGGCACACAGCATTGTAACAGATCCAGTTACCAGCAATTAGACACTCCACCCCGATTAATTTGTGCTAGAAATACTATGACAGTTTTAAACAGAGAGCTTGATTATCTGTTCAAACTGTTTACCAAAGGTTGGGGTGACGTCTCTGTCATTTAAAATGTTGTATATTAAGGCTGGACACTTTATTCAGAGCTATTTACTGTAGGTTAAATGAGACTTACTCAGAGAAGTATTTTCATTAAACAAGAGGTTAGTCTCGATCGTACAATGGACCTCTGTGATTAGTCACGGACCCACTTTGCCAATTCATGCTGAATTTTCAAGCCACATATTTTCGCAAATCTCTGCTTTATATTGTCAGTTGCTTCTACAATTACGAAACGTCTCCTGCTGTATTTCCACATGCCTTTCTCCCACTGGTTGCTTTGCCACATTTCACATTATTTCAGATGTCATCTTTATGTGGGTCGGGGACACCACAGCCCCCAAGGACCCCGGGGCTGTGCCCGGTGGCCTCACTCCTCCGCTTGCTGCGCAGGTGAATTGCAGCCCACGACTTCAGGGATATTTCTCACAATAGTTTAGAGAGCTCTCCCTGCTAACACCCCACTCCCAGCCACTCACCCCTGCCTCTCTGCTGTATCTTCAGCTGGAAACTCATCTGCAAATGGCCTTGCAGGGCTCTGGCTTCGGCTGCTTATTTCGTTTAGTGGGTCTAAGTGGTCAGGGAGAATAGGTTACACTCCTACTGCAAGGTACACACGGGGAGGGCAGGGGTTAAGATTTGGCTTGAGCATTCATGTTTTCCCCACAGCCATCTCCTTGCCACCTTACTCAATGTGAGGTTCTGCAGAGCATGGTCTGGGACCT
This sequence comes from Numenius arquata, assembly GCF_964106895.1. NCBI lineage: Eukaryota > Metazoa > Chordata > Aves > Charadriiformes > Scolopacidae > Numenius > Numenius arquata. Next base: position 38,174,238 of record NC_133580.1, on the reverse strand, counting down.
TCTCTACTGCGGCATGAACCGGTCTCGCGTATTGCAGAGGCCACTGGAAGCACCAGCAGGAGCTGCCACGTGACGCAGCCCACGCTCCATCCAGTCGAGTTACAAGTCTCCAGCAACAGATTGCATCGAATCCTTCAGAGCAACCCAGGCAGTATTTTGCTGCAATGAAAAAATATTTGCTAGATTTCTGGGCTTACCAGTTGCCTGATGCTTTACACACTCAATGCAAGCATTTGTGTTACTTGGGGTGACCACAGCAGCTCTACTGTGAGTGTGGGGGTGCGGATTTCATTATTAAAGCTGTGTTGCAAGAAAAGACATGTATGAGAAGTGTCGCATTTACGAGGAGACCTGTTGTATACGCATAAACAGGCATCCCATCCTGCAGGACACAAGCTGCTCATCTGGAATACTTAGTGTAGCTTACTTTTCTATTTGGCCCTTAATTCCTTTAAGAAGAGGATAAGCAAACATCCACCAGGAAGGGCTGAGCTATTGAGCTCATGAGGGTCATTCCTGTTTCCCACGGATCGATTAGGGCGCTGCCAGCTGCTGCCCACACTCGCCTGCGCTCAGGTTAGCAGTGCTGGACCGATTCACTGCCTGGGTACCGAAACTCTCACCTCTCCTCCTCTGTCTTCATCCAGACTGAAAAAGTCCACCCTTTCTCACAAGCCTTTGCAATTTTCAGTGTTTGTTGGGTTTTTTTTTTCCCTCGTTTCTCTCAAGCCACAAATTTCTTTCTTTCTTGCACCCAATAGGTTCCCTTCTGCTTTCCAGTTTTTCGTCAGATTTCTTTCCCAACTCCTGCCTTTACTTGCTTTACTTACATCACCATCAGCCACCTAAGGCAGACCAGCATTAAAAATTGCCATATATTCCTTGGACTATGTGGCAAAGATTTTTCAAGCCATAGGCTACAGAAGACCAGCATTTTCCCTAGCGTTTTCCCATCTTCAGCACCCTCATTTCAGTAGCAAAATCATACACCTCCCTCTTATAAGCACTTTGTGCAAACAACACCCCCCTACAGCACTCAGCAAAGTGACCTATGTGTGAAATTTGCCTTTCTTGGAGCAGGAGGCTGGGCTGGGTGACCTCCAGAGGTGCCTTCTCAGCTCAACTATTCAATGGCGTAGGCTATAACCTCCTGGGAGGAAAGTCAGCCTTAAACAGGATTCAGTTCTTTTTAGAAAGAACACATGTGAATACGAAATACTCGCAGCAACAAACAGTACATACCCTATATAAATACAGCATGCATGCCTTCCAAGTGCTCTCCATTTTATGCAGTGATTAGTCACTTCCAGCAGAAGGGAAAATGAGTACATATTCTCCAGAAGCCATCTTTGGGCTTCCGAGTGCCATCTCTTATTGTAAAAAGGTCTTGGTCCTCACTCTTTGAGAGAAAAGCAAAATCTACTGGGGCCTCAGCCCATGCCGTGCAAAGCTACGTGCTAATTTAAGAAACGATAATACAATTATTTTGCTCTGATGCACAGTGAAACAGCACTGAACTGACTGCACAAATCTATTTGCTTGTGGTACCAAGATTACGGGCGGGGTTAGGAGTCACTTCACCAAACGGCTTTTTAAGCTGTCGTCGACAGTCTTTCATTAGGGCTTTTTAGACTGGAACCGCAAAGCTAAATTACTCACACCTTTATTTGAACAAACTTTCCTCACCCACCTCTGCAAAATCACCCCATGCACTCAGCTCCCCCCTCTCCCCCCCCCCCCCCCCGTAGGCTGCTCGGCGTAGGGAGTGAGCGAATTTCAGATAGAAAAGAGGCAAAGATGCACTTCTGCTCAGTAATTGCCTCCTCCAGCTACTCGCTTGCAGTGACGAGGCAGAGCTGCAAAATCTCTGATGTGTAAATCTTCAAAAATTGAGTCCATTTTGTTGCTCTATTACCCCATCTTACTGGAAGCTGGGAGCGAAAAGTCTCAGCTTGCAGACTTTGCAGAACAGACGTTTGGGGCAAGACTCGCATTGGCAGAAAGAAGCAAGCAAGCGACGGAGCAAAACGGCCACTGGAGTCGGGAAACGGAGAGAAAGCAGGATGAAGCGAGCGGAAGAGTACAGAGAGCCTGCCATGTGAAGAGAAGATAAAGAAGAGGGATGAGTTATTAGTGGAGGTTGGAAAATTTAATAGAGGAGGATGGAAAACTATAATAGAGGAAATAGGGAGTGGGAGGAAGCGGTCGTGGGACGTAAAGGGGCAAATACAGCTGTGAAAGGGTGGGGAGAAATCAAAACCACATTTACACCCATTTTTCATCCTAAAAAAGGGGATTAAAGATTTGCATAGGGAATACGTCTGAGTCAGTTTAGAATGCTGCGTGAGAAACACCAGAAACCAAACCACAAAGCTAGCAACGTGTCACGCTTTCAGAACTCAAGCAACTCCAGCAGTTCTCAGTGAAATGCTTTCTGCAGCCATCCCGTGGAGTCAGGCACAGGGGAGTCCCAATTTCCCCTGGAGGCTGTCGTTTAAACCTAGACTTGCCAGAAACAGCACACACTCGGGGAAGCACGAGGAGGCTGATGACAGAGAGAAGAGGACCCGTCTGGTTTCTGAAAACTTGTCCCCAGTTGTGCCTATCCATTTGTCGTCATACCATTTTCCCTTATGCACCTTTCCCTCATTTCCATCGGGAGCACATCGGTTGCTGGGCTTCCGTAATTTGTAACACCTATTGCGCATGTATGCATCTTAGAAATATATCTAGTTCCTTCCCAGAGCTTGTGCTAGCCCACCAGAAAGATGTAAAATCTCATAGGCGGTCAATTCGTTTCCCTCACCCTACAGAGAAGGACCCTGAGGAGTAAGCACCAGGGAGATGATGCAGCTGCACGTGGTGGGTTTGCACCCATCAGCCCTGCTTGACTCCTCTCTGATGCTTTTTTACTTCTAATGGTGATGAAATGGAGGAGTGATGGGAAATAAGATGAATTGTAAATAATTATTTAGAAGGGGAACCAAGTATTTGCTAGCCAGCTCCTTTTGGGTACCCAAATGAACATCGTCTGTGCTCAGTTGCCAGGATTTGTATTTCAGCTTAAAGAGGAAACAGTGACGTGGATGTGCTCTGGACCCAAACAGAGTTCTTGCTTTTATGCTTTTTTTGATGCTAGATCACTGCAGCCGCTGAAAATATCTGGTGCCCCTGTGCAGCAGAAGGTTATTTGAAGCTATCAGCTCTATTTATCAAAGTCCTATTGTCTAAAAAAAAAAAAAAAAAAAAAAAGACAAAAAAAAGTAGGTAGAGTTCATATCTTTCTTCCACTTGACCCAAGAGGAGGCATCGAAGATTTTTGCTTTTCTTTTTTTTTTTTTCTCCTCTTCCCAATAAAGAAGTATGGAATGCGATAAAAAAAGGAGCTATTGTTTAGAGCTGATCAAAAGCAGAAGAGACACATTTCTGTTCAAAGGGAGTCCGTCCAGAGCCTCTACTTCAGATGGGGTGAAGGGTCTCGGAAACTCCCTCCCCTCCGTGCAGACAAGGCCACCCTTGCTGGGCATTTGCTCGGCCACAGCAAACCTCACCCTAAACACCACCACCACTAAAGTCAATGTGCTAATGTCCCCTCCGTGCTACCTAGTGGTTCAGCGCTAGAAGGAAGGACATCAGCAGCGGGAGGTTAATGAGGATTTTTCTTTCCTTTTTAATGGGAGCAAGTTGCTAGCTGAGGCAGGGCACATCCTGCAACCTCAGCCTTCACCTGAAAAGACACAGGAATCCAACCATATGGCAAGGAACAACCGCTGGCTGGAAACAATTTTCTCTGAGCGCAAGTATTTGACACAGGTGGTGGCGATCGCGCATTGGGAAGAGAAACACGGTTTCTTGCAACAAGAACCTTCACATGTCCTTCACCTCAGCGTCACTTTCTTTGACGGTTGCAAGGGCATTTGCTCAGCCGTCAGCTTTAACAACATGCAAGATTTCCAGAATGCATCTTTCAGCCAGGAGAACAAGACAGGTTTTTTAATATTGGCTGACGAGTAATAAAAAAGCAATGTATTTCTGGCTATTTAGATAGTGACGTGGCTAAAACAAACCCCTTTGTTTTCAGCAGCTGTTAACAATACCTGTAGGGAGCTGTTCCCAAGGCAGTTATCTCTGGCACTGGCAGCAGTAGGATGTAAACAGCATGTATCAAGTTAATGGAAAACATCGAGCAGCCAAATCTGAAAGGAGTTGCGTTTAGCGGGGCCTCCCTCGCGGGGATCACGTTCTCACGTGTAGCAGCAGCAGCCGCAGCAGCGATGGCTTTCAGAGGGCAGCTCTCGCCGGGCACGGAGGGCCGGGGTTCTGCTGCGGCACTGCCGAAGCAGCGCGGGGCAGGAGGGTTTGCAATTCCAGCCGGGGTATACGAGCTCCCGGTCAGCGTCAAGCCAACGCGCCGGAGGCCTCTAGCCTGAAGCTGGCTCGTGTCTGCTCAGGTCGTTGCCAACGTGTGGCTGTCTGCATCCGTCCACGCAGACATACCCTACGATGAGAAAGATACCGATGGGTTATTTTGAATGACACAGTCCAGGCTTGTATACTGTGGGAGGTGTGATGGGAACTCTTTCTGTCTTTCTTGATAATTTAATGAGCTGTTGTAATGAGGGATGCACTAAGCCCCTCATTTGTATGCAGTTCCCACATGAGATGTGAATATTAAATTCCTCTAAGTATGAATCAGCACCTCTAACTCCCACAGCTCTTTCCCCTATCTCTCCATCTCCAGCTCCAGATCTCCTCATGGTGCCCTGGTCTCCCCCACTTCACTGCCACCTGAACAACCACCAAAGGGGAGAGATGGGCCCCTGGTCGCAGACAGAAGCCATTCGGCAGAACAAAGCTGGAGAAAAGGTCTCGGTGCTTTCTTGAAGACTGACTGCAACCCGGCCAGCCCCGTGGCCTCTTCACGTTTGGGAAAATTGCATGACATGGGAAATTAAACCCACAGGGCATTGCTGCCTCTGACAGCTGGTAGTTTAAATAATGAATTGGTAATTATAAGCCCTTTTGAAATAAAAATGAAGTTTAAAAAAAAAAAACATAAACTTTTGAGACACACCTTTTGATGGTGAAGGGCTTTCCCACGTAGATTCCACCAGCAGCCATCACTCAGCGCTGGCAGACGGCAGGTGCTCACCACTCCGTACGGGGAGAGACGCACTCACCGAACGAGAAAAGTCAGGGGCTAAACAAGTTTGCAAATAGCAGCAATTCCAGTCCAAAAATCATTTCCATAGCAGAGGAGAGGAAGTGCTCCCTGAGGACAAGGAGACTGGCTGGCTTTTGCTTTTTTTGCTGCTGAATAGATGTTCTTTTGTATGCAGTAAAGAAGGAAAAATAATAGGAGAATGGGACGAACTGTAAAAATTCAGAACTGCAGTGTAAATGTCACCACCTGTTCCTGCAAAACAGGCTATTCTTTATTTCCAAAGTCCTGGGAGTTGTAAACCAGGATTTCTCAATAAAGTGTGCTAAGCTAAAAGGCATGAAGATAGCGACAGATCCAGACTTGCTAGGGCCATGAACATTTGTCTTGGCCACAACATACAATGTGTACACAAAGTGCTGCATCTACCATCTAATGCCTCCCATGCTATACCCAAACTTCTGCAGAAAGTCCCGCCTCAGAAACTGAGGTTAAATTGCATGTCTTATTATAAAAACAAACCTAGCATTTCAAACACCAGGGTTTCTCCTGTAAAGTCCTTCCTTTTGGAAGTCCTTCCTTTTCCCACAGTCACCTACACCCAGACTCCAGTTGCTTGAGATCTCCAGGACCAAAGCCAAGAGTGTAACAGGAAGGAGAAAGTACAAACCTCATACCCAGTAAATGGGAACTTTATTAAACTACCGAGTTACTCCGAAATGTATAAATGTTCCATTAAATACATTCAGTTTTCTTTTACACAGATTTATAGAAATTTATTTACATATTCCAAACACATTTAAATTATTTTTCAAGCTTGCTACCAATAAAATTTTTTGTTGTTTTTTTCTTTAAAAAAGGGAAAAAAGTCAATCATCTGCTCTTGCAGATGGACATACATACACACAGATACAGATACAAATAAAATGGGAGATGCTTCTGTATCTAACCCACAAGGGAGGCAGTATCCAAACAGCTTATAGGAATTCAAGCAAAAATTCGCCCCTTGCCGAAAAGCCGGCTATATAAATTCTCCCTGCGGGACAAACTCAAACAAGAGGCCCTATGCAATACTTTATGGTGTTTGGGTATGATGTCTGCATCAAGAATCGCTGGTACGTGGGAAGAGCGAAAGGCCCCTTGCCAAATTCAAAACACGAAGCTAGCTGTCCCTGATACTAGCCCATGAGAAGCATGCAAGCAATTAAATGGCTCATTCCCATTGCGTTACGCTCTCCCAGCACTGAGGGATAGAGCAGACAAACAGATCAACCACTAGGAAGTCAATGCCACTTGTCCGAAGAGATTTTCCTTTTTATTTTTTTATTTTATTCTTAGATGAGGCTTCATTCATAACTGAATAAAAAGGCAACTTTTTAAATAAGATGCTTAGGAGAACAGCAATAGTTTCCCCTCCTACATACGTTTCTCTTGGGAAGAGGCACAGCATGCTGAACAAGTTTTCCCTCAGTCTCTGTACCTTAATCTGACAGGAGTTAAAATTTGTATCTGCAGGAAAAAAGAGGTGCTTTTATTTTGTAAAAAGCTTATCAAATACTAGTTTAATTTATCCTTTAGAGTCTTTAAACATTAAAAACCACATTGGAGGAAACCAAGGAAATCTACAAAAACATTTTCATGCGTAAGCTCTGTGTTTCATGCTAAATATTCATGTTGACAAGGAGAGGGAGAGGAGGAGGAGGAGGCAGGGAAACAACTTAATGGCTCAATCAGAGCCATTGCAACATTCAAGTAATTTGGTAGTAGATAAACCAGTGGAAACATGGAATGGTAAGAAAGTGCTCAGCACTACATTGCAGCCTTCAAGAGCTGAACTGCAAACACCCTTGATATGTATCATAAATATATGGCACTTCTGTACGACCAAAAGCTGGCAAGTTTGCTTGTGACCGAAACAAGTGAGGAGTAGTCATCATCCCAATGGTTACTGATGGCCCTTCCAACAGGCACAGCCTCCAGCCGTGCTACTCGAGGCAGCACCAGCCGTATCTACTTGTGCATGCAAGACAATGCTGCCACATTCTTGGAGAATAAGCCTCCTGCCCAGCAGAAAGCCTTCTCCAGACACACATACACATTCATAAAACATGCTATAAATTCTTCAGTGAGGTTAAAGACAGCCACAAACAGCAAATATCTCTTTTTACTATTTTTTTGGCCAGCAGTTCCCAGTCTGTCCAATTGCCAGCAATGGACTTCGCAACAGGCAAAAAGAGTTCCTGAATCCGAGGAATTGAAAGTTAACGGAAAGCACAATCACCAAAGTTCATTTTTAGCACTGTTCCACAGGATTCACTTTGACATCGAAGAAGGACCCAACCAGCACAAAGGCTTGAGTCTTAGGAAGAATCTTATGTACACAAAAACTGGCCTTTATCCATGTTTTCTGTCACAAAGCATTCCATCTTGTAGTTTAGCTTCTTAAAACTTTTTGGCTTTTGGTGACCTTCTGTATGCAAAGATTTGCTGTCACGCTCGCATTCCATCACAGTAGCTTCAAATACATTCAAATTCATAAAAAAGGATTTAGACCAGAACACAACTACTTGCCCTTTTCCAACAGTGTGCCGTACGTTAATGAGCACATTATGTTGCTTATCGGCAATGTTCCTGTTTTAAGGAATTTCACGACACAGACATCCAGTGCTTGAACAAGTGTTCACATTCCAAGATTCAAAAAACTATCTCTCCCTTATTTCAGTAACGGCTTCAGTATTTTACCGATTGTGGTCCGGTTTGCATCTTTCAGTTTCAGAGAGGCCTTTTCCACTGTTCCCTGCTCCTTTGGTGCAGGCTCCACTTTAGTGCTGACAGCTTCTCCCTGCAGGACGCTTCTTCCAACCACTCTGGCACTACTTGCTCTCTTTAAGGTACTCACACTGTTCTCCTTTGGACCCGGATCATCAGAGGTCGCTGCTGGCTTCGCTTTAGGCAGCCTCTGGGACACAGACCTTGTGATGGTTGGAGGTTTGGACGAGCTGGATAGATCCACTTTTGCACGCTTTGAAGAAGAAGCCACTGTGTTCCTTGCAAAGTTTGGGACAGCGGATGGTGTTTTGGGAACACTGACTGTGGCAACCTTGGTGTCATCTGTAGGGGTCTGGGGTTTTACACTGGAGCGACACATCTTCATTTCGTCTGCCTTTGATTTGACATTACTCCTAACAGGTTTAGAGCTTGGCTTCTTGAGAGCGACTCTGTCCCTCTCAAAATGAGCACTGCTCGAGGTGACAGTACCTCTTTGTAGCCTCGGCTCTTCTACTGACATGCTATGCCTGTAAGGACTTCTTGGCAGCGTGTCTGTTGTGCCTCGGACAGAGCTGCGACGGGACAGGCGACTTTCCACTGTACTAGTTTCACGAAGTACCGGCTTGGCTTCTGGCTTTTTCACGCTGCTCAGTGCTCTGTTTGACCGAGAAATAGGCACCACTTTCCTCATACTTTCATTCTCAGAGGCATTCAAAGTTCTTACAGGTCTGGAAGGAGCTGTGTGGCTAGGGCGAGTGCCACTGGATTTTGAGGAGCTTGGAGATCTATCTTTTAGAGAGTTTCTCTTTGGTGCTGCTGGGTCTTTATTTTTTAAGGGCTTTTCTTTAGTAAGAGCCTGCTTGCTATTGGCATCATCCTTATCATTTGCAGAAGGGTGAAGATCCTTGGCAGAAGCAGAATTCAGGTTTGACAAGAATGTTCTAGCCCTGTACTGAGTGTCATTCCCAGAAGAGCGTGCTTTGCCAGCCTCACTTCTTATTGCATTACCTGCGGATTTAAAATCATTTCCCTCTTCAGAGTCCAACGTCAAAGAACAATCAGTCGTTGTATCTGACACGTAGAACATTGGCCCATCTTCCCTACTTCCTGAAACACTTGTATCCATAGACACGGGGCTGCTGCTGCTGGGCTCTGAAGCTTCGCTCTTGCAACCCACTGCCTTGTCTTTATGGTCGTGGGTCTCTCTGGAACTTCTACAAGCTGGAGGCAGGTCGTCATCGGCAGTGCTAAGGGAATGAAAGCTTAGATCATCTAGAGTCTCCAAGTCTGTTCCACCAGCATCCTCTAAATATATTAAAGGTGTATCCTCTGCAGGCTTTGCTCCTTGAATATCAAACTTACGTAATCCTTTAACAAGTTCACGCTCCTCAATTGCGAGGGCCAGAGCATTTATATCTGCGGACTCCTCACAGGACACATTGGAAGTGTGTATGTTGTAGTCCGTGCTTCTCTGTGAGTAACGGGCACCAGGACCAGTTGAGCCACTGAAGTGACTGGGCTGAGCTGCGGGCACCTGTAGCAGGCCACCACTTTTCACTTTGGTTTCAGACTGTTGGTGTAAGTGCAAGGTATTTAAGTTGAGATCTCTTGTTTCTTTGGATTCAGTCCAGGCTACGTTGGGTCTTGCTTGTCGGGTGTTTGCACGGGGAAGGCTGTTAAACTTGTTTGGATCCTCGTCTTTTGAGATTTCCAGGAAACTCTGCAACTCCCTGTCTGCAGTAATCCCCAAAGAAAGCCGAGAGCGTCTAGAATTGGGGTTTCTGTACGAAGGGCTTTGAGGTCTCTGCTGCAAGAAGGGAAGAAATTCTTCAAGTCCTTTTTTGGCCAACATCTCCACATCATTTTCACTGCTGCTCCGCCCAAAGCTCCCAAGCTCTCCAGCTGCCCAGGATCGACGCTTCTCCTCCAGCTCCTTTCGCCTTTGCAGATTATGAAGTTCCTGGATCTCTCGTTCCTTGTTTTCCTGACAAGGAAAAGCATAAATACATGTCCTATGCAGGAGAACAAGTCACACTGCTTTATCTTTGCCTTTGTTTCTTTCCATCAAAGTTAGCTCCTACTGCTATCGACCTCCCCCAACCCCCAATACCTACACACATGAAATCGCTATGGCAACCACAGCCTGCAACCATTAACCCTATGGAGAGCAGCTCCCTGCGTAACTAATGCTGGCGACATATCAGTCTGGTCAGCAGAAAAACAATAAATGCCCAAGTCCCTGCAGAGACCAAGAACATAAGCTATCAAACCCAAGCAGATGTCAAGACCACCCAAAGAGTTCCTGCTATAAGATGGAGAGCTTCAAGAACCCACTAAGTTTGCAGTTTTTTCAGGTGAGCAAACCTCTACCCCATCATTAAATTCATATTTTAAGACAAACTTGTCTAACAAGCACACAGCCAATGTGTTCCTTCCATCCTCCCTTATTACAATTGCAATTGCTCCTCAGCAAATGCAGTTTCTATTTACCTTTGACTCGAACATTACTGATTGGAAATTTTGCAAAAAGACATTAATTGCATATGAAAGGAAATAGAAAAGTTTACACAATGCCTCACGATCATTACTTAGACATCAATTGACACCACTCAAGGATCATTAATCAATGCTTTATTCTAGTTTTGGATCTCACATTCACTGTTGGCTTCAAAAACTGGCAACTACAGCACAGAAGTTGCCCAGGGCAGGCTGGAGATTTTGGCAGATCAGCTGAGGCGTTTTCGTTCAGGAAGCCATAGAAAGAGGTAGTTTGTGTTTGAAAGAAAACACAGTAACACCTTTTTACTAAAATGATTACCAGTGGATTACTGCGAATATCAACATTTTAACTGTCACCTCTAGGCTTCAGATTTAATCTAGCTGAACCTTCAGTTGAACTTTCCAGGTTATTTTCTGAAATGGAGAACCTGGTTTTCTAGAGCCAGTACAGCTGTAGCAAATGAAAGAAGGGGAGGCTAGTCTTGACAGAGGATTTAAAAATTACATCATTTTCTAGCATGTTGTTAAATCTGTTCTGAGCAATGACACACTGTTTTAAAAAAAAAAACAAACACCTATATTTATCTGAAGCACTGTCTAGATTGATCTTCCCGTTGTTGTGACAACAAAAGAGCTGCACAACTAGGAAAAGTCGCCTAAAATCTTTCAGTAAACAAAAGCCTAATGCTGAAGTTCTTTTTGATGAATGGGTTAATCTACACCTCTTAAAGTGGATTTGAGACTACACTGGGCTGTGAAAGATAAGATGCATTAGAGACCTAAGAAACCTGAACAGCTAAGAAAGGAAAAAGGAAAAAAACCTGCATTTCAGGAAAAATGTCTGTGGCAGGAAGCTTTCTTTCACAGGTATGGAATTACATAATGAATTATTGCCAAATGCTAAAGCTCAGCTTTAAATATCCCATTGTAAAGAGAAATGGTTAAAAATAATTGTAGGTATTATTATTATATTCTATATTAGACACAGAACATTTTAACCTCAGCCAAAACATGTTTCAGGAGATTTTATTCAAATGAAAACCGTATTTTAAGTACACGTAGATATGTTAAAAAATTGCAAAACATGTTTAGACATTTGAAATATGTACACATGGCCACTGTGGTATGAGCCATCTTTTTAGATTGTGGGTTGTGCTGTCCACACATCACGTTCGTTTGTCAGGACTCCAATCTTTATTCTGAATTGTTCTGTTAATTTTGTAGGGACAGAGGCTAATCCACACAAAATACTTAGTGAGCAAATCTCCTCAATATTTGCAAACGAGACTAATTTGTCATTTTTAGAGTGTAACTACTTACTACAGAGAGAGGAAAGAAGATCCCCATTAGACCTTCAAGTAATAGCTATCCAACAACCACTTGTAAATGAACATGCATGAAGTCACCTCTCACTAAAATGTCTGCAATAGTTACCACCATTTGGTTTTATAAATTTGTATCATGTTCACACACATGCATAATTACATGCTGTCTTGGGTAGTAAAGGGCAGGTAAACTAATGGTACAGCAGGCACGTTAGCTGTACATCCTATCAGCTTGCTATAAATCAAGATTGTTCTCTCTTATATAAGAGCTTTAGTTTAGAAAAAAGTGCTGTTAAACACAGATTGCACAAGCAGAGAAATAAAGAAATGTGTGGATCCATCTAATTCGTGCTATTTATAGAGGCCTAAAAAATACTTTTAAAAATAGGCAGATTTTGCTGAACCAAAACCATAACCAATGCCAATACTGCTTCTTCATCCTAGTATACTTCTTGATTTATTTGGGACCAATTCAGGGTACTTGACAAGCAGGCCTGTTTAATTTCTTGAGTTTTCACCCCCAAAAAGCATTTGAAAGAACAAAGTAGAACACACAGTCCTTACTTTACTTGACAAAGTGTGTCTAGTCACATAAAGGAGGGCAGTGGAGAGCGTGAGCTAGTGCTCATTCAGGCTGATATGTCCATGTAGTGTGGTGCCACATCTCAAGGCCTTTCCAGTGATCGAACATTACCAGTTCAGGGCCTGAACAGTGAGCACTAGTCAGGAAGTCTGCACAATCTACTTCACTGCTCAGCTGAGCAATCACCAGCCTCCTCACTAAAAGAGAAGGAAGGCGCCCACTTACAAGCAGGCCAATAGACTACCCTGGCAGAGCATCTCAATGGTCTAGAGTCAGCCTGCAGCAGAAGATGCAGAGAAGCAGGACTGCACATAGGGCTGGGCAGAACGACCACTTCCCACCTGGCTTCTGGCAAGGAATGTCTAAAAGCGGGCAGTCTGCTGTCCCCATTTGAACAAATACATCAAATACCACAAGATATGAAATGTCCCTTAAGCAGAAAAACCAATTTAATTCATGGGAGCCAGTATCTGTTTCAGATACATGATAATGTCATTCAGTGCTCTTACCTTAACAGCTTTGTCGAATCTTACGCAGAAATCCCTAAATATTTGGAAACATTCATCCAACTTCATAGTTTCTTTGTCTTCACAGAAAAAGTCAATGAGAGCGTTTCCCTCCTTTTGTAATTCTCGTTTCTGATGTTCAAGCTCCTTTAGATGTTTTATAGCAAACTGTAGCAAAAAACATATATGGCATGAACCAGACAGAAAAATTAAAGTCACAACAGGTCATGTATATATTATGAACTTAGGAAATTCATGTTCCAACCTAGGAGCTGTTACAGAGCCCAGGACAGTGACAGACCACTTTGGAGCCCCTTGAAAGCTCGATGTGCCTTATTTTCCCATTTTCCCTGCTATTTTCAACTAAGCACAAATGTATTAATTCCTCCTCCCTACTCTCATGGATATATATCACAGAATCAACTCCTTCCTAAATTGACCCTAGACTACAATAAAAGAGGTTTTCATGCCAGAAAGGTAAGGAACTGCTGGAAATATGTATATTTTAAGACATCCCCATAAAGTAGCACTTTGAATGATAAGTGTAGAGCTATACAGACAGGGTTGGAGTAGATTAGTGGATTTCTCAGGAAGAAGAGAAGGCGGCTGTGGTTAGACTTCGAGCAGCAGAACTGCTTAAAACACTTTCAGCAGTTGCCCGTATCTCCCCTATTGCATCACCAGCCATTCACTCCCACCCTTGCACAATCCCAGATTTGAGATCACACGCGTCACAAAGTAACCCAGGGAGAAAAGCTAATTTTCAGACAAATCTGTTCTCTGACACTGTCTAACTCATAGAATCATAGAATTGTTTTGGCTGGAAGAGACCTTTAAGATCACCAAGTCCAACCGTCAATCCAGCACTCCCAAATTACTACTAAACCATGTCCCTCAGCACTACATCTACACATCTTTTAAATACCTCCAGGGATGACAACTGAACCGCTTCCCTGGGCCCCATGATCACCTAAATTTTTTTGATACTGCAGCACTGGGGTGGGAATAGGCAGCTGGAGGCACTGGTGACCATTTAAGCCAACCCTGCTGCCACAAAGTTACTTGGCAAATTATGCCAGAAGGGTAGGAAATCTTACTTGCTAATATTAAAAAAAAAAAAAAGCCGCCAATAAAAAGCTGGATTGAAGATAAACCGGACAATTGATAAAAGCATACATAGAAAATTAGTTCCTCCCACATATTTCAGTAATTTATTCATGAGGATGAGATAACGAAAGCTGACTTTTAAATCAGCTTGGTTATCACCTGTAATTTAGAAACAAAAACCGGAAGTGTTTATGTAAGGTATGCATTTGTGAAATGACTTTTTTCCCAACATTTCTTTTGGAATGTGGCCTAAACAAGGTTGTAGTGTTACATAAAACCAGCTATTAAATTAAAAAAGATCCCAAACATGTTAGAACATAACATTAAAGAGTCTGGGTTCAATGAATAAAAGCCAATAATTCAGAGTGAATGAGGACAAGTATTTCAATCTTAACCCGCCCCTTTCTTCATCAACTTCTCATCTCCTGAAAAACTGCAGGGACTATTAACTACATTTGCAAGTTGAAAATAAGGGTGGGTAAAGTTCCAGATCAACACCTGCTTTCCAACTTTTAATAATTATCTATAGCGTGGAACATAAAAATCATTTAATTGAAGTATAATACAGATTTCTTCAGGCATCACCATGTACTCAGAAAATACCAAGAACTCTGCTTCAAAGTTAAGTGCTATGCACATTCATGTCTATAAAGTCACTGCGGTACTAAAAAAGAAAAGGAGAACCCACCCAGAAGTAATGGTATGACTCAGAATAATACACTCTGTCCTAAGGGTAAATTGGTAGAGAAAACAGTCCCTTAACCTTCCATCCAGCTTCTAACAATATCTCTTCAGTCACCCAACAATCAGGATTCATATGCATAACACTGGCTAAAACTGACATGCTCCAGTATCACATAACATGCAGATACTATATTTTGGGCAGCTGTGAAGTATAAAACCAGAGACCATTCCAAATTGTCTTATATTTTTACTACTGATCTTCATCAGTCATTTACAGGCATTAAACACGCTTGCCTAACAAGCTTCGGGCAATGTACACTCAATATCCCTCCCTGTAAAAACACAGTCCTTCCAACACTCTTACTTGACAAGCAGCATGTAGTTGGAACACCTTTGTACAACTGATAGGGTAGACATATTAAAACAACACTTCTGTTTATTAACATGTCCACACGAATTGCATTAAGCTGAGGAATGTTCCTGCATTCAGGCGACAGTAACGCATTAACACAGATATCCTACAAACCTGGAGAAAGCTTTCCATCTGGTGAAAGAGTTTTGGGTCTCGCCGAATGCTATCTTTAACAGATCTTGCCTTGAAAGACAGCGAGTGGAGTTCTGCTTCTACATTATCAATGGATAACCTAAAAATAGCATATACAGAGAACGTTTATCGAGGGGGAAGGAGTCACCCACAGGTTGGCCACAATATGCTTCCAAAATGGATGAAGTACAACCTGGCTATCAAACAAGACCTGCCTGTCCAGAATCCTTCCAGAGCAGACACCAAAAGTTAGGGGAGAGATAAGCGCATTTTTTCTTATTTGCAATTTGAAAAGATTCCCATTGGGTGTGGTTTCACAATTAACTCCAGCCAGTCCTACCCAACATTTCCACCAGAAAGGGTAATGCTGCCCTGCCTCTGACCAGGTGTGCCTTTTCTCTCCCTGGTGCCTGTGCTAGCACTCATTTTCTAAATGGCCAGCCATATCTGTGTACTGAAAATTAACCTAGGAAAAGAAAGAATGCAGTTTGCTTCCAGATGGATCATTTGCTTGGTACAGCTGATTGCATGACTGTTTGAGTGCAGTAGCTGGCACAAAAAGGAGGTCACAAGGGATCATCACCCAGGACTACCCATTTTGGCAGTAGGCATTTGGCACCATGAAATTGCATGTTACTTTCTTCTAAGCAGTCACAGCAACACAGCCTACACAGTCTCAGCCCGGCGGTTATAACATTTCATCCTTCTACCACATACCAGCAGCAGAGCTGCTCCTGTGGAGAGCTAACTCAGAAATCAAAGACAGCAGGAAAAAGAGCTCTGATCTGATGTTATCTAAGCTTTATCCTGGGAGACTCACACTCCATACAATGGGAGGTCCCACCCAAACCTCTCAGTCACTTTGAGGGTAAATGGTTCTAAATCTATGGCATTTCCTTCACAGGAGAAGGGAGCTTTGCCTAGGAACTGAAGCACTACAGTTTCCAAAAAGATGAAAGTTTGTCAGTGCACACACAAATTAGTATCATGTGTGCTGTTTTTCCTCTGCTTATTTTATCTGCAAAGGTTAGTTCCCGGTTCTGGGCAGATCATGGGTGTTTTTGCAAATAAGAAAAGTAGTAGAAGATACAGGCTATATTTTTCTGCCTGTGAAGGAGGAAGAGGATGGCCTACAAGTAAAGAAGGTGAGACAATAAAAAATAAAGAACATAATGGTAGCTGTTTTAACATGCTCTAATTGGGAGGATTTATGAGCAAGTTGTACATGACAGTTGTCTCTAATAAAGATCTTCCTCATGCCCGATGGTGAGACATGTATTTCATTTTGTTTCATTTTCCTGTATAAAGTGCATTCCCTGAATAGATTTCAGCATGAGTTACAACAGAAGATTTTAAGCATTAACAAATGTGATCAAAGAACAACGTGGTTAGAAAAAAATATCACCAGGTTTGTGATTCTGCCTCTTCCCCTGCTGTTTGCCAGGGGGCTTGGATGCCGAGGGAAGCCACATTCCTCAGCAGGCCACATGGCAAACTGCCAAAAAGGTGTGTGGTTTGCATGGCAGAACGCCACACAGGTGGTCCCTCAAAAAATTTCTGATTAACTCCATGGCCACTCCTTTCTTCAGAAGATTTCAGAGTCCTCTGACAAACATTACTTCACCCGGCATCAGATCTAAGGAATTGAATCCATTTTACAGCTGGGAAAAGAATGTAAATATATTGCCCAAAGCTCAAGAGTAAGGAAGCAGTAAAACTGGGAATAGAACTGCAGCATTGCTACCTTCTAGTTTTGGGCCTTAGATCACACTGTCTCACAAAAGCAAGTATAGTTATCAAAGTACAAATCAGGTTCAGTTTAAAATTATGCAGCTAGAGACTACGATGAAAACAATACAGAGCCCCAAACAAGCCAGATTTTCCGTTCAAGACAGAATTTTTGGAAAAGCAAGCAAAATATCAAAAAGCATCTAACAGAAGCCAGGGCCAGTACCTGTACCTGGTACCAGATTTGGAGAAGTATTGTAGCCTGCTCATAGACAGATGAAAATTGGTTTAAGGAAAGACAGTAACACACTTTAGTTCAATCTCTTTAAAATAACATTCATGTACATGTATTTGACAGAGACAAAACCACCAAAAACCTATGGAGATCATGTCAGAAAAACCCTCCTACCTGAAGGCACATTGCAGGCATATTTCTGCTAGCAAATGGAAATGAAGCCCCCAAAGCTATAGTAAACATTTGTAAAGATCTCAGGTTTTGTGCCAAGACTTCTCTGAATAAGCCTCATTACTTCACAAATAAGAAAATTCCAAATCACAGTCTAACCATAAATTCTCTGGGTTTTTTTGACTTACCTGGCAGCATCATGAACATCTCTAATTTTTTCTGAAAAGTTGAGAAGAGCAGCATCTTTCTTTTGGGCTTCCTGAAACAAACAGAACAAAACCAAAACACACACAATCCATTAACATTCCACCACCACGCCAAAGTCCCTAAGTCAAGCAGTTCTAAAGCTTCTGGGAGGGCACTTTAAGGTTTTCCTCCTGCACTGTTTTTCTTCCGATTCGATCCAAACACAATTGAGTGGAGGGCACCCCATAATGAAAGGCAGGGATCAGAACTGGAAGCTTTAAACAACAGCTTCAGTTTTGCAATTCACAATAATAGCTGCTTCTGCCAGTGAAGACCAGCCACATGTATTAATAGGGAATGTCAGGGAAAGAACAATTTACTGATGCCCCTTGTTTGAGCAGATATAATGTTTCCTGCACAAACATCAGTTAATACCCCATTGTTAGGTGACTGGAAATCTGTTAAGCCAGTCTGTACGCAGATAACCAAAGTTACCTCTGGAACCATTGAAATTCTCTCCCTTTTAAAGTCAAGGAGTTTGAAAGGAAGAAAAAATAACTTTAAAAAAGTCAGCAGCAGCTTTAGAAATACATGTTGGTTACCGTGGGAGAAAAAAAAAAAAACAAAAAAACAAAAAAACCCACCAAACAAAAAGCTCTCTACCAAAAAAGCTACTCAAAAGATTCAAGAGGAATCTTCAGAAAGACTGAAAGAATATTTATCAAAATAAGCCACTTCCACAGTTTAAGAATTCAGGACAATAAGAACAAAAACCTACGATGAGGTAGTTAGATGAAGGCAGGTTTTTACATGATATTAAAAAAAAATAAGTTTTCCATGCATTTCTGGATAGGATGACCAGACATAGGTAAGCTGGTGAATTTTGTGGCAGCAGAAGAAAGATGAAGATTAGGATCAAAGCCATAAAAAAGCTACTTTTTCTGAGATACGTGGCCCCTTGTATATCTATGGCTCTACATTTGTAGCAGTTGCTTATACCAGCAAAATAGTTTTTCGGTACCAGAGCAACAAAATGCAGCAGACTCATCCCAGGTTTGTTTGCTTTTGTGTCCGCCAGCTTGAGCAGTGATGACAGTTTAAATCCAACAGCATTGCCAGCATAACCTCCCTAAAAAGAAAGGAGCAAACAGCTGAGGCATGACATCAATGGACTGCAATACTAACAAGGAAGTTTGGTCAATTGGCCACCTCCATTTTGGACGTCACTTACCGCATTCATAATATTCCCAGCCTGAAGGACCAAGTGCAATATGGAATGCAGTTCTTCACAAGTCATTAACTCTGTAAGGAACAAGAAAATTGCGTCTAATAATTGTTTGTTTAGAAATATACACAGTCAGTTACCAAACTCCTCTTCATCTCAAGCTTTTAAACGTGAAAGTTTTAACAGGAAACTACAACAAACTGAAAAGGTCGTGGGGAAAAAAAGGTACTATATAATTGAAATTCACAAGCATAGTTGACAAACCTCAAGTATATGTTCAGACTTTAGCTTTGCAAGTGTAGCATTTGCAAGGCACCCCCCAGAAGCTAACAAAACATTTGGGGCCTAATCCTGCAATGTGCAAAGTGTCTCATGTAAGCGGTTAAGTATCTTCACCACCTACTAATTCCAGTGTGAGGTAAGTGTTCTGCACCCTGCAGGATCCATTTGCCATCTGCCAGGATTGGGTTTTTGAACAATTATTCTTTTTTGGGAGACTTAGCCATAAGGCCTGAAAAGATAACAGGCAATGCTTAAATTTTCCTTGCTTATCCCACTCCCACTATGAATCATCATTTTATTTCTGTATGATCACCAGCTCAGAGCAGCATTTATTTTACTTCAGTCACATCAAAGATGATTTAGCACAAAGTTATATTCAGTGAGATGCAAAGAGTCAAATGGAATAAAACTGCCTTTTGAAGCTTTTCCATGACAGAAGTCTGTTTTGTACATATTTCCATTTTTTGCAAAATGCACAGTAGTGCTCTATCTGAATTCATACACCTTTTCACCCAGCCACACATGAACGCAAAACAACACGTGGTTAAAAGTCATCAGAGGGATTGCCTTAGAAATAAGATATAGAAATTCAGAACAGTAAAGAGTTAATAAATTAGCATCACACAAGTGGCACAACAAACCACAGAACACCAAATTTGCAAGTGCCCATATGGCAAGAGAAATAATGTGAATTGGGTTTAATGTAAGGTACTGTGTTTTACACTGCTGTACATAATAAAAGGTGGAATCCTTTCAATTGCAGTGTAAATACTTTTTAAAACTATTTTGCTTGGAAATGCACATTCTATAATTTACTCTGCATTTAACTGCTCAACACAATACACTGATCTATCATTTTGAAATCAGACAGCCCTTGTATCTTTGACTTCAGTATTAGCGGCCTAAAGACATAAAACTAATTAAATAACCTTTGATCTAACAAGCTATAGGTGAGGAAGTGAGGAGGAAGAAGAAGAAGACGACAATACAAAAGAGAATACCAAATTTCATAAGGCCAAGAGGAGAAGGCACCTTCTAAAGATTTTGCATAGTAAGAGCCTGCTCAGCGTCACTGAGATCCATCCATTTGCAGGCTAGATGAGAATCCATCAGGCTATTTAGACCATCTAAACCTTAGTGATTATCAGCATTAGAATTTAAGTAAATATTCTCTCATCTTAATTACAAGGAAAGAAACAGGAGATAGGAATAGAAAAGTAGACATAATTCCTAAACAACTGCGGGCTATCAACAAACCCTGAAGTGAAAAGACCAAATGGGGAAGAGCACATGACTCAAGTGGACTGAAAACAGGGAAGCGCAGTCAGTCTGATTTGCATGACTGGCCTGATGCAGGAGCTGGAGACCAAAGAGTCTCCTCTGGAGGGAATGAATTCATCAGTTCACAGACGTCCTGGGTGAAGGACATGAAGGACAATAGGGCGCGGCTGCTTTTAGACATAACATGTTCCCTCACATATGTCTGTTGCTCAAAACACAAAGGACAATTATTTGAAAGAGATCCCAATAAAAGGCCAAACTCAAACCTCAGCCTCAGCTAAGGCACATTTTTCTGAGTCAAGAAGGACTATTTTAATCCCCACTGGCAGGAAAAACACACCAGGCTTTTCTCCCTTTCCTTCTCACTAAAAATGACTACCCTAAGCACTGGTGCTCATAGTTGAATATTTTTACTACTGTGCCTTTTTATACCACCAGAAGCAGTCTAAACAGTGCTCTAGTAGCCTGTCAAAAAATCTGCCAGCATGAGATAGGAATCTCATATTGAGGAACAGGACAAATAGGCACTCAAGGCATTTGATAAGGTCCACATTCATGTTTAACTGAAACCAGGAAATGAACTATTTTCCTGCCAAGTAGAAGACACCAGATTACCCTATGAATAACCAGCTGCAGCATTTCAAAACTTGTGAAATGTAGAGAAATACAGAGAACAAAAACAGAAAACAAAGAAATAGCAATATATTAAGTCCCTTCAATAAAGATTTTAGCCCATTAATACTGCCACCTCAAAAGGCAATGGCATATACAGAAATTTGGAAACTATAGAGTGATTTTCTCTATGGATCTCTGAAAGAGTGAGCAGAGAGGTGTAACAAGCACATTCAGAGAGATAGCGATGCGTGGATAACCAAACTGTACTCAAAAGGTGTTTTATCCTAATTTGGCCATGGACACCTCTGCTTCTGTTGGTTTTGGATACACTATTGTAGGCTTTGGTCATGAACTCATTACTACTGTGTCCAAAGTCTCCAGATTTCTGATTTTGGAAGCAAAGATTTGTCCGGTACACCTTGATGGCATTTGTCAGAGGGGAGTTAGCTTCCTTTTAATAGCTAAGGTACCTGAAATTCAAGCTCTAGTCTTCATAATGCAGACTAATTAACATGCTAACAAAAACAAGAGTATTAGGCATGTCCCAACATGCTTAATTACCTTTTGTTGCCCGTCTTATAATTTTCATGTCATCTTGTAGAGAAGCACAGGAGGGTGAGAACTCCCTCTCTAACACCATGGCTTCAATCCTAAGAGCATAGCTGCAGCACACAAACAAACAAGTTTAGAACTGACAGCCAAAAGAGAACATTTATCATGAACAGAATAAACCTACTATCTCCTTACTTTGGCACCTGGATTAGTAAATACATGAAGGAATCAGCTTGAGACAGTTTTGACACATCTCCGTCAAAGGCTTTTAATTTCTTTACCTAGAAAAGAGAAAAAAACACTAGCAAAAATTTTATCAAAGATCAAGATTAACTTGACTTTGGAAGGAAACACCTTGAAAAGCAGTAAATTCAACAGGAATCATTGGAGAGTCAACTCAGTGAAGGACTGAATGGCTTCACTGTCCAAGCTCCTGCACCTACCCTAATCACAAAATAATAAAGCCGGTAACATCACTTCTTCCAAAAACCTAGCTACACAGTTCAGAGGAAAAAATACAATGCTATGGTTCTGATTGGTGATTCTGATTTCTGATCAGTGATTTCTCTTCTCATTTCCAATTCATCATTCTGATTTCTGATCAATCTCACAGTGATGCTCTCACCACTATGTTTAGGACACTGCTGTTCCAGTTTCCCCAGGAGAAGTGGCTCTTTTCTCTCCAATTGGTCTATTTGCTGTTCTCTAGCTGTTTGCCCAGGAAATAGCTGCTTAAGTGATGATCTGAAAAATGATCCTTGACTTTTCAACAACTGTGATATAGATTTGGACATAGCTTAAAGTTAACTGTGTTCAATGTTTCCAGCATAGGACCGCCTAGATCTCTTTGGCATGATGCAGTTAAGACTTAAGTTATGGGGTTTTTTTCTTCCAGATACTTGCTTCAACCATTTCCTCTAAAACTCTCATAAGAGGTAAACTTCATGCCTTCTGAGGCATCTATTTGAGAGTTTGTATCTTTTTTTCATCCATACAAATTATTTTAAATATTGTAAAAATGTAATCTCCCATTTAAGTTTTTTGTTGTCAGTACTTTGAGAATACCATTTACATGCAAAGGAAATATCACTGCATTAATTTTGCCGATCTTCCTTCCCAGCTCCACCAACATCCATATATTTGCATGATCTGGAAGCCACTGATCTGCCCACATTCTTACTATTTGTTTATATAGAAGAACTGGAAAATATATGCACATATGTTTAAGTGTAACTGGAATTTCTTCCACATCTTCCAACACGGCAACTGTGTCCAAAAGCAGAGCTCACTCTCAATTACACTGTTTCTTCATTCAATCAACAAGTTCATACCCAGTATCAGTTGTATGCTTCCACTGATTTACACACCAGCCCATGATCCTTCCTTTTTATAACATTACACTTAAAGCCCATTCACACCACAGCCATTCACATCATCAACACAGATGGTCTTCAGATTTAGAAATCGTATTAAGCTATCCTAGAGAGAGGCACACCACATCAGGGCACCAACAACTATAAGGTTGCCATGATATCCACAGGTTTTTTAAAGCATCAGGCTCCAAATTATTACTTAGGTTATTTTTCTGCTTTCAATGTAAAAAAGTAACTGATTTGCAGCAGAAGACAACATATGCTATGATAAATCAGGGATTTAAAATAAATTCTGGACTAGCAGAAGAAAAGGATTCCTCTAACAGCTTTGTTCTGCTTTATTCCCATTATTTTTCCCCATCATAAAAAAAACAGAAATGTTGAGAGCCCATGAAGAATGAGAAACAAAAATTACAAATTAAAACCAGAATAGAGAAAACTTCCTTTTCAAAATATAAAAAAACCCAAACCAACAAAAACTTATGACTGAGAAAGAGAATTCAAAGAGCAATTTTTATTCAGGCTAGCTAACTCCATTTCCTAACACCTCCTCCCCCCCGCCCCCATGGCTTTAACTCAAGACACTCAGACAAAAGCTCCTTCTAAAAGATAAACAGCATACCCATTTTTTTGAGGCCTGAGAAAACCCCTAATTTACAGAGTCATTCAAGAAGTCTGCCAACAAAAAACAGGAAAGACCAGACTTGACATTCCTGATATTTCTAAGGTGTTAAATGAGAGAAACAAAACCAAAATAAACACTTTTTCCTACATCATGAAGTGGGGAGTAGGAGACATCTACTACCTCAGTTAGTCTTTGCAGGTGTTCTTTAACCTAGCTCCCAAAAAATAGTGGTCTGCAACCTAAAGAACAAAAATTGCAAATTCTGCAATCTCATTTTAATATATTCCAAATATCAAAGTCTGCCTGAAAAGGACACAGGCATTCAGATTTGGGGTGGGGAGAAGCGGAGTAAAAAAGAAAAGCAGCCCACCAAAAAACCCATGCCAAATCACCAAAATCAAGATCATATAAACCACAGGCAGTTATAGGAAAATGCAATTATAAGATTTAATAGCACAAAAAGTGAACAACAAGAGATCCTGAGATACTCACAGGAATATTAACCTATTCATGCTACCTGTACTATATTAAATATACTTTTGACAGTAAGTAGCAATCAACGTTATCTGTGTGGAATGTTAATTTTACAGACACTGGATGAAATCCTCTTGCTTCTGCCCTATTATATTAGGAAAAATACCTGGAGTGGTACAAGTGAGTACTAATTCCTAGAATTCATCCAGAGGAGGAACTTTCCTATCCATGTACAACAGAAGACATTGGCAAGGTTGCCTTCTGATGGGTAGGATGGGGTGTGAATGTCACACTGCAAAGGCTTCCGGCAGTAGTCAACCCAAAAGACAGTCTGTGCAATCAGCCTTAAAACAAAGATAGGCTCACCACCTGGTTACACTTTTTCCAGCCCACATCAGCCATCTTAACCTCCACTGTCTTCACCTTAGATGTCCAAAACTACTTTTATAAGAAGCAGCAAAGAAGCTCACCTGACAAGCCCAAAACCCTAGCAAGGTGGAGGATAGTGACCCAATTCCACCAACAGACAAAACAGAAACACAAAAGAGTTAAAAGGTCCTTTTCATCCTGGAATTCAGCATGGGATAACCTAGTTCTCCATACGTCTCTAAGTTTTCAAGACAGGTGACTAAATCCTCTGTTAACTTTGCCTTAAAACAGTAAATAGTCTGGAGAATAACTAAGGAAAAGTTAGGACTACAATTTATTTTGTGTTCCCTCTTCATTACAAATTTCATAATTGAAAAAGACCGGTTATCTAACCATGAAGCAGAAAAAAAAAAAAAGTTATTTGACTTAACTGACACTACCTATAAAATAAAAGAATGGCTTCTGAACCCCAAAGTTAAAAATTACTGAAATACACTTTTGGACGGCTGCCCCTACACATTCCTACTTGAGGCTACTCAAAAGCCCATGGGATTGGCCTCTTTGCTCTGCAGCCACGTTGACCAAGTCTTCCCAAAGAGAACTGAGATTATCTGATGGCTCCCAGAAGTGGGAGTCAAATTTAAATACCAAAAATCCAAATACCAAATGCAGCTAGGAACTGTAAAGAAACTATGGGGATTGACAACAATTTTCACTATTAATTATGTTATTAGTAGATGTGTTATTAGTAGATGTGTTCTCAGACTTCATTATAAACCTAAGAGAGCTAAAAAATGTGGTTCATTTTAACATCACAATGAATGCCTCTATCAGTTCTGGCCTTGACCTCCTCTCTTCAAGCACAACAAAATCTCTTCCACAACAGTACACAGCCACGTACCAAGATATGGCATGTAATACATACATACAAGAGAGTATAATTACATTGTATGCCCAGTTCTGCATTACTCAAATTGGGCGCAGAGCTACTAATTTAATTTTTCATTATATTTGTATATGGAATATGTATTTGCACTGTCCATGCATGCCCATGCACACTAAATCAGATTTTAGATACATAAGGTTCTCACATATGTAATTTGCTTCATTTTAAAAACAGTTATGAAAGAGAAAGCCTGATCTTTGATTTGATTTGTGAACAATTGGAGTAGATATGCATATTGCAAGTATCTCGTTATTCCTCACAGACAGGAAAGTTACCGCATTCCTGCCACTCAAGTTTTCAGTCATTTTTTGAGCTAGCAGTAGCACTTATTTACAACTAGTGAGATTTTACTCTATGACATAAAACAGATGTGTTGCACTCCTCTGTTCTATGAGGTTTATGTCCTCTGTTGCTTGTTTTTTGTTTTTGTTTTGTTTTAAATATTTCCATACCATTGCAAACATTCAGGGCACTAAAGAAAAACAGAGCTAAAAAATACCAGAACTCTAAAAGGCATCACAGTGGAATCCAACTGCGAGGGCACGTGGGAAAGCAGCTAATGTATTAGGTGGGGAAGCACCACTGGGCACATGCCTGGGCAGCACCAAACCTCTATCAGCAAACCATAAAAATAAAAGGAGAAAAACCTACAGCTATCATCAGGGGTGAAAAAGGAAACAGGAGATGAAAGCTATGAAGGATGATCAGCCATACATGGCACTGGCTGAGGAAAGGAAGGGTCAGTTAACTACACAAACGTGGTTTGAAAAGGATAGAGCTGACAGACAGAAACAATTCCAGTAAAGCAGGTGACAGATGACTAGGGTTTTAAAACAGAGTATAGGAGCAAAGGACAGGGTTGAGACATTATAAAGGAAGTTAAGACATTCTGTTGATAACCCGGGTGTGCCTGTGTGTGGGTGAGCTGATCAGCAGTATGATACACTCTCTTCTGTATATATTTAAAGTACAAATTCTGGCTATTCTAGCTCGTTAAACACTGGACTCTCTCAACTTTTACCAGTCTGGGCCTGCTGAAGAGTGCAATGACATGCACATAAAAGCTGCTAAAAGCTTCTCCTCTGCTTTGCTCAGGATGCCAGTAAATGACAGCTGTTAGCCATTTTAACAGGATATTGTTAACAAACAGCTCAGAATCTTTTTAGAAGTGATATATCAGAGAAGGCCATTGCTTCAATCAAGACAAAGGCTCCATGGAAAAAACCATGAGCTGCAAGAGGGATGAAGCAGAGATTCCAAATAGGCACTTCTTAGCAGGACTACTTAGCAAGGTTTACACAAAATCATTACTCATTAATGTACTGAGAATTTTTATACCTTTTCTTGGTCTTTTTTTTTTCTTTTTAATCACTGTATGATGGCTAGGGTGTGCCATACCCACAGCCCTGAACAAAGGATTGAGTGGAATTTTGCATCAAGCTCCAGGTTTGCCAGCTTCAAGAACTTGTCAAGTTTTTAAAATTAAACATTTGAAAATACCCAAATGTTTTCAGTTTTTAAACATTTGAAAATACCCAAATGTTTTCAGTTTGACAACAGACTTCACAGCAGTGCCAATACTTCAATAATGGTCTTACTCAGTTTGACAAAAACATTCACCAAAGAGACTATATTTGCCATTTATACACAAAAATCCCAACAGCTTTTACAGCTGTTGGGACTTTTCATAGAAAACAGCTAGAAAATTATTAGTACTGGCATCTATTTCTGCATGTAAACAGAGTTTCTACATTACAATACCGCAAAAAGAAAGAATGATTTTAAAGAAAGCAGACATTAAATGCATTTCTAAGCCTAAGTACTTAGCCTCCATTGTCAAAAAACTGTTCCATCTCAAAGACACTGGAACATCCATCAGGTGCCTGAGATAATATGGACTGAAATGATGTAAAATATGTCACAGGAGCCAAACTGGTGACCAGGGGAACATTCAGGTAACGTGACTATATATCACAACACTTCTAGATAAGATAAGATTGGAGTATAAAAGCCAGTGTTTACTCACACAAGATAAACTGTAAAGGTTGTTAGTAAAAAAGAAGAAACGTCACGGTCCAGAGTTGCCCTTTCTACAGCTATGACCAGAAGTGGTATTCCTCTCTCCCTCCTTTCACTTTCAAAGACTAAGAATTTACGGTACCATGTAAAAGAAAAAGTACAAGACATCTCCAAACACAGTTATTGGGGTGGAGTACAGGCCTGGCAGGGGATACCTGGCTCTCATTCCAACCTGCAAGCCAAGTGTGCTACTGGGAAACGTGACTCTAAAGAGCTGAGCTGCTGAAAAGAGGAGTATACAAAGGGGAACTGCAGAAGCCCACCCACAGTTACACCAAGACAGTTAGCACTGGTAACTGAGTAACAACTAACCTTTTAGGGTCTGACTGCTTAAGTCTTGGCTCAGAGCAGTTAATTCTCAACCCCTACAACAACAAAGCAGGTCTTCAGAAGAATGGGAAGTATCTAAGAGTAATCCCAGGCAACATTCTGCAGGGACAGTCTAATGTGATGACACCTTGCCAAAGCTATCTCATGTGATATGACCACCAGAACAAAAAAAAAATTAGGGACAATTGGACAGCATAGAGAACAGCAGAATAAATAACACCACTTCATCTGATAGCTGTAATGATTTTGGATTATTTGTATGTGGGAAGGGACTGTATAGTTCCAATGGCTTCCCCTTATCAAACAGTGAATCAGTATTACAGGAGACAGGTATTCAGACTAGAAGGAAGACCATAAACTAACAAATAAGATAGAGACATACAAGGAGAACAGTGACTATACATTTAGGGGAAAAAAATGCTGAGAAAGACGAACAATAAAAGCTTTGAGAGTCCTAAAGAGAACACATTTTTTAACTGACTACACTAAAATTTTAGGAGCCACAGCAGTAAACGAGTTATTGGACCCACTTACTCTTTGAACACTTGAAGCCTGAGGACATGGAGGCACTGGAACATTTTTCCATACCAGCAGAAGCATCAGTCCCTCACACTCAAGATCTGCCTGTCCCGTGCCACCACTCCAGCTCTTGCTGTGGTACTTCCCAAGAAGCAGGGAAACCTCCCAAGAAGCAAAGCAATTACAAGAGAATAACAAAGGAAAAGGGGTTCCTTCCTCTTTATGATGGTGAGCAATGAGATCTCTGAAGCATGGAACTAGTTAAATACATACGAACACCTGCGTGCTGTGAACAAGCCTCTTTCCAGCTTTCCCTTGGGAATAGCAACAAATCTAACATCTAATGCCCCTTTAATTTGTAATACTACACTGTACCATAAAATCTCCTCTATTAATTTCTCAAGCACCTCCTTAAAAGCACTTCTTAAGTGCTCTGGACCCACTATGTTGAGGGGCAGGCCTGTTGTCAAGTCATCTACTAAGAAATAAATATACCTCTTCACTCTTAGCAGCACCTACTGGATATCTAAAGCGTCTAGCTGAGCATTGGAGACAATCTCCTATGGATGCAGAAACCACGCACCACGTACCAATAGTTACCAGAAGGGGCACATTTTCACTGTCATGCACCAAAAAATAAAATTCAACAATTTACATTACAATTCTGAGTTACAGTATTTATATCACATAAGAGTACACTACACGGAAGATTTTCTACTTGTGGTAAAATAACAACTAACATTTAAACAGAAAGAGGAAAAGAAAAGAGTAGCTTTCTTTCAGTCTAATCTGCTGAATATATACAAAGTTAACTAGGAGTCACTTTAAGTTAGTACATCACTGTTCTCCTCTGACTCTTTCAGAGGAAGGAGAAAAAATCTGTTTAAATACAGGAATACGTACTGAAATTGAAGCAAAGACAGAAGGGGGAATAGTTTTAGCTCCCAGATCTACTGTCACCTCTTTTTTTCAAATTAATTACATTTCAACTTGTTGATATCCCCCAACTCTAAAAAACATTAATCAAACATAGTAACAAACACAGTTTTTATAAGATTCCCTGCAAAAGCAGTCCAATTTAGGGCTATATATTTGATAGCAAAATAATACGTGTTTTGCTGTTGACTGGATCTGAGATTTGCTGCTGCACAGAGGAAACAGAGTGCTTTGGCAGTATGACCTTGAAGTGGTAAAGCATGTGAGTTGAGGTTGATCTATCTGTGGACTTTAACTAGCAATTTCCCAGGTTTCAGCCATGGCTTTGATGTGAAGCACTCAAGCAATTCTAATGCTAATTTTGTCGAGTTTGTGGTATACGTTTCTCTCAAGTACATACAAACGGGTCAGTGCAAATACATGAGCAGACAAGGAACTGTGCATCATTAAGTGGGGCTCCCAGGTCAGTGGATGAAGCCTCACCCCTTTAATCATGTGAATGCACTTGAAGGTTAAGACCTGGAGAGAAGAAAGCAGCACTTGTATGTTGGTCATATGGTGAGCACAGGGACATTGCAGAAGGTGCTGCTGGTAATCCTGTGCCTTCCAACACGTCTCCTTTGGAGCACTAAGCCATGTTAGGAAATTCTATGGGTGCTGCACAGCTGAGCAGCCTTTCTGCCCTGTGGGAACCCAATGACCCAGGCCCAAAAGCAGGCAGATTCCAGATGCATCAAGCAGGTAGCAAAACAGGAGGGAGAAGAGACAGTAGAATAGGGCTACAAATACGCAGCTCCCAGGCACTGCAACGGGAAAGCATGAGGCAGGTGACAAAGAAGTGAACCTTCGTTTGTTTGCATTAGGATATACTTTAATTCTGAGTTTTCTGAACCCCAGAGCAGAGTTATCTACACTGCACACAGAAGGGTTCCAGGTCTTGGTAAAACGTTTATGGGACAAAAGGGACATCATAATGGACATCAGAGAAACAAAAATACCTTATCACTACATTCATTAAGAATTACCTTAAAAGTAGGTGAAATTGCATGATGTGAAGGGAATAACTACACTGCAACATCAATACCACAGGTCAAGTGAAGATTAAACCTTTGCACTCAGTGGTTTCCTATCCTCTGACCTCAGGAAGGCTTTGGGATTCTTCTTTTGCAAACCTTCATATTGGAATCCCAGGCAGTAGAACTCTACAAAGCAGTAAGTTCCATGTAAAACCATTATTTACCTCCTCTGCTTCTGGTAATAATTTAAGAAATTCATGCAGCAGTTCAGAACCATAGGGCTCACTTCTTCCATGATAAATATCTTCAATGATGGATTCAGCAGACCTTGAAAAAACAATTGAGCATACACGTTTCTAACACTTGCAGGTTGAATAGTCACACGAATTCAAAAAAACCCCCATGCCTGGGCTACTCAAAGGAATTATAATGAGGTTATGTATCAGTGTCCGCAGCAGCACTGTTATAACATCACTTTCAGTGATGCCTTTACTAAAGGGCAATATTATCAGTGAATAAAGATAGTGCTGAATCAGCTTGCTCTTAAAAAAAATAATCCTCACTTCACCTCTATTAATTCTTTATAAAGACAGACAATGAAAAGCAGCTTCCCTGTAGTATTACACGAGATATAAGGGTTTTTTCTTCTGAAACCTCACTTCAACTGGTTTAACAGTAGCAAACTCTGAATGTTTAGTGTGAAGTCATAATGGCACTCAAAACTAAATATATTAGAAAACAAATTATGAAATATAGTTACTTATGACAAACTTGTATAGAAATGTAAACTACACAAAGAACAGAGCGTAATATACGCTACATTTGGTGAGAACTACAAATAATTTCACAGATCTGTAGCTTGCACTAGCTGCATGGAGAAATCAAATCTTACTTTTTGAATTGTTTGAGAAATATCCCAATGTTCATACTCCTTTTTGCATCCAAAATGGAAACCTGAGAGAGAAAACAAGAGAGATTAATCTACTAATACCTAAGAAAACAGCATATAATGCAGATATCATTCCTTAAATTGCTGCAGATAATTGTTTGCAGTTGCCACCAAATCACCAGCCAAATGAATACACGAAGTCACTTCTTATCAACAAAGATCATGTATTACAAAACTAGTTTTTTACCATGGAAACACACAGCACACCCGCAACTTTTTTCAAGTGAAACAAAGAAAACATAGTAATTTATAGAAGGAAACAAGATAAATCCTATTTCATTACAAAGTAAAAACATTCCTCTTGCTTATTTCATAACCTTGAATCTGCAAAATGTTGCTTATCAAGTAATACGTTGTATCACATTTGGAGGTCCCCACGGTTAGCGAGCACCACACTTCAAAACCCACCTATTTCAGAGGTTTTCTAACAAATGCGAGGATGGGCTTTTCAAGCAGAGGTCAGTACGCACTACTGATTTCATTTACGCAAACTAAAAGCCATGCTGATCCATGGAAAGATACATGAGTCAATCTTGAAGCAAAACCTGAGACAGATAATGCTTAAATCTGTTTATCTAGAAGCAAGCAGAACCCCCTAATAAAATAATAGTCTTCCCCTGCTTTCTATTTTAAAGTTGATTTGCTACATCATCTTACAAGTACAATTCTGGAGATTAAGCAGAGAAAAAAGACAACACTTTTTTTCCCTAATTCATTAAAAAAAAATTTTAAATAAAATTGTTAATTATTTTTATACTATTTTTTCTTCTTGTTGCTGCATACAACTTCAAATCTGAGATGTTTGAGCTGTTTTAGCAAATCGTGTTCTTAAGGTTAAAATTTTACCACAGCTATTTTGGTGGTAACAGCTACAAAAGTCATGAGATTTAAAAGGACAAGAGAATTGTTTCATGTTAACAGTGCCACCCGACTGCTACAATAAAACAACTCGGTACACACAAATGTTCAAGAGTGCTGTTGGAGTCACATAATGTTTGAGGTTTTGACAACTGGAAAGGTGTCTTGACCTTTGTGACAGCACACAAGTTAGAAATACATATATAAATGCAATGTTGGCATCATCATGAAATTGAATTAGCCTGCAGTCAGCTGGTAACAGTGAAGATACAGGTATGATTAATGTGCTATCCTCAACATACACCTGGGAGACAGCCTCCTCATCTGCTGAAAAGAGTGAATCAAATCAAAAAGTTTTCTGAAATTTTGGAATTTTTTCTCTTCTGAAACCAGCAAAGACTGGAAAACACAGGAAATATCAGCGTATTAGTTTTAATTAGATGATTGCTAGCCTGAAGCCCTTCAGTTTTAACATATGCAAAGATAAGAGGACAGATTGTGGTTTATTCTCCTGTTATCTTAGGAGTTGAGAGGCCCCCAACAGATCATTAAGGGAAAGCCCCTTAGCATAGGACAGGTTCAACTATCTCTCCCCCTGCAGTATCTAATCTTTTTCAAACGTTTTACTGCAGGGACCTCTCAATGACCTCTCAAACTGCAGCTCCAATCTCCAATTGCTCTGCTCACTCCTAATTCCCTGATTTCTCTGTACTAGTTTAAGCTTTGCCATCATAATTTGGCATTTGGTTTGTTGGGTTGTTTTTTTTTTTAAAGCATATTCACAGTTAACCTTCTGTACATATTATTTTCAGTCACAGTTGGTAACTGTTACAATAAGACTGACCATCAGCTGGGTAAACCTTTCGTTTCCATGGCACAAGTCAGATTTACAGTACTTCCCCTCAAACAAAACTAGAGATATTTTTTTAACATCTTCCCTTGAAGAAAAACAACAGATGGCAACATATACAGCTGCGTTTGCCTTATCAGCACAACATAAAACAAATGTCATAACTGTTTTTCTCTTTTAAGTACAAGGATCTTACACACTTCTTGCTCTGTACATGATTGTACTCTATTTTTCCCATTTTCTTTTTCAAGCATACAATCAAAACACATGGCTCGGTTTTCAGTCATTCTTTGCTTGGTGTCCACTTCAAGATTATCAGAAGTGATTGAAAAAGCTGTTATTACTTAACTGCCTTCAAGGAGCTTCTATAGGGGAGCACAAGGAGGAAAAAAGGGGAACCTGGCAGATACTCCATAAATACAAGCTCCTACTCCTTGCACACAAATATGGTATCTTCCATTTCACGTTCAGTACCATGTTGCATATTAGATTCACAATCTTAGCCTTAACATCTGTTCCTAATGTCTACTCTTCTTCCCAACCCAGCTTTCATTTGATTTTGTCCTTGCAGAAAACTGCATATGACTTCCTACCAAGCTGTCCCTTTTTATCATTTAAACATTATCCCAGCTTTTTACAAAGTCTGCTCCTTTCTTCTATTCGTATGTACCGTCAGCACTGGTGCCAGCACAGCATGTTCCAAATCTCTGTTGACACCTAAAGAGATTTTGAAATGCTGTCCACCAGTGACATCCTTTGACTTCTTGATTCAAGAAGTTACATTGGACTGTAAGAATTGAGAAGCAACTTTCCTAGTCTCACTGGAAACCTCTATACTCATATAGTTTCTTATGATTTACTTTAGATAAATTCAGGAGAGCTTTCTCTATTCTCATCTTCTTCAACTCTCATGCCAGAGAAAGCTATTAATTTTTTTTTATCCTACTCTTGAAATATGATGGTTCCCTCAGATACTTTGCACCATCTCAACACCTGCACTTTTCCTGCCAATGCCAAGTGTCACTGCCTCAACACAATTGCCACCTCTCCTTCACAAAACAGTGCAATCTTGGAAGCAAGAACAGCTGATTGACTCATGAATCTGCTTCTCATCACCACAGTACTCAACTCAGCGTATTTCTGAAACCTGCAGCAGTCACAGATCATGTGGGGTAATAACAGCATCATTTTGACAAATGTTAATCCACCACTGAAACAGTCACTGTTTTAGATGTACTAAAGGAAGGGGAAATTTAGCTAGAGTACCATGGTGAAGTTGTAATGATGGTAAGAGAAGACCTACTCCTGAACTCCGCCAGAAATTTGCAATCAACAGGAAAGATTCAGAGGGGTGTTCCGGGAGACACAAAAAGCCCCACTTCAATAATGACTTTGTAGTGGCTGCAGAAATGCAATACAAGTTTCTTGCCATGAGATTGTCAAAGAGAAACAGGAACATGACAAAGTGGATTTATAACAGATTAGTGAAAGCAAAACATTATATGTATTCTTTGGATAAGAACAATGGGGTTTCACATGGTGAAATATAGTTTACAAATTACAGCAAGCATGGAACAGCCTGGTGGCACAGGCTTGGTGCTGGAGGTTAGGAAGGATATAAACAGCTTCCTGCTTCAGCTTCCACTTCACTTTACAATGCTCTAACCACCACTGCTGAGTTTAATATTTTGGCCTCTATTCTCCGAGCCACACGCACTGCCTGGAGTGGTTGAGGAAAGGTGCACTTCCACAGTGCGGCAGAGTGAACCTAGCAGCTTACTACAGGGCTGTCCTGCTCCACGTCACCCTCCCTGTCACGTTCCTAGCCTATTCTTTCTTTCCCTTAGGCAGGCACTGGTACTTATCTCGTTGCTTTTTTTGCTGTGTTAGTCCTCTGCTGGATTAACAGGTTGAATCAGCTCTCAAGAAGGTGGAACAAGCATCAGAGCCAGTACAGGGAAAACAGAGAAAGGGCATTGCCAGGAGAGGGAAGAAGAGACATCTTGTTCACCCCTTCCATCTTCCTTCTCTCTTCCTCTCGCTAGCCCCTTTCACAAGCTCTGGAATTCACTGCACCCTTTCACAAGCCATCAAAACTCACTAAAATAGCAGAAAACTACTCCAGTAGAAAACAAACAAAAAACCCAAACAGGATTCTGCTAAGCTACTAATTTAAATCTGTTTACAGAGGGTCCAATGTCTGCCAGAGCCAGCACACAGATGGAGGGAAGTGAGGGACAGGAGCAGAGGGACAATACAAAGGAGAAAGCCAGACCAGCCCCCTTGGCTGGCAACAAGCTGTTCTGTCTGCTTCACTGCCAGGCTAGCTATAACCTAGGTGAGTTATGTTGTGCCATAGTGTGACACCACTAAAGGACGGGGAAAGTAAATTGGTGTGTAAACTTTGCTCTACACCCCCTATTTTTTGCAGGCTCAAATTACATGAAACCATGGGGTAAATTAAGCCTTTAGTCAAGGAAACATGTTAATTAATCTCCTAAGGCTTTGGCGAGGAATTGTTTACGAAAAGGAAAGCATTTACTGTAGGAGTTTAACTCAAATCTCAAAAGGGACTTCTGTTATAATGATGATGTTTAGTGATGAGCCTCCAGAACCAGGATTCAATACCCTGAGTTGGGCACCTAAATTCCCTATATGGAACACTGGCGAGTGAGGAATTAAAAGGACATGCAGTTCTGTAAGGGAGAACTTTTTCCAAAACTGCTCATGATTTCGTAGTTAACAGTGATCTCTGGAGAAGGTATGAAAACTCAATCTCCGCCACAGTCTCTGGAGGAGTGCTCTCAGTTCTGGCTGAAGAGTCACTCTTCACTGCTCCCACTGAAGCTATGCCACTGCTCCGACAGGAACCCCACTGAGCCAAAAAAGAAGACTCTCCAGCCATGCACTTTTGTACAGCAATTTAGACACATGCTGTTTTTTTCAGATTTGGATCAAAGCAATGCTTGAATTGAGGCACTTAAATTTATCTTGAAACTTCACTGTTAACATACAACAATTAGACTAATTCCCCTATTTAAACTCCAAAGAGCATTTTTCACTGTTAGGCCATAAAGCACTTTCTAAAATCAATTGTGTTTTACTTACACAAAAGGAATAGAGATACTGGAATGCAAAATGTCTTGTCCACCGTCCCCTGTCAGGTCAGTGAAGCAGC
This sequence comes from Numenius arquata, assembly GCF_964106895.1. NCBI lineage: Eukaryota > Metazoa > Chordata > Aves > Charadriiformes > Scolopacidae > Numenius > Numenius arquata. Next base: position 38,138,283 of record NC_133580.1, on the reverse strand, counting down.
CAGAAACAGAACTACAGCTTCCTCAGCCCCACACTAACCTGCTCTCCACAAGGTCACACAGACGCTGTGTACCTCAGCCTGCCCCCAACTCTGTTCAAGCTCCTTAGGTTTTACTACAGTGAACTGAGGACAACTGTTTGGTTCTGTCGGTTCTCACGTCCAGTTTCTCACACCATCATAGCATTAAAGCAAGTAAGCAGCAGCTGACGGCACCAATGACAGAAGTCACAAACATTGCTTATGTCTCAAATCTCCATACTCTTGCTGAATGATGCCCATAGTAATGTTAAGCATGTGAGCTGTTGCGTATCTCTGCTTCTGCACTTCCTATAACACATAGCTCTTCAGGATTATCTCCTTCCCTCCTTACTAAGCAGCTGGTACTGCAAAGTCCATTAGCACACAAGAAATTGCTCATCACTGTCTGACACACTGCTGCGGCATGCTTGACAAAGCTTAGCAACGGAGTTGAACGTTTTGTCACTTAAGTAGCACAACTCAGAGGCAAGTCCTGTTGCCTCACCACCTGCCACGTGCAAAGGCACCGCGTGGGAGCCCCGAACCGGGATGGACAGGCATCAAGCAGTAGAGATGCATTGGACAACTGTATCAGCTCTAGATGGATGCACAAAAACATTAACTTGTAGCAAGGCAGGTTTTTGTTTCCAAAGCACTGTAACTTGGAGAAACCTATGTTTTGCAGGCCTGTAATTTTAATCTCTAACACTGCTCTTAGCCTCCCCAGGATACCCTGAGTTTCAAGCTGTACGTGAAAACACTTGAGTTCTGGAGCATGCTGGGGTTTTCTCTGCCCCAGCTACCATACACTGGGGCCACATTCAGTTTATGAAACTCATCATCATTTTTGCTATAACTAGATTTTCACCACACTGCAGTCCTGAAAGGGGGAGTTCCTAAGGACACCCATGGGACTGGAGTTGTATACATCTGTATGCAGTACAGGAAGTCCACTCACTGCAATCCTGATTTGAAGATGAACACAGTCTGAAAACAGCGCAGAGGTTAATGACTACCTCTGATGACGGCCCCAATTACTCCCTCCCGATGTCATGGTTTGAGTCTGCAATACACTTGCCTGTTTTAAACCCCTTATTTTAGCCTATGTACAACATGCACGCTATCAGTACATTGGTTTCTCACCTCGTCCTTGCTGATCTTACTCAGACATCTTCTGAATCCTGCACGATTCCACCAACTTCAAATCCCTATTTTCTCACTTAAAACTGACATGTCGTTACATCTCTTAATCCCGTGCCCTCTGTATTTTGTTTACACACTAGCATGTATATAGACACACACCAGTGATTAAATCTGCATTTCAACCCTCCAATGACTTCATAGAAAGATCACTTGAGACAATTAGTTCAGGCTTCACAAAGACGCTGTCTACAAATCAGGATCTAAGAACTAGAAAAGCTACTTATCAGTTCACTGAAGAGTGTCTGAACCTGAAAGTTACTTGGCATATACCTTCTCATCACCAGAACAGAAATCAGTAACAATGTTCAGACCTTATTGGAAGGTTATTTTAGTGCCCTGAAAAAGCAGGGTAGATGAAATAAAGTTTTAATTAGCAGGAAAGCAATGTTTATGAAAGCTGAAACTTTAAAATTATCTCAATTAAATAACAAATTACGTTAATCACCATATTATATTTTATTTACTTGCTGTCATATTGGGACTTCCCTTCCTGATGTCTTTAGGACATTGAGCATATATACAGCATTAACCCTTGCAATAGGATTCTCTTCCCTCCCGCCTGGTGCATGTTTGCGTGTAGAACATTTTGTTTGGACAACAGACATAGTGGAAGACCTGAAGAGAAGTTACCATTTACCTATGTTTCACACTGAAAACTCAAGGGCTATCTAACATGAGTAAATACAGACGCCTTCAGCCTCCCTCCATTTATTTATATTTATTTTAACAAGTAGCCAAATCACAGCACTTACCAAGTTAAAATAATAAAACACTGTTAGTTCTTTGATAAACAAATGTGTATCACTAAGAACAAAGAGCTTATCCTCATGGTTGTTCCCCTCCCCTTCAAATCAAGAGAAGATTGCCATAAGGATGTAACATGACAGAGAAAGAGACAAAGATGAGTCAGAATTACCCCAGTTCCTACAGCCTTATGTAAAAGAGGTTTTACTTCAATTCTTACCTCCTCTTTTGTCTCTTTGAATGAAGACTTTAAAGATCGATTTCTGGGGTCCTGGGGCTTGGTTTCTTCCTGCTGCCCAAAAAGTTCCTCGATTGTCTTTGTATCAATCTGATACTGCGGTCTTGCAGCAATTGTCCAGATATTGGTTTTACCGCGGACTTGTTCTTCGGGGATAGTTTTCCAGAAAAAGCTCCGCATTCGTTTTTTTTTGCTGTGGTTGTCATGCCCATTTATCAGTTGCGGAGGCAGAGGTATGTTTGGCCCAGGCAGTGGAGGAGGGGGAGGTGGTGGGGGTGGCATCCCCGGGGGGAGCGGAGGGGCTGGGGGTGCCCCTGCAAGGGGACATGGCGGAGGGGGCGGTGGTGCTGCAGGCTGAGAAAGTTGAGATGCAGTTGTCGTATCCTCATTCATTAATCCTGTTGCAACTGGAATAGCCCCATTTTCTTTATCATTGACCAAGGACAGACAATTCATAACATGCATTTTATGGCCTCTCCAAAGCGGAGAGTGTTACTTCCTTGGATCGGTTTGAAACATTGAATAGCGAGCGCAGCAGCAACCGATATCACGCTCTCTCAAACTCTAGTCTGCCAGCAGCAGCAACACAAGAGGGGACTGTACCATCTTCGCAACCTACAACAAAGGACAATAGGGAGACTCAGATCAGAGAGACTGGGTATTGTCCCTCACGCTGAAAAGACACTAAAATTAGAGTGTAACAGCTATCAAGTTTTCAATCCAGAAAGGAAATTTAGTGAATCAAAAGTCTTTCCCAGGGCAACTGTATAAAATTTATCCACACCAAGATTTCAAATAGCTCTGGATACCTAGATTTCAAAAAGATATATAAAAATACCTTTTAAATCACAAAGAGTGCATACCAAATCTATCTATTAATCTCAGTTCAGTGCAATTTTGTAAGAGAACATATATATGTCTCAAATTATGAAAACAAACAAATATTATTCCTCTCCTAATTTTAGATTTTTTTTTAACGGTGATTACACACAGGTAGAAAACATAAGTACAAACTATGGTACTGGATTAACTGGATCAAACAGACCCTGTTTGAGTCCTTTTAATTCATGGCTTAAATCCAAGCTGCATTAAAATAGTGAACAATCTGCCAATGATTTAACAATTTAGCCTAATGTACTGCTTTTTTGCCTTTGTATTTTTCATAATAAGGGTCAAACAGTGTGCAGTCCCTAAGCTCCCTATGTTCACTGAGCATAACTTACAGTATTTGCATTTTACCATTACTGGTCTGTTATGCTACCTACCAAAATGCACTACGAGAAGACAGACCACAGGTTGATTAAGCTGCTCCCTATAATTTACTTCAGTATCTAGGTTAACACAGCCAGATCAATAAACGGGAAGGGGGAGAGAGAGAGAAAGGACAGAGGAGACAACAGAAACAGTCAACTACACATCCTAAGCTCTGTACATATGCAAAACTTTAAATTGTTAGGAAAGCTTTTACATCTAAATTACCTCATGAAGCAGTTTAAGAGGAATCACAATAGTTTTAAGCAATTTTTCTTATACTGTCACCTACTAAACAAAGCTTCTGTTCTTGACAGTAAACATTCAAGTAAGAATACGACTTCCTCAAAAAGCACATCTAAAAAGCACATCTAAAAGCTTTTGACAAGCCACATCTATTAAAAGACTTATTTCATAAGTCTCAGAGAAAACAAGTTAAGGTATTTCAAATACAGACCAATGAAGAATTCCATGATTTTATGGAAATTTGTAAGTTTTCTCAAATAAAATTTGGGAATTTACAAAAAAGTCAAAGATAATGCACAATAAAAAATTAGATAGAGGAAAGACAGCCTCTGAGCAAAAATCAGTCACAGGAAAACTCAACAGAAAAAGTTGAAGTAATTCACTGGCACAAGAACAATATAAAACCAGAAATTTGGCACTGATTTAGCTGTATGTCTCTTCAGCATGGTTCACATAGAGCTAATAGCAATCCAGATCAATTTGACATTGTATAATAGTGATGAAAAACCTTTGCTTTTTTTGCCAGAGATCCATCATTACAGCGTACATGAACAAACAGACCTAAGTCACAGAAACAAGCCTTAGGGCAAATTCTCTCTTGGACTGCAAGGACTCAGTCACTCACAGCTTCGCTGAAGTTAATGGAAATGAATACAAAATAATCCACTGTACCTTTTCTTCTCAAAAGCTTGGATAGGTAGGTAGCAACAAACTCCTCTTTCCTTCTTCAGATTTTCTAACCTTATACCTTACATTATCAAGGTATTTGCAAGAATAGAAAACGTATATAAAAATCTGTATAAGGTTTAAGTCATAGAAATGATGGAAAATATTTTAATGGCAGGGTAAAAAGGGGGAAGAACTACAAAGAAAGTGGATTAGGACAGAGGGTTTCAAATTTAAATCAGCATTAATACCCAAGTTGGTATTACAGAGCTGTGTACGTTCTTGCCTCTTCTCCCAGGTTCGTGATCATAGACTCAGAGAGGCATAAAAAAGCAGGTGCAAGGTGGTGGAAAGAGATTAACCACTCAAAGCAATTAAGTGTTGCATTAATTTAAAGAAATACTCAACTAGGAAAAAATCTTTTCCTCCCTACCACTTATTTAAAAATGAAAAATGTATTAGCTAGTCTTCCACCATCACAAAGCAGTATTCAACAGTTATTATTTTCTAAGTTGGGTTCCCACAGATTTTAAAAGAAAAAAAAAAAAGACAGAAGAGACAGACAGACCGACCAACCATGCCCCTGGGCAATGTGCAAGAACCTAATTTTGAAACTTCCAATAAATCTAGATGCTTTAAGAAAAATAAGATCAAATCCTAATGAAACAAAGTTGTAGGCGATGAATCATCAGAGTCCCAGTGCTAACACACGAGTGGAAAAATGACTGATCTCAGACCTGAGCGCTTCTGAGTTAGACAAGGGACACTCCTAGTGAAAGGAGTGGAGAACGCAAGGGGAAGAAAACATCCCAACCTAGATGTGAAGATAGATAGATAGAACAGGAAAAACTGTTTTCAAGCCAATGAGCCCTGTACTGCTTTAGATGAGGTAACCGTCACCCAGAACCAGGAAAGGGGAAGAATCAGCATTTGGAAGGAAGACATGAAAGGAGAGGCACAGCATAAAGGCTGGCATTCAGCTTTGTCTTCTGACAGATAAGCACGATGCAGGTGACAGAGGTCACCTGCTTGTAAGAGGACAGCAGCCTCAAGTTACCAGATACCAGGAGACTGGTCAAAATTCCCTTCTCCTGCTGAGCAGCTCTCAGAAGAGCGGCTCGAAGCTGTTCCCAGCGCACCCACCATTACCGTGGGTGGGAGAGGAGAGAAGCTGGCAGCTGGGACAGGCTCTGGGCTGCTTGCTGGTATCAGCAGGTGCCTTCGAGCAGGAAGTACAGCGACAGGAGGTGGGGAACAACGCAGCCCTTCTGACTGTGAACTACAGATTACTGAGACATGCAGCCAGGATAGGGATGCATAATAAAACCCAAGCAAAATTTAACTCCTAAGGAGCCTCTCTGCACTTTTCAAAGGATTAAAGGGGAAAAAAAAAAGAAAGGGACCCAAGAACAAACATTTAAGATGTCTCAATTACACTTCATTATTACATGTTTGTTATCCAAAATAACCCAAGAAGTTCAAGAGCTCTAAAGTCAAGTCTTTACCGCACGTTTTAATTGTGTCCATATTTGGCATAAAAGAAGTATTTTATTTCTTTGTCTCATTCATTGTTTTAGCCAACTTAATCTAACTTGGTAATGTATTTCAAAGTTAGAGGGTGGGGACAACTTTCTCCCCAGGTAAGAAGGCAAACGCTCTATAGTAATTTGTTTCTTGCAAAAAAAGCAGTTGCCAGAGACGGACATACATTATATTTGCATACACAAATTAACAGGTGAAATGCACGATGCGCTGAAGGGCATCTCATAATTCATACTGCAAGATATTACTCCCTTTAACTCACGCCTTATGCTCTCTGCTGCCCACGTTTCTGTGTCAGGCATCCTCCAAATTCTCATGAGAACAACGCCGATTTTGACACCAAAGCCCAACCACAGCATTTGGATGTCTGGATCTCAGGAACGGCTACACCAGAAGGTAAAGGGAGCAACCAGTTGCTTGCTGCAGATAAAGAAGCTGCAAACGCTGCCTCGTACAACCAGCCGCCGATCTTGCCAAACCGTGTGGGTTACAAAGAAGGTGCAGCTCGCGCTATCGCAGCAACTTCGCACTTAACCACTCCACGCATCCCACAAAATCACTTATACGGCCTGACCTCCCTCCCTGCCAGCCAGCCAGCCAGGCTGGGACGGGAACCCCTCACGGGTTCACCACACCAGCCAGACAGGGAGCGGACAGAGGGCCCCCGGACCAGGCAGGGGGTCATCAGGGTTTTGTCAGGGGAGCTCGATTCCAGCTAATTTTTGTTCGGGGCTCACCCCGCCTCAGGGAAGAGGGGACGCCAGCGGAATAGCCCCTCCCGCCTTACCTTCGTCCGCAGAGGGCGTCGGGCCGGGGCGCCCACCGCCAGGACTACCCGAGGGGCCCGGGGAGAGCTCCGTACTCCGTGACTCCCTTCAACTGATGCCGGGGGGGGGGGGGAGCGCTGAGGGTTTTTCGGGGCGGGGGGAAGCCGCCGCGGGGAACCACCGCGACCCGCTTCACCTCAGCCTCCCGCCGGCTCCCGGGCACCCTGAGGCGCCTCGCGCCCTCCGCTCCCTCGCGCCCCGCCCCAGCGGCCCGGCCCCGCCCCGCCGGCAGGGGGCGACCTGGCGCCCGCCGCCCCCCGGCGGCAGCTGCCCGACCCCCCCTCCCGAACGGCAGCGGCCCCCGCGAGGGGAGCCGGGGGTACCCCCGCGGGGCGGCCGCCTCTCCGCCGCACGCGCCCGCCGGGCGAGGGGAGCCGCGGCGGCTCCCGCCCGTTGATAAGGGGAGGCGGAGAGACCAAAGAAGCAGCGTGGGGGGCGCCGGACCCCCGGGCTCCGGCGGGGAGGGGAGCCCCGTTTCCCCAGGAGCGCTCGGGGTGGCGGAGAAGGACCTAACGCGGGCGGTGGCGACCGCCCCCCTCCGTTCCCCAGCAGCGCGGAGCCCCCTGCCCAGCCAGGGGGAGACCCACGGGGAGACTTGGGGGGGGGGTGTGTGTGTGACCCACGGGGAGACCCCTTCACCGCCCCTCCCGCCGCCCCTCACCTCCGCGCCCGCGGGAGCAGGCGGCGCCGCGCGCAGCAGGGCCCGGTGCCGCCGCCGCCTCCTCCCATCGCGCCGCGGCCGCGCCGCCGGAGCGGGCGGGGGCGGGGCAGCGCGCAGGCGCGGCGCGGGCGGGGCCGCGGCAGGTGACAGCGGAGGTGGCGGTCCCCGGGAGCGCCCCGGCCCGGTGTAGCGGCCGGTGCTACCCAAAGACCTGTGCTGTGTGCTGGCGGGGGGGGGCCGCACGCCGCGGCGGCAGCATCCGGTTGTGAGGTGAGCATTGGCGTCCGCGGTGTGTCTCGGTCTAAGCAAGCCACTGAGGGGTATATAAATAAATAAATATATATATCTCATTTACCACATGCTGTCACCGAAATCGCAGGAACAGTATTTCTACAGGAACAGGACAGCAGCACTACCAGCGGCGCTCCCAGTTAGAAGGAACAGGGCTCCCTTCCACCGCTGAAGCCTTTCACCCTCTGCCCTCATTCCCAGGCATGTATCCCTTTTTCCATTCCGCTCCCAGACACACATCCCTTTTTCCGTCCCCTTCCCCCACCGCCTCCTCACCCCGGGCAGGTCGGCAAGATGGGGGTGCAAACTCGCCTTCAGAGCCCCACGGGTGAGCAGCAAGGCTGAGAGTCATTCTCAAACGCAGGCAGGGTGAGGGATCTTCAGACCAATTTAAGATGTGATCGCAGCCCTGGGTTACGTCCCACGAGGCAGCTCATGTGACTTGCGGACACCTGAACGCCAAGGTACAGATGATACAGCCAACAAATACATTGTCCTAAAATACTTTGCAAAGAGAATCAATTACATTTCAAAAATAAAACCATTTTCCCAAAAAGAGTAAAGGCAATGAACTTCACTCAAATAGTCACAGCTGTAAGGAACAAACGCAGCCCACACACCCCAAACGCTACTTTTTTTTACAGGAGGTCAATTCCGAGGCAGAATCAGAAATGCTTCCTTGCCTGAGAAAGGAGGGAGGGAGAAAAACGCTCACCTCCAGCCTTGCACAATCAGCTACCAGAGCTTGAGCTGAGCACATGAGAGTGAAAACACATTGGCACGGCCTGCCGAGGGTGGGAGGGCAGGAACAGAAGGACAAAAGCGTGTCTCATCTCGGTGTGGAGTGCCTAACCTGCACCCTGCTGCCTCCGCCCAGAGTTGGGAGGCAGGAACTGGAGGAAGAGCGGGAGGCCAGGTGGCCTCCCCCAGCCCCAGACCTGAAGCCCAGGCCTGTGGTGGCTGAGGCTGCACCATCCCATCTTACAGTTCTGCAGCCAGAGATCCGACCTACCGGTCTGCCAAGACAGCCTGAGTCATTTGATTTAAAAAAATTAAATAAATAATATTAGAACAAAAGGAAAATTTATGGAATGCAGTGTCAGAACCTAGTCACTTAAGCTCAAAATTCACCAAGTGAAATCAGTCCAGTTGCAGTAAATGGCAATTTGTATCACGCCACACAACATCTCCACTTGGCAGGGTCCGCAGCAGCCCGGGAGGACACGGTCAGCTTTGAGCCAGCACGGACATTCCTCGAGAGTGTCGGGTCACCCCTGAGGTCGTCAGCGAGGAAGCGTGTTGCCGCTTGGACTGTAGCTGCTTGTGTTGGAACCAAAGAGACTTGTTTTCATTGCTGCCAGTCATGAGCACAAATGTTCACTCGAAAAGACGGAAAGAGCAAGCCAAACAAGGGACTTGCATAATGGCATTGTATTAAAAAAAAATCCCCAAACCTTAACAGGGCAGCAGAGGACCTAGTCCGGATGTGAAGTTAAACTCTTAACTTTTCCTCACCCTGTGGGTTCCACCACCACCCCCCCACCCCGAACTTTTCCAAAACACAATGTTAGCAAACTAATTTTACATTTTTTAGCTGATTTCCCCCTCCCCCCACCCCCCACCCCCCCCCCGCTTAAAATGTGAACACTCAGCAAGCAAAGATTTTGCTCACATGGCTAAAATTCATCCGAGTTACAAACAACTGAAAACAGGTCTTTACAGTAGGAAGTATTAAGCAACTTTAATAATAGGTAGATCGAGCAGCCCCACCTATAATAAGCAACAAATGCACCTCCCTAGAACAGATAGCATTTAGATGGGTTGGTATACCACAAAAACAAATGATATTGTTAATATTTTAAGATTTCTAGTTAATGAAATGCTCGAGACAGTTTTCAAGATGACTACTGCTTTTACACTTTCTTATGAGAGAAAAAGTGTCTTTTGTGAACTCTGCTTTTCTTTAGAGCACAAAGAGCTTCTCATGCTTCAGGTTGAGCACAAATTTAACAACCAAACAGATCTAATGGGAACAAAGAAATTTATGCCACCTGAAACAAAGAGTGTCATCATCTTCATCACAAACCCTCATTTCTAGTGTTCGGACAAAGGCAGGAGAGAAAGTTAATTGTGATACTTCAGAGACATTAAAACCAAGTTCTATTTGGTTTCAAAATTAAGCACTGTGGTAGTTAACCTCTTGAAACAAAACCCTGCAATTAATTACCACTATCACATAAAACTAGTATGATGCATACACATATGTAAGAAAGGCAAATCAAGACTGAACAGGCAACACTAGTTTTTAGCATTATTTATCTCTTAAGTGCTTGAATTTACAGCCTTCGGTATTCTTTAAAAGGTAGCAAGGTGTATAATTATTTTTTTTAACTAGCACAGTAAACCATACCATTTCTTAAGTACCATTTACTAGGAACATATTGCTGATAGCTGAACTGTTCCTGACTGAACCGATGGATTTATGCTGGCATAAACTGTAATAACAGGGCAAACCTGAACTAAAAATTAGTTTCAGGTTTACTCTGGTCCATATCTGATCTCTGCACTTAATTAAGAAATGTTATCATACAGCCATACTGGTACCCATCTAAGTTTTACCAACCGCTGGTGCAAGGGAACACTGCAAAGATACTCTTGATCTCTTTTTCTCTTTCTCCTGGAATATAAAATATTTCCATTTCTCCAACAGCTATTATCTTTAAAATGGGTTCTCACAAAGAGATGAGACAGAGCATATTTGCTCCGAAAACAAAGTTTTTCCTCACCCACAATGAAAAAGACAAAAAGTTGAACATACATTTTGCTGAGATAAGTACTTAACAGAAATACACTACCAATAGCAGACAGCACAGAATTGTTGCTGCTCCTGTTCCCTTCCTAATATTTTTTTTTTTTTGAAAGGCAGCTAAAGTTTACAAGTAATACTTTTGTGCCAGCACTCCCAGCTGTAGGAAAGGAAAGATTTGCAATCCATGGACTGAGCTTTTATATCCAAGGCCGTTGCTCTGCAAGGTTCATACACGTCTCTGCATTTCAGTATAAGGACTTTGATGAAACAGCAACACTTCCTTTCCACTGCTGCTCTACCAATTTATGCCATCCTTCTCCAAGGCAGGTACAAGCCATCCTACTTGCTATTCTTGCGCAACAAGGTAAGGTCCTTCCTTAATTCACTTCAGACTATTGCCACGGTCACACACCCCATCTACTCAGCCACTTGATTCCCATGTAAGACTGACAAAAGTTAAGAGAAAGGACCTTGGTGAGAATAGGTGCAGTGAGGTGAACGAGACCACCATTGCAGACACAGAAATGTGCTTTCTATGCACTAGTAGCTTTAACACCACACCACTTGAAAGAACACAAAGATGTCAACAACGACAAGTAATAAGGAGAACAAAGAAATATGAACCAACGAACAGTCCAGCTCCTCTTTTGGACCTTCTCATAAAAAAAAAAAAAAAATCAGCTTTCAATTTGACACAACTCAGCTGCCACTGGTTGGATAAGTTTGGGGTGAGGGCGATCAGAAAATATGAAAAGATTAATGACTAATTATAAAAAAAAAAAATAAATCTGTGACTAGTACAACCTCCACATCAAACATGCAGCATGGGAAAGATAGCCAGACTGAAAAAAAAAAAGCCTAAAGATAATTGCAGATGAGGAATGCTAAGTAATTATAATACCTTATTATTCTTGTAACACCACAATAAGGAACAAAAGCAGATAAGCAGAGAATACAAACTGAACATGCCCCCCAGTTCAGTTCAAAACAGAGTTGAGGGGAACATTTAACTTTCCTTTTATATTACTTTGATCATCTTTTGAAGCAGAGACAGAACAGAGATAAGGTTGCTGGGAAAACCAGTTGACAGAAGATTGAAATCAAGCTGTTACTTTAACAATACTGGTGCATTCCTGTACTCTACTTGCACAGACCTCTCTTCAAATGTAACTATAGATCCAAAGAACATTTCTGGTTATAGAATGTAAGGGCTTTACAAAGCATGAAGCTTTGTAAAGTGAATTTTTAGAGAAGAGCTGTTTGTAGAATTCTTACAATGAAAGTAACAGGAGCTACAAGTTTCAAACAAGTCAGGAGTGCAGGAAACTTATAGGATGGTCACTGATCTTGGTTTGGTAGAGCAGCTACAACAGCATATCTGAAACTCTATTAACTGCTTTAAATTCTTCTTCCTGAGCAACCTCACAAAACTCTAGAAGCAGTAATGTGGTAACTTGTAACAGAGATGAAATCTTTCACGGACAAGACTCTACTAGGTGGGCACGGCCCCCTTGTCAAACAAACAAAAAGAAACCCACTCTGACAACTGTCTACACAGATAAATGTCAGCATTACTATCTTAAGATATTTATACAGCTTTTTTGTTAGTATCAGAAAAGCTGACAACTGTAATTACTTCCCATTAGAAACCTCAGAAGTGTCTTCCTTGTATGATCTCCAGAAGCAAAAGTTTCTAAATTTGGTTAGATCTGAAGAGTTAACTTTGAATACAAGGTGCGAGCTTGACTTATTTCATAAGCATATATTTTGAATGGAGGCAAAGAAACAAAGTCAAAGTACTATAAAAGGCAATCCATTTAATATCCTATCGATCAGCTGAACATAGAACCCTCCTCACTGAGGCTATCAATTAGAATAATTGCCTCTGTGAGCAAAATGGAAGTCATTCTTCCTTCTCCCTGGTATGAAACAATACACAGATTTTAGCAAGCAATCTCTTTTGTCTAACCTTTTCTTCCAGGTGAAGAGACTCTGGCTGTTTTAAGGTATTGCAAAAGTCTGAGGGTTACACAATGCCACAGGGGCCATTCCTACATAAGGCAATTTCAGATTCATGTTCACTCTTACCGTTTATGACAGATGAGTTCCTTCTGGGCAGGGACTATCCTCAGAAGGAGACGCATGAATCGGAGATAGAAACCAATGGCACATGTTCTGTATGTATCCTTTTCCTATAGTGGTCTGAAAGCTGGTATTTCAACTGTAGTCAGTAGGTTTGCATTCTTCATCCCTGCTATAATGCTGCCACCTTCATTTCCTAGCTCAATTGTAGTTCTACAGCTAACTTCTTTCTTGCACCATCATACCGCACATATGCCAAGATTCAGGGACAGTGCAAGTCCACAGCTTCCTGAAAGTTGTAAATGTAAACTTCCTTTAAAACTTTAAGAATTACATATACGGAAAGATTTGTTTCACTGTGAGTCTACATTCAAGTTGAACTTGCACAGTATTAAATCATCCTGAAATAGAACAGCAGTGTGACCGCCTAGTACTGCTTTACCGGAGATTCTTGGGCAGGGGTGGCAACCTGGAGAAACAGGACTAAGCTTTCAGTGCAGAAGCTGGATTCTACTCTTAACCATCACAAGTCAAGGAAGTTTGACTGCAAACACCTTTAATATGAATACAAAATTCACAAAGGATATACATTCTGGGGAACATAAATGAACTATTACAAGAGATTCTGACAGAACAAAAACATAAAGGCGGCTCTGCCAGACCACAAATTTAATGAGGAATGATTAAAAAGTTTGATTTACAGTTACATTACAGTTGTGTTAAGCACTGAAAACTTTAAGAACGTCAGCTGAAAGGCATTTGAACATACAGTACATAAATCATACAATCCACACCGTTGTAAATAACATATTTGAAGTATTTCATTTTACTTAATAGAACACAAAGCAACATAACGTGCAAATGAGGACTCCAATATATTGAATTTAAAATGCCTATGATAAAATTGACATAGAACTTTACATTTAAGGACTACACGATTGATGGAGAAATTAAAAAAAGCATCCTCCATGTTACTCTCATTACCGAAGTACACTTTTCATTTAAATAGAAAAACCATACTGGCCCGATTTTCTTCTCTCAAACCATACCTGTCCATGAAGGTTAACTAAAGCTTTAACTTGCTCTAAGCATAAAACGGAACAGCATTTACACAGTCTCCTTCCCCTTGCTGGGAACTGACAAACCATTGTGTGAAAGGGTTCTTAGACTATGTACACTGGTGGAAAATATTATCTTATAAAAAGGCACATACCTGTGATTTAAGGCTAGTACGGTATTTGTTTCATAGAGAAAGTAAAATTTTAAATGAAATTAGTACATTGTATGGTTGGCCTCACTCAGCAAACCACTTGGTGCAAAGCAAAAATGTGTGCTTAGAAGCCTCAGACTGACAGTGATTCTCGCTTTAGTGTTTTACTTTTTCTTTTTTTTGAACCTAAGATAGAAAGGTACATCTTCTTAAAGCCATTTGCTGCTATTCCACTAGTCAATGATCCATCTGCTACTGTTGCCTTATATGCAGATATCGCATATAGGCCTTATATTATTAATCTGCAAAATATTCTTTTAACTCTCTCCTTTTTAAAAGTCATATGAAAATTACTAAAGATGTTTTCTATATTCGCCTATAAAATACCAGATGTTGGTACAAATCATGTAAACCTCCACTTGGAAATATTTTGACCAGCCACCAAAATGACCAGAAATCAAACATCATTTGTCAGTGCAAATCTATAATAATTTTCTTTCCCCTCCCACCCTCCCCCATCCCAGTTACAGAAATAACCACCAACCTTCACATACAAAATGAGCGCTCTATATATTTAAAATGACAGAAATTATGTTTGGTTACTTTAAAGTCACCCACTTTCCCACCAAATTCAGTTTTACAGTATTACAAAAGGGGGGGGGAATTAAAGCTGTCTGTGCAAGAATCACTACAAGTCCTTCAACCCCAACCTTTAATTATCATCTGATTCAAAGATTTCAGGTTAACATTGGGTCCTCTTCTCTGATCTGATTACTGTTCTTCAAGCCAGGATGGGGCATCTGCTCCAGGAGTTTTCAATTTGATGTGGAACTGTTTAAGTGTCTGTTCAAGCTGCTTTTGATTCCCAGCAAAGTATGCCGCAATGGCATTGTGGAACAGAACAAGCTGATTGTGCAATACCTTGACCTGCAGGCAAGGATAGAGATAGGTTAAGGGAGGCTGGAGATGTTAACAACATCGCAGGCTAGGTATAAAAAAAATAGGTATATTCGAGATGCTCAGACTTCATACAGGTTTTTTTTAATAAAAATTTAAAAGTACAAGATGCAAATGCAAAATTCTTTAACATTAAAGCAATTTAGAGTTTTCATAAATTACGCTTAACAGTCAATACCAACTCAGTGGCATGGACCAAAAGCAATTCACTAAACAGCATAATGTTATCCAATATCAAACACTTCGTTACAAGTAGTTGATTCCTTGAAATTAGATGCCAAACCTCCATTTAAGATACCTACCTGCAGGCCAAATGGATTTCCCTGAGACAGTATATGGCAAGTCACAGAATCACAGAATGATACGGGTTGGAAGGGACCTCTGGAGATCATCTAGTCCAACCCCCCGCCAGAGCAGGTCCACCTACAGCAGGCTGCACAGGAACGTGTCTAGGCAGATTTTGAATGTCTCCAGTGATGGAGACTCCACCACCTCTCTGGGCAGCCTGTTCCAGTGCTCTGCCACACTCAAAGTAAAGAAGTTCCTCCTCATGTTTAGATGGAACTTCTTATGTGCAAGTTTGTGCCCGTTACCTCTTGTCCTGTCACTGGGCACCACTGATAAAAGACTGGCCCCATCCTCTTGACACCCACCCTTTAAGTATTTATACGCATTGATCAGATTCCCCCTCAGTCTTCTCTTCAGGCTAAAAAGACCCAAGTCCCTCAGCCTTTCCTCATAAGAGAGATGTTCTAGGCCCCTAATCATCTTTGTAGTTCTCTGCTGTACTCTTTCCAGCAGTTCCCATTATGCATTATCTAAGTATACAGTTCATTTATTAGCCCTGCCCCTGCCCCCACTTGCAGAGAGTTGCTGTTTTCCAGCTCAGGTATACCCAAGTCAAATGAAACTGATGTTCTTTTCCCAGCAATATTTCTTGCCCACCTCCTGTATTATTTCCAGCACTTGGTCAATATCTTGACTATAACATTTAAGCAAAGCAGTCATGAAACACACAGCCCATAGCAGTATCAAAACCTGGGGAGAAGAGCGCAAGAGTAGCTGGAGAGCATCCCTGTTTTTCTCTTCCAGTCTAGTCTATGATGACAAGCTACAGCACTGATGAAGCCACAGTTAAACAAATATAGCATTTTCATCCTAGCACACCAGCAAACCTGAAGTTGTGAATGATGAACAGCAGTATTCTGGAAAAGGTATCTGCCCAGTTTCTCTTGCAGCTAAAACTTGCACTTTTTGTTCTTGAGTGTACACCCAGTCCAGCACAACCCTACTCTTGTGTGAGAGCCCAAATCCCTAAGGTGGTGGCCCTGTGCCTGTTTTCAGCCTACAACACCTTGAGCCCAACAGCATTTAGCCAACACAGAAGAGAACAGAGGAACAGAACGGCTGACTGAGCCCAAAGGGAGGATGTGGTAGGCAGATTTAGCTTTCTCTACTCAAACTATGGATCACCGCCCCATCTGTCAGCACAATCCACAAGGGAAAGTCTACTCCTGCCACGCTAGGAAGCAAAACTGTCCTCGGGCCAGGTTTGGCCTATGCCTACCAGTTGGCCATGCCTGTTTTAACAGGTTATTTGGCTAACATGCTTTTCTGAAATGCATGCAACTCAATACAGAGACACTTTATTGCCTTCATCTAAGAAAGGATCTCAAATTAAAAAAAAACAACTTGTATTAGACTTGCTATTACACCAGAAGAGTGTAATGTTTAGTGTCTTACACAGAAATGTAATAATATAAATTTAAAATAAAATACTTTGAGAAACAAAAGGGCTGAGCATGTGTGCATGTGCACGCATGCACACAGGTGTATATAAAAGTTTCAGCACTAAAAGTTGAAATTTTTTGAGTATACTACAATTTATTTTTTCTACTGAATAGTCTCATTTCAGTAATTAAGTTTTGCCCATAAACTGACAACTGTAGAGATGTTAGTATCCTACTGCCGCAGTTTAACCCCAGCCTGCAACTAGCACCACGCAGCCGCTTGCTCACTTCTTCCCTTCCCCAGTGGGATGGGGAGAAGAATCAGAAAAATACGGAAAACTCACCTACTTAAGTGATAACCTCTCTTATAACCTCTTATAACTAGACCAAATTTTGGTCTAAGTTGCTCTGACAATTTGAAAACTGGTACACCTGTGTTTTCTCCCCTAATAATTCAGGTTAATTTAAACTTAACGCATGAAATAATAGGCTTTTTGCCTCATTAATAGTGTAAAATGGTAGGTTCTTCCACCAAAAAGCTCTCCCAAGAAGAAATATGAGAGAGGCGGGTATGGTGAGAAAGGAATCTGCAGTGCACATCACATCTTGGGACAATGTTTTTTTCATTTACAATAGAAGATATCACTAAATTCATGAGGTACAGACACTTAAACATTTAGGAGATGTAGAATATAGCTAACTACACTTGTTCAACAAATGTACAGTTCAGTTTTTCAGAGTCAGGAAAGATGGCCTCTTTCAGTTTGTGTGGGAATAGAAGTATATAAATACACATTTTTTGTATCTTTAAAAATCTGTATTTTCATCCCAGAAATATTAAGTTATACAAGTGGAAAACATCATGACAACAAGAGTTGTAAAAGTCCAGAGCAAGTATAGGTTTTCTTCTTGAGCAGATTCTTTCGTCATTGACATGTAAGGTTGCACACAGGCCAAGCTAGTTCTAGCACATTATTAAAATGCTACAAGACCTTTATTCTAACTGTTTATAGGAACTCAAATAAAACAAGGGTAATTAATCCACTCTCCCAGCCCAAGTTCATCAATTGGAGGCCAAATTTGGTATACTTATTTAGGGTAGCTTTTAACACAAAGCTTTTGTGAACTGCCCTGAAGTCTTCCGATAATTTTATAAATTCAGTCAGGCCTAGGCTTTAATGTGTGTACACACACACAGAAGCAGGAATTAACAATGTAGAGGCAGATGATTTGGATTGAAAAAGTATGATTTGTTTTGGTGGTGTTTTTTGAAGTACCGGAGCTGCCTCATTGTATGAGGTTCTATCCCCAAGCCAGAGCTACCTCATTGTGGTATAAATTTCATGATTGTTATCAAACTGGTTACAGAGGTTCAAGGTATTACAACTTCTGCTCTCCTCCTTCAGAAACTGATTGCTAAACGAAACCCAAAAGTGCTAGTGGGATCTTCTTATCCCTAGCTTCATTCAGGTAACTTAAAATTTCTAGGAAGGACCATTTAAACTGACTCTAGACAAAGAAGCTCTGCTATGAGCTCTACTATGAAGCAGCAGCCAGTCAAGGCAACAGAAAAAGCTGTAACATCTCAAATCACCTGATGTCCACTGCAAAAACACCTGCAATCACAGCTAAGAACTGGATGACAAGTATTCCAGTAACGAGTAGTGTTCCGCAGGGGTCGGTACTGGGACCAGTACTGTTTAACATCTTTGTCGGTGACATGGACAGTGGGATAGAGTGCACCCTCAGCAAGTTTGCTGATGACACCAAGCTCGGTGGTGCAGTTGACACGCTGGAGGGAAGGGATGCCATCCAGAGGGACCTAGACAGGCTGGAGAGGTGGGCTCGTGCAAATTGCATGAAGTTCAACCAAGCCAAGTGCAGGGTCCTGCACCTGGGATGTGGCAACCCCAGGCACAAATACAAGTTAGGTGGAGAATGGCTGGAGAGCAGCCCCGAGGAGAAGGACTTGGGAGTGCTTATGGATGAGAAGCTCAACATGAGCAGGCAGTGTGCACTGGCAGCCCAGAGAGCCAACCGTGTCCTGGGCTGCATCAGGAGAAGTGTGGCCAGCAGGTCTCGCGAGGTGATTCTGCCCCTCTACTCTGCGCTCGTGAGACCCCTCCTGGAGTACTGTGTCCAGCTTTGGAGTCCTCAACACAGAAAGGACATGGACCTGTTGGAACGGGTCCAGCGGAGGGCCACGAGGATGATCAGAGGGATGGAGCACCTCTCCTATGAAGACAGACTGAGAGAGCTGGGGTTGTTCAGCCTGGAGAAGAGAAGGCTCCGGGGAGACCTTATAACAGCCTATCAATACCTGAAGGGAGCCTACAGAAGAGCTGAAGAGGGACTCTTTGTCAGGAAGAGTGGTGACAGGACAAGGGGCAATGGTTTTAAATTGGAAGAGAAGAGATTTAGATTAGATATAAGGAAGAAATTCTTTACAGTGAGGGTGGTGAGGCACTGGAACAGGTTGCCCAGGGAAGTTGTGGATGCCCCATCCCTGGAAGTGTTCAAGGCCAGGCTGGATGGGGCTTTAAGCAACCTGCTCTAGTGAGAGGTGTCCCTGCCCATGGCAGGGGGGTTGGAACTAGATGATCTTTAAGGTCCTTTCCAACTCTAGCCATTCTATGATTCTATGATTCTATTCACTTAAAGCCAAGTGCAAATCTAACCTGTTTTCCCATCTAACCAGAACCTCAGCCTTGCCCACTCCCGTATCCAGCCATTGATTCCTACTTCCACACAGTTTCACCTTAGCCCTCTGTTGGCAAAACATTCATGCAGTTATGCAGTCGGTTGGATCAGGGAACAGATCTAGATTAAAACTAACCAGACAACAACATATTTGCTTTAACCTGGATCAGTTCCCCAATCTGATTCTCTGCACAGCTGCAAAAACACTTTTGTAAGCACACAGAGAAGGCAATGTGGGAGAAGGGGGAGAGAGGATGAAGGGACCACTTTTTTTTTTTTGCAGTAAAGCCTTGAGGTGACTGTCAGACCACAGCGCTAAAGGCCAACTCTTGAGCACTAAGCAGTAGCACCTATTCCAGTAAAGGCATATTTGAAGAGTTACCTTTCAACCAAAGAATGTTAATGCTATGCTGCTAAAATAAATGTTCCTGTGTATGACTAGCATGCCTGTCAAAAAGCCATCATGTTTTACAGTTGAGCACCATTTAAAATCATTGTTCCTTGTTAATTAACTACATACAGCTATTTGCTCCTAATTACGAGCAGAGTAAGCACTCCATAATAGGCTTGGCAAACGAAAGTCTCAAAAACTGAACTTTGTGTATAAGCATAAAAAACGGGCATGCCCTAAACAGAAGACTTAAGTGAGATGTAGATAAGATCCTGTAGGCTGGGTTTGTCGCATTTCCTCTGGACACTCTTAACTTTTAATTTCTTTTTAAATACTGTCTTCTTCCCCCACCTCCCTCTGAACACCATATCTTCCGTGGCACAGTAAGTACAGCCTTTACATCCTCTTCATTCAGATTGTTTCAGCCATCTCAACGGCCCAAAAGAGTACACCCATTCTAGTGTTTCTGTCAGTTTGTACCTCCTCACAACTATAACAATCCTTTCTTCTAGCTATCATTATTTGAAGTTATTTGATCTAAACAGTTATGTCATCTGGGTTTCCATTAGACAGCACATTGCTTTCATTTGTAGAAGCAAGCATTTAAACATCAAACTCCTGAAGTACAACTCACAGAAGTGCATTCAATTTCTTTCTTTACACAGAAAGACTTGACATTTCTCAAGTGCATACATGAAAAACAGTTTTTCCTTTCTCAAAAAGACAACACCTTTTCACAATTTTTTCAGTGGCAGAAATTTTTAAGCCAGGAACAGGCCACCATCTTTATAAAAAAAAAAAAAAGATTAAAAACTGTAGCTTACAAATAGTTGATTGCAGCTATTCTTGTACTCATTACACAATGCCACAAACTTCTACAGAACTCTGCCAGCTGGGGGTAGCACCAATATAGCTTTGCAGTAACATTAAAAAAAAAAAAAGAAAACCAGTTCTAACTTCAAAATCGAATACTATAATGAAAGTGAATAGAAATATTGTATGTCTTGGTTTTACAGCCAGAAACTTGCAATCCCAGCTTTACTGCAATTCAGCTTTCTGAACCGTTGGGGGCTTTTAACTGAAATATTAACAATTGAACCCAGGAGAAAAGGCACAAAAAGACTGCAACCATGTGATGCCTTTTTTTCCCCTAAATGTAGGGCCAGCTAGATTACAGCTGTTTGGTGACATTTGGAACAACACAGACCAACCCAAGCCCCCCAGCCAGTTAAACTGGCTTTATAGTTCCTTTGCAGGGACAATTAGAATCACTTCCTGGTTTCCCCTGCTCTCCTCATATGTCATACTTAACCAAATACATGACAAAACTTTTCAGTGGGAACATAACTGAGTGGATCTACTGGAGGTACATTTACAAAAGAACATCTAGGATTCTGTTTTGACATAAATTTGTCAGGAAAAAATATACAATTTACTGGTTTTAAATGTTTAATATTGCTTAGACTGTGGCAACGTATTTATTGGGAGATAACAATGAACTGCTTTATCTAATCTAAAATTAAACCCTAAATTGCTTAATTGCTTTGCTATGGCAAGGTTTCATTACACAATTCTGTTTTCAACACAGAAGTGACAGCAACTAAGCTCGAGACTACACTGTACTACATCCTGTAACAATATATGTAGATGAAGCCCAAAGGTTCACAACCTACAATAAAAAAAAAGTTATATGGCTACCATACCATTTTCTTACCTAAAAAGGCTTCTCTAATTAGACTCAGAACAAATATTAATCCACAACTGGATTCAGCATCATGACAATACCTATTAATAAAGTTGATGATTAGAGATTTGCATGTTCTAGTATACTGTAAAATGAGTCTGGCAAGGCCATGCCATGATATAGCTGCTCAAATACTAACCCTCATTTGCCTCGTATGCAATAAGCCTGTAACAGCATAGGCTTTCCAAAACAGACTACAAAAAGGCCCCTTGTGAAAGATTAAGTAAAACTAGTATTTTGTCCATCTGATCTTCATTTTGATCTCCCATTCTATTAGATGGGCACCAATGTTGTCCTGGGGACAGACAGACAAAATGGCAAGTTCCTGTTACTAAGGAGATAGTATCAGTACAACCAGTATAATCCCCTCCCCTGGACTACTGTAACAGCTTAACAGTATCAAAATCACCCTTCCACTTGGGAGTTCAACATCATATAAGGTCTTCAGTTTAGGCCACCTCCTAAACAGCACCCTACTGCCACAGCTAAAGCAGCTGTGTTAGACACTCACAGCTGTACCCATTGTGCTCTTCCTCTTTCCTTTCTTCTCCTTCACATTAGGCACACACTCTATTTACAGATGTTTAAATTATGATGGATCACAGCAATTGTTATCGTGTACCTTTGGAAAAAGTAGAACATCTGAGATTATTAAATCTAACTGAAATTAAAATGTAATTCCTATAATTACTGATCCTATACTTATTGAGTTAATAATCCTTTAAAATATAAAAAGTAATTGACTTAAGAGCAGTCGCACTTTGTATACAGCTAAAGATTAAAAGTAATGTTTATAATGGTTATATAGTTGTCTGGCAAATCAATTGTGCATTTCAATTTCTTAATACTAGCTGCAGGACAAGAATGAGGTCTAACAGGAGCTTCCCTCTGCTGACATTATTGAAAAAAAATAAGTGGTTGACACCACAAAAAGGAATAAAGATGTCAGATTGGTAAGAACATCATCTCCCAGGTAACCACTACCTCCCACTACACCCCAGAAGTATTCTGGGCAACAGAAGAACAAAAACGATCAGACACAGATGCAAGATGAAAAAAAAAGTGCTCCTGAAATTAAATTTTAAGATTACACATTGTTTACTACGGAGAATCCTATACAATAAATAGAAAATACCAAAGTAAATCTTACCCAAGTAAAGCTCTCAGTAAATAATTATATTTAAGCCAGTATTTAACTGTAAAGGAAGTCCTTTCTACAGCTTTTGGGAACAAAATTGCATACACCCTTCAGTAAGTATTTTGAACATCTCTGGTGTCAAAACTGAGAAATGTCAACCAGTGATAAAAAGGCTTAAGCATGTGAAAATCTCTTCTGTATTAATCTAAAAGAAAAGGCAGGAAGGAAAAAACAATCTCTTTCAGAAACAAAATTTGTAGGCTGTGACTCCTAACAGGATGCTTGATCTAATTCAAGACTGTCACTAGGAAGACAATTTCATTTGTGTTCCGTAAGTTATCTAATTTAATATTTTAAAAAATACGGAAACTTTTTTGTACACAAGGGAGATAAAATGCTTTCACTCTGAAACTTTCCTATCTGTATAAACATAAATTGATCAGTCTGCTATATAGTTAATGCAAACCAAGAGAAAGCAGAGTAAGTGCTATTTTCAACCAATTTGAACTTAAGCATCAAAATTCCTGTACAGATATGAGCTGGAAGAATCAAACAGTTTCAACAGAAGCACATTGTATTAGTAGCAAACTCCTTACTAGACAATAAAAGCAAAGCAGGGGGAGAGACACCTTCAGTATACCTGTTTTCAATCTAGCATAGTTTTACAACTCAGTTCTTATGAGCATTTTCTAATTGAAGCATAACTATCAGCATTTAGATTAGACTTCAGCTTGTTCAAGAACATTCATTTCAATATGGATTTTTTCCATTTGAAAGTTAATGGGCTACAAATTCAGCAAGAATAAGAAATGAAAGTCAGGGCAATACCAGTTTTTAATCATCTGATGATCTGGTTCATTAGCTCTTAATGGCTATGTGATTCCAGACCCCTAGTTCTAATGCAAATGCCTATGTGAAGTAAAAGCGCTCAGGATCTACATTTTCAGCATATATTGTTTTGGAAACCAAAAGGTTTGTTTATTTTCTCCACTTTTTTCTCCTCATCTGTTCACAGTTCATGTTCCTTTCCTGTCTTCCATCTTTATTTTAAGTAGCTGATGCAACTGCATATGTGATAATATATTCAGGAATTCAGAATAATAATCAGTTTTAATCAGTTCAGCTTGTCCCCATGGTTTTCCCTTAAAGTTTCCTCCTTTCCTGCAAAGAGCCTGGTTTGCTAATGTTGTCATTTGGGGCCACTCCTGTATTCTCTGATGGGCAGTTGTTACCTACATTCAGATTTTTAAAATAAGAGTTAACCTATACTGAAAGTGTTAATCCACTGCTGGACATGGACAAACTAACAAACTACTATCTTTTATGGAAATTTTCATCTTATCTTCTTCACTCTGAAGACACAGGAAATATAGTCATAGTGGTTATAACCACTTCATTTACTATGAGTATGAAAAAAAAAATCAGATCTTGAAGCACCATCATTTTTACATCTAATTATAAACAATGTAGAATTACTTGTTTACCAAAAACCCCACAGTTTAAGAGTGTTCTGTATAGCAATCCTATTTTCACACGGTAGACAGAATAAAGAGGGGTAAGAATCCCATCATTAAGAGGGTATAGATGAAATTGTACAGTTGGAATAAACATGTATGAGGAAAAAAAAACCTTGAAACCAACAGTTCAAGAGCCCTGTTTGGAATTAAGAAACTGTAAGGGCATTAATTATAGAGAATTGTATTTCTCAATTCAAGTTATTAGCTCAAAAAAAGCTTAATTTTGAAGAAGCCTCTTCACAGTTCTCTCACTTTCTTTATGCATATCCTCCATGACAGTGTTTTCAAACATTAGTTTTACTTTGAATCTTAAATCAGTAGTTATATGATTCATTTAACCACTAAATGTAATAAACTGCAAAAGTAATGCTTTTCCAAACTTGAAACTTCCCATTTCAACAAGAAACTTACTGCCATAGCATTTGCCATTTGTAGCTGGAACAGCTTGATTAGGAACTTTTAAGGCTGCCTGCTCTAGAAGTCTGTCCTCCAGTGACAGAGCAAGAAATCAAAAAATTCAGCTTCTTTGCTCACTCTACTTCTAAATTAACATGTATTTTAAGATATAACAACTAAAGTATTTATAGCAAAGCAGAAATTTACAGGACAAAACTTCTAAACATAACATTAGAAGTTGTAGCTTACCTTATTTTCTTCCAAAAATTTCAATTTGATAGATACATCATTACGCATTTTGTCGTATTTCTCTTTATGCACTTGAAACAGTTGTTGTGATTGCTCAATCTTTGGCAGAGTATTTGCATCACGAGGGCCAAGATTCAGCTCTTCTAAGTCTGTTCGATAAGCATCGTATTCAATCCTGAGAAGAAAGAGGAGGAAAAAAATACAATCTAAAGGCAAAGTGTCTCAAAACAGACCTTACATATAGGGCCAAGTAGATGAACAGAATAGTCAAGTATAGAAAAAAATAAAAAACCCAGGCAAATTGTCCCCCCCCCCCCCCCCCCTTATTCATCAAGCAAAACCACCCTTAGGTACACTGTATAAAGCTGCCTCAACAAGTATCCTCCCCTCGTCTGTTCCTGACTCAGCCACACGCTCCCAACCCTGTTTTGTGTTGGCTTCAGTAGTCAGAGCCTTTCCTGGAACATCTCAGCTTATTAATCCAGATAAAATTAGTAAATTTTTTTTCAGGTTATTCTTCTACTTTTGAATCAGTTCAGTGAAGAGCTTGTGTCCAATGCAAGAGAAGCACCAAGAGCAGAACATCCCCTTTAAGGAGATGTTTGAGCAATGGCTCACTTCTACCAAACTCCGTCCCATGGCTTTTTCTGCATGCTCTAGGCTTCCCTGTATGCATTAATTGGAACAGTTTTATAGTTCTTCCACAAGTAGTTTTGCAACAACTTGTCTGTCCTATAGATAACTAGCCTGCAAAAAAGATGATGCATTATTTATAGTCTGCTGAGGGCCTATCTTATTTTCCTAGGGAAGTCAAACTCTATGGATCAACACCACCACTGAAGGAGAAAAAAGAGAAGAGAAAGACAGAAGGTTAAGACTAACAGCTGGATAAGTGTTTAAGCTAACTCTGCATCAAAGATACATATCCCATATCTAAATAAGACAGATAAAAAGCATTTTCTAATTTACTCTTGTTCTCTCCAAATTATCTCTTATGGATACTGCTAGCAAAAACAGAATTTATACTATGGTATAGGCTCTTGCCTGTATATACCTGACATTTTAATTGAACCAGCTAGTCTTCATATACCACTATTTAAAAATTTATAAACCTCCTTGATATCCTTCCATAGTAGACTGTACCCTTTTACTACATGAATAGAGATGATCCAGTCATACCTTCTTACTCATTTTAATGAAATAAATCAAAATGTCTTTAAATTATTTTTAATACAGAAGTTTGAATATTCAGTTTTGTCTTCAAAAACATTGTTGGATGGTGGGGTTTTTTTTCAAGAAAGTTTAAGTTAAGCTTTTTATTCGTCAGCACGTAACATTTATAAGTGGGAAAAGCACCTATGGAATGTTAATACTTTAAAGATTGTATCACTAAATTAATCTTCTGCTTTCCAGTGTTACCTACAAGTCTACTGAACACTGGATCCTTGCCAGATAAACTATTTTTATATCTAAAAACATTATTGCAAGTGGATGAGAAATGTTGTAACACCCTCTAACTTTTTTCTTCCTCCTCTGACACAAGATGTGCACTTGACCAGGTACAGCAAAAGACAATAGCCAGAAGTCACACCAGGGTCATGGGCAGACCTGCCCAAAGCCTCACTCTTCCTTCCACACCTCTTTGCAGTTTTCAAATAATGGGACCCAGCGTATCAGCATGTGATAGATGCCAATTTTAACAGAACAAACCAACCTATTCCTGGCTTTTCGAATATACTGTCTCAGGCATTTCTAAAATCAGGGAGAAAAAAAAAGTCTGGATTAAAAACTGGTTATAAACATAACTTCAGTTGGTGGTGTAAGTACTCCAAAATAAAATATAACATTTTCAGAAGTAAAAGGAATTATAATATTCACAGGGCTTTCCTGATCCTCATTGCCACTACAACTCAGGCTTTATCTAAATAACTTATGACTTAATTCCAAAGAGGAATCAAACCAATTCAGAGTTGACAGAAGAGGGGAACAGATGGATGCTTAAGTGCAACTAGGGACAGGGAAGAAAAGGCACAGAAAATAATGCGATCTACTTTCACATTGCAAAATGATAGACTGGCTATGTAAGTGCAGAATCTTTGTAATTTGCCTTATTGAAATGGCAAAATACTTGATGTCTTTAAAGAACAAAAAGGGAAAGTAATGAAGGTATTTTAGGATGAAAGAGTCATACACGGAAAATGACTGGCAAGAACAATCTTAGCAGATTTACTTTGTACAAGTTTTCAAGGCGATACCTGGAAAACATCTAAACTTTTTTTTTTTAATACTTTCATGTAAGAAATAAAGCAATACTTCAGATTAATTCAGATTAATTCTCCCTTTCGTGCCTTTTGAAAGTCTACCTAAATATTAAAAACAATAACTTACTATTTTGCTTATAGGTTAAGCATCAGAACAGAACAATGAAAAAAAAAAGGAAGGGGAGGAAGAACTTCAAAACTCAAGCAGTTTGCAATTTTTGATCAAAAAAAAAATACCATGAAACATAACATGCATAAACTACATCCTTTGGCAAATTAAAAGCAACACACTTTATCCTACTAAGTGAAAGAAAGTCAGAATGTAACCAAGCATCAGAAAGGACCACAAGTCCAAACCCCGGCAGGAGAAGGGAACCTGGCTTTAGAGTACTATGCCGTATCTGAAAGCAATCTTCTCCAGGGCAGGAAACCCATTATCTACGGCTAGATATTATTCACTCACAAAGAAATTTATTTTTTTTTTCCCCTTTCTGACCAAGCCTACAGCTTCTGCATAAAAATTGAAGTGTGAATTACACATAGTGTGTACCAACAGAAGCCCAGTATTAAGTGTTCTTCAGTCAAATAAATGATTTCACCGATTACAATGTAGCTAAATAAAGGGGTTAATCTTGAACTGTCACACTGCTTAGAAAGCCATCTTAACCTAGCAGACAGGAAAAAATAGCTATAATTACTCTTAGACACAGAACTAACAAGTAAGACTAAGTCTACAAGAGCACTTTTACAAAACATTTGAAGATATGTGCAATGAGGCAGTTAACTGTAAATCTTAATTATATAAGAGTTGCGTTATAAGGTTTCTATCTGACAGGTTAGTCACTCAAATACAAGGACTAAAGTACAAAAGTCTTGTACAAAGTCTGTTTCCTGAACATCAGTTTATAATGAAAATAGCTGGACACAGAATAGCTACCTGGCACTTTCATACTGCTTCACAGTCAATAGTGTATCCTCAATTGTTTTATTCACCAGTGTATTTACACTGGCAATAAAGAAGTTAATAGCCCCAAGAAGAGTTTCTCCATTTTTAGCTAGAAGTTTCTGCGTCTCTGCGTTGTAGCCAAACTCCTCCTATAAAGACAAAGCAGAGAAAACAAAACTGTAGATCATTTAAAATCATAACATTCATCAGCAACTATAAAAAAAAATACAAACACACAGATGTTGAAGTTCTGTCACTTCTGTTTGGGTATGGTTATGATTAAACAGATACAATTTCAATACAATATTCGGCTCACAGTGTTTATGAAACCTAACATCATTAAAACATAGTTTACAATTGTTACCACACATGTTAAATTCTACTTTATAATATGATTTTTTCTGCACTTGGAAGTCTTTAGTGTTAGTTAAAAGAAAGTGCTAATGTAATCTTTCCATTGTCATTCAGCAGGGTGTTAATCCACCATCTCTCATGTGGTTGTCTAGGTAATGCTTCAATACCAACAGACACCACTACATTAAATACAGTAATATAACTAAATTCACAAGGGCATACAGTATTAATTAGCTATTAAGTTTTATTCTTACATTCTGGATAAGAGCACTGCAGAAAAACTCCAGCATCTATCACAGTTTAATAGGTTGTAAATAATTAAAGAGCAGAACACCATAATGAATAGCAAATAAAAATGATAATGTAGCTCACCCATAAATTCTAAAGGGACAAGGGCAAAATTATTTCCAAGGCATTTCAGTCACATTTGGATATATGTTTGTTCATGTATTTGTTAATAGCAGTGTAAGCCCTGACCAAGGCTGCAAAGATTTTCCTAACGCATGGATGCCAAACAAGTCCAATTATTATATTTATGTCATCCATATGGCATCTTCATGTTCTGCAGATGGGAGTTCTCACAAAAGAGTACAATCTCCGGTTTTAATGGCTGTAAAACACTAGGTTCATATTTGGAACTTGGTTTTTTTTAGGTTTGCGCACTGCCAACAACTGACTCAGAAGTGCTGTATTCTCCCAGTTTCCCTTCATCTGTCTAGAACACGAACACCAAAGCCAAATGATATTTCGCATCAACATTAACTACTTCATGAGGGTAAGGGCAACAGGCAACAGTAAGGGAAGAAGCCTCTAGAAAAGGAGGTGCAGTGGAAGTGAGCAATTTGAGGGAGAAGAAAAAAAGGAAGAGAACTTTGGGCAAGTTTTCATGAGCTAAACACTCTAAACACCACTAAAGATGTCACCTTTGCTTTGCCCAGCTCCTTGCATGGCAAATGTAGCCAGCCAAATCACTATAGAACTTGCTGAAGTAAAAAAATTAAATCTTTTTCAGCTAGTTTTGCTCTAACATTACCAGCTACACAGTAACACAAGCACTAGCAGAGGGACGAAAGAGGAGCATAGAAGCAGAGACAACAGCAGGACTGCCCCTTTTAGCTGTGTTTAGTCCCATCTCTTTTCCCTCCTGCAGGCAAGACTGCAATTAGTTTTCCAGCTGGTCCTCTGACCCAGACCATCACTGAGCAACACGAGCAGTTCAAAGGAGGAGGGTAAGGAGGATGGGACTGCAGTGGCCTGCAGTACTAAGAAACAGGCTAGTTTCTGTCGGTTCTGTCACCCGAACTGTCCTTCTACTGGTTTGTGCAGTTTCCTATAAAGACTTTAGAGTTTCATCCATGACCTCTGCGGATCTCTCTTACGAAACAGACAGGAAATCCTTCCTCTATCAAGGGTTTACACTCAGTTCATACTCTATGCACAGGTCAATTAAAATTGGAACTCATCTGTCTATATAATTAGAGGCACATGAGCCTGGAAACAGGAGTTATCTTTGTATCCAAAAGAGAAACAGCAAAACATTCACATAATGTGGTATCTGCAGAGGTATTGCTTAACGATCTCATTTTGTTAACATGTATAAAGTAAGAAATATTACCTTCAGAAGTGATGTTGGGTTTGGGTTTTTTAAACTTACATACTGCTATCACGTTAAACATTAAAGACTAACTGTCCAGGAATTTTACTTTCAGTCTTGCACAAGTTTTAAAGGCAACAATGCTATCCAAACATCCAAGAATAGGCCAGGCTACAGACGGTAATACAGTACAGATTAAATAAAGGGGAAACACAAAGAGGAAAGAGACAAATATCAGGCAAGTCTCCAAGAGGCAAAGGTTAGATAACTTTTATTACAAGCAGCAGAAACCTTTATTTGATTTGCATCAACAGCCCCATTCAATAATCTACACAAGAGATGAATGACTGAAACAAATCCCAAGACCAGTACCAGATGCTGGAAGAACCTGGAAGAACAGTATTCCCATTAGAAGTTAGAAGCTATTAATGGAAAAAAACCCTCCAACATTCATTAAACAAGAGCATGATGCCAGATTTAATCCAAGTTTCAGAAGAAGCATCCAGCTTCAGCACATACTTCATACCCATCACTAAGTTCTGACACAAACCACATGCCTATATTTGTATCAAAGTAAACTCATTATCAAAACCAACTTCTTTCAGCAGATTACTTAATTTCTTAGCTGCTAGAAGTGTTCTACTTTCACAGATTTTCATCTGTCATGCTCTAATACTAAAAATTCCTGTACTCCAGGTGCAGGAGTCCCAAGGTTTTCACCTAGCTATCAGTTAGGGCTCCTCTGCGTAAGCATGAACTCCACCTCCTCCCTTAAAACTCAATGGGAAGAGAAAATCATGAAAAGGGGAAAATAACCAGCCAGAGGTTTTAAGTTTAATACTCACAAAGGTAATTTGGGCTGTTTCAGCAGTTACGTTTTAGGGAATCATTAAGCCCCTTCATACTGGTTTTCCAAAGGAACAGTAGCAGTATCAAATTCCTTTAACTTTGGAAGCACAGAACAATCAATTTAGAAACAAGCCAGCTACTGTGTTTTGTATGCAACATCTACCTTCTCTCTACTGCAGATAGATTTATTATCAGCAACAAAAAGTGCCAGTGTCACATAAACTCCTAAACCAAGGAATCATTAACAACCCAAATGCAGATACCTAAAGATTGTCTCTCTTGCTCAGAAACTCCAAGCGACATAAGAATACAGATCAGTCCTATCAGTAGAAAAATTCTGATTAAATAAGGACTTGGAGATGAAATCTCAATGCTTGAATATCTTACAGAAAAATAATTTACTCACATTCAATGTGCATAAGTGAAGTAACATGCCCTATTCTACTTACTCCAAGGCATATTCCCCAAAGACATCCTGTAATTGAAACGACGTAACACTCTGGAACACTTTGATGACATTTGATTAGAAGCAAAATGAATAGTAAAACACATTTTTCATACAAAGGAAAGTTGTCAGTTCTTTAGTCCAACCATTAACTAAAAGCAAACATTTAAGAAACAATAAGAACTGCAGTAATTTCAATAACTTCCTATAGTTTTAAGTGAATTACAACACAAAGTACATGTAATATATTGTTAACTACAATGTTTAGAAAAATAGCTGCTAACTACTATATACACTGTGTGAGTCAATTAGGCTTATCTTCATCTCTGCCATTTTATTCTTTAACACTATAAACGTCTTACATGAAGTTCCAACGATTTCAAACTCAGGTCAGCAAATGCATCTCCAAGTTGCCTTTGGGTATGTACCATCTGGAAGAGTTGTGTGGACAGCGTCTGTGCCAGTTTCAAGATATTTTCATATTTTTTTTTGTTATCTCTCAATATATCTATCTGAGCTTCTAGTTCCAGATCTACTGTTCTTGAGCCACGACCCAATTTTTCAGAGATGATCTGACGTGTACACTGGGAAAAAAAAATTTAAATTATAAAGAATTAAGTATATTCAAGACAACACAGCATACACCCATTTTCAGCTTCAAGGGACATATAATTACATACAATTCTTTCACAATCACCCCTCCCAATATAAGTTTGCACAACAAACTGAAAAAACAACACACTCTTTAGAAGTTTATCAGGACTCAGCAAGAACAGTTGGACAAGTCTCAACTCCTACTAAGATGAATATTCAAGTTAGCAAATCAAGAGCATAACTAATTGTTTCTCAAGTAAAAGAACTCTTATCTCTTTTTAGGTTTGGTGAATCTCATTAAATTAAAAGAAGCCATTTAGCCCGCTGCATTGAAGTCAGTTAATGGGAGTATCACTAGTTCTGCATGAAAATATCTAGTTAGTGATCTTCCGGCTTTGTCTACCAGCCATCCCATTCCAGATCATCCATGTTATGTTTTCCAAAAATTTTATTTTGGGGGTCTATTTGGGGAGGAGGTAAGGAGGTGGTGGTTTTCAGCCTCTTTTTTAAAGCTGACTAGGAAACTGGGAATTCCTAATGAGAAATATGTAAAACTATTAAAATGTGTTTCTCATTATTTACACATCTACAGAATGGAGCTGACTGTCTCAGAAAGACTTACTACTTCTTTTCTCTTACAAGTGAAATTCTGAACAGATCTGCATTAACACAGTGAGCAGAAAATGTGCTCTTCTTACAAGGCTGTAGGCACCTTCACCCAGCCGATGGCTGTGACAACTGAGGCTGCTACCGCATTCCACTTATCTGTGACACCACCTCTGCCAGAGATTTGAGCCCAACTTGGCAGTGAGCCTCCCAAGATGCACATTGGGGTTTCCCTTGACTGAGACAAAGGAGAAGCCATTTGTAAAGCAGATGTGTGGCAAAGTCATACAGTATCTCTATGGAAAGCAGGAATTATTTACTGTTATAGTAAGGCACTTGAAGTTAATCTGTGATCCCAAGAGGTGATGGGATAACCAAGTTACACATATGAAGAATTACTGCTAGAAACAGAATTATAAGGAAACTAAGTTAATAGTCAAGGCCACAACTACTCTGAAGGGAATTAAACTAAGTGCAGAGCTGTATTTTGTTAGGTGAAATAATGCCCAAGCCTATCTTGTATCACATTCCCCAAACACATTACATCACTGGATTTCCTAGGGTTTCCAAATTCAAGGACTTTAGTTTAATACAGTTTTACTTATGTACAAATGAGATACACATTTAACCTCCTAGAACTTTTATTTCCTTTCTATATTTAACAGACACAGGAAAGAGTCAAGAATGATCAAGCAAAACAACTTGGTCATAACTCCTAAGCTTTACGTTGGAAGGTACAGACTATTTGGGCTAGTTCACTAGATTCAACCAGCGAAGAAGCAAGACCACACCTGAGCTGGGAGACATTTGTCTGTCAAGAATCAGAAATTTGGGAGAGCATAACAAATCATATCAACATAGAACACAACTTTGGTAGTAAAGTCTGCAACAGAAATTGCAACATAGAGCTTAGCAATGAGTATGGTCAGAGCATAAATAAGCATTTCACTAAGAACTATGGAATTAATGAACAAATTTTGGATCTTTTCCAAAAAAGCTGAGACACAACACACATCTATGGAAATGCAAGAGAAAAATCTGAATGGCGGAAGGCAAAATTTTTGGAAGCAAGAATAAATTACAATAGAATAGATTACTTTCAACCAAGGAGTATTTGCTTCAGAAGTTACATCAAAACACCTAAAAAACATCCAGCAGGGACAAGTGAGGAAAAAACGGTAGTTTGAAAGACTTACACTGTGTACTTTGTTAAATGAGATGTAGCTAAAGTTGAACACTGAGACTGAACAATTGAGAAAGATGTGCCTATTGGTTTTTACTTTGGTTCTAAGTGGACTAGTACAAACACAAATTGCTGTATATTCTCAGTAGTAAACAGAATATTTCACACATTAATTCCATTTTGGTTCGTTCTAAAAGAGTATCTACGAAGAACACTGTCCTGAATAAGGCCACACTCCTCAAAAAGAAGTCACGTAAGGCAAGGTTTAAGAAAAACAAGTCTCAATGAAAAAATCATTTAATAGAAATCTATTTTGCATATGTTAAAAGATGAACAAACATCTCAGAAATAAAAGTTCCACTAGTAGCCCACTATTAAAGAGAGTATACCTTGTAAAACAGGTATATTGGGTTTTTTTCCCCTCAAAGTTTTAGTTGTATGAAAACTGAAAAAAAGCTTTTTACTAGAATCGCTGAAAGTCAGGAAGAGTTACAACTTTCTTGTGCCTACATCTTCTTGCTAAACTGAAAACACCTTTCTCATCCAAAGGGGTAGGCAAGGGAAGGGAAAAGAACAGAAAAAGCTCTTGTCGCTAGATTATGGAAAGACGGGCAATTTCTTTTGACACTAACTCCTGATTACTAGGGAGCATAAGACTGAAGAGAGAAGAGGGACAGTAGCTGAAAAGACGACTGAATAATCTTATCAAGTTATAAGTTACAGGGAAAAGTTAAATACAATCTATGAAAATTCATGGTTAGGTTAGACAGAACAGCTTCAACCTCCTGTGATTTTCAACTGGAAACAGTTTCTTAAAACAGAAATAGTGGGAGATAAAAGCAATTGTCTCTCATTCACAGAAATGTTTACGGGACAAAAATCAAGGTACTCAAAATATATGAAGGCATGATTAATCATCTCTTCACAGATGGGTATGACTTCTAACACATCCAATAATACAGATTTGACAAACCCCAATACAGACAAGCATCAGACAGAGATCTGACACTCACATCAGATTGCTGAAGAACTTCCCAACAGCAAGTTTCACCACTAACTCCACTTGCAGATTAATGTCGGTACATTGAATAGCATGACTTTCAGCTCAGAGGGGTTCAACTGCAGACCTCCCTCCACTAACCATTTAGTCCTGCCTTTTTTCTCTACATCTTCTGACCTATGATCAGTTAGCTATTACGAGATAAGGAGGAGGCATCTTCCCACAACGTTCCTCAAGGGAACCACAGCAAGCCAATATGCGCACAAACTGAAATACTGTCCTTAATCAAGTATGCTATTTTCATATAGCCTATATACAAACTGTTTTCAAATGTTTGTCGTCTCCAGGGATATTTGCATAATGCTCACTCAACTCAGAATGAATTCATAACCTCTCTCTGAACAATCCTATTCCTCCAAAAAAGCCGTACAAG
Organism: Numenius arquata; assembly: GCF_964106895.1. NCBI lineage: Eukaryota > Metazoa > Chordata > Aves > Charadriiformes > Scolopacidae > Numenius > Numenius arquata. The sequence continues at coordinate 38,103,408 of NC_133580.1, read as the reverse complement.
AAGTCAGTACGGGACTCCAGAATCGTAAATGACTAATCTCCTTAGACATACTTGGGAGACAACATCAAGCTTATGACTTTCAAGAAAACAGGTTCACTTAGTTTTCTGAAAGTGCTAGTCTGTTTGCTATGCTGTAGCTGGTGAGATTCTGGGTTTAAGGGAGGCTTACGCCAAGAAAGAAATCTAGAAATCCAGACTTTTTGCAAAGACTACTGACAATGAAATAATATTCTATACAAGGATCTGACACCACTTTTTCCCGCATTTTTCACTAGTCCTTTGGCTATTGTTTCATATAAATAGGTTTGCAATCACTCTGCCATTGTGACATAGGGATTTTTTTGGTTTTGTTTTCTAAATTAATGCACCAAAAAAAGACAATAAGGTCAAGTCCTCTCCCATTTAATTGTGTCATAGCAGATTTAATCTCAAGAGTCAAAGTTTTTTATAGACAGAGAATTTTAAAGAACGGCTTCAGCTGAATAGCATGTATTCCGATTGGATCACAGCACAGTCCAGGAGTAGCTGTCAGAATTCTGCAGTTGCTACAAAATTTAGATTACAAGATGACTAGAAATTCTAAACACCACTTAATTAGACACTAAGAAGATGCAAACTTCTGATTCTAATACAAAGAACAGCATAAGCATTTACTAGTGGGTAGAATGCCTCCATCCCTGCTTCCCATCCTCACTGGGGAGGAAGTCCTTATCTGGACTTAAGAACACTGGAGGGATTCAGACCTGTGTTTTACAAGGAAAGTTTTTTTCCACAGATTCTTCATTTCTTCACGGCTTGATGTAGATCTCACTGATGCACAACCCACCTGTTCACACCTCTGTCATTTAAGTTGCAGGCGTATCAAAAAGCTATTTTTCAAAACTGGTCTTTGTTTAAAACTCCTGATAGTAATGTATTCCCTGACCAATTGTTCCTTGCCTTTTGGCTTTTTAATGAGAGCCACTTCTGGCAAACCAGTGTGCTTTAAACACCTTGTCTTTATTCTTTCATAATTATTTTAATTTCATCAAATCCCAACTGATCATAAAAAAGCATCACACTAAAGTAAAATACACAAGAATTGAGACAACAATTCCAACACTCAAAAAACCCAAGCAGCCAAGACAGAACAAAAACATCAGAATAGCAATTAACAAGTATGGAAATTGTAGATGACTTTTTCCCATCAGCTAAAATTCTATTGTATCAGGAACCAACTCAAGGATAGCAAAAAAATTTAATTGTAAGCATTAGTGCTGAAATCTGTACATTATGTATGTTGAAGGCAACATTAGAAACACAACATTCTCTACCTTGTTAAATTAATAATACCTATGAAAGACTTTACACTAAAAAACTTAAACCTTACACTTAAAAGGAATTTAAAAAGGCTTATAAAGAATGCTACACTAGGAAGAAAACTAACCCTTCCCTAGGCTTACACTCATTGCAACAACAGACTTTTTTTTTTTTCATTGGTTGGACTAGATGATCTTAAAAGGTCCCTTCCAACCTAGGTGATTCTGTGACTAGTTTCATATAGGAGTACAATACTTTGTAAGCTTTAGTTTGATCTAGTAGCAAACTCATTTCTAGAATACATACATACATGCACAAATATACGTCTGCATACCTTGTAAGTGTTTAGGCTCCACTTTCTTACCAATTCCAATTTCTCCATTGCTGGATTCTTTACTTCATCTGCTAATACAACAGGTCCGCTCTTCTGCTGAGCTCTGCCCCCTATGTCAGACACAAAGCAAATCTTCAAGGCCTTGGGTTTGGTTTTTTTTTTGTTTTAAGGGATTAATAGCGGGTATGGAAGATTTGTGCAACTGCACATGCAAAAGGAGAGCAAGGTGACGGTAAGAACTTAAGATGAATATGCTGATTTTCAAAATCAATTCCAGAAAGAAAGAATTATTTTAAAACCGATACAAAGTGTGCGTGTATGTCAGTATTTCATGTAGGCTGAATAAAGCTTACCTGCATGGACAGAGTTTTACTAACCAACCTTAAAACAGCTTTTGAGACATGTTTATTACTTAATCTATGTTTTAACATTCCAACAATTTAATACCTTCTTGGATTTAGTCAACCTAAAAGTCTGTTTACAACCTGCAGACCACTAAATGAAAGTTAATGGCATATAAAAACTGTTGTCAAAGACTACAATTAATAAATTTCAAAACATATTTTTTATCTTTTCCAATGAAAGTCATCCTTTCCCGAAGATGTGTTCTGCCAATATTTACTTATTTCAATTTTATTAGCTCATAGTATTAGGAACAATTAATTCTACAAGACACCAGTATAAAAACAGCAAGAAAAAGATTTAAAACAACAAACTAAAATATCTAGGGCCAATCACCACACATTAATTGCCAATACATAGCATTTCAAGTTAATATGGGACATCACAATGATTCTAACTTTTAATTTTGCAAAAATATTTCCTACTGTCCTAAATAGTAAGAACTGCAAAGCACAACCACTTTTCAAGCAACATTTTTATTTATTCATGTAAAATTTTGACTACTCCTGCTTCTAAACTCTACTGCTACTTAGTCACCTTAGCTGTGCCAGGTTATTTATGTAAATAAGAGTTTGGAAAAAAGTCTATACAGATGCCTCAAGATACTCCTTTAGCATCAAGCTCTACTACGTTCTTTACATCTTCAAAATGCTGTGCAAACATTAAGTAATTAATCCTCTCAACACCCTTATGAGGTAAGTGAATAGGTTTTCTCCTTTTATATAGAGGAAACAGACAAAGATGTTAAGTAATTTGCCCATAGGCACAAAATGAGTCAAGTGGCAAAGCCCAGTTTGGGTGTTGTGAATTCCTAGTGGCCACCTCATATTCTATTCTACTGAAATACATGATCATTTTGGCAAAAACCTCCAAGTTTCAGGTTTAACCTAACTAAAAGATTTTGGTTACTCCCATTTTAGCTACTGTTTGTTATTATGAATATTTGATATTTTTTTTTTAGTTTTATAGAGCAAAAAGCAGCACAGAGAAAGAAAAGCAGAGGTTACTTTGTGAACTGTTAAAAGCCAGAAATGAGAGCCACCAAAAAACCCCCAGAAGTTATATTTCCAACTGAAAGTAAATCAAATTATTATAGACATGGAGGAGTTAGTACAGTGTCAGCAGAGACAAGGGCGTTATCCATTCAGTGCTATGATACCTGTGGGAATAATTAAATCACAACCTTGTCCAGCCAATCTGCTAGCTGCTGCACTGCTAGGAGATATAACAGTTGATTTGGGTGATGCTGAGGAACCTGAAAAGGGGACATATTTAATCATGAAAATCCATCATCTTCCCTTAGAAGGCAATGTGCACTCTTATACAGGTAGGGCTTTTTTTCAAAACAAAGAAACACTTACTTCAACAACACTAAATGGAAGCATTCACAGAAAAGTCACTGGAATTTCTGATAGAAATGCTTTTTAAGAGGCGCAGCTGTCCATGTGAAGTACTCCAAGTTTTCATGATTTAATACTTTTCTCTAGGTCACGATGCCAAACTTTTTTGGTTTTTTTTTCTAAGAGTAATCAAAATACAACTGGCAGCTTCATCAGTAAAGTATATACCATCAACAGAAAATTCCATGAAAGGCTGTTATATGCAGCTTCCAGAGCTGAAACCTCCTTTTTAAGGTCTAGGTAGATTTTACTCTGCACTGTCACTGAATGGTAATGAATTAAGGAGTGAAGTAAGCTCTGAAATCTGTGCCAGTTTCAGATATACTCGATTAACATCTGCTCTGTGTAAACACCCAGCAATAAACTATCCTGAAGATCACACAAGCCATTAGCTGTTAAGGTGTGTAATCATCTTCCCAAAAGAAAGATTTTAAAGCACTCCACAACCCCTGCTTTAAATGACCTGCACCACATGTGTTCTCTAAGCTGTTTTAGGATTATGCTTTTCAGAGCTTTGCAACTCTTTCATATCCCAAATGTGAAGTGGCATTCTCGTGAAGCTTTCAGGATTTAAAACCCAAACAAACAAATTAGCTTTTTCCCTGTAGAGATGAGTAATTATCATACGGGGCCAGGGGGAGGGGGGGAGGGAAGCTTTTATTGCTTTTGCTGAGAATTTCTGAGATACTTCATGTCTGACGGCGTGTTGGAGGAAAAGGAAATCAAACCTAAATATTAGCAGTTTCAACAAAGTTTGGTTATCAGTAACACCAAAAAAATCACTCAAAGGAATTGAATCAAGTCAGCTTTTGCCTTTTAAACATACTATAGAGCACTACTAACATGAGGAACAATTAATCCAATGACTTGGATCCAACTGCACAGAAAAGACAAGATTGAAAGATTGCTCACTTGCTGTGTCCTTCTGCAGCGATACATTGCATAAGAGCTGCAACTGGATTCGTCCAGGTGTAAAAGTCTGACTGCAAGATCCTGCTAAAGGCCTAAAGACTGAATCACTTCAGCGAGCGAGCCAAGACAAGCAGTTTAAAAAATCCTTATCATTTGACAGAGTATTAATGCAGTCTTATGCATGCTTCGTTGTTCAATGTCCCCAAGTCCTAAAAGCCCTTCCCCTTCAGTATCGTCTACTTTGCATTCTAAAATGAAGCCCTAATAAGGACACAGAAAAAAAAAGGAATTTTTAGAAATAGGGCAATCATTCTACTTATGTCCATAGTTTCATAAGAAGCCTTAGTTTCTACCACTTCTCTCTGTCTGATTTGGTTAGAGCATAAGGAAAAATCTGAAGAAAGTATCCTTGAAGGAAAACTGTGATATCTGAAGCATCAGAAGTTACATGTCCAGAGCTCATAATTTGTGTACATAACTTACTGAGAACATTTGGATTTCAAACATATTAGTGTAGCTTGAAACACATCCTAGATTTCCCTTACAGGCTAATGCACTTAACAGCTGCAACAGTTATCCTGCTAATAGAATACAAAAAGGCAAGAATGGTGAGCAGTTTGCCATCTGCCCAGTTTTTAACTAGATATTTTGCTAATTTCAAAGACTTAAAGAATCCACAGCACTCACTTTGTAATGTATGTAAAGTAGAGCATGTAAATCACTGTTTTCATAAGCACATTTTACCAAACAGGAAATGAAGCAAAATGTAAATTAAATCTATGACTACAAAGAGACTTATTTTCACAGCTGCTCATTTAAGATCATTTCAAACCTTTCAAATACAGAAATTGTCAAAGCTACATAATTCATTAAAATACCACTTTCACACACTATATCATGGCGCACTTCTTTTTAGACAGATGGGAAACACTGATACTACTGACTTGTTTATCGCTTTGTATTTCTCATTGTTTAATACTAGCTTAGATTCTCTAAAACATACATTAATATTTGCATAGTGAATTAATTATTTACTAACTAGAATCCTTCTGCTATAAACAAAGTTTTCTCTGCTGAGAAAACAGGAAAACAGACTTTTCATTAGGTAGTACCTGGAAAAAGAGACCCAAAGCATTATCACGCCTAACAATACATTAAAGTAATGTATGCAATATAACAAGAAAAGGAGAGGCAAGTCTCAGGGGCAACAAAAAAGGATTCCACTCAATCTGCTCTGGGTAAGTGAACTGTGTAGCAAGAAATAAAAAACTCTCCAGTTACGCTCCAAATCAGAACAATACCTTCAACGTTTAAAGAAAACTTCAATGCAATGCAATAGTAAAATGCTTCAGACTGACACCATTTCAACATGCTCAAGGACTCCCCTTCCTGTAAATGCAGACCAATTTAACACCAAATAGTTTCCACTAGTTCCTTGACAGATACAAGTGTAACATGTATTCTCTATTTTAACAACCCAGCTACCAGAGAAGATAAACAGGTTGTCACTAATGCACATCTCAATGTGTACATTCATACCAAAATGCTCAAAGCAGCTACAGCAGCTATTCATGACCATATGAAAAAAAGATTAAAGATTTGAAGTTGAGAAGACAAAAAAGCAGTTACCTTTACCTGGAAATGGTCCTGCCTCAACAACTCCCTCTTTGGTGCTGTCAAAGCCATGAGATGTTATTTTGGTTTCAGCAAGTCCAAGTCCAACTGGCAATGAACGTTTCAAGTCCTTGGAAATATTTAAATAAAAATGGAAAGTTAATGTTTAAAAATAGATAGAAGAGACTCACAAATATTACAATGCAATTTCAGCAGCTCTCAAGACAGGCAATTCTGCCTTCAGCCTGGAGTGTCTTCACTGGTGTTACAGCATTCTACTGAGATGCACAAATAAAACAGAAATGAATGAGAAACACTGTAAGTATAGCCCATGTATTTATCCTAGAAATTTTTTATATTGATGAACAACTAGAATACCATCTCTTAGAGCAGCGATTACCAAAAATGTGGCCTGCAACATCATGTTATGTGTTGGTCCAACCAACTATATCAGTTCAATAATGTTTCTAGTCAAAAGCTGACAGGGGTACAAAATGATCTAAGAGCAGACAACATTTTACAAACCAAAACTGTGGAAGCAACTATCATAATGTTAAAGATTTAAAAAAAAAAAAGTTATTTCACTTTAAGTAAGAAATAGTTTCAAAATTCACAGCATTCTTAATTTCTACAAATAGCATGTGAAATCTCTGGAATATCTGACATGGGAGGAACATCCAGAGAGGCTGTTGCTTCAAGAGCTTCCTTCTGAACACCTACGATACATCACAAAGCTGCCATTTACTTCTGATTGCTTTTGAAACTCATTGATTTCAAATTGCCCGAGAGCAACTTTTGAGAGCTAGATTAACTACTACAACCAACTTTCAGGCAACTGAAGTCTTCACAGAAACCCAGTGAAGGCCTATTATTCAACTATGAATTAACACACCATAATTCATATAGCATCCTACTACCCATTTTTGCTATCTTACCTACCTCTACAAATAGCTCCCCAAAGCTTTCTTGGGCTGCATTTCCAGCCATCTAACTGAAGTTTAAGCCTCTGGTATTACAGAATATATTTAGTGCTTCAAAAAAAAGTTCAGACATTCAAAGCAATTTAAAACCACTAATTTGTTAAAGTAAAAAGTGATTTAAAAGCTACTCTGGAAGTGAAAGCAAAGAGCTTACAAATGCACCTACAAAAAAACTGGCAGTTTCTGGAGTCAAATACTCTTTTGTATCCCCTCTGCTTCCATACAGAGGCAAAAGAGATGAAAAAGTACAGAGAAGCAGTAGTGAAATTTCCAAAGAACAACTATACATAGCTTTAAGATGTCAGTGCCTGGACATGTGCAGTAACTATTTATGATGTATGAAATGCTTCTAATTACAAAGAAAACACAACCTTTAAAATCCAATCTATGTTTGACATATTACCGTAGTCGCTCAATCCACAAACCAGAAGCAAGCTAGTATGTAAGAATGATACTGCCTAGAGGCTCAGATTGTCAAGAAGTGGCTTTGGATTACATTCCTATTGATTTAGTTAGCTGTCTTTAGTTTAAAACAAACCTCAGAGGAGCAGGAAAAAAGGAAGACCTATAAACATATGAATTCCAGCAGAACAGAAATCTTGTTGACAATGAAAACTCATGATGTTGCAATCAGAGTAACCAATTCCTGTAGCCATACTTTCACTCCTATGAACCAGCTATTTAATAGTAGATTATGCTATGTTTGGGCATCTGAAGCATTATACCCCAAAAAAGGGAAAAATAAACAGCATGAACAATGAATAGTAGTCACATGCAGAGCCTGATCTCACAAATTAAGCATATCACAACATTGGATACATACTGTTTTCAGTCTTCACAACTGACTTAACACTGGTGCTTCCATTTAAGTACTCGCAGTTGGTGGTATACTGGAAAGCCTTTGCTTCAACTTAGTTTAGCTAATAGACAGAGTCCTTTTAACTCAAAATGTAGCAAGTCACTAGGAGCTGAAAAAGCAGAGAGACTTGAAAAAGGATAACCAGATTGCAGAGAAGATGCACTGATTTAACAGAAAGGACATGGCATCAATTTTTTTCCTGGAGGCACCTTGGCACATTGTATAGTCTTCAGAAATATCTAAACAAGTAGCCAAAGAAATGTAGACAGCTAACCTGCTTAAGCATGTCTGCAATAGGAATCTAAGGAATCATCTGGATTTAAGGTTAATATGCAGAACATCTGCTTTGTAAAGACAAAAGTTTATATCTAAACTTAAGCAATTGTACTACTTCGGTACATTCAACTTAATTCTAATTTGAAACTAAACATAGGCTGAACAAACTACAGAGTTAAATCAGAATATTACAACATATCTTTCTCTTAAATAAAAACCTGATATTTGGAAGATGAAAGTTATTAAGATCTACAACTGTCTATATACACACATGAGGGTTTTTTACATAAATATAGATTCAAACAAATGTGTGTACATATATCTACTTTTTTCATTGGCAAAAAGGCAAAGTTCAGTGTAAAGAACTAGATTCAAACCTGTTTTTAAACACCTATATTAACCAGTTGAAATATACCCCGCAGAAAGATACACTTGCATATGAATTTAAAAGAAAGATTTACCATTTGTTGATTTATATATGACCAGAATTGTCATCAAAAAGTCAGTGATCATCAATACACTACTTTTTTATTGTTTATAAACACACAAGATACTGTTCAGTGGAGACATGCTTGTGCACGTAAACTTCAATTTTTAACATGTCATTCCTGCAACTGATTGTGCTTGCTGGTTTTTTTCCCCCCACAAGTGCAGATAAACAAAAAAACTACCCAAAATTTGTAATCATTCTGACAAAGCAATTTACTTCTTCGTAAATTACTGAAAGAGTATAGTTTAGAAACAGCTTTAGAGTAAGAAAAGACATGCACAAAATTTCACATTTAAGAGAAGGTATGACTACTTAAGGAGAGTGGTAAGAAATCAACTTAAATAGCTTTTTTGTTCACACCAAACATATGTTTGCTGTTGTAAAACAGAAAGTGAGGAGAGCTTCCCCTACTACAATAAGGTGATTGTATTTTGAGTACATATTGGTCTTCTAGCTAAGAGGAAGATTTTGATGATCAGAAGATCTGCTTTCAAACTCATGATTTCCCTCCTTCTTTATAAAATGGAAATCAAGCTTTTAGAATTCATCAAAATTTGTTGATACATTTCAAAACCACAAATCTGTTAAGGGATCACCATCACACACACAAAAAAAAGGATGCTTCGTTCATAATTTTCAACTGTATGAGGCTGAAAACCATTGCATGTTTATGCAATTATCATCCAGAAGTATTTTAATATTGTAACTTCACTGAGATCCAGAGCTAGAGGTATAAAAACTCTACAACTCAGAAAATTCGCAAGAAGTCAAAAGGCTGGATTACCTATCCCATTCTCAGCCATTTAGCATGCTAAAGGCTCAGAGAAGCAAAAGTATGAAATGTAAGTACACAGAAGAGCTGCACTAGCTTAATTTAATCTAGTCAAGACACCACAAACCTATCTTGTATAGCACATTTAAACCCTTTGTTAAAATCCCATTTTAATTAGTTCAAATCACCATATAAAACTAAATGCATTTTTGTAAGGTTTATTTACACGACTAACAGGGATATTAATCAGTTTATTATGCAGATCGTCTAGATGAACCAGTATGAATTTCTGACATACAAGTCCTGTTGAGACAGTAAATTCAGCAAAGAAGTCGCGCAGAATGCATGTTCATGGTGGAATGTTGGCTGAGTTACAAGACTATTTCCAAAAAGATACTTCCCATCCATGCTCTCCAGAATAATCTAAAATGAAGAGGGGAAAGATACCAGAACTATAGTGTTTCTCCACCAGCCAAAGCTAGCCAGCGAACAACATTGTACAAGTTTCTTAGTTATGTCAGTCCATTATTAATCCATGACTAAGCATTATCTTTTGCTTAGTACCAACAGTAAATTTAAAAGATATGAGTTTATTTGCCTTTACTACCTTGAATAAAGGTATTTTAAAAACCCCCATCACAAGCTAGTTCAAGGAGTCCATTAAAAGTGGAGCAACTAAACTGGGAACAACCACGTGCTCATTTATTTTTTTAATGGTGGATGACATTTTAAATAGAACTACTCAAGTTACCCTTAGGAAAAATTTGCAACACAACTTACTGTAAAGTTCACTTTTAAAGATTACAAGTCCCATGAAACAAGGTGTTGTGTAGATAGACATAACATCTACCCAGTAAGATAACTGGCTCTGAACTTCTTACCCTAATTCATGTACAAGGGAGCTCAGCATTTTCTTCTTCTCTTTATCCTACTATATCACTCAGCTCCTCTTTTCCATGAATTAAGTCACTAGATCCTTACATCAATATAAATTCAAGCATAAAAATCAACAGGAGGAGAAATGAAGGCATTAATCTATGCTGAAGTGACAAACAACATGGACTGACATATTGCTTCTATTCTCCAATATGCTGCTCTTCACTCAGGAGACCCTTTCTTCTACTACATCCCTTTTCACTTACCTAACGTCATACAACTGAATTTTGAATTAGTTTCCTTTCTACTCTCACCATTAACCTTCATATCTTTGGTTTTTAAGACTGTATGAAGCAGACCACTTGGCAACAAACACTGGTCCTTTTTGTTTCATCTCCTAAAAACAGTTTTCTAGAACTGACACACAGAAATACATTTTAAATCCATCTACATTAATTGAAATATAATTGCCCAGAGTAAAATCTAATTATGCCAGTCAACATAGCAAAACATAAGAGATGAACTCGGAAGTTTGAAGTACAATGTGAGTGACAAGCCTAGCATTTTTTTTTTCAGAAGGCAAAAGACAAAAAAAGAATCAACCTTATCTATTTGTGCAGTCTGGCAATAAAACTACAGAACAAGATACTGAACACATGCAGGTTCATCATATCCCAGATCTTATTTTGTAATTTTAATAAGACAAATTGAAGAATCACAACAAAGTTAATTCATTTTTTGCAGCCTGAAGTTTATTACTGGTATTATATACGTAGTTAATAACAGTTTTGTCACCATAAGTACAGAGAGAGCCAGAAGAAAGTTTATACTGAAAATGAAAGGAAACAATTGGAACAACAATTTCAGAGACTCAGACTGACAAGAACTTCATATAGATTTTATACAATAGTTTAAACACAACAAATTGCTCACAGCTGCCTGAATACCTTTACAGGCAGACCAAACAGTTTTGATTAATTTAATTTATTCCTATGCAGCTTTCACACTATATGGCAAGTTACTGAATTTGGAATAATATACTTCCTCACTCCTTCCCACAGTCCTCAGCTCTCAACCCCCTCAGTGACATTAAAACACCACTATTCTAATCACATAATTATAATAGCATGGGGTAAAAAACTATGGTCTAGAAGTCAAGGATAAGTGAAATAAACCAGTAGAGAATATAAACCAACAAGACTTTTTTTGTTGCTGAGTTTTCTTGTACAAAGTACTAAGAAAAACATGTTTGATTAGGAAATGTTGAAGTCCTCTGCTATTAAGACAGAGTAACAAATATCCAAACATTGGCAAATAGTTCTATGCACCATGTTTTTAAAGCTTGACTTCGAATAGAGATTGGAGAGCTGAAAAACACCGGGTCAAGCTTTTTCATAATGAAAGGACATTAGACATCTCATCCAATGACAAATGAAGCTACAGGTTTTTTTAGTTAAAAAAAGTTTCCATCCATCATACGGGCAGGACAAAACTTGTCAGAATTCCACAGGCATCTCTTATTATTACAAACAAGACAGGATTAGAATGCAGTAGCATATTTCTGAATGAGACCTTACAGTTACGCAAACACTTAAATTAAGTTACCTTATAAATTCTTTTGATTCTTTTCTTAAGCATAAGGAACCAAGAAGACGCATCAAGTAGTGCTATATCACATTCCCACAAGACTGGAACTAATATTCCTCCCTCTGAAATGACATTATGGCAATCTATTCTGTCTGATGTTCTGCACAACTAAGGGCATTTTTCTTCAAAGAAGGAGCAACCCTACTTGCCACTTCCAGGTAAATACATTTGCACTGCATTGCCTTGCAAAATGAAATACTTCTCATGCTTGAGTATATACAAACACTGCATTTGGTGGAAAACAAATGTGCATTTTCATGCCCGAGCAGCTTATCGATGAAGTTTGATGGAAATGCTAAATAGAACGCAAGGCTAGAGGAAAGTTTAGTTTTGTAATTAAAGAACCTTGAAGAAAAGTTTGTACAACTACCTCTTTGCTCAGTCTATCAAAATCATACAAAGTTGCTCAAGTGTTTGTTGCAAAATTGCTGTAGATGAACAAATAAAAAAATAGCATAAATGATGTTTTATTGTTTAGATCTTAATTATAAAACACCTAGATGAACAGCGCCCTGATCATAACAGTAACAAAAAACTAAAGTAACCTGGTTGCCCAGCTTCCCGATAAGGTGTAACGGACATCAGTATATTGGAGTTTGAGTGCTCTAAGCTCTACTGTGGTCACATAGTCTTAGCGAGCTCTGTGGTAACAGTACAATTTAAAGTGGTAATGGCTTCTTACCACTTTAAGCAACCTCCTAAAAATCAGTACTTGGCTTGTCATTTCCCTAAGTCAATAGGAAAAAAAGACCCCCGAAAACCTGGCACAGAAATTCTGTAGTGCAATGCATATTGCTTTAGGTTAAAACAAAAAACTACCTGGCAAGGAAAAAAAGAGAAAGCATAGCATTAAGCATTAGAAATAACAAACACAAAGCAAGATGAATAGAAGCTAAATATTAGAATTTGAGACTAACAGATTAGTAAACAGACCTAGATGTTAATTCCAAGAAGTTTGTTTTCTTTGTTTTGTTTATAAGAAGCCCCGATTATCACATATTCTGAGTTTAGGTCACACATGCAGGTGTTAACTTGTACAAGATAGTTCAAAAAAATATTTGAAGTGCACTTCATCTCCACTGATCTCAGAATAAGCATTGTGAAAATAATTACAGCAGCAAACGCAACTTTGCTTGTATAGTATGAGTTTTCTGCAACTCGACCAAATATTTGACCCATTTTCGTGGAAGTTTCAAATCTAGTTAACTCCAAGCCAGCAAAAGCCTACTTTAACTTTTGCACGTGTTCACAAAAACTACTTGAATATTTCAACTTTCCATAGAAAATAGTGACTGAACAAGGGCTCTGACCCAGTCAACAGGAGTGCAAATTCAGTTTTCTGTAACTAAAATAAGTATTGGATGCACTACACTGAAGAAGCAATTAATACATAAGGAAAAGATAACTTAGCAGTCAAGTCACAGCAGCATCAAGGTCATTAGACTTAAAAATAGTAAATCTGTTTCTCTACTTCCAGGTGAGCCCAAATTCATTACCACTTCAAGGTGTATTTTTGTTATGCCCCCCTCCCCCCAACATAGGTACATCTTTATCAAAATTTAGTTTTAACTTTATTTCATTAAATATCATCTTAATTCTTACATTATGTTAGTTGGTAGATCTTAGTTGAATAAGAAAACTTAAAGAACATAAGCCTTCCCTCATTACAGTGCTATGCATAAAAAAAAAACCCATGGCCCATTCAGCATAAGTAGAAAAAATGCACAATAAGTGCAGTATTTTTTAAATAAGAGTTCAAATACAGATGCATTTCATCTCATGAAGTTTTATACTTTTTTTACAGTCATGTTCAGTATACAGCTACCCTTCAATCATAGTCAAATGGCCTCAGATATTGTTTTCAGGATGCATTTTATTTTTTAATATTTTTTAAAATACGTATTTTTACATATTTAAAGAACATTTTTAGTTATAATGATAATATAATAAACACGTTTTAAAATATACTTTTTATGTATATTTAAATGCTTATTTTCTTTTTTATGAATAAAATTGCTAGATTAAAAATCAGTATACTCAAGGCTTAGAGTCAATAATTAACATGCATGCACTTGATTGTGCATTACAGAGCACCCAGTACTTCACATTATTTAACATTCAGGAAAAAATTGCCACTACTAATACACCTTTCATACAAAAAAAGTTATTGCAATGTGCAGTAGCTGCTTCAACCTTTACAATAGTTTATCACCTTTGGAGGACTTTTTCTATTAAAGCTAAAACCAAAAGACAAAATTAGGCAGATGTTTATTTTACCAATATTCAGGATGTATATGTAATTTCTTTTAAAACTTATGAAGGTTTCCCCCTCTAATCAACATTTTAGTAGGACAGAATAAAATGTTGAAGTTCTACTCAGTATTTCTTTTAAAAATAATCCTGCACTGCAAGTCAGCATGGGCCTGTTAAAGCTTAGAGATTTCCTTAAAATCTAAGTCTCAGCATATATCAAATAAATGTGGATAATTAACTAGTGTTCATATTTCCAAGTGAAAAGGAAAATAAAAAAAAAAAGAAAACCAACCCCGAATTACATGAACTATACCACAGCACCCTCTGCTGGACAGCCAAACACAAGAACTGATAGTAAAATATATCAAGGTTAAGGGAAAGAACTCAAAATTGCATAGAGATGATTATGGAAGTATAAATTTTTTGTCAACATACAACAGATAAGATATATCAAAATTCATATTATCTATATAGTATACAGGAACACAGTAGTAATTTTTCAGTTTCAACACAAGAAACGCTACTTCTCTCCTATTTACAACTTCAAATCAGAACACGACTACCTTTACTTTTAGACATGTTGCCTCCAAATTTAATACCCCTTAGAAGTAGCTTGCCTTGAACAGTTTGATGCTTCTTCATAAAAAATTTAGGATTTTGTAGCCTGAATTCACAGGACCTGTTAAGTCTCATATTTTTAAAATGTTTGTTGTTCTGTTTTATGAATAAAATTGTTGGATTAAAAACTAGTATCAAAGACAAGAACGTAGAAGCACATACACTTGATTGTGCACTACAGAGCACCCAATTCTTTACACTATTTCATGTTCAGAAATATTTACCACTACTAACATGCCTTTTATACAAAAAAAGTTATCACGATGTGCGTTCATATTGTCTTGTGTCAACTTTAACAATAATTTATGAGGTTTTCCATTAGAGCTCAAGAAAACTATGCTCAGTGAAGTCTGCTATGTGTTGCATTGTAACTTTAGCAGTTCTGATAATGGTACCTTGTTAGCAAAGAAAATTCTTACCCTGTTAAAGCTGTGCTCATGAGAATCTTCCAGCTGTCCATTACTAGTCACAGGAATTTCTGCTGCTGAATTTTTAGGAGACTCTTGAGCCATTGCACCTTCCTGTAGTATAAGAAGAAACATAAAGTCTAGCATTTGTCTTATTTTTATATAGATCACTCATAGGAAATTTATTTGATGTATAGGTTTCATAACAGTTGATTTTATTTCAAACCCCTGTTGGTAATACTCTGGTATACTAGGTCTGTATACATTCATTTCATCACATACTCAAATCACATTAATAGCACAGCTCAGACAGAAGTAATTTAAAGCTTCAAGATCTAAAAGAAACACTGAAATTTAACTGACTGATATGGGGGGCCCTAGGGGTGTGCCAGACACAAATGAGACACGTGGGGCCAGACAAGTATATTTCTATGCACACTTGACCCTTCGTTTACTTATTTTAAAAATAAAAAATATAAGCTTGGCTAAAAAAAAAAAATGTACTGGCTAATGATAAGCAAGAAATATTAGAGAAGTGCAATGAATTTAATCATCTGTTACAAAAAGAAAAGTAATAATTCCAAACTTCAAAATAGTTTAACTTGCTTCTTATTTTATCATAATATAGTGCCACCTTCTGACTAAACTGTTGGTATGCAACTCTCATTCAGTTAACAGCAGTAAATCTAAAGTGAAATGCAGAAACAAGAACTTTTAGCACCAATGCAATTCAAGAACCAGAGTTAGTTTCGAACTGCAGCTGCATTATGCACAGTAGCAGCAGCTGTGAAACCACTGCTTTCGAGAATGACCTAAGGTATAACCTAGAAGAGGCATTTCCAGAAGTTAGCAGGAGTAGGGAAGTGATCGTGTCTCTGTACTCGGCCCTGGTGCGGCCTCACCTCGAGTACTGTGTTCAGTTCTGGGCCCCTCACTACAAGAAGGACATTGAAGTGCTGGAGCGTGTCCAGAGGAGAGCCACCAAGCTGGTGAGGGGTCTAGAGAACAAGTCATATGAGGAGAGGCTGAGGGAACTGGGCATGTTTAGTTTGGAGAAGAGGAGGCTGAGGGGGGACCTCACTGCTCTCTACAACTACCTGAAAGGAGGTTGTAGAGAGGTGGGTGTTGGCCTCTTCTCCCAAGGGAATAACGACAGGACCAGAGGAAATGGTCTGAAGTTGCAGCAGGGGAGGTTTAGATTAGATATTAGGAAGAATTACTTTACTGAGACGGTGGTCAGGCACTGGAACAGCCTGCCCAGGGAGGTGGTGGAGTCACCATCCCTGGAGGTATTTAAGGAACATGTAGACATGGCACTTCAGGGCATGCTCTAGTGCCCGAGATTGTTGGTTTGTGTCTGTTTGTGGGTGGGGTGTGATTGTGGGCGTTCATTTTGGTTTGGTTTTGGTGTTCTGGGATTTTGGGGTGGTTTCTTTTGTTTTGGTGTTTTTTGTGGTTTTTTTTAGTTTGTTTTTGTTGGTTGGACTCAATGATCTCAAAGGTCCCATCCAACCAAAAATATTCTGTGATTCTGTGATTCTTAACTGGCAACATCTTCCGTCATACCCCATTGCTATTATTTCCCCCACTTTCACCTATCACCACTTCATTTATTAAACTTGATTTCCTTAGTAAGCTTTGGGGCATCCCAAGCTTTTTTCTAATTAGTCACTGTCTATGGGCTCCAATAAACATTCTCCACTAACTCCAGACAGCTTTCAAAGCTATGTTACCATAACTTCTTCCAAATACTCTAAGTTACTGAGACTTCACTTCTGTTGGTCTTTTGAAGCAGAGCTCACTACTCAAGCTTTACTTGGTATGTACAAGATCTGATTTACATTTCTGAAAGTGAAATAAACTTCTTCAATTAGCAGCATAAAATACCACCATCACAAAAAAAAAAGCAAGGAGGCTGAAGTCCATTGAGTTCTGAGTAAATGCTGCCTTTTACCCATACAAAGAAGAGAAAGAAAAAGACCAAGGACAAGCCACTCTAACAACCATACACATGAACTACAGTCTGTGGATGCACACCCGCAAAATACCATCCGAGGTAATACGTTTTCCCCTTTGGAGGATCTAGGCTTTCTCTACAACTAACTTAACACTATTTTTGAAAGAGTAGCTTTTCAATTCAGTTTTGCTTTCTCAAACACTTCCCTAAATTGAGAAGCAAAACACTTAAGCACAACTTTTGAAAAAATTCTAGATACACAGAAAACAGATTTCAAATCATTTAAGAAAATGACAGTGTGCTATAAATTCAAAAAAAGTGACTTTATAACACACTAACTTATCCCATCAGTCCCTCTCATTTAGGATCCATTAAATGCCTTCTTTCAGCCCTGTGAAGGAATAGCTCACATGCCATATATTCACATTGGCCTAGCGTACCAAATTCTCCATAGAGTCCTGTTTTCACCCACAACTAGAACACAGAACAGCTGGGCTTTGGGTCATTCTTCATACAACAGAAAAAACTCACAGCTTTTAAGTAAATTAAAATAATGAAGCACACTAAAAGGTTTATGTTTATGACTACTTTTAAAACAGTAATTTCTTTTACTTCATGGAATATAGAGTATCTTGAGTTGGAAGGGACCCGTAAGTATCACCAGCCCAACTCTCTGCTCCTCACAGGGAGTTGCTATACAATACCATTAGATCAAATGCTCTAGTTACCTGTCATGTTAGACTTTACTTTAGGAAATTTGTCCAACAGAGCAAGCTGAAGAAGCCTGAGCTAAATCTCACATCTGCTTACACTCCAAGACTACTAGGAACTATACTTCTACTTGATGCAGTAAAGTGAGGTATTTTTCAAAACGCTTGGCCTGTCACAGCTACCTGCACAATACTGAAACACCAGCAAAGGCTATTTTTGTTCTTCAGAACAAAATTGTCAGAAAACAGTGTCAAGAGGAAGTCCTGTACTGTCAAGGGATACACTTCATTTGGCAGGAATCACAAACAAAATTGCATCTCCAAATTTAATCAAAGGCAAAACAAAGGCTTGGCTTGGGTGCTTTTCAGGAAGAATCTCAAATAATTTTGCTAATATTGTACATTGATCAATGTTTATGCATTTTTTCAGAGATATACATGCTCACACATGCATACATGTCTCTAATACATACATTAGAAAAGGAAAAAATCATCAGCTTCTCTGGACAACTTATGAAATTTAAAGAGGCCTAGAAGCAATTCACAGGGTTTTTTTTTAGATGTTTCTACTTGAGGCAAACCTACGTACCAACTTCAGAGAAAGCAAAAAATTATTTGCTAAGTTCAGTTTCATGTTACATCTGAACTAAAATACAATCTTCCATTGCTGAAAGGAGGACATCTCACTATTGCCCTTTTCCAGTCCCCGCTACGAGCCAGGCAGTGTCCCATCTCCCAACCACAGCACTTGCCTGCCACTCACCTGACTGTACAGTAAACATACTCAACTCACTAGCCTGACAACAGACCTTTTCACTGGGTTAATTTTCCACAATTTCAGTGAGTTCAACCAGTTTGCAATGAGGTCAGGCAAGCACCAAAGACATGAAGTGAGCAGCTGAAAAAGGAAGTGGGATAAACTGCTATTTGGCTCAGCCATAACAAGAAATCACCATCTGCATTTTAGCCAACAGTCTAAGCTAACACTGCTGCCAAGAACAAGTCCTTATCCTCCTGCCCCTTTTTTTTTTTTTTTTTTTGCCCTTTACCTCTAACTCTTCCCCCCATCAGCTTCCCCAATTTCCCCACCCCTTCCCTGGGCCAGAACAATGTATTTGTACAGCAAACAAGATTGCGGAAACACTGCATATTAAAAGAAGGTGACCTATGCCCAAAAAGGGGATGGGGAATTTTTCCACTCAAATTGGTTCTCCGAAACACAATTTAAACTAAGTATATACAGAAACTGCACCCTCAGAAAAAAAAATTTGTCGTATGTAGGAAGAGTCTAAAGTAAATATATCAGTGCAAATTTAGGAACTTCTTTGTATTAGGCATGAATAAGCACTATGGAAAATCATGAAGTTTGATCTAGGTATTTCATTTAGAGAAATATATTAATCCTTTAGTAACTTTTTTCTTAGCATATCTGTTTACAAATATCAGATTTTAAGATATACTAAATATCCACGGAATCACTATTCTGTTTTTATACAAAGTTTTAAGACCATTCACTGGTATTGAAAATCTGATCATGATAAAGTCAGCATCACCTTTTTTCATTCTCCCTCTAGAGCAGCCAGGGAAATGTTTACTCTTTACCTTTCTCAAACAGCCTCCCAAGCACATCTGATTGGCTAAATATTATCAAGAACCTTAGGAATTTGTTTATTACTTTAAAAAGTCACAGACTTCTCCACAATGAAGGTACAAGCTCTATCTGCTCCCAAGAAAAACAATTCACCACTCCAGCAGCAGACAGAATACCTTGTTATAGTGAGGTTACACAAAGACTGCTGCCTTTTAAGTACCAACCCTTTCTTCTTGCTGCACCGACACATTTCAGACTCCACCCCACCTATATCTATTCAGTCTACAAAACAAATACCGCAGCACAGCAAAAGACTATTGGTTGAAGTAATCCTTTGATATGAATTAATTAGATTGCTCTTAATAGTGTCTCAAAACCAAAGCCACCCATCCAAGATAATGCGCAGGAGCTCATATTCCCATACTAACTTCACTGTGCTATGCATATCAGAATTCTGGGCAGTCTGAAACTGTTGCTGGGATTGGTTGATTTTACACTGATATAACTTTCACCCAATCACCTCAGAGTCAGACTGGACCTCTTCTGCAGCTGGGTGAGATTCATCAAGTGTTGTGGATTCATTGCTGTGTTCTGACATACCTGAAAATAAAATAGGTATGGCATGCATTAATTGATGTGAAAGGAGTTGGGTGTTGCACCTTACAGAAACCAAAGCAGGCTTTCGGGAAACATTTCTTTTACAAGTTCTGCTAAAGCAAAGAGAAACCTCCCTCTTTTGATGACTACCAGCTCTTTAGCACTCCAAATTCTAACCAAGACTAAGAATATAATCTAGCATAAACTACCATAGCCAAAGCAGCCTTCCCTGCACAGACAGCTGAACTTGCAACAGAAAAACCAGGAAGTCAAACAAGGTTATTCAGCTGATATTTACTGTCACCTGCAACAACACACTGACTGTATCCAGCCATTGCAAAGATCACAACTGTATCAAGACATGAGATTTATCCAAATGTTGCAAGTTTACACTGATGCTAAGCCACCAGAACCTAGTAAACTGTTCAGTCTGTTATGCTTAACGAGAAACAGAATCCCTTTCATTTTATTATCAAAAAAAATATCTACAGAGGCAAAGAAAGTTGATAACACTGAGGACATGTGCAAGAAATCAACTCTGTGAGTAGAGTGATCATGAAAGGTAAGTTACATACTTTTCTTATTTAAGCTATCTTAGGTATCTAAAACTAATTTCAAATAGCTAGTAACTACAGGCACTGAAAATTCACTGAGCTGTTTGAGAGGAGGAGACAACCAATCATTAAGAATTAAACAAAGTCTGTCTGTATTGAGTATAATCACACATGACCGCAGTTCATCAAGCCTTGTACCACTTCATATGTGTTCAGTCATATACCAGATTAAGAAAAATTATAGAGATCACTATTTATATTGTATTTCAACTTCCCAAGCTATAAAACATTTTAATTAAAGCAAATAATTAATAAGGTAAGCAGTTCACATGACAAGGGAAATAAAATAAGGACACAAAGGCTGAGAAACTGAGCCATCTAGATCATATTACACTGGATAACCTATTACCTTCCTTTGGAAAACCAAACACGTAAAATAAGAGATTTTCCCCAGAAAAACAATTCATTCAGGGCTATCACTGAATGAAGCTAGATTTTTCTCCAACCAATTACCTTGAAAGAAATTTTGTATTAAGTATAACTTCTTAATATTTTTTTAAATTTTCTACAATTCTTTCGAATAGGAAAGACCGTACAGCAGAGGTGCTGCTTTCCCACACAGTCCTGTCCAAACTCTGCTTGTGGTTGAAAACAACCTCCATTCTTAACAGCTTATTTCTGGGTAGATAAAAAGTTTCCATTATGGACTAGAAGAGTGAGTGCAATTTCTTTGATCTGCTGGTTAAACAAGAAGCTAAATTCATCTTGCAGTACACACTTGATTAAGACAATCTGTACCTCAGTTTTACAACATCGCTTATCCTGTAGTTAATGCTTGTACCTGACATACAAACTTACATACTACAACACTGTTTAAAACTATTAAATGCTATAAGCAGCAAAAATATTTTCTCAATAGCCTTACAAACTCTTAATAGCCTAGAGGCATGAACCATCTCACAAACCCATGTAGAAGACACTGCATCTTAATTTTTTAAAATCCAAATTAATTCACCATTTGCATTATAACCTTCCCTCTCCTGTTTTTTTGTATAGTATTCTTTTCCTGCAAACAGTATCAACACTTTCAACACAGCTCTGCAGGATCACACTGACCAACTTTAAAACATAAGAAGGGGAAGCCTGTAGATTAAAGGTGGCTTTTCGTAAAAAGTTTAACTGTATGTTCTAGTTTAACTACAGAATTGCCTGATGACTACTTCTATAGCAAAAAAAAAAAAAAAAAAGGGGGATGTAGTCACCAGATGCCGGATGTAAGGACGAAAGCTTTCTACATGTTTACAAAGATCCAGAAGTTAAGACATTCATGTGAAATTGTAGCAAACATGGCATCTACATACATATATTACTTATATTTAAGGTTCCATTACAGAAATGCATATAGACTTTTGTATCTCAGTAATTCCCGATTTTCTCTTTCCAATGTCACAGAAAGAGCCATTCTTTATAACAGCTTACTAATGTTCAGTACCATAGGAACTCCGCATTATCAATTATTTTTTCACTAAAGCAGCCACAACCTCAGAACACATCAGGTGACTGTTCAGTGTACCAGGACATTCATTACCATCAGCTGCCATTACAACTCTGATATGCTCTTTTTGGAAAAACACACCTGACCCATATTCTGACATGAATTTAAGCCCAAAACCCTGACCTCATCACTCCTGCCCCTATGGATTTTCATTTTTTCCCCCCACTAGACCAATTCTGCAAATCCACACAAATACTGTACCAGAGTAGAACAGAGGAGACAGAACAGACTGAGAATCCTGCCCCCATGGCAAAGCCACCTTAAACACATATCAGATTACAAACTCGGTGAGTTCCACTCACTCATAAATAAGACCACCTAATTTTTAAGTCCTGAGGATTTATATATCATTTCTTCAACTGGCAAAATAAAAAGTAAAGCAAAAATTTATAAACAACTTACTAAGCTTCCTATAGGATGAAGGCTTCAGAGATGTTTAACCAGATATAATTAGTGGTTATAGGAGCACACTTATGGACTTTTCATACAAAAATTCGTATCTGCTTATTCATGCAAATATGAATTAAACATCAATAATAAACTTGTTTTGAATAAGGGGTTTATTCTTAACATAGTTACATTACCTAAGTAAATGACTCATGGTATCAGAAACAAGAACCACAGGATTCTCAACAATTATACCTGCTTTTCCAAGCAGGATGCAGTGGCCCCTGCCTAAGTTTTTCTCTTAAATTAATCATCAATAAGGTAAAAGTAAGATACCTTCTGTCCAAATAAAGTTTACTACACACTTTTATTGTTGTCTTATTACTCCACTGCATAGATAAGCAATACAAGTTTTTGTAACACAGCAGAAAATGGAGTGCTGGTGGAAAATAATGACTTCATGCATATTTTCTTGATTTCATTTTTTAATTAAGAAAACTATCACTAATTCTTTTCAAGATCAAGATCAATCCCTTTTTAAAAAGAATTTAAAGAACCATATTAAACACCTTCTGCTGCAATCACACAATAGTTTCCTCTTTATGCTCTTGAATTACCTGTCTGTTCCACTTGCAAGACCTAATTATGACTGAAACTTAGAAGACATGATAGCAACAAGGACCGGAGAACTGGGCTGCCACTACCGCCCTCCCTACTCTCAGCCAACCTGCCCCTAAACACTTCAGCGCTCTGCTCGTCTCCAGATTAACTAAGGCATGGGCTCCCATGGGTTTCAACTTCTACTAAAACAGAAAGAAGCAGCTGTTCAAGATATTGCCTCAGCTTCCAATTTTTCCAGTCTAAGGTTTTTCTGTGTTACTTATTCCCTACAACTTTAACTCTGTGTGTGTGCATAAATATATACATAAACTTATATATCATTCAGACAACCATTTAGTTTTGGAGTTGCACTGATCAAATGACATCCTTCTCCAGCCCTGCAAAAGAACCCTTCTGTTATCTTCTCTAGATTATCACACTTGGATAACAAAGCCACTGACTGCAAGTGCTAACTTCTTGTAACCAGTTCCACCAAGCATAAAAAGCACATGTTAGAGACTGAAATTACATGCCATTCAGGGGATGCAAGACTAAAGGCCACGAGGAGGTTTCAGTTCAAAATGATAGATCAGAGGTGTACTATAAGCAACACTAGAAGAATTGAGAATAGTTTGCCAACAATACCAGATGCAACACCTGCTTGTCACACAACACCACAGTGTTTCCATGTTTTAAGAACAGTAAGGCAGCTGCAAAAGACAAATTGGAACACTTAAAATAGTAATTGTCAGGGTGTGGAATAAGTCCCAGGGGCATGAAATTCATGCAGCACTTAAGAGTTTTCTTCCTCCACCAACAATCAGGTTCCTCTTCTCTCTCGTGAAACCCACCTTCTACCGAGCTCTGGCTCTGCCCACCCTCTCCGGGGGACCACCACCCCCCGGAGCTGGGACCCCACAGACAAGTAAGGAGATGGGCATACCCTAACCAGCACCGCACTCCCGACCCTTACGCCAAGGCCACCCGGGGTGGTGGACAGGACGAAACGGGCGCTGGCAGCCCCCGGGTGGGCCCCGACAGGGGCTGCTGGTTCCGCCCATGGTGCCCACAGACCCAGCCGCCCACTGCCCGCACCCAGGCGCTGCCGGGGAGGCCGGGAATGCGGAGGCCGCTCCCGTGGTACCACAGGTAGGACGGCCGTGAAGGGGAGGTGAGCTGCGGCCCGGCCTGGCCCTCCCCGCCCCGAACCCGGGGCCTAAAGGCCCCGTCCCTCACCTGCTGCCGCCCCGGACGCGTCGTGCTGAGGGGGGAGGGAAGACGGGACGGAGGGAGGGGGGAAAGGAGGAAGCCGGGCGGGGCGGCACCGGTGCTCCCTCTCCAGCTTTATTTTCTTCCTCCTCCGGTACCAGCAGGAGCCGGAAACGCTTGGCCGGAAAGGCGGTTGACGGCGGCGCCGGGCAGCGGCCTCTCTAGGCTGCGGGGCGCGCCTCTCTATGGTCGCTGACCCGGCGGGGCCGTAGCCATGGCAACCAGAGCCGGGGCCCGGTCAGGCCTGAGGCGCCGTGTTGGGCCTGCTGCCCGATCCCCAATACGGATGGCCAGCGCCGCAAAGCTTATTTCTGCGAATGCCCTCGGGCGAGGGCATTCGCAGAATTAAGCTTTGCGGCGCTGGCGTGTGTGTGGCAGCAATAACCAGGATCAGGCTCCTCCTGCCTCTGCCAAGTGCCATGCCCGTGAGATCAGAGCGCAGTCTTGAAAACCAGCCTCATAGAAGGCGCCCACAACAAAAAAGCAGCAGAGCGGGAGCGTGCCTGCCCGGGTGTGGATGCTCCGTACCATGGCAGAGGCTTCAGGGAACCCTCTGCCCCAGCCCGTAGTGAGGAGGAAAAAAAGCATCTCTATCGAGGAAAAAATCGACATCATAAGTGCTGTGGAGAGCGGCAAGAAAAAGGCAGACATCGCAGCCAAGTATGGCATCAAGAAGAATTCCTTGTCTTCGATTATGAAGAATAAAGAAAAAGTTTTGGAAGCCTTTGAATCTTTACGATTTGATCCTAAAAGAAAAAGGCTAAGGACTGCTTTTTATACCGACCTGGAGGAGGCATTGATGAAGTGGTACAGAATGGCTCAGTGCTTGAATGTGCCGGTAAACGGTCCCATGTTGCGCCTCAAGGCTAATGATTTTGCCCAGAAGTTTGGACATAGTGATTTTAAATGCAGCAATGGCTGGCTCGATCGTTTCAAGTCAAGGTATGGCTTAGTTTTCAGAGCTCAGCCTGTAGAAACAGCTGCTACTACTACAGTGGATGCTCCAACTCCTTGGTACCAAAATGTTCTTCCTTATTATTTAAATGATTATCAGCCAAAAAATGTGTTTTTTATACAGGAGACTGGATTGTTGTATCAGATGTTACCGCATAGCACATTTGCATTTAAAGGAGAAACTTGTTCTGTAGGTAAACTAAGCAAAGAGAGAATAACCGTAGCAGTGGGTACAAATATGGATGGCTCTGAGAAACTTCCTTTGCTTGTTATAGGAAAAAACAAAAGTCCATGCTCTTTCAAAGATGTGAGGTCGCTACCTGTGGATTATGAAGCAAATGATATGGCGTGGATGACTTCAGAAGTGTTTGAACAGTGGATGCATAAACTTGATGACAGGTTTCAAGCACAGCAGCGACAAGTAGTTATTCTTGCTGATTCTCTTCCAGCTCACACAGAAGTAGAGAACCTCAAGTCTGTCAAATTAGTGTTCTCTCCTCCAGACTCTTCTTCATGTATAGCTGTGAATCAAGGGGTTATCAGAAGTCTGAAAGTTAAATACAGGCGCTGTCTTATCAAGAAATTTATTGACTGTGTAGAAGGTAATAAAGAATTTATGCTGACTCTTCTTGATGCAATTGAGATGTTGCACCTGTGCTGGAGGAAAGTAAGACCAGAGACTTTTGTTAAAAGTTATAATGAAGCGGCATTCAAATTAGAAACCAAGGCAAATGGTTGCGATGCAGAGGTTGAAAGAGATTTTGATTTGATTGCACATGCACAGGCAGCTGGAGTGGAGTTTCCAGAAGGTTTATCTTTGGAGGAATATGCAGCTCTAGATGATGGCTTGGTAACTTGTGAAGTGCCCACAACTAATGAAAGGATGTGTGCCAAAGAAAGCACATCAGATAAAGCTGGGACATTTGTTGCTGATGAAGATACGAATGAAGGTGACCAATTTCGGGGAGCTGAACAACCTTTACCATCAAAAAATGAGGCTTTGAGTGCTTTAGATACGCTTCGAAAGTTTCTCAGAAGTCAAGACACGAATGATTCTCTTCACGATTCCCTAACTGACCTGGAGAATTTTATTCAACATGTAGCATGTAAATAAGTACTTTAGCAAAGTATGAAAGCAGGTAGCTGGAAAAAAAAAAAAAAGGAATTACATAAGTAAACAAAAATAGGCAGTTTAATAACAAGTGTTGCTGCAACGTTCTCTAGTGTGTCTTGCTCAGATGCCTGGATATATATAACAAAAGGAAATTATGAAAAAGGGCTGTGAACTGAAGTTTTCTACAAAATCATGAGGAAAGAACACAAAATTTGGGGTGGAGAGAGGAAATAATTTGAACCTTTAAAATGGTAACTGTAGTAAATACAGTAGAAGCAAAAGCAATTCTTTGAGCAGTTTGGTGTGTTCAGGATGAACTGGTGCCCACTTGGAATTCTTTCTTCGGGAAGAGATTAGCACTTCTTCACATCAATAATTTCACCAGTGTCTTTGGTGTTGCTGGCAGTGGAACGGTAAATATTTATCAGCTTGATGCTTTTGATACTTAAAGAAAAAGTTGAATAACAGAAAAAATACGTGCTTAACTTCTGAGAACCAAGGGGTTTTTAAAATAAATTTTTTTGGTCCTTGTTCAAGAATTCTGGCCATAGTTTATTCTTTCAGCAGATGATGAACAGCAGAAAGTTAGCAGCTTTCGATGTGTTTTGTTTTCTTAAACCTGTTGATGTGTGGATGCACACGAATGGCATAATCATTTATCCAAGAGTCAAAAGACAAACAAACCTTTACTTGGTCTTTGAAGGGGTGAAAAAGGAAGGTCATTTTCTCCCTTTCAACCTTTTTGGTATTTGATTTTATGTAGGTCCTTCTGTGCAACTCCATGTATTTCTACAGAAAATACAGAAAATAATCAATTTACGCGGTATCTGCACTCAGAACCTTATTGAACTCTTGCTTTATTTACTATACTTGAAGGCTTTGCTGTAGGAGCCATTGCACGAATGCAGTTCACTATTCTAGCTGACATTAACAGGGGTTTGCATGAATGTTTGCGTGAATGCAGTGTGAAGTTGAGTAAATCACAGTACATTTACGCATCTTCAAGTATGGGCTTCAAGCAATGTAATCATACCAGAGCCAAAACTCTAAATTTGAGATGTACTGTTTGTGACTTTTCTCGAAACCTGTTTAAAATATTTTCCATATCTACCAATTCCAATTTTTTCAAAAGCTAGAGATAATAATTTTTCTATTTTAGAGGAAGAATAAAATATTTTATGGAAGCCCTTTAGGAAGCCTGTGTAATCAAGAATCTATTATGGTGCCTGTAATTAAACCATGAGAAACAATCTCCTGCTTACTTGAATATATAGCTTTCAATAAATAGTTTGGCTAAAGCTTTGTTTACTGTTCTTTCTGTCCTCTGGTGGAGGACAGTTTATCCATTTCTAAAAGCATTTCATAAAATTTATCAAATTGTTGGAAGACAGTGAAAATGAGGGGATGGAGGGGATGGTGAGAAAATGCCTATGGCTATGGATGTTTTACTAGAACCCCTACAAAAAACCCCCATAAACTTCTGGTTTCTTATTATGCAATATCTGATATGATTTCCATCCGAAGGATATTCTGATGAAATAAAAAATTTCTGTTGAAATTCCAATAAAGTTCCACACAGAGATTTATAGAGTCTATGAAAGAGGTACCCCTCTGTATTATCTGTTAACTCTTTATTTTGTTAAAATACAGATGCAAAGTCTTTTACATTCAGAAGCTGTGTCAAATAGATCAACACATTTTGCTTGCTTAAATACTTTAGCACAAGCTTATGAGAAGCAGTTTTTATTTGGGCTAAGTTTATTTGAAGTTCATATGTATCCCACAGAGCCCTGCAGATAATTTTTCTACAGTAATCTTTTGATTTAAAATCCATGATTTTTTTTGCAACAGCTTCTGCTAAAGACAAGTTTAGGAAAAAGTTTCTAATCAATATAGTAAATTTATATATTCTTTAACATTCAACTCCATGTGGTCCTCATCAGCCCAGGATCCAGATAAGGAGCCTCTCTGTTTCCTTCTAAGAGAATCCTGAGTGTGAAAGTGTTGATCTGAGTGACAAAGACTTGTGTAAGTAAACAGCAAATCTTGGTTAAACAAGGGGTCAATCTACAAGAAGTGCAGTCTTTGCAAGATGAGGCTTGAAAATCGGGAGATTTTAAATAACATCACTAGCTGATGGCAAAGAAAATAAATTGCTGAGAGCTGTCCTACTCCTTCTTGAAAACAACAGGAGGGATTTACTAATTTGGCCTGGACTTTGAAGGTGAACTGTGGAACTTGCTTTAAAAAACATACAAGGTGTCGAAATCCCATATCTTAAGAGAATATATGGCTTTTTCCTAGCTTCCTAGGTCATTCTGAGAAGCCAAGCTAAAATGCGCTCACTGAAACTAATTTTTTAGGTCAGACACTTTATATTCTAATACTATAGCTTTCAAAATTATATAGGAGCCCAAATATTTCTTTTCACTTGGATTTTGGTTGCGTTTATAGTCAAACAGAGCATGTGAAATCCATTTTGAAGCTTGTTGCTATCTCAGGTGTTTGTTCACGGGGAAGCGCAGACTCCTCAGATCCGAAATGCTAGCAGTGGCAAAGGAAGTGGCTTGCTATGTAAATGTTAGCCATTTCAGCCTGTGTACACAGCTCGAGCTAGAGATTTTTTTACATTGTCTGGGTAAACTTTCAGGACGCCAGCTTTTTATGTCTGGGGTGGTATCTATTGGAGGGAGAGGAAGAATATTGCTTTAGACTGCACCATATTTAAAAATAAGAACCTTTTCTCCAAAAGGCAGATTACTAAGGCTATCATTTGCTTTAGTACTTCAGATATTAGTTTGGACAACTCTGTGCTTTTTTCCTGTAGGCTTTTCTACTTTATGCTATAGCTAGATAATAATTGTGTGCTTTGGCATCAAAGTCAGTGAGGTCACTTTAAGTAACCCAAAGTTACTTCTAGAAGTGTGAACTGAAAATATGAAGATTTAGGAATATAAGTAACTTCCAAACAAGGCCAAAGTAGAAAAAAAAAGTGTTGGAACATATCTTTGATATAATCAGAAGCATCCTCAGAGTCATGCTTGAGACAAGTACCATGGAAAATTAAGTATGGTTTTCAAAATACACCTGCATTTGAAAATTTTAATAAATACTGTACTGTTTCTGATTTTTGTGTGTGGTTCTGCATACCTTTCAGATCTATAAAGCTGTATCTCCTTTAAAAATAGTTACTCAAAGGAGCATTACTCACCTCTAAAGGTGAAAGGAAATTACTTTAACAAGTTTTTGCACCTTTAGGCACAAACAGAAGAGAGGGGACAGTCAGGGATTTATATGTACCTCTATACCCAAATTCTGTGACATTTTGATAACCGAGTAATCTGGAGGGAGTAAGTAAGTAGATGATTTCTTATTATTTATTACATAAAGCTTGAGACTGATAGTCTCACACATGCAGAATCTTTAGTGATTTTAAGTTTTAGAAATGCCATACCGCTTTGTTAGCTAGTATTCTTGCAGTAGTAAACAGCAATCATATGCAAGTATTAATTTCAGCTAATTTCAGATCATTTTCCTTCGTTCTCTCTACCAGCCTGGAAAGTATAGCTATGCTCAGGTAGGCAACCAATTTTCAATGAACAGTGTGAACCAATTTAGTCAAATTTAATTGCAACAATGTCACAAATGTCAATTAAATTATACAGTAAAATATTAGTAAAATACCTTCAAGATTTTTTTCGTGGTTGTGTCCACTGAAATGGTAGAATGAATATTGGCCTACTCAACAGTTAACTGAAACCTGTGGTGACTGGGCAACCATGGCATGCAATGACAGTGTTTCACATTATTTTCTTCCTTTAATATTAATAAAAGTTGGTGCTTCCGGGTTTTGGGAGGCAATTGTTAAAGGAGGACTTTGCAAAGCTTTTATTGCGGCTATAGCCGGAGAAGAGATTTTACATTTAAGCAAGGAAGTTAGTATTTTTATCTAGATCCTTTAATATGACTATTTAGGGGGGGGTCCTTTCTTGAAAATCAGAACCATCTTATTCTATTAAATCTGTTTATATTTCAACCCTTGGGTTCCCTTGTTTTTAACCCAATTCCCCTTCCCAGGTAGGGGAGGAGTCATCGGGTGATAGAATAATTGTCTAAACGACAATAAATTGTTGTGGGTTCCTCAAACCATAACAGATGGGGTGGTGCAACCTCACCCCAAATGCCAAATTAAACACCATTCATCATATATTGATCAGCTGTTTGAAAACTCTGCGAGACCCAGGATTGCTGATAGAGACATCTCAGGAGGGTGGTAAGAGGTCTCCGCTCCCCTGCTCCCTGCTCAGTAGCAAAACTGAAGAGCTCTACTCTCTGGAGGAGTTCTTGGAGAACACTCGCTATTCAAGAAGAATCACTTCTGTGTGTGATAACTAGCTGCTGGTTTTCTCATCTGAGGTCATCCACTTCTCTTGAGACACGTGCCATGGGGCTGCCATCGCATCATGCGTACAAGGAGACGAATTACTGAAACCACTGCGTTTCTCCTAGCAGTGTTGATGCCTTATACTTCTAAGCTGTATAAATGACGCAATGTGATATTTTGCTATTCAAAATGGTATTTCTTTCCTCTTCCACCTTTTTTTTTCATCCATTGCCTTCTATCATTTTATATTCATTGATATCCTGCTAATTGTAGTGCTAATGTTAGGGTCATTGGCACCACCTTCTGGCATGCTGCTTTTCTCCTTACTCTCCCTATTTCTAATATTATCTTTTGCGGGTGGTATTTTTGAATCATCTCATGTATCAGCTAGTGTCACCCTCTTGGTACACATGCTCGTGACCTCAGGCCCTAATTTCTCCATTGCTGTATTTAGTGGCCTTCCCAAACCCTTGCTTCATTTAGCCAGGAACATTTAGTATGTCCTTATTTCTTTTTGTCTTTTCTTTTTGTGGAGGAGGGTGAGTGGTGCTTTTTCCTGCAGTCGCCCAGCGTGTCTGAGAGAATTGGTAATAAAACATATAATCTTTCTCTCCTTTCAGGTGTCTCCATTTTTTCCCTCTGTCAGTGGTCCCTTCTGATCTGTACTTTTGAGATTCTCAATTTGACATTTAGTATCTTCATCTGAACCATTCCCTTTTGTCTCTCATCTCTTACCCTTATCTGCCTCTATAGCATCTTTGCCACAGTTCACTTTTACTTTTCCATTTCTAAATATCATACCCTTAACCTCAGCTCTTTGGATCTTTCTTCCCTCCTCTTTTACGGGCCCCATCTAATGTTTAGACTACATTTCAAACTTCCTTTTCCTCCTTTCATGATTCAATGTCTATTTCTCTTCTCCAAACCAAAGTATTTAACTCTTTCTGGAGACAGACAGGTTTTTTTTACTTTCTACTTTACTTGATGTGTCTTCATGATACCCTTAGATCAAAGACTGTGTATTAATTAGAAGTATGTTATTTTCCCTAAATTTGCCTTTTTGCATTTTGTTTTCTCCCCTTCTTTATTCCTAGCACTTTCAAGTCTTTCCTTTGCTTGAGCCTTTCTTTTGCACTCCTGATCACCAGCATTAATTTGATTAATTTTTAAGGTTGTAAAAAAAATAAACCCACAGACAAAATCTGCACAGATTTTGGGAGTGAGTTTGGGGCTATTTGTTTACATAGCTAACTGTGTTACAATGTTGCATAAAATAAATCAGTTGAAAGCCGGGTCAGACCTTAACTAGTTTCTACCAAGGTTTTTATTTAAATTTACATTTTTTGTTGTTTATTTTCACTCTGATTTTTCCTGTTTCAATATTTTTTTGTGAATTTCCAGATATTCTACAACTACCTGAAAGGAGGGTGTAGAGAGGCGGGGATCGGTCTCTTCTCCCAAGTCACGGGTGACAGGACTGGAGGAAACAGCCTCAAGTTGAGCCAGGGGAGGTTCAGGCTGGATATTAGGAAAAATTTTTTCACTGAAAGGGTTATCAGACATTGGAATGGGCTGCCCAGGGAGGTGGTTGAGGCACCATCCCTGGAAGTGTTCAAAAGACAGGTTGACGTGGTGCTGGGAGACATGGTTTAGTGATGGTGTTGCATTTTGTTGTTTTGTGGGTGTTTATTTTTGTCAGTTAGGTTGATGGTTGGACAAGATGATCTTGAAGGTCCCTTCCAACCTAGAAGATTCTGTGATTCTGTGATATTTATTCCTTGTTTGGCTTTGTAGCCAGCCCATAAGGCCTGAGATCATGGAGAAAAGCAGGTAGATCATAAAAAAGGAGGAGTTAAAAGGCGAGGTCCTGGTCCATTGAGAATCCCCTGCAGGAACTTTAGGAGAACTTGTAACTCAGGTTAAGCAGAACTTTTTAATCACAACCAATATTCAGAGTCCTCTGAAAGTCCACATCCATACACAAATAAGTCACAAAAATTAATACGAGAGATAACACCACGGGATGTTTGAATTTAGGATGGCAAGAAATGGCCACCCATAATTCAGCTAGACTTCAAAATTAATTGACACAGGGTTTTTTTTGCAGAGCTAAGGAGACATGATCTATGTAAACCGTCTGTCCCTGCACTGCCCAGGGCTCATCTACATTCAATAAGCAAATATAAGTTTGCCGAGAGACAAAGCAAGGCTGAAACCGCGTTTCTGTGTAAGAGCAGTATTTCTGTATAGTCTAGAAGTTGCAGGAAGAGTCAGATGAGCTTGAAAATTGGCATGGGATTTCAAAAGTTACTGAGAGACACTTTGTCATATGGACTTGGGATCTCTGAGTTCAAGAGGTACTTATTAGGCGCAGTTCCCAACAACTACTGAACGTTTTTGAAAAGCTAGCTTGATGGATATCAACTTTGCAGCGCTGAGAAAATGTGGCGAAGAGTGGTGCATGTACATGCAACACGTGGCACAGACAAACATTACAATTCAAATGCTAGCAGAGATAGGCCCTCAATTCCCTGTGAGAGCTGAGGGTGACCAGACTCAGTGCATATATGGCGAGCGTCTGTGGAGAAGCAGGAGCAGACGTGGCAGACGCTGTAGACATGCAACAGCAAGACGGAAAAGACAAGTACAGGCAGACAGAGCTACAGGCTCTCGGCTCCGCTTTTTGATTGACTATAAAGGATCTTTCTACATCCCATCAGAAGGACTTTCCCTACACACCCCATTACCAACCCTTTTTTTTTCAAAAAGCAAAGGAAATTCTCTTATGAACTGAAAGAGATTTAAGACCTGAGATTTTCTTGCTGGTTTGGCAATGTCGTGATTCATGCCCTTGTAGGGTGTAGAAGTTAGCAGCAGAAACCAGAACTACAGAAGGTAAAGGTGAAGTAAATGCACAATGAAGCTTGTAGGTTTTTATGTCTCATGTTCTTACCTGGCCTTTACTCAGCCCATGTGGAGTTAGCAGCAGTACTTCAAGGGGCCACCTGCACAGCCCTCAAAATCAGACAGCACTTTCAAAGATTTGTCAAAATCTAATTTAATGCCAGCAACTTGCCCATTACTGCTAACAGGAGAGCATTTGGCAAACTAAGTGCTTGGATGGTTAGAAACCATCTCACGATTGCATCTTAAATATTCATGGTTAAATAGCAACCGAGAGGCTTTAGGAAAATAGCTGGACTTGATGATTCCCTAACAATACCTTCACCATTATCTATAGCCAGCCTTAATGCACGTGTGCAGCTGCAAACCTGTATTCCTAGTTAAGTGCCAGTGTTGATCTGTCGAGGACTAATACTGGGATGACAGATATCATCCTGGGCAATGAGATTATATGAAATTTACATTAATGTAAGCTTCCTAAGGGATTATTTAGAATGGGGATTAGGAAGTTTTATGAATTTAAAACTTCTTTCAGATTTCTTCATCTTCTCACCTCATCTCACAGAGGGGAGAACCCAGTGGCTTGCACTGGTGCAGTCTCACAGCAGGTAGCGTGATCATTTTGAATGGCCTTCTTTGTGGGGAGCTCTGCTGGTGTTTGCCAGCGTGTTAGTCTGCAGGAATGAGGAGGAAATGCTGCAACGTATGGAAAACAGCCCTTATGCTCCAGCCAGCGGGAGGTGTAACTGCTGCTCTGCCTCCCAAGTGGGTTGAGCCAGCCCCTTACTTAGGATGCCGACTCCTCAGGCAAGGCACATATTTGTGAGATTACATCTTCAGAAAGCAGAAATGCAGGTACTGGTTTGCTTTTCATCATTCATCCTGCACTCTCCTTCCTGTCTGCCATTCCAGCTCCTTGGAGATTAAAAATTCCCTGTCAGCCGCCTGCCTGATCTGATCAGTGCCCAGGTTCAGAAACCTGAGATAGTTCCGTGCCATCCACCCGCCTGATTTACAGGCTTTAAATATAGTTCCTATATTTGGCAGGCATCTTTTTGCTTTTTTTGAGTTCCAGATATTTGCATTCTCTAAAAGCATTTCCAGCTCTAACGGGAAAAGAATGAGGTGTAGAGCTCAAATGAACTCCACGTTCCTCTCTCCATGTGGAGATACAATTATAAGAATTTATACCAGGCAGAGATCTGCCCTTACTGACCTTCAAGGGGGTTGTGGGCTCAAACTGTGTGTGGATTAACCTTTGCAGACATGGTAGGAGACATAAAACTTCACAATTAGGTAGTCAGAATCAAAATGGATTAACAGAGGAATTATAAATTAGCTTCTAGGAAGCCTGTATTTCCTATAGGAACATATCTATGATTCTTTCCATCATGGTTGTCATTGCCAGCCATTAGCATTGACCTCTTCTACTCTGGATGCAGCTGCCTGTAGCTGGGCGAATTCTTGCAGAATTTTAATATTGCTTACCTCGTATGCAAGGTACGCCTAAATATAAAAATGGTACCTTCTGACAGTAGATCAATCTTCAGAGAGCAGCATACAGGCCGTGCAGCAGCCTGTCAGACCCAGGAACTTCTCGCGTCACACCACACTTGGTGCACCTACACTTTGGCACAGAGGTGTGACTGTGGCATGGATAGGTACATGGAAAAGGAGCCGTAGGAGTCAAAGGGTATCACTTTGGATAGAATCATGGAATCATTTGGCACCTTTAATAGTGCTATTAGGACTGCTAGCCCATACTGAAGTATATTTCACTGTCACCGCTCTCTACAGCAGGCAAAAAAAAAAATAATCTAGTGAAGGTATGCCAGCTTGCACTGCTGTCACAGATACCAATCAAAATATGGATGTACCTGAAAATGAGCTACAGCACATCTAAACCAGCTGTTTGGGAAGGATTTCCTCCCATGCCAGACTCAAGCAGGAGGAAAGGGACATAGGCAGCTGCTTGTATTTTGGCAAACTCAATGTTTCTATAATTTATACAAATTCATGAGGTTTCATCAAGTGACATCTTGGTAAACTCAGCACTTGCGCAACTTAATCAAATTTGTAAGTTTTCACTGAATGACAGCTAGATTGCGACTTAAATATTGAGCCATTCAGACTAAATGAAGTGAATAAACACATAAACTTACTTTAACTATGTAATAAACCACCATAGTTTCTCATGAGGAACGAAGAAAGGCATATCTCGGAGAGAAAGAAACAAAAATAAAGTAGCAGAAAAGACACAAGGCAAAATCTCTGAATTTCTTTTCCCCAGGTAGTCTTGCAGCACTACAGTTGGCTACACTGAACTGAAAGATTTAAACACCAGGTGCTGAGAGGAGGTGCTTTCTGCCATAACTCCACGCAGCATATCCCTCCCTGGGTTGTGACTTACAGTATTTTGGATGAGTAAAGTATCAGAAAAAAAAATATTATCAGCTGCATGAAGACCTGCATGAAGGTCAGGGATTAAATACACCATGTGTTGGGTCAGGGCACCGTTTTCAGAGAAATAAGAATTGTAAGCAAGATACTGCTCACATTGCCTACTGAAAAGGAGAGTGCTGGCATGTGACTTTCCAGGTTTCAGCATGGCATCTGAATGATTTCAGATACCATGCAGAAGTTTACAAATTCCTAAAATAGTGTCCATGGCATTGCAAAGACTGTAAAAAACTCACAGAGTTAGCAATTCGTGTGCTTCATACCATCACAATGATGAAGGTACGTATCACATATAGCACCTGTGATGGTCAAACCAGTATTGACAATATAGTGCCATAGAAAATACTTTATTTGCCTTTTTTTTTTCTTAAATTAGGTTCAAAAATATGCTCAGGTCCATTTTAAAAAAAACACCTATGCTTCATTGCTTCAGTCCTTGTTTCCACTGGCATAGAAGAGTGGGCAAAAATGCCTTCAGGAGCATCAACACTTTTCTGTATAGGGACCTGAAGTTAAAAAGGCATATACTTGAAACGCAGGCTGAAAGCCATCCACACAGCCTTAATTTAGCCTCTTGCTGGTATACACATTATAAATACAATCTCTCGACAGCCTATCACACTTTTTTCCTTTAATATCTGTCTTGTTTTCAGTCAGACGCCGTTGCTTTGATTCCACTGGGACTATTTACATGATTAAATATGTGCACAACTTCTGGAGAGCTGGACAAAAGCAGGACTGGAGCCTCCATGATTTTAAAGGGTGGCTCATAACGCTAGACTAGAACTGGGCACTTGGGTCAGATCCTTTAAAGGTATTTAAATGACCAACTAGGAAAACACACTTTTTCAAAGTGTGTAGGAACCAAACTTGCCCCAGATCAGATATCCATACTCCTGTAAGTAGTTAATGCTTATTTGCAGCTTTAGGTATCTAAGTAGCTTTAAAAAAGCTCATCTTTAATGTTTCTTTTTAGTCTGGACTCTATATTAGCTATTTGTGAAGTAAAGTTCAGTAATTACAGTGAAAATATGCAAAGGAGAAAGTAGAGAACGTTTTAATTCAAGAACAGAGAAAGGGAGGCTTAGATGGGAGGATCAAATGAGAGCTGCCACAGTCTAAAAAAGTATCAAGCAACATTTAAGCAGCATTATTTTAGGACATCAAAGTTTATCTTCAGATACTTAAGGTGGGGCTGGAAAAATCTTAGTACTCACGTTATGTGCTGGTGTGGTTTTTTATGGTAGAGTATTACTGGAAGAATGTGCTTTTCAGACTTTATTCTCTTCTTATGAATTGTTCACAGCCAAGAAAATAACTTTCAGTCAGTTGAAGCACCCAAGAAATAAAAATAAGAAGGGTTTAAAAAAATCTGGTTTACTTTCCCTCAAGTACCTTGTTTCTCTACTCTTCATTTTACTAAATTCACCAAGCAATACACGAGGCAGATCTATGTTTGTTTTTTCAATCCTTTATTTCATCAATCTCGCTTTTTATTATCTCTTTAAGAAAAAAATGTTTCAATTTCTACAGAGCACTGTGGGGTTTTTCAAGACAAATCTTAAGCTAACGCTGACTTGAAAGTGACAGCTTATGAGTAGGCACCTCCGTGTAAGACATGCGGTAGTGGTGTTTCAGGTAAAGATAATTCACCGCCCGACGGCTTTTTCCCCATTTAAGTTTCTGTCTGCGCACCTACAAGCTGAGCTGGCACATGAAAGCCTGTGGCCAGACAAAGCTCTGATCCTTGTGCCGGACACCCAGGCAGTGTTTCTTCTCTTGCTCCCGGCAGCAGTCACAGAGAATTTCCATTCTCTGAAGTGTTTTTCCAAATTGCACGGATACTCTTTTGAGCGTTACAATTGTATTCTCTGTCCTGTATCTGTCTGTACTGCGAGGTCTGCTCCCCTCCTGTGCCTGCCCAGTCGTTTCCACACAAGACGACTTTATTCCTGATACTGGAGACTGCAGTCACCTCCTGTTCTGAACAGGCGTTTGAGCACAAGACGTAGCTTATTACATCCATACACATGAAACACGAGTTTTGCAGTCCAGGTCTGGTCAGGCGTCTTCCCAAACCTCTGGTGGGGAGTGGAAGGGGATGCTCTCCTGCCAACAGAATTGCAGGATGAACCACTTATTCCTTGAATTAGTTTATCTTGGATTGTTTATACCAGAGGTCTTTGGGACACATTGCAACCCTGCAGAAAATTTATATTTAAATCATTCAGTCTCTAATTCCACCCTAGACCCTAAGCATTGTAATGCATCATTTACATAATTATTTTCAAAGAGTGAGACAAACTTTTAACTAATAATTCCCTGTGCTGCTCTGCAAAGAAGTGAAACCCTGATTTATTTGTACGTAAAAGATCAGGAAACTGACCCGAGCCCTTTTAAAAGTTGATGCATTTTATTTCAGTTTCATTTCATCACTGGCCTTGAAGGATCCAAACAGAAGAGATTAATAAACTGTAGATTTCTGTCACAATAGCAGTATTGTCAGAATTAATAAAAGTGTCTGAAAACTCGATTCTCGGAATTGCATCAGGCAGACCTTGGCTGCTTCTCTGACGCTTCATGTCTCACGAGGATGCTTTGCATAGTTTTAAAATAAAGTGGAGCACAGCCTCCTGGCCCAACTGCTGAGGTTTTCCATGTTAAAACAGAGGGTTTTAGGGCCAGAAGAGGGTGGCAGTGGGGGTGTACAGCCACTGCTGGAGCTCGGGAGCATTCAGGCCTTGCAAAGTTGGGACAGAGCCCTTATTATTTAGCCACCGAAGGGAATGTGAAGCTGGTAGCACTGAGATAAGCACAGGCTTTCCCCAAAACAAACCCTGAAGCTTTACTTTGGGGGGTTCATCCCACCTTTATCCAGCCTGCATTGAGACAAAGATACATCATATGGAGTCTCACCTAGATTTCAGTGGTAAGGGACTTGGAATCCATTTTTCATTTTGTTAAAGGAAACTTATATAAAAACATCTGGATATTTTCAAGTAAAGTTTTGTATTTTCTTTCTGTTCCTATCGAAGTTTCAAAAAAAATATTATAGCCATGATTTAATGGCCTGTGTTGTGCGTAAGGAAGAAAATAAGGAACAAGACAATAAAGGAAAGCAGAAATTTACAAGCCCAGTTAAGCAGAGAGGTACTTAAAACTGGCAGATACTTGTTTTTATGCTTTTGTTACCACTCTAATTTTATTTATTATAGTTATTATATTATTTAGTTATGATATCCAGTTAGAGCCAATATTTCATTGTTTGAAACATTGTTCTAATTTATACTGGTGGCACTGGTTTCAGAAAGGTATAAATCTTTTTCTTGAGCACTGCTGCAGCTGAAATAAAATCTAGCTTGTCTTTTCATATAATCCAGAATTGAGAGAGTTTACTGGAGAGAGAGCTTCTGCAACTCACCCAGGCAAAGCTTGCTCTGAAAAAAGTGCAACCGCGGATGTGGTTCCTGGTCCACATGAGGTTTCTACACAAGGATGCTGTGGATTTTAGCCTTGATTCTGCAACTGTTACTTATCTCTGCAGCCCACAGAAGCACTGGTGCAGCTGGCACTCAGGCTGGCTTGAGAAGATCCCTGTGGGCTTTGCAAACCCTCCTTTGCTTTGGGGATATTCTTTTTTTTTTTTTTTTAATGTTGCAGTGAATTGCAATACAGTGCAATTTCCCGTTCTTTCACGGTGACTTGTGGGAAAATTTTATCTGTCCTTTCCCAACATATGTCAGAGGCAGAAATAAGTAAGTCATTAAGGGACTAGCAGAACTTGACTGGCACTAGCCCCTGCCTGCACTTCAGAGCAGGCGGCTGAGCGGCTGACAGCTGTGGCAGACAAGCTGCACTAGCAGGAGTTTATAAGACCTATAACTAACCAGCAGCTTGCTCCATCACTCTCAAAAGTTTAGCTGCTGTTGTTGTTGTTGTGTTGGAGTTTTCATAGGAAAAAGGAACGAGAAGAGCATGAGTCAAGTTGCTGCAGTGTTACAAAACGTTTCTGTTTTTCTGAAAATGTCACACTGATGACATCCTGTAATCCCAGTGATGCAAACCTTTCTCTGATTAGGGAAGAACATTAGCAAACAGCCTAGCTAGGCAGTCAGAAATACCCTTTATAACATAAAAGTCAATGAAACAGTACTGAAAGCATGCACAGATGTTTCCAACTGGGTAATATACACTGAAAGCACACAGGAAACTTAGTTGTCTCACCTGCAAAAAGACATTTCTTTTTGCTAAGGTGCGTTGTGGATCCTAGTGAATACACTAAGGCCTATGAAATGATCAGATACAATCTACCCCTCTTACCAAAATCATCTGTGACTGAAGCCACTTGGGTTTCCAAATGCACAAGTTTGTTTTGTAGCAAGGTCGTCACTATAGCTTTTGGTTTCTGTATTTCTGCTGTGAAAAGAGAAGTATGCTACTGAACACGGTGACTGAGGTGAAGGTACTAACCCCACTTCCTACACAGCCAACAGGGACTGTGCTGGGGGTGTTTCAGGGGGAGCACGATCATGGCACTGGTAGGGATGGACCAAGGTTACTGCCCTTCCATGACAGTCAGATTCATCAGCATCCAAAATATCTCATTCCTCTTTCTCTATAATTTTTTTTTTTTTAAATTAGAATAGTCAAACGCGTGCCAAGCTGACTTTGTTTCACCCTAAAGTCTTAATTAAAATGTATTGTGGCATGAAGTCACGTTTCCTTAATTTGCCTTAGAAGTCATTAATTGGGTACACACCAGTGGGCAGCTATCTTGGTCTCAAGGGGCAGCAATGAGTTGTTAGCTGAACGTGTGTCAAAAGCAGTTGATGGGAGTCCGAGTGGGAAATGATACAACCTATAGAGACAGATTGGAAGGGAAAAGAGGAAAGGATATAGTCTTTTACATTGGAGATAGGAGATAAAATGCAGCAAAGATACAAAGCAAAAATAACAAGTCCCTTCCTCTTTTCCATTCCGGTCTTTCTATCTAGGTTTATGTTTTAGTAAGGGATGAGTGAGTTGGGCTAATTCTACAGAATGGGGCAAACCAGTTAAAAACGGGGAGAAGGACAAACTGAGAGAAAATGTTTGCAGCCCATGGGATATTGGAAAGACTGAGAGTGCCAAACTTGGGAAGAAGATGAGGAAGAAATGGCAAGCAGGATAATACATCCTTTATGCATTAAATAAATGACAGATAAAAATACTGTTAAAAGAGCATGACTTTGCCTGCTATTGATTAAAGCTACAGAAAAGCTGAGGCTGGACAATAGTAATAGCCTTAGGGCCTGAGTCTATGCTTATAAAAACACAGATGGTCCTCGCCCCTGCTGCCCCAGTGGCCGATTATTGGTTTTCCCATTGCCAGACTAGACAAAGCCACGGCATTTCTGAGCGCATAGGAGATGCCTGAGTAGCCTCAATAGTACTTTCATAATTGAAAGTATCTATATCAATTAGACAATATTACTAATAGTTGGAACTTCTGTAATTCTTTAACGAGGAAATCTCAAAAGCAGTCACAAGTCTCACCTCTAACACTTCTGTCTGGTAAGTATTATCATGTATGACCATGATATCATATGAAAGAATATCTCCTAGAAATATTTAATTAGTCAGTCATTTCATAACTCGGAGTTCCTCTTTATCTTCTTGCAGCTGCAATGTTGTAACTTTGGTTTGCTATTTTTTCCCCACTGTTTTATAAAGTGCATAAGCACACATTGCCAATACTAGGCAACCATTTCAGATTTATAGTTAACTAAGCCACTCAACTGTTTTAAATCTATTAACAAGTTGGTCATTAAATGAATCACTGACCTATTTCTCAGCTACTCAAACTAAGATACTATAACTGATGACCTATAAAAGCATCAGTGTTAAGAGAAATTATTAGCTGCAGAAGAAGAGCAACAATTGGCCACTTCAGCAGCTCTCACCAATCTGAACAGAAAGATTGACCATTGCCAGCTTCAAATAATTCAGAATAAGTCAGATTTTGACACAGACTAATGTCTAGGGGGAGTACCATGAAGCTGCTACACATGCAGCATACCTCTCTTCTGCTCAGTCTATTACCGGAAAATTTTAAGCAAGTATTTAAAATGGCTCAAACCTGGGATGCTCCAGAGTAAAATCTGGGATGCAGACTCTCCTGGACACAGAGGGATACATTTCAGACCTACTACTTATTTGTAGAGTGGAACAAACCAAACCTATGGTCCAACCTCACCCACTCCTTGCTTGGGGACAGGCATGGTTTAGACCCAGGTCCAAATTCTGAGCCCTGGCTTGGCCCACCCCATATAGCAAGATGATTGAAAATGTTGGGTTTAATGTTGAGCTCCTCCGTTGCTCTAATCCAGCAACAGGCGATACGTGGAAGCCCCTGCTGAACCCTCACGTGTTTCTGAATGAGCGGGTGGTGGTAGGGTGGTGGGTGCAGAGGGCAGAGCAGCGTGGTGGAGCACAGTCATGCCCGGTGGTCTGTCCCCCCAGCCAGAGACCAGCAGGGGGGAGCAAAAATCGGGAGGATGGAGAAAGGGAGGCAGGAGTTACCTGCCCTCTCGCCACCTCCATCAACTGTGGCACCAGGGACCCCCACACCAGGCACTGCATCCTGGTGGAGCTTGAGACTTTCCATCCCCTGCATCTGCAGCCATTGTCACACTGGTGACTAAGTGCTTTCCAGCTAAGCCACCTGCTCCTCACAAAAAATGATGTGGTTTTCTGCTTTTTCCCCTCTCCTGGCTCAAACCAGCCCAGAGTACTCAGTTACAAGCTGCCAAGTGAACCAGCCACTTTTCCCAATTGCTGGAGACTGCCCTGCTTGGGGGTTGCCTTTTGGGATCACAAATGCACAGTGTCCCACCATGCTGGGGTGAAAATTACAGCTCGAAAACTGAGGTGGGAGGGGAGGTACAATTGAAATCTGCCTGCTTAACCACCCTGAAAAGCAACCTAAAACCTCCCTGCTAACACACGTCAATGGTCTTTTGTGATTTTATTTGTGTGATGTTCATCCCATGACACTGTGTGTAGATGTAGGTGGATGGTAGTAAAGTCAGGAGTCAAAAAAGCAGAGGAGCGTAGGAGCTCACTCACCTGCAGCATAAAGGTGCTTCAGCCGAGTTAGTGCTTGAAGAGCAACTTTTTTTTTGTTTTTTTTTTTTTTACTTCTTTCTTTTGCAATCATTGCTCGCTTGACAGGCCCAGACGGAATTACATCACTTCCTAAAACCCATCAAAGAGAGTCCATCTCCTGCAGAAATGCGACTCAGATGCACCCCGGCAGGAAACAGGAAACGTCAATGTTCGGGTGAAGCAGGAGCCGGCCCGAGTGCCCCTCGGGTGGGAGCGCCGCCGAGGCAGCATGCCAAAGCCTAACCTCGTCACCCTGCTTTCTGTCCTCTCGCTGGCCAGGGGATCTGCCGAAAACAGTGAGTAAGAAAGCCCCTTTTTTGCCTCCCGAGGTGGGACCGCGTTTTGTGCCTGCAGCAATGGGACCGAGTCGGAGGGCAACACCCTCCAAACCGAGCGCTAGGGGAAGATCTGTGGGGACTTGCTCTCCCCTTCTTTTAGCTGTGCTTACCCTCTCTGTTTTCAGCTGCCTGTCTTTTTCAAAGTTTTGACTTTGTTTCCTTAGACCTAACCCCAAATAGCAGCAACCGAATCCTACAATTCCTAAATTTCAGGTGCATAGGGAACCAGAGCTTCCATGCTGGCCTGACAGGCATTTTGGCTCTAATTTTAATTATTTGTTGTACTTTTTTAACCCCACACCCATACTATCAGCGTTTAATAGTAAAGTTAAAGATGGAGCACCGCTTCCATTCAAAAGCTGACTGCTGATTTCCGTAGTCCTGGTGCAC
This sequence comes from Numenius arquata, assembly GCF_964106895.1. Lineage (NCBI taxonomy): Eukaryota > Metazoa > Chordata > Aves > Charadriiformes > Scolopacidae > Numenius > Numenius arquata. The sequence continues at coordinate 38,059,359 of NC_133580.1, read as the reverse complement.
TGAAACCGGTTTAACAAAAGAGCAGCCAGTTCCAGAGACAAATATTTTGAATTCTCGGCTGCAGAACAAAGTGGTCGGCACCATGGATTTAGGTCCTGACCTGAAGGGAAGAACCACAAGTAGAAAAGCTGCTTGTGACAAAATGCTGAAGCGCTGGGGTGTCGTTGCAGAAGCTCTCACCCATTTACTGGGGGTAGTTTGTTCCACTGGCATTTTGGCAGCCAATGACTGCACAAGACAGGCAGTTTTTTTAGTAAAACCTTGTCAGGCGGTGCTTATATGCCTGTCAGTGTCAAACAAATCACTGCCCAAGTGCCTCAGTATGGACAAGAAGTGCTTGCTGCCACTGGAGCTCTCCAGAAAGCAGGGAGAGAGGATGGTCACTCTCAGCTGTCACTGGACTTCTTCTATCACAGTTTTAAAATGCATTGGTGAAATAGGTGGCTTGATACGGGTGTTTTTTCCCTGAAAATCAGTAGTATAAGCAGGGTCTAAACCTGGGCTCCTGGTGCGCTGCCGAGCTGCTCACAGTTAGCAGTCTTGTTTAGCTGTAATAGTGAGCTAAGCAAGGTATGAAATGGTTTGGTCTTGTCTGCATTACTGCAGCCCTGCTGCATTACAGACACATTGAGAAAATATGCTGCGAGCGCTGAACGTAGCTCAGAATCAAAGTGGTCAGAGGAAAAAATCCCACCATGGACAAAGCTAAACAGAGGTCCCAGGGAAACAGAGGGGCACAACACGAGCAACGCAGAGTGACCAGGCTCCAGCCTCCTCGGCTCACTTGCAGTGTACCGGCCGCTGGCATTTCATCACCATCTCCAAAGGGCGGAGGGATGCCTTAGTCCCCAACTCCCCCAGCCCACGGCTTGGCCCTCCTGCCCTTCTTTACAATGGGCATTAAAGGGCTGCACAAAGCACCGGGCAGATGTCACACACCAAGTGCCCCCACCTACTCCCCACTGCCTTTAGCAGCTTCCTTCCGGTAGGTCCACTTTTAAATTCTGTTTGACTTAGGAAGGGTCCCTCCATGGGAGTGAGTCAGTTGTGCCAGAGCTCTCCCCAACCACCATCAGCCCCAGCTCTCCTGAGCCAGTCCTCAGCTGCCGGGGGAAAGGGAGGAGAGCACCCGCCCAGAGAAGAGCAGGGACCCTTGCTCCCCACACAAAGGTGGCTTTTGCTTGCGTAAGCAGCCCCAAAATATACCTGGGGCTTACTCTGACTGCAAGGGTGGGAGGGAAGGAGGGAGCTGTGAATTTGGACCTTGGGGGAGAAATTGAGCTGGAGGGGGAAGAGTTTATGTAGAGGCTTATATACCTCACAGGCACTGGTGGGTCAGGACCCCCCTGTTGAGGGCAGCCAGCTGGAGACATCCTTTGCTCCCACCTCTGCTTGCTCACAGATCAACAAGGCAGAACCTTTAAAGGAGTTTTTTGCCTTTTTCCTCCAGTCCCAGACACAGTCCTCACCTTTAAAGAGATCTGCTGGAGAAGGGGAGCAGAAGCTCTTGCAGATCTCCCAGGTCTCACCTCTACTGTCTAGAAACCACTTACCAAATAGGTGATAGGAGTATGATTAAATCTTGCAGCATAGACAGATTGAAGCCTTTACAAGTTCTGTTCCCATACCTTGTTGGAGCCTTGTAAAACCCTAGCCTTGCCATTGGGATTATGATTAACAGACGGTTTTCTCCCAGCTATGCTACAATTACTCTAAGCCGGTAGCTCTAAGAGCATGCCTGAGGTCTCAGCCGTGGGTGCAGGCCCTCTCCCGGCTCCACACGGAGGGGACATCAGGGTTTGCACCAGTCCCCTTCCCATTGCTCATCCCTTTGCTTTATGCAGGCAGAAAGCCCTGCTGATGACCTGCTGAGGGCCAGCAGTGGATGCTGCTGCCCTGGGTGATGGTCGTTGCTGCTCAGCGTCGTAGCAGCCCTAAAGACCTACCTAGGTGTGTGCTGACCCTAGGAACAAGTATTAAGGCCCTTACTGCAGCTTATAGGAAAAGGCTGTGACCCTATGGGCATTTCCAAGGGTACGGCATCTCCCTCCGTGCTCGGTGAAACACATGGAAAATTGCAGCATAAGTGGTCTGATGGGGGAGCAAGAAAACATGTGAAGGAGAGGAGCAGGGAAAGGTTGTTAAGTGGAAGAGCAGATAGTGCTTTATTTTGGCTGTGTCTCTGCGCTATTGTTTTGAGCTGCCATTCAAAGAAACATTCCTATCAAAGATCCAGATACTTAGCAGCTTGTGCCATAAGAACAGGCGTAACCTCTCTCTTACGCAGAGAAGTGCCTTATAGGTGAAGTCCCCTACAAAGCCAAGGTCTCTAAGGGAGTGATATTTTTGACCTGTTCCCCCCTAGAGTAATGAACTCAGGAATGCGTTTGAACCAATCAATCAAACATCAAACCCATCAAACAGTTGCCTGTTAAAATTTTCTAGCAAAGCAGCGATATAGGAAACGAGGATTTGCTACATCCTCTCTTTCCAAAGTGCAGCCTCCTAAAAAGCAGATGAAAAACCCTTTCTACTGAATACATCAGTTCCTGGTACATATTTACTCCTATTCATCCCTTTCATCCACACACACAAACTTCCACTGTGTTTTATTCAAGTGCTTCAGGGGCATTTCAGAAAATCTCTCCTTTACATCAGCAAGATTGTATACTAAATTTCAGCCAGTGACCCCAGTCTGTGTTCCCTGAAGAGACAGTTGGAGAGCCTCTGGAGCTTTTACATCTTTAATTTCAGGGTCCTCCTGAGAGCAAGGAACACCAAGAGATTCGCATCACAGTGAGGTCACACAGATATCCCTGATGCAGAGCTGGAAGGCCACGAGATTAAGTAGATGCAACTAAATGCATAAATTACAGAAAACCTTTAGTACTGGGGGTAAGAAATGAGACTACAGGTTCACAGTTTGATTCTAAGATGCGTGACTGAATTTGCAACACTGGCAGTTAACACTGGATGGAAGCACAGCGAGGAGAAAGCAGTTTCCATTGGCTAGAAATGAACTTAAACAGTTGTTTCCTCTTTCAGGTTATACCTAGATAACACTTTCTAAGCACCCCATTTTAATAGGATCTTGTCTGCAGATTAGCCATCCTGAAATGTTTCTGCTCCCTCATCAGAAGAGCGTGTGTGCCTGACAGCTAGCCTGCAGGCTTGTGAGGATTCCTCTTCTAGCCAGACTGACAGGCGGGACCTGCTGCAACAGGCAGCCGGGCAAGCCCTGGCCATGGCAAGGAACGGCCCTTCTTACAGCAACATGAAACGCAGGGAGAGGAACAGAACAGGGATGAGTCAAGCAATAGGAGAGAGGATCATACGGACCACGTGGAGCTGTATGACTATACCACCAGAAGGAATGTGTGTATGGAACGGAGTGATGTAGGATGTGGTAACTTGACTCCAGTGTGCACGGCTTTACAGCCTGTTCTTGTTTTGTCACCCTCTCATGAGCCTTCCTTTCACTGCATTTTTATACCTTATAGGAATGTTTGGAGAAATAAATTCCCTTTCAAATTAATAAGCTTGACTATCCCACTGACTTAGCTATTGCTCTTCCTCTGTCTCGTTCTTTTTTCCTCCGTAAGTAGGTACTGTAGTGTAGTTTGAAAAATTCCCTTCAGAGACCCCCAATCCGCGGGTCTGATGAGAAGGCAGCAGGGAGACTGATGATTTACAGCAGAACCAAATGTGCTGACTGCTGGCTATTTTCCTTTGCCTCGCATCCAACTGAAATCAGAAACCTGTTTGCCCACTTACTTCATCAAGAAGCTCATATCGCCACCTCCGAGTGCTATAGCACAAGCCTCAGAGGAAGAAATGCTGCAACAACAGAAATGTTGGTTGTTTGTCTGAGATGCGGTTTTTTGGACTCTAGTCTGTAAAGCTGCTCAGTATCTTCAACTCCCACTGTCTCCCTTGAAAGGCTCCAAAACTCACACAAAGTCCATCAGTAATCTGAGCATATTTTTAAAGTAGAAAATACTGAATAATACCTTATACCATGGTATCTGCGTACAGGGACATAGCCTTTTTGTAATTCATAATGGAACCTTTATTGAGCCGCTGCTGGTGCTTGCTCAGGCATTTTGGTCCCCTGAGAACTAGATCCTCTAATATCTCAATGGTAGGAACCTGAGGACTTCTTAGCTTCCAGCTTCAGCTTTTTAGCATCCAGTTCCAGCTATGCCCAGCTCCCCATCAAGGTGGGACGCAGCAGCATGACAGCCACTCTCGCTTCTGCTCTTGAAAGCATGGAAAGTGGTAATAAAGGCTGCGCTGAAGCTGTGGCGTGGCCCATAACATGAAGATGTGGCCCATCCACATCCCTCCACGTGGGGAGAAGTTGCCAGCACTCATGCCCCAGGCTGTCCAGTCAAACCTGAAGCGGATGCAGTTGTGTGAGCACCTGCTCCTTGGCTGAGATGTGTAGACAGCCAAGTACAGATGTCAGACTGTGGCCAAAAGCACAAGGCTGAGCTCAGCAAGAGGAGGGGTGTGTGCTCTGTAAAGTCAAGAGATATCTACATGGTCATATGTGTCTTGCTCCTTGTTTCACTCCATTGGCCTTGGTTTTTCATCCTGAATGTACGTTATATTATGGTCAGACTCCTTTTCAGAGGGAGTGAACCTCCTGAGGTTCAACAAGGCCAAGTGCAGGGTCCTGCACCTGGGTTGGGGCAACCCCTGGTATCAATACAGGCTGAGGGATGAAGGAGTTGAGAGCAGGCCTGCTGAGCAGGAGTAGGGGGTACTGTTGGATGAAAAGCTGGACGTGAGCTGACAAAGTGCACCCCCAGTCCAGAAGGCCAACCGTATCCTGGGATGCATCAAAAGAAGCGTGGCTAGCAGGTTGAGGGAGGTGATTCTGCCCTTCTGCTCCGCTCTGGTGAGACCCCACACGGGAGTACTGCATCCAGCTCTGGAGCCCTTAGCACAGGAGAGACATGGACCCATTGGAGCAAATCCAGAGGAGGGCCACAAAAATGATCAGAGAGATGGAACATCTCTCCTGTGACGACAGGCTGAGAGAATTGGGGTTGTTCATCCTGGAGAAGAGAAGGCTCCAGGGAGATATTATTGAGGCCTTTCAATACCTAAAGGGGGCCTACAGGAAAGTAGGGACAAACTTTTTAGCAGGGCCTGTTGTGATAGGACAGGGGGCAATGGTTTTTAGGTAAAGAAGGGTAGATTTTGCCTAGATATAAGGAAGGAATTTTTTACAGTGAGGGTGGTGAAACACTGGCATAGGTTGCCCAGAGAGGTGGTAGATGCCCCATCCCTGGAAATGTTCAATGTCATGTTGGATGGGGCTTTGAGCAACCTGATCTAGTTGAAGATGTCCCTGCTCATTGTAGGGGGTTTGGACTAGATGACCTTTAAAAGTCCCTTCCAAGCCAAACTATTCTATGATCTCTGCAAGACGAAACACAAGCACAGCTGACAAGACAGTTCATGATATGAATGACCATCGCAAATCTGGCTCCCTCCAGGCATGGAGAAAATGTTTGAATAGCATCTCACAAAATCTCTGACTTTCAGATGCTATCCTGCCCTGCTCCAAACCCTACAACATCCAGCTTTTGTTCACCCTACAAAACAGCCATTTGGGCTGGCTGCAGCACAGCCCGCATGCTATTTTGAGCACTTTAAACTGAAACATTATGAAAAACAACGTCTACCTCAGGGCCAACCACGTGGGTCTCATGTGGCCCGGGCAGCTGGCGGCGGCGAGCGCTGTGCCTGCACCTGGAGGCCTGAATCCATCCCTCCCTGCTGGGCTGGAGGTACAAATCCTTCCTTGGTGCAAGCCACCAGGCCCACCTAGGTGCAGCTGGTGATTTTCTTGTGGCCTAAAAAATGTGATGTGTGGGTGGCCCAAGAGCGAGAGCAGCCCCTGTGTGACAGGTAGGGAAGGCATTCTGTGGGTCCGAGCTCTGGTCCTCAGAGGTGACGGGCAGAAATGCTGAAGGGAAATGTGTAGAGGCAGCAGGTGAAACACAGGAAATAAGAGCAATGTCCTTCCAAGAACATTGTGCAATTGGCTGCCCTTCTGCTGAAAGACGTATTTAGATGACTTGGAGAAAAGATCTCTGTAAGAGAAAATGGTGTTCACAGAAGAGATGCTGTTTTGTCCCTGGAATTATGCAAAGTGAACAAAAATATGTGGCAGCAAGGTCACTCCCCACAATTTGCCATTTTCTCTGCTTGGAGACTAGAAAAGGTAATTTTATTTCACACAGAGACAGATTATTTGAAATGTGATTCATAGCTCAAAAACAGGCAAATAAAAAGTAGCAGAGACACTGAAGTCTCTCTCTCGGAAATCAAGCACAGCGTACGCTGCCGCTGAAAGTTTAGCCCCACAGTTAATGAGGTGTGACTGGTTGCTTTTGCTTTAAAGTCACACCAGGCTTTAGACATTTGAAAAATCCATCTTAGCTCTAAGAGTAAATGAGAAATCAGGTATCTTCCCCGCACCCTTTCCCATTTGTACTGTTCTAAGCAACGGGCTTGTCCTTGTCAATATATCAGATGTGGCAGATGAGGGGTTTCAAGGGCGATGGCTAGAGGAAGAAAACAAAGCAAGGTCATCGATGCGGTTCAGTGAGGCTGCGGTGGTCCAGCAGCTCTGCCAGCAGTGCAGTCCATCACACTGCAGTCTGCGGTGCGGATGTCTCTAGCGATACCTCTCGCGGCAATCGAAATGGAGCAGCAGCGGGCCCCAGGGACTATAAGCTACCTCGGGAAAGAAAAGTCAAGTGGCCAAACTAATAAGGGAGTGGAACTCTCCCTCCCGTCCTCTGCAATAGGATTAAGGACAGGCAGCAGATCACGGGGACGGGTGGAGGAGCACACGCATAAAGAGGTCATTACCTGCAGGGGAGGCAGAGCTCGTGTTTTGCTCTTGGCTGAAATACTAGATACAGAAGAAAGTGACAGATTATGGATATGAAGTGCTTTCCCACAGGCAAGCTAACATTTTCATTGCCATATTGTGGTGAAAGATTCTGGTGTGCTTTGCAGTATTAAATACTACATTCAAGTATTAGGTATTATTTATTAAGTATTAAAATTCTTTCCTAGTTTTTAGGAAAGGATGAAACAATCAGGTGCCTGAGTGATAAGTGCAGAATAAAAATCTAGATAAATCACTGCTGTCACACTCAAATAATTTCATTCATTTGAAATTAGCTTTCCTGGAATACAGTCTCACGAGATACTTATCTCCTCTTCAAGACAAATCTGACAGGAGAGGAGATGCTGCAGAGTGGATTAGGCAAAAGATAGCGCTCTAATCCCAGTTTTCCTTTCTCACTTGGTGTCCCTGGGAAGAACAGCATCCCTGTCCTTCTGATTTCTCATTTGTAAAATGGGATGATAACTGCTCATCTCTCAGGGCCATTATGAAGATTAATGTGTTTACAAAAGCATTTAAAATGCTAAGTACTTCTGGTTTCAGTCCTGTGAGATTCAAAATGCCAGCACTGAGGTGCTGAAAACCTTAAGCTCTTGCTAACTGTAGTGGAAACTGTGGCTGCCCAGCACTTTACAAGAACAGGGAGAAACACGTCTTTGTAAAAAGTCATGAAATCTTGCCCTGCTTTATTGCATAAAATGAGAGCTGCACCATGCCAGCATTGTATCTGAAAGGACAGATAACACAAAAAGTCATCATTTAGTGTCATGCTAAGAAAATTATTGAAGGGTTTGCATTCTGAAACATGCTAGTGTAATTTCTCTAGGGACTGATTTCTGCATCTTTGGCTACAACAGAATTTTTCGCTTTGATATGGAATACAGTATGAGCCCAGAATTTGCTGTACTTCTGTTAAGCTTTAAACTCCACGACAGTCAACATAGACTCTTAATTAACCTAAAAAAAAAAAGAAAAGTTTGTTTCACTATTACCAGTACAGCCAAATTTAGCCACTTTTCTTGCAAAGTATTTGCTAAATGAACCCTAAACCCAAATCAAGCTTCAAAACCCCCAATCCTAACATTTGTGAAGAACACTCAGCACTGACTCTTTACTGTAACGCTCCTTTGTACAGCCTGCAGATTCAGACGGAGGAGCAGGTAAGTGCATTTGTATTGACTAAAGTCCCTGCGTTGTTACTACCTCTGCTAGTCCACGCAGAAGTGAAAGTCAGCAGCTTCTGCAGGCCTCAGACTTCCTTTCACCAGTTCTGTTTTCCACAGTGAAACAAATTTAACACATTTGAGAAAGGTACAGAAACAGGGAGATGAGTGAGCCGGAATTGGTGAATCAGGGATAATAGTCTCCCTGGAGGAATTACTAACTCCTTGGGTAAGGGGTGGGGTGAGAGAGGGTGCAGCTGTACGCACCAAGGCTGAGGAGCAAAGCAGGATGGTGTGGTTTACTGAGAAGCAGAGGACTTTTATGTGAGAGTGAGACCGGTTGCCAACCTGCAGGATAAAAAAAATCTGTTTGTGCAAGACCGCTGCATGCAGACAGACCGCGCATGATGACGTGTCCCAGTAAAAGCCAGCTGAAGGACGTGGTCAGGACTGACTGGTAAGATTTTGTGACAAATTTGTGATGTAATTTTACATCTGATGCCTGGGACTTCAAACTTGCGTGTATGGGGCATTTCCTGGGGTCTTTTTAAGATGTCAAATGAAAAGTAAATATTAAAGCTGTATGCTTTGACTCACTGATAATACCAATGTAACCCACAAAATGTTAAGTTGTCCCCATATATTTGGCAGGCTCTGAAAATGATGGTTCAGGAGATGGATTGCCGATATTATCCACCGTTACAGTAATGACTCCTCCTACTACGCATTCTTCAACTGGGGATGACCACAAGCCAGTACCTTCCACTGCAAGTGCTACTGAAAGCAGCTTCGAAACAAAAAGTACTTCAAGTACTGAATTGAATGTCGTGGGCAATCAGGACAGCATCGAAGCAGCAGAACAGTCTATTTTGATATACGTTGTTCCCATCGTGCTGCTGGTCCTGCTGATTTTTGTCATCATATTTTTTGTAATACATCATAAAAGGAAAAAGTCTAAGCAAGGTAAATTTGTATTCTTGCTCATCAGAAGGATATTTTTAGGATGTACTTGACATGGACAAAACTTTTTTCGGAGGCCTAGGATGCCACATTTAGGATGTACTTCTCTGGTTGTAGTTGCACGTTTGACAGCTGGGAAAGGGATCCACCCCTGTCCAGTGGTATCTGGGCACGCAGCTCTCCTTGGGTGGGAGCTTGTTTGGCTTCTTGGCACCTCCTGCTCTTGCAGCACACCCATGGGAGCCACCACACTGAGCTCTGGCTCCTGGCAGTGCCGGGAACGGCATATGGATGTAGCCATGTGGCTGCAAATGCTTATTCTCTCTTTATGCTTAATAACTTCATGCAAGGTGAATTCAATGATTCTGTTGCATATACTGCCCACAAGGTAAAGCTGCTCAAAACTTCAATAGAATAAGAACAAGCAAAACCATTTTAAGGAACACTTTCAAGGGATCCTGTAGAGTGGTGGCAGCTATGAAGATATCTCAGTAAATGAGCTAGGAATCCAATAGTCAGGCTGCCTGGGTGCTGCAATAGGGAGAGCAGTGCTTCAGGAAGGTAACTTGATCTATTAGCAAAGAAATTGGTAACTTGGAGTGTCAAGCCACAGAAAACAAACTGAGGTGTCATATTAGAACCAGGCAGTTGGCAAGTGGAGTCCTGAAATGGTTGTATTGGTGTCTCTACAGAACAAGAGTGCAGCTGTAAACTCCTCAGCCTGCAGACAGTGACAAATGTTCAACATAGATTTTAAGTCCATTTTCCAAGGAATTTTTAGGCTGCACCTGCCTTATCACCAGGTCACCCTCACAGCAAACTCTGAATTCACAACCAGGCACCTAGTTACCCGCCTATTTCTGGATGACCTGAAATGCTGATACACCGTTCAGAGGGAGGGGAACTGTGGTGCCTTGCAGGAGCACAAGCCTGGGATCTCTTGCCCTGTGCCTGTTGCTTGGAGCTGGGATTTTGGGCAGCCCCAGGCTCTGTGATCCTGGGGTGACTCTGCAGTCAGGGAATGTGCTGGAACAAGTGTCAGCACCCATGGGTGACACTGTGTTAAAAATAAGCTGATTTAAGATGGTATACAATGTGAAACGTAAATGTGGTTCTTCATTCTGTTTTGAGGGCTGAGGCTTTTCAGCCACTTGATTCCTTGGGGGCAAGATTATTTTTTTTAATAACGGCTGTTACATTTTCTTTTTCCCCCATCTTTACTTTGTCTTGGGGTCATAACTAGTTTTGGATCCCTTTTGACATTTGGCTAGTTCAGCTTCATTTGCCTAACTGAGACTTAATCTGCCATGCAAGTCCATTCCCCCCTTCTCTCCATGAGCGGCTCCCAGAGTCTCCAGGCAGAGCCGGATTGCCTGCGTGGAGTCTGCAACAAAATGTCCCGATGCTCCGAGTAAACAATTTTTTTGCAGCAGTAGTTCCTTTTCGGGATGCCATTGCTCTCACAACATCTGTTTTGCTCAGGGAAGCGTGCATCTGCTGTGTCCTGCCCACCACGGCGCTAACAGTCAGTTCCCTCCCAGCACGGCTGAGCTAATAATGAGCTGCTTTTAGTGTGGTCAAGATTAAAAATAATGAGTTCCTCTGAAAATTACGAAGAGGAATAAATGTTTTGTCTTTCATCTACAAGTTAACTATTATGCCTTTTGAAAATGCAATCTGTTTTACGTGACCCTATTGAAGGCTTGCTTGCAGTCTGGACCCTGTATATACAAAGAGCAGAACAATGAACACCAACTTTTGTCTTTTCCAGATGAGCTGGGAAGTGAAAATGTGAAAAGGTAAAGTTTATGAACATCACTTTTATTATTTTTATTATACTTTAACAGGATATTATGATTTTTGGCTCTTTTACCACCTGTTTTAATTTAACTGTACACTGAACACCATTACCTTTTGCCATCAGTTGCTCCAGTTAACTATCTCTAGAGGTGGCTAAAGTGTGACTTCACTATCTAGCTGAAAGTGTAAGACTAGAGCAGGAGAACAGGAGTTACGGTGGCTGAGGCGAGCGCTGCCCCACAGGCACCCACTGCCCACAGCCACCCCTACGCCTGCTCTGGGCACCCCCAGGTCCACCAGCCACAAGACACCACAGGATGTGCAAGGCGCCCCATAAGCAAAGGGGATCAGTTCCCAGGCTCATCACAAGCTTTTACTATTCAGAATAAGCTCTGTGTCTCGCTCCCCTGTTTTTCAAGTTTGTCTTCTCACTCTGAGGTGAGGCAGAAAGGCTCGCCCAGCTGCCCTGGAACCAATGTCTTACCTGCTGGGAAAACAAGCCAAAAGCTGCGTGGCTCTTACCAGAATGATAATTTTTATTGTTATCTTTTATCGAGCTCCATCTTGCTAATCAATGCTGGAAGTTATTAAATTGGTTTCACAGGGTGAAAAAAAGGGAGTTTTGCTATAAGTAATTTTTGTACCGTGTGACTCCAGGACTGATCAGCAAAGGGAAGCTAAACAGAGGCACTTAAATAAATGTGGAATTACTCTACTCATGACCTTCCTTTTGAAGTCACTGCCGATGTCAGTCACAGCTAGGATGAAACTTTAGGCCCTCTGCTTTTATCACTGGAGCAATGGGACTTTTGCATGTGTTCCAGCAGGGCAAACTATTTTATTTTTCAGTTTTCTATTTACAGTAAGGACAGTTCTCAAATAGCTGCAGTGGTCCTGTGCACTGGCATACCCCAGACTGCACCATTTGAGTCCCTCAGCATGTGATGTCCCAGCCAGCCCTACCTCTGCCCAGGTCCAGCATCTCGCTGCCTTTCCTTCGCATCAGTTTGCAGCCGTTTCATTCACACCCAGTAGGCTGACATCTTCTCAGATTACTAGGCTAAGATGGCTTTCCAGAGTTTATACATGTGTCTGGAATTATGAAAGATTCTAAAATTACTGCATTGTGAGTTGTTTGAATTAAGCATTTTGTGTAATGCCTTTTTTTTTTTTTCTTCCCTCCCTCCTCTCAAGTCCTATTTTTGAAGAAGACACACCCTCTGTTATGGAAATAGAAATGGAAGAGCTTGATAAATGGATGAACAGTATGAACAAAAACGGTACACGGTAACCCCTCTAATCCATCATCCCTCTCTTTCTAGCTGATGTAAATACCACGTGTAGAAAATGAGTGTGAGGCAGTTTCGCTGCTTTTCTCAACGTTTTCAGTTGTGTGCTTGACTCCCTGCTACAAAAATAGCAGCACAAATGTCAGGGGTAGAATTGTTCAGAGGAGTATTTTAGTTTGTGTGGGAGCTTATTTTTAACATATGATGGAATATCATAAATGTTTTGAGTTTCCAGTAGACACTTCTATTAAACACACATATAGCTGTGAATGGCATTTATATTTTTAAATACAGATTTTTAATGTGAAATACTAGTTTCTCTGATGCATCTAGTCTTTCCAGTCTTCGGAGTTTCTACAGTTCTCTGCTCCATATTGTGCTTTTGGAGAAGAAATATGCGTTTACTGATAGTTAAGACCACCACTTAGAATTGCTGCGGGGATCCTATGAATACATCCCTCCCCTATTTGTGTCCTTTTCCTCGCTTACCACCTCTACTGCATGAAACACTGCTCTTTGCTGCCAGCACCGTTCACCATCTACATCCTCTCTTGCAAGTCATCAGCCCATAGAGCAATTAGTACCTGCACTAACTATTGCCAGCAGCATCTTCAGCTCCTTCTTAGGTACTTCTAAGTGTCTTGTATTTTTTCCCCCATTTTCCTCCCAACTGAAATCTCCCGATCAAAATCTCTAAGAGCTCTTCAAGGATCTCCTCAAAAAATGCAGGTCTTGGGTAAGATGTGAATTAACCAAGGCCTGATTTTGAACTGCTAACAGCTTTTCACTGGCTAGGAAATGCTGAAGCCCTGATATTTTTTTCATTCCTGCTCTCTTGCCTTATGTCCAAATGGCTCATTTGCCTGACCTCCTAGGGATGCTTTGTTTTTCAGGACATAAAACTCTTTGGAGCATTTCTTTGCGTTAGCACAGTGCTCCACATGATGGGGTTTTGACCTTCATGGTCCGTAAGCTCTAGCAGAAAACATGTGCTAAGCAACAGCAGAGAAATAGAGACAGTGTGTATAGTACACCGGGAAATTGTGCTGTAAAATATTTTTTTAAATTCTGTGGACAGAAGGAAGTAAATAGTTTATGTATGGGTTTTCAAGCTGGACTATGAAGCATAGGTGCAACTATAAGCAGTGGAAGGTTAACAAATAGTCCTTCCTATAGCAGTTCATAGGAAACAGTCCTTAAAAGTATTTCATTTGTATAGGTGTACATAAACAACTGAAATATATATAAAGAAATTATGACAACACCTATCAAAGGGAAGGAGGATTTAAAACACGTAACGTTTCTGCTGTGGGGGCCATGCAGATTTTACAGATAAAAGGGTGCAGAAGAGTATGTGCAGTTTTACATTCTAGAGAGACTGTATGATAAAAGTTGGTGCAATTTTGAAATAAATGTAGAACTGCCAAGAGTAACTGTATTCTTGTTTCTTACCCTTTTTCAGCTGACTGTGAATGTTTGCCTACTGTCAGAGAAGAAGAAAAAGAATCAATTGCCAACCCAAGGTACTTTTAATTCATTATATTATTTGAAGAAATATGGTCAATGTCATTCCAAAATATTCTGAATTTTTAATATATAATTATAAATAGAGTCATTCTTTGGTCTATTTAAGTTTTAAAGTTTTTATATATAGGGACTTTGATTTCAACTTAAACAAAAGGTTTGACACTCTTATTTCTAAACTGGTCCCTGCTTGTAAATTGCACCACTAAATAATCTTGTAGTTGTAAACCTGTGCGAGACAGACAACCAGATGGCACAGATGGAGTTTCACTCACTGATCAGACTTTAATCACAGTTTCCTAAGGTGTTAATACAAGCATTCAGCATAGCTTCCTTGCCACTCCTCAGCAGTGCAGACACCCAGTTCCCCTCTGCCACCAGGTGCCTATAGGTCCCTGAGAACCACTGCCAGATGTTTTGGCTGGAGCTGTGACCTGCCAGACAGCAGCTTGTCAGACCCCAAGAGAAACCCAAAGGATCTTCCCCTTCCAAGCAGAGATCCCAGAGGAACCACAATGAACAGCTTGCAAACTTGAAAAACTTTCTAGCTGGTTTCCTCAGGGTTTTGGCCAGAACCCTTTAAACCTCTCTCAAACTCACATTGTCCCCAATTAAAAATTCTGTTTCCTGCTGGAAGCAAGGGGCTGTACATCACCCTTGCCTGCATGTTTGTTTGGGGAGTGGGCAAAGCAGCTCCTCTGTGCCAGGTTACGATAACAAATGATTAAACCATCCTGTGTGCCAAGAAAATCCCTGGTGCAGTGGAAGCAGTGGATGCAAGCAGGCAAGGCTGGGAGCAGAAAGGGGTGGCAGGAGGAGGACCTAGTTCTTCCCCTTCCCATGGCACCGGATAACTCAGCTCAACATGCCTCTCTAACAGAGTTACACCTCCCACTGTAGATGACCACAGTATCCTGGTCTCCCTCTTTTCTGAGTTTCCTTTCTCAGGAGTGAAACAGCAGTGATGCTAAATCACCGCTGCTGGAGAGTTTGCAACTCAGTTGCTCCAAAGCTGTAGTTTCAGGGTGGCTTTGGGACGGGGCTGCTCCACAGCAGCTATTTGTATTTAAAAGGTTTCTGCTTACACCTACTGCAAGAGAAACCATTGTTGTTCTGTTGTGGTTTGGGGTTTTTTTGTTTGGTTGGTTTGGTTTGCCTTTTTTTTTTTTTTTTAAATACTTAGATCCTAGGTTCCAGGTACAAGCATGAACAATAATTTTACCCTGAGCAGCTGGAAAAGATGCTGGATTCTCTAGCCATCTGGGTCTTCCCTTCCAGCCTCTAAATGATAACTCAGAAGGGGAAAATTGTTAAGGAGAGGCAGACACACAGTGGTTCTCTAAAAACAGATTTGCTGAACGTTTAATTTTCAGAAAAAAAATCATCATGACCTACCAGCTTGAGTCAACACTTTAAATGTGCTCCTTGCTAAAGTGCTTTTGTACTAGATTTGCATTAACCCCATCACAAGGTGGGGGTTTTTGCTCCTGACTGGCAAAAGTTATCTTTGGGCTACACCCTACCTCAAGTTCCCCACCTGTAAAATAGAGATATTGTCACTTCAAAGCACTATTGCGAGGCTTAAGCCTTGATGCAAAAAGGCAGCCCTGTTCAGATAAGTATGCTTCAGTCAAAGTGAAGGTACACACATTATTTAAGCATATTTTCTCATGACTGGTATCTTAGCATCACCATAGAGAAATTTATGCCGTTACATTGTAGGAAGGCAAACAAATGCAAATAAAAAGAGGGGATTTATCTCTAAAACGTTCAGAGCTGCTCAGACAAAGGATATTAGTTGAATACAAAGTGCAAGATTATTAGGTTTAATTTCAGATTCTGAAAGACTGCTTTGCTTGGGCAAATTTCTTCTCAGATTATGGTAATTCCTTTTTTAGATTTTATTGATGACATTTCAATATGGGAAACATCTCAAGGCTTCACTGAACACAGCTGGCTGAGTGTTGTTTTCCTGCTTCATAAAGATGCTGGGGGGAGTTCATCAAGACCCAAATGTTTTGAACGATGAATTGATTTTGATAAAATATAATTTTGAAAACATCTCAGACTAAATGTTTCAATAATGACATTTTGACATTTTCAGAATGAAAGTTGTTCCAAAACTACTTTTCAGAGTAAGTGACTTTTTAATATAAAATTTTAAAAAGGTTTAAAGAACAGAACCCTGCGGTGGGGAAATATTTCTAAGTTAAGTGTTTCCCTTCACTCAAAACTACTTTTCCAAATTTCATTTTAGATGAAATTTTGAAACGTGCTTCATTGCAAAGTGAAAAGGTATCTGAGGTGGTGGGATTTCCTGGTAAACAAAAATAATTGATTCCTGTTTACTTCTGCAATTGAACCTTATCAGACCAAGATCTGCTGCTTTCCTGACCAAACTCTTAGCTGAACAAATAATGTCAGAGAGAGAACTATGTACAGATAAATAGGTGTTTTCAGCAGCTTTTTTTTAGGCAAGAGAAATGAAAGACTATGAAGTAAATAGAAATAAGCTATTTTTATGAGAAAAATTTGTACTCGTGAGCATCAAGGCTGCAGATTTGTGCACGAGAGGCAAAATACAATAGCCTGGGCTCCTTTGTAGGTGGAGGTCATCTGACTTATGTGTAAGCTAAGTTAAAAATATATATGTGCATATACATTTTTTTCTTTAATATATATATTTAAAATAATATATCTTGCCTTTGAAACCTAGTGCTAAAATCCTGATTGTGCCTGAGCAGAGAACCCCAAAGCCTCCCCAGCCTCACTGGGGCTGGGGTTCCCATGCTGTGCCTGCAGGAGGGAGTGGGCAGGTGAGGGCTGATGCTCCTGTGGAGCACAAGGGGTGCAAGACCAAGGTCTTCTCTGGGGACCTTTACTCCCGCAGCAAAACAGAAGCACAGCCTGTCCCCTTACGGCGTGAGTCTTTGCAGGCTGTCAAGTGCCATGAAGCAATCCTACCCCTGCTTTATCACACCTCCCGAGTGGGTTTGGTTTTCCTTGGGCACTGCTGGGCACCCTCCTAGTCTTTCTGCCTGAAAAAGGGTGGCTCTTTCTTATGGAGAGGTGTTCTGGGGGGGAATAAGTCAGCACAGAAAGAAATTCTCCTTTCTCAGGCTGTGCTTCTGTTTGGCAAGATACTTTAAAAAATGCAAAATATTAAGATTACGACTAGCCCTTTTAACTTCAGAGGTGGTTTAAAGCCCTGCTGTTAATGCTGACTTAAGTCTAAACAGCTGATTAAAAATGTGGCATTTTTAATGTTGGCAAAAAACAAACACCAAAGTGCTAGGCAGAAACCAGCAGGACAAAGAAAATTCACCTGTTACAAGGCCAGATTTAATACAGAAATTCCATCTGCAAAAAATTATCCTCCCCTGTGGAAAGAGGACACTTTGATTGCTCAGTCCTGGCCTGGGAGCAGGAGAAGGGGCGTGCTGGGTAGCCACTAACCAGCAGAGAAATCAGACCAGCCCTTTGTGCCAGCATCTAGCACCACAGATGGGGTCATTTCGTGCATTGCATGGCTGACACATTTGTTTTCTGATAACACCTTCTCCGGGACTCCAGAGATACTCTTGCGTATTATTTCCTGCCGAGACAACTAACCCAACAGCATGACACTGGTGTGTTTTTTTCTTTTCCATGTATACGCAGCGATGGTGAATCATGAAGTCAGAACAGCAAAGAACTAATTAAAGGGAAGCAGCGCACAAGCTAACGATCCCCCCCTCCCCCCAGATATTGGATGAACTGGATTTAAACATAATTCGTCTCAAAAGGCCAGAGAAGCAAAAGCTTTTGTTGTGTCCTGCTACGTACAGTCTTCAGAAAGGAAACATCACCAAGGGGAAGAAAAAGAAAGAAAAAAAGGAAAAGCACTATAGTAAGAGTAGGGGCTGATTTAAATTCCTTCTGCAATGGGATTAATCACAAATCAAGAGAAGCCTTCCCCCCCCCCAAAAAAAGAGTTCTTGAAATAGTCCACTTTTCTGCCTAGTTCTTCAGTTGTGTATCATGCAGAACCACTTCTGTCCCAAGTTTGGTGGCTTTCTTTGTATTTTTTGTGCCTTTTTTTAAAAGATATGAACAGCATCCATAATTCTGGAGTACCCTGGTTTGTTGGATCTGAAGCTCATGCCTATGCAATGTTTGTTTTTCAATTTGCTTTTTGGTAACAGTGCACTGACTTGCACAGGACTTCTGCTGGGGAGGTACCAGACTAGGACTGACAGACCAGCTCTGGGGGGACAGAGCAGCTGAAAAGCCTCTCAGAGGATTCGACGGAAGCAACTGCAGCCCAGCAAGGGCATGGTCTTTGTAGCGTGCTTTTTGGTTTTCAAATTAAAGGCACTATAGAAGTGGAAAAAGATTATTTTGATATTGCCTTTCAGTTCATTATCTCCACAGGTTAGTACCCTGAGCTAGCTCTTACTATTTAACCCTCCACCCTGCTGGGTGCTGTTCTCTAACAAATACCTACTTCAGGAATATTCAACTTGAAAATATTTCTATTTTAAAAATAAGAAAGGTTGAAAAACTGAACAATTCAGTACTCACACCAAACACACATTTAGATGAGTACGTGTTATGCGAAACTACTTGGTCAAGGTTTTCAGATGCAGTAAGATTTCTGCTTCTTCTGTTTTTGAATATTGAGCTTGGAATATCTGAAAGACATTGACTTCTAAGTGTGCCCGGTCAACTTTAATTACACTGAAAAAAAAAAAAAAAGTCAGACTCCTGAGATACCTCAAGGTGGGAATATAAATATTGTAATTGCATCCATTGATTTTATGTGGCACGTCTCTTATGGATGTAGTTTAAATATGTAACGCACATGAAAGTGGATCCTTGTCTGTGCAAAGCTTCCCCTGCCTTATTTAAAATTTTATATCCTACCCATCCTCATCTTCTTTTAAAATGTATCATTTCTCCCCACTCAATGCATGTTTAATATGATCGTTTTGGTTTGCCTGCAAATATTTCACTAATATGTTATCAGGCACTGCTTGGTTAAAGAGAGCAAGCAAACACTCCAAGCCTCTGGGATGACAACTGAGTGTCACTAACAGCTGACAGATACAGAGGAGGGTTCAGCTTCGTGAGTAATTGAGGATGTGTCAAAATCTAAAAGGAAAAAATGTTTACAGCTAACCATATTCACTTGTTACTGAGTATGACTTGACTAGTAATTTCCTCAAGGAGTAAAAGATTCCTTCATTGTTCCAAAACAATTTATTGCAAATATTGGATTTAATATTGAGTGATGGTAAATTAATTCTCCCTGTTTTGATGATTTTTAACTTTAAAAATAATGTTTTAAGTTAATCTTCCACAATAATTTTTTTTTTTTTAATTTTAAATTTCCACAAGTTTCTGACAGTAAACTCATTCTCTAGAGTGTTGATGTAAAATAATGCAGTCACAAGGGGGAAGAGTGAAAGACTGAAATATAGGAAATTTTTGAAAAATGGAAGTGAATATTTTCTGGTAGCAGCCTTGTTAGCAACTCTTTTCCAACTAAGATTTTATGCTCAGACTTCCTACAGTTTGCAAAGCAGTAGCCTGCTCAAAACAGAGAATGTTTTCTTTAACAGTAGAAGATAAAAATATGTACTTTGAGACCATTACCAGCTGTGTGGTTGGAGGGCAGCCCACAGTGACCCAGCAGTTTGCAGCATCAGTGTCCAAGTGGTGACTCCTGCCCTTCCTTGCTTCAGGCCACGCAGCTCCGCATCCAGAAGCCACCGCCTTCTCCATGAAGAGAGCCGAAGCACAGCTGGGACAAAGAACTGGAAGCTTTGCCTTTTTTAAGTGTTTTATTATTATTTTTTTTTTACTTTCAAAATTTACCCAATGCCTCCCAAAATGGCAGTATATAGCCGAAGTCAGTTCTGACATGCTGATGATCCTTCACCCTGTCCCAGCTATGCATAGCAGCTACAATAGCGTAATGCAGTAACTCAGTCTGCTACGGCATTTGAGAAGAGGCTGTGTCATGCCTGTGTTTTGTTGTTTGTTTGGGATTAACGTTAATACCAGTTGGTCCTTTTGTTAGATAAAATGCTGTACAGTTCCAAATAAGTTTCTCACAGAGATTTAGTCTCATTTAAAAAAAAGATTTAAGTTTAGCTTAAGGGAATGCATCTTCTGTAAACTCAGATGAATAAGAATTAATTCTTATTCCAGATTTCATGATTAATCAGTTTCTACATCAAGCTTTAAAATCAATTTTGCCCAGAACTAATGTCTAGGTGAGAGCTCTATAATTATCCAGGTTATGCCATTTACCATCTCCAAGATTTGGCATGTCAGGAAATTTCTTTTCTGGAACCTTCTAAGCATTGCAAAATACAAAAAATGGTTTGGACACTTGGTCAATTTTGGATATAAATTATCTGGACCTACTGCTTTTTAAAAAAATATAAGTCTCATAGTTGCTGAGTTACTATTGAAAAAGATTGCATTTCATCAAATCTTATCCTCCCCATGTGAAACAGCCCACCTGTCAAATAATTTGCATTTCAGCATAGTAATGGATATTTCTAATAGATTCCCTTAGTACTAGACAAATACAATTTTTAATATTTCCATTTTCCCTAAATATTTTTACGTCATTGTAATTCTTCCCCTCCCAATGGAAACGCCAGCCTTAAGCTATGGAGGGGATCACTCATTCATCTGATACCTCACCCTTGCTCCGCGCTGCCCCATTTCACCCCTCTGGTCTCTTTCTTTGATCATTATTTTAACATTGATTTCTGCATTTGCCAGGGCCACCGCGCAGCATCCACTCACTCTGGCTACAGTCGAGTCTTTCCACGGAGCCCCAGTCTATGGGCACAGCTCCGGTGTGGCCCCAGCTCCAGCCTGGTCCCTGCCTTGGCTCCCCTCCTCCCTCACCCCATTCGAGATTGCCCTCTCCTGCTTACTTGTGTGCCCCTTGCACTCCTGTTTGTTTTACACTTGTCATCAGTTCCTGGGCATTTCCTTTTGCATGCAGTTTATCTCAGTATTTTAATCTTGTAGGTGGATTGAATTATAGGGGATTTAGACCTTTTTACTCCTGTATTAGCACAGCCAAAACATTATAATATTCCAGTTTACAAGTACTACCTTCACACCCTTCTGTTGATGCACCTTAATTTTCCCTAAATTATGCACACAGACAGGTCCTCTCATCCACAAAACAAAGAGCAAGACAACCAGACAGCAGATAAGAAACAAGCAGATTTTAAAAATTATTTTAATATTGCCACACACTACACATCTGCTGTAATACCCTCAGCAGCAGCCTGATCTGAGCTGGCCCATCTCACCATCATCTTGCAACACCTACCACCAACCGATCACTCAAGTTATTATCCCTCAGTAGAAACTGAGAAAAAACCATACGAATAGAAAGTCACATGCACTATGTATTACTCTAAAATGTTTAGCAAATGTGATGATCCCTAAGGAGCTGTTACTTCTTCCATTTTCCTCCAGTGTTTTAGTAGCACTGCTCAAGCACTGCTTGAGACAATTTGACATCTGATTTATGGTGTGAGCACTTTTTGTCCTACAGAAGGCAGGAAAGCCAAAGGAGGAATTGTTTGAGAGATATATGCATAAGAAAAAGGGTAATTATCAACCAGTGCCTCTTCTACATATGCTAAAAATCAGTACCTTAACAGAATTTTTCAACAAAATATAAATGCCCACTCCGTAAAGTTACAAACATAACGTTACTGGCATTAGCAGCAGTCGATTGAGACCATAATAGTCATGTACTTCTCAAGAACATAACCCCTACGTTAACCTCAGCAAAAAGAATGTTGGTTTTAGTTTGTAGGTAGTCATAAGTCATGGATCCATAGATAGCTATTGATGTATGAGATAAAAAAGTAATTTTTTTTGCAATGCTAAGTCTAATGGAGGGCTATAAAAAACCTCCAACTTTCGTTTACTTTCTGTATATGAAACTGCTGTATGTGCATTTGTTTTATCAAATAGTTGTTTCAAATTATTTTGTAATTTAAATATCTAAAAGTCATAGTATTGCTGAACTGTATATAAGAGTTGGAGATTTTAAAGAATCTTTTCTAATAAAGATTTATAGCAGGTTTTAGTGTCTATAGGTTCTCTTTTTCCCATAGTCCTGCTAATCCATTCAAGTCAATGGGTGCTAATTATTTGTTGTTGATGTCAAGATTACTCAAGCCAGAAAAGATATACAAAGATATATATGATATGTTGATATGTTACTCTCATCAGCTAGCTAAAATTCAGGCAGCAAAGCCAAAGGCTAGTTCCCTAGCCTTTCCAAATTACTGAAGTGCTTTGAAATGAATTTTACCTAAGCAAAAATAGGATGCTTTATATTTCATTATATTTTTGTTCGGCTGTTCTGAATTGTCTTTATCAATAGTCAAATTCTGGCTCCAGTGAAATGGGCAAACACCCCTGATTTCTCCTTGAGTGACTGTAGCCATCTTTCTTTAATGATTGATCGCTTCTCAGGTTATTCCAGTTAAGCACCAAAATGAGAGTCTCCAAATTGATAAAGCTGCTAAAATAACTTTTAGTGGATACAAGGAAAAAGGAAAAAAAAAAAAAAAAGAAAAAGAAGAGAAAAAAAAAAAAGAGAGACGTATTTCTAGATAGAGGTTTAGAAAAGATTAATAAAGCAGAGCATTACTTTCACCCGTGTTTGCAGCAGGCAGTTTCATTAGAGGGGAGCAGAACGGCTCAGGGGTATCCAGAAAGCTCAAACCAGTCTTGATTCTGTGTAATGCTTTTAATGTTCAAACAACCTCGATATGAGAGCATCGTAGCAACAACCAGGCAGAAACTAGTTCTCTCCCTCTCTCTCTCTCCCCTAAACACCACATCAGCAAGAAACTTGTCTTTGGTACAAGTTCAGACTCTTAAAAACAACAACAAAAATAAATCTGTATTTTGGGGCACCCTCTACGGAGGTGCAAAAGAAAACTTGACCACAGAGCCCAAGGATCTATTTTGACACCTCGTGCCCCTCTGCGTGCTGCCCCCCAGAGCAGGGGCTCCTCCAGCGTGCACTAAGGAGGCTGGAAGGGGTCATGGGGCAGCTGGATTGGCAAGCAGAGACGAGATGAGGGATGGGCAAAGGACAAATCCCAAGCATTTACTTTGTGGTAAAAAGCACGTGGTTGCTTCAGGTCGGGTTTTATGCTGGATCAGTTCTCTGGCCTGATTTTGGGTGGGATCCCCCATGCTGAGGGCTGGGAGTGCTTCCCTGCTGCTGCACAACCCTCCGAGCCCCTAAGCAGATACTGCAGAGGGGTGCGTGGAGGGGACAGGCGGCATCATCACCCCCCTCCGCAATGAAAGCTACAAAGCAGGGTCAGTTGGGTCACACAACCATGTAAACAGTCATAGGCACAGGGTGTTTTGCACGTATGTTAGGGCTATTGCTATTGTCTGATCTATGGGAAATCATCTTTCTCTGCGAAAAAAGGCTAAAAGCATACCTGAAACAAGACTCACAAGAAGAAAGGTTATAAACACAGCACGGCTCTGGGAGCAAACTGCACCTCCTTTCCACACCCAGGCCCCCGAGCAGCAGCAGGACACTGGTACGAGTGCCACAGTCACACCGACCCACTCACAAGTTGGGGATTATTTAAGTAGTGCATTTTTACGGTCCCATTCGCACTCTCCTACAGGTTTTTATTTGTATATTAAATCACATTTTTTTATTAGCAGATTTTCAATGGTTGTTTTTATACCAGTCATGCATAACTGTAGTTTAAGAATTGTCAAATTGGTTCTGGCAACTGGAGAAATAAAAATTGCTAATTTAGGTACCTAAAAGACACAGCAAGCCATTTGATACACACTAAGAAGATTTTCACACAAAAATAAGGATTCTTTCCTTTCCCCATTCTTTGAAGAGATTAGATGTGATATAACTTTTAAATGA
This sequence comes from Numenius arquata, assembly GCF_964106895.1. Classification (NCBI taxonomy): domain Eukaryota; kingdom Metazoa; phylum Chordata; class Aves; order Charadriiformes; family Scolopacidae; genus Numenius; species Numenius arquata. The sequence goes on along the minus strand of NC_133580.1, from coordinate 38,035,740 downwards.
AAGGCAACATAAATACATCTAGCTCATTCAGCTAATTTTAATCAAAAAAAAAAAAAAGAAGATGCCTCAAAAGAAGGATCAGGACATCTTTTCACTAGTTGCTCTTTCATGAAAACGATGATTTTTCTCAAAACCAAGCACTTCTAAGTACAGACACTTCAGTGATTTTTAACTTCTACAAAAACTTTAGAAATTACTGAAATGGGACTTCTCAACATATTTTGTTAGGAAGTTTTGAAACAAAAGTGTTTTTCCATATAGAGTACTAATATCAAGTCCAGAAGTGGAGTAAAACATATTAGTTCAATTAACTTTCCATCTTGCCTCCAAACAACTCAAATTTTATTTATTCTTACTTCAATTCACAGGAGAAGCTAATGTTTGAGACTTACGCTCTTTAAAACAGAGGAAATAAAGCCTACTACAAAAATACCCACCCAGATATTACTACTAAAAATACCAAGACAGAAACCTAAAATCAAGGCTGAGTTTGAACTTACATATTTAATTTTGAGAAGCAATACCTAATGAAGATGCATACATTAGTGTCGGCACCGGGAAGGCAGTATAATCAGGCAGTATAATCTCAATTTTTATTTTCTTCATAAGATGAAAAGATCTATATGCTTGTATAATGCACGCACACAGAGTAGAAGTTGAAGACTTGCCTTATAATCTCTGATGTTTACCAGATTTGACAGGTTTCATTAATATACATGGGATTTGCTTGTTGTAATCAGACTTCTGTTCTATTTTATAACCTGAAATAAGGAGCAAATGGTTTATGTTATGCTGCTGTCATTGGGATTTGTATGACAAGGTATCAAAACTAGCAGGTTTCCCCAACAGAAGCAGTAGTTTTGTTAATTCCTTATTCAAGTAATTCTAGCAGATTCAGCCCCCTTATTTTTTTTTAAATAAACATAGTAGTTTAGTTTTATTGGCTTTCTATTCTCAGGGACACTAGGTGGGCTTTTTGTTGAAAAATTTTGTTTCTTTTACAACAGGTCCAAATAATATCTGGAAAAAATACATAAAACTTTACAGTCCCTCCAACATCTGTAGCAAATGCATTCAGGCAGTAGATGTAATGGTAGCAATAATTTATCAGCCTCAGACCTCTGAGGTTACCATTCACCATGAATTAGCTGTAACTTTTATTATTGAGTGTACTATAGTCAGATTGTAGGTACTAAGAATAAGCATACACCCTTCCTGGATTGAAGTACCTGCACGCTTGTCCTTCTTCACATTTTTCTTGCAGAATACAGCAAGCAGCACTCACTGCAGGGAAACGTCCAGTAAACTGTGAGAAATGAGAGAATTACGCGCAGGATGGAATAAGGTTACCAAAAAGCCCTTGTTTAGATTTCCTGACTATATATATAATTGGGCATGGTATCACAATGAACCAAAGTGTTTCCCCGCTTTGCTCTGCCTTAGTCACAGCCAGCTCTGGTTGGAAATGATAACTCCGAGTGCCACCCCCAGGAGGGAATCCCGACCTGCAACTGCAGAAGTGCTTTTTCCTGCACTGCATACTCCCCACTGAAATGCACTTCTTATGACTGAAAGAAGGAGCCATAGAAGGACCCCAGGGTTTGGGGGTAACTGGTCTCAGTGTCAGCGGGAGGGGGAAATACTCTTTCCCCAGGCCACACTGGCTTGGCTGCCTTGCCCCCCGGAGTTTAGCCCGGGTTGGTTACAAGGCAATTGCTCTCACCCCAGCAAACGGGTACCCAACACTTTTTGGGGAGCACCACTGACCCTAGTTATCTGCCCATCATCCTGAGGGCACACTGGAGCTGTGGGGCAGTGACATGGCTCACTGTGCTGGTGGTATCAGCTGTGAGGGTGACCACCCCAGGCCATGAAGCTGTGCCGGTCAGTGCCACAACCAGGGGAAAACTCCTCCCAAGGGAACATCACCCACAGCACAAGCTTCTTCTACAGGAAGAAGCAGTATGAGAAGCACTAGAGCAGTACGATCTTCAGCCAGACCTTTTCAGTCTTATTTGGTACTAGTCCTGCAGACCAATCCAAATGATACAAGAAGACTCTTCTCAAAACACTGAAAATTAAACTTAATCTGTATTTTGACAGTTTTCCTCCAACTTAAACAGGCCTTCTCCCAAGTAAACAATCAGGCCAACCTCACAGTCCTTAACAGCAGCATTTACTTTCCCAAGTATTACATGATTTTAAAATAATTCTAAAGGGTATTTTGTAGCAAAACGGGCAGTTTAAGAAAGCAAAGAACCATAGTATTTTCCACCCCCCTAGAATAACTATAAGCATTTTCCTTGCAGAACATAGATACTTCTTATCTGCTAGGCGGTATGGTGCTTGAACACAAATTTAATGCAGAAGAAGTCAGACAGCAACTTTCAGGAGCAAGCTGATTTAAGACTGGCTTCTTTCTGTCACTATATTGCCAGACCCATCAAAGGGTTTAATGCTTTATTCACAAACAGCAAAGAGGGAAAACAGGACTCGTGGAGACAGTAAAGTGGAAAGCCTTCTGAAGCTGGTTCATCCAGTGTTTGGATGACAGTGCTACAGGGATATGTGTAAAGAGCATCGCTGTCTGTAGAGCAGAGACTGTCCGAGTGCACGGATAAAAGGGGTAATCAAGGAGAAATAGAGTAGATATAAAATAAGAAGCCTATAACCCTAGAGGAAAAACAAGGATTGGTATTAGCCATGCATTAGTTAGCTTCACAGGCAAGATTTATTTTTAGAAAAAAACACATAAACAAAAAAATGCCTCTTTACTGTAATTTAAATACTTAAACACACTGCTAGCAGTTAATTCAACCTTAGATAATTCTTTTCAATTTTCAGTATCACGAGCTGCCTTGTAGGAAAACTTAAAAAATATAATAAAAACAGAACTAGTCAACATATAAAAGACCACAGTCTAAAAAGGACAGATCCTTGTGTTACCTCGCTTGAGCCAAATTGCTGAACTGAAAGCAAAAACCAGAAGGAGGCATGAATCAAAGTATTATCCTTGTGCATTCCAGGAGCACGGGAAGAGCTGAGGTCTGGGGGAGGACTCGTAGGTCCAGGCAGGCAGCACAATAAACTGGCTCCTTTTTGTTCTATGTATTTTGCACAGATTGCGTCTATTCTATGAACATGAGATTAGCCACAGAAGACTATTTACTAATACTATACAGATATTAATATAAAATAACACCAGCCCTAAACTGCTGCCTCAGTTTTCTAACAAGTTTTATACATTTGTTAATAATTAGGTTTAACGCTCCTGCACACTAGACCTCAGAACTTGTTTACATCACTTCATGCCAAAGCTTCAAATGCATTAAAGGGGAAGTTCATTATTTTTGATTTATAATTATCTATGACAAGAAAAAACTTAAACAAGAGAAGAAGAGAGCGGGAAATGATCTACTCATCCTCTGTTTATGCAACTACTACAAAGAGGCATGTGATGGTTTTGGCCTCAGTCCAGCTACCATTCATCTCTATAGGACTCTTTCTATGACTCTCACACAAGTATCATGAAGCCCTTTTTAATCCTGAAATAACTTAGGTATAGACAGGCCATTGCTCTCAGTCTACAGAGATCCCAAGCTGCTCCTTTATGGCTGATGAACTATTAAGTGACAGAACCACAAATTGTTTATATATGGCATTATTGTTCTCCTTTAAATACATTTTCCTTTAGCCCCAGTGATTCACTTCCCTCCTGTCCCCATGTCATTAACTATCAACTGGGAAAGCTGACTAAACGTGTGTTGTTCTGGGAAACATAGGCCAAAAAATCAACCAGCCCAAACCGTTGTTTAAAACCAGTAACACTTGACACTTCAGTTATGCCAGTTCTGGACTCACATTGTTCCCCGAAGTGACCCCCGTGCACTAAGCCAGAGTGCCTGGCAGCAGCCCCCTTGTCGCCTCCTCATGCCCAGGCAGGATGGCTCCAAGGGCTCACTTGGCAAGTGCCTCCACACCAAAGTCGATCCCTCTCCCCACCTCAGGCTCCGTCCCTGCAGCAAATACGATTTGACAAGCAAGCCTTGGCAAGTTCCCTGCCCAGCTTAGGGCATCCCATCTCTGTTCATCTGTCCCCCTACTCATGAAATATCATAAAGGCATGGAGCAGCGGGGAGTTTGTCCACACAGGAGACACACTGGTTGGACATCTACAGTTTTATTATTAGGGTCTTTCCCACATGACATCGGCGAACTGAATCAAAGCAATCTGTAACTTTATAGTCATCAGCTCTTTGACCTACCCAGTATCTATGTCTTTTTTCCTCCTCCAAGTCTATTCAAAATGCCAAGTATAAGAACTTAATGATTTCTTCTTCTCTTCTAGAAATCCTCTTCAGAGTTTTGACCACATCCATACACACAGGCATTTTATTTCCAGTAGCTCATCACCTCATTACCCTTGTCTTACCTTGGACCCCAATTTTAAGGTTTTGTTCACCGTTTTCTTGCGTGCAGTTCTGTGCCTTATTTTCCCGGTGTTCCTCTGTCTGCCTTTGTAACACAATCCTTGATCCTAGACAGACAAGGCCTGCATCCTTTTGCTTCAAAGAAAAAAAAAATCACTTCCCTCAGTGATTCTTCCAGCAAGAAGCCTTTAACCTCTTTCAGATTAATATGAAAATCCATGTATGTTTTTACTTTCAGTCTGCATATTCTTGCATTTGTGCATATAAAATGTTTTACGCTTGAATAAAGCTGAAATTAAAAATAAATTAATTGCTTTCATCCTCCCATCCATTCTAAACTGCATTTATAGCATTTACTCCATTACCACATAAGCATCTCCATCCTTGGTTACCAACCTGACTGCCTTATAAATACAATACAGAGCTCCTCCTGGAATAATCTGCTACTCCATTTTTCTTCCCCTTTCGGTCTGGACCCTGCTTGTCCACACAGGAGCGGCACAGAGCTGCTGCAGGGAGCTTCTGCCATCTCTGCCAGCAGCGGAGGATAACTCAGAGCTGGATCGAGTCTGTGCCAGGTTATACTGGGGCCTGGTTTTACTCATCCTAGGTTTGAACTGGGGAGAAGCAGAAATATGGCTTAAAGCTATCACTCACTCCACCCATACAAAGGATACTGCAACCGAAAATTCAATTCTTTACTTTTTCAGAGGCAAAGGTGATTGAGACATTACATCCCACCCTCCCCAAGGCTGGCTCCCCTCCCGTAGCTGCGGTGTGATGGTTCCCCAGCTACCACCTTGCCCTCCTGGGCAGCCATGCAGCTTCCACGGGAGAGCCACACTCCTGCTCTCACCCGACCCAATTGCTTCAGTGCTGAGAACTACTGACAGGATTCGCGCTTTGCAGGGCTGCTAAGAGCAGCAGAGAGAGCATTTCAGCTTCACAGCATCAGCAGTATCCAAAAGACAGAGCCACTGGAGGGGGGCAGAAGATGATTTTTGTACACAGATTGCACAAGCATGTATATACCTATATTCATCATTAGTTTTGAGATAAAGCCAAGAGGGTTGCTGTTCTTTTCCCAGTTATATATATATATATGTTCCCAATCCCAAGATCATGCCTAAACCAATGTGCTTAGGTAGAGGCAAATGTGTCCACTTGTACTGTTGAAGACAGCTAGCCCATGGGAAGTACTGGGATGGGGAGGGGTGGAAAGCCAAGACTGACTGGGTACACATTCAAAAGAAAGTGTGCAAGAAAGACCCTGGTGTAATAGTCCAGGAGAAGAGGCAGGGGAAGAGCAAGGGGCAAAGAATCCAACTGCTGTCTCATTAAATTCTTGTTCCATAAAAAAGACACTGAAATTAGATGGCATCTACACATTGTAATAGCTTCCTTTATATAGATAGATGTAGTTTCTAGTGACTGATAGAAAGCAAGCAGAGCAGTTACTAATTTTATTGTGAAAGAAAACCAGACCACCACAGTGATTTCAAATTGTCCAGTCTGAAAAGTGACCAACAGAGAAAGAGAAAATGGCTTATTACAGCACCTGGGAGAAGCTCTTCAGCCTCCTTACTCTTGTAAGTCTTCCTTCAGCAATGGATGTGCCTACAGCTCTGAAGCGCGTTGTTTGGGTGCCGTTAGAGGATGTTTTCGGACAGATGCCTTATGCAAAGCCTGTAATTCTCCAAGTACAAGACTGCCTCAGTGAAGAATGATTTATATATAAAAAAATGATACTATGTTTCAGGTATTATTTTGCCATGTGACACATTCCAGTTGAAATTGAAGCATTTTACATGTCTCAACACTGGGAGATATTTACAGTCTATATTAAAAGATTCAATGGATGAAAGCTGAGGCTAGACAAATGCAAAGCAGAAGTAAGAAACGCTTCTCATAAAAAGGATAACTAACCTAGGACCAGGATGCATTTGTTATTTTAAGACTTCTGAAGAAATCTCACTTTCCCTCTGTGACATGGGAACTCTGAACCACCGTCAGCAGCTGGCTAGAGAATTTTTTTGACTAAGGCATGGTTACAAGAGTTTCTAACATCTCTAAGGTCCTGCAGTTATGAAGATGCCTCCCATGCACAGTCTTCATTGCATTTCAAAAAATGCATGGATGGAGGATATCAGCACAGGTGAAGGTCCAAAATCTGGGATTTATAGGCCAAGCTCATTCCTTGTCTTCCACTTATCTTTAGATTATCTAGAAGTCAGTAGATTAAGAGGATTTGAATTGTGAACCAGAGTTTGTTGCCTCCAGCCTCCTTCCTATGCAGGCAGAAGAAGTTGCCCAGATTTGAACCCATAGCCTGTTGCTTGCCAACACATTTAACTGAATCAGCACATCGCTGTTGGACACTATCTGTGCTATTCATTTACTGCTACTGTGTTACTTTACAAAAAAGCCCCACAAAGATCAGTTTGAAGTGTCTTTCTTGTTTTCATTTTTACATTACTGAAATATTCCTTCCAGTTATTTCTTAACCTTCAGCAGTTCTGGGTTTTTTGCTAGCCTATGCACGTGGTTGCTCCTCAGTTACCATGACACCCACTAATGTGCAGAAGACTAGAGCCTAAGAACAGAAAACAGTCAAGTCGCATGAGAAGATGGACAAGTTGTCAAGCAGATAAGGCTAAAAAGCACACAGAGGCTCCTCGGTTGATGTAAATCTGCACAGTGCTATTGAAGTTAGAATTATAAATCTCTCCCTCTGACTCAGTAAATACCTTTAGGGATCAGAGAGCTGTTCCTGCAATTTGCAGGGCTGGAGCAAATGTTTTGCTACAGATACCTTTTTGTCAATACATTTCAGGCTACACAAATCAGAGCACAGTTGATTCTAGGTATACACATAAAATTGTTTTTCTCCCCTCTTCCCCCACTGAAATACTTCAAAATACCCAATTTCAAGCAACACCAGGCAGCTAGAAACATTTAATAGCAACAATGAATAATAATATGATGCACTCACTATTTGTAACATTACAAGTCTAACCATCACTGTGAAGCTCTAGTGACCTAGGCAATAGGACATCTGTTGCCTTATACCTTCTCTTTTTGGTTTCCCTTTGGTCACATCACAGACTAACTGACTCCCAAAGGGGCCTTTGAACAACAGTCCAGAAAACCTGTGTGCTGAGCCAGGAGCCGCAGAGAGCAGACCAACAGAAACATTCAGTATAGGCATATGTCCAATTTCTTACCTGGCTCCTCATTACACTAACACAAAAGCAGGCCAACTGAAAACAACTCCAAGAATATGGGAAAAAGAGAGACTTTGAAGACCTGTCTTCAGCATTCATGTAGAATGGCTTCCTTCTAATCCAACATACCATTTATTAAAAGGAATCTCCAAGGCCTCTGTTGTTTTCCTGGTACCACACAAGATCAACACACCTAACTCATAATTCTGATGCAAGTTTCAACAGGTTCATAAAAAGCCATTATTTGGGGTTTAGTCAGCCCGAGGCTCACTAATGTGTATCTTATCTTAGAACCATAAGAACTGGCATCATACTGCCACAGGCAGCATAAAGCCCACAGCCTATCAGCCTTGCTTTTATTTCCATGTTTATCTCAAATCTCGAGCCACAGCTGAGAGCCAGGAACACAAAGCTGTGGCACTACTGCTTGAAGTCTACAGCGTAAGAGGACCACACCAAAACAAATTAGCGGGCAAGGTCACTCCAGGTGATACCCATTCCTGGGGCTGGGCTGAATTGCTCCCGAGGGCTGAGATATCAGAACTTCCACTGCGAGTGGCTGCTGGTTGGATCAGGTGAAGGATGGTTTGAAGAGTAGCTTTTGATGTCAGTGCAGATAAAGCCTCAAAGGTTGGTCACTGCCTTACCCGGTTCTCAGGCACCTGAATTCTTTAGTGTCTCTAGGGTCTAACTATGACTATATATAAGAAGCTCATGGCTGATGAAAAAGGAAAGAGGCTTCAAGCATTTGTTGTTGTCAGTTACTGGTTTTCTTTGCATTTGGTTTGGTAGAAATCTATTGTTTCCCTTTACAACATAAAAGGCAGAAATGTCTGATGTTTCAGTTCTGGTCTTCCCTTAAACAGAGAATACTGATTATGGCCATTAGAAACCAGACTTAAATAATGAAATTCATATTGCATGGGAACTATTCTGAAACAGAATTTAGGACTTCATCAGTGAAAGCCTAATGCATTAGCCCTACTATGCTTACGAAGCTAAAATTGTCATAGATGGATCTTAATGAAACATTTTCATTTAAAAAATGATAGATGAGATTGTAACCTATTTTTGGGAAAGGGAGACAGACAAAGGGGAAAAAAAAATAGGAAAATATGTCATTAAGCAATTTGTTCATCAAGTTCAGCATCTCGACTCTGCCTGTGACAAATACCTACTGCTTCAAAGAATAAATTCTCCTCCAGTATATCTAGATTCCATGGGTGTATAACAATAAAAATTCCTCCTTGGTTCCTGCAGTTATTATAAAGCATCAGATTTAATTATCTGACTAAAAACTTAAGGCAGTTACATATTTCAGCTTATTCTATACCTTTTAAACAATTATCAGCTGTTCGTACGCAACAAGATTTTAAAGGGTGTCTATTTTCAATGTAACAACTTAAGCAAAATGTTTGTAGTTCTTCCATCACAATATTGCATGCCAAAGCTGAGCTCTGCAGCCGGTTTTGCTGAAATCCTTTGTAATCCTCAGCGTGTTATTTACCTGGATCCCTTGCTGAATTTTACTAAGTGGAGAGAGATAAAATGAAGAAAGTGAATGCTATGTGTTCTGTTGATGTATTTAAACTTTTAGGAACTATGGTTACAGAGTTCAGAAATAACACAAACATGGACGTAAGCATATAATTCAGGGTTTATCAGAAGATATTGAATGACTTTCCTGGAAATATAACAACAATAAGCAGCTAGCACTGTGTGTGGAATATGAACACTGAAAGAAAAGCAGAGGTGAAACTAAAACTCAGATCCAAAGGACATGGAACAGATTTGAATTTCATGGCACAAACTTCCCCCCCGGCTCAGAGATTCAGCCCTGAATATCAAGTGCTTAAAATCTAAGTGACCGACAGGAAAAAATGAACCAAGTTTCACACTTTCCTTCCTGCTGGAAAGTAAAAGTTAAGAAACGTATGGTCTTTCATCTGCTGCATTAGAAGACCAAGCCATATCCAGCTTGGAAGGCTTTATGGCAGCTGGGGGACAGCTAAGTTTATGATGACACCACAAGAAATATTTAATTGTGCTTTTATTTAAATGGGTGAAGTCCTAGCCCTAGTGAGGTCAATGTGACTTCTGCCAACTGTTCAGGAGCTTCTATTTTACATTTGCTTTAACAACCATTTAACAGAAGTGAGTGAAGCCTTTGGGAGGCTTTATGAAACACAAACTGCTATGCGCTAGGTTCGAGAGCAGGCTGGATTTGGGAAGTTCGTGCTTCCTCAGCTGCTTGTTCTCCAGCGTACTCAGTGCACCAGCCCCCAGCATCGCCACATCATAGGAAAAAAAGGAGCAGTTAAATGACTGAGCTTCAAAACCAACCTCCTAAGAAGGGGTTATTTCTGATCTGGTTTTCTTAAGGCTGTACAAAAAGCTGGTATCACAGTTGGGGTGGGGACAGGGCTGTGCTGCGTGGAGGTGAGAAGGCCCCCCCAGAGCTGGCACGTGCCAAAACTGTGGCATGACACTCGGTGCCCTGTCCTCTGCAATGGCATGGGGTAAAACCCAGCCTGCATTTCCGAAGCTGCTCCCAAGTCAGAGGAAAAAACTAAGAGGGTAGATTGGAAGAGAAGAGATTTAGATTAGATATCAGGAAGAAATTTTTCACTATGAGGGTGGTGGGACACTGGAATAGGTTGCTCAGGGAAGCTGTGGCTGCCCCATCCCTGGAAGCGTCCAGGCCAGGCTGGATGGGGCTTTGAGCAACCTGCTCTAGTGGGAGGTGTCCCTGCCCATGGCAGGGGGGTTGGAACTAAAGTGATCTTTAAGATCTAATCCATTCTACGATTCTATGAAAGACCTGACTTTTTAATAAAGAGTTCCCAAAGCAGGGTCTGAGATTTCAAAGCATTTTTCACTTCTCCTCAATTCTTGAGTGAAAAAGCCAAGCCCCTGTGGCTGTTTTTACCTTTTCAGATTGGCTAACCTGCTGATCAGACAGTAGAATGATGGCTTTTTTATTGGTAGCAGCATTAACAAAAATCCAGAAGGCTACACCTGGTCTGGCAGCAGTTGCTAGGGAGCATCAGGATTTGTGTGCAGCATCATTAACACACCAAACTGGAGGCTGAAGGAGTGGTTCCTGGTGCAGCCCAGCCCAGGCTCCCAGGGGAAGGCAGGGATGTGGTCTGCTGGCGTGCACCTGGCCAGGCTCTGCATGCTCAGCCTCGGAATGCTGCTTTTCCTCTGCAGCCTTGTATGCAGGAATTTGCGGGTTTTTCTAACACCCTCCCTTCCCAGATTCTGCTGCTAAATGGTGCATAGTTGCAGCGCAAGCAGCGTCAGGAACCGGTACGAGCTTTTCCTCAGCTCCAGCAACCAATTCTGTGTCATTGAGGCATGCTCCCGGGAACATAATGCTGAACAAGTCTGCAAAGTTTGAGAACTATCTACATTTAAGGCTCTCAGCACTATTAATATTCATGCAGCTGATTGAGTGCTATAACTCTAGGCATTTTTTCTACAAATAACATGGGTCTTGAGGTTTCCTGCTGAATTAGGATAAGTTTTATTGCACGGTAGAGCAACTGGAGATGGCAATTGAGGAGACGTTCTGGCTGAGAAATTTTTGTTTGTTAAGTTGTTTTCTCGTACTGCTTCTGCTAAATGGTAATTCTGCAAAATAACATGTGTAGGCTCATTGCTTTGCTTAATAGAAACAGTGAAGAACCTGACCTGAGCAGAGCTGCAGAAGAGATGTTATGTTATCTTGCCTTTTGTTGAAGCTTATGACATGGTTCAAGCCCATTATACTAGCTAAGCTACAATAAATACTTGACCTGTGAGTGCTAGAATGGAATTCATCCTTATTTCCTGCCCCCAATTACATAAATCTGAATGACAAGCTATTTAATCCAGGTAATAGTTAACAGTCTCCGATTGCAGCTGTTAATATTACCCAAAGGAATACCAGCTACTAGCCAAAAAAGCTGTGGTAACACCTTGCTAATGAGAACCGTATTTGAGGATACTCAGACAAACAATCCGATTCCCATAAACATGTTCATTTAAAAAAAAAAAAAAAAAATGCTGTCATAATGACAGGGTTAGCAAGAGGGTCCAACTATGTAAGAATCCTGTAAAATTTTGGAAACTCATTTGGACTGCCTCCAAATATCCTGGAATTGCCTTCAGCTTTCCCTCTCAGGCAGCTGAGACTACTTCTTACGTCCAATAAGCAATTGCTTTCAGGCTGGTTTCTTTATTTAAAACTTTTAAAACACTCTGCATTGCATGATATAGCCTGCACAGAAGTGCCATCTCTGAAAGAGATGATGATCCTCAGAATAACCCTTGAAAACACTAGGGAATCAAAAATGGTTTTTCTCCCCTCTGTTGTATTTCAGGACCATCTTTCCTGCTGATGCTTGGAGATCTCCAGCTTTTCCCTTCTGGAAAGGGGCTTTATGCTGCACTGCTGACTTTTATATCTGAGATAGATGGAGTATAATAATCTGAAGGGATCACTCTTCATAGCAATAGTCAGGGCTGTAACACCTCCTCTCTTCAGAGTTTCCTTTTTCAGGGGAAAAAGACAGTATTCAACACAAATTTATGGTATCATTTTTTTCCCCTCCCCTGAACCAGGGTCTTCCCTGGGAGCCTATTTAGCCCTCTACGCTACTGTCTTCTGGAACATTTTGTGTTACCTGCCTACAGCAAAAGTATGCTCTGAAGAAAGAACAAACCTGCAGCTGCCTGCTTGGTTCCTCGGGTAATGTCTGTGGGTTCTGCCTTTGAAAAGCAAGTCTGGGAATTTTCTCAGTGAAGCTGAGCTCTTGGCTCAAGATACTTTCAATATTTAGTGCTCCCCATGTGGTGAATGTTTCTATTTCTCAATGCTTTTGATTGCCTTTGGACTCAATGTGATACGGGTTTATCTGATGAGAAAAGGTATTTTCTATAGGAAGCCAGAGAGAGTAGCACTGTGCTTTAAACCTGCCATGCAGAAGCCATTCTTCATTATATAATTTAATAGCTTCCTGTTAAATTGTTGCTAATTTATTGAAAAAATATCCCAAAGAGCACTGAGGAAGTGTAAAGTGTTAAACCCCACTGTCTTTCCATTCTTCCTAGGGGCCTGGATTTATTTAGCTGAAGCTAAATAAAAAAGGGTAGCAGCATGACTGGCTAACCAAAACTATTATTTTGGATTGCACCATTAAGAGATAGGAAGATTATTCCTTTTTCACAAGGCTTGACATATCTGAATAGTTTTCAGTTTGTATTGTACAATTTTGTGCAACAGTTATGTCTTGATTTTTTTAGTATACAGCTAAATACTCTAGAAGTTGTTCTTGCTCTCTCTGAATGTATATATAATTAAAATATCATTATTAAAATATAAGTAGTTAAAGTCTATTCTGGAGCAGCACAACTACAAAACTTGATTATATTTTATTCAGTCATGGGAGAGTTTGATTTGTTCAGACATGGGAGAAGTAAGAATGTGCTATCAAGTAAAAGAGCAACGCAGGAAACAAGCTACTAACTGGAGAGCATGTAAGCTAATTGAAACAAAGTTCTAGGCTTATATTCATTTCCCAGTATTTTTGATTGCAAAACGTAATCTCAGAAAAGCCTTAAAGCCCAGAATTTGATGAGATACTGTTGATACTCCACAGCACTACTAATAGCCTAATTATAGATAAATACAGATAAATTGAGAGCTGTCTCTCTCAGACAGGCTTTGGGAAAGTGCCTTTACCCCCATTCCACAGACTATGAGTTTGGAGGACCAGATGCTGATCGCTTCAGTGTCCCATTTTAAAGCCACATAATTAAAATCAAAAGTAGAAATGGCTTCAGAAATTTTAATTGATGAGACTGCTGTGTCACCTGTTACAGTTAGCGATTATTCTCCGAGTTAGCCGAATACACGAGTCCAATGTCTTTTTCTTCTGAAGACTGCCTTTTTCAGATCTGTGCAAACATTTTTTCAGGAGCTGATGTGCTCAATAATTGTTTTATAAAATATATGCTGCTGATGGGCTGTTGATGGCCAAAGTAAGATGGCTGAACAAAATGTTAATTATACCGGAGAGCAGGACAGTCTCAGATAGTATTTGAAATAAAGATGAAATACAGATGTTCAAATTTAAGTCAAAACATGAATCTTAAATTTTGGACAATTACCTCGGGAGACAGGGGCAAGGAATTAATGAAATTTCTGAAAAAAATTGGGCTTTGCTGTGGCTTGGGGTTATTTAGCACTAAGATCAATTTGTCACAGAAAACAGCAGTGTTACTGGAAACAGGTTTCCACAGTGATTTCCTATGAACTGTTGTTTAATGGTATTATAGTTTAAATATTACAGCTGTGACTCAGTGATTTTCAATACTGGTGGATACCTTATTAGGATTTGCTCCCACCAAACCTGCTTTGCTTACCATGACAGTTAGACTACCGTGGCTAAATATAGATTATAGAAGAAAGGTGCTAACACTTTCAAGTTCAAGTATACACTTAGACGAATACTATAAATAGGCTGATGTTTTGTAAACTAGTACTTAACAAAGGTACAGAATAGATGCTCTCCCATGGGAATTTTCCGTGCTCCCTCCGTGGCTTTAATGGGAACAAGTAGCTGCTCTTAGATATCTAAGCTCTCTTTTTATTCCTATTAATTTCAGGTCCCATAGCAGCAAGAGACTGACAAAGCTTGCTAGCAGCGAGCTTTCAGGCAAGCTGCCCAATGTAGTTTTGCCAATACATTGATCTGCACCACCTTTGCTATGTCTGCCCCGACTTCTCCAGGATGCAATTAATTTTAAACAAGGTTCTAGTGCTGGTTTAGTCCTGCTGTAACCATGCCCTTGGTAGAACTGACAAACTTTGTGTTTTGGTGTCTATTTGGAGACCGTTCAGAAATGGGTTCACTTGAGTGTGTTATCAGGTGTGTTAGTCGTAGGAATGGAGTTAAATATCTGCCTGTAAGGTTTCTAAGATCAGAGATCTGAGCTTGCAGTGTTGTAGAGGTCAGGTCAAACTGGGGCTCAGTTCCAAACATTTCACAAAACCCAGTGGTTTTGTTTAAAGCTGTGTCTTTTAAAAGTACAGTTTTGCATGAGGTGTTCAACAATACTGTAAAGAAACTGAGTTTCCTCAGTCAGGGCAAGATTTTTTCTTCCCTGAGTTTTCCTGAGTAAGAGTAAGAATTCACAAACCCTCTCTGATAAAGTACTGCTACGAAATTTATATGTAGACGTCCATGGCAAAGGATGGTGTTGTCACCAAGACCTATGATTTGAGATTGAAATTCCCTGTTGATGAGACCATCTGTACTATCAGCTTCCTGAGCTTGTGCTGTCGCAGCATTGGCCTTTATCTTTACTTGCAGCCTGGTCCTGGCTCTGCTGTAGTTATGTCTGGCTAAACTTTCATCGATGTTGGTTGCAGTAAATTTACTCCCTTTGTCTCCCAAGCAGGGAGGAGGCTTGGGAAATAGGCTCTGGTTATTTGAATGCATGCATGAAAATTTGCCTTATCTATCTCAGAAATTTCTTCTGTCTTTCCCAGACCTTCTATCTCCAACTGGGAAGTATTAGGCTGTTACAGCTCTTGAAAATGAGATCTTGGCTAGCTCTTTTTTTCATTAGCTGTTCCTTTTATTGGATTGAGCTCAGTGTATCTGTGAGGCCTTGTTTCCTATAGGAAATTTCTTATAGGAATGAAGATGAAAGATTTTCTTTCCTGGTTTCTTGTTGTCAGTGCTGTTGTACCTTTTCTATTTTGTCTGAATGCAATAGGTTCTATCTACTACCATGATTTCATTGTTGAAGTTTGGTGCAACCTGCTTGTGCACAGCATTACAATACTCCGTAAAACCACGGGAGAAATGTGAATTATGCCTTACCAGTCACTCTAAAAACATTATTGAAAAGAAAAGCAAGAAAACAGAAATGAACCAAACGTCTAGCTGCTGGGAGGGGGGAGGTTTCAGTTCCATCAAGCAGGGTATTTAAAATGACCTCCCCAAGGTCAGCTAGGACAGTGGTTTCATTTCCTGGGAATTAAAGGTAGAACTAACCGTGACTTTTCTAGGAAGGTTGTCTGTAAAAGAAGGAGCTCTTTGCATCTTTACTTTACGTCTTCACATGAAGCAGATAAATAGGATGTTTCATACCGTTTAGGAAGTCACAGCCGGCGATCTGAATTAGTAGATTTAGTATGAAGGTTTTGACAACCTATGTGCAACATACACCACTGCAGCTAGTAGAGGGAAGCTTGAGACAGATGAACCGATCTATATTTCACTAACAACAAAAAGCACGGCGCTGGTCCCTTGTCACTTGGTTATCTTGCCCATTTTGCTACCTTTTGTCTGCTCCTGAGGTATTTTTTTTTTCTCGCCCAGCAGAACACGCTGTGATTAAGACAGCTGCTGATCCGGCATCCCCCGCTCCATTGCCTGCCACCTCCTACACCTGCAGTGCAACAGCACAGCATCCCCACAGCTCCGGCCTGCGTCTGGCGGGGGGGGATCTGAAACGCGGATAAGCAGCGTGCCTGGACACGGGCAGGTGAGAGGAGCTGAAACACCCACCTGAGATGGCACTCAGTTTCCATTCTTGTTTCTGCAGGCGGTGTGATGCACAGCACTGCAAGCCATTAGGACACATCTCTCTGTAAACACTCGGGGCAAATGGTCTTAAAAAAAAAGTAACAATGTGAATTTATATTGCGTTAGCTAAACTGAAGCAAACCTTGTACAGAAAGCCTCCTTCAGCATTAACTTCACTTGGGTCCATGTTTTCCCACGCAAAGAAATCTTTTATGCTTCCCTTTATCTGCAAACAGTACTTCAAGCTTACAAAATTTATCGTAGACATCTGATAAAACCAGAAAATGGGCAAATTAATCAGATTTTTAAAATGGTGGTTTAGTATTTGAATTTGTTCCCTTCATTTGGTTATTTCACCTTATTATTTATGTCATTTTAAAGATGACATAGTACAATTCAGGGTCAGCTTTCCTCTATAATAACGATTTTCTTGTAGATTTGTTACTAATGCATGTGCCCCCTCCCTCCTGGCTAACGCACATTTTCAAATCATCATCTAATTTTTCTATGCCTTTTAGCACGTAAGTCTTTTCAGCTACCAAGGCTGTGGGGAAGTTTTAATGTTTTTCAGTGCAGTTTTTCTCATACGTGCATTATAGGCATAATAAAAAAATGATAGATTGCAGTCTTGCCATTAAGCTTCATACCAATTTCTGGTACAGATGGTAGTCCATCAAGATTACAAACATCATGGGAAGAAAATACATGCAGACAGGCAGCAGGTATCCCTTCAGCCTCTAGACATAGTGCTTGAAAACTGTGTTTCTCTAGCTCTGTCACTCTTTCATGCACAGTAATAACCTCTGGCAAGTTTTTTTTTGTGTTGTCACCAGATTAAATGTTGAAAACAATGCAGTTCCACTCAAAACTGTTCTATGTTTTATTTTTAAAATCAGTTTTATTGAAACTGTATGTGTGGTGGCATTGGAGTCTGGCATATGACAGTGTTAATCTCCCTGCTTAGTTCTGCCAATGCATCGATCTGCAGTATGATTCCTATTTTTATCCCCGCTGTTTGAAGTGCAGTCAGTCATGACCACATTTCCATTAAAGACTAGGCGCTGAACCATTTTAATCTGTGACTAATAAAAAATCGTAACATTTTCATTAAGTCCACATACGGTCCCGGCACTATCATCGGTGCTGGCAGGGTAGTGATTTTCTGTTCCTTGAGCGATGATGCATCTGCCATTGTCAGTGATCTACACTGGTCAGACAGCCAACTTTTCCCTTCACTCCCAAGTGATACGTACTCAGTACTAGTGTCCCAGATATGTTTGATCTATGTGTAAATCTATTATTCAGCTGGCAGAGGGAGAACACTGCAATAAAACGGAAAGCCAGAAGAACAAGCAATGGGTCCAAGGAATAGAAACTAGTAACTCCTTGATGTGGATGAGCTCTGAGGGAAGAGATCTCCCTTCTCTGAGCTCGAGGGGCAGAGATCAATATAGTAGATGTAAAAGTTTTTAGCACCACTATTTCCCTTGTAGAGGGCGAAGAACGCACACACGTTTTTGTAAGCTTAGGAAAAAAAACCTTACCAAAATGAAAATATTAGAATTAGATTAGTCATGCAGACTTAATTCCTGCCTGCTCCGGGAATACAAAGTTTAAATTAATTATCCGATTGCATATTTATCTATGTATTTATTACAGGGCTGCGTTGTCATTCTGTGGGAAAGGTGAGTGGTGCTCTGTGAGGAAGGAGGTGCTCACTGGTGAAGGAAGCTGCTCTCTGCAAAAACACCCCCCGCCAATTTGTGACAAAAAGCATAAGCTGGGCAGCGACTGAGGTGTGGAGCTTCAGCTGATGAGGACAGGACCCGGCTGTTGCTCTGAAGGGTGAGTGCTCCTGTGCTACATTGTCCCAGGGGGAGGGTTGGAGACTCAGGTCAGTTCAAACACCTGTTTTTAACACACAGGAAGAGAAAAATCAGGTAAACAAGGTTACGGGAAAAGATGTCCAGCATAAGACGATGGAGAGTAAGAGGCAGTATTAAAACTGAGTAGTGGACAGGAAAAATGTCCTCCAATGGGAGGGCTTTTAGGGCGGTGCGATCGCCTCTGGCCTGCACTGCCGTGCGGTCCGGGCAGAGCAGCTGCCCGGGGGAGACATTAACGTGGCAGAGATCAGCACTCCAAAGGCAGCAAACGCCAGACCTGAGTTATACGAGTAACCTTAATTTTGCTCCCTTGTACGTGTTTTATGATGGCAACACGATCAAATATTGCCTTTTTTTTTTTTTTTTTCCACAGGGCCTAAACTTTTCTTACTGCATGAGCTGGATGCCATCCCACGCACTTAATGAGCGGCAATTAAGTATTTTATTTTTTCCTTGTGTTCAATGAACGGCATCGTATCTTCTGCATCGCGTGCTGAAGGCAGCCTGGCAGAGCTCTCGCACCACGGCCACAACTCTGCCATCAATGCGAGCGGCTCCTGCCATTGCTATGTTCCTTCCCAATCTTTAGGAAAGCAGGGCCTGTGTAACCACCGCCCCGACCACTGCGTCTGAGGTGCCCAGAGGTGGCGGCGCTGGGGAGAAGCCCGAGCCCAGAGGCCGGGCCCTGCTGGGGACCGGCATACCCTGGCCTCCGACACTATCGGCGCAGCAACGCCTGCCGGGTGACCGACACCTTCCGAGGCCGTTCCTTAAACCACCAACGGCTTCAACGGACGCGAAGTGGCACAAACCCCTGGGCCGTCGGGAGGCGGCGCGGCCTGTCCCGGCCCGTTGCCGTGGCAGCGCCAACGCCCGCCCCTCCCCGCCACCGGGGCGGGGGCACGCGCACGTGCGCGCGGGCAAGGGCCTCGCGCCCCTCCCCGCGCCCCTTGACGTCACGGTCCTCAGGCTGCGCCGCCGAGAGGTCCCGCCCCGCGCGGTCGGGACAAGGGGGCGGGGCCCCGCCGGCTGCGGCTGCGCGCGGGGCCGGCGCGGGCGCGGGCACGGGCCCCGCCCCCTTGTCCCGGGCTGAACCATGCAGCTGCCGCCGCGCTACCTGCGGGGGCTCCACCTTGCCCTCCGCTTGCGTCATTGCCCTGCGCCGGCACGGGGGGAGGGAGGCGGGGCCTGTTGCTGGGGTTACGGCTGTCATCTGCGCGCGCCGCCGCTGCCGCGCTCGCTCGCTCTCTCTCGCGCCCGCCTGCCCGCCCTCCCCGCCCCCCTCCCTCCCGGCGCCGCAGGAAACGAGCGGATCCCGGGGCGCCGCTCCCGCCGCCTCCCCCCACCCCACCCCCGGTCCCGCCGCCCCGCCCCGCCGCTCCCACATGCCGGAGAGCGGAGCGGCCGCGGCGCCGAGCCCCGCCGCCCGGCTGCCCCGCGCCGCCCGGCTGGGGCCCTAGCGGCCCCCCTCCCCGCCGCTGGAGCCGGGGCCCGTCGGCGCCCGCAGTGCATGAGAGGGAGAGCGGGGCGGGGGCCGCGGCCCGAGCCACTCGCCTCCTCCCGGCCGGCGGCGGCGGCGCGGGGGGCAGCGAGGGGTGGCGGCTCCATGTGAGAGGAGGCGGCGGCGCACCTGAGCCGCCGGGACAGCCGCAGCCGGCGGGGGAACGGGCCCGAGGAACCACCTGCCTGCAACCCGCCCCGGGGGGGGCTGGACCCGCCTGCCCCCTTGAAGCCGCCCGGCCCCCGGCGGCAGCCTCGGGGCAGGGGGCGGCGGGCCCTCTCCCGCCGGGGGAGGGGGGCTCCGCCTCGCCGCCGGCATCGCCTCGCCGGCGGGAAGGCGTGCGCGCCGCGAACGGAGGGAGAGCCCAGCGGAGCCCGTCCCGGAAAGTGAGTGTGAGCGGGAGGAGCCGCCGGGGGAGGAGGGAGGGGGGTGCCCCGGGAGGAGTCGCTGGGGGGGAGGGGGCCGGGGCCGCCGGTGGAGCGCGCCGGGGTGGGGGGCGAGGAGCCGCCGCCGCTTCCCATGCGGCTCACGTTGCCGGCCGCGCACGGTCTGGTGCCCCCGCCGCGGTGGGCTGAGGAGACCGGGGTGGGGGGGGGGTTGCTCCGCCGCCGTGGCCCCCCAGAAGGGCCCAGGTCTCAGCCGCCAACTTGTGCCGCCCCCTTTGTACCCGCCGCGGCGCGGGCCGGCAGCGCCGGCCCCTGCGAACAAAGGCGGCGGCGGGCGGTTGAAGGGGCCCGGGGACCCCTCTCCGTCCTCCCCGCCCGCCGGAGCCCAGCGGAACCGCCGCGGCGGAAAGTTGTGCAAGGCTGGGAGCGGAGCAGACGGCCGCCGTGCTGCTGTAAGCCGTGGGGTTTTCAAACAACCCCCCTACTCCGTGTTTGGGGTTTGTTTTTTTTTTTTTTTTTCCCCAAAGGGTTGGGTGGCTCCTCAAAAGACCCCGTGGCTGCCTCCTGCCTGCTCATTTACATAACACTTGGGTGAAAATGCTGCTCTTATGGTCACGGGAAAACGTTATTAAGGAGTTGCTTTTTCACGTAAAGCTTTTTTTTTTTTTTTTTTTAAATGCAGTTTAAAAGCCAGAAGTAGTGTTGGTTCTTCCTGTTTATCGGAGAAGTTGCTTCTTCACGAAGCACGAGCAAGTGCTTCTTCACGAGCTTCTTCACAAGCTCTCACCCCCAAACCTTACTCTGCGGCTGGGGAGCAAAGGGTCTCGTTTGAGAATGGGACTCTTGTTTGTTTGCTTGGGGTTTGTTTTGCTTTGGGTTTTAGCGCTTCTGCAGCGCACAGAATTGCCCTCTGAGCAAAAACTATAGCAAAGCTTAGATTGTTTTAATAGAGTATCTTAGCTTGCTCTTATCTGAGGAAAACAACGTCACAGGAATTAGTCGGGGAAGGAACATTTATGTCTGTTGGTATTAAATTGTATGATTCAAGAGTTAAAATTTATACAACACGTAGTTTCATATGAAAAGCATGTACTGAAAAGTGAAGAGAGAAGGTTGAATGTCGTTTATTTGATGAGACAGTATTCAGACGCAGATCCAGAAATTGTAACTGTGTGAAAACTGTTAGCGTGAGTCTAGTCTCAGCACTGCTTCCTCTCTGCTCCTCTCTGGATGGAGTCTAGAAAAACTTTGAAGGAGAAAGTTGTAGGATTTGTCTCGTTCTTCATTAAAAGAATTAACAGCCTGTGAACATCCTCTGGGTTAGTTGCTAGGGTCCTGCTCTTCTGCGTTTTCTTTACAAGATGGAATTGAAAGTAGAGAAAAATAAAATGTTGCAGAAATGTATAGCAGCCGAAGGTCTAAAATACGTGTGTGTGAAAGGAAAGCCTTATTCCAGAATTCCAGCAACGTGTGCTCGCTCTCTGCTTTAGTTTGTTTGTGCTACACATTTGAGAGTACGTACAGTCAGTTTCCCAACTGTGTACTTGTCTGTTCCACTGAGAAAGAGACAGCCTCTGAAAACCCAGGGGAAAACCTAGACATCAGTAGGAAGTTCAAAGGTAGATGGGGCACCTGACATTTTGCAGTTTCTTTTTGAGACCAAGCATGCTGACAGGTAAGACGACTCTTTTTTTTTTTAGATCAAAATATCTCTGTAGCTTCCTGTCATCACTGCTGTTTTAAAAAGGGGGGTAAAAAAAGTTGAACTCTCCATTCAGTTCGCTTTTTGCTTTTCTTGGCCCTGGAACTAGGAGGTCAGGAAAGGAAGTTGCATTCTCTTCAGACTGTAGTGTTAAGAAGGTGGTCAGTGCTATGCTGTATTTAATATCTAAAGGAGCTAAAAGGCACTGTGTCCTTTTTCGATATGGTGATTACATTTGTTTTGATGTCACTTCCTGGTTCCAAACTTAAATCTACTCTTCCTGCTCCATCATCATCTGGTTGCTAATGGCAGCCTGGTTTTGTCTTTTGATGGCACTTACGCATTCTTGTTGGTGCTTCAGGTTCATAAATATCTCAAGAAGATCTATCACTTAATGTTATTTAAATGATTTTTGTCAGGGTTTAGGTTTTTCCTCCTATTGCAGCTTAGATCTAATCAATGTAGTTCCTTTGTTCAAGCTGAATAATTTACTGTTACAGCAGTGTCTGGAAACAAAAATGTTTATCAGAAAGTTTGTGAATTTCATTTGCATTAACTGTTAGAGAAGCTTTTATAACAAGTAGCTTTTTAGTTTAGGGAAAGAAATCATTTTTATCTTTAGACTCTTAGACTGACAAATTAACTTTACTTCCCCCCATTATGTACTCATGCGGTACTTTGCAAAAGTTCTGTTAATTACTTCAGTGGAATTTGTTGTCTCTGAATCAGTAAAAGAAAGGAATGATGTGTGATGATTTAGGCCTGGCAATGTTATTAAACAGAGGGGAATGCTATTCTTCTGTCTCTTTAAAGTAAACTAAGTTAGTTAAGTATCTTTTGGTCAGCATGTTTTAAATTCAGGCTGTATTTAACAAATGTTTCATCTTCTGGATCTTTTTCTGAAGAACACATGCTTGTTAACTCGCTATACGTGCATTACATTTGAAATAAAAGTAAGATGAAGACCCTATCTGCAGAGCAGCTTCAGCCTTCTCTTATCTGGACTGTGTATATCAGGTAATTCTTGAAAGCGATGATGAGGATTACATGTAATTGCTCTTGAAAATGCTCTTCCATGACAGAAAGTATTGTGATTTAGTGAATTTGTGGAAACTGATGGATGGTTCTGTACTGAAATGCTCCATGTATTCACAGGGTAGACAAAATCTCTTTACCAGGATCGCTTCTACAGACATTAAGATAGTCTCTTGTGAGAGCAAAGGCTGCAAAGACTTCAATATTCAGATATTTGTCTGATGAAGACCTGGAACTATGTAAGTGTAGAATTTAACTTACTGTTAATAAACTTCTTTGTCTTGCTTTGTGGTGGTATGGCCACTGATTATTATACAGGCCGTTCTGGCTTAAATAAAAGGTCAGTTTAGCCTGGTGTCTTATCTCTCTCACTGGTCACCAGTGGATGTCTGTGAAGGACTGTAGGCAGCACTATGTGCTTACATGTCCCTGTCCCAGAACACCCTTCCGGTCACTATCAGTGTGTACTTTAGGGCTGTGTTGTTTCTGTGCATTTGGTAACCATTAGTGGCTTCCTCTTGGGTGAACATGTTTGGTGGCTTCGAGGGAAGAGTGGGCAATTCACTGCTTAGTGACTTGTTTTGAATATGCAAGTCATCAGCTCTGTTGGATACCTTCTAATTCCTGTGTGGGGAGAGAGGAAGAATACTTGATCCCTGTCCACTCCTCACCTGTCACAGTTGTGTTCAATGGAAAATGAAGTGTGGTTCTCCAGCTTTCACTTCGTATAGATTACGGGTGAAATAATGAAGTAATCAGTTTTTAGCTCCGTTCTCTGATCAGCCAGAATCAGTAAATGAACTTAACGGCTTGATTAGGTGCTTACTTAAATATTAAAATACGCATTTGCTTTTCTCCGTTGAGAACTTCGCATATGCAAGACATTTTTTGGCTGTAATGAATGCTACAGGCATTTGCAGCTCGCTGGTGGGGGAACATTTCTTGGGCAGGGAAAGGGAATGGGAGCAATTCTTTTATTGCGATGTGAATCCTGCCTAGTTCTTTCCACGAGCAATTCTGATCAGCTACTCGAGTTGTTCATCCTCTATCAATCTATACATTGCAGCTAAGCATTTTCTAATAGAACCTTGCCCTTTTTTTGTCAGTGATGTGTATATTATTCGTGTCTGTAGGCACTTCCACTTGCAGCCCATATACCATGTATAGTTTGGATGGTCAAGTACTTGAAAAGTAAGGAATGTCAGAATAAAAGTGGACTACTGCATTCAGTCTTGTTCGTGTTCACTGTGACAAAATCTACTTATCTACGTCATCATCTCTTCAAGACTGTTCATCTTTGCAAAACAGACAGGTCTTTATTATTCAGTAGTTTTTCAATATTTTGTTTTGTCAGTATTCTCTGAAACAACTGCAGTTGTTCTTAGAAGGGCGAAACAATGTGTTTTTTCCATAATGTTGTGTCTCAAGGTATCAGCAAACATCTTTTCCCATGTGCTGGGACAACTGAAGATGTTACCATTGGCTAAAGAATACAGCACCCACAGCTCATCTGGTAAGAGGAGGTGTGTGAAATAGTTTTTATTGTATTAAGCTAGCTTGCTTTGCCTGCACTGAGCTGAGATGGTTTGCTTTGCACTGGAGGATGAGAAGTGTTGGTGCATGGTGTTTTGCCAGTACGATTCTGATGTGATGGTTTCAGCAGATGGACGCTCACAAGTAGCTACAAGGGCAAGATTTGCTCTCAAACAGCTCTTTTTTCCCCTCCTCCGAACTCCTTCCAACATGATCAGTGGTGGCCATTGCAGTATGAACTAGTAAAATTTGTCTAGTTTTGTGACTGGCCACATTAAAATGGAGAAGCATGGGATGTTTTAATTGTATGTGCTGTTTTCATATTTGGCAGTAATTGAGAGTTGTACCAGTGTGATACATTTTGAAATGCTATTTACCTCAGAATGTGTTTAAAGAAAGAAAAGCAGTTTCCCTTTAATAACCTCACAGAAGGTTGAGAGTGCTGTTCAGATTTCATAACCCAAATGCATTGTTGTGGTACTGATTAACATTGGGATGTGCCCTAGGTGTCATGTAGGCGTGGGGTCATTGGGATGTTGGGGCTGGGGGTGTGTGTGTGGGGAAGTAATGTGTTTCTGGAAATGGAGTGCTGTGTGTTTCTGATGGGTCACACAAGAGGGCTTCCTAGCAGCTACAGTATCAGGGAAGCCTGTAGAAGGTAGTGGATGGCTAAGCTGGCCTAGGTGAATTTAGTTTGTCTTGTGACCTGA
The DNA here is from genome assembly GCF_964106895.1 of Numenius arquata. Lineage (NCBI taxonomy): Eukaryota > Metazoa > Chordata > Aves > Charadriiformes > Scolopacidae > Numenius > Numenius arquata. The sequence goes on along the minus strand of NC_133580.1, from coordinate 38,010,748 downwards.
AATATCGGATGGCTGCTTATCGCAGAGGGATGGCTCTGAGGTAGTTAAGGTTAAGTAATGCTTCCTGTTTAAAGACTGTTTCAAGTTGTCCAAAGTGTGACAGTTTTGAAGCGATTTCTTACTTTAAGACCTTTCAGTTATATGGACGGCTTGAACTGCCTGTTGCTTCTCTGGAGAAGGAGAGGCCTGGGCTCTTCAGCGTGGACAGGCTGAGGTGAGGTGTACTCAGAGGACAGGGCACACTGTTGAAGCAGCACTTCATAAGCACAAGATTTGCCTCCGTACCAAGGCAGGAGAGCTGCCCGCAGGTGGAGTCGAAAGATGTGGACGTGCAGTGGTGAGACCTGGCCTCGTGGAGCTGTGGGGAAGTGGACATTGGGGCAGGGGGATTTGCAATAGTTTTCTCTAAACTCTTCATAAACCTAAATTGATGAGTCTTGCCGCTGCAGTATCCTGAGTCGTAATCATTGATTCATTCTTTCCCTTCCCTGGTCCCTCTCTTTACGCATGGGTCTCTCTTTGAAAATCAGAAACCTGAAGTGATTCTTGGACAATCCTTATGCTTGTTCCTATGTTCCCTTCTCCGGTTCCTCCACCTTTTGGTCTGAAAAGCTTGTCATTCTCCCTCTTTAGCACTTCTTACTTTAGAAACGTCACTCTGGGTGGCCATGCAGGTGGGAGGAGACCTTGACGGGGTACAAGTTACCAGAGACCTCCCTTGTGTGTTCCTTTGCTGGTATTATCAAAGAGTTTAAGGATAGTGGTGGAGTGCTGACTGCACGCAGAGTGTTGGGAGGTCTTTTTGATGGAATGAAGTACTTCTAAACTTGGTCACGGAGAGTTAGGGTTACTCAGCTGTGGTTTTGTGTTGTTGTAGGTTGTGGCAATTGCCTTGAACTCCTGAAGGACAGGAACTGCAAACCCAGGGTGCGTGTTGTTGACAGTATCTACTTAACTCTGCCCTTTTTGACTGGCATAATGTCCTTACTGCACACATTGGCTCATGTCCTCACGGATGCTGGTGAATGCTTTTGGAGCTTGCGTTTTTCAGGGTGAGGTTTCATGTTTTATTTAAGGTGAAACGTTAAGTTTAGATCTGCTGTAGCATGCAGGATCTCCTTGTAGGAAGTTTGCCATGTTACAAACTGCACGTGAAAGGGTATTGCTCCCTTTGTGTAAAATGCATGATTTATGGGATAGAATGTATGTCCTTATATATCTGCAGGAATGAAAATAGCCACGATGTTTTCAGAAGCAAACAGGCTACTTCAGGACAAGCTACTTGTCTTACTAAATGACTGACAAGCCCAAAACACCACAAGGCAAAGCCAATGGGGAAGAAAAGGTTTCAAGCCTTTTCCCAACTTCCCTTTTTAGGAGGGTAAGCTGCTCAGCGTGTTCCCTGGCAAGTGCAAGCCTTTCAGCATTGTGGCATCATTCATGCTTGACGGGTCCCTCACTAGCTATTGCAGTAGCTGCAAAATCTAGCATTTCTTTGCTAGGCGTGACAATAGTGGGTACGGGCTTTTGTTGACTTCTCCGTTGCCTAATAAGGCTGGTTTTTAAAAGAATACTTTCTTCAGTGTTCAAGGTCATAACCACTTAATAATGATAACCAAAACTATAACTTGGGATTCAGGCCTCTCTGAAGAAATGTTACTAATCTTTTGTGGCAAGTGTTGTCCAGTGTAGCTTAGCATGGTTTTGAATCTGTTCAAGACAGGGTCTCTACACCTTTGCTTTACCAAATGCTTTGTCTTCACTGGGCAGTGTGACTTGTGGCCCTGAGCTTGGGTCAGGTAGGCAGTGAACCTGCAGTTTGCCAGGAGTGTCGCCTTCTCTTGGTGTTTATATCTTGTTATTTTGTTTTAATGCATGCAATGATGCTCAAAGCAAGAGATATTCTAGCACAATAGAAAAGAGCCCAGAAATTGCGATCCTGGACATACCCTCGTCTAAGTTACTTGTAACACTTGTGTCTGAGTTCTGCTGTGGCAGTTTTGTCTGTCGTTGCTGGAGCTGATGAATGTATCTTCAGATCTGTGGCATTTCTGTGAGTGGGTGGATCACTGCAATGACAGGTAAATTTTTTTCTTTACTGCAGAGTACAATAGTGACGGTTTTTATGGATCTTGAGGGCATCTTCAGGTTCCTTTAAATCATGCTAAGGTAAAGTTGCTGTGGTGGATTTTTTTTTTTTTTTTTTTTTTTTCCCCCAGGTAGGTTTTGACGGTTACTTTCTCCACATACCTATACAGCAGGCCCTGTGGAATATTCCAGCAAGATGGAATTTGAAATAATCAGTTTGCTTGGGGCACTGAGTTTGGGAATTGCTTTTCTCCTAACTTGCTGCTTGTTGCAAGAGTCCTGGGGGAGGAAGGCAGTGATTCAACTCGCTGTGCTTCCCCACGCCCCAGGCAGCCCACCTAGTGCATGTTTAAACTTCTCTGCATAGCCAAGACGGGGGGCAGCTGGCCACCCTTGTGACAAGCCTCTGGTGGAAGGGGGCAGTTGTACCCCTCTGCTTTCATGGTGTGTTAGTTGTGTTGTCTGTGGTAGCTGGTGAATTCCAAGTGTGCTGTCCCTGGTCCAGTTAAGAGCTAAGCTTAGTCACTGCTTGACTCCCAGCTTGCTGGGCTTTGTCTTGCCCTGGACTTGCTCTCCACTACTGGCTGTGTGGCACGTGGTCCTCAATGGCTGCTGCGTGTTCGTGAAACGTGGCTAGACTAGCATCCAGGCTTTGATAGCCCCTTAGTAACACAGTAGTAATTCTGTTTAGACATTATGCGTCTTCAGGGAAGTGATGGTATGTGTTTGTTAAACAGGTCATACTAAGTATATCTTATGTGGGCTTTAATCTTAGGTGGGCTCTAAATAGACAGGTGTCTGAACTTTCCATTTTTCAAACCTGTGGTATAGAAGTGTGCTTGTATTAACTACCCTGATTACTTCCATAACAGCAGTTTCTTAGTTTTTCTAAATGTTTAACTTAATTTTCACAGTTTTACATACCTGAGAGTGCACTAAAACTAGGGTGGTTCTTAAACGTGGTTTGCTGTAGCAAAACAACTTTGACATTCACGGTTATATTTGATTTGTTTCCAGGACATATTGTTTCTTCACTTCATGTTTTGTGTTGTATTTGCAGCTTTATAGCTTACTGCCGTGGTAAATCTTGCAAATTGTTTTGTTGTTATTTGTCCTTTGAATTCTGTTATGCTTGACTGTTTTGAAATCAAGTAATTCCCGATATGCAGCAGAAAAGAAGTGGGCTGATACTGAAATAACTGAGGGTCAAACTTCAGCTCGGCCATCCCCGATGTTTGGCCGTGCCTGGTGGGAGCACTAGATAACACTCAGCATGACTCGGGAGCACAGGCCGGATTTTTTGTTTCAAGGGTAGGGGTGGGTGGCGTCCCATGTCGTGGGGTGGACGTGTGGCTGTCTAGTTAGGGGAGCTACATGCTGTGGTTGCTGGCTGCCGATGTAGGAGGTACGTACAGTCATCCCACTCAGCTTGCGTGTTGTTTATACGGGCTGTGGGAACCTTTCGAAAGGGTGCTGGGAATGACTGGAAAAACAAAAGCTTGTTTGGTGGCACAAAAGAAATGTTAACGTTTTGGTCCTTCTCGTTCCTATTGTTTGTTTACACTGCAGTGTGGTGGGAACAAAATTGATTGCGTAGGTTAGGCACAACCTAGCAAAGATGAAAAAAGAGAAACTTAAAACTGAAACAATTTACCCTTCCTCCATAAAATCTTTTTGAACTTTGCAAAGATTGAGGGTTCCTGCGATGTTACATTCACTTGTCCTTTATGGGATTGTCATTCTTTATTTCATTTGACCTGCTTAGTCGCAGCTGAAAGGAGTGTCCCAAACAGCTTCTCTTACCCCCAGCCTCTTCCTGTGCTAGCTATTGGTTTAATCGGACTTTTTGGTAATTACTTTTGTGCTATTGGTTTTCCACCATTTTAGTTCCCTGAACTTAAGTGAGAAGGGAACTGAAATTCAAATTGAGTTGGCTGAGTGTGACACGGGCCGTGCGCTAGAGCTGGCACAGGGGATCGACGGCTGGTAGTGAGTCCTCCGGGTGCTGGATGGCTATTAGATCAACTTAACTGTGCCCTGAAACCTTGCAGTGGTAGTTTGATGATCTGCTGATGTTGGTGCAGAGTATATGCTGCAACCAAAAGGACTGGTCTTGCTCCATCTGACTCCTTTTTGGCTTTTGTTAGTTGTGCTGTCCACTTTTCAAATCCAGCTGGTTGTGAACTAGCATGAGAGCTAGTGCTGCCTGACTTGGCCACCTTTAACAGCAAGACACATTTAGGTAATTAAAAATGCTTGTCATCTGTATACTAAACTGCAGAAGTATTGTAGTATGTATCATACTGTAAACTATATGCATGACAAAACCCACCTTCAGCTACTACTGCCAATTCAACCTACAAAACGGAGCATGCACTTGATCTTCAAAGGTTTTCCCTGGAGTTCTTTTTATGTCACAGCCATAGCTGTGCCAATCTGGACAAACTAATCCTTTTATTCAGTAGAGCTACATTTAACACAGTGATCAAAGCTACAGTGTGCAGAAATATTAGTATTCAAATCTGTAAAACACAAGGGAGACAAATTGTTTGGTGAGCAGTAGAGCTAGCAAAACCTGGTTTCCTGTGGATTTGTTCCTCTGTTTGCTGCTTTATCCCACCACTGCAGTAACAGGGTCCTCATTACTGTCCTATTATCTTCTGTGTCCTCCCTTATATGTTCAGATCCTGCAGCATGACTACTATGCTACCCTCCCTATAACCTAGCAAGCTTTTTTTAGTTTGCTAGCTGGGCTAAAGGCAGCGTGTGCTGTGACTATTGCAGAGCTATGTGTAGGCTTGCTGGCTGCTGCCAAAGGGGAAAAAAAATATTCAAGAATTCTATTGATTGCGGAGCTGATAATTTAACTTTTGTGCTATTCTCTCTGCCTATTAGTTGCCATGTCCAGAAAAGAATTAGGATTTCATTATAGGACATGTATCTTTTTGTCTTCCCTTTCTTTTCAGAATCACTTTTTGGAAAGGTGTGTAGTGCCACTGAAAAGTTTCATGTATAAAACTTCTAGTAGTTCACTATTCTTCAAGATCAGTCTTAATTGTTGTTAGAGCTTATTATGCTATTTAGTAAAAGATGTAATCCTTTTAAAAAGTGTGTTAGGTTTGCAGTTTGTGTGGGGTTTTTTTTAACCAAGTTTGGGGATCTGAGCAATTGTATGAAATGTATTGTCTTGTATTAATCATGAATTTCATCGTAATGTCTTACATTATTCATGATGTTTTAACCCCATAGTTTAGTTGAGTGTATTCTTGCTGTTAAAAAACTCCAGTTGAACTCAAAGGTCTTAGTCTCTTTTCTGTGTATTTCCTTTTCCTGTGTATTATTCTGCATCTCTCAGTTACAGTTAACATACCTGATTTTTCTGACGCTTTTTTGGCATCACCTTTAAGCTGACTGTCATCAATTCTTACTTTTTTGAAACTGTTTTAGTTTAATTAGCGTTTCAAACCATTTTTTACATTGTGTGCCCGCTTGGAATGCTGTATTCAGTTTGTAATATACCAATTGTAACATTTTCCAAAAGATTTTATATGCATCCTAACATTATTTTTCTTTTTTACTGAATATCATTCTTCAATGGGCTATCTGGAGTGAACATATTTATTTCTGAATTCGTTGTTAAAACCAAGAAAGTTGGCAAGTAGAGTATTCACCTTCACATGCAATACTTTGTCAATTGTTCTTCTTGTCTGTCATGTATTTCCCTTTTTATCTAGCATGGTTAGGCTATCTGAAGTTCTTACAGTTTCTTAGCTTGTCTTAACCTTAATAATTTTTGTTTGAGTGAGTTTTGCCACTTTTTGCTTTCTGGACCATTACAGAATATGTGAAGTGGTCTAGTACAGAACCCTGGCCCGCTGCTGTTAACCCTTTTCTGCAAGTTAACAGACCATTTACTGCTTTTTCCTTTGAAGCTTTGTTGCTGGCATCTAAACGCAAATAATGTTTCCCCTAACACCAAGATTAATTTTACTTAATGGCCTCTTGAGACTTTGGGGGAGGCTTTTTGAAAGTCAGTTTTTCAGCAATTTCTCTTCACTTCACTGTTCTTGTTATAAAATTCTACTAGCCGAAAAAAGCATAGTTTCCTTTCCAGAAACCATGCTGTGCATATTTTCCGATATCAACCTGCATATGCTTTACAGTAATATTCTCTAAACAGTTGTTTCAGCTAGTTTGCTGAAAGGCTTGTTTGTTTGTAACATGCTAAATCATATTTACTGGCTCTTTTCAGAGTAGGTAAGTACTGTGTTTCTCACGTTTTAGTATGATTTTTTTAGTAGGAGGTTAATGTAATTTTTTAATATTTACAAATGAATTTTTTTCTCTTGCTTCTCTGATATAACCCAGTTCTCATCTCTGCTAATACAACGAGAAAATGCAAAAGTACCAGATTTTCTTCAAATGAGGTGTTAATGGTTTAAGTTTGTTAGCTCTGTTTGACTCCCCCAAACTGTGCAGTGGAGTGCTGGCAGCTGGGAAACCCGTGTGCTCAGGTAGTCTTTCTTAGTCTTTGAATTTAGGATCTAGGAGGTCTTGAGTTCAGATGCCAAAAACACCGCGAGATGTATAGTGGAGAGGAAGCAAACAGGAGGATAGAGGTATCCCTAATTAGCGAACAGGCTGATGCCTGTGACAAGTTCTTCCATCAATTTTTTTGTATGCTTCTTCAGGAAGGAAAATAACCTGCAAACCCAACCCAGAGTGAGTCATTTAGCTTTTCTGAGGAGAAAAATGGCAGCCGGGACTGTTTGGTAGTAAACTATTCTGTTACCCCACTAAGAGCTTACACACACAGAGTGTGTAGGAGGCAAAGCTATGAAACTGTAGTAGATGTTGTGATGGAGTATAATCAGTAATGTTATTTCAGTAGAGATGTAATAACTTCTTAATTAATATTTTGAATGAAAGGTCAAGCTCATGAAAACATTTGAATTTAATGTATTTTATTGAGCTGGCAGTTTTGGGAGAGGGATCCAAACATTAAAATACTTTTTCTGTATTTTAATTGGAATGTTCTGTTTTAAAATGTGTTTATTAAATAATTTTAAAATGGAATTGTCACATTGGATCACACTGATGTTCATTCTAGCCTGGTAGCCTGTGTCTGATAGCAACCATAGAAGACGAAATCATGTACAGAAACCTAGAAGTTCCCTAATTCTTCACATGACCCATCTCAAAAACATCTGTAAGTGGATGCATGGGGAACACTGAGAACAAGATAGGTGTTAGGTACTTTTCTTTTCGTGCTTGGTTACCAGGTACTTTTAGCGCATGAAATCTCTGAGCCAGAGATTGTTTCTGTTTATTCAGAAATTCTTGAATGATTTGTCTTGTGTGAACTTGTCCAATTTCTCTTTGGACACATGTAAATTTTTCATCTCTGTTACATCCTTTCACAAGAAATTCCACAGGTCTACTAGCCTGAAGAGTCATTCATGTTTTGAAGGTGGCTCCCACTAGCTACTTTAGCTGCTGTCTAGTGTTTGTGTTGAAGGGGCAATGAACAGTCAGTTACTATCCTTTGGTTTTCAAGTCACTTGCCTGTGGCATAGTCCCTTGAAATTGGGCTCTTTGGTCTGGAAGAGACCATTTTTTCAGGTGTCAGTTCTTCTATAGTTCAGTAATTTTTGATGAAACAGTGCACACCTGAAGAAGACATTTCTTCACTAGCAGCTCGATTTTTTTTTTTTTTTTTTTTTTTTTTTTCCCCCCCCATTGAAAGGAGAGGTACTATTTGGGTACCAGCGCTTACTAGTGTTTCAGGATTGAAGCAATTCTGTGAATAGCAACTGCAATTGAAGTTTAGGCTATAGGGGGGATGTTTACTGAAGAATTGCTTGATCCTGTGGAAACAACAGGTACTAAAGTAAGGATGAGGAATTTTCCTCTATGTCTCCAGGAAATGGCAATTCCTGTATAGCTGTTCCTGTGGCCATATTTTAACGTGGTTAGAACATCAGCTTAGCAACTCTTAAGTGTCTGTATCTTGACGATGTGGATCATAAAAAATAATAATACAGAAACACTAGGATCTTTCTGAAATGATAAATAGCAAGTTTCCTATGTTAATATTATAATTGTTGCAACCAGGCAAAGCAAACAAAAATCCAGCTCTTGTAATTGAAGTTGTCATTTGGTCTGCTTTGATAGTGCATTGTCAACTTCCATTTTTTAATTATCATATATATGGGAGTACTTTTATTAAGAAAAGTAAGTTTAGTGCTTACTGGTTTTCTGTAAACCTCTGATGCCTTTATTTAATGTGTGGTTTGTAGAACATAAACGTGTAAGAAGTAGGTTCTGCGAGCTATGTCGTGAGGCCTTACCAAGGTGTTAATGGCTTTTAACTTAAAGTGTTTCTTTGAAGGTGATTTTAAATAATAACCATTGATTTTTTTTTTTTTTTTGTCAAATTGGTCACTATCAAGAAGGTACGTGTGATGCATTTTAACTCAGTGGTTAACTTTCCATTGCCACTACCTGTAGACTATTGTATCAATTCTTGTGGAGTACAGCTGTAGATAAAATCCAGGTCTGATTCTGCAGTCATTGAAATATACACTTAAATTTGGTCATAACAATACCTGTAGAAAGCTATGGTCTGCATAAGCGTTTGCTGCATTAGCAGCTACAAATGTAAATTTGTCAGACTCCTTAGTGACATACTTTTGTTGCCTCAGAACAAAACTCATTGTCAGTTTTTCATTGATAACACAATCTAGAAACTACCAGAAACTTTTCATTAGTCTAAGCTTGCATTTAATTATTTGGAAGAGCAAGAAGCTAATCTATGAAGAGCAGGATTTTTCAAGTACACTTAAGTCATTTAGGGACATAAATTCTGTTGACTGTACTGTAAAAGGAATAGAATTAAAGTGAAGCAGAGGATTAATTTTGGAAGTTAAGCAAACTGAAAAGTGCAGTTGATCACAAATATCAGGTGGCTTGCTGTGTTGTGGAGGTATCATTCTTGTATGCATCTTCTTAAGACTAAATCACAGAATCATTGAATGGTTTGGGTTGGAAAGGGCCTTAAAGATCATCTAGTTCTGACCCCCCTGCCATGGGTGGGGACACCTCCCGCTAGACCAGGTTGCTCAAAGCCCCATCCAGCCTGGTCTTGAACTTTCATTTCCAGGGAAGGGGCATCCACAACTTCTGTGGGCAACCTGTTCCAGTCTCACAACCCTCACAGTAAAGAATTTCTTCCTAATATCTAATCTAGATCTCATCCAATTTAAAACCGTTATCCCATGTCCTATCACTGCACTCCCTGATCAAGAGTCCCTCCCCATCTCTCCTGTAGGCCCCCTTCAGGTGGTGAAATGCTGCTATAAGGTCTCCCTGGAGCCTTCTCTTCTCCAGGCTGAACAACCCCAGCTCTCTCTGTCTTCATAGGAGAGGTGCTCCAGCCCTCTGATCATCTTCGTGGCCCTCCTCTGGACCCGTTCCAACAGGTCCATGTCCTTCCTGTGCTGAGGACTCCAGAACTGGACACAGTATTCCAGGAGGGATCTCACCAGAGCAGAGTAGAGGGGTAGAATCACCTCCTTTGACCTGCTGGCAACACTTCTTTTGATGCAGCCCAGGATGTAGTTGAATGAACATCAGGTGTTAAAAGACTTGGTCAGGTATGGGCAGGGAGAACTGGCAAAATGTGAATTCAGAAAGTGTTATATTTAAACTTATTTTTAATCATGGTTTAGAGGCCATGTTTATTCGCTCTCAAGGAGAATATAGAAAAAGTGTTGTGTAACTATCTTTTTAGAAGTGATGTCTTTGCAATAGTTTTTGTACTGCTGTTTTCTTCACCAGCACATGTCAGTGGTTCAGTAGTAGGCAAAAGACTCCAAAGTCCAAGGAAACCTTTAAGAGAAAACCTTAGAAGATGGCTGAAACTTTACAATTAAATAAAATTACCTGTCTGATTTTGATATGAAATGTGATGGTAGTTTGTTTGCTTCTTTGACTACTCATTGATTAATTGTTTGGCAGTAGCTTGGAAGACTGCAAACTTGTTGTATGTCTCATTTCAGCTATCAGTTGTCTTTCTGTGCCTTATCAGGCTGCTTGACAACTGTTTAATTGAAAAGTTTCACATGCTATTAAAGTGTTATTGTTAGAATAAGCACTTAATTCCAGAAGGAGGATATAATCTCATGGCTTGATAATGAGAGTCACAGTGTAGGGGGAGGGATGCTATCACTGTCCTAGATAGCAGATTTGTTAATTTTGTAAATACAGGTTATTTTTTTCCTGAATAACAAAGGACAGAACCTTGGCTAATTGTAAATATCTCTGACTGGGTGCAAATACCATCATTCTGTTACAAGCACCTTTGCTGAGAATTCAAATGCTACATCCAGTGTAACAAATGGGAATCTTGTCCCTGAGAAATTGCAGTAATAAGGATGAAACTTGCTTGTTTATTTTTGCTTGGGTAGTTGTGCATATAAAAACTCCAGTAGTTAGCGCTATCACGGAATTGTCAGAGTTGGAAGGGACCTCTAGAGATCATCTAGTCCAACTCCCCTGCTAAAGCGGGATTGCCTATAGCACATCACTCAGGACTGCATCAAGGCGGGTCTTGAAAATCTCCAGAGAAGGGGACTCCACGACCTCCCTGGGCAGCCTGTTCCAGTGCTCTGTCACCCTCACTGTAAAGAAGTTTCTTCTCATATTTGAATGGAATTTCCTGTGTTCCAGCTTGTGCCCGTTGCCCCTCGTCCTATCGCTGGAAACCACTGAAAAGAGTCTGGCTCCATCATCCTTCAACCCACCCTTTAGGTACTTGTAAACATAGATAAGGTCTCCCCTCAGCCTTCTCTTCTCCAGGCTAAAGAGCCCCATCTCTTTGAGCCTTTCCTCATAAGGGAGATGCTCCAATCCCTTAATCATCTTAGTTGTCCTGCTTGACAAAAGTTGCTCTGCTATGCTTGGCAAAAGGAAGCAGCTGAGAAATAGTAGCAGAAAATTATTTCAGATTGCTCCTACACTGGCTTGCCACTAGGACAAGAGGTATTGCACTGTTAAATATGAGTAATAGAGTGCATATACATACTTTTTTCCTCTTAGATCTTGTTTGCTCTTTCTGTGTTAATGTGTTATGCAGCTACAGTACTTCTATGTTACTGCTGGTAAAAATGTCTTTCACAGATTCTAAATATAGTGGTTTAGAGAAACTGTATCTGCTCAGTCTTTTTGCCTAGCTGGTAGTGACTAGATGGAAAGACATTTTGGTGTTTTTTGTTTTTTTTTTTTTTCCCTTTTCTTTTTTTTTTTGGCCCAGTCTCTACCCATGGAATAATGGACCTGACTTGTTAACAAAGCAAGTTTAGAAATTGTGAGTACAGGAGGAGACTTCACTTCAATTTTTTTTTTTTAAGGATTGCTGACACTAAAGCAATTAGCTAAATTTATTTTACAGCTAAAGTTATTAGGGCAAAAATACAGTCTTGCTGGGAGGAAGTTTGTGGCCATAGTCATGTTAGAACTGGTTATCGAGAATAGTTACAAAAAACCCCACACAACACCACTGAGCATTGGGGAAATTAAGTTCAAACTTTGCTTCAGTTTAATTGAAAGCAGCGGACACAAATACTGACAGCGTTTTTGATCTTTGCTTGTTACAGCTCTTCTCATTTCTTCTGTTTGTCAAATCCAAATGAATCTTTGGATCCAAACTGAGTGCATCCATTGAGTGATCTTGTTGTTGTACAGAATTACGGTGCTCTCTTTATTATAGGTTATCAGTGTTGCATAGGAAGCTTTTCATAAGCCATTAACATGATAAATTTGAGCTTTTGGCAGGGGGGATACCTTCACCAAGAACACTAAACTTTTCTGTTCATGAATAGGCATGAAAGTTTGTATTGCACTTACTGTCTTTTAAAAAGTCAATGCTAAAGTTTTTTATTATCAGTTTAACGAAGTGGAGAAGTTAACAGATTTTAGAATTTTTGAGTTGGTGATTTTTAAGAAAGCATAGTTAAATGCATTCTATGAGGTTTCTGATGTTTCATAGACTAACAAAAGGTTGCTTTATTAGTAGCTTTAATGAACAAATCGCTTTATTGGCTTAGACATACTGGTTGCTTTGTCGGTCCAAACAGCTATGGGTTCTTGTTTCAATTCACCATTGTGCTAGAGTAGAGAAGTGATAGCCATTGACCTTCTGTTAAAGCACAATAAAAAGTTTCTTGTGAAGAAGGAAAGTGTGCGGGGAAAAGAGCAATGCAGTTCTCTGACTTTGAGTTCAGCAATGTAAAAATCAAGAGACCCGTGTACCTCTCCTGTTGCTTTTCTTGCTAGGTGGCTCAGTAGAGTGAACCACCTGAAACAAGAAAAGGCGAGACTGACTTTCTCAAGGCTGTTTTTCATGGAACCTGTGTGTAAAGTAAGAAGGTATTTGTATTGTAGCTATAAGGAAGCATATCAAGTAGGTACTCATTTAGTTCTGAATGGACAGTGTGTTAGTCTTAAAAACATTGTTTTTATTATTGATTGTCTGGTTTGTTTTATTAGTGATTAATGCACATGACTTAACCATAGCCTTTGACTGAATTAAGTGATCATATTTTATTTTTTTAATTCATTCCTAAGAATTTGTTTAAATGAGCAAATAGATATTTGGTTGTATTTTTCTTCTGGTTTAGACAGAGGTAGTTTGTTAGATGCTTTAGACTTTTGTTAATGATAATAATTAGTTCTCAAAGTTGATGTCTATATAGTGAAAGAATTCTAAATCAGGTGGGATGACACTGCAGTCCCCCAGCTCATTCTTGTAGTTACCAGATTGCTTAAAAAACTTACTGTTTTACTTGTGAAAGATGAGCATCTTCTTGTAACTGGAATAATAGTGTTGCAGTTGAAACTGGGGATTCAGATAGATTTGCCAAGTGTATTTACATTCCATAACACGTGAAGTTATAATCATGATTAAAAGGATTAGGAACTTTCTTTTTAATGAAAGCACTGTATGAGAACAATTTACTGTTCTCTGCAAATACTTTTTTTTTTTCTTTTAGGGTGGGGGAGTACAGTGCAGCTCAGATGTTCTATAGCTGGCTGGTTTCTGGTTTGCAGATTTGCATTGGAGCACTTGTTTGGTGGGAGCAGCTGCTGGAATATATTTTACACTGTAGTTATACTTCAAGTTTTGTTGTAGGGATTGTGCTGTATGCTTGATAGTTATGATGTGTTGGGCCTGATGTTTCTGTATTACAATAAAGTGTTTGAATTACTGATTTTCTCATGGAGCAGTTTTGTGCCCTAATGCATTCCTAATTCCTTAGGAAAGCAAGTTGTCTCTGAGACAGTTTCTGGGGGAAAACCATGACAAGCAGTGAAGCTGTCCTTGCATGGACTTATCTAAATTTCATTTTTGAGACAGTTGTTCCATATAAATTTGTTTTTGAAGTTAGGAATGTGATGGATGAGCTTGTATATGAGTACATTGAGGGAAACAGCACACTGAGAATGTGCTCAGACTGTGCATTGCTGATCTTGTTCAGAGAAGAGCTGACTTGCCATCAGGCTCTGGTTAGCAGCTATAGCTTTGCAGGGCTATTTAGAGGAAGTACCTTTTGGCTTTTTCGTTTTCTTCTGAATCTTACAGCATCAAAACATCATTAATGTAAAATTTGCATGGTTTTGCATGGAGGAGACTTAGAGCGGGAAAGCACACTTTTTCATTTCCCCTTCCCATGAGGAGAAGGGTTGGAGTTCTTTGTTGCCACTGTATGCAGTGCCATCTTTTCTACCTCTTCTGGTTACTGCCTTCCTGGCTTTTCATCTTTCTTTCTGAGGTCTTTCAGCATGTGCTAGGAGGTTTGTTTTGCTCTCTAGTACATTCTTTTCTTGGTGCTATCTCCCTATCTCTTCTGGCTGCAGTTTTTTTCCTCTCCCCTCTTGCTCGTCCAGTTCTGCTCTCCCATCCTTTTTTTGCATTTTAATGCTGTTTCAGTAGTTTTAGACATCTTCAGAATTCTTGGGTTTCTTTTGTGAGCCTAAAAAATTATGAGTGAGCCCTGATTTTTGAAGGAGCCAGCTCTTCCAGAGGCCATGTTAGCACCCACTTCTGCCAGATACTCGCAGATGTTCTTCAGCAACTCTGTGCTTGCCACTGAGTCTGTACCATGGCTCCCTGATGTACAAAATTAAAAGTTACCTTAAGTTATGTCCTCGGAATTTTTAAGAATCAATTATCTGAGGTTTTTGGCATGTTATAATGGTTACTATAAAAATACTGTAAAAGTAGTCAACATGGAAATTTAGTTTAGAGGCAGCAGTTGGCTAAACACAATTCATATTTGTAAATTCTTAATGTCCAAAGTGTCGTTATGAGTAATGGAATGGAAGAGGTTGTGTGGCTTTGAATAATATTTTTTAACCCTTCATTCTACTGTGTGGAGACTTGTTTTTTAACAGTCTGCAGTTGGGGAACTGGTTTTGAGGTTGTGTTGATGTTATAATGACTGCACACCATCTGTAACTTGTGTATGTGATGGCAACTGATGCCAGCTGTACATGTCAAAGAAAACTGGTAATTCTGCTGTAGTTTTCATTGGAAAGATATATTCAATAAAGATAAAGAAATAAAACAAATTGCAGAATTCTAGCTGTCCAGAGCTCTGTTGCAATTGGCTTTTTCATTATGCATTTCTTCATCAATATCAACTTCCCAAACATCCACCATAATAACAAATGGCAGTCCACAAATTGCATGTATCGAAGAAAGATGATACAGCAAACACCTGTTTGTTTTAAAACCAGTGACCATTTGCAACATATAATAAAACGTGTACTGTTTAGCCCTTAGATATCACTGCATCTGCAATAACAAGAGTGCATTTGGTGTTCATATTTCAAAATACATACCTTAGAACACTGTTCCTCTAGAGAGACAGCAAAATCTTTGAATATCATGCAAGAACTTGCTGCAATAAAACAAGAAAAGTCTCTGTGGTGTCTTAGCATTGTGCCTTGAAATCTGTACAAAAAATGATTAAACATTACCAGCTATAGTGGAAAATGTATGTGAAAGAAATTTCTTTCTGACCCCTTCCTTAGCTTTCTAATAATCCCCTACCATCAAGTTTATGGTCAGAGCCAAACTTGTTGTAGGTGAATTTGTATCATATAGTACCAGGCCCTGCAGAGCAACAAATACAAAGCTTGCCCATGGATTTTCACCATCGTATAGTAAATGTTTGCTCTCCTCCCCACTAAAATCAATAAAATATGTGGGTCTTACATATTCACGCACCAGAATGCAATGTACTCAATACAGTTCACCAAATGTTCTTATGGGGAGTAAAGGGAGGGAAAACAAACAACTGCTAAGCACCCACGTGAACTCACGTCTACAAATGACCACTCTATTCTTTCAGGCAAGCAAGGTATCAGGAACTGAGTAGTCAGAGCTGAACTAGGTGTGCTGAAAGGAACCTCCAGAAGACAAATCTGGGTCTTTAAGTATGAGAATTATGCAGCCTATTGTGACCTTGAGAGGGGTGTTTTGGAATGGCATAAACTTTCTCACTCTTTTTAATCTTCAGTATATTAAATAGTAATTGTCTATTTTGCCCTCCTTGAAAGACAAAGGCATTTTAACTTTTCCCATCTTCCTTGAAAACCTCTCTCTATTCCACAGGTTTTCAGCCACCTCATATTAATTAGCATAGCCCAGATAAAATCAGAGCTCATATTCACAACCTGAAGCAATTTTGGAGGTTCTCTGTCTTTTTGAAATCTGGAGGTCTTCTGTACCTGGTCCCTTCAGATGTATCACTTTGACTAATAGAAGAGATTTTTTTGTTTTGTAGTATCAGTGCTTCTAACACTGTTCTCTGGACCAAAACTGTTGTCTTAGAATACTCAATGTCACTAATTTCAGTAGAATGTTAACCTGGCCTTACAGTGTTCAATTTCCCCAGCTTAGAGTCTAGTTCTGCCTTGAGTGAGACTGTGGTTCATTCGGTTTCCATAGGGCTTCTGTCTTCATCACTGCCTTGCTAATCAGAAGTTATTTTTAACTCACGTAGCTGCCTTCTTCATCAGTCCTTTGGGGGTGGAGATGTAGACAGAGCAGTGGCATGATAGTTGGAAGAACTGGGGTTTCTATTCCTGGTTTCTGCCACTGACTTTCTCTGAGATTCTCCTATTTAAGAGCATAACATTGCTTTTTGTGCCTCATCCTCTATAAAATGAGAGTACTTCGCCACATCTGTAAAATGTTTTGAGACCTTTGGGTGAATGCTATTCTGAGTAGTTGTTTCAGGGGATCGCAGTCTGTGATGACAGTATAACAACACGGTTTTATTTCGTTGTGGAAAAGAAGCAGCACCAGCAGTTCACCATTCTGCATTCAAATGGCAGTTTGCGACTTCTGTAATATTCTTAATTAATGTGGTCTTTAACATATGTATAACTATTCATTGTTTAATGGGGCCAGTGACTTAAAATGAGTTGCTACCAGTTTTATTGGATGTGAGATGTTTTAATGAAAACAGGGGTTTATATTAATTACTTCAGTGTTTGTGGAACTGTTCTAGCAGGTGCTAAGTTTCTGTCCTGTTGGTACTGTTCAAAACACATTTAATGAAACATAAATATTGTTTTCCTGTAATGCACACAATATCCAAGACAGACCCACAAACTCCAAATGAGAAGTTACTCTGCTTAATGGTCCACATCTTACGTTTTTTTTCACTTTCATGGAAACAGCTTACTGCTATAGTTGCTACATTAATCCATAATCCAATAAAAGGGATTTATTTGAGGGGTTGAAGGCAGAGAGAAGAAAAAGAATGTCTATAGTGCACTGTGGGCAGTAGTTATGCTAAAAATAAGGTAGAGCTCTTGAATGGCTCCGTGTTTGCCGTTCCCACTGTGTGAGACATATACACTAAAGTTTCACAGTAAAATTTTAAGGTGTGATTGTATCCTTTCTCCTACTCCTCAAGGAAAAAGACCACACCAGCAAACCAAACAATCAACTCCCCAGGCCCAAGTTGTTCTTCCTGTTATTTCAGCTGTTACAAATACAGGGATACCCAGGTCACTACTTAAATCCGTACAATTGGCCTGCATTAAATATTGTATGATATTAAATGAATGCTGACCCTCCAGCTTTGGTAAGAACTATGCCAGTTTGGTGTATAACTTTACCGTGGTATACCTAGCTCACCTCTAGTAGCATATACGTACAGATATATGACTTCAAGACTCTTCTGAAATTAAGTATTGTATAGGTACATCTCATGTTGAAACTCCCATGTAACTTACATGTAGTAAAATGTTTCAATTAAGACATTCCTGATTGCAACAAATGCATATGAATGGCTTGTACCCATAGCTGAAGGAGGGCTGGTGGATTCTGCATGTGGATTCTTAAAGCTTTAAGGACAAAATTGAAAGAAGGAACGCATCGGTATCTGTTGACACTGAGGAATGTTTACTGAAAGTTCAGTGACAGTCTGGTTCCTCCAAGGGTATGCTGATGGGCTTTGCTACAAGTTCTCATGTTGATACCTTATTGCTGTAATTGCATGCTTTCTTCTTTTCCCTCAAAGGAAGCTAAGACCTTGATGTATCTTTCTTTGAGTTAGGTGCTTCTTGGAAACCAAATGCAGGATCTTCAAGCAACATTAGTTGTTTTTGCTAGAATTTGAAAGGTACAATTATGTGACTCAATCTCTAGAAAGTGAGCTCTGTGGAGTTTTCAACTCTAAATGTCAGGTACAATAATTTTCATTCCTTTCCCCCTCTTCTGATGTGAAGGCTTTGCTTATAATTTTTATTGCAGTTTGTAAAGAACTCTGAAGAAACTTTGTCAAAATTCTCAGACTTCTGAGAAAAGGTGTTAGTAGTTACCTTTTGTCTTTTGAATATGGGTAGGCTTCTAAGAGTTTTTAAATGCCTTATCTGGATCTTGTAAATCACTGTAAGATAGACTATTCATGCTTTATTTGAAAATATTGCTTGTTTCCCATGCCTGAAATGAATTTCACAAAACAGCCAAGAAGACGTGCTGATTTTTTAATGCTTGAAAATTTCTCATGCTAGAATCCTCATTTAATGACCTACTGCTTTACTCTTGATTTCCGGTGTACAGTTTAGATACGAATAATGATACTGCACTCTTAGGGGTAGATATAAAAGCCAGGAAATCATTTGGTGCTCAGGTAGACACCTATCTTCCTGTGGGTCAAATTAATTGGAAAGAAGTTTTGAACACGATTAAGTGAAGGCATATGAATTATAGGCCTAAATTTTGGGTGATCGTGTGATACAATCAAGCCCTTGAGCTGTGTACGAGCCCGTGGGCTGCAAAGGGAAGCCTGCAGACATCACCAGAGTGTAATTCACAAAGCATTGCCTGCTTGGGACTGGAAACAGCACAGGCAAAAGCTGCTGTGAGCATCCAGGAGATCTTTGGAGGTAGTGTGAGGAGAGGCCAAAAAAACGGCTCTAGCAAGCTTGTCTTAGTTTGAGTTCATGTTCTAGGTAGTAGCAAAGGGCAGGGGGAGCTTGACACATCTCTCTGGGTCAGATAGAGCAGTAGCTAGCAGGCAGATCCGGTGTTCTGGCCTGCAGCTCCTCATTCCTCTCTCAGCTGGCAGTGGACTAGTTGCTTCTAAAAATAGTACATGTTACAGATGCTCCTGTTACCACTGCATGAAGGAATGGGATCCTTCTGCTTTGTGCGGGTAGAATTACAGTCCCTGAACCAAAGCAGAAGCAGAGTTGCAGGTACCCGCATCTTGGTGGATGTTGGTGTCTGGAGCACCTGAATCTGCTTCTGGTGCTCATCACTTGGCTTATATAGTGTTTCTTCTAAGTGTAGGTCTTGTAGGTCTTTGAATACTGTCAGGCTAATTTAAACAGCAGCCAGCAGGAGGGTCTAGCATGCAGTATGCAGTTAGAAAGGATTGACAAGAAAGTCAATCTTTATTTCGAGTTTTGGAATTTGTGTAAGGGACATCCAGATTTTTGGAAGGAAATGATCCTCAGATTAGATTGTTAAAGCAGAATCCTTTTAGCAAAGACAGTCTTCTTTTTTTTAACAAGATTGGTCAATTTAAAGTCAGTTTAATTGTTACCCTTTTTGTGCTTTGCTATTGAAGTGTGGTGGTTACTGGAAGAGAGTATTGTACCCCATTTAAGTTTTAATTCTTTTCTGTTTGTTCATTCTGAGTGCTGCTATTTTATAAAATCAGACAGAATGTTTTGTTAGCAAACAAATGGGAAGTATAAAGCAAACAGCCCTTCCTTCTCTAATAAATGCTTCCATTATTCTTTCTTATTAGTTAGATAGAATTTTATGTCATGGGCCAAACTAGAGTTGATAGCCAAGCTGGAAATGATAATAATGTCTCAGTTGTGGGAAATGGATAAGGTTACTGATGAACTTCTTATTTTGAAAGGTGCCTGATCTCTTCTTGAGAGTCTTTTGTCTTTTTTTAGTTTAGACTTACTGACTTTGCTAACTCTTTTAGTAATACTTTCTCTTTTTTTTTTGAGATTGGAAATTATTATTACACTGATAATATGATACCTCAAACTATTGGAAATTGTTGGCATGGATTATAAAGAATTGAGTTTTATCCAGTTAAAATAGGAGGATACATACAATGAATGCAATATTTATTTTCCTGTTTAAATACTAATATCATAAAAATATTTAGATGGCCACAGAACTGAAAGATCTTGCAGGATAATTTAACAATACTACATATAAATCTGGATGCAGACACAGACTTAGCTGTTAATCTCAATATCTCAGTTTACTGGAGTATTGCACAAAAAACTGGGTGGCTGTATGCAAGTTACTGAGCACCTGAGACGTGTTCTCATTGAGAGTAATTTCAAAGTTGTCCCAAGAATTGTCTGGCTATCCAGTACTATGTGGTAATTCACCCTTAAAATAGCAAAGGCCTGGATCAGCTGAGCTTGCATGTGTGAGAAATCATATATATATCGGTGAATGGACCAGCTGCTTCATAGGGGTCCATTGGATTCAGGGTATGGAGTAGAACGACAGGTGTGGTGCTGTAGACCAGGGTGCTTACTCTATTTGTGTCTCTCTCAATTAGCTGTACATCCATATTAACACAGGAAAATTTTAGATGCCTTTGGTACAGACTCTCATCCAAGACCATGCTGGGAAGTTTCTTGGTGTTTATCCACTTCAGTGATGTTCTGCTTGCTAGAAAGCAAAATTTATTCTGTCTGCTGGTACAAAGTAAGTAAACAGAATTGCTAGTTTTCTATACCTGGTGCTAACGTTAGATTGACCGTTCAAAGAATTTGAAAGACCCCAGGGACTGTTAAAGAGTTGCTTTGACACACCATTCTTTAATCTTCGGCAAACTAAACTGAACAGAAAATAAAATTGCAAACCCTCCTTAATATCAGAGAGCGATTGCTAGGCTCTTCAGTTGTTTCAGTACAAAACTTGGCATCCTATCTCTTCTGACACTGCAAATTCCCATTACTGTAAATTTAGCTGCCTTTCCACAGGTATCTGCATCTGTGTTGCTCTGTGAGGTTTTTTTTGTTGTAAATCATGGTCTGAAAACAGGTATGGAGAATACTGCCTTAGAATAGTAACAGAATAAGCTTGTCTAACTTTATGTACCTAATTTAATGGCATGTAAGCCATTAAAAGACTGGTGCACAAGGTCAGTACTAAGTTTTTGCCTACACAGTAGTTTTCCTTTAATCTGAAAAAAGATAATGTTACATTACTTTCATGACCTGCACTAGGAGAGGTGAGCCTTGGTCTCTGAAAGCATCACTGAAAAAATGCCATGCCATTTCTGTTTACTCTCTCTTCCAATTGCTAAACGAAGTTGTTGTGTGAGTAGCTTGATTCAATGGGTTGGAACTGTTTGAGGTTACTGTGGATTACTCATGGGAACTATTGCATCCTGAAAAGTTGGTTATTCCAATGCTTATAAAAAATTAAAAGAAAAATAAAATCCTCTGCAGCCACGGTATCATTTGTGGTAGTTTCAGACAGATTGTAAGAGAACGAGCTCTTGATGGGACCAAAAGATTAATGTTAAATGCTCTGTTAATGGTCTATTAATGTTGTGTATTTCTTTGTGTGAGGTTGCATATAATTGCTTATTCCTTCTCCCTCAGTTAACTGATTAAGCAGGGACCTCAGGAACGCTGTTGAAACTTTCTTATAGAAAACTGAGAAAATATGTGGATTAATGTGTAGGCTGTCTTGTTGCATAATATTTCAACCAAAGGTGTCCTAATCACATCAACAACTGTAAGCATGCACTGGCATTCATGGGTCTGTTAAATCATCTCCATGTTTCAAACAGGAATGTTTGAAAATGCAATGCCTCACCTCTTTATGATTGTCTGTTTGGACAGTTGGTGATCAAAATGCACAAATCACGGAATCACGGAATTGTCAGAGTTGGAAGGGACTTCTGGAGATTACGTAGTCCAACTCCCCTGCTAAAAGCAGGATTGCCTATAGCACATCACTCAGGACTGCATCAAGGCGGGTCTTGAAAATCTCCAGAGAAGGGGACTCCATGACCTCCCTGGGCAGCCTGTTCCAGTGCTCTGTCACCCTCACTGTAAAGAAGTTTCTCCTCATACTTGAATGGAATTTCCTGTGTTGCATTTGAATAGAACTTCCTGTGTTCCAGCTTGTGCCCGTTGCCCCTCGTCCTATCGCTGGAAACCACTGAAAAGAGTCTGGCTCCATCATCCTTCAACCCACCCTTTAGGTACAAATAACTGCTAATCTTTCACAATGACCATAGCTTAATTTTTGGTGCCTTTGTAAACTTAACTTGAAGTTACTCTCACTTCTTCATATGTATGCTGTGGCACACATTTGTTTTCTTCATGTTATTGCTAAATTGCTGAAATAATTTCCTCCTTGTCCAGCAGTTGCAGACCTTATATCTGTTCTGTTTATCATTACATAGATTTAGTTCTACTAAAGAGTAAGTTCAGATTGCATTGAAAATGCCCTTTAAATTTTGATTTGAAAGTTTTAAGGCTGTACAGATATAAATGAGGATCTCATTGGAATTTAGAATTTCTACTGCTGTATATGGAATCCTAGAACCATAGAATGGTTTGGGTTGGAAGGGACCTTAAAGATCCTCTAGTCCCAACCCCCCTGACCAGGTTGCTCAAAGCCCCATCCAACCTGACCTTGAACACTTCTAGGGATGGGGTATTCACAACTTCTCTGGGCAACCGGTTCCAGTGCCTCACCACCCTCATAGTGGAAAACTTCTTCCTACTATCTAATCTAAATCTATGCTCTTCCAACTTGAAGCCATTACCCCTTGTTCTATTAGTACATGCCCGTGTAAAAAGTCCCTCTCCAGCTTTCTTGTAGGCAGCCTTAAGATACTGGAAGGCTGCTATAAGATCTCCCTGGAGCCTTCTCTTCTCCAGGCTGAACAATCCCAACTCTCTCAGCCTGTCCTCATAGGAGAGGTGCTCCAGCCCTCTGATCGTCTTTGTGGCCCTCCTCTGGACTCACTCCAGCATGTCTGTGTCCTTATGTTGGAGGCCCCAGAGCTGGATGCCATACTCCAGATGGGGTCTCACGAGAGCAGAGAGGGGAGACTCACCTCCCTCGATTTGCCGACCACGCTTCTTTTGATGCAGCCCAGGATACAGTTCGATTTCTGGCCTGCAAGTGCACATTGCTGGCTTATGTTGAGTTTCTCATCCACCAACACCCCCAGTCGTCAGGGAAGTTCTCAATCCACTCTCTACCCAGTCTGTATTTGTGCATGGGATTGCCCCAGCCCACAATCAGAAAAGATAGTCTCAACATTCCCGTTCTAATCTCTGTTGCCAGCTCTGATAATTAGCATCCACTTTGATCCAAAATTTCAGTCAGCCCGCAGGAGTTATTCACCAGTTTCATTTCCTCCTTCAAAACAAAAAGGAAGAGGCAACACCAGTAACTCAAAGATTTAGCTCTGTATCTCCAGCTGAATCCTAGTTCATCTTGATAGACAACCTGGAACAGTTTGTTCCCTTCCTGTTACCTTGGATGTATAATGGTATCATTGAGAAAATAATTTTGGCATACTGTAAAGATTTTGCTGTGTGTATGGATTGGGGATCAGAAGATGTCAAAAGTATGCAACTGAGATCTTATGCCCACGGCAGCATGGTAAGGATACTCTTTTGTTTTGTCACTGAAGTGTTGCACTCAAAACTGCATGTGTGTGACAGAGTAGGCTCCTGATATAGAAATTTTGCAATAAAAAAATCTGCCTGTGGTTGCAACTTACTGTTGCTCTGTTTAGAGTTGAGTACTGTGCTGTGTTTCTATGTGATCTTTCTGAAGCAACGTCAACTGTAATGTTAGCAATGGAGGAGTACACTAGAGGGGCTCCACTTCATCCATGTTCTAGTTTATCATCCGTCTGCCTTAAAGCTTTGCAGTACTTACCTGTAATATCTATTGCTTCTGGATAGTAAAGCACGCTTT
The DNA here is from genome assembly GCF_964106895.1 of Numenius arquata. Taxonomy (NCBI): domain Eukaryota; kingdom Metazoa; phylum Chordata; class Aves; order Charadriiformes; family Scolopacidae; genus Numenius; species Numenius arquata. The sequence continues at coordinate 37,987,137 of NC_133580.1, read as the reverse complement.
AAATATTGCATAATGATGTTCTCCAGCCTCTTCTTGTTCTATCATGTGCTTGTAGTGAAGTAAACTCATAAGAAGCAATGTACTGAGCTAATGAAAGGAAAAAACAACCTTCATCTTTAGTGGATATTTAGAAAACTGATGTTCTGAAGGGGTTCGCTCTGCTTTTGCCCCTTCAGCTTTGAATAACAGTATTGATGTTTACAGTGAATTGTAATTATTTAAATTAGTTCTTTGAAATACAGAAAAATGAGTTTATTTTCTGTTTTCGGAAGCCACCACGGCTTTGAACTCTGAAAGGTTTCCACCTTTATCTCCACTAGAGAGCACTACCAGCAGTGCTGCTAAAGCCTCTCATGTGCCATGCATCAACCAAGGTGCTGATTGTGACATGACAGTCGATCCTGTGTAAAATGTCATTAGAAATTGTATTAAGCTCCTGTTATCTTGTCACATGTTGCTCATTAAGAGAAACTAGGGTCCATCTTCTTCCTCAAGACAAAAATCTACAGTATCTAGACCAGTGTCTGTCAGGAGTGTTTTTATCTGTTTTTAAGTCTTCGGTGAAGGAAAGTCCATGTTTTCCCTAGCCAGTTTCTTCTGCCACTTTGTGATTTATGGACTTGCCCTGCTGCTTTGCCCCCTTCTCGGTGTCACCTTTCCTTCAGCTTAGTTCCGGTTTTTCGTCTATTTGCTGTAGATAGGATAAATATAACTTAGTTTCTTTCTTCCATACACACATGCTTTTTGCTTTCAAAGAGTGCTTTTTTCCTTTCCTCACTCTTGTCATCTAAGCCAGAGGTTAACAAATCCGTGTGGCACTGCAGCATCGTCAGTGGCGATGGGTGCAGGCATCCAGCAGTGAGATAACTGCATCAAAAAATCATTACCGGTGACAGTTCCTGGCCCAGCTGGGCCATGTAATGCTCTGAGGTGGCTTGTGTGTCAGCTGTGGTCCCTTGCCAGTGCTCAGGAGCTGGTGCTTTAAAACTTGCACCTTGCTGAGGAGGGACGGTGACCACAGGAGAGTCCGGATGCTTTACGGCTGCTGCAGGGGTTGGGAGCACTCCTGCGCTGGAGGCGGAGGAGGTGGGGATGGGAAGGGTGGCTGTGGAAGGAGTCATGCAGAACTTCCCTGGTTTGGCTATGCTGGGCTAAGTTCAGCGACAAAAGGAGGTGGAGAAGCACTGCTTTGAACTGAACAACTTCAGTTTCTTCAGTCTTTTGTTGTAAGTTGCCATTCCAGGCTTTGGATCGTTGTTGTTTCCTCTATTCATAGGTAACATGGTGAAGACTGAAGTGTTTCTTTTGTCCGATTTTTGAAGGTGTGGTTAAAGGAATAAACATGAATAGTTGTGTATTTTTTTTCTTTTGCATTTGGAGTACTTCATTTGTTGTCAAAAATGGCATTCTCATATGGAGAAACTGTTTTTCACACTTGTGGAGAAGCTGGTATCACACTTGTGGAAGCTGGTATCTTTTTCATACTTGGGTTACTCATTTCTCTACGCTTGCTTCAGATGATACTTTGGACTGACCTAGGGAAGAACACAAATGACAGCCTATTTTAATGTCCAAAAGTGTGACTTCTGTTTCATAAAATGTAGAATTAGTTCTCCGTGCTTGTTCAGTCACTGTTTTATATGCTGAAGTAGGCACCTTCTGTGTGGTTGGCAGAACCTGGTGTGCAGGAATGGTAACTCTTGTCAGATTTGCAGAGTGGCATGCAATGATTTTAAAATCAAGTATGACTACAGCTCCTCCCAGTGGCAGGTCTTTCTCTGCTTCTGTTTGCTCGTATGGCAATGCCAGACCAAGCAGTATCCTGAGAAACGTCACCCCGCTGCGTTTGCACAGAGGTAGGAAGGGGTTGTTTTATGCCTGACTGGTTGGATCAGTAGTAAGGAACCGACTCTGTATCTATCTAGCAGCCCGCTAGATAGAAAGACTGCCAGAAACATAGGTGTGCTCTCTCATTGAGCGTTACTTCATGTTGTCTCAATACAGGTTTGGAAAGCAACGTGTCTCCACAAAGAAACTGCTGCTGCTGTTTTGCTCATGCAATCACCCTGATTCTTCCTGCAGAAAATCTGTGAAATTCGTATTCTATCCACGTAGTTAAACCTCTCATCCCAGCTCTCATCATCTGGCATCATGATTGCTGCTGCATCCTTTTATCAGGCCTTTACAAATGCAGTCTTGCTCTTGCTGTATCAACTCAGGCTATTGCTGCATGCTGAATTTTATTCTTGTACAACAAACCATTTCAAAAGTGTTTGGGCAATGCTTCCAGAAGGCAGTGGAAGAGATACCATGACTATTGGCACCAACTGTTTTTGTCTCAATGCCAGCCTATGTAATTTTGAAATCTTTTTTTGTGCTCTTGCTTGTGTATATATAAAGCCTCTGTGCGTGTGTATATGTACACTCACACAATGTGAATATATAGCACTTAATATTGTTAAAAATCACACAGGATTTTTGAAAATAATTTACTCATTAGACTTTCTCTTGCATTTCTAATTGCAAAGGCAGTTGTATTTATTGAATTCCATTTCAGTTCTGCTTACAGTATTCCCTTTTTTTTTTTAATGTCCTTAATTGGTAAGCATCTATATGTATCTACAGACTCACACTGCAAAGTGCAAACCCTCCACCATGGTCTTGGGGGTTTTCAAGACCTGGCTGGGCAAAACTCTGAGCAACTTGGTCTAAATTCCGTATTGAACCATCATTTGAATAGAAGATTGGATTACAGACCACCTGATATCCCTTAAGTCTAAACTAGTCTGATATTTTTTCTTTTTTGCGGGCAGAGAGAAAATCTGTCTCTGTGGTCAGTAGGAGGGGGCCAAAGCTTCAGTGCTGGAGGACTAATCCAATGGAGAGTCAAGGATTCAGCTTCTACTGACTCCTATCAGTGTACTGGAGTGTGAAACAAACACATCAGAAATTCCCTGTGTTGTCTTATCTCTTCGCTTTGAATGGAGTGCTAGATGTGCTTCAGTGCACGTGCTGTACAGCAGCATGAGAAGCTCGGAGTATGTACGAGCTCGGAGCATGTACGTATTCCGTACTCTGTGGAGGACGTAGAACTTTGAAGTGGCTTGAGCATCATTACTGATGTGTGCTTCACATCTTGAAAACCTCCGTTCCTACCTGTTAGATCATACTGGCCTAATCTTTGTATGGTTGACTTCCTTCACTTCTGTTACATCAAACAAATACTGTTTATACCTTTTTTTTTTTCTTTTTTAAGAACATCTATGACTTCTCCCTGTTTTGGCAGTCAACTGTAAATCATTAAAATACAGAGTACAGTTCATTTGATAAGATTTTAAAAAGGTCTACCAGTCTTCTGTTTTAAAAGCAAGTAATGACATTTTTTAATAAGAAATTTGAGATTGGAATTTTTGTTAATTAGATGTTATTGACTGTTAACATTAGGGAGAAAAAAAGCCTCAATTTTGAGAATAGAGAGATAGAACAGAAGAACACTGGGAAGACAGAGTAAACTTACAAAAAAAATAATTAAAAAGGGTTTCTCCAACCCTTTACTCATTCTTACAGGCAAAAATGAAACATCAATCTCTATACTGGTGTTAATGTATATATGTGTTAATGTATTGTTTTACAATATGGTACAGTTGACCGGCCTCCCCCCTACCTCCCCCCTTCCTTCTGATGCTCCATTCAGTTTCATGGAGTCATAAGGCGATTTAGATTAGGAGGGACTTTAGAGATCAGCTAGTCCAGACCCCCACTCAAAGCAGGACTGGCTTAAATTAAGTTGCTCAGGGTTGCTATTCAGGTTATTTTTTAATACGTCCGAGGACAGATATTCCATAGCTTTGCTGGAAGCCTGCTTCAGTATTTCACTGCCTGTCATGTGAAATTTTCTTTCAGAACATACAGTCAGAATTTCTGTTGTTACAACTTGTGTCTGTAGCCTTTGTCCCATCACTGTGTGCCTCCAAGAAGAGTCTGCCAGAGAGACTCCGCAGGATAGATTATCAGTTATGCAGAGTTCAAGTCTCTTTGTTACTTCTCTGTGACAGTAGAAGGCCCATAACATATGAAATTACTGAAAATATTTCTAGTCTATTCCTTTTAAGACATGAAAATTAATACATTGGACTTTCTGTAGCAAGTTATAAATTTGAGCAGTGGTACGGTATAAGCTGCTCTGTCTGGTATCAATTACTGTAGGAAGATTCTTGTCTTCACAGGAGTTGTAGCTTTCAAAGGTAAACATATTTGGGATTTTTGGTATATGGGGACAAGTTTGTCTTCAGTAAAGTCAAGGGTAGGGTAAAATTGTGGTGAAATTTTCTTTGTTCATTGTTCTGTCTGCTGCTAAATCTAGTCTTTCATAGTTTCAGAATCTATGCAAGATTCTTACTTGGTCTGTGCTAGCTAATACGAAGCAGGCTTAACTCTGAAACCTTTGAATTTTTGTCCCGCGGGAGATCTGAGTTGTGGAAGGGAGCAGAGACACCTCCCATCCTTTCCTTCAACTGCTGGCCAGCAGTTACTAGACTTGCAAAACTCTTAGCTGCCTTCCTGGAAGACATCTGAATCATTAGCCCTTGGTAGTTAATGAATGAGCTTTTTAAAGGGAGCTGCTCTTGGTGGGTTTGGCCAAGGGTCACGCTCACTTTAGGAACACCATCCCCTGCTTGCAGCCTCTCTGCTTTCATCTGTCCACCAAGCCTGATCTTTTGCGTGCTTGTGTTATTTGGTACGTCAACTGTGTGCATTGTAAACTCTGTCAGCAATAATAGTTTGCAGTAAAATGAAGATAACTTAAAATAATGCACTAATTATATCCAAAAGATTATTTCATAGAAATCAATTTTTGATGATTTGACATGTTTAATTAAAAGGTGCAAAGGTAAAGTTGCCCAACAAGTTGCCAATTGTCTCACATTAACTTGAAAAATAGCTTTCTTTTAAGAATTTAACACCTTTTTTTTTTTTTTTTTAATTCCCAGTATTCTTAGTGAAAAAGAAGCAGTGTTTTTTTGGAAATAGGATCTCCTGGGACAGTCATTGAAAAATAATGCTTTTTTTGTTGATGATTACTTCAAGTAGTTCTAGTAACTTTTCATTAGTGTTGGGGTTGTTTTTTTGGTTTTTTCCCCCCACTTTGGAGCTCCATTTGAAAAATCTTTTTATCTTTTTGTTGCATGTTTCCTATTGCTCAAATCTTGAGCTAGATGCATTTTGAATAATTAAATGAAACTGTACTTTCACTAGACTGTTACCCACAGAAAGATCTTGGGTGTTTTCTAGAAAATTAATTAGATACCAATTGCAAATTGAATTTAGAATTCTGTTCCTTAACTTTAACACTTCAAACAACGCAAATTAGTAACTTCATGTATTTTTCCCACTTTTTTTCTTTGGGAAACCACAGTCACATTTCCAGGGGGACTCTGTTCATATTACTCCACTTTATTCCATAGCTGAACATCATGCAAAATATTCTTTAGCTGTCAAAGTCTCTTTTTTTAAGAGAACATTGCAGCTAGTGATTTAATATGATAGCCAGCCCTTCCTTCTTTAATGTCACGAAGAGAGGCTGCTGTTAGTCGTCTTTTCATTGAATGGCCTTTGGGAAGTTGACTGGTCTCTAGTGAGATAAAGCTGAAGAGCAGCTGTGATTGCCCCAGCACAAAAAACCCCAGCTGTCTTGAGGGTGGCCGCTGCCCTCTGCTTGCAGGGATGGCAAACGAAGACCTTTTGCAGGATAGTTCATGGATTAAGCTCGTCCTGAGACTGCCTGCTGGGATGATCTTAATTGAGACAGCTAATGATATTACAGAATATCTCTGTGTTGTGGACTGAGCTGCTTATGAAGCAGTTCCTCAACTGCTGCAATTTACAGTCACGCACTTTTAAGGTAAACAAGCACCAATTTAGTTTGGGTCAGAAAGGCACTTCTATAATTCAGTTTCAGTTGCACAAAATATATCAATATTTAATAACATACTTGAAGTTGCCTCCTTAACTGAAGTTTTGAAGTATATGCTGATTTGCCAGCTACTGGAGGATGATGAAATATTTATCTAAATATAAACTTTAGTAGAGAATGATTCTTTTGGGAAAAATTTAAGGGAAATGCTTTCTTAAATTTGGGTGAACTTCTAAACTTGTATGAAATACTAGAATAAAAATAAAATCTTGTAATTGAAAACTGCGAGGGGAAGAGTTTGAAATAGTTATGGGCATTGTTCATACCTAGAGGTGATTATACGATGTTTTTTGCTCACTGACAGTGTTTTGGCTAATGGGTTCAATATGTGACTGGTTGACATCTTCCATGAAGACTTATTTACATTGCAATAAAATACTGAGTATAAAAATTAGTGGATAGGAATAGAAACTATTTGCGGAAAGCTAAGAAAATATGATTCTGAGATCCTAAAGATGACATAAGCTGAAGTTTGTTAGGAACTTTTCATCTGACATGCTCTAAAGATACTGCTACTTAGCTAGGGGGACTAATATTGAGAGATGAGCGTGTAAAATGGTTGGAGATGGCTGCTCTGAAAAGTCCACCTTGTGTTCAGGAGTGGCAAGCTGTATGGCAGCTCTGAAGAGCGTTGTGATAAAAGATGGGCTGACCATTGGAAGTGGCAATACTTAATGTCAGGTTGTTAAGTCTGGGAGCTGGACTGGAATGAACCAGGGCCATGGGTGCAGGTGATGTATCCAGGTATTGAAATATAATACTGGGAGGGACAGTGGCACTCCTTCATGTGAAAGGTCATTGACTGTGTAAATATAATACGGAATTGCAAATAAATATTACTTGTGTGTTTTAATAAAGACATTCTTAGCTAGTGAAGTCTAGAAGTCTAATGTTTATGTAAAACTGAAATACTGAAGATACATCAATTAAAAAGCTCCAAGAAATAATATGGGAGAACTCTTCTTTGTGTCTTGTTGATTTAAATCTTAGTTACTGAGAAATCCAGCATTTGTGCCCAGATTGTATATGTTTTCTTCTATGCCAGTTTGAAAGCTTAGTGCCTAAGAGTTTTAGAATTCCTTGAAATTTTTATGTTATGGAATGTGTGAGACACAGGATATACTAGGCATCCTGAGGAGTAGATACAGCAAATCATAACAGCATCACAGCTGTGATGGAGTAGAATGGTGAGAGTAAGACCAGGCTTGTTGTGCAGTGAGGGGCGGGAGAGGGAAGAAGGGTAATATCCCTCATTATACCAGCTAACAAAAAGGGACGGGGCAGAATTTTCTAGTGTATGAATTAATTCTTAGGTGTAAATAGCAAATGATAAATTAGTTACACCGATTAATTAACTAAAGCATTTAATTTAATTGAAGTTGATTTAGTTATGTTATGGCAGACAAAAAAAAGCGTGAGCAAACTGAGACTTCACCTTGACTGTGTCCTTAAGCACTCTGTTTACAGTGCTACAGCAAATGAAATAGAATGAGGTTTGTGTTTGAATGGTGACTACACAAAATGAGTGACAATAGATTCTTTTTGTGTCTTAAAAGGTCTTGGTGTCATTGTCTCCCCCTCACCCACTCCCAAATAAATAAGAGAGGAAGAAACCCCAACCTTCAAACAATGAAAAATAGATCAAACAAAACAAACCAGCTGGCCTAACAAGATGCTGTGCTATTCTGTAGGTTTTACATTCGTCAATATGACCCTTAGAAAACAGCTGGGAATGGGTTGCTTGGGATGCATCATACCAAGTATATTGCATCACCTATGCGTTGCTTGTCAGCTGTTATAAAGATCCCATTAGGTGAAGAATCTTTAAGGAAAACATCCTGTGTTGCAGGTAAATGCCTTAGAATTACGTTGGTAAAACCTCCACTTTTACTATTCTTTAGTTAATAAATTATGACAATAGTAATGTCATTTTATAGTATTGTTTTCTGTCTTCAGGGTTTTTTTTGATGGTGCCAGCAGATGTCTTGTTAATTAGCTGAAATATGATTGTCAAGGCTTTGCAGAGCATGTTAACTTTTCTGTATGCCATAGGTCAAGGAAAATGTTTGTCTGAAATCTGTTTAAACCTGGGTCTGAAGTCTGGAGCAAAGAATGTCATGATCTTAAAAGGAATGATAAACTGCTTGTTCTTTAGGATCTTAGCTGTTCAGGTATCTCTTGCTAATTTTTTTGCTCATCAACATAGAATGTGAAGTGGTTCTTATTTAGGGTTCTTGCATACACTTGTACACTAATTAGTTCATCTTAGTGTCACTTTAGGGAGAAAGTACTTCCTGAAGTTTGAAAACCAGCAAGTCTTATGTATTCTAAAGATGACTTGTAAATTGTATGTTCTGGGACCAAAGATGTTCAGAACTGTAGAAAAATTGAATAATTTCTCTTAATTATAAAAATAAATAAAAACTGCTAAAAGGCATGTAATGAGATGTGAATTTTGCAAGATTCTTGTATACATATTTCTGCTTCCAGTTAATCATTTTAACTTATTAAACCTTATGTGACTTTGTATGGCTTGCTTTGTGGGCACCAACTGCTTGCTGCTAGGTGGCTGCGGAGAGATGTGTGTATGTAAAACTTGGCTCCCAGTATGTGCACAGGTGACCTCACTGTGACCTCGCTACTTAATTGGTCTTTCACATCTTTATATTGATTAAAGCTTGTTAACATCCAAGAAAATAATGAGCCTTAAGACACAAGAACTAGTCATCATTTAGAAGTAAAATCTTGTTTTGGTAATACGTAATGAAAGCCTGTTTAGGATGTTACATTGATGGCTAATTATCCCGTATTGCCAGAGTGCTGGTTCTAAGTCAGTTCTTCTCTTCTTCCCCTATAATGACATGGGTCCGTTGGCTGCTCAAATGCAAAGGCAACCATAGATGATTAAGGGGCTGGAGTGCTTTGAGCAGCACGTTAGAGCTCATCCAGCTCGAGCTCCCTCTGAGCAGGGCTCTGCATGTTTATTGCTGCAGCTCCGCTCTCAGTTTTGAGCGCTACTTTTTCTCTCACACCCTGGGTCCATCATGTCAAAACCCTTAACATTTATTTTTCCTATACTTTGGTTACAGGAAAAGGAAATAACACTACTTATTTCTCCTATTAGCTGTTTTTTCTTGTCCCGTCTTTAAGAAGAATTGTATCAGTCCTTTCCTTTTTCCCTCATAACTAAGTAAATAACTTAGTCTTTAATTTCTTTACCTCACTGGAGTGCCCTAAGCATAATAAGCATTAGTCCCGTTTTATAGACAAGGAAGTGAGGAACAGAGGAACAAATGATTTAATCAGAATGGAATATGACATCTATGGATTTGGTTGTGCTTGAAACTCCTGTGGTAGCTCTGCTGGCTCCCAAGAGCAATATCCCTGGTCTCCCCTGGCCCCCTCCATCTCTCCTGTTCTCCTCTACCTTCCACCTCACCGTCCACCTCTGTATTATTTTGATGAAGTCACGTGTAGCGTAGCACAGTGATTAGATTGGCCATCTTATGAAGTGTGGCCTTCTTTTTTCCTGGGTTATTTTTCATCCAAATCAATTTTCCTATTCTTCCTTGTCCAACTAAACGAACAATTATACCTCTGTATTCCCCTCTGTATGGGAGGGAGAGGGGTTTGAAACGAGGGCGCAAAGGCTCTGTAACCTGGCATAAGCGACGCTGCTGCTAAGATGGAAACTAGTGTTGGGCTGTAGTTTTTAAGTACTTTAAAGTAGGCAGTGCTGCCAAAAGAAATTTTGATCAGCTCCTGACTCTTGACTTCTAGAAGTTTTGGAGCATTTGTGCAGTGAACTAGATTTCAGAACTATTGCAGGTTAAAACTAATTATCTAGAGAACATCTAAAATGTCTGTGCAGTCTGCACGGATTCTTGTGCCAGCTCGAGGCCAGGGGTGACATGGGGGTGGAAACACCTGAGAGGGGGAATGAAATACTTATTTGAACCACTAGCGTAAGTGGTTCTGCTGCCAGTGCTTGTCGGACTGCAGCAGCCTCAGGTGAACTTCCCTGCGGTGAGCGCTGACACTGGGTTACTCTAGCTCAGCAAAATTTGAGATGTGACTGTGGTGGGAGTTAATACACCTGTGCTAGAGTGTGTTTAGCCAGTGTCTTTAATGATGGAGAGTGCTTCAGTTTTGCATTGTGGCACACGCTTAAAGCTTGTACTGAAGCATCTGTACTGCTATTGTTACTTGTGTTATCTAGGTTAAACTTATATGGAAACCTCAATTTTTCTGTGTAGAAAATAGATGGCATGGCATAAAGAGGTGGGGAGAAGCTAGTTGTCTTTTGTTTTCTGTCCTGTAGATAAATTAATAAATACAAATATATTTGATAGTTTAGAAAAGATCTATTTCTTCCGTTCTGTTTGTATCAGTTGCTGATTTTTGAATGGATAAAAGTATTATAAGATGTATTAAGCAATTCAGTATATAGCAGTCATAAATATGGAATGCCCATATAGGTTATTCCTTTCTATTCAGCCCAGGTCAAGAACTGGCATACTATATATTTTTGTGAACAAATTTTGCACTGCACCTGTATGTACATGGATTTTTTTTTGCAACCTCCTTTTTGTTAGGAGAAGATTGATGAAAGATTGTAATTTCTGTTTACCTTGAGTTAGATGGGACTTTGTATTTTCCTCTGTTTTGCGTTTGGAGTTGAAGTTCATTTAGTTTTTGTTAAGGAAACGTGAAGTATCCTTTAGGAAGTACAGTTTGCAAAATGCTTGCTTTCTCTGACTGATAGCTTTGGATTACCTTTGCTTTTTTTAGCTGGAGGACACAGTTTCCCTTCTAGGATTACCAGATTGGTGATCTCATATGAAAAAGGTGAATGGGCAAGGTGCTTTTTTCATCCTGTTACATCAACATCTGTTAATGTTTTTTGCTGTTAATTGTAGCCAGTTTCTCCTATTAAGAATCCCCAGCTTTTCAACAGAAAGTTAACAGGGGCATAGAACATAATTGTGTGGTGTGATGAACTTCTGTCTAAATTAAAAATAGCTTTTTAAACTTTCATAACCTTCTGGTGTTAAGCTAGCATTTTTCCACATGACTCACTCATACAGATTGTATTAACTGTAGCCGTGGGTAAAGCTGTGCAGAAAGATCTGGACCGTGACTTCCAAAGGGGTAATGAAAACGCATTTGGCAGTGAGTAAGGACATCAGACAGAGTATTGCAGAAGGTAATATTTATAGTAAATATTTTGCCTTACTCTAAGCCTGTAGGTGGAGGGTGAGGCTTGAGTGGAGAAATGGGGCAAAAAATGTCTCTTAGTTGATAATGGTTACATTAATGTTATCACTTCCATTTGAAGTAGCAAGTCATCTCTGAGTTTTCTATGTCTTAAACATAATAAAGGCCAATTCACTTCTTTCCTGCAGCCTGCAGGATTAAAATAGTTTCATTGTTGTTGTGGTTCTTGATTTAACATGCAATATAGTGGGAACACTGATCTTTATGAAGCCCTTGTCCTTCTCTCTTGAACTTAGAAATCGACTCGTAAGGTTTCTTACTTGAAATATTCCCGGTTAACCAGAAAGTGAAGGTCTGCCTTCCTCTATATGAGAACATGGATAAATCTTGGTTTTTTTGGTTTGGTGTGCTACTTTTTTGTTTGTTTTGGTGTTTTCAAAAAATATTGCTGAAAAACTGAGTTTCATAAAGCTGACTTCTGTCTGCAGCTCTATCAAAACCTAGATTATGGATGAGAGTAAGTTACATTTTTGAAAGAACTTAGTAGTTTTGAATATTACGTGAAATTACAGTGAACAGAAAGAATTACAAGTCTTGCTTTATGGTGTGATTTGACATGGGGATGAGAAGCTTGACATGAGCCGGCAATGCGCACTGGCAGCCCAGAAAGCCAACCGCATCCTGGGCTGCATCAAAAGAAGCGTGGCCAGCAGGTCGAGGGAGGTGATTCTACCCCTCTACTCCGCTCTGGTGAGATCCCACATGGAATACTGTGTCCAGCTCTGGAGTCCTCAGCACAGGAAGGACATGGACCTGTTGGAGTGGGTCCAGCAGAGGGCCACAAAGGTGATCAGAGGGCTGGAGCACCTCTCTTATGAAGCCGCGCTGAAAGAGTTGAGGTTGTTCAGCCTGGAGAAGAGAAGGCTCCAGGGAGACCTTATAGCAACCGTCTAGTACCTAAAGGGGCCTACAGGAGAGGTGGGGAGGGACTTCTTCTGAGGGAGTGGAGCGATATGACCAAGGGATAACAGTTTTAAACTGGAAGAGGGCAGATTTAGGTTAGATATTAGGAAGAAACTCTTTGCTCTGAGGGTAGTGAAGCACTGGAACAGGTTACCCGGGGAAACTGTGGCTGCCCCATCCCTGGAAGTGTTCAAGGTCAGGTTGGATGGGGCTTTAAGCAACCTGGTCTAGTGGGAGGTGTCCCTGCCCATGGCAGGGGGGTTGGAACAAGATGATCTTTAAGGTCCTTTCCAATTCTAACCATTCTATGATTCTATGATAATTTCTGCATCTAAGTGTTGGCTGTTTTGCCAGACAGCCTTTCTCCTATTTTGCCTGTTCTTCCTGGAAATGGATCTTGCTGGATGATGTGGTAGTACTTCATGAAGCAGGGAAGGGACTGTGGTCTCTCCTTCCTTGTTACTTGGCAGGACCTGCCTATGGCAGTGGAGTCAGTCTGCCTATATACAGCAAGCCTGACATGTTTAGCAAGCATCAGGCTTTCATGACACATAAATGTAAGATTATGTCCATGTTACTCTCATCCCTCCCCATTTGCCCCAGGTGACAAGGGGACCAGGGGTCAGATGCGAAACCGGGGCTAAATTACTTGTGGCAATCCTACCTAAAGGGGTTGAAAACCACCATTTAAGACTCGTGTTTCAGCCTTGCCAGGTCAGAGGCATTCTGTTCCAAGGGCACAAGCAAGAATTGCCTGGTTACTATCCTGTGCTTCTTGTGGAAGAATTACCATCCTGTCAGTGGTGACAGTGTGGCTGTTTTGAGAAGTCAGAAGTCCCCGTCCTCATCTCCGTCAGTAGTAATGGAAATGGGTGGCTCTGAAATCTGCAGTCAAATGGTGAGCCACATATTTGCTCTGTGATAGTTATTACAGGCTAAGGGGTTATAGCAGCATCCCTCTTTCCATAAGATGTCAGTTTTCTTTTACACTACTTTGGAAATTTTGTTTCGTTACCTCCGTTTAAAAAGGGGTAGCACTCAATGTAATTAAGTCACCTTTAAAAAGAAGTACCAAGCATAAATTGATAGTATTTCCTTCTTAAATCAGCAGATAGCTTGAAACAAGAACTCTGAAAGAGAAACATTCAGTGCTTGCACTGAGGGTTACCGCTGAGGAAAATATTAACTATTTCAATACTGGGTTGTAAGTTGGCAGTCAGCTAAGGGTTTGTCCCAAACTGCTTCCCAGAGCTCTAAATGAGGAAAATCAGCAGCTGTTAAGAACAGGCACATTGTGTGTATGTTTAATAGCTTCTAATACTTATGAGGTAACATTTTAGGATGTTGAAAATGAGAAGGTAATGTGAATGTATTTACTTGAAAGATTACTGACTTGTATTCAGTTGGTTTATAATCTCCAGCTGTTTTCCTGTGCTGTGTAGAAAACTGTCTTGTACAGATGGTTTTTAGGGAAGAGGCGAGAAGAGAAGGGGAAGTAGAAGACTACTCAGTAAAGCCGTAAGTGCATTTAGGAGGACTGGAGGAGAGGAACAACTCCTGTGCAGATGTCCCTGTATTTAGCTGTAATAGCTCCATACCTAATTTGGTGCGAGTGGTTGCTGCTGCCTGTGTTCATGACTCAAATGTAGCCTTCCTATCTAATGCCAGGAACCACGTGTCTATCAACAGCACTACTTAAGCTAAGTGATTTTAGCTCCCAAGCCAAATTATGAAATCTGTTGTCCTTAAGCCCACTAGAAAAGGCATCCAGAAATCTGCTGCTGGATCATCTCCTGCTCTCTCAGGAGACGTCCTCACAAGCCCCACACTGATTACCCTCATTAGACTATACTCACTGGGGGCTAAACCTCTTTTCCTCTCATATAGCTGGAAGATGATAGAAAGGACTTTCTTCTGGTTTAGCAGGTGCTGGGTGTGCAATTTTTACTTGAGTAGTCAGTCCAGATGAAGAAGTAGGTATTACTTCTCTGGGGAGTGAAGCATAGGGAAGTTAACTAGGGAGGCAAGACCAGCACCTGGAGGACTCGCACAACCCCAGTCAACAAAATGCTAGCAATTTCTCCTTTTTTGCATGTTTGTTTGTTTTTTGGTTGGTGATGGGTTTTTTTGTTTTGTTTGTTTGGTTTGGTTTTGTGTTTTGGTGGGTGGTGTTTGTTTTTTTTTTCCCTTGCTTGCCTACAATAAAGGCAACTGAACACATGGGGCGTGAAAGATTTTGTGGGGATGTTACATGGCCAGGAGAGTAGGGAGACTAGCCTGTAATAGTCCTTAGGTAAGAGCAGATACAGGAGACTCTCAGAAGATTTACTACAATTTTCTATAGTATGCAACTCTTGTGGATTGGAATGATTAAATTTTCGAGTGCAAAATACCTTGGCTTTAAAAGATATGTTAATTTTTTCCCACCTCTTTTAACTTTTTTTTTTTTTAGCCTGATTATGAGTATGTTGGAACAAATGTTGAGAACACTTCTATCATATACAGGAACAACTTTTTCTTCCATGCTGCATTAACTTGCAATAAATATCAAATTATGTTTGAGCTGGGAGGAGTGCTGCAGGAAAGTTGAGACGAAGAAATGCAGTTGTTATGTGGGTCTCCCTCAGGTATAATAAACACATCTCACATCTGGTAAGTGATGGAGTGGTTCTTACAAAATTACAGAGAATGAATTGGTATCCCGTCACCTTTGTTTTCTCTCCAACAGAGAGTCCAGGTAGAAGGACAGCATGCAAGATGAATACTGAAAATATGAACACAGTATGGAGTTAATGAGAAGGCAATGTGCATGTACTTTTAGGGAGCTTCTAATTTGGATGGGTAATGATGATCACGTATCTGTAGTGAGATGTTTGTCAGTTCAGTTAGTTGGATATGTCATTGCATTTCCCTGCAGTGAATGGTGTTCAAAGCTATTGAAAAGTAGAATGTGGGTGGTTGCTCTGCATTTTGAGTTTACTTTCTGAGACAGTGTAACTGGCTGCAGACAGAACAGGGGAGCTGGCCAGGCTGCGTAGCCAGCCTCAGGGGTCTCTGTTTCCGACTGTCTTTCTGAGAGTTGCCTTAAAACTTGTTCATCTGTTGTGGAAATTATCTTCTGTCCTTCAGAGCCCTTTAGAGTTGTATCTTCTCTTGCATTCTCTTGCTGTTTTCTAAATATGTAACAACAAATAAACCTGTTGGATTTCCCCTCCCCCCCCAGTTTGAGTATTTTACTGTCTATCAAGCATGCTGGATGTTTAGATCTTAGCAATATGTTTAGATGTTTAAACTTTATAATGAACTGTATACACAGTATAGTGGCTTTGCCCTAATTGTGTCCTACACTGATTTGGCAAGAATCTCTTTTTGTAGGAAGGCTTTCCCCCAGTTTAAAGTTGTATATATTTGATTATTTGTTCAGTAACTGTGTTTCATAATTTATATATTGTTTCCATATGTATATCCTTGTGAACAATTCAGTGAAGTATATATTCTGCACATCATTTTTTTTATTGGTACTTACACTTTTCATAGTCTACAGTCTTTTCCACTGTCTGTATCCAAGTGATATTTCATCCAGGCTCTTTAACTAAGAGTGTGTCTGGCTGTTTGCCCATTGAGATTTTGCATACAGGAGACTATGGCCTTGGCTTAGCATGAAATCATCTCTCCTTTGCATTTTTTTAAAATAGAAAAAGTCTGTGTCTTGTAATGGAGAATATTGCAAGAAAGCTTTGTTAGTGGGATAAATGTTTCTTTAAAACCATAAACAACCTTGCTGTGTTTTTAAGTTTGTATTTGACTAAGTTTTGGAACTCATGAGAGTTAATATAATGATAAAAATAGCTGATGTTCTGAAAGGTAACCACAGTTCCGAGGGTGTTGTCTTTGTGACTCTGTCCTGTCAATGAACATTATGAAGGAGAACAGTATGCATTTAATACTTCAGTTTGAAACAGGGAAGTAACAAAAAAGATTCACAGCAAGCAATTTTAATTGCAGGTGAAACATACTGTAGGAAGTAAAGATGTATTGAAATTTTTACCGATAAGACACTATAAAAGTAGAAGAAACTAAATATAGTGGTAACACTAATGTAAAATTTAAACAAGTCTATCTTTGTGTTTTAAATGACACGACGATGCTTTTGGTGGGGGGAAAAAAGTTTGTTCATCTTTTAACTATGTCACTATAAGCAGGACTTCAATTTTGCTGTCCAGAGGCAAAAAAAAATTATATCCCGCAGTGATATTACTTTGATATACATAAAAATATTGATTTATGTTGTAGATATGTATTCTGTGAAACTGAGGCTTGTCAGTCACTGGCTCTATCTGCATGTGCCCTGGGATCAATACTACATTAAGGAAACTGACATGAGGAGAGGAAAAATTCATAAATAATGAATAGCAAGCTTCACTGGTTGCGTGGCATTTCTACCAAGAATAATACAAATTCTGGTGAAGTACCCTTGTACTTCCTAACCCTATTAGACTGGAAACCATTATCCCAAATATTGATGCTTTCCTTTAGTCTGTTTCTTGTTAAGAAATATATCTGTGTAATCCTTAACTACATGCTGCAAAAGGAGAAAGCTAGCATTTCTATTTATCAGAAATATGGGTCCAGTAAGAATATTTGTATTAGAACTGATCTGCAGTCTACTGAGAGATCAGGATTTGAAGTTAGGGGATGTGGGGGTTGCTTTTAAAGTGTTTTCTTAGCTTTATAAACAATAGATGCTTGTGAAAAGAGATTTTTGTGGTATGCAGGACATGTGAAACATTGAGCATTAGAGCATGATCCTTGCACTTTAAATCTGTGTATTAATTTTTTTTCATTAGCTCTCTCTGCTTCCACATCCTGCACATTGCTGGCAAGCATGCATCAGCAATAAGACTTTCTTCACTAATGTGGCTGACATATCTCTGAAATGTGACTGGTCAGAGCTATAGCTGATTTTTTTGTAAGTTGGTTCCTTTCAAGCCATTTAAGTAATTTCACCTGATATTACTTTAAATTTTCTATATAAAGTGCTCTTTCGATGAATAGCCGTGTAGAATCAGCACAGGAAGAGCAAAGTCCTTGGCAATACCAGCTCAATTGCATCTGCAGATGAGGATTTAAAATTCTATGCAGCAGGCAGTACCTCCAGCAGGCGAGTAAAAGGTTACTGCATTATTTTGCTTGTTTGCATCTGTAGTCTTTATCTACCAAAGGTTTTTCTTTTTATCGTTCAATTTGTTGTGCATGCTTGTATATAGATACTACTGGAAATTGATTTAATAGAACCATGAATATCAAAAGGGCAGAGCAAGGTGACGGGAGAGGCTCAGTTCAGCTTTAAACTAAGGAAAGGGAGGGGGAAAGAGAGAATAAGTAAAGGGGAGGGGAGAGTAGGCAGGAGAGAAATTAATCTTTCAATACAGTGTGAAAATGAGAAGTTTTTTGTGACTATATTCATTTCAGCTGCTTTCATATCACTTGCTTTTTTCTTAACGTTTTGCTAAAGAGGATGCTATTGAACAAGCACTGATAGCTCTATAAATGTAAGTGACAATTATTTCAAGTCAGATTATCCTGTAATCAGGTTAAGCAGTTGTATTAATATGAGACCTTCTACCTTCAGAAATAGTATTGCATACCATCTTAAACCAATTAAAATGAGCTTTTTACAATATTACTTGTGGTTTTTTTATATGAAAAGGAAAAAGAAGGATATAGTTATTGCATTGGTATCTCTTACAAATGAGAAAACGTTTCCAGCAGTAAGTTACTCGCATGTGTTAAATTAGAGAGGTATTCAGTATTTTATTTTGAGCAGAGCATACTTCTTTTCAAAGGTTAGAAGACCCGTTTATGTCTGACTGCTCATTTGAATTAGTTTTACCTTTTCTGTTTTTCTTGGAGCGAAGGCTTCTCAAAGACTTTATTAAAGCTGCTTATATGATCTGCCTCTGACTTGCTTTGAGAGTTGGTTGTGGTGCCTTTTGACATTTCTACTATAAATTCTTTCATGCTTGTTTTTTCCCCGGTTTAAATTTCTGTTGGCTTTTCCTAGTGTTGTTCTCACTCACGTACCTTTTGTAGCAGCCATTCTTATGTCAGGCTTTGGAAGACCCGGGTAGCATTTTTCTCATGCATTCTGACTTTTCAAGAAGACTTTTTTTTTTTTCCTCCCAGACGTTGCAAACAGTCCGTCTCGGAGTGTAGCAGTCAGACAGGTCTTGTCATTCCCCTGTGTAATTGGAAGGTCCTTTTCAAGCAGAGGCGTTACAAAAGGTTGGCAGCTCTGAACGCGTGCAGTAACCTGCTTTGTGCTGTGGCTGTGAGGAGTGGAGGCCCTCCCCGGCGCGGAGGATGCTGTGGGCGAGTGGAGGATGCTGTGGGCGAGTGCATGGGGCTGCGCGGGGTGGGGCTCTCGGCTGTTGGCTGCTGCCGTAGCCTCCTCTGGCCGGGGCCCAGGCTGGATAGGCTGAGCTGCCTGGGAGGGTAAAACAGACTCGAAGTGAAAAGAGCCACAGAAGGAATAGTCAGCAAGCAGTTTGGACAGATTGCCATCCCTGAATTTACTCCTCTGTGAGACAGCTGTCCGTCTTTTCAAAGCACCTTACTTTGCAAAGAGGAGTAGAGGGAAAAAGTACATGGCACGTGTTTTTTAAGTGCAAGATATTACTTGCTGATGAGACCGGCTGACATTTTTTTAGAAACACTTTTTTTTTTCTTTATGTTTAGCAGTCTTAATTTCAGCCAGGGAGCTGCAGAATGAAGCAGCTGGCCAATTTTGAGTGTTTATGGGACAGTACTGGTCCTAATTTCTTTAAGAATAAACTCGTCTGATGAGCAAGTCAATGTGTGGCTGTGGCTGCAGCATTATTTCTTCTTTAATGAAGAGGCTGGGCTGTTCGACCTGCTGCTCCAATCTTCTATCTTGCAGTCATACATCAGAGCAGTTGCAGAGACTATCCATTGAATGTCTCAATCAGCCAAAGAAGGTAACTATATTTTAAATTTTAACTATACCATTAAAAGGATGCTGTATAATTTGGACTTACATGATAAAAAGACAAATTTCAGATGTTCTTAGCATTTTTCTTGACCTTGCAGTAGCTATCCAATATCATTTATCCATTATCAGGTTGTGTAGCAATAGAAATGTGCTGCAGTAATTGATTTTGTAATAGGATCAGGTGATTTACTGGCTGCACTGACAACCACTTGCTTGCTTGTTCTGAAACGTGGAGCACTCTAATGGATGTTTTGATTGCAGCCTCGAGTTGCTCTGAAACTGCTAGATGCTCAAAGATGTAATGTCTCATTTGTCAGAATAAAAACTTCTCTAGCTGTATTATCCAATAACATTGGAAATACACTGAATTTTTGAAATACTGACTCTTTAGATTCTGGATTTGTAAAATCCTTTCTGCGTAGAATTGGAAATTGTCTTAGTCAACTTCATGCATGTCAACTTAGCCCCTTTCCTGACAGCCACTTAAAACACATTAACGCATGTGCTTTATGCGTTTCCTGAGAATTTGGCCCATGCTAAATCTTGTCCAGGTCTGTGTCTAGAGGACAGTATATAACAATTCTTTGTGGATCGCTATTGTGTTTTGTTTTTCTATTAGTACATTATGCTTTGGAAGCAGAAATCTGGCTCTAATTAGAAAATGAACCAAACTGAACTAAACCAAAACCATTCCATATCACAGTATGGATTTTACTGTAGAAAAAGTCATTAAGAGCTGTGATCCAGTGAATAGAATTGGGGAGCTTAATTGGGTCTGCCTTTTGGACCAAACTGTCTTAGGCTGTTAAAGCTGAAACGTTGTATTAAACTCTTAGAGCATTTAAGCTATGTAGTGCACCATTCATCTTCAGGTTAATTGGAGAGTAGTATGAGCAAAGAGTATGTTACAGGAGTTACTAGTAGGTTATACCTAATTCTTTTCATTTGCAAAAAAAGTTCTTAGTTTTTATCCATTATTGTGCAAGAATAAACATGCCCTTTTCAGTGCTTGTTCGCTGTTATGTGCCATATCAAATAAGAATGAAAACTTAAAACACCACTCCACCCCCACCCCCTGTTGCATTATTAAAAATGGCTTCTAATTGTTGTTGTGCCTATTTTGGAGGGAAAACTGACAGGGAAAAAATTGCATCAGGAAGCAGAAGAGTCTCACATGGACCTTGAAGTAAGAAACAGTCAAAAGACAACTTCAGTATGCTGAACTTTGAAGGATGGCATTCACTTCAGACATCAGTATGCTGTGTACAACAGATGATTAAGTAACTAATAGCTAAGATCAAATATGTAACAATTTCGCAAGTGATCATATATACAGTGATTTAAGTGGACCGAAGTAAATCAAAGTGTTGGAATTTGAAATCATTGACCCTAATCGTTATTAAACTAAACCGAAAAGTTAAGATCTTTCAGCCAGTTCTCACTTGATAAAAAACAGTGAGCAAGAAACACTTGATTTAAACCAATAGATTTTAATTTTGTTTTCCGTTTATACCTCAGAGGTGGCAACTGAAAGAAAATTGATTCTTGCTCGTATAATTTGCAACACCTTTTTCCTAATGAGAATATACTACTATTTCCATGTTTGTTCATGTAGTGTATAGCTTGACATTCAGGTTCTTCTTAGCCATTTGGTTTGGGTGGTGGTTTGGTTTTTTTACACCATGAAATGAGCATGAGTCCCCTCGCAGAAATAGGTTTCTATCTGACCAATTTATACATGTGAAAAGAAACCCAAATTCCCCTTTTTCCAGCAGACAATAAGGTTCTTTCAGTCTGAAAGAAGCAGTCATTGTGTTGGAGTAGCAGAATGAGCCTAAAACCGTTTTTTGAACCTGAAGAGGAGTAATGTTCAAAGGTGGTCATGGTGGTAGGGGGTAGCACTTCACTGAGCTTGGGTTGCAGGATTTACTTAGTGACTCCTTACCAGGGAGTGTAACGAGATGACGAGGGGTAATGGTTTTAAAGTGAAAGAGGGTAGATTTAGAGTAGATATTAGGAAGAAGTTCTTTACTGTGAGGGTGGTGAGACACTGGAACAGGTTGCCCAGAGAAGTTGTGGCTGCCCTGCCCCTGGAAGTGTTCAAGGCCAGGTTGGATGGGGCTTTGAGCAACCTGGTCTAGTGGGAGGTTGGAACAAAATGATTTTTAAGGTCCCTTCCAACCTAAACCATTCTATGATTATTGAGTTCAGTGATTTGACTTCAAAAAATGTATGTGGGGAGGCAACAATCTCGCAGTATTTCAGCCATTTACTTTAAATTCCTGTGAGAATTCAAGGCAATTGGAAATGGAACTATTGACTTAAGAGGGAGAATAATTAAAAATCACTTCAATTTAAAGGAGTTAACTTGATGAGAAACATAAGCTTAAATAGTTTGCTTTTATTTTTATACACCTTTCTCAAGGTTAGTTTATACTACATAAGAATTTTGCCACTGTAAAGTTGTATTTTATAAAAGTATTTGTGAGAAAGATGATGTGATCTGCTGTATTTTGTGATTCTAAACACAGTGATAAAGAGCTAATGAATTACGTTCTGAAGTTCAAGAGGAAATCTTTGTAAAACATTGAGGAAAATAGTTGGAAAGAATTGCAATTTTCAGAGAAAATGGAAAATAGGCTCTTTCTGTAAAAGTGTTTCATGTGCAAAACCGCACTGCAAAACATACTCCATGAAACTGTAGCTAGGGCAGGGAAGAGAAAAGGGCCTTTCTGTTGGGAGTGATATGTTTCTGAAATAGTAGTAAATAATGATAATCTGTGCTGCAGGAGTACTGTTGTGCTAACAGAGCAGAAGGAGCAGTGGAACTAATTGAATAGTAGTATCAGAATCATTGAGATTAGGTTTAGCAGTCTGAAAGTTCAGCTGGAGACTTGTCAAAGTGCCTCCAGTGCCTGTCGGTGACCCTGGAGTAACGCGGTGGGCCCCAGGTGCCCCTGTCCCACCACCCTGCCCCTGGCCACCTGCTGTGTCCCCAGGTCAGCTCCCAGCTCCCACCGCACAGTCATGGCCAGGGCAGATGGGGCAGTGTGTCCCTAGGTCCTGGCACCTCAGTGGTGCTCTTATTAACAACAGCCAGCACTTTGCCAGATAAAAACAGGAGTTTCCATCTTACTATTCAGCCAGAAAATATTTGGAGTGGTAACTCCAAAAAAAGCCCTGAAAAGGACTTGTTTTCTAAAGAAATTGTGAGAATGAAACTTTGAGTGTGTGAAACGTTAGGCTAAACATCATAGTAAAAACATATATTAAAGTCACAAAGAAACTGTTTTTATCTTAAATGGTATGTTCACTGTTGAAAATTAACCTTGGTAATTAGGCCTCAACTTTTGTTATTTATTTTCAATTGTGCAGGACATTTAATGGGATAACTTTGTAGGCTTAAATTGTTGCAGGTTTAAAATGTCTCCCAAAATGTTAGTGAAAGGAATCTTCCAACAAATCAAATTCCTTTATTTAAAAAAAGTATGTGAGAGAGTTATATCAACTTTATAAAAATCAGTGCTGCTAACATACTTTTTACCTGCTTTAACAGAACTCTTGGAGGTGTTTTCCAGAGAAATACTGACAAAGTGATGTTTCCTGGAAGGACTTTAATTTTTAACCAGGCTAGTTTAATTTGATTTTGCTGAAATGTGATGTACTAGTTTGTATAACCATACTAGCTTCTAGGGGAACTGGAAGTGTTACCAGATTGTGAATGCTTGTTACCAATAGGAGAAACTTGTATTTACTGATACTTGTATTTACTGATCTCTTTGCAAAAATTAAGTGAAAAAAATCATTGTGTAATACTACAGAAATATTTCAGTCCTTTGTTTGTAAAGTTCTGATATTTTCTCTATATTCTGGAAGTGGAACACAGGCCTTCATTCCTCTGACTTAGCGTTACAGTGATACAGATTGCACTTGATGAAGAGCTGGACGTGGAAAACATATGTTGTAATGGCATCATCAGTAGAAAACCTGTATTATCGTGGTGTTATCAGCCTCCACTGAAAGTAGAAGCAGCTCAGCCTCCCCAGCTGGCCTGTGGCAGGGCAAGCGGGGTCTCAGCTTTCACTTGGGCAGCGCTTGCTCGGAGGAGCAGATGGTTTCAGGGAGAGTGGCTGAGCAGGGGAGCAGTTCTGGGGGGTCAGGCTGTGTGTCACGTGGGATGCTCGCTGTCTGCGTCATACTTGGTGGGTGTCTGGGTTGGGATGAGAAGGGGTGAGGCTAGAAAATGAGTGAAATTTTGCATGACTGGGAGCAAACATAGCTAGGTGAAGAGTAAGTTACTTTTAGTGATCTTAACTCATAAGATAGGGTTGGGATACTGGTAATGAATGAGCAAAATCTGTTTCTAATGCAGAACTGTGGAGTGAAACTGTCTCCAATAGTCTGCAGTGAGTGCTTTGCTATTTGTGAATGCCTGTGTAGCTAAAGACAAAAGATAATGATCTTCTACACTGTTTTTTTCACTCACCGTGACCTTCCAGATCAGTTCAGGACTTCTGTACCTGATTACTTAATGAGGAATTGACCAGATTGATTAATAGCTTCCCCCCTTCCTGGTGATTTCAGTAGGAACAAATACAAGTTCACTGGCTACTGCAGATTGTTTTAGGGCCTCATCTAAATGCAACTTGAATTAAGTCCAAAATAAAATAATGTGACTATGAAAATGGCTGCATGGTGTGTCTTGCACCTCCAAATTTGTCAGATGTGCTCATTTTATAAGGATGCAGAGGACTGCATTCTTATATGTTTAGCCCTCCTCTCAAACTAGAGAAGTACTAGTAGTGGGGAAGAAGAAATATTTAAAAAATTAAAATAAAAAATATTAGGAGTTCTGCATGAAATTAGAGGAAGACCTGAGGAAGCTAAAGATGGGATACTAAGGAGAGTAGCAGTAACTTACGTGGAAGTAGAAACAGCCAGGGATTTTATTGGAGGGTGGAAAACCTTGCTATAAGACACTGTTCTTATTTTCTGTGTATGTATGAATCTTGCACAGCTGCTGAATCACAGTTTTGGTTTTGCTTTTTCAGACAGCATGCACTGTGTGTTTTTATACACACACACACCAGAGTTTTATAGTTGGATTTGTGTTTTCTTGTTTCTTTCCAGCTGCCCTCCAAATTGGTGCCATTAGAAACTTAGGGGATTTGAATGTCAGGCTTCATTCTCTCAGAAATAAAATTTGTGATAATAATTCTGCATTTTAGATAGCAGTCCTAATGTGTGTAAAAGGAGCCTGGTAACTCCCACATGGCTAAATTTAGCTCTGCTAAGAAAAATATTAAAAAAATATATGTAAAAATCAAATACTTCTTTTGGTAAACCGAAGAGAAAATATAAATCTGTATATATCTTATATTAAAAAAAAAAAAAAAGGCACAATTATGCCTTTTCAGGTCAAGACCTTTAGTAAATTTAAGATTAATTCTTGTAAATGGATTTTCATGTTTAGATTTAAAAATCGTACTGATGCTGAAGACTGAAATTCCTAACTTCTGTTTCCTGTGGAGATACCTACTTCCCGTATTTTGCATATGGCATAACAAAACCAAGTGATGTAACAATGGCATGAAGTATTTCAACTGAGCAAGGAGATACTTATTTTTTGGAATTTCCTTAGTTATGACATCATATGTCCACCTTCTGGGTTAGCATAATTATAAGGTAACAGAAGAGAGAAGACTTTGCGGAATTCCAAAGTATGGTGGCCTATGATTTTTATGAATGAATGTTGATTTATGGGGTGGTTTTTTTTTTTGTTTTAAACTGGTCCTTCTTAGCATAGGTGGGTTGTTCTGTCTGCCAGCAGCTTAAAAGTGGAAGAGTCTTGCAGATTTATGGGGGAGAGGCTGGAGGGGCAGAAAAGATGCCTTGCTGTAATCAGAAGGGCAGAGAGAGTAAAATGGACTGTGAATACCCTAAAGAATAAGTTTAAGTAGCAACAGACCTTTTCTTCTCAATAATTCACAGAATCACAGAATTATAGGGGTTGGAAGGGACCTTTGGAGATCATCTAATCCACCCCTCTTGCCAAAGCAGATTCACCTGGAGCAGGCTGGACAGGAAGGCATCCAGGTGGGTTTTGAATATCTCCAGAGAAGTAGACTCCACAGCCTCTCTGGGCAGCCTGTTCCAGTGCTCTGCTATCCTCAAAGTAAAGAAGTTTTTCTGCATGTTCAGATGGAACTTCCTGTGTTCCAGCTTGTGTCCTTTGCCCCTTGTCCTGTTATCAGGCACCACTGAGGAGAGTCTTACCCCATCCTCTTGACACCTGCCCTTTAGATATTTGTAAGTGTTGATAAGGTCCCCTCTCAGTCTTCTCTTCTGCAGGCTAATCGGGAGACAGAGAACCTTCCTTAGTGGTGTTTGAATGAGGAGACGGTGGTGAGGGTGCAGAATCGAGAGGGAAGAAGCCTTCTGTGTGTGGGAGACAACAGACTACGCTGAGGAACTGAGCAGGGAGAGAAAGGACAAACAGATGTTTGAGGTCAGAGGAACCATTATGATTATCTAGTCAGACCATCTGCATGGCACAGCACAGGATTGCACCCATGCTGTAACCCTGAGTTTGAGGTTCAACTGTAACAGTATTCAGAGCTAAATTGTACCGCTCATTCTCTTGATGCAGACTGTTCTGTATCACAAAGCCATAATCCAGCATTCGTTGCATTGTCATCTATTAACTCTTTAAAGATGCCTTTTTGTATTAGTATTTCGATTTTCCTTGGTCTTTGTCAAGCTAAAGTGGTTTCTCTCTTTGACTCTTTTTAAAACAGCACCACATAATTTCTTCCCGGCTGTTGGCCAAAAGGAAAAATGATGACAACTCAGTAAACAGTAACATTTTGTGGTAAAATGCTATTACTGCCATCAATATTGTCATTATCAGAAGAACAGCAATGTAAGAGATTGCAAAACCATTGCAGTATCCTCTTGCTCAAAGCTGAAGTTAGAAAAAAAAGATCAATTTCTGAAATAAATGAGATTTCCCAAAAGTCTGAATTGGGATGATTTACCAGAATGATAGAGTTTTTCTTCATCCCAACAGGCTGACATCACAAGTCTTGCTTTGAGTATAATTACTCTCTTACAAATTGTATTACAAGTGCTACAACACAGACAATCGTGTTAATAATATTAAAGACTACCTGTTAATATTATTAGACACTATGAGATTCTGGGATTCAAATTAAATATTGTCAATTTTAATCAAACCAACTTTTCGTGTACAATCTTAACTCTCCCCTAATACTCTCCTCCAATTCTCCCCCCCTCGATGATTTGTACTCATTAAATTACACAAGACAGCCATGGAGAGCGAAATATCATGGCAATAGAGATCTGCAGATTTTTGGCAATAATATCACTGGAGCAAAAATGAACACGTGTGCTTCAGTTGGCTGGTTTGAAAGGCCCTCCAAGAAACTTTTTTACCTGTTGGTAGCTTAATGTTCGTGCTGTTCTGTGAATGAATTTTCATTTTGCTAAAGTACCAGATTTTACTGTTTGGGACTTTGTGCTGTGACTTAGAGCTTGTTGACTTTAAGCCTTAGTAGATGGCATTCAGGGACACATCAAGAATAAAGCTGATGCAGTATGAACCGTTTTGGTCATTCTTGCAACACTTTCAGTTGCTTAAAAATATCTTACAACCTCGTAAGCTGAATGCTATACTCTGCTCAATGTTTTGGTAAAGTGATTGCAAAGACTTTTTTCTTGTACAGTTTTTTAAAAGCTGCTGCTCTGAAGCTTTCAGTCACTTCTCCAGCATGTTTTTATTCCAGTTTTAGTAGCGTTTTATCTGTTGCCTTAACTGGTAAGGCCTTTGACACCGTCCCCCACAGCGTTCTCCTGGAGAAGCTGGTGAATCATGGCATAGACAAGTGTACTCTTCACTGGGTGAAAAACTGGCTGGATGGTTGTGCCCAGAGAGTTGTAGTTAATGGGGTGAAATCCAGTTGGCGGCCGGTCACCAGCGGTGTCCCTCAGGGCTCAATTTTGGGGCCGGTCTTGTTTAATATCTTTATTGATGATCTGGATAAGGGGATTGAGTGCACCCTCAGTAAGTTTGCAGATGACACCAAGCTAGGTGGGAGTGTTGATCTGCTTGAGGGTCGGCAGGCTCTACAGAGGGACCTGGACAGGTTGGATCAATGGGCCAAGGCCAATGAGATGAGGTTTAATAAGGCCAAGTGCCGGGTCCTGCATTTTGGTCACAACAACCCCAGGCAACACTACAGGCTTGGGGAAGAGTGGCTGGAAAGCTGCCCAGCAGAAAAGGACCTGGGTGTATTGGTGGACAGCCAGCTTAACATCAGCCAGCAGTGTGCCCAGGTGGCCAAGAAAGCCAACGGCATCCTGGCCTGTATCAGGAATAGCATGTCCAGCAGGAGTAGGGAAGTGATCGTGTCTCTGTACTCAGCCCTGGTGAGGCCTCACCTCGAGTACTGTGTTCAGTTCTGGGCCCCTCACTACAAGAAGGACATTGAAGTGCTGGAGCGTGTCCAGAGGAGAGCCACCACGCTGGTGAGGGGTCTAGAGAGCAAGTCATATGAGGAGAGGCTGAGGGAACTGGGCATGTTTAGTTTGGAGAAGAGGAGGCTGAGGGGGGACCTCATTGCCCTCTACAACTACCTGAAAGGAGGTTGTAGAGAGGTGGGTGTTGGCCTCTTCTCCCAAGGGAATAATGACAGGACCAGAGGAAATGGTCTGAAGTTGCAGCAGGGGAGGTTTAGATTAGATATTAGGAAGAATTACTTTACTGAGAGGGTGGTCAGGCACTGGAACAGCCTGCCCAGGGAGGTGGTGGAGTCGCCGTCCCTGGAGGTATTTAAGAAACGTGTAGACATGGCACTTCAGGGCATGCTCTAGTGTCCGAGATTGTTGGTTTGTGTCTCTTTGTGGGTGGGGTGTGGTTGTGGGTGTTTGTTTTGGTTTGGTTTTGGTGTTTGGTGTTCTGGGGTTTTTTGGGTGGGTTTTTTTGTTTGTTTTTGGTGGGGATTTTGTTTGTTTGTTTGTTTGTTTGGGGGTTTTTTTGGTTTGTTTTTTTTTTTGTTGGTTGGACTCAATGATCTCAAAGGTCCCATCCAACCAAAAATATTCTGTGATTCTGTGATTCTGTAACTATCTTTGCAGTTACACTGCAGTGCAAGAAAAATAGAGAAACAAACATCTCAGATATTGGTATGTTATGCTTTGTGGATAGTATTAGAATTAAATTGTAAATTTAATAACTTGTTCTCCATGGACTTCAAAAGATACGTATTTTTTAATTAATGCATATGATTTTTCTTAATTACATAAGAAGCCTCTTTTTTCCTTTATTCTCCCTATTGAGATGTCACTGATGATACTGTATTGATCCTCTAAAAAGGTTTGCAGTGAAGTTTTTTACTTGATGTAGGCTGTCTTTTTAATTATAGCTATGCCACTATGCTGTGCAGAACTCCAGTTAGGGTTGTGTCAGCACTTACGTTTTAGATCCCTCATTTTTATCAGCAACTTAATACTGACAATAAAAAAATTACTTTGAGGTAAATCATAGCAAGATCTTAGCCTTCAGGGTAAGTCAATAAGAGTTCACTGTATTGAAAATTATTCAGATAAATCCGAGTTAATGAAAGGTTATAACCTTCTCTTTTACACACAGGCTCTGTATGTGTGCCTGCAATACCATTTTCAAAATATTTTTTCTTTTTTTTTAAGCCTCACTTGTGATACTGTCATTCAGCATCTAAAAAGCAGCGTCTCTAAATGATCTACAGTAGCTCCTGAACCTGCCTGCCTCTTTGTCTTGGTTTCCCCTTCAACCCCTCCTCCTTTCCTTTCCTTTCCCTTCTCTCCAACCTGCAGCGGCTCTGAGGAGGACCTAACAAGAACGAAGGACGACTACCTCAGTTGAGTTGTTTGCTGTTATGTATACTTACTGAATGCCTGCTCCCACATAAGTAACGTGTGTGGAAGATAGGGATTATTTGTCCTTATATTAGAAAGACAAAGCTACTACTGTAAAAGAATGTTTCTGATACTGCAGACTGAGGCTGTTGGAAGTGTCTGTGCATTAGATATCTATGCTGGCTTTTTATCCAGAGCAGAGAGTTATTCCCTAATGATGGGAGTCTAAATGAACAGGACTTGTTTTTTTCCAGAATGGTGTTAGTGTAGTGCCTACCCTTTGCAGAAGAGTGTAATGGCTAGAGGACTTAAGGTCTGGTTCAGTTTCTTATTCATCCTGCAAGGGCATAAATGCACATCCCTCCCTTTTCTAGAAAGAGTGCTGAGAAATTGTTTGGGTGGGGGCATCGTCCAGCCCTGTTGTGGTGTGTAGGCCACTGTGTGATCAAGGGAGAAGAAAGCAAGAAGGAATATGATTTTGCAGACTTTGTGTACTTTGCCCTGAGTTCGGGGAAGAGATGCCCGAGTACCAGATCTGCTCCCTGCATTTATTTCCAGGTCTCTCTCAAAAATTTGACAGATATACAGAAAGTGCAGGACTGAAAATACAGCTTTCCCTCTTAGCTGATGTCCTAATGAGTGGTTAGAGTGAGTCCTCATGCAATCCTTCTGTTATTCTGTGCTTTCTTGGAGGAATGCTGGACTGAAGAGAAGGAAATACTGGTTTAAATCTCCCTCATTGACTTTTGCTCTGATAATGCACGTTATGTGCCTTTTAATTTCTTATCTGTCTAACTGTTTTGAACTCGATGATCTTAAAGGTCCCTTCCAACCTAGACGATTCTATAACTGAACCTGGCATACAGACCTTACAATCTTTTGACTTTTTTTGTTTTAGGGCTTGGTCATTGGCCCTCCTGGGGTGGGAATGCCAGAGGAAAAAGAAACATAATCCACATAGGCGACTGGTGGTGGGTGCAACCACCAAAAAGAAGAGGGAAGAGGTGCAGTGCTCAAAAAATTGAATGTGAAGAGTCAGAGTTGTAGTGTAGCTGTGCTTTGAACTCTGACATTGCTATAGATAGAAGTCTGGATTTCACAGGAGTTTGATATCATAGTTAAGTTCAATGTAGCTGACCTTGAAATCTGTGCAGGCCCGTCTGCAGAAGGGAGACAAAATCACTCTTTCGCCTTATGTTTGTTACTAAGATAAAGTAGTTAACCGTGAAATGTACATATGTACGATAGCATTGAGCAACCTAGAAAATATGTATAACAAAACAGACTTTGGAAACTTCCACTGAATAATAAGTGGAAAAATACCTCACTAAATACACCTTGTTTGCATTCTGTGGGCATGTCGATAGGCCCTGAGGACAAAAATTGATATGTGAGACTTTATTGTAATGCACTGACAAGGCAATGGTGTTCTTGATCCTTTATTTACCTTTCACTTTTTCAAAGCCTTTTTGCAGGGAAGCTTACATAATAAACCTTGCTTTATAAATGTGGAAACAGACTCTGAAAGTGAAGAGGCTGAAGGCCTCTCTTCAGGCCCTTGGCAAATCTAAGCATGGAAACAGAATGAATTCAGCTGTTTTCCCACCAGATCACGCTTTCTCCACATGGTATTTCCTTTATGGAAAAAGCACAAAGAACTTTAGGTGGCTGAAAGGTGGCAAAACATTTGTATGGGTATTCCAAGTGCCTTAAAAAGGTGATTCCCACTTGATGTAGCTGGAGAAATAAGGTGCAAGGAAGATAGTGGCTCACCTAGGTTATCACATCTGGAGTTGGGATAAAAATTAGATCTGATTCCTATCTTCTTAACACTTGCTAATAAAATAGTTTCTGTAGCCTCTTCTTTATAGAAAGATGGATCTTATTGCTTCAGTTTCTTTTGTGCCATTTCTTCAGAAGTACGTCTGTAGCATCTTTGCCAACCATTGGGGACTGTGTGCCAACTAATGCAGCTGTCACTTGGTTATTTTTTCCCCCCCCAAGCTTTTTGGCTCCATCTGCTTGCCTGGTCACTTCCATTGTTTGCTTTCCACTTCCCACTGTGCTGGCTCCCAGATGCATTGTTGTCAGTAATAGTCAGTTTGTCCCTTTGCTCCCCACCCAACCCCCCCAGTCTCCCCAAAGGATGTAGATTACACCTTTCCTTCCTCTAAACGCCTATGCCCATATTCGCAATTCAGGATGGGGAGTAGAAGAGGCTTCCTGAACATGTCATAACTTAATGTATACAAAAACATTTTCCATCTGCTTTCCACCCACAGCTATTTCTCACAATATCTGGAGTGACAACAAAATATTTTTCTTGAGCAGGTTTTGGTTAAGTGGCATAAATTGAGGAAGAAAGGAAACAGCTAGACAACATGGACCCCGGGGGATAGTACAGGAGCTGGGAAAGTAGTTCTGTAATTTATTTCTCTAAAGCTATCAACCTCTAATTTTGAGTGGTAATTCACTGATGAAAAATTGATCACTAGTTCTTTTTTCTGCTTAGAAAGATACCTTGCATAACATGATCAATTCAAGATCTTAAGATGTGCAAATCATGTTTCTAAGTCAGTGCAGGGCATCAGAATTAGTGTGGTGTGCCAGCTGAATTTGAAACAAAACATGAATTGGCAAGCCACTTAACCTAATTCAAGTGAGTAATGTGGATAGATTCTGCCTGGTCTTCATGCCCATTTGAGGCTCAATTTTATTTATTTATCTATTTATTTAAATATCTATATGTCTCTATAGATCTACGTACAGCTTACTTGGTGTCAGTTTTTGGTTTGGAGCTCAAGAAAGCAGCAACGACCTGCAGTTACAAACCAATTAAGTTCTGCAAGTATTGTTGGTCTAAACTGCTCACTCCTTCCATTTTGTAACGAAGATTTTTTATCTTGCTTATGTGTATGTATACTTTAGTAGCTTCTCCTTTAAAAATTTCGTGTGATCAGATGGGAGCACCGATGTAGGTTAATCTTGCTTAACACTTTGCACGCCTGGCACTCTTTCCTTTAGAGGAAGTTAACATGTTTTTGCTGTACTTCATCTTTGTAGAACTTCTAAATCCACAGAATAATGGGAGGAAAATAATACTGCATGTAAGGATAATTGTCATCTTGAAGAGACAAAAAATTGCCACTTTCCAGTTTGATTCTTATTAGAAACGTGGAGTAATATTTTTCTGACTGAGAAGCTCTTGGCCATTTGATGACCATTGTGGACAAACTTACAGAAGAGGCATCTTTCTTTATGAAGAACATAATGGATTTTTATGTTTCAGTCTCAAATTAACAGCTTCCTGAGACCTGTTTTATACAACATTAATCTTTTCACTATTCTATAATGCTAGTTGCTTACCTGAAATTTTTTTTTTTTTTTTTTTACCCAGTAGTACTCCACTCTCAAGTTCCTTGCAGATCTTTATTTTTGTAAATAAAGTAAAATAGCAGCCTTCTATCTGTGGAAAAAGATAGACAAAGAAGCATAGTGGGTTTTGTTGGAAAATACGTTTAACATTTCTGAGCTGCTACACTGACTCGGTGGCCAGCAAAGGTAGCAAAAATGACTTGGGTTTTGGAGTGGGTCAATTCGTTTAAGATCCCACAGCATCTGAAAAAATTCCCAAACAAAACAATGCCCCTACTACCACAAACAAAAACCAGCCATGAACCCTGTTCTGAGAGCTTCTAGAAATAATTTAATCAGGACATTTTCAGGGTTTTTGTCTACTTTTAAGTCAGTGTAAACTTCGTTATATAGATCCAGCCAAATTCATCTCAACAAAGTCTTAATGAGTACCTAGCTATGATTTGATGTACTGAATGTGCCAGTAGCAGCAAGTGGGCACAGGATTTGATTTCTGTACGAGTCAGTAGATGAGGCACTATCACTCTGTGTTAGTGCACAGAGTGGCTGTTTGTGGAGTAGTGGGTTGCAGCAGTGGTAAAAGCCAGTGGCATCTGATTCTTGTAACTTACGGAACAGACTCTTAATGTCCTCTCTTCTCTGCTGATGTAAGAAGCACTCTTTTAAAATCTCCTATGTGTGCTAGGTCTCCACATCCTGAACGAAGTGGATGCTATTCTAATGTGTGTAGTTGATCTTTGGCTCTCAGAATTAAAATTCTAAGTGTAGGAACTATTGAAAATAATGCATACCACAAGTACCCGCTTGTGGGAATAGCTGAGAAATAAAAAGGTGATGGCAGTTCATTGGCTGTCTAACTATTAGCAATTTATTTTAGTCATTGCATCTGAAAGGGTTTTGTATTAGCACATGCAGCTTTACAGATGTTTGTGACTGGTTCCATGAGCAGGAAAATACAGGTGGTTGAATACTTAAATCTTGTGCCATCAATTGCAGAGTGATGGCTATAGTAAATGTCCTGATGACATATATTATATAAGGTGTAATTAGGTGACAGATGGTGTCA
This sequence comes from Numenius arquata, assembly GCF_964106895.1. Taxonomy (NCBI): domain Eukaryota; kingdom Metazoa; phylum Chordata; class Aves; order Charadriiformes; family Scolopacidae; genus Numenius; species Numenius arquata. Next base: position 37,953,615 of record NC_133580.1, on the reverse strand, counting down.
AACTTCACTTGCAGTTGTAGTTGGCATACTTTTTTGAGGAGGGAACAGTAAGGACAAATTGGTATTTTTGCACTTTATTTGGCCACTTCTATTCACAACTAACAGATTTTGTTCATTTACTCATGCTGTTTGAATGCAATTATACTTCTGGTTTTAAAAAGCAAGTTCTCAGATGGCTAGTTAAGATATCCTTGGTGCTGAGGAAGGCGAGTACTACTGCTATATAAATTTAGGCTTCTTTTTTAATGTAGAAGTATACAGTGGTTATTGTATCTTGACAGGTCATCTATCACACTAGCAGGATTAATATTCCTAGAACCACGAGGCCACTATTTTCCATAGTAAAACCTACTACGACTGTGAAATAGGTGAGTACTGCTAATACATGAAGACTTTTGTCTTCTCTTTAATTGGCTTATATTAATGATTGTACTGATGGCTGGCAAACAGCTTCTGGTATCAGGCAAAATCTATCACAAACAGAACATTTTGTTTCATTTTCATGCAAGGATTGCAGTATAGTCTTTGCATTTTCTCAGGTAGAATTCAAAAAGGCATTATTTTGGTATTTCATGTTTTTTAATTCTATAAAAATGATTGCTGTCCCAAGGTCAATTTTTTGTCTCTACTAGTCAAAAGGAGAGGGCCTGTTGTTTGTAATTGTCTCGTCTTGAATTCGCTTTTGCTCATTTACTCGGTCAATAACTCTCGCTGGATGCTGTTGTAGATGTGTCATGCCAGCTCCATGTAACTTGGCTCTTGCTAAGAGTCCCATGTCAAGGTGAATAGACTTTTGCCACTTTCACACAATATGAAACGGATTGTGCTTTAGCAAGCTTTACATTTCAGGATTGCATGCAGATTTTCACAAGCATATGCTGGGTATATCAAATAAAAGGAGGTCAGTGAGATGAAGACTTTTTGAAAATGCTTCTAATAAAACTGCAACTAGTTTAGACATTAATTAGTTGGTGAACTTCACTGGCTGACTGGTTAACATCTTGTTAGTTTCCATTATGAAAGTCTTGTCTTAACAGTATCAATAATAAGCTGCAAGGACAATGCTGCTTGGACTCCCTTCATCTCCATTGTTAGAGAAGCTTTAAGTATTATTAAATTAAGGAATTGAGTTCTTGGCCTTTATGACAGTGTTCCTCTTCTAGGTGCACAAAGCCAATTTATCTTGAAGCATAAAATAAACAATCAAGTACTAATGTTATGAAGTGTCCATTTCTGCTTGTTTCAGCTGTTACTAAATATAAAAATTGATATGCTGGAACACTTACTCCTGAGTCGTCGTCTTTTTCCAAGCCGTGCATAATACAGTAGATCAATAATGCACTTTCTTGACTACAGGCGCTGAACAGATCTGATCCTGTTTACTCTATATCTAGTAATGAATTATCTATAATTCGTCTCAGACCTTATATTGTATAATTTATTCTACTCTTCACATTTGTTTTTTTCCTTGCTATCCCCTAATGCTTGCTTCACTTCCAGTTTTGTGCTGCCACATCTGCCTGGAATATTCTCTGTTGTGACACACAGCTTCTAACTTCACTTTCCAATTTCTTTTCAAAACAGTTTTTCTGGGATCTCATCAAGTCCCACTTTCCTGTGTTACTACTTCTAATTTCATTAAACAGCAGTGAAGGAACTTACAGGCAGCATATCTATCCCATTGCAAGCAACTAATACTGTATCTCGATTCTACACGTTCCTTCTTGGTATGAGATTTGTGAGTTCTGTTGAGCAAATCCTGTCCTTTAGACAGAATAAATGATGGACTCTGCTGTACAAGAGCCACATTCTTGCTGGAATGGTAGGTGTGTATTGACAGTGGGAGATCCTAGTTGGTATTTGTCAAACCTGTACTTGGATTTGCCCTGTGAAGGACAAATGAAAGCACATGTATTTGCGTTTCTTGTTTACGTACTCGGTGTGAAGCTTACTGGTAACTAGTTTGGAGGTGGTAAGCACACATTAAGAAGAAAGCTCTGTGCTTGTTCTACTCCTGCAGATCCAAAGGACTTGAACGGACTTTTCAGAAATGCGCTGAGGCTGAGGAGCAGTACCGAACATGTCAGCCACAGCCATGTCATTCCACAATTCCATTGTATTGTGGAAATGGTAAATGTAAAATGTGAACAAGTGAGGATAGATTCATTTCCTAGAGCCTTTTGTCAGATATGTTAACACTTGGAAAGATATATCAGTCTTTCTTTCTTTCTTCTCAGATTTTCTTTCAAAAGATAGGGCAGAGCGTTTACAGGCCACTTCATTACCATCTTTCACTACCCCTACTGTCTGTCGTTACTACTGAAGCATTCAGTCACCAAGTCTGTGGTCATTACGTAAGCAAATAAATGAATGCTCAAAACCAACTGCAGATACTTTTCAGAATAAACAAAGAATCTTCTCTTCAGATATTTTGGACTTTTCATCACATCTTGTAAACTTAAAGTAACAAGTCCTTTATAAAATATGAATGAATGCATGATTTACAAGTGTTGATTTTTGAGGGTTTTGTATTAATGGCTGGCTGATTCCAGATCACTTTTGAAATAGCATATGGCGCTGCCGCGATCAGAAGAGATTCAGTTGGCATAGATTGACCTGTGTTTTATTTCTTCTACTTTATCACAACATCTGTGAATATCAAAAGTCTGTATCTGTTTCTGCGTTCAGTTGTGATCTTTCCCAATGCTGCTTATTGATGAGGATTTGGTAAGAGCACCATGTACTCCTAAACAATGGTACTGTATTTTGTAGCTAGAAATTCCTAATTCTTCAGTCATGTTGAATTTATTGCATCTTCATGAAGTATCTTACCTTCTAATCTCTCCCACACATGCCTGCTTTGAAAAAATAACACAAAATACAAAACACAAAAGAAAAAAAAGGGGTAGGGAAGTCTTCAATGGTGTTCAGTTCCTTGAGGGGTGTTCCAAGTACAAAAGCACCCACCTCTCCCACCCAGTTGTTCACTGGATGATTCAGCACAATCTTGTTAACATGGAAGGTGTTTAGAAAAGGATAGGGTGTTTTTGTAATAGGTTTAGAGGTTTAGCTTTTTGATTCCTTATTTTTGGTCATCGGTCTGAATGGTTTAGCTGCCCTGTCTTTGTCTGCGTCTCAAGCTCTAATCGCTTTGCTTTCTACTTGTAGATAAAGAATGCTAGGGCAAAATTTGGAGAAGTGAATAACAAGAAGTGATAGCAAAAGAGAAGTAGACACATGTGAATGCAACATAATGGTTGCAAAAACACTAAATCCTTTACGTTTAGAAAGACCCCTTTTCATAGTTTCAGTTGTGGAGTGCATGTGCCCTTGCATGGCCTGTCTCCTTGAAGCCATTGATGAAGGGATTGGTGATATCTTTGCTTATGCTTTCAGAGTATTTGCAGACTTGGCTTATGTTTTGTTAAACAATTTCTGAGGTTATTTTAACAACTTAAGGAAGTTTTAAAAAAAAAAAAAAAGAATCTTTTAAAACTTGGGAGTAAAGTACTCTGGCCAAGTAGTAACTTCTGTGGTGAGTTTGTGATCTGGATATATGCATTGACTTCTCCACCCCGCCCTTGAAATGATATGTCCTCATGAGTGAAAGCGTCTGACAAAAAAGCAAGAAGCCCACTATTTAGAGTAGGAAGATAGGATCTTTCTGGCAATTCCAATTGACCAGTACTCTTTTCCTTGTTTATTTATCAAACAAGAAATCTTACCAAGACAGGGAAGCTGTGAAACAGAACAGACTCTGTATCCGAAGTGAGCTCTTACTAATTTCCCAGGTGGAGGTTACTGGACTACAGTGGGCATTCAGTTCAGGTTCAGCTGGGCCGATGGCACGTTACAGCCGCATGCCGCCTGTCCTGTCCCCCTGCTGAAGGAGATTGTTCGTGTCTCTAATCGGTTTGTGGAACTGCTCGTGCGAGTGCTTCCTAATCTATTTCAGGCAAAATGAATCTGCTTAGCTGAGAATTTAAACTTGTAAGCTAACCTGGCTCATTCTGACTGAAGCGGATTAGTGATGCTTATGTGCGCAGGTATGCCAGGAGGTCTGGCTGGATGCAGTAATAAGCAGGTTGGATGAGGGAGGTTGAGCTACGCCACAGGAAGAGTGTATGCGTGTCTGTCTAAACTCCTATTATTTCTGAAAGTTTCTTTAAATAGCCTTATTTTAATGTGTTAGGAAGTCCACTTTGAAAGCAAAAGAAATACTGTGCAGAATAAACATGCTGGGGAGCTTGCTGAGCACTTGCTTTCTATTAACTGCTAGTCCTTAACCTATTCTAAACTTTTTTTTTTTAAATACGTGAGTGTTCTGTTGCAGTTTTATCTCATAACTCAGTGAGCTAGGACTTCCCTATGATGCTTGTTTTAGTCCAAGTATATCTCTGGCTATAAAAAATTCTGCTCATATTTCAGTTCCCACTGGAATTGTATTCACACAGCTAAAAAGGAAAAAGACCAACTAAATGATCTTTCAAAAATATGTGTTAAAAAACTGCTGTCAGACTTTTGATTTATTATATTTTGAACAAGTCCTGCTAGAAGATCTGCTGAAGCTTTCTTTCATTTTTCAGAGAGATGTCACCAAGTTCTGTCACATAACTAGGAGAATTTCTGTGCAAGCTCATAAAAATCTTATGCTTTCTTGAGGTTGGTAATGTGATTTCTACTACGTCAACCACTTCTTCTTGATGGATGGTGCCTCCATCTGAGCTGCTTAATACTTCCATATTGGGATATAAATGATGGAGCACTTATTGTCCAATCTCTGTTCCTTTACCAGTGGCAGAAAGACCTAGTGATGTCCAGCCTGCTGTCCTGCTACTGTGAGTCGAGCCTTTTCCAGATGTTATGACTCTTCAGAAAAAGTTTTCCTGAATGCATTCTGTCTTATAAATTTATCATCTGGTATTGAGCAGACTTGGGATCACACTTTTAGGTTGCCTCCTCCTGTCCACTTGTAACAAGTCCTTTAAAACATACAGCTCCAGACCTGTTAAGATTTCTTTCTGGTGAGCCCTAGGACTGAGCATGGCAGATGTTGCTCTCTGGGACAGTTCCATCTCCCAAGCCAGATGTGCAAAAGGCTTCTTTTTTTTCCTCACACAGACTCAAAAATCAAGAAATGCAAGATTTATTTGGGCAGTCTGTAAAACATGGCTTTGGGCCAGAAGTTCCAAAAAGAACAGTAACTGCCTAAATTTACTCTGACCAGTACTTTTAAGACAGTCGGTTCCTCGACAGAGAATTCAACACAGTGTAGGAACTGCTACTGAGAACAGCCATTGTTCTGAAACAGTTGGTGCTCTCAGTGTCAAAGTAGTTACTTCATGTATTGAAGCAAGATACCAGAAGCTCCTGGAAGAGCTCAGGGGTTTCAGGTCAGTGCCCACCCATGAAGATAAAATATCTTGGAAACGCATGCTTGATCTCACTAGTGTCTGAGGAGTAAGCGCAGATCTGTGGACCTCATTGGTGCCATTAGCCATTCTCAAAGGTATTGCAGTTAACATGGGGTATGAACTCCATGGGAATTATTTCAGTACACGAGCCCTGCACTGTTACAAGTAGAAAACATATTCTTGCCAGGCTTTGATAAAAATCTGTGAGTAATGTCGCCAGGAAATGAAAGCATTTCTTAGAGCCTACTTTCTTTCTAGGATTCTTATTGGAGAAAGAAAATTAATTTGCTGGATATTTCCGTGGTGTTGAGATGATGGGAATAGAAATGTAAATACTTTAGAAAGATTAGCTCTCTTTTTTTTGGTACCATTTCACAATTTATACCTAATCATTGCTTCTGTTGAGCAAATAGTTGACTTCTGTGTCCTGGTGACCAAAAAGTGATTTCTGAACTTCAGACAGAATGGTACCATTTGTTAATCAGCCTTGCATCTGAGAAGATGGGAGCCCACATGTAGATTCTAAGAAAAATTAAGATACACACAGACTTGAAGGCCATGATGGATGACTTGGACTTTACATTGCCAGCATGGTTTGTACTATATTCTGTTTTCCTCAGTGGAGGACTGGACCTTTTGAAAAGCTGAGCTGTTTAGTGAGGGAGCCAGTTACTAAAAGCGTTTCTGGGCTGCTGCAGTGAGAATGCTTACTGTAAGTTCCATTTTGCAGGCTTCAAGCTATGCCTGTCATAGGACATAACCTAATCAGCCAGGTTTTTCAGTAAGGACAAATATAGACACCCTGGTTTTGATGGTGCTGTTGCTACTGACAACCAATGTATTATTCAGAAAGTCATCCAGTTTGGCATTCTATCAGTAGAAACAGTTGTAAATACAACTGTTAGCAGCTGGAGTATTCTACACATCACTCTTACATGGCAGTGATAAAACCATGTTATGAATTAGTTGGATAATTGCCTCAAAATTTGTTTCAAATCAGTCATTTTACAAGTCTCTTCCTTGAACAACTTTCTCTTGAACAACCAACCCAAAAATGTGTCTTGCCTCTTCAGTGCTCTTCAGTGTTCTCTTGTGTCAACAGGGTTTGACTCTTCAGACTCCGTTCCCTATCATGTTGTTGGGTCCCCGTGGCACGTAGGAGGCAAACCATCTTGTTTCACAGATAGCATCATCTCAGTGGCTTTGGATTTCCACCTGTTACCAGCAGTCTGGCAAGTCTCTCCCTCTGAACATCCACACACACTTCACTAGGGCCTGAGCAACTTCATCTGCTTGCTTTGGAAAGGTGCTGGTCTCTGAGATCTGCAACGCAGCTGTGTGTTATAGCAGCTGACCTTTGCAAAATGCTCTACACCTGATGTAGCAGCAAGGGCAGACACCAGGTTTGGACAGGGAGTAGTGCTGTCTGTGTTTGATCAATACAGCTGAGGCTGTTTAGCACTGCTGTTGGAAGGAGGATAGTGATTACTCTTCACCATGAATCTGCACTGATAATGCCCTTGAAAAGTCAGGAATGTAGATTGGCCTGCAGTAAAGGTGGATCAAGGCAATGATACCGGGGCCTCTTCCTCTTTGCAGCTGCGATTGTGTGATGGGTTCACTGTTGCAAAGAAACTGTCCTAGCCCTGTGTGCCTTCCCACGTGGGCATGGGAAATGGTGGCTCATGCATGCCAACTCTGGCAGACCGGTGGTTTGGTGAGACTTCTGACAACAGTCGAGTTTAGATCCAAAATGCTAGCTATGAAGCATAGCTAGCTTTTATTGAAGAGTGTAGTTTTAAGTTTATGGGTAGGTGTTTATTTTGCAGTGGTGTAAGATGTTAATTGGGCCATAGCTGTTACCTGCTCTTTGCTGGAAGGGTGTAAGGTTTGCTGTCCTTACAAAAATTCACATCAGTCGCTCTTAATCCAGTGCCAGCAACATTGCATAAATTAGAGGAAACTGGTGAATTTAAGTTGAGTTGCCTAATTTTGTCTGGAATGGGTTAGGTGGCACTCAGTTGACTTCAGTGAAGCTCCACTGAAAATATCCTGTGGCAGAGCAGTAACAGCATCATAAATGGCATTAGTCTTTGAAAAGGATATCTCTCTACAACCTCTTTTTATCCATTCAAATTATGATCCCTATTTAAAATTTTAAGATTGTTTATATTTGTACAGGCTGTATCAGTATCTCTTTCAGCTGTTAGTTCAGGCAAATCATTTATTTGTTCACCGTATCTGTGATTAGTGCTTTCCTGTGTTGGACTCGGCTCTTTTTACTGCTTGTAGCCACATCACCTTTCTGTAGTAGGAAAGGGCTGTAGAGCAGAAACATAGAATATTTAGAGTTGATGGCTTCATAGGATTTGAAAGAAAGTTTGAATGCCTGCTTGACACTAATATCATAGGCCACCTTACATTCTTACGTAGGCACCTACTTTCACCTCCAGTGGTGCAGATACAAAAAAAATTACTTTCCCGGTCCTAGAAATAGTTTGGCCAAGCAAATTTAGGTTTCTATAGGTTGTTAGACAAATGCCCTGCTGCTGAACCATGCTGCTTAATCAGTTACTGAAATAAGATTCTCAGAGAGCCATTTTAAGGGCATTAAATCAATAACAATAATTGCAACCATTTCCATTTCTCCAGTGGAGCCTGCTAAGAGTCTATTTGGGCTGGGGCCAGATTCTTTTAGACAGGTTGGAATATCTTCCTTCAAACCTGGCAATCTCGCATGCTGTTTGTCAGCAAGTGCCTTGTTGTTCTGCAAGGTCAGATTTTACGTCTACTGCCGGAAAGCTTCCCTGTGACACAGAGAACATAACACTTAAGAACCAATGTGTGGTAGGCAGTGTTCTGGAGACATGAGGCTAAAGAGAAGGCATTTTCTTTTTTTTTAATACCATGTGGAGACCATAATTGGGTTTTTTTTGCTCTTAAGTGAGACACCAGGAGGGGGAATTTGTTCTGCTGTGTCCTGTCAGTATGTGACCTTGTTTTACTTAATGTCTTTCTACTGCTGAAGATGCAGACAAACTAATGTATTAGCAGATTTCAGCAAGTCTGGTAAATGCTGCTGTTCTGTTTCTCTTTGTATTTCTTGCTTTTGTTATAAGGAAAAAAAGTGCAGGTCAGAGGCTCCTTTTCAGATGTTGATGCAAAAGCATTTAACAAGTCCATTGACTAGCTCTGAAAGAAAGTACATGATTCGGAGTTCATCTTTGAAAGTATGGTATTCAGAATGGAGATAGTATTGCCCAGCGTATACTGCAAAAAATCTGATTGAATGTACACAGCTGAACATCTCATAAGATATGAATTGGCACTGTGGAAAGATAGGCATTCTTCATAAAATATATATTACTTCTTGTTCTTTTAGAGCAACCTCACAGGAATAAGGCTGAGCTGTAGTTTTTCCCACGAAAATGGTAAAATACATCAGTGATAATATCTTGTGTTGCTTGCATGAAGCACGTTTCCTACCCCAGCCTGATTCCCAGCTACCTTTTCTTATCTCAGAAATTCAGTTTATAACTCTGCTGAATTAAACACAAATAATAAATTGTCTTTGTCCATAATATATTAAAGCCTTTTACTCCCAGCTGCTTTAACAGTACTGATAGAATTACTTCATTTTTTTCCTAACAATTAAAACTACATGACAGCTGAATATTATAGCTAATGATCCTTCAGACTTTTTTTAAAGAATAGGCAAATGACAATAGAAAATTAAAATAGAAATTTTTGGCAGTAGCCTTGAATAAGCATTGTCCACTATGGATTCTGAGGTAGAAAATGTTGATGATAGCTTGGCAAGACTCAGGGTTTTTGTTCTTTTTCCCTTGCCCATCATGGCTTTGTGTGCTTGGAATAATATAGAAGGACTGGATATTTTTAAAAAGTTGAAAAAAGAAAAGTGTAGTGTTTGAATTAATAGATGGCTATTTAATCTCTTGTAGGGTATTCTTTATTTTTTACAATAACCTGATAAACTTTTCTAGGAGGTTAGTGTGGTGCAGAAGCCTGCATCAGAACAGAATAAAGAGATTTCACTTTTCATGGCATAACCTGCATTGCTTCTCCTTTACTTCATTAGTCATTATCAAGAGGCTTGAAAATACTGTTCTGTGCCTTGAAGCTTCTTGGAAGTATAAGGAGTTGATTATTTTTGGTGATTGGAGGTAGTATAAGAGCTGCTTGAAAAGTGGGTATTTACTTTAAACTTTTTTTAATTGTTCAAATGCAAATGTTCTTAAATTGTAGTCACTGCTCTTGATTCTCACTTTCCTCAGCTTCAATCTTGCTGTCGTCTTAACCACTGGAATGCTTTCCAGTGTAAAGGGTATATGTGTTTCCACCTGTTTGTGTGTTGTCATTCCACAGTAGAGGTGTCTTATCTCAAACAGCTCTGAGGTTGGGGGAGAGTTTAGTTCTTGGTTTTAGTTTCCTCCCCTTCCTCCCATTTAAATTTAACTAAATTAAGTTTAAATTGGACTAAATTCAGTTGCTATTTGTCCTCAAGGCCTGTTCCCCCACCTATTCCCCCACTTGAGTTAAATGACCTTTTTTTGCTCCATCCTTTCTACTCTGTATTCTAAGTTGACCTTTTTTTTTTGGCGTGCTCTGCTGTCCTGTGTGTCTGTTTGTGCTGCACTTCTGCCACATTTGAATTGGAGATTCAGTCCAAGAAATCACGCTACCATTTTGCCAGAAGCTGACACCAGCCATCTGGTAAAATTACAATTCAATATCAGTAAACCCCATAATTTGGGGAAATGTACCCAAAATGACTTTTATGATTAGTGGACAGGAAAGAAACCGAGACAGAGAAGTCAGCTGGGTACTCTATAAATCACTTTGAGGTTTTCAGACCAAACGTCTTAATGGCAGTGTTCTTGCTGCCAAATGCTGTTTTGTTTTTGCCTTCAGAATAGTTTGCATTAATAATGAGCAACTCTGCTTGGAAGTTATTTATGTATTGCTCTTATGATACAGCTTCACAAAGCTGCACCACGCAAGGTAACAGACTATGTGAATGGATTTGTAAAGCAGCTTAGCATATCGTACTGCTAAGGTCTGTAGGTTTTCCCACTGGAAACGCATTCCAGCCCCAGGATCACATTCAGCATTGTTGTGGATGCTGAAGAAGAATTGATACTAAGGCCGTTTTGGCCATGCCATGCTAGCCTGTGTGTTAAGTCTAGTGATTGTGAAGTAAGTCTGCGCTGGAACAAGGCAGGTTTTAATCAGCAGTTTTGCTTGTGTGTCACTGTGGGAGCAGAGAGGAGGTGACAACAGCAGCTCTTGTTTGTGTGTATTCCCAGGGAGAGGCATCAGCTAATCGTGCCTTGGTAGCTGTGCACGGGCTGCAGTTGTTGAATGTGTGTGTGTCATGGTTTGACCTCAGACGGCAACCAAGCACCACACAGCCACTCGCTCGCTCTTTCCCGGTGGGGTTGGGGAGACAATATGAAGAGTAAAAGTGAGAACTTGCGGGTTGAGATAAAGACAGTTTAAGTAAAACAAAAGCCATGGACTCAAGCGAAGGAAAACAGGGAATTAATTGTTCAGCCACCTCCAGGAGAGCAGGGCTCCATCATGCGTAATAGTTACTTGGGAATACAAGCACCATTACTCCAAATATCGTCCTTGCCCTTCTCCCTTCTTTCCCCAGCTATACATGCTGAGCATGACATTGTATGGTATGGAATATCCCTTTGGCCAGTTGAGGTCAGCTGTCTCATGTCCCTTCCTAGCTTCTTGGGTGCTCCCTGCCTTGCTGTTAGCAGGCCAGTATGAGAAGCTGAAAAGTCCTTTACTGCTTAGGAACAACCTAAATACTAGTGTGTTATCAACATTATTCTCATCCTAAATCCAAAAAACAGCACTATACGAGCTGCTAGCAAGAAAATTAACTCTATCCCAGCCAAAACCAGGACAGTGTGTTAAACTAAGATGGAGTATATTTCTAATTTAAGACTTAAAGTGGTGATGAATTTACAATCTTCCTAGTAAGCTATTACAGTGAGTAATTATCCTCATAGTTAATTCCATTTGGATTTCTCTCATCTCAGCATTCAGTGGTTGCATCTTGCTTCACATTTATTAGGTAAAATCCCCGTTCGCCCAGATAGTTGGGAAGAAAGTAGTTGTTTCTCTATAATAATCACATTGCTTGTTTACTTAAAATAAGTGTTACTGAATGATTGTTCTGCACTTCATAGTTGAGATTTCCAGTTCCCTCTGTTGGTACCTATAGCTCAACATGCGTGTTAACTCAGTAGAATTTTCCATGACACAGTAACACTCCAGCATAGCTTAACTGAAGCTTACTACTAGAAAGCAGACTGGCAGTGTCATGCTTGCCGTTCCTTGGGCTCCTGTCCTATGGATGAAAGGCCTTGAGCTGCATAAAACCATCCTATGCAGTAGTTGTTCTGGGCAGCTGGGGAGGTCCCTGTGTGCAGTGTTGTTGACGATGCTGTAAAACTGACTGTGAGGACTTTTCTTATAGGGAATATAGGTGGTTTGGTTTGAGGGCGGAAAGGCACATGTGGAAAGTGGAACACAAAGCTTAGTGCTGTGGAGGTTTCCAGCCAGCTTGGAAAGCTGTCACAAGTACCACAGACGTACAAGCCTCGTTTACTTACTTTTGGGGAAGAGGAGTGAATTGAACCCTGAAATTATCCAAACCTGTGAAGTTTTAAGGACTGCTTAGTCTGCTGTTGCACAGTAAAAGGATTTGTGATCTTTTTTTGTAGAGAAATTCTGTATTACGTGGGTATCTATCATGAAGTAAGAGTTGTGATGATTCTGTTTGTACGTTTCTAGCCTTTGCTAAGTAGGCATGCAACAGCATCGTCAAATTTGAAGGGAGTATAATAAACTGCCTGCCTATTTTTCTAACCTGACAATTTTTCAGCCCACATGCTTCTCAAATAATGTAACTAAAGATACTCAGTTTATGTTGCTATAAGTATGATCCAATGTTTGCTTTTGGCAAGAAGCTCTTAGTTGTTAGTATGCACAGAAGGCATAGTTTACATGAGACCAAAATATTAACAGATAGAAAGTTGCTGTTCTAAATTGAGCAAACAAGTGTGCTTGTGCTCTCTCGCTAGCAATAGTAGTGTAGGCTCCTTGTAATAATCTAATTTGTGAAAAAACAGGTATTCATTGTTTATTCAAGGTAAGAATTTTTTATTTAGAGAGGTAAAAATTTTAATACAGGAACCCAACTAATGGTACAACTGTCAAAGCAGAAAGGATAAGACAACGCGATTGAAAATTGTGTGCTTTACTTTTTTTGGCTCAGAGGTCCTTTCAATGAGAAAATGGACACTGCTTGATATTAAAGATTAAGTGGAGGCATGGAGGATTATAGGGAGGACTTGCTTGTTTTGTTTTGAATAGTTGCTGGAAAACTTGGCACCCTTTAAATAACTCAAAGCTTTTTTTCTGCTTTCCCTTTTCTGAGGAAAAGGAGAGAGAAGCCCTTCATTAGTCGTACATGATAGTTAAGTTGTCACATTTTACAGCTTAATCCTTTTTCTTTAAAGAGTTGTTAGTGAAAGACAAACCAGCCATCTTCTATATAACAGTCATTATTAATATAACTACTAAAAATAACATGATTATTTATATGAACACAGTAAAATCAGTGATAATACTGATCTCCTCCTACTGTGAATTGTTGCCTCCCATGATATCTTTCAAGGAATTTCAGTGATTTTATTCTAATTTATATCCATTCATTCTTCTTGGTGAAAACATAACAATGCAGAATTAAAAATAAGGAGTAACTCAATGTTGACTGTTGGTCTTGAGGCTTTCAGGGAGCTGAGGTATGAACAGGATTCTTGATAAACAGACATGAGCTCCCCACTTCTTCAATTACACTAATTGTACTGGTGTTAATAACTTGTCAGTTGGGATATGGCTTTGAAGAAAAGGACTAAGGACTTTGAATTTCTTCTTCCTTTTTTTTTTTTTTTAGTACAGTTTTCTTGTTACTGGGTGATGGAGGCTTTCAACAATTTCCTCATGGGTCACTTTTACATTTCCCTCTTATTTCCAGCCCATCCATACCACAGTATCTCACAGTAATTCTCATTTTCTTAAGTGTCCAATTTTGAGGTAAAAATATAACTTGTGTAACACACTATTCACTAATTATTTGCTATGATATTTGTCTCCTTTTTGAGACAAGAAAAATGCAGGCAATTTTTTAAAACTTCAAATACAAGAATTAGGTCATGAATTACATATGGAAAAGTGTTTATAGAAAAAAAATCAATGGTTTCCTCTCTTCCTGTTATGTGTTGATTGCTTTAATTTTGTCATCAGGTCTCTATTAATACGTTTTACAGCATGATTCTGTTCTAGAGCATTAAAAAGTCCTACAACTCTAACTCTGATTTCCTTTTTATTATTTTTTTTTTCCCCTCTGCAAGAAGTCTTCCTGAATTAATCTCTTCTGTGTAAAATTTTAGTCCGAGCAGTCCTGGTTTTGAGGAGAACGCACAAGGAGGGAATAAAAGGGCTTTTGGTTTAAAGCATTAAGACTTGACACTCGTCTTCCTGTTGCAAAGGGAATCTGTGGAATCCATTTTAGCTGTAATACATCCAGATTCTGTGTTTGTGTGGTCATGAACCCCGCAGGTGGTTGTGTTGCCCACATGAATGGGATGAATCCGTGTGTGCCCTGCCTGTACACTGCAAGGAAGCGTGTTGCACGTTTTGCAGCTTTTCCCACTCTCCACCCACAGTCACTGTCTGTGAGGGTTAAGTGAACCTGTATCAAAGAGACTGGGCTTTTGCAGTGATGGCTGAAAAGAGTTTTGTTCATCCACCTACTCATGCAATACAGTGTTACTTCTTTATCAATAAAGAATTAACATTAAAAGTTAGTGTTCTGTGATAATGTTAGATGTGCACAAATGGAGATCATGTGGAAACACTACGGAAAAAATAAATGGAAAGAGAAGAGGACAAAGACCTATTGGACAGAAAATCTTATCTTTGATTCAACAGTTGAGTTTTAAGGAGGGTTTGGACATCTGCAGATGGAAATCTATGTATGAATGGAGCTGAAGGTCAGAAGCAATCCGAGTGCTGGACTAGTTGCTTTCTTAGTGATATAAAATATCTTAAACTATATAAAGTAATTAGACGTGATCATACTTTTTCTTTAGATTATGTTAAAATACTTATGTTGACTGCTTGTAGCTCAAGCTGTTTCTTCTAAACTTTTGCTCATGAAAGGTCTATTCATCTCTCTTCTACCTCTGATATTTCCTTATACCACTCAGTTTAAGTACTGCTAAAGACATGTGAATTCTTGTAGCAATCACTCATTTCCTAAACTACTTTCTGTGTTCTCATTCTCCAGTGAGTTTTGTGTGCTATTTGATATTTTATCCTATATTAAATACTTCACCTGTGTCCACCAAAAGAGGTGGGATTATGTGACAGGTCCTCTATAACCCTTTGTCTTTCCAGCCCAGAGTTAAAACAAAGTTGTTTTTTTTTAATGGCTTCTGTGTGCTTGTCCCCATAACTGATAGCTATTACTATCGTGCTCTTACTATCCTCGTATTGTCAGCTATTCTGTCTCATCTAAATCCCTTCACTTTCTTCAGGGAATGGATCAGAACGGAGCAAACTGTCCGGGACTGTAAAGTAGCACTGTGGGCCAAAAGGGATTGGGAGGCTGAGGCATGGGATTAGAGAGGGAACTGTGTTAAGAGGGAGTTCAGGGAGAAATAAGTAAATTGGGGTGATGAAATAGGGAGAGAAGGGATTAGGTCTGTTGAAACAGGATTGCTGGGTTAATAGAAGCAGGTGAGAAGAATGGGAGAAGCATCTTACCGTAGAGCATGTGTGGTGGGGAAACTGGAGTTGTCTTTTAAGAAACATTTAGGAGAGGAGGTCAGGGCACAAGGACTTGATGAAAAGCCTCAGAAGGTAGATACAAAGTTGGGGCTAGATTACAGTGGAGAGGGGGATAATTAACTGGCCACACAAGAAGATTAGATGCAGCTGGACTTAATTAAATTTGAACAGGAAACTTTAATTGTTGGGTTTTTTTAAATTTAATGAATACTAAATCTAGGGGGTTTGTGTGCTGTCAGATTTATTTTTGACATAAGTAAGTAATTAGAGGAGCACTTTCATTTAGTGTTGGTTACTTTGACCACTTTGCGCTGACTAAACAACATGATTGTTAGAGAATCTAGAGAGAATGAAAAAGGGAGCAGGATAGGAGCACATGTGCTGCTCCTCAGAAGTGTTGGCAGAGCTTAGCTGGGCAGGGCAATAGCAGAGCAGGAGCAGAGAATCTTTTTAGCTGTTAATTTGTTCTGGAACGTGGAGCTGACCAAGAAATTGGAGGTGTGTATACATTTGGAAGTAGTAGTTTATTGTTCTTGCATGCCTGTAGAATGAGATGCGTTGTTAATGATGTATTTTATTTTGATGAAAAGTTATTGAAAGTTTTTAAAGCTGTATGTTAATCTTGCTCTAATCAACATTTTGTGCTGATGAAATATGGAAGGATTTTTTATTTTCATCTTCTGTACGATGTATTCAACTCAGAATTTTATGACTTGAGGAGTCTGTTACTATGATCGAGTTTGCCGCCCTAGTAATGCAGCAGAATTATTCTCCGGTAACTTTTGTTTAAAGCTCATAACTTTAGGTTGTGACTTTACCTGGAATATCTTACCTTTGTTAAGTCCTTGCTTGAAGATAATTTTCCACTGACATAACCTATAAAAGAAGGTGCTAGATTCTTCATTTGACTTTTTATAGTTTCCATTAATTGCATGTTGATTGTTTTGGTTTGTTACTTTGCTGTTGTTCAGAATCTTTCCCGTGTACAAACTGTGTAGCTAGTAATCAGATCAACATATTAAATGTTTTCTTTAATACGGCATGTAGATTGCTTGCTTATGGTGTTTTCTGTTGTTGGCTATCACGGCCGTACGCTCAAATTTTTTTTTTTCCTTTTTTGTTAGTTATGTTGTTTATTTCTATCTGCTTGATGTTGTGTTTATATCAAGAGCACACTTTAAAAGTGTATCTCCTGATTGTTCACACCTGCTCCCCAATAGAATGAGTTAAAGCACAGCTGTCCCAGAGCACCTTCAGGGTGAAACTAAGCCAGAAGATGTGCTCCAGCTGTGAGGGTCAGTTTAGGCTCTGGGGGTCAGAGCTGGTCTGGAAAT
This sequence comes from Numenius arquata, assembly GCF_964106895.1. Lineage (NCBI taxonomy): Eukaryota > Metazoa > Chordata > Aves > Charadriiformes > Scolopacidae > Numenius > Numenius arquata. The sequence continues at coordinate 37,936,970 of NC_133580.1, read as the reverse complement.
AACAGCCCTTTCCTCTCCCTGCAGCCCAGATCCTCTGGGTGCTGTGTCTCCGCTTCGCACGTCTGCCCCTCCTGCTCTGCACTGCTTGCTCATGTAGACCTAGCTTTAAGTTACCAACATGCCGGTGTCAATCTTTGGGCAAAGTGTGCTTATAAGGATTTTATTTTTCTTTCAGAAGGTAGGTTGGGATTTGAAATGAAATAGTAGGAGATCCTTAGCTTGGGTGGGATGTTCCTTTATTACCTTCTATTTCCCTCAATTATAATTCAGTATTACTTAATTCAATATATTTTAGCTTCTTACTGGGTTATTTATATTAATATATTAGGCAGGATTTAATCAAATATCTACAGAAGTTTTTATGTTAGTCCAGTTGTCTTTGTACGCTAAATCTGTAATCTCAAAAAAGATTTGTTGTAGGAGCGTTCATTTCCCACAAACCGTGTTATGGCTGTAACTACTCTGTCTTCTCATGAATTGCTGTCCTGATCAGTATTAGCATGACTCAGTTTAATATCCAAGTCAGTCTCTCTAATTTCAAAGTTAATTCTTCAAAACCTTTTCAAGTTCTGCTATACTTCATTAAAAAAATGACTACCCCACCTTTCTGTACCCACCTCATTTCCCTTTTAATTTTCTTAAAGTTTCAAGTGATAAAAAAGGGATAATAAAAACCAGCAGTACTGGTGGAGATCTCTAATTTTTCCCATAGTTAAACATTTTTAATCTACAAAAACGCATAACAACTTCTGTGTCTGCTAGAGGGACAGAGATACTTCAGCAGTAAAGCAAGAAGTGAAGTGGTCGTCCTTCTCTCTCAGTACAGAGTGTGGCCTGTTGTGGTAGATAAACCTGAGGAGTTTTCTCCATAGCTTCCCAGTGTTGCTTGGCATTTCTTACAGGTGGGTCTGAGCAACTGTTTTTCTGGGTTATTTTTATCATCTATCTTCTGTGGAAATTTAATGGATAAAGCTGAAGAATTCTGCTTAAGCAGCATTTGATCTTCAATACAGATGGGGGATGCATTCTTCAACTCTGAATTTACAGTTGGATCGGTCCAGGGACTTCCATTTTCCTTAGGGGGATTCCTTGTATTTTGCTTTTCCATAGGACCAGCTGCAATTGTTATGACACTGGGAGTTGCCAAGTTGGACTTGTTGACCAAGTTCAATGAGCTTTTCATGTTTATGAGAAGTGTTACCACTGCACTGCAATGTTTTGGTGTCTGTCTAAAAAACAACCTCTTTGCGGTCTGAAGTGGGTAGGAAAGCAACAGCTTTCTGCTATGGATCTGTGGGGGTTTAGCTGATTTGAGTCATTTTAGGCTCTTAGAGTATAAATAAAGGAGGCAGTAGCTGAAAACACAGCATTTCAGTTCTCTGGTAGTTGATTTGTAAATATACTTCTTCCTGCAAAATAATAATCCTGTCTTATTCCTTATCTATCTTATATATGGAAATGATCGTATCTTGTGTATTAGCTGACAGTAGTTAATTCTGAAAGCACTTACATGACAGAAGGCAGCTTTAATGTTTCAAATCTCTCAGATAATGTACATCCATCTGTTCTTTAGCAAATGCATCACCTCTTTGCATATTGATGATTTCTGATGTAGCACTGCTTGTAATTAAATTTTGATAATGCATTTTACAGGCTTCTGGACAAAACAAGTTTATTTGTGCAAATACAGGGTAAAATTGAAATCAGTTATGAATGAAGCTAATTTTATGACTTGATGGTCACTACAAAAATTATTCCTAATTTAAAATATTATGTATAACCTTTTTTTTAATGGAGTGAAATTTTACCTGGGTATATTAACAGTAACAATAGTGTTACTTTTGTCACTTAAGCATTTAGCAGAATCGCGGATTTTATTACTTAAGTATTTCCATGCTGACCTTTCAGGTTTGTTGCTTATAGATACAAATTGAAAGTATGTATTAAGTTACAGAAACAAATGCAGCATTTGCAGTTTTGTCAAGTAAGACCTAAACCAATAATTGATGCGTTTATTTGGAATAATGTTGTTGGTACTGAATAAGTGCGATTTAAACTTTTAAGCTTCATGTTGTTGTTTTGTGTTTGTTGTTTTGTTTGTTGTTTTTTTTTTTTTTTTTAACTATAAGAGAGAGAGCACTTTCTAAAAAAAGGGAAGGTAGAGGGGATGAGATGGGAGAGGTTAGGATAATATCTTCCTGTACTGAAGTATTTATGGAAACTTATATCCTTCACTACTGCTACTCCTACTGAGAAGTTGTGCTCCCTTCCAGTATTGTATTGTTGTGCTTTCTGAATCTCTCGCAGTGTAGCCTGCTGAGTGTGGGGTGTGGTCTATGAACACCCAGTGGTTCTATACATGATGAAAAAGCTAGTTATTTTCTCTTTGCACACGTTATCATGTGCAACCTGTGAATCCGGTACTTGTTGAGTTCATGTCTGTCTTCACCTGCTCAACACATGCCTGGAATCTAGGGGAACTAGAGTCACAGTGTGACAGCCTGAAAGGTTGTATAGCTGGAAATCTAGTACCAAATTTAAGATCTAGCTAGGCTATGTTATATCCCTTTGGTTTTATATACTGCTTGTACACATGTGTAGCCAAATGTGTGGATAATTTGGAAATTGCATTAGTAGTTTTCAATTTCTATTAATATGCACCTAAATTTGGCAATTTTTTAACTTCTCATTTAACAATTCTTGTACCTTCTTAGAGTTTGGAGAACTTATACTGCTAACAGGCAAGGTACGTGCCGTTTCTGGGCTGCGTGGGCTACCTAGTGATGTCTGCTTTTGACCACTGGGCATCTCTGTGGCTAATTTAATACTTGGAAATGATAAGGCTATATTCCTTAGGGGGTGTTCTCTTTTTCATTTGTCTAAAAGAAAATTATAGTAACAAGAAATTAAACTTTCAATTGTACCTGAAAATATGCCTGCTCTTAAGGCATAAGACTAAAAGCAGTTCATGATTTGCAAGTAATATATAAAGTCTATAATCAAATGAGAGGGAAAATATAGTGCTATTTGAAAATGAACTTTGTCCAATTTTTAGCAAGTAATATCACGTGCTTGGATCTTCTGTTAACATGAGCGTTAATAGTTCTTGTGAGTTCTCTAGGAGGGCAAGTAGTTCTGAATTTCATAGAATCTGGTGCTTACAGAGATGGTGATCAGACTGTTTAGAAAAATTAACTCTCTTGCTACAAAGTTGTCTACATTTGTTTGGGTTTTTTCTGTTGTGTGTCAAGTAGAAATTATTCCTTGTTTCTTGGTATTTGAAGTTGTCAGGAGTAATACAATGAAATACATTTTTGATTAGATAAAGCATTAAAAACTTAACTTTTGTAATTTCGCACTCTTTCTTTTTTTGTCTCCTTAGAATGTGAAAGCATTTGCATCTTCAGATAGCCTAGCCAAGGTCCAAGAAGTAGCAAGCTGGCTTTTGGAAATGAATCAGGAACTGCTCTCTGTGGGCAGCAAGAGGCGACGAACTGGTGGATCTCTTCGAGGTAATGCTTCCTCAAGCCAAGTAGATGAGGAGCAGATGAATCGGGTCGTAGAAGAGGAGGAGCAGCAGCAAAGACGACAACAAGAGGAGCAGCACATTGGGAGGAACGGGGAGATAGGAGAAGAACCTGGATTTGATGACAGGCATGAGTCTCAGCAGGAACAGTTAGAAGAAAATAACAATAGACTTATTACAGTGGATGAAGAATCCACCTGTAACCAAGAGGAAGAAGATGATGAACATGCTGGTGATCAAGAGGAGGAGGTGGAAGAGGAGGAGGAAATGGACCAGGAGAGTGATGATTTCGAGCAGTCTGATGACAGCAGTAGAGAAGATGAACATGCTAATAGCAACAGTGTCCCAAATTCCAATAGCCTCATGGACTTGCCCATTCACCAGTCATCGCCATTCTACATAAAAACAAAGGTGAGAAACTACATGTTTTTGTGTTCTTAATCCTTGATAACTCTGGATTTTGGAAAATAATTTGCATGTTAAACTAAAGTTTTACAATGAAGCAAAAGATTTTACTTCCTAAAGAGCTCATTATGAAGAATTTGTGCAGTCCACAAACTATACTGTTTTAACTGTTAATAATCAAATTATTTGCATGCATTTGACGTGAAGAAATACTCCTGTATATTTTAAGGAATAGAGCTCTGATGATTATGTTCAAAAGATCAGGGTGTTTCTTTATAAATATTTTTACATGCTAACTCATACACTTGATAAGACCCTCTCGGCATTATTTACGATATTTTCCTCCTCTAAGAAGGCAAGAAGGAAGGTAAGTAATTGTACATATGTGGTGTTCTTTCAGAAAATCCGGGTCAATTAGACGAAAACATTGTAATGAAAAAATAGGGTGGAATATTACAGAAACATCAAGTTCTTCCTTCTGGCCAGGTTATAGTGAGTTCATTGACAAAATACATGTTAAAAAAAGTGCGTTAACCAGTCATTTGGTTACAAAGTCATTACATAATGTTGTATAGTATTCTACTTGTGAGGACCTTGTAAATTGTGTGCAATGATTGTTGAAAACTTCTGATTTGCAGTAAGAATTTGGAAATTAATATTTGTATTTTTATTGCTACTTATATGACCTAATATTTTAGATAAAAAAAACTTTTTTGATTATTGGCTCCAGTGTACATTGGTAGTTCACCATATTTTCCAAATTCTTTAGGAAGCAGGAATTGTAACTCTTAGCAGCAGCAGAAACTGAAAGAATAGTGGAAGTGGTGATACTGACTAATAAAAAAAAGGAGCTGGCAAGTGTTCTTGTGGAAGAATGCTATTCCTAAGCCTATGCACCAATTTCTCTTTCTTAATCATTAATTGGTAATAGAACACCTAGCCTCCTCTCGCCTTTCAAAAAACAAAATGACAAAATATCCTCAAATTTTTACAATGTACTTTAAAAGAAAAAAAAACCCTGATGTAAAAGAAAAAAAAAACCACGAAAAAAAATTAACATAAGTTAACAGGGTTCCCTATGTGTTTAAGTATGAACATAAATGTATAGAGATGGAGAATCAGTCTCGAAGATGCACTAGAATGGGTAAATAGGATGAACATTTGCTTCTGGAAACTGCAGCAATTGTTTTAGGTAACAGCAATTAGTATGCAATTCACCTGTGCGTTTAAAGTATCTCAGCTAACATCTTTGATTTTTGAAAAATCGGCATGTTTTCACATGAGATTTTGGTAAATTATATAGTTTTCTATTGATGATTCTACTGTTCAAAGTACTGAAGTATATTCTTTCTAATTTGGAGTGAAATACTGACATATTTCATGTCATTCAAGTGGCTTCTTACAACTCAAATTCTTGTGTTTGTTTCAATGCTTTGGTTTTCCTAGATTTAGTATGACTTACTGAGTATCATATAGCAACTTGCATCCAGTAAGAACTTGATATTTAATGTAGGAAATGCTTACACTCAAAAATATATTTTTAAGTTTCTGAATGGGAAACTTTTTGAAGTGCCTTGTAAATAACCATACTCAAGTTATATACAGACAGAGCAGAGCACAGTTTTCAGTGGTGGTGGTGGGGGCATTTATCATGTCTGACAATAAATGCGAGATTTTTTTCTTTCTTTTTTTTTTTTTTTTTAAAGCGTATTTGACATGAAGTGAAACAAGCTGGTGTAGCCTGAAGGAAGCGATCTGAAAGATTTTTATATAGATGCACGATTTCTGTGTGGTCTGATAGTTGCTTTGCATAGTGTTTCTGTGCAGTGCTGGCCATTGTCATCTCTGCTCTGTCCCGAGGCTCTGCTCCTGCAAAAGAACTGTTGGGGAGCCAGGTAGTGAACCTTATTTGAGAATTTTTCTTGATTCATGGTGCAACTCTATTTTAGGTAGTTTTAACTGTCTACCTGAAGGATCGGCACAGGTTTTAAAGCTGCTGGAGCCAGCACTGCTGTAGGTCATGATTATACAGTAAGACTGACATAATGCAACATTAATCTTGCCAATTCATTATTAAACCAACATTTAACCATAGGAACACATTCTGTGTTAAGAAATGTTGTAGAAATAGAGCTGTGCTGGAGCATGAATGTATTACCAGAGTAAACATAAACATGACTGACTAATATGCTGCTTTTGAGAAGTAAAAGCAGTATTTGTAGACTCTTCAGCTGTATTTAGAAGTTATTTCTGGTTCTACCTGTTAAAGATAGACTTATTTTAGCTTTTTAGATATGCTTCTCAGCATTTGTAGTCTAGTACAGTCTCATAACTCTCACTGAATTACCTGCTCCCTTGCCGTATGCTGTACTCCTGTGAAACTTGCTTTTCACCACCAGTGACATCTGTGGTGTCTGAATCTGCTACTTACTGAGTGTGTGCGCCTGATGCCTCAGAAGCATACGTTCCGGATCCAACACGGTTACTACTTTGATCTGGTTGTATGTAGCATCATTGGCAACAATTTTCATCACAACCAAATACCAAGAGATAATAGTGAGACTGACTAAAATAGCAGCTTCTGCTGCTGTAAGTGTTGTGCAACTCATCTCAAATTTTATATATCTCTTCGTCCTACCTTTTTATTGCTTTCCTCATAAACTACTGAAAGTCTCTTTCTAATCTGATGTTTTTTGGTTATTGGCCTGTGGGATTCTGTGTGGTTAAGGAAGGAAGTGGCAAGGTTCCCGTGTAACACCACAATGTGTCCTGCTTGCATTTGCCGCCTGTCTCCTGGACTTCCACTTGACAGCAGCAAGCTTGCTGTGTTCTATAGATATATTTGTGTTTCTGGGTAATGTTTATATAATATATATAAAATTATATATAAATACTTGCCTCATACTACTGCTCTGCGAAAATAACTGAGATAATTGTTGCCATAATGTTGTGAAAACGTTATGACTAAAGGGCATGTGCTCTTGAAATGAGAAGGCTGGTGATTCAGGAGAGTCTTCGTTGCATTCACCAGCAACACCCAGAAATCAGGAAGGGTCCTTGTGGTTACCTGTTACAATTTCCTGCATAAAACATTAGGCTGCTTTGTATTGACTTCTGCATAAGCTAAAGCATATTTTTAGAAAAATTCCACCATTTGAAAACAGGAAACAGTCCAGTAGGCAAATCTATCTCAAGCCTAGGTTAATAGTTTGTTAAGTTATCATCAGTGTCTAAACTTCTTTTCCTTTACTCTACTCTGCCTTCTTCCGGTTATGTTTCTTTTTTTGACCATTACAATTTATTATTTTCCTGTTGTACTGAAGAGCTGTTTAACAAGCAGGGTTTTTTTCGCCCCACATACATAAAGCAATCAAGTTCACTCCTGAAAGGTGTCTTAAATGTTACATGATAATAAGAACACTGTGTCCATTGGGCATATTTTTCAATTTTTTAGTTCTCGTTATGATACTTCCCTGAACACTGTGTCTGATTTTTGAACGTCCATCTTGAATTGTAGGTATCAGAACTGAAATTAAAACTCCAGTAGCAATTGTGTGAATGACAATTAAAATTTGATCATGCTATATATTTACCTGTTTATATAACAATTCTGTTCATGCTTTTGACTGCAGCATTGCATTGGGATTTCATTTCATCATGACTTGTCTAACATGATGCAATTATATTTTTTCAGAGAGCCTTCTGTTTTCTAAGTATGGGCTGTGTCCTTTGTACCTACAGATAAGAATTGCTTAGTTGTGTTAAAGCGACTAGAGTTTTCTCACATACAGTGTACCTCATCATATTCTTTACTGTTTGTTAATTTTTACTTGCATTGATCTGTGCCCTATCAAATGTTGTCATGTCTGTTATATAAAATTATTAAATAGCGCAGGAAGGCAAAGTAAATAATATGTGCAGGACATTCACAGAAACATGTGCTTGGTGCTGATTCTTCACTGATTGCATCGTATTTTTGGCATCCATTTCCAGTCCTCTGTGATGACTTTGTATTGCTCGGGTTCCTAAGGAATGGTTGTGTAACAATCACAACATAAGCAAACAAATGCATTTACAGTGCGTCACATATTTCATAGCAACTGCCCTTAAATGCTTCTATTGCTCAGCACGTGGGATTCTGTAGTACTGCAAGGGCAAGAACATATTACTGGGAGTCGCTGGCAAATAGATCACAGAAATTAACATTCTTGATTATTTTAGATTTGAATTGTTTATCTACCTATGTTCATACTCCTGAAATCGTAGGTTTAACAAATATATCATGCCAGCAATATTTTATCTATATCACAACTGGTGTTTGTGACATAGTTGACAAGCAGCATGTTTTTATGTAAAAACTGGCGTCAATGCTGTTAATCCTATTCTATGTCAACCATTGCATTATTTTATCTTGGACTGACACCTGGATTTCAACCTTTGGTTATCCAGGTTGTACTCTGTACCACAGGAAGAAAGAGTTGTCCCTTGGAGCTTAAATATCCATCTCAAGTTCTGAAACAAATCTAGAGCCACGCTCACGTACATAGCTTTGAGCTCTCAAATAGTGCAGACTGGGCCAGATTTTTTTACTGTGAAGTGCTTGGTCCAAGCTAGTATGTAGAGCCACAAGGATATAAAGGATTTACTTTTTTTAGTGATTTTTGGCTTGATATGGGAGGATAACATTAATTTTTAAAACCATAGAAAACTTAAAATTGCATTGGGCAGTTTGTGCAGTGAAGTGAAAAGAAACTCCTGGTTGAGGTCTGCAGTTATTGTCAGAATGGAAATAGACTAAAAGCTTTATAGGAATAGAGGGAAATAAAGGATGAATAGAGAAACACTGATCCCTGGAAGTAGTTTAGTGGTTTGTGTACAGGCAGTACATGCAATTGAGAGAAGGTTGCAATATTGTCTGTAGGTGGGGTGGTGTTTTTTGTAACAGTGAATGTTAATAGTTTTTTTCCTATTCTGAGCAGCAGAGGGGGCTGCTACTGCTTTGCTGCAGCCCTGTGGAGTGCAGCAAAGTGCAGTGTTCCTTTGCAGAGGTTTTTTACAACTAAAACCTTTAAGTGTGTTTTCTAAGTCTAGGGAATAAATACAACTGGAACAGAAGGACTAAGTATTTTTAATTTATGAAGAAATCGGTTTCCACGATATGAAATGATGTAGGACTATTTCCTTTAAAAATAAGTATTAAACATTTTCAGATGGCTTGTGTGATAAGAATGCAATATATAGTTCTCTGCTCTGAGTTCACAGGAGAAAGAGAAAAACCTTATGCGACAAAAAGAGGTGCTTTTTTTCCTCTTTATTTTTTTCAGGAATCACACATAGGGCATGTAGAGTCTTGATGCCTTTCATCTCCTGAGTTGCCTAGCAGTTAATGCTTTAAGGAGTTTTTCAACTAAGTAACAATTCGGTTAAAGCTGTGTCAAAAAGGCTACATGTTAATAATCACTCTGATTGTAAAAAAAAAAAAAAAATCATATTCAAATACGTTGGCAATATAATTTTTTTCCTTTTGCTTCTCTCTGGGATTCTCCTTTTTAATTAAAGCTTCTTTCACATCATTCTCTTTAAAAGCATAGGAACTGGCAAATTTTCTCCTCCCTTGGTTATTCTGAACTACAGCACTAAAATACAATGAGTTAAATAAGTAAATGACTTAGGACAAACAATAAATGGTCTTTACAACTGCCAGTCAGAATTACTTTTGTGTTACTGTGACAGTTTGATTATTTCGGAGCAAGTTTTACTGCTTCAATTTTTTTATTTTTTTTTTACTCTTCTGTTACTGAGCCTTATTTATATGTTGGACTGCAATAACATTAGGAATATTCATACTATGAGATTAATATCAATCAAGGCTTTTAACCTTTGACTTCTTTCTCATTTATATACCACACAGTTTAGTTGCTAATGATTCCAAGCATGCAGGATCATTTGGAAAGGTTATGCAACTGTCATTAAGATGTAGTTTGTTAAATGTTAAAGCATCCATGGAAGGAATGCAGATTCTCAGTTTCTTTGTAGATAGCAAGGTTCTTCCCCATCTGTACTAACCTGCAGCACGCTTCTGTACTACAAATACCAGCACTTTTCAAAAGTACTTCTCACTTGCTCTGCTTTTACTTGACTGTGTTAAGTAATGGCTTCATTTGCTGCCCAAGGCTTGCAGAGGTTTAGCTGTACTTTTGCCTTTTGGAAGTAGAATTGCTCCTACACTTTCATTTGCAGGTAAAACTGGTGTTAAATAATTGCCGCTCTGCTAATTTTCCCTATTCTGTAAGTGGATCATGAAGCTTACTAATTGATATGTGGGCTCTGCTTTTAGTAATGGGGTTATCCCTGATACAGTTTGTGGCTCCTCTAAGAACTTGGCTATCTAGTTCAGCTTTCTCACGCAAAGTTCTTGAAATACGTAGTAATTAAATTTAACTGTTACGTCAAACTGTCACTTGCAGTCAAAGGACAGGAATTTCTTCTATAATAAATTCTGGTTTTTCTTTCCCTTAACAAATGGTGTCTTACCTCTTTTCAGTATGATTTTTACAAATGCTACTATAGAATTAAATGACAGTGCTAATGTATAATTTGTGAAGTAAGTAATCATATACAGAAAGTGAAGTCAAGAGTCTCAGTGCCTGGGAAGGAAGAAAAGTAGTTTAATGGAAAACATTGATGCTGACAGTTTAGGTCATAGTTTTGACTACAAGATTGTATTTAATAAGTAGATTTAAATTGATTTTTTTCCCTTCATTACAGAAAGATGCATGTTTTTTGATGCGGAAAGTGAGAGTGCTGATTTAGTTTCTCATTTAGTTTTCCGTTACAGAGGTTGCTTACTAGACTAAAGACCTAGCTGAGCAAGGCAGAAGCAATTTTCTACTTCTGTGCCAGTAATTGAGGTCAGTCTCTCAACTCCAGTCAAGGGATTCACCTCAACTAGCCACACTGGAAAATAAACCTACAGAGCTTTTGGTCGTGCCAGATTTGTCTGTATAGGTATCTGACAATGTACATGTGCATCTTCTTTGCAGTGAAGCCTGGGGCTCAAAGTGTGTACCTTCCTTATTTCCTGGTGGTTCTTACCAGGCACATCCAGTAGCTTATCCTGAACATGCATGTTTTGTAACCGTGTTGGCTGGTTGTTCACAGGTATATTTCCAGCAGTTCCCTAAAGCAGAAAAGATGGCAGCCACCTTGCAGGGGGTGGGGAAACAACCTTTTGGTTTAGACTTGCTCAGGATTGATGCATCACCACAAAGTTGTGTTGACTTGAATTGTCTTTTAGTTGCTTGGCCTATGCAGAGCTCCTTAAAGGTAAATATTGGAAAGGACCTTGCCTGTGTAATCAAATTGCTGTATCAGTTACTTTGTGTAGAATAAATTAAATTGATACCTTTAGGATAACTACTTGAAGCAGTGTCTTGTAGTCGCATGCTTTTTCATAGGCTTTGAAATCCGTGTCATAGGCATTCACCGATTACATGGCAACAACTTCATGAAGTAGAAATCATGAAAATGTGCTTGAGAATACTTTCAGTATGCTTTGCTCTGTTGGGATCCATGGCTTGTCTAACAAATATATTTGGGAGCTCTGCCCCACTTAAATATGCCATTTGTTCCTTATGTTGTTCTTGACTATGTGGCAGGTGCTGTTGCCTGATGTGATCGTTAGCCCAAATATCTCCAGCCTGTAGTGATACAGCTTTATTTACCGAGCATTTTATCAGTGGATGCTGTTGCTCTGAGTGTAAATTTTAAGCTGCTTCACTTTTTGGGGCTTAACTGCAGTTGATATTGCTGGTTATGAAACAATGCAAATGGTGAATCGAAGTGTGAAGAAAGTAAAACTTTTGTTGGTGAGTTAGTTTTTGGGTTTATTGATACCCCCTCTTTCCAAATGGAAGGTGTTAAATATTCTTTTGGCTACGAATTTGATGTGTATGTTTAAAAATATACGTTATGATTAGTAAATTTCTTGTATTCACTCATGTTTTATACTTACAAAATTATGAGATCTGAAACTAGTTTAGAGGGCCAGAGGGACAGAAGGTGATCTGAGGTCCAGAATTACGTTTAACAGCTGCTGTGGGACTAACATTTTTTCCTGATGCATTTCTCACTCTCTGTAATCTGCAAAACAGCAGTACATCCTTTACTTCTGTATGAGACTCTTCATTATCTGCAGAACATGTTGCTATTCAGCAAACTGTGCACAGTAAAGTAATTTACATATCTTTACAAATTTTTGAGTGTAAGGAGGAAAACTAGACAATGTCAATTTCTACGTTGTTTTAATCATTTCTGAACAAGCAGAATGCTTAAAACCAAAATTTCCAAGCTGTCTAAGCAGAACATTTTAACAGCCAGCATCTAATGTCTATTGACAAAGGATGATTTTTGACACATGAACTGTTTTTCTTTGGTAGTATACGGTGTCTGATCTGTATATGAAGCTATGCTTGTGTAGCAGTATATTTTGTATAATCTATACATTTGTATAGATCTTTTAATCCACTGTTACATTTTGTTTAGGTTGCGTGTGAGTGTTTTACCATTCATTGGTTGAATTTTATTAGAAAAATTCTTATAAAACCTAGAACCAGAGTTTCTATAAACTGTTCTCTTTGTTGCAAGCATCTTCTCCCTTCTTGTCCATCGTGTAGTTACTGAGAACACTGTCTAATCTTCATAAACTTTATGCAAATTTTGCTAGCTTTCTGCCCATTCTCTCCTGGCCAAACAAGGTCAAGATTTCACGAAATTACTTTAAAATGTGCTTTATGTTAAAAAAATCTCTATAAAACTTTGTGTGGATTGACTCTGTATAGTGCAACTTATGATACAGTGTTACATATAGGTAATTGATACTGAGATTTTAAAGGTTCTTGTGCATAGATGAGTATCTCCATAATAGCACTGAAATACAAGTGGAAAACATTGCTGTCGGACATCTCTTGTGTTCTTTCTTCTCTTTTCTCTTATTTCTCCTTTCTCCTCTTCTTGCTGATTCTAAAGTTTGTTTCTTTAGTTTGTAACAAGAATTGGGAAGAGGGAGAGGATCTGAGAAGGACACAATTACTAAGGAACTACAAAGATTTCTGTCCTAAGTCAAGCTGGTCCAAACCAACTACTTCTTTACAGAACCTTACTTCTTTTTATGCTTGTTCTTAGTAAAAGTTTGTTTTCTACTGACTTTACTACCTGACTGTATATTGCATAATATGAAAAGAGCAAATAGTGCATGTTAGTAATATTCAGTGTAATTCAATCTTGGGAGACAGTGGCTATGTTTTTCAGCTGTGTTATGAAATTTCACTCTGTTAATGCTTATTAAATGTTAATACATGTGTTCAATCCCTGGTGCCCTTGCTAAAGTGGAAAATGCACCAACACCACCACAGATTGCCAGCAGGGATAAATTCCACCTTATCATCAGAAGTCATTACTACTTTCAAGTAAAGTATGAGCAACATTTCCTGTAAGTGCAAATCACGTTCTTATTCTTATGTCATCCAGCCACTGGTTTTCTGTGTTTGGAAGTGGACAGGTGACCCTTTGTTCTTCTCACTTAAATTATAGAGTGTCCCTTAAGGATGGCAGCTACCATGATCATTATTGACACAAATATATTAAGTACTAAAAAACCATTAAAAACCAACAATAATAAACACTCTTTTTACCAATGTCATAAATTCTTCAGTTCAGATCCTTGGCCAGATTTTTCTAAAGCACACAGAAAACAATTCACTTAATTCAAAAGAATAAATAAAAATGAAATTAAGAAACTGGAAGTGACACACCTAAATGGAAGAAATGAGACTTAACATCATTCATTATGGATCCCTTGTTCTTGCCAAATGTAATAATGTTGTTCCTTCTCTTTAAGCTGGACTTCATCCAAAGCAAGGACACTTTTAGTTGTTACCCTGAAGCATTCAACCACCTGCACAAATTTTGGTGTAAACCACTAGTATTACATGTCCTACAGCAAGTACGCTACATGTGTGTTTGCGTCCATGCATGTGTATCTGTTTTGGAGGACAGGCTGTTGAAACTTTTCCCATGCTGTGCCAGTCAGGCTTTGGTACTGCTGCACTGCGCTGCTTTGCTGGTAGGGTTTGAGTAGCAGACAGACAGTAAACTCAAAACTGGATTTGGTTGTCCACATGCAAAAAGTAGATTTCTATTAAATACTTAAAAGCATTTTAAATAATAAGTGATATTTGAACAAATCGGAGAAAGCCAGTGTTTGTTAAGTAAAAATACAGACAAGGCTTCCCCTTCATCTAAAAATGAAAGAAAAAAAAAAAAGGTGGAAATAAAGGAAAGACGACATGTAAAAGATCAAGGTGGCAACCATGCCAAGCAAGAGTGTCAGCCCTTCCACAGTCTACCTGCTTTTTTGCTGTAGTCTTAGACATTCTTTACTTCGCATATTTTGAGCTTTATAAATAGCCTCACACCCCTTTGCAGTATGCTCTTAACCAGCTGAAAAGGATTATATAGCTTAATTTGGTGCTATCAAATGAATGCCAGTATAACAATCAGTTGTTGCATTTGTTAGATTTATGTGCATTTTACAGTTCTAGCAAGAAAAACACAATCTTGTATCAAAATAGACCTTGATATCTATACTATTTCAAACATACAAAATGTAATACTCTGCATTGTTCGACCTTTTATTTTGATGATAGGTAATATAGCTAATACGAAGAGTGTTGCTATGTTGTCAGGCTTCATATGAGAGGAAATTTTTTTTAATGCTTAATAAACAGTATCTGGATACAATTTTTCATACAGAAGAAAAAAATATATTTTTTAGGTGCATTAGGTGGCAGAAATATTTTTAACACCTTGCTATGTTTTGAGGATTGTTCCTTTTTCCATTCAATATGTAGAAAGGAAGAAAATTCTAAGTTCAAACCTAGTTTTTGGCAGTGCTTTTTTGACGCTACTCAGAAACTGATAATCATGTTTTAACTATTTTGCTACTGCCTTGTGTGTATTTTGTGCCTGTGTGTATATAAGGGTATTTCTCATTGAAAGTCTTGCATTTTCCATGGAAGAGTTATATAGTGATAAGGAAAGCCGAATTACTGTATGGAAAACTTAACTTTTCAGTTCCCTGTCGTCTTTTTTTCATAAGAGCAGCCTTCTTTCTAATAAAAACACCTGCTTTCCCTTCCCCTGGTTTATCCTCAGTTGGGAATTTGACTTGCATTTTAATCCAGTGTTAAATATTGCATGACTTCTCTACCTGTTGTTGTAGTTCTTAATTCTTGTCTCAGCTTTATTTAAAGGTGCAACAACAGCATAAATAAGTGGTCAGCAAATAAATTCCTACAGAGCAGCTGTAGCAATTCTTTTTAACAGCTGGTGCAATTCTGACTAGACCAAAGAGTTGAACTTGCTTATCCAACAAGTCATATTGTAGCCAATGAGGACTGGACAGACATTTCTGGAATATTTGTAAGACGCAAGATGATGCAGCTGGATTTCTGTTACATAGCTGGAATATTTTCTGAAATGTTTGATGAAGAAATGAAGACACATGCTTTAAACATAGTTTAAAAAAAAAAAAAAAAGTGACAATGACAATAAGACCACATAGTACAATAAACAAAATTAGGGGGCTTGTGGATTAAAGCCAAATTATATAGGCCTCTGGTTACAAATGATTATATACACTTACAGGGATGTCCAAATATGGTAGGAGTTATTTTTCAAAAATGTGCCTAGTTAGGTATATGTTTTAATGGTATGATACCGTCATTAGTATTGATACTATATAGTCTTGCTAATGTGCAGTCTACTGGACAATCTATATGTTTCTTTCATGAACACGCAATGTGACCCTATAAAAAGTTAACTTGTGCACACGGTCCCTGTCAAATGCCCTTTTGCACTAGTACCATCGTGACCATCACGTGGTTAGGCATCACTGAATCCTTGTGGAACTGGGTTTTCCTCTGACCATGTAAACAGGTTCAGTTGATGTTTTTTCCTTACCGTATACAGTAGAAGCCATTTACTAGTCAAAACTCATAGTAAGGCCTGAAAGGCAAAGCCTGAAATAAAGCTTTGCTATGGCTGGGCTGTTTAGAATGACTCTTCTATGTAGGTTCCCAGAGTTTTGGGACTGTAAGGCCTTGGAGAAGCTGTAGTGTAATTCAAGCACAATTCAAACTAGCATGACAGTCTCGGCTGGAGCCAGGCTTTGTTTGTTCTGTTGCTTGTTAATACAACAGGACTACACTTGGGTTTTTTCCCCATGAATTACGGAGAAAGACATCAGTTTGCATGTTTTACTAGTAGTTTTCACCCTTTTGTATACTGTTCAAGTGTACATTTCTTAGGTAATTCTGATCTTGTGAGATCAAAATGATCCCCTCCATTGATTCCCCCCATACTGTCTTCAGGGGTCTGTGTCATTACGTTTTCTTACACATGCAGGTTTTTGTATTGGGTAAACTTGAATACACTAGAGACTCTTTAGAGCAACAGGGTTTTTTTTTCTGTGCAGCACACTAATACAGTTTCAGTTAGTTTTGTACAGCAGTGCCTTTTTTCTATACAGTTTATTTGTTTGTCTGTCCAAAGCAGTCTAATGTGCAATGTATCATTTGGGAACTATTGGTATGCTGGTATTAGAAACCCCTCACATAAATAAACTTGAGACCACGGTCCCTAGACCACTAGTGTGGTGTAGACTGTCTTGCTTTGCTAACAAAATAGTTCTCACTTTCTACACATGGGCAGGGACCAGCATGAATATCAAGGGAGCAATAGGCTTGTGTATAATGTAAATTATAGTGCATTCTGTATGCTACAGCTATGCAGAGCTTACTAAAAATGTTATTTAGGAAGTATATTACCAAATCTATTCAAAGGATTATTATGCTGCTATTATTATTTTGAGAAGGTGACTTTTAAAATGTTGCAGTGCTCTGCTTTATCCATTTGAGGGCAGCTGTTCACCACCAACGTTAAAAATTGTGGAAAAACGGTCTGGGGTTCTGCTTTCTGCATTTTAATCTTGCTATACCTTCAAATACTTTATTTTGGTTTCGTTAGGTCTTATATTGTCCTATTGCCATATCAAAATGTCATGAGTTTGTTTATTTTGTTCCAGTAACGTTAACATGCAAAAAAATTGTCAGCTCTAGGAGAAGATTCTGGGAAGTTTGAGTAAGCTGGTTTTCATTGTTGGGATAAATTCTTAGATCCATGTCTTAAAACCATAGCCTTCCTGAGTTAAACCTACTGAATGAGCTAGTTAATTTAATCAAATTTGCTTTCCGGTAAACAGTTCCTAAAAAGCTCTGCTACAGGATCACTTTGAATTACTCTGAAGGTATAAAAATTATTGCTGCTTACTACATGCTTTCATTTTACAAAGACGTCTCTTCACTGGACCAGCCAAAAAGAAAGGAGTCTTCTGGATTCTTAAGTTTACAGTTAATAGCCCATGATGATCTCAAACTAGTATTTTCCAAATTCAAGTTTTCTGGCACTTGTATGCATCTAAATAAAGTGATCTGATTTCAAATGTGATCTTCTGATTAAAATGACAGGCACTTAAAAAGAGTATCGTTGGAAATCAGCCCCACTTCATTTAGAAACAGGATGTTAGAGAAGTGTATTACAGAGTATTCGAACTCAAATTTTCATAGTTTCATGCTTGTCAAGTGTGTATGTGTTCTCACCCTGTATAATATAAAAAACATGCTTTTAAAGATAAAAGCAACAGAGTGCCTCTTTAAACTTTACATTTAGAGCTTAAATTAGAATTATATGTGTAATAAATACAAAAATAAGTGATATCTAGTATATGCAATATATTCCTGACACTTCTAATATAGCTATCTCTCTCCATTTTTGTCTTCCTGTTACACCCTCTTACTGCTTAATTTAGACCGTGTTGTATTTTCAGACTGTGGACTTTCACTTATTAAATGTTTATAGCTGTCCAGCATAGCTTGGGGCCTTTAAACATTACTGTAAGACAATAATACTTACAGTCAGTAATGTGTAGCAAATCTAAGACTAAATAGAGGTAATGATACATGGAAATAAAATTGGGCCAACAGGTTCTCATGTGCTAGTGCAAGTGTTTTTTCTGGGAGATGATGATTAAAAAGGGGGAGGAAAAATAGGCAGAGATAAAAACTGAAGCTTTCCCTTATTGCTTTGGTAAAGTGTGAAATCTAGCATTGTAATTCCATGTGGGACAAAAAACCCGGCCTTATTTTGCTTTGGCTTTGTCCACTTAGAAAGGGGACTACACTGAATGTGAACATGATACTTCTTCTCAGCTACAAGTGTGTCCCTGTGGAATTATTCTAGAACAGTTTGGAAGTTCTGAGGAAAGACTAATGTACTCGTGGAACTTTTATCTCAAACAACTAAAGAAGAGGGCTAACAATTAGAGTTCTGTCTTTTCAAGAGGTGTGAGAATAACCTGCAACTGAAGACTTGTGCTGTGAGTGGTGCTTGGAGAATGCCATACTTCAGTCTTGTCTGCTCCCCAATTGTATGTAAATACGCAAATGGGCCGAGTTGTGTTCCTGTTTTGCATTTTGGTTATCAGCTCATATTTTTAAAAAACCCAACAATGGCAGGGGGGAATAAGTGTGTCAAGTAGTAAGATATGAGGCTCTAATATGAACTAATAACAGTTGGTACTAAAACAGTGACTGCCACGCTGTCAGATTTTCTTTTCAGCATTTGCACAATGAAATAATCTTTTAAAACTGAGTTTTTCAGCAGTCTCTCTTAGTGCATACTCACAGAGACATTTCTGTATGCAATTAAGTGACATATCGAGTATTTATTAAACTAGAATCTGAGGTTTGCTTTGTATGAAATACCATCTCTGATCTTGTCACATTACATGCATTCTATTCAAATCTCAAATTACATGAATATAAATACATTTTGGTAAACTTCCATATTTGTTGGAACGATTGAGATGGTGACCGGTATATCAAAAATGTAAAACTTTGACCTGTTGCTTATTTTTGAATGATACATCAATAGGGATATATGAGTTGATCTCGCTGGGGGTTTGGCTCTGTTCTTCAGTTATTTGAAGTAGAAACAAAAGGCTACTCTTTCTCCCTCTTTGAAGAACTTCAGGGAAGTTTTCTTCTTTGAGTGAAACTGAGATCCCAAGACACCTTTCTAAAGTCTTCCAGCCAAGTGAAAGCCTGGTATTTGTTATATCAAATATGAAATAATTCAGAATGAAGCTATAAACTGTGATCTGATGATATCACTGTTCAGTACAGGTTAATGTGTTTTGGAGTTCATAGGATGAAGTATAAAGAAGGAAATGTAAAGAGTCTTTTAGAAGAAAATGTATGTCTAAGTGTGCTTTAGAATGGCATTTGAATGGAATGATAGAAAAAGAATAAATCCTTGCATGAAAACATTGTGTTACCCAGCATTCTGTAATAGCATTTTCATGTGCAACATCTGTAAAGTAATAAGAATTTTTTTGTTTGTCTGAGAAAGGTACTTTGTTATAAGTGAATGCTTACTGTAATATATATATACTCAGTGAAACATCAGGGATTTTTATAGGTGTTGAGTGCTTTTTGGGTTTTTTGGGTTTTTTTGGTAAAAAGCATTCAACAAGCAAATGTTTCTTCATGGAGGCCCTCTATATGCGAGTGAGACGTGCTTACAGATTGGCTTTTTGAAGGGGAAACAAAGGGCTAAGTGGAGATGCTAATACCAGGCATATTTTAATGCTGTCTTTTGTCAAGTTACAGTGTTGTGCTTCAAGCATTAAGGCATTACTATACTCTCTCTTTTGCCCTCATATAATTATACAGTTAATTATCTTTGCTGCTTTATGCATAAAGGGACTTGTAAGATTTCTTAATGGTCATTTATTCATTGTGTTTTGGACTGTACCGACTCATACAAAGACCAGTTCATACAAGGTCTTTTGATGGCTTTCTGCGTCTTTTATCAGAAATTTTGTAAGACATTTTCACAGGCTTTTATCTCTTTCTACTTAGTTTTGCTCAAAAAGGTGTTCAGAGTTTGAATATATTTTTAAGAAACATGTCCAAGTATAGGGATCGGAAAGGAACTGTGGGAACCTAAAGGGATTGTAGGAAAGCTAATTTGATCAAGAAATTATTTAAGATGGAAGTAAACTAATTGCAGATAATCAGAGTAATAGACTTGGCTGTTCTAACTTTGTTCGGTGGAGTGAGAACTTTTTTCCTGAAAAATGGCCCTCGGTCCACTTTGTTGCTAAGGGCAGGCAGATCTTCCCACACATCCTTTGGGGGACACTGTTCTCAGAGGAAAGGCCCTTCTCCTTTCCATTAGTGTGATGGATAGGCCAGAGCAAACTGGTACCCAAACCTGTGATGACCAGAAAAGGGAAGACTGTTCCAGTACCTTTGCATCCCTAGAGCCAAGCCCTGCAGATGCTGCTCACCCCACAGCAGGAGGGAAGGTGGGGGGGCTGTGCAGGCTGAGATACCTGTGCATAACTGAGGAGAGCCAGGAAGGAGGAGCTGAAAATCACAATGTAGGTGAAAATAAAATGATACCCTCCTCTTTCATTAAAAGAGCAAGTTTTGAGCCAATACCTTCATTTTAGGGGACTCCCGTTTTTTCTTTCCAATATTTTTTTCATTTGTTTCCTTTTTTAACTTTTGGACTTAGCAGTATATTATATTTGTGGACACTGTGGTTAAGAAACAGCAAACTCGAGGTCAGTTTTTTAGTTACTAGCTGTCAAATTTTATTGAAAGTCTAAAAGAAGTATGCCCAGTGAGCAGTGAAGTTGATCCTGCAGTAACACTGTTACTTTCTGAAGGTTGCAATCTCCTTGGATTCTCTTTCTGAAAGCACAATGCTGACTCATTAGAAAAAATAAAAAATTAAAAAAATGTATTTCTGTAGAGCGCAGGCGTAAGTGGCTGTGGCTATTAAAACTCCTGGCAGTCATGATTTTCTTCTTCTTTTTCGGTCTGTGGATCCCTTTTTGGAGAAGGGCTCTTCTGACATTGCAGGGGAGGTCCACCAGCTGTTTGACTGGCAGGAGCAGTCTGCCTGCCCCTTGGTAGATTAATTCCTGTCTATACTAGGATAGCTTGCACTTCACTGAGCAGCAGACAGGTCAGGACACTTGGCAGGAGAAGGTTGAGAGACAAAGGCAGCAGGCTGTGGGGAGCTGAATCACCAGGCTGAAACTTCTTCTTTATTTAAAAAAAAAAAAGAAAAAAAGAAAAAAATCATGCAACTTTAGAAGCAAAGTTTTTGGCAATGTTCTTGCATTATTAGTAACTTGACAAAGTAAGAACGATAAAATGTCCAAACCTGGGAAAACGGCCATCAACCATGGCTTGGTTCCTGTTGATCTTAAAAGCACCAAAGAACCTCTACCACACCAAACGGTGATGAAGATATTTAGCATCAGCATCATTGCACAGGGCCTGCCCTTCTGCCGTAGGCGGGTAAGTCTAAAAATCTTGAAAACCTGAATTTTGATCAGTTGGCTTGTAGCTCTGTGCTTTGTCATGGCGCATTCATTCCATGAAGAAACACTAATATCTGTATTATCTGTTCTCTCAGGGTGCCACAGAGGAGCCCTCGGATCATTTATTTCAATAATTCTTGTGCTTTAATTTAGTTAAAATCCATACATATTGTCTTAGCTATTACTCATATAAAGGGACATGCCAGAGATTCTTTTATAGCTGTAAACCATGTAGCTGAAAACAAACACTGTACAAAATAGGTGCATTCATAAATGTGTATTTTGCTTTTATTCACTCTTTTAGGTGATGTAGATAGTTCAGAGTAAAATCGATTGAATGCAGTTCTGAATTGTATTGGCACATGCGACTTGTTGGATACTAAAGTAGAGAATTTAGGGTTGTTAAACTAATTAATATTTTAACATTTTTAGTAAGGATTCTTAAAATTTGATTTTAATACTTTTGTAACTGAGTAATGGAGATAACATTTTTGCTGTTACAGAAAATAAAAATAGCATGTTACTATGTGGAGGTTGCGATATAGTTTATATATAGACAATCCTAGCCTGACAAACTATCACGGCTCTTATGCTACAGCTTCAGGAACTATATGAATAAAGTGGCTCGTAAAGCACATTTATGAGTTAAAAAAAAAAGGTCTTTTAAGTTCGTTCTCTCTGTAATATACAATTTTCAATAAAAAGTGAATATTTTCAAATCAACTTACATCACAATTTCATTACTCAGTTTGCATACTGCTGAGCTCATATTCTTTAAAGTAAAATTAATTTTTATTCTTGATTATTCTTCGGTACATTTTTTCAGTAAAATTATAAATAAATTTGCTCTTCATAATGAATTTTCCCAACATTACTTCAAGTTTTCTATTGCTACTGAATAAATAGGATTTCCATTTATTGATGCAAGTTTTAAAATCTAGCTCACCTTTTGTAAATGTGCTGGCTTTCCTTCAATGTCAACCTACTCCTTTTAGTAAACTTAGTGAAATCAGATGAAATTTAAATTTGACAAGATCACCCATGAAAGCGTAATTTCTTCTTACTGTGTTCCTTTGAATGTCTGAGAGTTTCTTATATGTAAAAGGTATATGGCATGTGTTGAAAGCTAGCAACATAGTATCAACCTGCAGCAATGCAAAATTTAGAACATTATATGTATATATATATATATGGCTTTAATATTGGATCATGTGCATCTCAGAGAATTATCTTTTTCTGAAATTAGGTATTATACATAGGTTTCAACATTGAATAGGAACATTTCATGAGATTGAAAGTGATAAAGTAACCCTCTTTTTAAATAGATGTTCTTTCATTTTATTTTTTTTATGATTTGGGAACTGTTTGCTTGAAAATAAGCATTTGGAATATGTCTGGATAGTTTTAGTGCCTTTGTCTTGGATAAAGCATAATATACAGCGTAGAAGATAAGTTTAGTAGATATATTTCACAAGTCTTTTTGTGGCTATATTAATATGTTATGCTGTTGGAACTTTAATATTCATGATTTATATGTGTATTTTCTGTAACGAGAAGTGTGGTCACCCATTAACTTATCACAAGTATGAAAAAAAATAAATTCTAAATCAGTTCTCTGAAGATTTTGCATTGTTCCAAAATGACCACAATCTATCTTGGTTGTCCTGTCCTACACCACGTTCAAGCAGTCAGTTTAATGACTCGGAGGTTTAGGTCTAGGAGGTTTTAAGAAGCTGTTCAGCATCTACTTGTCTTTTATAATTAGGACTAAGGTGGAAATTAAGAAATGCTGTAAATGTATGTTTTACTAGCTAAGATATCATCAATCTATTTAAGTTTATCTTGTCTTCTGAAACTAATAATTGTCAGTATGATGGCTGCTGATAGTGGAAAAGATGAGAGCTCCGCCTTTAGTCTCATGCCTTGCAGCACTCGAAGCCTGCGTGTAACTCATAATGATTACCATATTGGGTTCCTTCCACGCTCACACATGTAGGTTGCATACAAGATCTGCGTTTTCATTTCTGCATATTAAAAAAAACCCAAACCAACAACCACCTGATTTTGCATATCAACAAGTGAGAGAATCAATACTTTTGTTATGTAGATTTATCGTTTTAGTAAACATAGTAAGAATTAAAAAAGCATTTTCATGTAAAATATGAGTACTGACACAGTCTTCACCGATATGCAGCTCTTATATATTTTTTTTATTAATTTTGCTTTTCATTTCATAAGTAATGCATTGTATTATTTAGCATTTAATGTTCGGACCTAAACTTGATGTGCATTAGAACATTAGCTACAGTTTCTTTCTAAGTTACTGAGTTGGTAATATGTCAGTACCAACTTTTTTCAGGGAAGTGTGTGATTGTGGCATTCAAACACTCACCTGACTTAGAGATGATCGACCTTCTCCTTGTTTGAACTCATTTCTTCCTCTCCTTAATTGTACATTAAACCAAGCAAAACATCTTTAAAATGCATACTATGATCCTTGGGAGTAAAAATACTTCCGTTATGAGAGCTTACAATTCATAGCTTCTGCATCCTCTGCATTAGTTATATTGGGCTTCTATCAAGAAGTGCACTATAAATGGTCACAGGACTTAATAGTTTGCCCTTGTGCATTTTGCCAGTTTGCTCATGTAGTTAAAACACTTGTCTGCAATACTACTAATCAAATCCAGTTAAAAATAGTATTACTGAACATTCTTTGTGTAGCACTTGAGAATACGTACATAGCTCTAAAAGTGCTGTACTTACATAATAAACATGTATTCCTTCACAACTGTCACAGAAAGCATTGATCATCAAGTGTAGACATGTAAATGGTCCTCTTTAGCCATTAACATATCTTTTGTAGGCATTGAAGTATATTTTGCAGTATAATGTGAAGAACCAATGAATACCTTTCAAGTAGTACACACTTCAGGTATCAGATATCATTTAGCTTTTCAGTGCGATGTAACTGCAGCTGATCACTGAACATACTTACAAGATAGTCACGTATATCACATATGTTCTAAAATCAAGTGCTGTATTTTGCTTGACGTGGTAAAGACTTTCCGTTGACAAAAAATTGGTCTCTTAATTAACTATGTGATTTTTCCCTTACTCTGTTCTTAAACAGCTAACAGTAGAAGTGTTTTGTCCCTTCTGAGCCATTACAGTTCTTGACTATTTCAAAAGCTGTACTTTAAAAACAGATTTCTTCCCTCTTTAGTTTTCCATGGTATTTTTTCCTGAAAATTTGAGTACCTGTTGCCTTGGAGGTTGCTGTATAACAATTTCATCACATTGAATATATGTTTTTAATAAGTGCTGATAAGCTGGAGAATTTGTGTAAGTGACTTGTTCACTGGCAGCATTCCTTCATTTCAAGTGGCTTAAAGTAGCATTGAATTGTTATAAAGCAGGGGTTTCAGTGTGCACCCCATGGTATTCCAAGCTAGAAAAGTCAAGGTAATAAGGGTATCCATTTTCAGTGCCCATACTCTGAGACACCAAAGATTCTGTTACACCGTACAGTTTTGTGAGAATAGTTTTGCTATATGTGCGTACGTTTCACCTTAAAATGCATCTGCCCAGATTTTGACAATTCGTCAACTTAGTTCATCAATGAAGTGCTTCCCTCTGTAGGATGTACTTATGTGTTAGGTGAACACAGGATAAAGCATTTAGGGATTGGTTTGTATACCAGCATGTGTTTTTTATATACAAAGGCATCCACTGGTCTTACTCATTACATACGGTATCGGTCCATTTGTTACTACAGTAGAGCATTTGGAACAAGACTCTAATTCCTTTTCCTTCCTCTGGTTGACTGGTATGCTAATAATTTATTTGAAATACTAATGTGTCTTATGCATGAACAACTTCACTTATTTGGACTTGTTTCTTTATCGCTTCATTTCTGTGTTAAAACAACCACAGCACCCTTTTCATTGTCAGTCAAATCTATGTGAATGCTTGTGCCAGCAGTTTAACCAAGTAGACCGACAGTTCGGTTTTTCAGGGGAATGTAGTCCTGAATTTTTCTGCAACAAAACGTATTTCTTGAGTACGTGCTTGAGTACAGCGCGTTATTTCATTAATGACAGTAAGAAGTTACTTAATGGACAAAAAACTATTTAGCTTTCTCTGAAATGGTGTATTCTCCTATCTTACTGTATTTCAGCTGACTTTGGATCAGGTCCTGAGTAATATGAAAAAGAACTAAACTATTTTCTGCTTAAACACAAAGTGAAAAAAATAATCTCTTTTTCCCTTGGAATTTCTTAACATTTATAAGAAGGTGTGAAAATGTGCGTGTGTGTTCATGCATATATATATATATGGACATGTGTATAATTTTTTTATTTAAAACATAAGGGAGCCTTAAGGGTCTGTCAGTGGACAATCAGAGCACTCCTACACACCTGCATCTTCTACAAGAGACCTTTTGGTTCTGGGCTTTGTGGCAGAGAACTTGCATTATGGCCACTGGTGGCCTCTCTGAGTGGCTGTCAGAAATAACTTTCTGTCAAAGCTGGTTTAGCCTTTCCTTCAAATTCCCTTGTTTGTGTTAGAATTTGTCACCCGAGTGGAAGTACAAATCTTGGACTGATCAGTTGATATCTACATGAAAGTAAGTTCATTCTTGTCCCCTGTGCTTTGTTCTCATAATGGAGTGTGTCCATTGCTCTGGATATCCAAATATTCACAATGAAACCAGCCTTACAGAGATTTTAGTTTTCATTGTTAAACTTATAATTTATAGTGTTTGTTTTCTTGCTTTTATTATTTTTGGAGTTTCAGTTTTGGAAGATGTTTGGAATGAAATGGAAGTACTTCAGAGGTCCAGCAGAAGGAAGTTAACTGAAAAGGCTGATGGTTTTGAGTGGAAGGAAAGGAATACTGAAAAGTTACAGAAATGAGCAAGACTAAGTCTTGTGTAACACTCTACTTAAAGGGTGACTCCTTTTAGAAGATAAATAATCTTGAAAAAATGAACTATTTTCTCTTCTTTTTAAAGTATATGCAGTATCTCCACTCTGAATCTGCTTTTCCCATGCCTTTCATCTCCTCTCACAAGGGGAATAAACGTTCTTCCTGTGTGAGGTGGTAGCCTTGAAGAAAAACAGTATGATACTTATTTTCTCAGTGTGGAGCAAAGGCAGTCTAAAAATTATCTTCTTCACCCTTCTTTCTGCAATTATCTCTTTCATTTTGCTTGCAAACCAGTTGACCCTGTACTGTACTTGAGACAGAATAAACTAGGAATCACAGAAGTGGAAAAAGAAGTGGATAGATCCTCAATTATCTGGTCAGCTCAAGGTGGGGTAGTTCAGCCTGACTCAGCTGAAGAGTCCCATGGTTTCCCAGCCTATGTGTACGAGAAGTTTGCCAAAATCCACCCTTTTTAAAATTTGTTTTTTAAACCTCAAAACCATGGATACAGTCAGATGTAGTCAGTGTTTATGGGTCTGTAGAACTAGATACAGGCAGAAGTATGCTTCTGACTACCCCTCCCCTTCTGTGGGATGTTACAGACGCTCTGGGCTTAAGATAGCCATTTGTAGGAGGGAGCACTTAGTTTGCTGTTCAAACAGCTGTTCCCTGCATCCCTTGGGAAAATGAAAATTGCTGGCTGAACTGTGCATATCTAGTCCAACCTCCTATACTGGGTCAAAAATACTTGGACAACTTCTAACAACTTGGTGTTGGATGCGGGGGGAGCGAGTTGGGTGTTGGGGGGTGGGTTGGTGTTTGGTATTTTTTCCTTCAAACTTCCACTGCAACACATGTCAGCACTCCCAGGGACTGCTTTTTCAGAATATTCAGTGATCCTCTGTCACCAGACTGATTCTTTGAAAAACACTTTTATATTAAATTGTTCTACCTATTTCTGGCCAAGATAAAAGCAGCAATCGGAAACTCATTTATATTTAACGCTAGCTAAAATGTTTTTCTTTGTGGTTTTGATGCATTTAAAACTTCCATTTCCGTGCAATGAGCAGTGCTGTCTGTTACAGACTGATGCGTGGGTGCAGATGCTAAAAGCATGTTAGGACGATTCTGCAGTCAGTCACTTCCCTTCAGGAGGTGTCAGAAGGAAGGTTGCCTGGGCAATTTTAGTCCTTTGTGCCCAGTTGTTTAGATGTCTTTAGAAACCTTTATTGTTATTCACATTGAGCTATTCAAACCCGCTGGATTTACTTTGTGAAAGCTCTTTACCTGCTTAAAGTCTTGTCTGTTTTATTGTCTCAAGCTGTGGAGGTTATAGCGTCCAGCAGAAGAAGAGAGGGAATGGGAGTCAGATGCCATAAACTGACCCAGCTGCCTCTTCGCTGATTGATCATGCTAGAGGGGAACTCGTGAAATGTGTAATTAAATACATCACTTGCTGCTTTGAAACCTATTTGCCGTAACCGTGAATCTCCTTTTTCTCTTTTTGCAGTCCCTTGTATCCCTAAGTAAACACTTTTTGTCCTTCTGCAACAGATGAAGCCATTTTAATTTCCTGAACAGAGCTTTTTCAGGTATGCGGAAAGCATCCTGTGTAAGGAAAAAATGGTCTGCCGTGTCATGACTATCTCTTAATACAGAAACACAAAGAGGGCAAACTAATTGGCGATCTTTGTTCTGACATTCCCCCGATTCTGAGTGGAACTCAAACTGAACTAGAATGAGATGCAGAGAAGTCGTAAGCGGGGTTGTAGCATAAGCATCTTACTCTCGGATCTCTGCCACTTATCACAACCAGCTGATGGTCGTTCCTTGATGTGCTGAACCCTTACTGTCAGGGAATGATGGTTTGCCAGTTTAAATAGTTCCACTCCTCAGAGCGAAGGTCCCATCTCATTCCTAGTTTCACTGCTCAGCTTGGTTTATTTTTCTTCCAAACTCTGAGACTCGGTCTGCCCTGTCTCACTCGCACTTTACCTAGTTTTGGCCTGCTAATTCTGCTCTCTTCCTACAGCTTCTTGCTGATACTCATCCTCTGTTAAAAAGTGGGCCTCTTTTTCCTCTCTCTCTCCCTTTGCCTTCTTTTCAGCTCCTGGTATGCTTGTTTATCTTCATTTCATGATAAAATTGTTTGAAAATGTAGTTTTGCATAGGAACAACAGCAGGATCTTTATAAATTCTGTTCAAGTATTTTATAGTGTTACTTGGTTGTTTTGAAAAAGCAACAAAACAACACTGAGTTGACATGACTTTTCCTTTTATTTATTTCCAGTTAAGGAAGTCTGTACTTTTGGTTTGTTGTGTTCCTTAAAATATTTTTTGAGTAACCAATGTGATTGCAAGGTTTCTTGGTAAGAGGATTGAGACGACTGCAGATTGTTTGTGTAGTTACATGCAGTTTGATCACATTTCAGAAAAATTTCACTGTTTACTTGCCTCTCAAATGGACATGACTTTAATAGGGAAATACACAATCCATGAAGCAGAGTAATGATTTTTCTTAAAAATTCAGGTGATAACTGTACTACACTTTTAATATGCTCCAAATATACATGTTTGTGAAAGAGAAGTGTTGGTTATGTATATCATATGAAAATGTGATATGATCCTGTGCAAGAAGGTGATACAGTAAATCTGTTTTAATAACTTTGCTACTACTGTAACATTTTGCAGGAGTAGGCAAAACATTTTAAGTTAGGGTGTGGTGTTTTTAATTTGTTTTGTAGATCATATTCTAATATATTGCAGGACCACCAAAGATCCACTGATCCTAAACTGATTGATAAAGGGAAGAGAGAAGAAAAAGGAGTTAAAATGCATAAATGATACTAAAAGTCTAAATATATTCTTCTATATATGTTCTTCCCTTATGAATTATCTTAAGTTTAGCAATACTTCCTTAACTCAACTTATTTTATACTTAGTATCAAAGGAATTCATAACACTTGGTAAATGGTATTAGACTTCTTTGTGAGCTAGGGAAATGGTTTTGTTTTACAGGGAATAGTATAAGAATGTGGCAAAGACAGCAAGTGTTTTGTGTTCTAATTAGTAAAACATGCATCCTTCTCCCCTCTCTTTTTCAGATGGTTCACTATTTCAGATAGCTTATTGAACTTGTATATGCTGCATTGCTCTGCATATGCAAGGTAGTAGATAGAACTTTATTTCTAAATTGCAAAAAAGAAGCAACTTGTATGTAGAAGACTCAGGTAGGTAAAAGACTTATTTTAGGAATCTGTAATATGTAAATATGTGGAAATTTGAGACCAGATATTTTATTATCTGTGCCTTCCTGTGGAATTTCTAAAATTGCATTTGACTCCAGTTTCTGTAGTCAGCATATATTTTCAGTTTATAGTGCAGCTATTGTGTAGTGAAGGTAACTGGTTGCGGCACACTGCTCTTACATGGTATCATGTGGAATGTTTCCTCATGATTTAGATGCCCCCATTTATATATACAGACATGGGTTTAAAAGCATACTTTTATTTACAAATATTACTGTTCGTATTATACATACAGCATTGTCCTAAATGCTGTATGCACAATTGTCCCTGCATGGAAAGCTTACTGATTGTAGAGATGAAAAACAAAAGACAAAACAAGCATAGAAACACAATGTGCAGTTAGCTGCTGGAAACAGAAAGTTGTTCCTTGGCTCGTAGGCCAGGAGTCTGTAGGTGACACTATATTGCTGTCTTTCTAAGGATACTCTCCCAACAGACTTTTACTTCCTGAAAATTGAAAAAGAACGGCAGAGCAGGTGCTAGAAAGATATTTTTGGTACGTTTTTAGTGCCTTTTTTTTCCTGCTTACCCTGTGTTTAGGTAGACTTACTACTATACTTAAACAGTTAAGATTTGTTGTTCTAAGTCAATCTGCATGATACAGTGTTCCCCAAGTACAAATGGCAGTCTCTTCCAAAGCATGTTGCTATTAATAAACCCTAACACAAGATTACTTCTCATGATAACGGCAGCAGCTGGCAAGAATGCTTGCAATTTTAACATATTTGCAGCACTACTACATTCCGTCTTGCATTTCTCCTGCGGTTCGTTGTCAGTGAAATTTCAGACTGAATTCTTACCCTGAATTTCTTCATGGCCTCATAGTCTTCCCTTCTTTTGCTTCCCCTTCTCCAAATCCTGTCTAGATACCAACCTATCAAACAAGTCCTCTACTGTCTACCGCCTATTCTGTCCACATAGCTTTTCTAAAGCATCTCTCTTTTCTTTCCTGCCTTTTTACACCCACAGTGTTCCTGTTCTTTGCTTCTCCACTTATGCTGTGTGCGGTTCTGGGAAGCCCTTCCTGCCCACTCATCTCCTTTAATGAAACGAGGAATTATCTGTAGCTGGCTAGTCTGGTATTTCCTAATTGAACCAGATAAGCCATCAGGTTGAAGAAATATAAAAATACAGCTGCTGCAGCATCTATTAATTAATTTTTAAAATACATGCATTTAAGTATAATAAATTAAGTATTAAAATATTACATGTCAATCAATTTCCACTTCTTACCCTTGCTTTATTATCTCCAGGCAGATAATAAACTCTCACAGTTGGTACCAATTCTCTCCTCTTGAATAGCACCCAGAATAGATTCTTGTGGATCTTTTTTTTTGGGAGCAATGTGTTTAGTTTAAACAATAATAATCTTCTATTTCTTTCATGCATTAGACATGTAAGCTTGCCGCTTATTTGCAGTTCCCATTCACACTGATGCAAGAAACAAGTAAGATTATCTAACAGACACTGCACGTGGCAAAAAACTAATCATACGAATTAAAGAAAGCGAGGCTACATCATCCCTTTAGCCTATGGCAGGATCTGTGGTGTCTGTGCTATTTCTGACTGAGATTCATCTAATGGTATGAAATTGCTTCTGATAGAAATTGTTAGTTTTCTCATCATGTTTGAAATATGATTATGTGTTGAGGTCACTTTGCACTATAAAAAATTGACACTAATTGCAATTAATGTGAGGGCTGAAATTAATTTCCAGCTTTATTAAGGACATATGTCCATAGCAGTATTTCTTCACTTTAGAAAGAAAATGGTTTAGAATAATAACAGCAGCTATTTTGGTTGGTGCCTGATTCATATGCAATATTATGTGGATTAAAATTGCAAAAGTAGATTCATTTTAGGGTTGGTTTGTTGATGTTTTTAAGACACCTCTCCCCCCTCATGGGTTAAAGACAGTTTGTTATAATTTAATTGGAATTATTCCATTTAATTGTCAAGTTAGTTTGCTGTAAATTTCTTTTAGTTTCTTCTATGCTTCTGTTTTCTTATTGCATAAAGAGCTGGTCATCATGGGGGAAAACTTGAGTGAGTTGTAGCAATTCCCTCCCAGAAGAAGAGGAGGCAGCTGGAACTGCCTGGTACCGAGCTGTGGGAGTGATCATGGGTTTCCGTGAGATCTGTTGGCATAACTAAAGTTAGCTTTTCAAACGGCCTGCGCATTGCGCTGCCTTGCTGAGTGAAATTTCTTTGGAGCATCTGATTAATGTGGATCGCTTTCTGGACCTGGCAGCACCTCAGTTTGTTACATCTGTTCAACCTGTCTTCCTTGGTCTGTCCTGTGCATTCCCATGAAGGGCTGTATCCAGATGCAGCTGTCTTGCAGGCCCAGCACTAAGCCCTGCGCCAGTCTTGAGATTTCTGGGAAGGCATCCAAACTTCCGAGAGGGTCAAAAGGAAATAGTTTCCTGTTCTGAAGTGCTGGCCCATTTTAATTTGAGCACACAAGTGAATGTTTTAAATGTCCAGAAATACCGCATATTTGTCTGTTTATGGCCATGTCTAGCAGGTCCAGCCTTACTTTTCTCAAGTTAGGAAGAGCTTGTATCAAAAGTGACCTATTCTTTCTGGTATGTGGAGAAAGTAAATGCTTGAGGACAACTAAGACATCCTCAGAGAATTAATTCATCCCTGAAAATACGGTGGCGAGAAGAGGAGGGTCCAGAAACCTCGGTTCCTGCCCTGACTTTTCTCTTTCTCTTTTCCTGATACAGAGGGAAACTTGCAGTAAAAATTCTCGCTGGTCACTAAAGTGCAGGAATATTAAAAACCATAACTTGCACCTCTCTCCACTAATTTGGAGTGCCTTTCTGACTTCGGGGGATCTAATTTATAGAAACATGTAGCATTGGCAGCTCCTTGCAGTGGACATGGAGAGCATAGGAATTCATAATTGCTGAAAAATTTCAGCATATTCTTTAGGCTTCAGTAGACAATTTATGTCCCCTAAGGTTATTCAGACATAGTTACCCAGTCATAATAGGTTCTGCAAGCCTAGTAAAAATAATCTTTCAAGAGACATCTGCGTTTATTTGCTCTTAGCATTCTCAGTCTTTTGCGTATGTGTGTTGATGTAAAAATTGAGTTATGTTATTTAGTAATTGGCCCTAAGGCCTCGTATTTTCTTGGTGATTTTAAGATTTTTGTAATTCAGATTTACACTACTTAAGCATGAAAAATGTTGGTGAATAAAACCCCTTTAAATCGAACTGTCTTCTCTATGAAGAGATAACTGTGAGCTTCATGATATAAACACCAAAACGTGTACATTTTTTTTAACATAGTCTGAGTGTATGCATAATGTATGGTATTTGTATATTTATGTATTTGGAAGAAGATAAATAGAATCCTTTTTGCAAAGGTACTTGCACTGACACAAATCAAACCTTGGTGGGGTGAAATGCAAGATAAAATTACTGAAAATAAAGAATTATACTAAGTAGTAGTTTTAAATGTAATTTAAATTATTTTCCACTGTTTCTCTAATTTTAATTTCAGATTGTCTGTATCTTGGACTTCCTCTACCCTTTTACTTAGTCTTCAGAACTGTGAAATCAGGACACCTATTTGTGCATTTTCATCCAAGAAATTCCTTGCTATGAGGCAACATAGGACACACACTTTGTTCTTGATGCATTTTTTCTATATTCTTGTAATGCAGCACAAATTGAAGCTTTGATCTCTCTTTACTAGGAGTTTTAACCAGGAGTTTTACAGAGTTTTGGGAAATAGTTCATGTTTTGATGGTAGGTGGACATATGGGGAATGAATATTCTGTGAAGTCTTGAGACTAAACTGTTGAAAATCTGAAGTATTGTGGGTTTTTTTAGCTCACTAAGAGACAATTTTGGAGCAAAAGAGGAAGGAGGTGGTGGAGAAAGGGAATTAAATGCAAACATTGTGACTTTGAAGAGACTGCATTCCTTTATGGATGTTTCCAATTTAATTTTCTAAAACAAATACTTATAATAAGGGGTAAAATAATTACTGCTGCAAAGTAGCCAACAAAATTAAAGCAACTGAATAAATAGTCTTTTTTGCCCAAATGTGTCCCCCTCTGTATTGTATGTACCTTATTGGAGTGTTGTCCAACTATTTCATTCCAGTCTTTAAATTAGCTCAGCTTTATCAATAAGCTTTTTAAATTTTCTCTCAAAGAGCAATAGATCAGTATGCATTCCAGTAGAGAGGACATACAAATGTATTTTCTCTTTGAAGAATCAGAGTGCCAGATATTGGATGTGGCATTCCAAAGCACATAATGACACGGATCACAAAGCTGTTACCCTATTAAAAACCTAATATATGCAGCCATCTTTGTATTTCTAAAAGAATGTCAGTTGCTACTTATAAATATGCTAAAAACCTTTCTGAACTTCTGAATTCCTTTGACAGTGCTTGTGAACTTCATGGTCTATATTTAAAATACAATATATAATTTTCGCTCCGTAGCATGCAATATTAAAGCTAGTAGGTAATTGCTTCCTTTCTTCTCCCATTCAGAATTGGGGAGTCATAGCATCTCGTTATCTAATACTACTTAATAACAATCCTCAGAATACATACACAGATACAGATGCTGTTCTTTCAGGGAGAGTTTTAAGATTTCCTTCTAGCTTCTTGCCAGTAAGTAGCAGCAGTGCTGCTTTGTAAGACTCTGCATCTAGGACAAAGCCAAAGGTAGATAAAACAACTCCATCCTGTTCTAATCCTGTTGGGAATAGTATAGTTTCCACTGAGAAGGGAGACCTCTTGAAGGTCCTGTGAGCCTTCTACTTTTCTTTTCTGTCAAGTTTCCATACTAGTGAGGCTTTAGGAATGCATTGGTTTTGTGGATGTAAAATTCAGTTGTTGCATCAGTGTAGTTTGCTTGGTAATAAATAGTCTCAAACTGAAATCCTCCTCAGATTTTACTGTCCTAAGTAAAATTGTATGCATTTCTTTACCAAGTATGTTAAGAAATATTCAATATATAAATGGAACTGGAGATAATTGAAATTAACCTATTTTGTGTGTTTAATACACATATTACATATTTAATTTATATATTTATATATATTATATATAATATAAATTATTTATATATTTAATGGGGGGAAATGGGATATATGATTTTTTTCTGAAACTGTAATTTTGCCTCTGAAAATGCATTTACCTCATTGGGTCCAAATAGTTCATTGGATGAAGATTTTAGAGAATGACAGTTTTTCCATACAGAAGTAACAGAAGATGTAGGCAGGAGGATAAAACACTGCTGCATGGAAACTCTCTGAAAAGAGAATTTGAGGGCACTACTTTGTATACAAAATTCATCAGGTGTTGAAAAATCACCCCTGAATTTTAGTGCAAAATGTGTTTTCTCCATTTATGAATGAGAATGTTTGAGCTCTGATTTACAGCTGTGGGTTTTTTTTTCATAAGAATCCAAAAATTCCTAAGTCTGATTCTCACCTAAAAGCAAAAGTGGTCAGGAGCATTTGGTAGATTACTCTAAATGAAAGTTGTGACAGATTCATTTTATCTACAGATGGAACTTAAGCTGCACTTTGTGCGGTCTCAGCAGTGATTTGGTTCCTTTACAATGGTTGCTTGACGGGAAATGGCATTTTCTGCTTCTCTGGTGGATGCTCCAAATTCAGAGACTGTTTAGCAATAGTATAGTTACCACAGGGTGGAGAAAGCCAGGCATTGCTGCACCAGTCCCAGGCTTGTGGCATAGATACAGTCTTGCTTTGTTGGCTACAAATGGCATGAGATACAGAAAGTGAGACTGACAAACGACAGAACAGGAAAATGAGTGGCTGTAATAGCAAGCAGCCAGAGCTGTATTACTAAAAATGTGGCTGTTTCTCTGTATGTGTGTCAGCAAAATAGAAAAATTTTGTAGTGGTAGAAGGTGTTGAAGTATTTTTTTAGTACTCCCAGGATAGCAGTTCCAGGTGACAAGAACTTTATATCATTTTTAAAAGTGACGCTGTAGATTATACAGTGAAGTCCCTGGAACAAGAATATATTCTTGAGGAAGAATATATCATGACTTGTTTACGAATCCATTCATTTCATAAAAAGAAGACCTAACACCGAGTGTTGGACGGCCAAACTATGCTGTCGTTCCCTTTTTAATCTTGGTTTATGTCTTGCTCACAGAGTCAAAGCCAAATTGGTTGTAGTTACAGAGCTCTAACTTCCAGGTGCCACCAATATGACAGAAATAATAACCCCCTGTTCTTAATCAAAAACCTTTCAATTAACCTAATACTGAAGTTGTAAGTAGCAGTCCCTTTCATAGAGGAGAAACCCCTGAAGAGGATGTAGTGCTTCCCTTGAGTCCCAGCTTCCTTCAAAGCTCAGGATGTGTGTTTTAAGGGAAAGATCCCATATAGTATGTTGATTGATAATTTGGTGTGAAAAAAAGTCATATGACTGGGCAGAGGAGAAAAGAAAATACATAATGGCGCAGATATTATCAGTGTAATAACTGTTTTTCAAGATTTATTATAAAACAAGTGTCTCATCTTTTAAGTCCCCTTGTTTTTACTTGCATGTAGTCAGAAGAGAAATCTTGAATTTCATTTTCCCATTGCTACTAGATGATCCTTTGGATATTATCTTTATGATTATGGAAAATGGGGTTTTGCTATACCTAGCATGCTATTATTTTATGATTAGTTTTAGAAACTACCTCTTGCAACAGTTTGTTAGTGAGGGGATCTGATCTGATCTGATCTGATTAGGGGGGTGCTATAAGTTCAAAAAATGGCAAATTGTCCTTAAGTGTCCTTTTAACCAATATTGTGAAGAATGCAAATTGTACTGCAGTTTGAAGTCTCTCAGTGCATGAATTTCCAAAATACATCATTCAGAGAACTGTTTTGCATCCTTTTTCAGAACTGTTGATAATCCAGACTTAATTTTTCCGTTTCCTCCTTGAAAAAGTTGTGCTTGTATGCAGGTGACTTGAATAGTTTAATAGACATGGGTTTAGTCTATGATGAAAATTAAATCATCACCAGACTCTGCTAAGGTAGACTGATTTTTAGCCTGAGCCAGAGAGACATTTGTGATGTTCTTGTGAACTATAGCATGTCTAAAATGTCCCATGGATTTAATAAAGTGCACGTAGAAGAAAGAACTCTGCTGTACCATTTGTATAGAGTTACCAGACCAATGTAATGGTATGGTAATAGATTTAGGGTATTTTATAAGCAGAAGAGATTTCTAAGGCGCATTTGCTACTTAAGGCTATGCTTATCTTATGTACCATATGAACATTTGTAATACATGAAATATTTTAAGCATAAATTTTAAGAAATTGCAAATTTTGCGATTCTAGGTGTGTGTGTATTTGTTTTAAGAAAGTATTTGCCTCTATGCAATATAATGGTTTTCTTTGTGGTCTTGCTGTGTACCTCATTTTGTCTTCATAATGAAAAATACTATTTTGGATTGTAACGATACTCGGTAAGAACCTTGTCATCTCCCAGGTCTTTTATGTCAATTTATCATATTGTAGGAAGGGATAGGAGGAACTGCAAGTCTTTGTCCTGGCTTGAGAGGGATTTCATAATACTGGGGAAATCCTCAAGTTACTATAGTAGTCTTTTCTACTAAGACCAGTTTCTTACGGAAAAAAAGACTGGATTTGTCTTTTTTCTAGTATTGAAATCTCAGCTGAAAAGAGCTAGAACTTAATTTCTGTCATTTATTTCTATACTTTATGGATTTTCTGCAGAAAAGTCATCAATGAATTTTGGGAGATAAACATATGTTAGGTAGTTTACCTGAATAAACGGTATGAACATACATATTTTTTTCCTGTTAACATGAACAAGTAATATACTTTAAAATAGAAAAGGACTTATCCTAGCAAGTTTGGATAGAAATGCTAACTATAACATATAGTCCTACACACAACCAGACACTATTAATTTTAATAAAACCTAAGAATTTTGTTTATTAATGTAATAAATCTACTTATGTCATGCTTTGCTCCTCTTATTTATTTGGTTACCGTTTTCAACTGCAAGCAAGCTGCAGCTATTGAAATAGAAAATATCTTATACTTTTGTCTTGCTACATGTATGTAGAACATACAGAAAAGTAATATCTTATTGCTTTATTTTTCTTCAGAATAGAATTGCAAAGTCTTGTTGTCTTTCATGTAGTTTAAGAACTGAAGATTGGACTAGTGCACCTCGAGGTTTCTCAAGATTAGTGTCCAATTTTGAACTGAATAGCTTGCTGCATTGAATAGGTAGAAAATACAGACACCCACCCCCCCCCCAAAAAAAATTATAATACTTTTCTTGCTTTTGTATTTGATTTAAGTTCTTACTTTTGAAAAGGCCAAGAGATTAAACCAGCAAGAAGGTTATCCAAAACTAATATCATTAGTAAAGAAAAAAAGGAGAAGAAAGGGGAGGGGGTGTGAGGGTTTATGCATTAGAAGATTGAATTATTTATGAATAAAGTTCACCTTCCCCATAGTAAAGGTTTTTGAGTTGTGTGGATGTGCCATGTACTTGTGAAATACTGTGTGTGTATAATTATTAGGTATCTACTTGCAAGCCAAATGAAGATGCCAGCTGCCTCATTTTCTGTGAAATCTTCTAGTTATGTTTTCTCAGGAAAGCGTATTATCGTCCTACCAAGACTTTTAGAAATAATCTATGACTCTAAATTAATATCTTGGCCGCAATATGTAAATATATACTGCTTTTTTTTTTTATTTTTTTTTTTTTTTACTTTTCTCAAAGTATAGTCTTTACAAGAAGGTTAACTCAACAAAGTAGTGACAAAATAAGAAACTATTGAATTACTCTTTGGAAAACATTATTCCTGACATTTCTTTAAAAAGTTAAGGGAATTTACAGGAAGTATGAATAATTTAGATACTCGTAAACAATTTCTATGTCATTAAGAGTTGTTGTTGATGGAAGCTTTATTGTTCCATTGTTAACTTAAAACTTTTAGTATGTGGGTTTTTTCCCCAGAAAGATCTTAAATCTGAGGGTTTTTTGTTCTTAAATTGTAATCCACTATGTAATCCCAGTAATATCTTGCTTAAAGAGAAAGGACTAAATATGAATATCAAAGTTAAAAAAAAAAAAAGAAAAAAAGGCTGTTTTCCCACTAAAGTAAAGTTTAAATTTTAATCTCATTGTCTTCCTTCGTCTGTATGGTTTTGGGAGGAGGGGGTGTCAAATATAAAATGTTAGGAAAATTGCAGTTGAACATAGTTACCATGTTAATTTTCAATGAATTCTTTTACATCTTGCAGTTTGTGGTGTTGTTTCTGTAGTGGACGTGAAGGGGCAGTGTAGCGCTGTCTATAAATCTTACTGTTTTCATCTTTTCAGTCTGTTCTAGAAGATCACGGTTTGAAATATGATTGTTCTATCTGTTGCATGTATGTGCTTTACTTGTAAAGGAAGTATGTTAATCCTTTTGAGTTAAAGAGATATCCTAGAAATGTCAATACAGTTAAGATAGTTCTTGTTTAAAATGAGTCACTGTTTTCTCCTCTATACTGTTTATACTCAGGAACACAGATAATATTCAGTGTTTTTTCAAGACTGTTAGTGTTTAAAGGTTTCCATGTGCTAGAAGCACGTGCAGACTATGGACAAGTGCTGGCAAAGTACAGCTAGGCTTGAACTATAAAGGGTATCGACAAAACAACTTTGATTCCTTTTTCATTTGCTTTTTAAACTTTGAATATGAAAGTACATTTGAAGCACATTTTCCTTGTTAATAGCAACCATTGTATATGCATTACTTGAGACCCTGCAGAACTGACCTATTGGACATGGCCAATATATTTTTCTCGAGTAGAGTAAGTTGGTATCCAAGGCAGGCAGTGTGTCAGTGTTTCTTGAAACCATCGCAAACAGAAGGGTCATATTCTTGGAATGTATGGTCTGAAACAGTGATTATAGATATAAGCCTTAACTATAAGGAAGAAATGTTTTTACAATGAGGGCTATGAGACACTGGAGCAGGTTGCCCATAGAAGCTGTGGCTGCCCCATCCCTGAAAGTGTTCATGGCCAGGTTGGATGGGGCTTTGAACAACCTGGTCTAGTGAGAGGTGGCCCACAGCAGGGGGGCTGGAATTAGATGATCTTTAAAGGTCATTACGTCCAACCCAAACCTTTTTCTGATGTCACTGTTTCACCAACAGAGCCAACATTCAGTGCAGTCTTTTCTTACAACAGTGTTCTGGTTCATGTAGTTGATATTCTGTCCAAATGATATAATAATGAAGATTTTGAGGTTAAACTTTAGGAATGAGTGAGTGTGGCTTTGCCAGTTTCAGTGGCAAGCATTTTCTTGCATAATATATTATGGTTTTGAAATTGTTACCATTTTGGGGAGTTCTTTTAGACAACTTTGGTTTTCTTTCTAAGTAGTAAAGCATGGAATCTTAAAAGATTTCATATGAAACATATGGAACATGCAAAAATCTTGCATCTTGAAAGAAGCCTAAATCTTACGCAGTAAGTGGGGCTTTCTGTGTTCATTGACTCTGCTTTAGCACCCCAGTCTATAAATTAGGATGATGGCCTGAAAAGGTAAATAATGATATTGAGAAGCTTCGGCTCTTCTGAAGATAACAAGCAAGGCAAACCAGGGTTAGCAGCATAGCAAATACCATCTAGATATAGCATGTCTGTAGTATCATATTCCTTCCACCTGGAGTGCCGATGAGCTGAAGAAAGGCATATATCTGGAAAGAACCAAAGTAATTTTGTCAGATCATTTTTCCATCTATAAAGTGTTGTACCTTCTCTCAAAATACTTTCAGTTACTTAGTGTTCTAAAGCAAACAGTTTTCATTCTGGTGCATATTAAACAACTCAGAGGACAGATTAAAAAATAAGATCTAAGGGTGATACTTATGACATTTTCTAAGTACAGAACTTTATGGGTACCACTGATAATTTTAATTACTGATAATAAGTATGTAGACTAAATATTAACACTTTCTAGCCGATAAGTGGCTTTCAATTAATCATTAGTATTTTATTCATTTCTGTATGTTAAAAATGTCTGTTACCTGTTTTATCTTTTGGTAAACTCTTTATTATTTCCCTAAGGGGCTCTAAATATGAGAAGTATTTTGAAATGTGAGCTAGAATTTTCCAGGAAAGATCAAAGTACATGTTCTTTAAGGTAAAGTCAATAGATTTGACGTACATTAAAATTTGAAATTAGGTAGAAAATTCTAGTGAACTTTAGTAGTGATTTTTTTTCCTTCTATCTATTACAGGGTTATGATAGACAAAAGCAATAAAAATGTCATTTGAGAATGCCATTGTATAGCCGCATGACAAGCTCTTTCATGCCCTGAGAAAATTGCTTTCTCTTTTTTTGTTTATTCTATGATCACCAGTGAAAAGAAGCCAGTAGCACAGCCAATTTTGTATGTGTGTTCTGTTTAACTCTCTAAGTGTGATGTATAAAGGTTAAAAGATTATCTGTGCTTTCTTAGGAGCTGCGTTATGATGACCATAGAGGGAAATATTTTTTTTTCCCTTAGATGAGGGGTTTTGCTCTTGACTACTTCTAGAAGCAATATAGTGTTTTTATTTCAGTATGTCTTAATAGATGAATTTTTGAAAAATACCTTACTAGCCTTACTTGTCACAGTAAGACAAATGTTAGGATGCTGAGGGAGTGAAACAGTAAGGCTTTTAAATTAGGAATTAAAAAAACCCATAAAGAAAGCCCTGTGTATGAAATTTTGGCAGAGCACTTGTCTGGGCAGTGTCAGTACACCATCTTTTAACGTGTTTTTCTTAGAAAGCATTAGGCTCCAGTTCTTCAAAAGCAACAGGAACACTAGATGTCATTGGGAAATCGCAAACAAGAAAGAAGTCACATATTTTTGCATCAGCTTTATGTATCAAAACTGCATGTGTCTTTCACATCTGCCAGTAGATAGATGCATGCAATTTCAAGTGCAAAAGTGCATGTGCAATTTTTAGACTTTATGCAAACAGCGTATATCTAATTAGCTACTTGCATAAACAAATACTCAACAGCATGCCTTGTATGCACGTCAGCTGAAGGCAGTTATGCACAAATTTTCTTAAAAGCAAGTGTCTTTTATGCTCACTGCTTAGAAGGCTTCTCAGTGTCTGGAGGGTAGTGTGGATGTTGTCAGCATTTTTAAAAATGGCCTTACAAAAATGGTTAGGCTGAGAGGGCTATTATGCAAAAAGTTAATAGATAATATGGTGCTTGTTGGTCACACATGCTGAAAGTACCAGAAACTGAAGTAAGAGAGCGTGTTCCTGTTCTTAAGGATTTCCCCCCACCCCCAGCCGATGAAGAGATTTGTTAATGAATGGAAAACTTTCATTAACAAGTTGCCTTCTTTAAAAACTAACTGAACTTGCAAATGATCAGAATAGCATTTGGAATATCATTAGTGCGCGAGGAATAAGCCTTAGAAAATTTGAAGAATCGGTTCATGTGGTTCAACAAAAGTACTTTAGAATTTGGGCTTTTCTTTGGTAGCTTGTGCCCCTTTGGTCTCTTTTCATTTTCTTGCTATCTGTGCAGACCCTTTACATTTTTTCCAAACCTCCCCCCACCCCTGTTCAATAGCTAATCTGCTAAATTCATGCTACAACTGCTTCATTGAGTGGAAGCGTTGTTCTGCCCGTTTCGTACCAGCTTTGTTACTGTGCAGTATTTTTCAGCTGTTTGTGCTCATTACCATACAGCTGGTATTTAGAGGAGAGAGGGAAGCAGGCAGAAGCTTTACTGTCTGCAAGTATAAGAAGCTCTTTTGCAAATGGGGTACTGGCAGATGGGACATGTGTTTAAACGGATTTTGCTGATAACAGACTGCATTAAAAATCATTCTGAGAAAGTCTAAGGTCAGCCCCATGAATTCAGA
The DNA here is from genome assembly GCF_964106895.1 of Numenius arquata. Taxonomy (NCBI): domain Eukaryota; kingdom Metazoa; phylum Chordata; class Aves; order Charadriiformes; family Scolopacidae; genus Numenius; species Numenius arquata. The sequence goes on along the minus strand of NC_133580.1, from coordinate 37,894,354 downwards.
ACTTGAGAGGTATTCAGCTTTTGGAAGACCTTTATAGAATATTAATTAACCCTGGTCCCTGAAAGTGACAAATGGATTGTTTGCAGAAATGTTAGATACTATCCTGCTGCCCCCACTTTATGGTTCATTTCCTTTAGCATCTCCTGATTTGGTTTGTGGCTTTTTTAAAAAAAAACTTGGGATTGTGTACAGTGTTAGTGATCAGGGCTGTTGCCAAAACAAATGAGTGAACAACAGTAAAATCCCAGATCTCATGAAAGGAAAAATAATTTTCCTTTTGATGTTGTGACTGAACTTCACATTATGTAGAATTATGTAAGTCTTTGCCAGAAGCCAACTCGTTACATATACATGGAAATTGATTCTCTTGCTAGCAGTATGAGTAGTGCTGCACTGGCTGAGATGATCTGAAGAGACGATTGAGCAAAGTTTGTGTCTGGAGCTGGTATGTCTTCTACTGGATCTATTGCCATAGCTGGGAAGTGGAGGGGGGGTGGGGGGCAACCTTATGGACTGCTCTTCCAGGCCTGAAATGGAAGCAGGAAATTTTGAGGCTAGGTGCAAGCTGAGAACAGGTGTTCTGCATTTAGAAATACATGTTAATCATTTACTGTCTGAAATACAAAGTAATTGGTATGTGCTAGCACAGCCCTGCATGGGTCTAGTGCATGGCCCTTGTAACAGGATCATCAAATTCCTGGCTTCCTCCTGGAATTCGGTGCATTTTGTGCAGTGCTCCGAGCCCCTTGGGACACCCGGGGGTGACTAAGCAGTCGCCTCACACAGATGGAGTGCTCTGACAGCTGATGAGCGATGGAAACACCTGCCGGGTTAACCTTTCTCAGAGTACCCACACTGTCTCTGACCCTCCAGGAAGAGCTACAGAATGCTGTCCAAAGCGTTGAGCCTGGGACAATAAAACCAAAGACTCAATAGAGATATTGATTTCACGGCATGTTATAATCTTAGGCTTTTTCACCTTGTTTCACCCCTTTCTTTCCCATTGAAGACAAACTCCTTACTTCAGTCTCAGATGCATCCCTAAAAGCAGACCGGGTGGTATCAGCAGCGTACCTGAAACCTTGTCAGCTCAACTTTTCGCTCTCCTCCCCATGCGCCCCCCCCAACTATATTACTTGGGGTAGTGAAAGATATTGCCTCTACTCGTAAACTCTGCTTTGCTGATAATAAGGAGGCATGCTGTGTTTAGATGTTCGTCCTGCAGCACAGCAAACTATTGTAGTTCCTAAAACCAATGCCTGGAAGTCAGAAGACAAGTTCTGATTCTAGACCTGCTAACAGATATTTGTACAATGTAGGCCAGATTTTTATGTCCCGGAGAGAAGAAATCAGGTTGAGATGCTTCATGCCTACTTAAGTATTTGCCCAGTTTCATTTCAATAAGAGTTATAAAGCATCCATAGATTTTCAAGAGCAACACTATTCAGCTGCAAAATACCATTGCTGCTTTATAGTGTGAGCTACACATGTGGAAAATGTGATGCAAAGACTTTTTCTTTGTATGAGTTGAAGTGATCGTGTTTAAAATGATATTGATAAAGTTGAATATTAAGGTTGGGCTTTATACGTGTTTTGAGTTGCAAGTTAAATGCTGTTTTACTGGTTAGCTTTCACGATTTAAGCACATTCATTCTGTGTTTGGCAAGAGTAAAGTCAAGAATCCACTAACTGCAACTTGTTAAAGTTCTTTAAATCAAGTACAGTTTACTAGAATTCTTGATGTGTTATTGCAGTACAGCAAAAAAAGTGATGGCCCAAGTAAGACCCTGTTGTGATAGCTGCTGCACCAGGGGCAGTTCCCCTCCACTCCCTGAGTTTATACATTCTAGCACTTTGCTTTTGCCCATCTGTCTTAAAATGGAGTTATACAAAAGTACAAGAAGAGGTTATGAACAGCTGCCATCTTCTGGATCTGGCTTTGCTCCTGGAGGCTCTATTTGCACACCTCTGCCTTTAACCACCCTCCTCGTTTCTCCCTTTTTTCCCAGCACTGCTGCTCTGCCAGAAGTTGTTTCTTCCCTTCAGCTTTGCTGGCAAATGGATCCTGTAAATGCTGTAATTTGCTTTAGGCAAAGTTAGTTAAGTTTAAAAGGCTATCGAGAGTGATTTAAGCTACCTGGAAAATCTTTTGCATGAAGGAGATGAAAGAGCGGCAGAGCTCTAAGGTCAGTAACCTCTTGCAGAAAGGTGGTAGAATACCTGGGGGTAAAACATCTTTAAGTGGCCGAGTTGTTCAGACTGAACATGGCACACGTAGAACTGATAGAAGCATTTCTGTCACCGTAAATGCTCTCCTATGACTGCTTGTGCTACTATCACTACTTTGATTAAAAATCACATGCTGGAGGTTGTAGACAGACTTTCACTTGGCTGAAATCCATGCCACTGGAAACCTTCATCTCCCCCTAGCTGGTTGCTATTGCCCCTTTGGTGGCAGTTACGGCCTCACTAGAGCCAGCAGAGCTCCCACACGGGCTGTGGGGCCATCAGCCAGAAAAGCTTAGCCAATTTAAATGGGTGATTTGCGCTAACCCAGCTAATTTTGCCTAAAGTGGATTTAAAAACTCCCCTATGGATTGTTCCTTTGGTTCTGCAGTGGGGACAGTAGCATCTTCCATTGGCATAGCTAAACATGGGGGAGGATGTGTACAAGAGCTGCATGGCATGGTGTCCAGGTGTGACAAATGGGCAGCATGTTGAGTAAGGACCCTAATAAGCACTGTACCTAACCACTGTGGCTTAAGCTTAAGGAAATATTTAAGCTTCCTGTGGAGTGGCTTGATGAGTAGAGATGAACGAAAGACTCTACAAGTATATTTCAGAAGTCCTTTAGGTAAACTAAGAAGGGCAACTGTGAATTAACTTGGTTCTTGCATAGCAAAAAGCACTAGGAACTTTGCAGGCTGTGGATAGGTGGTAAGAGGGAACTTTATCATCCATGTCTGGATGTTTATAAGCATGATGTAATTTCAATGTTAATTTGAATTCAGTTCATGTGTAAAACTAATTCAGTGGAGTATTTGGCCGGTAAATAATTGAAGCTTTTGTTATAAAAGAAATCAGAATGTCTAGATAAGTTTTTCAGACTAAATACAAAATGATTACATTTGTGGTAGAAGTTAGAATCTTCCAGATCTATGATGTCATCTTTGTATTTGTGGTAGGGAATCTCAAATAACTGAGACTCATGAGTTGCAAATTACATCTTTAAAGTTGTCTAAGAACCACCTCTTGGAAAGCCTTTTGTGTGGTCTTACCTTAAATATTTTGAAAAATTTTCAGAATTCCTTTGCATCATTATAATTTTTACAGGTGTATAGTTTTTCTGTTCCATATTATTTAAAAAATAATGCATGAGACTACTAATGTTTGCTTAATGTCTAATTAATGTTTGGTGACTTGGAATTGATACATGTACAGATTTGAACAGGTTGAAAGATCTTGGGCTATCTGTCTTTGCCTGTTGCACTGTCTACACATGAGTTTTGTGGTGAACCTTGCGGTAAGGATCTTAAGTGCTTTTAAGGTAATAGATGATCTTGCGTTAAGGACTAAAAGAAATATTCCTAACAAGCATATAGATAGCAGGCACTGCTGTGGATGAAGTAGAATAAAGTTCCATCCAGAACCTCATCCCACTGAGGGTATTTTATGCTGACTTGTTTCAAAGAAGTTCACAATAAAACCTTCAGTGAAAGAACAATAGCATAGTTATCTGTGGGAACTGAAAACAGTGGAGAAATCAGTGTAATGAGCAATCAACATCTGAAGCAACTGACTGGCAATGAGAACACATCAAAGATAGTTTTCAGTGAAAAGATGGAAATACCGAAACTTCATAGTGTTTAGAGACATTGTGGTTCTGTCTTTGTTATGCAGAGGTCCTGGATCTCCTGCGCTGGATGTTTCATGGTGTTTGGAACCTGTGGGCAAAACCGAAGTTGTCAGTTACTGACAATGTCCTCCTGAAATTTTTCACTTTTGTGAAAAGCTTCTCTGCTTCTGTAGTAGGTGATGGACTTTTAGCTCAGTTTTTCTGTTGGGAATATTTCTGCTTTCGAGAACTCTGCTGATAGACCTTCAGCGTGGTGAGCTTTGGACAAATCATCCAACCCTGTGAAGTTGGCCAGTAAAAAAAAAAAGACATCAATCCCGCATCCCTGGAATCTGTGTTAACAGCTGTACTTTAAACTCAAGAGCTCAGTGTTGCTTCAATGAGGAATCATTTTTGATGCTTAGTATTCAATTAGGAAACCTTCTCAAAAAATAAGAGGCAAATTAAAATAATTAGGAAATTGTTGTGGTGTTGGCCCTTCATGTGTATTGTTGAATCAGAAGTATATCCAGGTGTACAGCAGGTGGAAATACCACTAGGCAAGGTATACCTGCAACAGTGTCGAAGTCCTGAAGGAGGGAGGTTAGTAGCCTTATTCACCAGCCTTGCAATAATCACTTTGCTGACATATGCCCATCTCTACTTTTACATTAGTGCCACTCTCCTCGGTTTTATTCATTCAGTCTCCAAATATCTGTCCATAACTTCAGTTAAATAAAATTCTTAGATGTTGTCCTGTAAATATATTCTGTGAAGCTGTGCAGAAGTCACAGGTGCTATAGTTTTGTCTGTCTTTGGGTCTTAAGCAATCTCTGGAAGTACCTTTGGGTTACGAAGGATCTCTTGTAAAAATTCAAAATGGAATTATACAGCCTGTTCCTATCAAATCACTTCAAGAGGGTTTTTAGCACAATCCTAATCCATCTATAATCCATCTGTTCTCTCATTTTTTTTATGGCTAGTGACTGTTTCGGTCATTTCTGTTCCTACATCCTGCATTTGTTTTTAGGAGAGAAGGAAATGCAATCCTAATTCACATTAGTTTTGCGGATGTGTGGAGGCAAATCAAATTGATAATTTTTTTCAGCATATCATGATTTTTAGCAGGCGCAGGGTGGATATACAGTGTCAAAGAAGTCAGCCTGAAGGCCTGTACTGAAAGAGAATACCACAGGGAGCAAGTTGTCTTCAGAGAATAATGATAAAAGAATTGAAAATGGCCCTAGTTCAAAATAGGAAGTGCAAAGAAACAAATACTCTGTCCCCTCTGAAGACAATGTGAGAAATACAAAGATATCCCCCATTTGTGAAACAGAAAGACAAATTATTATGACAGATGTCAGCTGCAAATAATGGGAAGCACTTATTCTGGTCCATAGTAGTTTAGGCAGCGTGTACCAGGAAGAGTAAGAGTACAGCCTCCGTTGGCTGCAATGCAGTGATTCACTGAGGTCTCAAAACTATGCATAATAGATTTATTCTGGTCAGCTGAAAACATCATCTGATGAGGAATTTATAAGTAATATCCATAATGGGTTCAGCTATTTCCAAAGCAGAAAGATAATCACTTTCCTCTTGGTTACAGAACGTATTGCAGTGTGTGCTATAAATCAGATGAAAAAATGTACATCAGATAGCATGGTTTACCAGGCAGAAATTGAATTTTGGTGTGACACCTGGTCCATGGGTGGTCCATGGGTAGTCCATAGATACCCATGCTCAGTAGGCTGCTAGTTGACCTTTTTTACCTTGGGAAAGAGTGGGCAAGGGGTAGCAATAAGATTATTATTAGTACTATTTGGTCTCCCCAGTCTCCTTGGTTGTCAGGATTTAAGAGAAAACAAACTGTCTCACAGTTTGGTGAAAACCTAGGTGCAATATGTCATTTTTCAGAGCAGGACTAACACAGACAAATGCTGTACTGGCTGACGGAGCAATGGCTGTCAGGCTGAAGGTGGTGGTGAACTTGATGCTTCTGCCTCACCAAGATTTGTTATTTCAAGGAACTTTTTAGTACCACCAGATTCAAAATGGTGGTTAACATTTTGCAAATTCTCTTTTACCTACAGTTGGGGAATACCAAAAAGTTCTCAATTAAATTGCAGTGAATTCTTTCAGAAGGGATAGAAGAAGTCAAAGATCTTCACTTGTGTATTTCTCAACAAAAATCAGGACGCTTTTGGAAATTGATGTGAATTGTGTTTTTCTTTTTCCCTCTGTTGAGGACAAGCACAACGGTAGGACTAGCACTTTCAGTCCTTCCAGCACAGCACCAGTTGATTCTCTGTGGGAGTTGTCATATTGCTTATCCGCTAAAGCAGACTCCTTAATAGCTCCTATCACAGTCAGGCAAGCTTTAGAAGTTTGGAGCGTCTCTTATGAGACCTGGTATTATACATCTAATTCAGACAAGTATGTCTCGCAATCACGATTGTATTGTTTCCAAAGAAAATACAAGAATTATCCTTTCCTCTCTGACGCATCAAAGCCCAACTCTTAGGAGGGCTAAATCTCCTGGCAAGAAGGTTGTGGTAAGATTTGCTATTCAGCTATGCAGCAGCCAGTGCACAAAAGCTGACTAAATACTGTTGTACCAGCCATCGACGTTTAGCTGTGCATTCTTGACAGAAGTTTGCTGTTTGATGTGTTCCCTCTATGAGAGGAGCTGCATAGATTGTGTACAGTCTTTACAATGCTTTTGGTTGTTGAAGCTCAAAGAGTGATTCTTTTTTCTACAGCAGAGAGGAAAAAATACTATCATAGCCATCTGTAAGACAGTAGCATGATTAAAAAAGGAAGAGAAGCATGCTTCATCTTAGCCAAGGAGCTTATTTCTTTTGAGTAACAAGTTTCCAGGTGGTGGTCCACATTGGAAAAATGTGTTTCAGGGTCCATCTGAAACACAGAGAGAAATCGATATTAAAAGTTTGGTTCTGTTTTGTCAGAAGATGTTATCTGTGCTATGGAAAACATGTGAGGGAATTTCAGCCTGCAGGTTTAGGACATAATTCACCTTGACTGTGAAAACTGTCACATGGTGGGAGTTCCAGAGAGCAGGGCAAATGTTGCTTTGGTGCCAGCGATTGACAGGTCTGCTTTGCCTGTAGTTTCCATCTGGCATCGAGATCAGCACCTGAGGCAGGCTGGAGGTGGAGGCAGGACCACCCCAGTCGGGTACGGCTGCTTTTTCCATTGGCATTGGACAGACCCCCAGAGTTCGGAGGCATGAGCTTCAGCCCTGGCAAAGGGAGGAAGCTTTGAGGCCAAAACAGCTTCTTTCCCTAAAGGCCTTTTCTCTCATTTCAACTTCAGCAGAGTTGAAACTGCAGGGGAGAACCCAGTCTGCTGTCTTTTGTCCCTGTCGTAGTGGTGACATAAGCTGTTGGCCACGGTATTTGTTTCGCAGCAAGAACCACTAACTGTTTAAAAATCTTCAGTTTCTAGAAGTGTATTCAAGATCTGAAGCAGTATTTTTAAGAACAAAAATGCCATTTTTATGAAAATGTGAGGTTATAATAATGGCTTTCTGGTTGGCAAATAACTGATTTACATCAAGCCACAACTTAAAACATAGTGCTTGGAACACCATGAATACAAAATTGTATCCTTCCTTATCCCATGTGTAGGAGGAAACCATCATAATTGCAGATACAATGAAGCAGTGGATTTTGACATTTTATTAAGGTTCGGACATATAATCACTCTTCAACGTTCTGTTCAAAGAAGCCTCTGCAGAAAATAGCAGAAAATTATCCTGCACTGATAACGGAGAGAAGCACGTACTGAACTTCAGACTTACGCTCTTGTTACTTGCTCCGTCACATTCCCACTTCTTTTTGCGTTGTCTTCATGGCTTATGGTGTTCCGAGAGTAAAGTTCCCATCAATTTTTGGAACTAAAAGGTCATAAATAATAATGGCTGAATTCAGATATGGCACAGGTTAACAATAAGTACAGAAATTCTTTACTCTCTACTCTCAAAAGCAAAGCTAATATATTTTCCTGCTATTTTCTTTTGATTTCTTTTCCAAACATATAAGAAAAGTTAGCTGTTTCTGACCATTAGCTGAGGTGGTTGTTGTGTTATATTGCTTTGTGGTAAAATTCCTATATATTGTTTAAATACTGGCATCGAATTCTGGACTCTAATTATACACAAAGTCACTTTCCTTTGTAAAGTTACTTGTGTAATTACTATCTCAAGTATTTTAGACAAAAATATTTGTATAAGTTGCCTTTTGCACACATCTTGGCTCAAGAAACTGATTCTAGCTAAAATGGAAGGAGAATTGTTCATGGGGTAAGAGGAGCTTTGTCATCTCAAGAAAAGTATACCATGTTTAAAGACATCCGCGTTTTTACTGATCAAAGAATTATTCACATAAATCTAGTGTGTTCACGTAAGTAATAATCTTTCACCTCGTGTCTGCTGCAACTTTAAAAAAATAGTTTATTATTATGACTTTGCTGAAATAGGTGGGAGAGGAATTGGCTGTTCTGTTTATTTACCAGTGAACAGATTTTAAAAAACGAAAGGAAAAAAATCCACAAGCCCAAAAAGAAGATCAGCTACTCAAACAGGAGTTTTTAAAAAAGATACACAGAAAGAGAAGGTCATAAATTCTTTGTACTGTCTTTGACTTTGTACTTTTTTGTATATTTGAACTCTCCCTCCCAGGATTTTTTTCGTATTGCAGATTTCTGTACATGAGTGGATTTCTTAAAGAGCTTGCAAGATAGAGCCTTTAAAGATGTCCTTCAAGTCAGTTAGCAGATGTCCTAAACTTCTGTAAACAGATTAGGCTTAGTCAAAGTTTTTGGTATGTTTTTTTGGGGGAGGTATCTTTATTGCCAAAGTATGTTCTAAATTGTAGCCTAACATATATTAGGCATATATTTCTTATGCCTTGAAAAGTCCCAATTTTTACCTTCTGTTTCTCAGCTAACCAAACCCTTGATTTGATTACAGCTAAGCTGGGCGAAGAGCACTTTTGTTGGCAAAGAGCTCAGATTCAGTCTTAACAAGAAGCTGTAGCAGCTTAAGATACTATTTCTTCCAGCTGTTTGTGGGCGCTCTGCTCCCCCAGCACAACTGGTAGAAGGAATACACTAATGCTCCACAGCCACGTCTCTACAAAATCCAAGGGGCTTAGTTTCCACCATTACAGTCATTGATAAACACATGTCTATGTCTCGTAGATTGTTTGCCTGGGTAAGCTTAGCGCAAGCCCTCTGTTTAAGGAAAATACTCTCTCAAATCTGCTGGCAAAGTTGTTTGTCAAAATGAAATGGCTATTTTAAATAGTTAGGCTCTGCCAGCCTGGCTTGTTGGATTGAAGTGGATTAGGTCGGGCTGTTTGCGTGAGAGCTGCTTTGCTGGTGGGTGCAGGGGGCTGCAGAGGAGAGGGAGAGCGACAGAGGACTGAGGGAAGCCTCTTTCCCCCTGGGGCACGGTGGGCACTGCGTCCGACAGAAGTGATGTAACCCTGTCAGCGTGGAGGGTAGTCGCAGTCTTAGGGAGGCCCTGGTGGCATCAGTATAGCGGGAGCAAAGGTTCTGTAGTAAAATCATTTTGTGAATTGGCAGTACAAGGTCTGTGGATGGTGGTGAAGGAAATGTGTGATTTTTGAAGATATTGTAGGTATTTCTTCAGTGGGTCTGGAGTACATATCTTCCTTAATAAAAGTTAGTTGGTTTTGAAATTGAAACTTTTATGTGGGTGCAAATGCACATTATGAATAATATCTGAGCAGAATGACTTTGATTTCACCAGTAAACCTTTCCCTCTGGTGAAACCAAAAACACTTTCAAAGCACGTCAATAAAAAGTTACTAGAGTGTGTTTCTCTGATGTATCATTTTATGCCTGGAGAATGAAAGTGCAATTTCATTTAGTTGGCCTGAGCAATAGTAAGGGAATCATTGTGGAGTGAGCTTCAGAGCACATATCCAGGGTCTCTGAAAAGTTTACACTTAATCACCTAGTAAGTATTAAACCTTGTGCTGCTGTTTCACACTGCTTCTCTAACTTGTCTCATAAACCAAGAAAACCATGGACCATGAATCCAGGTCTTCACTGCAACAGGCTGCTGTTAGCTGTCTATGAGCTGACTCCATATATATCTACTAACATGTAAGTCTTAACAGAACATAGGCCTCTTGTATAATCTGTCCTGTGAGTAGGTTACTATAGTTTTCCCTCCACAGAGCCAAGAGATGTTGCACAAATTTGCCTGTAGCATCACTAGAAACAGAATTCAGAACTCCTTTAAAAAAAAAGATAAATTAGACCAAAGACTTGTTTACTCAACTAAGTTGGCTTTTGAACTGAATAAATGAAACGTGTTTTAGCAATGCTATCTGTGTATCTATCTGTTCAAAGCACTTGTGGAACAGATGACTTGGCCTGTCCCGTCACACAATAGGGAGGGTGTTTTGTGTGTGTGAATGAGCTGGGACTGCCCATACAGGAGAAGGTCCTGTAACTGCAACAGTGGAGAGCAAACACAACTGAATGTTATGACAGATCTCTTGATGTTGGATTCAGTCATTTACCTCTAGAATTTCTCAAAGAAAGCAACTCTTGAAAGTCAGGTATGCCACTCTTGGCTTGTATCAGATTCAGGAGGTTTTAATGGTTAAAACAGCAGTAATATGGGGTTATAAGATCTCGGTTCAAATCCGGGCAGTACCATGGGTTCCCAGTGAATTCAGATCACTTATCCTATCAATAAGGCATCCAATGTATTTTGGCTTCTGTGAGTCTGACCATTTGGTACTGTGAACATGTCATCTTCCAACTCCACTCTGCTGGCTGGATAAACTGCCACGCTTCAGGCTTCTTGCAGGTATTCATCATGTATCCTGCCAGCAGACTTCTGCTGTTTCAGATCTGCCACTTAAGCTGCTCATGTCATCACTTCTTAGCCTGTTTAAGGGGAAAAAAGTGCATTTATTGCCAAAGATCTGCTACTATATATAGTTGTATAAGCCAACTGAGGTCACTGGCTGAAACAGGTTAAGGAGTGAAGAGTAACCTCTTTTTCTGGTACAGCTATATCCAGAAGAAGATATGCCCATAGCTTTCCATGTTGAGAGCTGGTTTTGACTAGTTTGTTTCAGAAGAGCTTATGAAAGGTACACTCAGTCCCTGTCTTACAGTGAAGGAAATGTGGACATTTCATTAGGGGGAGATAGCAGTAGGCATGAGGAATGTTTCTGGAGTAGATAACACTTCTGGTTTAGGATTGTTCTTGGTGCAAAACCTGTTTGACTGTCAGTGGTTATCTTCCCATAGGTTTGAAAATGGGTTTTGAACTGGGAAAATCACTGTATCGTCCTCTTCTAAAGATTTATTTCCTTGTCAACTGCAGTTTTCTACTGGTGTAGTCTAAATTCATCCTCTCTGGTCTGTATAGAGGCATTAATATGGAGAGTGTGCACTTGTAGACTTGCTGTTCCCAGCCATTGCCCCAGGGTTTCTTTACAGCCAAAAGGTGGAAATGGCAGCATGAAGAAACAGCCTGGTTCCTAGCCAAGTTTTTAGTCCTTTCCTCCTTTAGGTTAGTTAAGCCCTCAGCTTGTGAGCACCTCGCTCCATTTGGTCCCACTGAGCTGGAGTCTCTACCATATCTCTGAGTAGTTCTTACTTTGAAAGGAATTATTACAAAATAGGAATCTTATTACAAGGAATATTGATGTTATTTGACAAGCCGTTATTATACACATTGAGCTATCTGTTCTCTTCCTTTCCAGCTTTGAGATCACTCCCCAAAAGTGCTAACAAATGTATTAGGAGCTCCTTAAAATTAGTTTAACACGAAGAAGCAAATATACTCAATTCTGTTACTGGTTTAATGCAGATCAAGATAATATTCTCACCTCATTCCCAAAGGCCTTGAAAGGAATAATGCAATTCCGTGCTGGGATCCATACAGATAAAAGGTTGTATAATTGCATTATATGGAAACTACTGCAAGCTGCTCCTCTTTTCCCTTTCATTTAAAAACATTTTGAAGACACTAATGCTGGGGGGAAGGCAGCTTAGCATCCGAGCACTGGGAAATTTTTTCTTGGCTGTGTGCTCTTTCAGAGTATTTCTGAGAACTGTGGTTTTATTTTAGGGAGATGAAAAGCTGGAAGAACTGGTAGAAGGTTTAGAAAAACCTGTCAGGGGCATAAAGTGGTTAATTTGCATACCTGAAATTCTTGTGTTGTCTGGAAGCAATCAGTTGATAATTTCTTTCAGGCTGAGGTTTTCATTGGGCAGGACCGGATTTGTTCAGATCTAGATGTTGCCGTTCCCAACTTACGTTAGAGAGCATAAGCTAGATATGTGACAGAGGCCCAGCTGCATGATACTGCAGCAGCCTTTGTCCGTCTAATTTCAAACTACCCTCAGAACACTTCTTGACACCATCAGCCAGCTGGTTGCATGGTGGGGTCCTGTTTGGAGACCAGTTACCTGTTCTGTTTCATCAAGCACTAAGTCTGACGGTACCTTGGTAGAGAGGAAAGATTAACTGTATTTGAACCACTCATTGGGATCTCTAGGCATTATGTATCCTTGAGCACAAGTTCTCCTCAGGAGTTGCAGACACTTTTGCTTGCTTATTTGCATATTTAAGTAGTTATAAAACTAGACAAATACTGACTGCCAGATGAAGATAAAGAAAATAGCCTTCAAAAAGATAGAGAGGATTGGATTTGGCCTGCTGGTTGTTCTCCCGGCCTTTATGACTGCTCCTCAGGCTGGTACCCCCGTTCTCTCATACTTGGGCATCTGCTAAACTTGTAAGTTGGAGTTGCACTTTCTATTGCAACAAAAAAGTATAGGTTTTGTGGGGGCGGAGAGGGCATTGTAATTGTCTTTCTCGTGTTGTTTTTTTTCTGAGATGAGATTTTTGCTTCAGCCATCTCTTTAACCTTGGTGTATGCTGCCTCTGCTTAGAGAGCAGCTTTAGGATCACAGCTCTTCAGAACAGATACCTTTTAGATTGTAATAGATGTCCCCTGGAACTTGGAAATGGGAAATGAATTGGATTTTCCGTGTCTTGGAACTGTTGACCCATGCTTTAGATCAATGCGGGTCTGGCCAAGTCTTCCTTTTTTTTCTTTCCCGCATCTAGTGTGTAGTACTGAACAGCTAACCCAGCGCACTACTCGCATTTCTCTAGCTCTTCAGAGTGCAACACAAAACATCCCACTGTACACCTGCTGTAAAAGGAGAATAAAAAAAAGTCCATTCTTAAACTAGATGCACGTAACATAGTAATGTAACTAGTTATTATGAACGGGGAAGTGAACTAATCCCAGTTAGTATAAACGTTCTTGCTGCTTGGTATCCTCACCTGCTGAGAGATACTTAACTTTCCTCTGTGATACGGCAAATTAAGTACTTAGCATTTTTTCCCTCGGTATTTTGCATAAAGAAGCACAAAGCCTATTCAGATTTTCTGGTTAACAAGATACTACTCTGAGAGCACCTAGTTGGTGGCTCTTCACTGCTGAGTAGCCCACACAGCTTGCCACAGATTTGTTTGTCTAAAAGGAAGAGGATTTCAGAGGGCTCTTTGAAGGACTGTGCTGATAAGGAGACTGACATCCCTATCTTAAGTTGAAATGTATCTTATTGTTTTAGCTTTTAACCCAGTAGTCTGCAGTACCTTAAATGCCACTCTGAATTACCGGGGAGGTTAATATCTTCTGCTCTATTTTCCTTGGCAGGTTGATTGCTCAGTCTAAAACTTGAGGCTGTTGGATTCCTTCTTAAAGGAAGTCTTTACCAGGCTTACTTTGTGTTAACCAGAATCAGTAAATATTAGCACACTTTTCATAAGGTACACAAAAAGACTGTTGCTACAGATGTTGGTTTAAAAAAAACCCCAAATTTTTGCTAGATGAATTGTGACCACGTAGCATTCTTGTGCCGACTTACTTTGGTTAGGGTGAACACCTTCGTTTTTTCAGTCTTACATACCACAGAGTAAGAGGGTTGTTCAGTGTAACATCGCATACAAATCTGGAGACCACCCGCTGTTCCCAAACACAAGGATTTCCGATAATTTGTAACCAGGAGAGACTTTGCATGAAGTTTGCCAGAAATCTAGTAGGAACCAACATAAAAGAGTCCCTCGTATTGGTCAACCAATTCAGCTTTTTGAATCAACATAGCCTAGGAGTTTCTAATCCCTCTGGTGATAGTGGTCTGCCTTCTAATTTTAGTCTCTTTCAGTTTGCAGTTACTTGTAAAGCACAATAGACCAGTGGAAAGAAATCTGCATTTTAAAATAGTTTTTGAAAAACAGCGTAGGCATGAGTCATACCTGTCCCTGTAGGCCGTAAAAAAGCTGTCGACAGTTAGCTGGGAAAAAGTGTACTTAAACTTTGTTCTTGCCAATTTAAATCACTTTATTCAAAAGCATGAATGAGGTTGTAGTATTCTATTAAGACTGTTGTTATCAAATTTTAATGAGGAAATATATTTATACAAGCAGCAAATGAGTGCTTCCCAGAATTTTCTTTTTAATCAAATATTCTAAACATTGTCTACGATTTTACAAGGGATAAAAGTGAACATTTTCAAATCTTGTCCCAAGGGGGAATTCAGCCAACAACTGGGACTGTATTTAAATAACTGCATAGAGACTTAAATTTAGGTTGATAAGCGAATGATCTGGTCAGTGGCTTGTAGCATGGTTTGTTGGAGGTGGATAGTAAAATGGGGATTATTCAGATCTGGCCAGTTTTCAAGGCGCTGGCTTGTTCTGCATATGGAATTAGGCTGAAGGGAAGAGACCACACGATGTCTGAAGCTCACTTTGAAGGTTAAATTACAAGGAACTGAACAGTATTCTGCACTTCGATTTTTGCCAATTTTCTGATCAGAAAACTGGGACTTCTGCTAAATACCAGACTGCAGACTGGTGCTCTCGTACTCCTCCCTCCTGCTTCCCTTTCCCACTTCCATTCAGTCTCTCTCTGTCACATCAGCAGGCCTACGACATATAGCAGGATTTCTTTTTCCATTCCTGTGAGGAAGATTGGCATACATAGACCAGTTTGGCACTGATTGAATATTAGAGATGGAATATGGTAATACAAGGAAAGTGGGCAAAAAAACCCCCTAGAGATTTGTCAGAACATCGCTGGCATCGCTTTAGCAATCTTATAGCTAATAACATGCTTTAGTAGTTGCTTTCAGCAAAAGAGAAGGAATAGGAACTAGGACATAAATTTGCACAGGCCTTATTGCAGCATCTTTAATCCCTCTTCTCTTGTACTAATTTAAAATAATAGTCTGTAATATTTTGCATCTTTCTAGAATATTAAAATAGTTTAAGATGCAAAGAATAAACTTCCCTATACAGCTGACCACATTGGTGACTTAGACTGTTCCTAGAAGTTTTGCTTTGTAGTATTTCATTGGTTTAAATTTTTTTGGTAAATCAGTAACATTAGATGGACTATGTTTCCTTCAGTAATTGCATTTGTGAAATACAAAGAGTCCATAACATTACAAACTTTAAAACCACCGTTGCCATCTAATTTTGTGGTTACAAGTGAATAGAACAGCACGACAAAAAATTTCTGAAATCTCTAATTTGTTTCATCCTGTCTATAAATAAAGAAATTGTAAGTTTCAAAACCCAGGAATTTAGATGACTGACTTGCTGTTTGTCCCACAGTGACTGGATCGGTTTCGGGAGTGCGTCAACTGGCAAGTTGACAGAAGTTTTGGAGAAATGGTTAAAGAGGTTATGTCTGAGCTTATGTAAAGGTTGTGATACGCAGTTTTCCTTGAGGGTAGAAAAGGTGGATTTTGACTTGTAATTTTTTAATTCAAGCATAAATATTATAGCTTGATAAAGGAAGCATAAGCTTTTACTGAACAAAATGTTTCCCCAAAGAAGCTTAGACAGAACAGTGGACAAGTATGGACATTTTCCTTTTTATACTGTGGTTCTTCAGTTTCATACAGTTTTGAAAATATCTCTGAAACACTGTGAAATGGGCTACCTTATTTCATGTTTTTTGCATTCTGTGAGAGATAATTTATAAATATCTGTTCTGGACTCGAATGTATTAGAGGTATCTATCCCTAATCTTACCTAAATAATGCTAGATTCAGTGCAAAACAAAAAATTGATTAACAATTCTCATCCCACTTGTCTGGATGAGGGACTACTTCCCCTAAATTATGCAGTGCTAGGTCTCTTGTAGAGGCAGGCAAGCGTGTTGTATGGTTTCTAGACTGGAAGCACCTGTTCGGGGAAGAGTTTATTTAGCTAGGGCAGGTTTGCTGGCATGCTCTCTCTGCTTGTAGCCCTTTTTGACGTGAAATTGCATGGCATAAGGTTAATGACAGTGGGTTAGCAAGGCTTCAAAGCATGTGGTGTGACCCCGGCATGCCTGGCATTCCTTTCTGCTGTGCAAAGGTTTGGCATCGATTCCCCAGCGGCCTGAAGAATGTACTAGGGAGAAACCAGCTCACGTTGTGGCTCCCCCAGGCCTCTGCAGAGGGGAAGAGTTGTCATGGCAATAAATCATGAGGGTTTGTGGAAGATGAGTAAATCCCTTTCTCTGCTCTACTGTGGGCCTGGGTTGTGGGGAGAAAAGGAAGCTGGATCAAGCAGGTATAATATGTGTACTTGTCCCCTTTATAACCACCAGTGTCACTTACCAGTAGGGCAGAGTGTGTGTCATGGGAAAATGGCCACTTGTGTGTACCAGAGACACTTTGGGCTGTGAGGAGCCCGTGTCCCATCAGGTCATAGCTCTGATCAGACTGGCCTGCACCCTTCCCCTGGACTCACTGAACATGCTGTAGCCAAAGGCGAGGTTGGGAAGAGCTGCATCTTCTCTGTAGTGGCTGCTTCCAGCTGCTCTGCAGATGTGGCCAAGTATGGGGGCAAAAAACCCAAATATCATCTATGTCCTGCAGTCAGGACACACACCCCCCTTGTTGATGTTTGGACATTGTATAGAAAAATGCTTCCCTTGAATTCCAGGGAAGGAGGAAACATGGAATAGGATAGAAAAGAAAAGGAGTATTAAGGTGGGACAGTAAGTCTTGTTAGAATGAAATGCTCTGGAGAGGGCAAGAGGGAGGAAACTAATGGGGAATTGCTGGGCCCGGAGATTGATACAGGGAGCAGAGGGCAGAGGAATGGAGGACCCTGGAGCTGGTGATTACAGAGAAGCGAGGATGAGGAAAGGACGTGGAGAGCCCAGGAGATTCATACACATTCAACAGAACAAACTCCTCTCTGAAGCCGAGACTCATGGGTCCTATTCTGCTCTCAGCAGACTGCCCTGAAACTTCCTGGCACATCATGTTTCATCTTCCTCTAGTGCTGTAGCCCCAAGGGTGGCATCCTGCTGTATTCTTCACTGCTGGTTATCTGCAGTGGTGGGGCATCATGTGGGGGCTCAAGCTGTTCCATGCCACTGGGATGCCAAACAGGGAGTCACTGTGGTGCCAGATGATGGGGGGGGAAATGAAATTCCCTTGATCTTATAAAATCCTGCCAGGATGCCATGCCTAAAACGTTCACAAGTTTTTGCTTTGCAAATATGATGCATGTGCGCAAGTGGGTAGATGGAAGTGCTCAAGTGGGTAACGATGGATCTTAAATTACAACCTCAGGCGCTGTTTTTTCCACCAAACCTGTGTCTTACTTAGTATGCACCATGCACAGAGCTGTCTTGGTAAGCAGCTTTTTAGAAGTAAAAGCATCTTACACCTGTCATTTCAAACTCCTTTGAATGCTTGGGTTTGTAACCTTTATGCTCTCTTTAGGTAACGCAGGTAGGAAAAGAGATTTGACATTTTTAATAGTTTTTTCTGTAAATTCTTTCTAAATCCTTCTGGTATAATCCATAATTCCAGGAATTCTTCTGTCTGTAGCCTAAAGGCTCGCGACTAACCTCTTATCATTCTTACATACCACAAATGGGGGAGAGAAACTATTTTGTAAATAGATTTCTATAGATTATGCCAGTTAAATAAGCACTTCTCTTGGCAATCAAAATTAAGCTATCTCTGAAGAAAATTAAAATGGAAAACTTAACAGAAAACAGGCAGCAGATACCAGTGCTCTATTTGTATTCCGTGCAGAGGACAGACATTTTTGGAAAGCCTTCCAAGTCTAGGCAGACTTTTCTTTTTCTGTACAAAGGTGATTTCCCAACCTGCTTATATTTGAGTGAAAACAGTTTGACCACTGGTGTTCAGAGGCAGAAACGCATGCTTCACCAATTTGGAAACATTCTTGTCAATATAAACAAAACCAGCTCAGCTCTGTGGTTGAAATACTGCAAAAAGGAACCGATCCCTATTAGGGTTATTTTATTAATTTTTTTTTTGGTATTGTGGTCGTCATCTGTTGATCAGCAAGAAGGGCTTGCACTTTGTGTGCCTATGGTAAGATTTAAGAACAGCCTCAAGTGTGTGGTTTTCTAACTTTATGGACTATGTCACAGGTAGAATCTGTGAAATGACTACAATAGGAATATAAAATAAATTAACTAAAAATGGAGCCTGGGGGTGGTGTTTTAGAAAATTACTGTATAAGCACCCAAAAAGCTATGTCTCTTTTGCCCCAAAGTGAGTACCCCATGCCCGAGTGGCTGCTGGCATGGCAGCCGCTGCCCTTGGCTTCAGCGGTGTGTAAGGAGAAGAGCGGGCCAAGGGAGGAACCCGAGTGGGGTGTGCGGTGCCAGCTTCCTCCGCAGAGCAAGCGCGGGTGCCAGGGGGTTGCAGGGGCTGTTCAGCGGGGCAGGGTGACAGCAGGCTGGCTGGCCGCAGCCACCTGCACGGTGGCACTGGGGCTTGCACAGGATGCAGCGCGCAAGGTCATCTCTTCGGGAAATTTAGGACTGGACTTTGGTCTCCAAAGCGGCTGCTGCTGTGTCTCAGGCAGAAACACAGCCCTGTTCAATGTGAACTTGAGTGATTAGCACAGCTATTACTGCATCTATAAATAGAATTCATCTTACAATATATTAAGTTTAATGATATAATAAACAGATTACAGTTAACTTTAATAGGAGCACAATGAATGGAGATGTAGTTCTTATGAAGATCTGCTGCCATTAGTGAATGTTTTGCAAGACGCATTATATGTAATATCTTCTTCTTCATTTGAAAAATGAATAATGTAACAATACTGTGTAGAAGCAAAACACAAAAAAGCAACTCCTAATGTTCCTGTTACACGGAAAGCAGTCGAGTACGTGAAAGTGCAGGTTGCATTAGCAACCTTAACTCTGCTCCTTATGAATATGCATTATGAAAAATGTTTATTATATGATAATATTGCTAGTTTTAAAACAAACCATACCAGATTTCTCTGTAGGAAACTTGCATGTGGTTACTGTCACAGGGAATTAAAAGCAATGTGAAGCCTAGTTCCACAGATATTTTTTGTTTTCATATATCTTTTTCTTTAACAAGAAGAAAATGCTTTGGGAAGAAAATGTTTTGGTTGTTTTTTTTTCCCAGTGAAATAATATACAGTTCTAATGAGACAAGCTCCCTGGAGTTTTAACATGACATGTTTAAGGAAGGTTGACATTATACCCCCTGCCTGTGTCTCACCTTGTTGTGCTTGTTTTATGGTAAAACTCTAATATTTAAGTGTCCATTTCTATTTGACAGAGACTTAAGGATGTTTTTCAACACAAATAAGTCACTCTGTGGTAATAATTCAGCCCCCAGGCTGGGAGGACAAAGCCTAAACCCCAGTTCCTTGACAATTCACCTAAGCCTGTAGTTTGGCAAGTGTTTAAGGTAGCTCTTCTGGGGGCTTGGGGAAGTTATGAGGTACAGCCTGATCTGCTTTTTGCTGGCACAGACACCTCCCATGCAGTAAGAGAGGTGGGGAATCTGACCTGGCTGAAAAGTAGCCCAGCAAAAAAAAAGGCCCTAGGTCAGTTGCCACCCCAGTTGACCACGCAGCCATACAACGAAGGCAGTGGTGGCATACCTGAGGTGTCACAAGTGTGGAAATGAATGGCCAAGGGCAGCCGCCGGTGCAGGGACAGCTTACTTTTCAGTGGCTGTGCTGGCTTAAATGCACATCAAACTATAGGCGAGAGAGCGATGCCTCTAGGTGTAAATAATAGGCTTATGCTCTCTGCATGGGACACTCGGGTCACAGTTCCTCATACCGTTTTCTCAGTGGTATAGCTGGCTCAAGAAGTTTGTGCCCTGCCTGTGAATTGCTCATTTGCTTCTGCTGGCTCAGTTGTTTGTGAAGGCATGGTGGAAAATTAAAGCAGTAACTGGTTCTAAGAAAAAACCCCAAAGGAAAAAGCCTAAAATTATTTCCCCTCACCCCGCATCAGTTAGTGAAACTGGTTCACTCGCAGAGCATTTCTACAGATGGTTGCCTGCAGAAAGAAGGGCGAAAGCCATGCGGGGATGGGAATGAGCAGGTGAGACTGGGACATCTTTAAGCTGGTGTTGCCACCAAGAAAGAGCGCATGGGTATATGACAGCTTTGGCTGAAGTCCTTTAAAATAACTAAACATCGAAGCATATGTTGCAAGTTCTGTGCCCAACTACAGGCAACCAACAAAGAGGACAAGGAAGTATGACCTTCACTGGGGAGTTCTGCTCTGCTGGAGACGCAGAGATGCCATATTACATTAAGCTTGTCTTTGCAATCTCCCTGCTCTTAAAACATAATTTGAAGTTTATTCTAAATATTGAACGCTGAAGTCTGTTACATACACTTTCTGTATAAATCCTTTTCAAAGCTATTTTTGTGGCCATTAACTGGCACGCCTTTTGAATCCTATCACAGTATATTTAAAACTTAATTATTTTTTCTAAAAGGGAAATGTTAAAAGGAAGTGGTTTATGGGAAATCTGCTACAGATAAATACCTTTAAAAACAGTATTTATAATCAAAGTTCATACTATTCTGATATAATCAGGATTTATTAATAAATATTAATATGATTTTTAGTTATTACCTATGCCACTTTCTTTCCCTGCAAAAACAAAACTTGAAGGCTATTTACAATTTTGTTTAACTACAGTACTTTGCACAGAAATAAAGAATAATAATATGTGGGAAATTTCAGTTTGAAAGTAGTCTTCAAAATACCTTGCCAAGAAACATTATACAATTAGTAAAGCAATTCAGTAGGTACCTATCATACTTTGTCATATGCATTCGCTGCTCCGTTTTAAGTAAGCTTTAGAAGACTTTGTGCAATTTACTGTAGTGCCTCTGGGTGTCCTTCCTCCCAGAACAGTTATAAGTAAATTGAGCAGAAATTCCTCCATCTGAACTGCTTTCAGGGAGCCAAGGTGCACTTGTTCTTCCTTCATACTTGGAGCATAGCAGCTGTTGGTCACAACCTGGTGTACGTACATTCATTTCTTCAAGTCCGTTCTGTTGCATCAATACTAATTATATATTCTACACAAACGCATAGTTAGACCTGTGTGATAAGGGGCATCCTACACTGTGCCCTTGAACTTTGCCTGTTATCCAAATACTACTTTTCCTTAATTGGTCAGTGTCCTAAAACTTTGTCTTGCCCTACCCACAGGTATGGCATTTACCTATAAAATCACTCCAGCTGAGCACCTAGGATGCATGCTAACAAATCTCAAATTAGCAACAGTGTTAAGGTCATTGCCTAGCCCAAGCTGAACCAGAAGAAACCATGAGAACATGGGATTTCCAAGATCCCAGTGAATCATTTGTTTCATTTCATAGTATGTTCAAAAAGAGAAGATCTGACAATAATTGTGGTGCCCTTTTGTAAAGGAAAGGCCTGCCCTGGATTAGTTTGGAACACGCTTAGCACTTGCTATCGTAGGGGATTTTTTTTCTCCTCTTCTAAGTCCAAGTTGGACTCTTGCATCTGCCTTTCTCATTGACTGAATGGGGAACCCAGGCTTTTAAATGTAGGTGTGCTAAACTAGGCTGTAGTTAAACGTCTAAAGCAGATGGCAGAAGTACCTCTCTGTGGGGCCAGATTCTTGCCTGAATGGGAGCATTTGGCAAATTAAATGAAGTATGTGGTTGGATGAAGAGGTCGAATATAGAAGACAAAGCGCTGGCTGCTGCAGCTGCTCTAACTAGATTACCAAGCAAAAGGGAAGTGTTTAAAACCTAAGCGGGTCCAAATTTGAGAAAGGGAAAAATAACTAAGTGTGACTCTCCTTCCTGGGTTGTCTTCACTGTCTCCAGGGTAAATCTTGTGCAGCTAAGGAACCGGCCCCATTTGATTAGGGTGTTTGGTTTCCTGGGTGGAAAAAAACGCAATCCTATTAGACAACACACAAAAATCCCCCTGAAATGTTTCTAAAGGAGTCAGTCTGCTAAATGTCTGCTAAATGTGCAGAGTACACAGAATCCCTTCTGGCACCGTCTTGAATGATGCATTTACCAATATTAATGGAGATACCAAACCATATTGCTCCAGAGTTCCTCCTGCACGCATTATGCTCCTAGTGCTCATATATGTATGTGAAATGCCAATTACGGGTTTTGGATTCCATGGTTTAAGCACCAGTGTACTTCTAAAATGCTGACTGGCTGTTACCACGGCCAGACCATCCTGTGGTCTCTCCACTCAAAAATGTTTCTCCAACCAAAAAATCAAAAATGTTGTTTCTTTGGTCTGTTGCACTGTAATCTCCGTTCTTCTGGGGATTATATAGCTCTGCGGGTGATTTCTGTAATTCATTCGAGTCTTTCATTAGAAGTAATAGACGGTCTTAATTACAGCATGCCACATGACAAACTGGTAAAGGTGCTAGAAATGTTGCCAACAGGAAAAGAATTGGATGGTGTGAATTTTTATTAATTAAGAGCTGGCAGTACTGTCGGGAAATAAGATTGGACTTGTGTCCACTGGAAACTATGTAATTTTGGTGTAGACATTTTTCTAAATGTCATGAATTGTGTGCTGTTTGTGGTTTTAAAAACTTGAAAAATTATCTTCAGCTTAGAGAAAATAAAACCAACCTTTGAAGGTGAATATATATCAAATAGGGAAAGAAACATGGCAACTTTTGATCTTTTTCTTAACGTTGCTTTATAAACTATAGCCTTCATCAATGTGCCTTAATTTGTGATGAGCATTTACTTTGTACCATTAAGTATTCTTAGAGCATATTAAGTTACTGCGGTAAATACTATCACAAATGCCAGTAGAGAAGGAAACGAATGCATCATATCTGCTACTTGCTGGTGAGCTCTCAAAAGCATCTGAGGGGTTTAGGGTCTTATTCTTCCACTGGTGTGTTTTCCAGGATGGTGCAGGATGAAGCTGTGTGACCTGCAGTGCTGTTCTGTCTTCCCGGGCCGGGCAGTTCCTTGCTACTTTTGCAAAGCCTTAAGTAATTTCTTACAATTGAGAGTGTGATGTGTTCATGACACTAAACTTTTCTGAGGACAGGGGAGTTCTTAAAGTCAAGGGAGAGAGAGAAAGCCCTTTCTAGGCAGTAATTTGGAGTGGGAGCCTAACAGTAGGTGCCCTTAGCCTCTAGTGGAACATGTTCCTCTCCGTTGGCTACAGAGAGCCCAGGCTGTGGTTAGGCGTTTTGGGGAAGAGCAGACACCCAACTAGAGTAGTCTTTCAACTACCCAGAGACTATAAAACTTAATTTGAGGTAGAGAGGGTGATTCTTAATTTATAGAGAATCGAAAGTGGTACCACTGTAGAGAAAAATACTAAGTGAGAGCCAGAGCCATATCCACATGAAATGTTTGTCTCTTGCTCTGAGAAAGGGAGATTGCTAGAGGAAAGATGGTCACCGTTGAGATGACAAAATCTGTCTGTATCTATATCTAAAATTAGGAAAAAACCCCAAACCTTTTGTGCAGAATAAATACCTAAGTTTTCTACCACTACCAAATGGTGGTTGGGGTTACTACATGGGTCCTGACTGAGGCAAAGAGATCAGCAGGTAAGCTGGTGGGTTTTTACCATGAGAGAATATCTGCCAATCTCTATCAAAAGAGAAGGAATCAGCAACAGTAGTATTCCAAAAGAGAGGAAAATAGTAATTTCTAATTATTATTCAACTCCTTGACTGCTTACTCCAAGGCACATTTTGTTCAAAAGATAGATCTAGTTATGCTGTGAGGTTACACTTGCCTTTGGGCTGGGGGAGAGGCTGATCCCTGAGGATTTCCTGCCAGTGCCCGCTGGGAGGGTGGAGGAAGAGTAGCCATCGTCCCCCCGCTGCATTGAGTGCGCTCACTGACTGGAGTAGGGGCAGAGGGAGCTGTGAACATTACAGGGCATTATGCATGCATGTATATAAAGTACTTCTAAATCCCCACAGCAATAATGTTCAAATTCCTTCTTACTCTGATGATTTGGGTGTTAATTTGCTTCCTGTGATTATTTAATGTGTATATGCAGTCTGTGTGTTTTTTTTTTCCTTCCCCTTTGCATGTGATGTGCTAGCAAAGGAAGACAGTAATAGTCTCTCGGGATATGTACAGCTCTGTTCATATCTGAGGTATGAAGTCAACTCAAGACCATTTTGTTCTCATAAAATATACAGCACTGCAGTTTAATGGATAATGGCATAAATGCCAAGATTTGATGGGCAGAACCATTTTCACCGGGAGACGAAAAAGACTGTGAGGAGTCAGTGTTGGATAGGAGATAGATCCTGCTTCTATACGGTTTTTGTGTGCTATGGGGGCAGTGATTTTGCCTTATCTGAGTGTGCTGACACGTGGCACACTTAGGTATTTTAAAGAAATAATACATATGAGGGTTTTTTGAAGTACTAATGAGGAAGCTGATGGGTTTTACAGAAAGTAATCCCACTCCTTTAGATGTGTGTTCTTTTTTCTGCTTTCTTTTCTTTTCTTTTTTTTTTTTTTTGGTACTGGTTTGGGTGATAAAAAAAAAAAAAGGTGGTTTCCCCTCAGGTCAATAGGAGCTGGCTACATATTTGCTTCTGTGTGAGTGCATCGGTCTGGAGGGCTGCTGAGAGTCTCCAGTTCCCACTTCCCACTGCACCTGGGGAAAATTATAGGGGAACATTGCAGCTTCAGATCATGTTCTGGCTATGCTCTGTTCTGCGCTTGGGCAGAAAACTTTCTGGGAGGGGAAAAATTAAATTAAAAAAAAAAAAAGAGGAAAAATTGCAGAAGCTGGTGTCTCTGAGCTGTCTATATAGAAAGTAAAAAAAAAAAAAAAAAAAAAAAAAAGCTGCCTAGCTGCTGTGTGCTGTGCTGGTTGCAGGTATCTGTCTGAGAGCCCAACCATATGTCAGGAACTTCAGTGCCCTTGAATCAAACTGTAAGGGTGAATTGCACAGATTTGTTGATGTGCCCAGAGTAGGAAATGACCAAAAAAGGAGTGTTCCCTCACAAGTCATTACCTAGGGCTTTCCTTACGCTTTCACTGAAGCGTAGGTGAGAATCCTCCGTAGGATTTTGTGTTTGAAGACCAAGCTAAGATGGCTTGGTGTCGCCTGAGGGCTGTCTGTTGCCGGCGCGGGGAGCGTGTCGTGTGTGCGCCGGCTGCTCCCGGTGCGCGGGGAAGGCAGCCCGCCGTCCGGGGAAACCCGGGACCTGCTCCTGCGCTTCCCGGCTCTGCCGCCGCCGTGCTGGGAATTAATATTTTAACGTCTATTACATAATTGCTGGATTCGGGTCTTTCAACTCCTTAAATCCTCAAACCCCGTTTGTTCTATTGTTTAGCCAATAAGAGGGTATTTCAGCATCTTTTTTTTTTTTCCCTGTGTATTTCAAATTATTCTAAAATTAACTGCACTTTTGAAAGACTAATTTGCGCCCGTCCAGGGAATGCAATCATGTACGAGTCCAGCCAGGCTGGCCGAGGGCGAACGGTGTAATTATAATTAGTGGAAATGAGCTTGTTTTGCTCCCGCTTGGAAAACCGTGAAGCCGGTGGCGCTGGGGGAACGGAGCGAGGGCTGGGGGGGGGCAGGCCCCCGGCCCTCCCAGCCGGTTTGGGGGAAGAGGGGGGGAGAAAGGGGTGGGGGAGGGATAACCCAGCGCTGCGTGGGTTTGGGGGGTCTTTCCTCCCACCCATCCTTTTCCCGGGGCGGGGTGGTTTCCCGCCGGCGGGCTCCCTCCCGGCCGCGCAGCCCGCAGTGCCGCGCCGCCGCTGCGGAGGCGGGCGGGGAGGGAGGGACGGGGCGGGCGCGGGGGGCGGGAGCGGGCGGGCAGGGGGGGGAGCCGGGCTCGGCGGCAGGCAGGGCAGGGCAAGGCAGGGCAGGGCCGAGCCGGGCCGAGCCGAGCCGCTCCGCGCCGCTCCGCCGCCGCCCGCCGTGCCCGAGCATGTCGGCGCGGGAGGCGGTGACCTACCTGCCGGAGAAGGGGCTGTACTGCCAGCGCCTGCCCGGCCGACGGGCCCGCGGGGCGCCGCAGCCGCGCAAGGGGAAGCGCGCCGACACCATGGGCTTCTACGGCACCCTCAAGATGATCTTCTACAAAGTGAGTGGCCACCCCACCCCGGCTGCGCGCCCGCGGAAGGGGAGGGAGGGCGGGGGAAGGGGGGAGGGGGCGCGCATCTTCCGCCCTGCCGCTCCGCGCCGCCGGTCCGCGGGCGGGAAGGTGGCGGCGGCGGCGGGGCTGCCGGGCGGCTGTAGCTGCAGTCTGCTGCCGGGGAGAGCTGCCAGCGCTCGGCGGCGGGGGGGGATGCGGAACAGTGTGCTGCCCTTTCCTTTCCTTTTTTGTAATATACCGCAATCTCAGTTATTAGGGTAAATAAACGTTGTCTGCAGGAGTTGTGTTTTCTTAGCGACAGATTAAATATTTACGGGGATGTTTGCTCGGCGGTTGCTGTTTTTCGGTAACACAGATACCTTAGTGATGTCTAAATCGTGTCACTAGACCTCTCTGCCATAGAGAAAGTTTTATCTTCTTCGTATGGTAAACGACATTTTTGACGGTGTATTTACTTGGCACCTTCTGAGATGCTGAAAGTCCGTCTGTGTGGTGGCCCCCATGAGAAAGTTCCCTAAAATACCTGAAAAAGAACACCTACCGAAAGAAATGGCCAAAATCATCCTTAGGCAACGGTATAGAGAACTGCATGTTGTTTTCTTTGCTAACGCAAAAGAGTAAATCACTAAATCACTGTAGCTGCCTGTTCTACTGCAGGCTTCACACTTGTTATTTTTAAGGTGTGCTTTTAGAAAACTGCATCTCCCTCTTCTGAGAAGCAGAAGAGGAATATGATCATGATAACCTCTCAGAAAGGCAAGCTGGAAATAAAAATTTTCCTTGAACAGGAAGAATCCTTTCTGAAAAGTCTATCATCAAATACTGAAAGTCGCGCTCGAACATCTTACGCTTCCAGTAATTTTAATGGTTCGCTCGTCTAGCGCAGCGATAAAAGATGGTATCCATTATTTCCCAGTGATGCTTACAACTGCCTTTCTTGGGGGGAGCGTGGAGGGCTGCTCTTCCTGGGGCGTGGGGAAGCGGTGAGGGTGAGGGTGGTGGTTCGGCAGCGCTCGGGGCGGTTGTGGCTGAATGCTTGTCTGGCGAAATGCTGTGGAGTGTCCCATGTGAGGCACCAGCAAGAAGACACGGCTACAAGGCAAGCTCTTCTGGTTGCTTTGTAGCTCTTACTGTAAAAACAAGACTAGTTAACCTCAGTGAGCTTTCCTTTGTAATCACTGATGAAGCAAAACACAAGATCTTCAGTGACTGTTTTAAAGAATAAAACCAAGGAAAGTATACGGACTGTAAGCTTTAGAGAATCCTGGGTTTTTTGGTGTTTCATTTTTAGGCAGGTAAACTGATACAGTAAATGGTTAAATAACTATGTTATAAGGCAACATTAAAAAAGATCAAATTGGTGGTGTAAGAAAGATGCCAACTTTCAAACTGTATCTTAAATATGAAATTTTGAAGAAGGGGAACAAATGGTCAAACTCAAGTCTGAATTGTTACACAGGTAGTTAATGCATTTTGCAGCTCAGTTGTAAACAGCCGTAAGTATCCTTCTGCTGGCTAAAGTGTTTTGGTGGTATCGCATCTTAAAAAAAAGAAAACCAACCAAAAACTCAGAAATTGCATTTGGCATACATATGTCTCACTGAGTCCAAAAGCCTGTGGTTAAAGATTACCCAAATATGCAGAAAGTAATCTTTATTTATCTGACTGGATAAATATGGCTTTCACTGGTTTCCATCTCTTTGGTGATTTTTGCAGACTAGCTTCCCTTTTTAGCAGCTGCCCTGCTCATTATTTGGTTTTGATCATGTCTAATTGCGGGTGACATTCAAGACCGAGGTTTAGTGTTTCTCATCCTTACCCTTCTTGTAGAAATGATGGTTATTCTGTCAGTCAGTTTCACTGCTGTTTTAGAAATGTTTTCAATGTACAACTTTAAAATGGTAAACAAAAGAAAAAATATATTTGAATTTTATTTTTCTTTAGGCCCTAAAATGAATATTTGGTTTATAAGGCAGACAGGCGACCTAAAATTTAACCATTTCCATGAGACTCTTAGCAATGAACCTGAACACAAAGAATGAAGGGGTTTGATTTAGTTCTTTTCCTCCCCTCCCAGGAGAATAGAGAGAGAGCAGTTTAGTAAATAAACCAACACATGAGTTCTGCACGCTTTTTAACATTTGAAATTTGGAACTTAATGTAATTCCAATAGGTTTTGGACCCAAGAACAGTGATAATATATACATGCACCATATAAAACATGTATCAAATATTGTTGAAACTAGAAACTAAAACGTTGCTTTAAATCTTCTCATGTCAACTTTGTTGAAATTCAATATTAAAGTAAAAGGTAAAAATGGATTAATTTTACAGAATTATGCACAAGTAAGGCTGGTCATATAACTAAATCCGTGTTGTTACTCTTTTCCCTCACCTTGCAGATGAAGAGAAAGTTGGACCATGGCTCCGAGGTCCGTTCTTTCTCTCTGGGAAAGAAACCCTGCAAAGTCTCAGAATACACAAGGTAATTAAACGCAGTAACAGATCACTGGATCCTGATTCTTACGTATATCCCATCTTTCTGATTGCTAAGCCTGATTCATGGCTCCTCTTAATGTTAAAGCACTGTAAAGCAAAGAAGGGGTGGTATCAGTATTTGTATATTGTTTAGTTAATTTAAATTACGTGAACTGAAAATGAGTTTTAATGAAGTAGCCAGACTTGCAGTTCCTCAGTTGAGGTTTGTGTTTCATTCTAAATATAGCCCATTTACTTAGAGACTTTTTGAGGGCTGAAGCATTCCTGGGAATAAAATCAATCAGGTTTTTAAAAAGGGACATAATGATAAACCCTAAGACTATTACAAACTGTGATCAAATGTATCACTTTGCTATGGTAACAGGAATGGAAATTTCTGTAGGCAGAGCAGACCATCTGATCTTAACAGGAACACACGCGTACTTGTTATCCACAATATGAAATTATTACGGACTCTAGTCTGCTTCCGTACTACTCCTAAATGGTACCAGACCGCACAAATAACTGCTGCTGTTCCTGTCAGATGCTTTGTGGGGTAAAGCTCTCCTAAACGTGAGAGGCAGCAGTAGAGTAGGGCCCTGGACGCACGCCTTACAATGGCAATTCTTACTGTATAGTTGCCATAACAATTGTGCCTGGATGTCATGCTGCTTCCCCCCCACCCTGTTTGAATTTATACTATTTTACGTTTTTTCCCTGTAATGAGCAACGGCCCTCCCACAAGCATTGCGCTTGCCTCCCAAAACTGTCTGGGGACATTATTTCTTTTGAACGCACTATAGTAGCATTCAGTCACTGGTGGATCTTTCAAAAGTGATTTATATTTCATTTCTCTTCCTTTAAGAGGTTTATCAGGTGAGGAGTGAAAAGTTGGGATAGTGTGGGAAAACAGGCTCCAGGGTTGCTTTTCAGATGTGTAAACTCTGCAGCAGAGAAAAACAGGTGATAAATCTTTTTGCTGAGAAGCCCGTGTTGCAGCCTCCACACCCCTCTCAAGTTGGTAGCTTCTCCAGGTTTCTAAATCGGTCTACTGGAAGAGCACTTGTGGGCCACCAGTTCTCCATGTGACACGCTGTCCTCCACGCTCCCGTAGGAGTAAACAGTTCAGCAACAAAGAAAGTACACTCTTGTCAAGTGTATCTGTCAGATTCAGAGGAACTGCTGGACTTGTCCGGCTTCCACAGAAACCTGACTGGCTGTTTCAGGGGAATGAAAACATACAGAAAAAATAAAGCACGAACAAAAATCTTGTGGTTTAATCTCAGGTCAAAGGAAAGAGGCTTTTAGATCCTGCTTTGAATAACTGTTTTTGACTGAGAACCAGTTTACAGCAGAAGAAATTAAAGTATAACTGTTCTACTGGGGCAAGCTCAAGGCTACATGTTGCTCAGATCCAATATAAGCCAATTTTACGAGCCTTATTTTGGACCTTAAATGGCAGGCCTTCTGCTGGATCTCTGTACAGGTTATGAGAATGAGTAAGCTGTAAAACCAGATTTTATTGTAAAAATACTTTCAATTGACGTTGCTTGGATTTTGAGTCATTATTGGTGTAAAAGAATCCTTAAATAACCTCCAGTCCTTTTTCTTTTAAACTGTTTGATTATATTTTATTTAATAATATTTAGGCAAATGATGCAGTTCTTGTGCCTTCTTGTTTCCATTTTCTCTAGGATCAAACACTTTTTAAAATTGACAGGCCTGATGAACTTTCTTTGCATATAACAGGTAAAACCAGTAAACAGATGTCATTAAGAGGAGCCTACATCTGTGAAACAGGTTTTTTATATCAGCTTCTGTTTATGTTACTACTCAGTAAAATTAGTAGTTAAAAATAAGCCTCTTCACACCAGTCTTTACTTTTCTTTACCACTTTGGGTAAATGTCAGGACATGCTATGATTGTCCTTCAGAACAAGGAAGAGCTGAGTGAAATATTTGTAGATTTTGATGGGATAGATATGAAAAGGAACTTGCCTTGCATCGTTTGAAGTTATTCCTGTAGCCATTGAAAAGCCAGTAAAACCCCGAAGCTCATTACTAAAAAGCTGGATTTATCATCCACAAAAGCAAAGCGGTTATTGGAGTCCCACACTGTATTTAAAATTTTCATGCTTGTGCAAACACTACTGGAGTTCCAGATTTCCTGCTAGGGAATACAACTTTGATATTCTGTGAACGAAGTACTTTACATTATGGGGGGAAAAAAAAAAAAAAAAAAAAGGAAAAGAAAACCCAGTCAGCTGTATTTCTTTAGACTCCTACAATAGCAGCTTAATCCCAGCTTTTTTAAAAGCTCCATCCCATATGAATGAGCTGGTTTTTAACATGTCAGAGTGAAAAAATCAAACTGTAATCCAGGGAGCACCTTTGGCTCCTTTTCCCTCTTCACCCCCCCCTTTTAATTCCTGTGTCACTCCATCAACACGCAAACTTTAAAATACTGTATAGAGTATTTCAAAGCGCAGTTGCAAACCACTAAGCCACTAGAAGTGCTTGGTATTACTAGCTCTTTGTCAACAAAATATATTAAGAGCTAAAAATAGGTATGTTTTATTTCTGTTTGGCGATGAAGCAGCACTAGCACATTTCACATCCAGGTGAGACTCTGAGCTCTGGCTTCCTACATCACCAGTCAGAAGGCACAAATGCAGCCCAGAAGGAAAGGAAATGCTCTGGCAAGGAAAGGAATGTAAGCCTGCATCTTTATAGACAGCCTGCTGGCCAATTAACAGTGGTAATTTTTCAGCCTTGAAGGGCAATCCCCGTTTTCCCCCTAGCTGGAGACTCAGTACTGCAGTGGTGGGAACCGGCAGATTTATGAAAGTGAACTGACCTCTTGAGTGACCAGCAGAACCACTTCTCACGTTAGTGTTTTTGCATAAAGTTAAAGAGTTTCAGTAATAGTTGCAACTTCTGTACTAGATTTCTTCTTCTGCGAAAGACTTCTAAATTTTCCTTCATGTTTTACACGTGACTATCACTTTTTATTTGTATCCTAGCACTACGGGGCTGGTGCCATGCTCTGCCACACCTACTACTTTTGGGGACCTGAGGGCAGCCAATGGCCAGGGACAGCAGCGTCGCCGCATTACATCTGTGCAGCCACCAACGGGCCTTCAGGAATGGCTGAAAATGTTTCAGGTAAGCAGTGCTTAGAGAAACAAGCATCTGAAGCAGCTTACCCCCAGGATTTAAGTAAAAGGCTGCTTCAGTAAAGGCAGTCCTCCTCACACATCCCAGAGCGTCTCTGTCATTGATTTTGTGTGCTGCTGCAATAAGAAATGGGCATCAACTTTAAGGAATTGTTGTTCCCTGTTTCAGCTAGTTACTGTAGAGAATTTGACAAAAAATAACTGCTTTCTCTTGTTTCTTAATAAAATAACCCTTCCTGTTCGATGCGTTCACACTTCCTGCAAAGTCTGCCCAGCGGGTAGCGGCTGCCTCCATGGCCTCCAGCGCACTTGGGACATTTTCACTGGGAAACTAGGAAGCCTTAACGCATGGTTTGCTTCAGTGCAGGTAGAGCACTACATTTGTCCTAAGTCTGGTGTCGTCTAAGAATAGAAAGAAAAGTTTAGCAAAAACAGATGAAAAGGAAACTGAATGTGTATTTTTACTGATCTTTGTATACCAAACACAATGTCAGCCAGTGCCTGCGTACGCAATTGAACGGAGGGGGGAAAGAGGTTTTCTGTATCTTCCCAACAGCCTTCAGCAATGCCTAAAACTTAGTCTGTCAAAGGAAAAGGTGTGAAGGACCGTGGTATGCACAGGCCAGAACTGAAATCTGCACCGATCCAGTAGCACCTAAGTGGATTTTGTGTAGGTTAGTACAAAGAGAGTTTGGGGCAGGCCTCGGCTTCTCTTCCGTGCCCTGCACCACGCGGATCTCTTTGCTGTACAGTTGTGCTCTGTATTTTTAAGAAGCGGGGATGAGTCCTAGTCATTTATATGAAAAATGGAAATATTATGTCTTTATGTCTTGATTAATAAACTGTTACTTCTAAAACCATTTTCAAAAGGAGTAACTAACTAATACAGGCATTGTTTCAATTACTGTAACAGGCAAAGACAGAAGAGCACTATTGTAGATACAGTAGAGAGCATACAATTTTGCAGGCAGAAGCGTGCTTTTGGCTTGATTCATGCTGCCACATAATACCATTGATCTCAATCACTGTCAGTTCTGAGCATTAAAATAATAATGTAGAACTCCCTTCCTCTTTATTTTTACACATTTATAATCTGCTTAAAACAGTGGAAGTTTGGAATTAAGATATTCCTGTACACATCATTCAGTTTCTTAAAAATATTCACATTTAATTATTATGGTGTATCTTCTTTGAGACTGTTCATAGAATTTAGTCTTTTTAGCTCCTAAGAATTGTATTTAAATGGTACTTTGTATATATGATAATGTAATGCTACATTGTATTTTAACATTTTGTAACGTTAAAGCCTTTTTACTGACAAAAGCTGTTTTGTTATCTACAATGCACGACGTGTATTTTCTCACATAAGATTGCTAGTTATCAATACTTGCATATTTTTTTTAAAAAAATGATGAAAGGCTGAAATGTTTGAGAGAGTGGTGCAAACATGCTTGACAGTAACAGCAATGCTATCGGCTGTTTGGTCGGGATAAGGAAAAGAAGTCTGTGAGCCCATGGAAATGTTGCCTGTAGTGAGGTTGTTTTTATTTTAGGGTCCCAAATTTGGGGTTAGTAATGTAGAAACCATGCTTTTAAAAAAATATATAATTAGATACTTTCAACTTTTCATAATACTTAGTTGCACTACTAAATTCCTAAATGCTGATGTGTACTCTTGAGGGAGAGAGGCCTCTCTCGTAACTGGAGATCATCGAGTAGCACTTATTGATCACTTCTGTCACTGGTAGGTTTTATTGTTTTCACAAAAGGGAGTCCCCTATTTTAGAAGCAAGAGCTTTCAAAGTCACGTAGCTGCATCTCAGTGTTAGATTTCTTAAAGTGAGGGGAGCTGGCTCTGCCCAAATTAAATGGCACATGTAGCATCATTCTTGCAATACAAAGTTTTTCCTGTACAGAAACAGAAAGGGGAGGCCTTTATGTACAGAACACTTGCTAAGCCTGCTTAGTAGCACTATCTTAATTTATATGAAAATATATTTCCAATTAATTTTAAAGCTAAATTTCCAGGGGCACATGAGCTGGACACATGTACTGTTTCTAGGTAGCACTGTCCTTTGGCATAGAAGCTGGCAGGAACAAGTGATGCTCAGTTATTTTGAGGTCTCTCACCTGTCCATTGGCCTTCAGTCATTTTCCTATGTTATCTTTTCAAATTAAAAAGCAAGACCACTCTTCAAAAATTACAAAAAATTAAGATTTAAGTTTTGGTGGTTTTTTCATTTATTTTGTATATGTTACTCCTGCTGTTATGTTTTATAGTTGATCTAACCCTTTCATTTTGAAAGTGACAAAAAACTAATGCAGAAAGGAGAAACAGTTGGAAGGGTAGTTGTACTTTCCCTTTAAAAATGAAGATGTATATTGATTTCAATGAAATGTTTGCCTGGAAAGAAAAATAGAAGAGCATTTTGATAGGTTCAAACCATTTAATTTTGTAAAGGCCTGTTTATTTTTTTTTGTTTTGCAGTGGTTCTTGGCTTCAGGTCTTTTTGATATCCACTATAAGATTTCTAAAACTCAGTGCCTAAGTGTATCTTCATAAGATTTTTTTCTTTTACAAGAAACTTTATTTTATTTGAACCAGGATATATTTTTTAAGTCACCAAATTGCTTGCCACGGGGGAAAAAAAGATCGGCTATGTGCTAAGTTCAGTCAGAGACGGTACTGCTTGAAAAAGTACTAAGTTGTCTCTCTCTCTGTTCTTCCTAATTCACATACTTATGTTGGGTTTTATTTAAGTCATGTGATAACAAATTTGCATTTTCTTGGAATATTGATGTTGAAAAGTTGTTCTATACACCGTATAGGCAATCACTTTGAGTAACCAGTGAACGCTATTATTTTACCTAAAATTGAAGCGTTTTTTTCCTCAGCAGTTTAGATAATGTTCAAAATGCTTTTGCCATTTCTGGCTGGCAAGAGTACTGATCCTCGCTTTTACATCAATAGTTGGCTGAGCCACTTTAATTCAAGTTACTTACCATTCTCTGTTTCTTACTCTCCCAAAGACACTCATGAATGCATAGATGTGCACCCGAGTAGACCACCTCTTCCATGGAGTGAAGCAGGCGGTAGAGATGGTATCATAACCAGCACTGCAGCATTTCTGCTCTGTGTCTCAGGGGGTTGGTGTTTCTGTACGACCCCTGTGCACAGAATGGGGAAGATCCGCACTACAACTCCATACCCTCCTTGGCTCTATCACCATTATCGATTGGTTTCAGAGGAATTGTGCAGGCTTAAAGCAGATCTCCTGACCATCCCTGCTTATTTCCCATTGCTTTGGGTCTCAGGGCAGTTTTTGATACGTACAAACCAGACTTTTTTCAAAGAAACTCTACATGAAGCCGTTGTCCAGCCCACAGTGTGGACGGAAGGATCTGAATCAGTCGCTGCTCCTCTAGACGTGTTCACATCATGTGTGGTGCAGATGTTCAACCCAAGGGACCAGACTAGGTCTCAGAGACGGTTTAATGTGGGGGCTTCAGCACCAGCTGCTCCCAAACCCCTCCCATTGTGACAAACTACTTGCTGATGTCAACGGCGTTTCTTTCGGTGGATTTTGCTTATGTGCTGTTTTTATCCCAACCAAGATACCTTTGGGGTGGAGGATGGTAGGGATCTCGGTAGCTCGTCCAAGAGTCAGGCAGTAGCAGGATCCAGAAGAGCCCTTTCTGCGGGTCTCTGTAATGACAGACCCCCATTAACAGAACTCAGTAACAGAGCACAGCACCCTGACATTAAACCCTTTAAAAGAGGTGTCCTAAATATACATATAATAGAAAAGGGATCTAATTGTTAGAAACTGTAACTGTACAAATTGGAGCTACCAGATGAGAGTTGTGTGATGGAAAAGCCCAGATCGTGGAAAAGCAGAGGGTCCAGAAACAGAAAATGGCAAAAAGACAGGTGGCAGATCAGACAGGAGGGATAAGGTAGACATTGTAGAAGCAGCAGAGCTGTTGTTTATATTAATTATAAAGCTTATATTAATATGTTAGATATTATATATATCATATTAATAATTATATATTAATTATAAAGCTTTTTTGCATGCCTGAGAAAGAATATAAAGACATTTAAACATAATAGCAAAGGGGAAAAGGAAGGGATAGTTTTCAGGTAGGTAGTGCCATGGTCGTAGCAGCTGCATTACTGAATGAGGGAATGGTATGAACCAGCCAAAAGGCCTTGGCTGACAAATCCCCACCTCCCTGGGGAAATGGGAGGGAAGAGGAGGGGATGTTTGTTTAGGAATCTCAAATCATTCAAACAGCGGTATCAGCAGTCTCTGCTGGCTTTCCAAGGGGTATTTGAATGGATCCTGGAGTTACCTTTCCTAGGGGAACCCCTATCTACAATAAAAGGTTTATTTTGATTTTACATTAAAATTTAACTTAAATTTTGAAGACTAGGAAAACCAATTAACGAAATGCATTTTAAAGATAAAGTTCATTCTTCACCAGGATCTTTAATTTGAAATGGAATCACCTGGTAGAAATCCAAGGTGTCTGGACACTACACGACGTGTCTCAGAAGTCTCTGTCATCTACAATGTTTGAAACTTTGCAAACTGTTTGGCACACATTTCCTTCTTTTTTTTTTTCTCTTCTGTGACATTTGTTCACTGTTGTTTTTCATCAAAGCCACAAACTTATTTCATCCCCTCTCTACTCAGTGTGTTACATGCAGGTTTTTTGCAAACAGATCAAGCTATGGGGCCCAGAAACAGTAATTTACTAGTCTTGCCTTCGTTAACGCAAACAGTTGTGTTCATCTGGCAAGGCTTCATCCCAATTTTCCATGCCAGACATTTCCCTCAGAGACCCCTTACCGACTCTAGCTAGAGGTTTGTTTGCTTAAGTGAAAGAATAAGGGGACAATGTCCTGGAGAAAACATTTTGTAGCAGCTGATTGCTTAAAAAGAGCCTGAGGAAGCTGCCCGTAGCCATCCTCTAACGATGAATGGACAGATGAAAGAGGGTACTGCTTTTATTCGTTAGCATCTCTTTCCCATTCTTGAAACTTTTCCCTTTTCTGTCCAGATCTGTGTTATATTTTAAAACCAGGAAATGTCTAAGTGTAAGAAAGTTACAGATTAAGGTAGTGTACAGTGAAATTATTAATCCATAAGATGTCCATAACTGTTAGCAATATTAGCCATGGCAAAAAGCAGCGCTCTTCAGGTTGAGTTACTCTAATAAATGTAGCTGCTTATAATTTAAGGGTAGACTGACCTTGGAAATCTATATTATAAGGAAGTAGCACAGGTATTCCCTTCTTTTAATTCTCCTAAATTCAGTCATGACTGACAGATGAGATTAAAGATTGCAAGCGTTTGTACCGAACATCAGCTAAGCTCTGGCTTAATGAAACAAACGGCAGTTGGAAAGTTGGTGAGATAAACAGTTCTTCAGTACATGATTTATGGAGAACTGCTCTGTGATGCAAATGTTTCTATTGAAGAAGAAATTTAGAATAAGAGCTGTTTATAACAGCACTGCTGCAATTTATGATGAGACATTCTTGGTTTTTTTCAACGTTCTGAGGTATTGGGTATGAGAGACGGAAACCCTTATCTCATGTGGTGACAATCTACATACACACACATGGATGGGGAATATTTTCTTGCCGGTTTAGACCATTTTCCCAGTTGCCAACAGCGTGTGGAAAGGCTCAGGCCATAGGAACTTCCTTCCCCTTCCCGTTCTCTGTCAGGGCTGGCTGTCCAGTATCTGCCAGGCGTTTGCTGTAGAGCCAGAGCTTGTAACCAGGGTGAAGGAGGTGCTGGACACTGCTGCTTTCCCACAGCTGTCCCAGCTCACGCCATAATCAAGGCAGCTTGAAGCTGCTTTCCCTGCACTGATGGAATGGGGTCACCTGAAAGTCAGGTGGGTCATCATGTGGGTAAACGATACTTTTCTTGACATTCTAAATTGTTTGACATTTTAATTAAGGAGAAATGGTGCAATGTGATGATCTTTCTACATGGAGTACAGCAGGGTATTTATCTGCTTTGCGTTCACTTTCAAAAATTCCACCTTCTCCTTCACTTGCCTCATTGTCCTGCAGAAACGTCACAACATACAAGTGTCGTAGTATTGCAGAGACCAGTTAATTGTCAGAATCAAAACCAGAGAACAGAAATTTAGAGCATGAGTAATAAAAGTCCTGAGTTACATGGCAGATTAATACAGAAATCTTAATTGTAAGGTATCTTGCCTTTTTTTTAATTTCAGTTAGCCTCTTACCATAACTGTGCTATCATTTGTACGTGCTAATTTATTTGTAAATGTCACTCCAGAACACATTCAAGAATGTGAATGTGAATCTGCTCTTAAAAACGGTGATGTCTCATTTTCTCTCCTCTCTAAGGCTTTATTCATGCTCTAATTCTGTTGCTAAATCAGTTAGCAGTGGCTATTGTTTTTTCCTGTAGAAATTATTTTTTTCTTTAAATTGTTTTCACGTAACAAATGAAAACTCTTTGATGAGCACAGATGAGTTTAAGACATGTTTTTCAGATGTGGAATACATTCAGTTATTATTTTTTCTCTACAAATGATGCTGCTAATCTGCTATGCTCTCAGATGAGCGCCTTATTAAAATCTTCAAATTTTCTGGTGCCTGTTAGTAAAAATATGAGGTAAGAAAATTACCAGTCAAAATTCCCTGTTTATTCAAGTGCAAATTGATACTTACAAAATACATGTTGGTTTATAGCCAGGATTCTGCAATTACAGCATTGTCACTTAGGGACATACTGTAGTAATAAGCAGGCAGTGAGCTAACGTACTTTTAGGGAAAGTTCCTTTCCTTTCCTCTCATTTAAAGTTTTTGGTCTACCGGCTGAAACGGAAAGGTTAAAAGTTATCTTCTCACTTGAATGCACAATGGAGAAAGATGGAGAGGGAGCACATTCTGTTGCAACCCCTTCGTTGTCAGTAATATGTGTGTAGATTTCATCAACTTCAAAAGAAGCTTAATTAATTTAATTATTATTATTAAATATTATTATCTATTTAATTGCTAATCTGTATGTGTGTGTATAACAAATCCTTTCTTATGAATCAATGTAGCAATTTTCAATATTTTGTGTTGATTAACTTCTCGTTTTTGTGTAATTAACATGAGCGTTTATCTTGTTGGCTTTTTATATGCTATTTATATGCTTGTATATAGGTCGACAAGGCAACTTAACTTGCCTTTTTGGCAAGGCAATGGTGCTTATAGACATAAACCAAACTAGTATATTAAGCTAAACTTACTGATTTTTTATTTATTATTTTTTTCTTGCAGAGCTGGAGTGGACCAGAGAAATTACTTGCTTTAGATGAACTGATTGATAGTTGTGAACCAACACAAGTAAAACACATGATGCAAGTGATAGAGCCCCAGTTTCAACGAGACTTCATTTCCTTGCTCCCAAAAGAGGTGAGAAATATAGGTTAATACTGGACTATGCAGTGCATCAGCTGCCACCTTTTAAAAACTTCCATGCTAATTATGGCATTCAGTTTTGCCCACCTAGTGATGTAAAATGGTGTTAAAGTGCTCCACAACTCCGTACGCTGCCATAACATGGCAACTGTAATTTCGGATTAACATACCCCTATCTCTTGATAGGCATTTAGATACCTGGAAATATGGATGACTCCTTTAAACGAAATCCCAGTAGCTTTAAAAATATCTCTGAGTCTTAATTGGGCTGATTTTTTGAGAACTAATTCTGTCAGGGCACGCACACATAAAAGTTTTTTCTGAATGCAAGACCTTTCTGCACATTATTCTGTAAGTATAAGCATTATTGTGTAATGCTTTAAGGGGTGGGAATTTGCGAATATTGTATTTGAATTTATTTTAAACAAACCGAGCCCTAAAATCTTTACCAAACCCCCCCAAACCAGAAAAGCACTTCTCACTAAGGATTAAGCCAAACCCTCATCAAGCAGATATCTTACAGTAAGTCCTGTACTGCAAATCAGATCATGTCGTATCAGGTTAAAGAGAAACTAAGATTTAGATTTCAGCGTGTGTGCTTTTAAGTGCTGCCCAGAGAAGAGTAACTCTTGATGTCCTCACAACTAGAACATGAGGGTGGATATGAAAGGTTATGAACCCAGTGTGCTACAATTATTAAATGAGTGGTTTTTTAGTTCATTTAGAAGTGGTATTTCTGACCTTGGTTGATTTTAGGGAATTGTAAATTGTTTTGTTACTTGGAGTGAGTGAGGAGGAAGTCTATTTTCTTTTGCAAGATCGACCACACGTTGGGTTTTCCATATGAAAATTTTCATGAGGGCTGAAGTCTTCAGTTACTAACACATTACAAAACAAGTCTTAGAAGATATTCTAGAGCTAGTATTTGGTTGCTGTGTTTAACATGGTCTTAGTACCTGACTCTTCTGTATGTCTGTTTCTTGACGTTTTTTCCGATGTATATCATATTTTTGAATACTTAGATGTACTTTTATACATCCCTTCTTTTCTTTTATAGACTGTGATATCTTCACAAGTGAGGAAATACCCTGGCCTTCCCTTGCTGGTTAGCATTTGTAAGGGTTGGAATCAATTTGTGCAACGAATATTAACTTAGTAGGTGTCACATGAGATTAGTGTTTACAGAAGCACTTCCTGTGGCAGCCGCCTTCATCAGGGGAAAGGACCCTGGGGGAAGAGGAGAGTTTAGCGAGACCCTCACATGGTTGCCATGTTTCTAGAGAAGGTGCCCGAAGCAGCCTTAGTTCAGAGGCAGAGCAAGACTTTATGTGTGGAGAAGACAGAAGATACTTGGCCACTTCTGCATCTGTTAAATCTGGTCATTTAATACAGAATTGATAACAGTAACACATGTAATCATTGCGTGATTTAGTGGCAAAACTAATTCAGGTATAACCAGTGATGTAGTCACGCTGTAACTCATGATCATGTGATTATTTCAGTTCTAGCGGTTCCCTCACAAAAAAAGATCTGCTATTTAGCTGTAAAAATGTCTTTCGTATTTATGTATCTTGACTCCATTGTAAGCTACTTACGTTTAATTTGTTTAGTTTCTTTTTAGTGTTTGTTCTTGCCTCTTGAAACAAGAACATTGTCAAGCACTTAGCTTCATGAAAGGCTGACTTCACCAGTGAAGCTGGCTTAAATAATTTTGGCTTCTTAACTCCCTGTCACTGGCACCAAAATTAACCGAGTTAAACAAACCAACCCATTGAGCTAACTCCACCGTCTCCTCTCCTTTTTGAAGATCATTCTTTGCCCAGATCTCCTAAGTGATGCTGCCTCCAGCTACATACGCTGGCTGCAGTTTGGGGTGAGGAACTGAGCTGTGGGGGCAAGAGTAAGTTTTTAGGGTCAGTAATTCTGTAAACAGGCTTCCCTATCAAAGGCAGCATCCTGTGAACACACGCTCTCCCGACTTGTTGCTCCGCATTAACATCTGTAGTTATCTCCAGCGCTGTTGGATGCAGTGCAGGGATTTTATTACCTAGCCAGAGCAAGAAGATGATTTGGAGATGATTTGGACAGGAGGGCTTTCCTTCAAGAACGTTTTCAGCATTGCAAAGACAGTAACTTAATAGCTGAATAACCAAGAAAATGTTTGCTTTCCTCCTGAGGAAACATGCAGTCAAACAATTAATCTGAAATGAATACTCCTGATTTCTTGCTGAGACTTTAGAAATAATTATTGAAATTGCTTGTTTGTGAAAACCAGGTCTAGAAACCAAGAGACCAGGAGTTTTGCTGAAAGCAGGCAAAGAAATTTTGTTGGTGCCATCTGAGTGAAGAAAAAGGCGCGAGACTGCTTTTTATTGGGTATTATTAACACTACAGCGGAGAGTAGTCACAGTTGAGTCAAAGGTCAGGTCTTTGCTCCTTGAAGTTTTCTTATAACTAGATCCGTGAGCTGAGACAAAGGGACGTCATCCTTTATGCACTGCTAATCTTAAAGTCAACTGTGGGCTGTGTTGACCCTTGATGACTATTTAGATAAATATAGTCTAAAATAAATGTCACCCATATGTAACCTGTTTTAGAATCAGTTGGCTCGC
Source organism: Numenius arquata (assembly GCF_964106895.1). Classification (NCBI taxonomy): domain Eukaryota; kingdom Metazoa; phylum Chordata; class Aves; order Charadriiformes; family Scolopacidae; genus Numenius; species Numenius arquata. Next base: position 37,852,303 of record NC_133580.1, on the reverse strand, counting down.
AGGTTTTAATTAACACCATCTTAGCAAGCGTCCGTATCTGTACAATAGGACAAGTGGTATTTAAACAAACTCTGCTCTCAGTTAAGGAACATCCAGCAAAAATGGAAAGGATCTCTTTCATGTTTGAGTCTTGCTGAGTGCAGGAGGATCTGATGTGTGTTAGGAAACTTCTTAAATAATGTGTGTTAGTACACATTAAATAATTTTACATGCCAGGAATTAAGACAGAAAGTCTGGAAGGTCGGGTACAGTTGTTGCTCTTGCAGTAGAAAGCCTTAAACACCAGATCCTAAATGCTGACTGCCTGAGTTAGGGACAGAAGGAAGATTCCTCAGCTTTATGGCCTGGGGTGCATCCGGGATCTAATGCATAATGTAAGACGCAGGTCCCTCAAACGTGGAGTCCTACGTGCTCAACGTGAGCTGCAGGTGATGACTTGCAAACAAGGTATGTGTGCAGTCCAAATGCAAGCAGTTCTGGCGTACTGCATTTTTATTTCCTGCTCAGTCACTGGCTGGTGTAGATTACTGAAAGTAAACGTTTCTCACATAATAAGGTCAAAAATCTGCTGAGGTCAAGAGCCTGTGGTTATGAGTTCCTTACTGAATTTCAGTCTGCGCTGCTTTGAAAGGCAGATTCTATTTATATACATCATAATTCCAGCTAAAAATTAAATAAAAAAATCCTAAACACAAAAAGATACGTCAAGCAGAAGTAAAAGTGGATGATCTGATTTCCCTGACAACTTTCGCATCTTATTAGTTACTGACAAAGACCCCGCTGTTTCAGCATGTAAGTAGTGCTCTGCATCACTTTTTATCAATATTGTTCTTTCTGCAGAGTTTTTAGCCACGGAAGGGACTTTTCTGCTTCTTATATTTTCCATGACTGGGGAGATGCATTATTGCTGTCAAGTAGAAAAACTGTATTTGATCCTCACACCCTTAAGGATAGCCGTCCCTGTATTTTGTGTTGTATATTATTAGATGCCTCTATCCCTGCTTAAGACTTCAATACATTTGAAAATATTTGTAGAGATTTGGGAGGTTTACGCGGTCATTATATGGCTCAGCTCAGTCAACTGAGGTCTGAATTCTCCCAATAATTTTGTCACATGGAAAAGTTCATCTTCTGGTGCTCACTGGGATTTCTCATATGTTTCTGGTAGCATAGTACAGTATCCAAGTTACGTATTTCAGTCCTGCATCCCAGTCCATAAAGCTCCCTGTAACACCACGTCGGAGTGTGTTTGCATTCAAATCGGAAAATGAGTGCTACGTACACTGCGCTTCCTACAGCTGCAGGGTCCTTTTCCACTCAAGTGCACGTAGCGTTTCCTTTCTCTGGATTCAGGTGTTACCGATCACAGCATACTGTCCTATTTGCTCACCTGGTGAGTTAGTTAGGTGTGTTAGCGAGGTGTGTTTTCTAGTTAAACTCTCAAAATAACTTTTGGTAGACTTGTTAGCTAAAATAACATAGACATAATTATTTTAGTAAAAATTCTATTAATGGTTCAAAGTAACGTGGATTACATTTTAAAGAAAATAATAGTGAATTCAGCTGACATCTACTCTCTTGCAAATACAAGAATCTTTTCTTATGTGATCTGTATGGATTTAGTTACTTAAGATGATTGTTATACTTTCATGTGCCCGCTGGAATAAACTGTAGCTCTGTTAAGTCTGAGATTGTTTAATAATTTATTGCTTCAATTTTCTGTATTTCAGCCCCTGATGTGTGATAATACTTGGAGTTACTTCACTTTTCCTTTCAAAAGCAACGCAGAAAATACATTTTCCTTTTCTTTCTTGCAGCTGGCACTGTATGTGCTGTCATTCCTGGAACCCAGGGACCTTCTGCAGGCAGCCCAGACATGTCGTTACTGGAGGATTTTGGCTGAAGATAATCTTCTCTGGAGAGAGAAATGCAAAGAGGAGGGTAAGGCTGAGGAAAAAAGATGGATGTAATGGTCAAAGTCTTGCTGTTGTAAATGAACGGCACTTTTTACATAACAAGCTTAAAGTTTTACGAAGGTGATTCGTGTGACTTTAAATTTGCTGCTAGTGATGCTTTGAGCTACGTGGTATGTATCTCTGTTGACAGTAGGAAGCACAAATAATCCACGGAGTACTAGACATGAAGCTAGAATTTAGTTTGAACATCCTATTTATGTAGTACACTAAGTGTATGTTTTTAAAATACAATTATTTTTGCTTTTCAAGTATTATTTTTATTCAAAATTTAACCAAAGCAAATAATTGCTGAGAAATAAAAATGATAGGAGTATATAGTCTTGCAGTTTGTAAAAAACATGGAGGAAAAACTGTTTCAGTGGCTGGGTAGAAGGGATGCTGTAATTTCACATCATTTCTAGAAAAATGAACAGAGAAATGGTACGTGGTAGGGGTAGAAGGTGCTTAAGAGAGGGACACAGAGTCCATAAGCCACATGGATATCACCTGCTCGTGTCAAATCAAGAAGACATGTTGGTTCAGCAGTAATACAAATGGGCAAAATAAGGCTCCCAGGAAAGCAGCCACATATTTGAGCACATGAAGAATGTAAGCTTTTATTTTTAAGGAGAATTATATGAACAAGGAGTGTATTCTGGGGGGCAGAGCTCACGCATGTGATCTCAGAGCAGTATCCATCTTGGACACGGGCAAACACAGGGGCCCGTCCAGGCAGCCTTGGAGTATGGAGACAGGAGCTTGTGGGAGGTCAATGCAAAGGCTTTAGAAAACGTGGCAATGTGAGTGTAGGTGGCTATTTGTAAAGGCACCTAAATTAATTATTTTCTTTTGCAATGGAAACTAGGTGTCTAACCTCTTAAATCTTCTCGAAGATTCTCCGCTTACAAATTTCAGTGAAAATGCATTGAGAGAACAGAATGAGAAAGAAGGAGAAGGTCGGGAGGGGAACGTGCCTACATTTGTGAGTTTAGAAGTAAAAATAAATATGGCCAGGCACGAGAGCACAGACAAACAAAACAGTATCGTAGCCTGCTTAGACTTAGCAAGGTGCTCAGCAATACGAAGGAGCAGTTAACTCAAGACTTTTGCAGATCGAGACACCAGAGAAGGGTCTAAAAGGAGTGAAATCCACATAGTGGCAAGAGACAGGACTCTTGCTAGTCATGAGATGCGGTGGAGAGAGGAGAGAGAGATGGGTGAGAGAACTGTAAAAAGAAAAAAAAAGAATCTATCTGTAGTAGCAAGGCTAAAACAAAGCACTGCTGCTTAAGTGTCAGTTCAGAAAGGGCATAGCTATACTTAAATTCCAGCCAGGAGAGGACAATGCCAAAAGCACGCAGCCTTTCACATCAAGAAAAGAATTAAGAGCTCACTAGTATCAAGAGTCGTAGTGAACTTAAAGGTAGTGAGCACGGGTGACAGGAGAGGAGGACCGCAGACAGAAAAGTTTACTTTTTGAAGGGTTCCAAAATGAGCGTCTGAGTGGTTATGGAGTTTGTGGGATGATACCCATTTGAAAAAGGTAATATTCTGCTACGTTGGCTCAGAAAGGGGGATTCAGAACAAGCCAGTAGGTTGCCAGCAAAGAATGATGAACTAGAGTGTTTTCGGCCGTGATTATGGTAATGATTATGCTTAAATGAGAAGGAAAGTAGTATTAGGAGCTGAGGAGCGGGGCTGTGTCACACACAGTGCAAATATTGGCCTGCGGGAGGTTGTTATGCCGAAGCAGTATTTAATGTCAGAGGTCACTGTAAAGGTTTGGGAAGGAGAGAAGGTGTTTTATTTGGGGTGGCCTCATCTCTTCCCCTCCCCCCTTTCTTTAAAATTCATTTTAGGGATTGATGAACCATTACATATCAAGAGGAGGAAAGTAATAAAACCAGGCTTTATACACAGTCCGTGGAAAAGCGCCTACATTAGACAACACAGGATTGATACCAACTGGCGGCGAGGAGAACTGAAATCGCCTAAGGTGAGTTGTGAGCTGTGTGCCTGCTGCCATGAACAAAGCAGGATCCACGCACAGCTTTGGTTTGTTTTCTTTTCCTTTGGCCAAGCCAGACTATTCATGCACAAAAAGCAATGTATTGTTACAGAAAAAAATAATTTCTATTTTAGCTTACCCTGGGTTTAAATTAATTTCCGATCACCATATTAGGAAATCTAAACGTGATTCTTCATACAGCAGAATACTTTCACTGCTGTTGTAAAAATTTCTGGACAGTTTTGTGAATGCCTATAAATACACCCATCTCTTTGAAACAGAACATCTCAGAAACTTGACATTTAAAATTAAACATGCACACCCATATACAATATATATAAAAATACATACACATATATATATGCAAGTATTTGTTGAGCTGGGCTATGTCACAACGTAAAAATACTCCACAACTATTCTGTGATCATATTATGCTTTATTTTTGTACATATTCTTCTAAACTGAGCAGCACAAGACAATAACTTCATTCCGTGATAAGGGTTTTGTTTTGTTTTTTAAAATGTTAACATTCTTTAATGACATTGATACATTATTGTTACATCTTTTCCAATATGAAGACACGAAGCAATACTTAACCTTTTGTAAAATAAAATAGCAACTGGCTAATCAAACCTGGTATTGAACAAGCAGTCAGAAACATGAAGAAAAACCATAGCCTTTCAAGGTTTTAAGGCAATTTGTCCATTTTCTTGATTACTGCACAACAAAATAATAATAATAAAGAAGAAGAACAAAAAAAATGCCCGTGGAAAACCTATGGCTATATCCTGCTGTTTCTTTGGCCGTGAATTATTTACATCTCTGGCAACGGCTCCGTGTTTCTTGCCTTGATAACGCCACATCAAGTTATCTTGGAATTATTATTAAAATTACAGCCTCAGGCATTATCCAAATGCCCATTTCATTTCGATGAACATCTTGAAAAGTGTTCAGCTATCTTAAATAAAAATTTCCTCATCCTATGTATACTGATGAGGATTTTGTTGCTGTATTGCAGCAATATATACTGAATTGCAGTTTATCCCAAATTAAGCATTGAAAATCCCACTTCTATAAAGCAACATTCCAATCCACGTTTCCAGCACATTAAATTACCTCTTTTGTTTGTATTTAATTGAGTTAACGGTTTTCCAGTTTTTGACTTTGGTGCTGCCTGGCATTTAATAGATTACAGTGCTTGGCTGGCAAGGAAAAAAAAAAGATATAGTCAGTCTTGACCACCAAAATACAAATGTGCGGCAAATAATACAACCCCATCCTTCTCATTTAAGATTGAAACAACTCTTAAAAGGTAAAAGTCTGAGGGAAAAAAAAAACTCAAATGAAAAATAAAGAGATGGAGTAACTGTAGAGGAATTGAGCAGTGTCCATTTACTAATTTAGCTTACTTCTTACTGGTACTCTTGATTTTTCCTGCTGCTTTTCGGAGGCTTCCGATAACTGCAGTGAGCTTGCGAGGCAACGCGCTGTCACTCCATGGAAGAAGGAAAATACCTTCTTTGGTCCCAGCTGGTGGTAAATTAGACTTGACACACGGGATTAAGGGGCTGCCTTATTACTGAAGCAACTCTAGCATTTTATAATTTATGAATCAGAAGAGCACTTTGTTTCTCCTGCTTCTCTCTAATATCCTGTGTTAAATTGTGACCGTTCATTTTTACGTCCTTTACCGCCAGGTGCTCAAAGGCCACGATGACCACGTGATCACATGCCTTCAGTTCTGCGGGAACCGGATAGTGAGCGGCTCTGACGACAACACCCTGAAAGTGTGGTCAGCGGTTACAGGCAAGGTAGGTCGGATGTTTTGCTGAATTCCTTAGGAAATGAGCTACAGGTAGAGCACTGGTATGTCAGAAGTGCTGCTGCCCCATCAGACCGTGCTGCAGAGGGGTCGTTAGTGCCGGCTGGTGCAAGAATCAGAAAAAGGACCAGTAAACGTTTGGGTCGTCTTTTCCCAGACAGAAACTAATCTGGTTCCAAAAAGTCACCTTGATGTGAAATTGCGATGCTGCTCATGTTACCATTGGCATATATCCTTGTTCTCTTGGCAATTCTGCTATTCTTGTGGAGTCGTTTGTGACATGGATTCAAAGGAATTTGGACAGATACATTACTTTATCTTCCTTAAAGCTTAATCTAGCCTGCTTTTACCCCTCTGGATCTCCCTTTCTCACTTGTCTCCTAGCATTCTTTCTCTTGTTTTCAAGTTATTGAAATGGGGTGTTCGTTTTACTGGCTCTGATTTCAAATACAGAATCTGTTTTTCTTTCTAAGCTACTATATTGCTGAGCCACCAAAAAAAAAAAAAAAAAGTAACTTGCTTTAGGTTTAAATATTTCCTATTAAATTAGATCCAGCTCAGGCAGGAATTTAATAAGCTTCAATAATTTAATTTTGGCTTAGAGAAGCAAAACAATATGTGCAATCAAAAAGACAGTACTGAACGTTTCACTCACATTAGAACATCACAGCTACTCAGCACACAGATTTTTTGTTTTAAGGTGATTGACTGACCACGCTCCAAGGATACAGAGAAGGCCTCAAGGAAACAGCACTTTTTCCTTCTAGACTAGTATTGTGTGTACTTAGTTGTTTTAATGATATAGTTGTGTGAACAACAGGACAGCTATTGAGGATAGCGTGCTTAAGATGTAAAAGGTAGCCACTTCATATTGTTGAAGCTGAATGTATTAAGCATTTGTCTTTGCACGCCCAGAAGATCCTTGATGGGATTGTAAATACTACTGTGGGGAAGGATAAAAGTAAAAGCCATAGGCAGCCTCACCCTGCCTCTTTTGGCTTCCCTAACAACAAACTGTCTAATTAACAAACCCATATTGAAATTTACATTTTTTTTTTAATTGAAAAGGGCAGCCTAAACTCAAATGAAAAATACTTCCTTTGTACATACCACCTTCTCAAAAGCCAAATGTTCCTTTAAATATATAAAAGTGATCATAGTAGCATGACTTGACTTAACAATCCGTGTTGAGTAATTTTTTGAAAGTAATTACAGATCCTGGTGTGACTATTTACCCCAAACCTTTAAAGAGAGCCAAAAATTGTATATGAAAGATGGAAGAGTGCTGTATCAGCCCTCATGCTTACTGGTGCTGAAGAATTAATAAAATGAAAAAACCCTAAAGGTTGGTTTGTGCAAATGAACATGACTAAATAATCCCCTTGACAGATGTAAAGCCCAAAATAAGGATTCTGTGTTCTTACTGCTTTAGAAGGATGATTTCTTAAAATATGAGCAAATCAGTTGAAATTTTAAAAAAATGGGAACCGTAAAAGTGAATAACAGCTATGAACTGAAAAAGATGGATTTGATAGCAGTGAATTAAGCTAGGAGCCAGGAATCGCAGAAGACTGGTAAAAAGTGTTAAAGAACAGGAAATCTATGTGCATCAGAAAAGCAAGACATTTTCAAGGATGTTAGAAAGAACAGGATATTAATAACAGAAATTAGTATACTATCACTGATGCAGAAGAAATATTTATTTTGGGAGAAAATTCATGTGATGGAAATGCAGCATGCAGTGATAATAGAACACTTCAGTTCACAAGTGTTCTGTTCAGAAACCCACAAGTATGTTAAACAACAGCGACCAAAGTTACGGTTTTTCGTATTACAGTTGATCCAGATAATCTGTACCTGATGATTTTTTTTCCTAAAGTAACCTGTGGGGTAAAACTGGTGTTTTTTCAAAAGGTATGAAGAAGATGGAAAGGATGGCCAGAAAGCTAAAATGTGTTAATATTTAAATGGAGTAAACTGAAAGACTGGGTATTTAGGATACATTATCCTATGGATAAAAATATTGGACTACGTCAAGAGGAGTCAACTAACAGTTCAAGGAAGGCCATGGAACCTAATGCCACTTCGCATTAGATTACAGAAAAAGAGATCATCAAACTGTCTTGACCTCTTTTCTTGTGCAGTTACAGGTTTGACTCATAAAAATAATAGTGCAGAAATAGATGGCTCTGTGCACTGCAAGACTGTATCCCCACGACACGCTTGAAGAAAAAAGCAATGCAAAAATCAACATGGCACATATTTAAATGGGTTAGAAAGTGGGTAATTATAGAGATCATGTTGTTAATGTAAATGCAGAATCTTCGTGGAGTATCCTTCTAGAGGGGTCTTGCAAGGATCTCTTCTTGTCTGTGCTAATTAGCACTCACTGCTGTCTGGTGAGAAAGCATATATAGTCGTTACTTGTAAGGAATAGAGGCTGAGAGACAGCGGTAAGTCATTGTTCCAGAGCGATGGAGGTTTTATAGGAGTAGGTGTGAGCAAACGCTGTCTCTACATGGTGAGAAATCATGTCGTGCATTTGGGATCAAAGAAGGTGGGTTGTGCTTATGTAGTGTGGGATTCTCTCCTGGGCAACAGTAAAGTCTGAAAAAGGTTTGAAAGGTGATTTTGCAGTATTGGTGCTGTAGCGACAGCTTACGGAATGTGATGTTTCTTGGATAAACAAACAAAAATAAGATAAGAATATATGGTTTATAGATTGGTGATAAAACTACTAAGCGAATGCTCTCTCCAGTTCTAACACTTGTGCTTCAAAAAGCTATTGGAAAACTTGCCATGACTCAGAAAAATGCCAGGAAAATGACTCAAGGCTGCAAAACATGCCCTGAATTGAGAAATTTGGAAAGGCAGTTTAGTTTATGTAGGGGAAGCCTATAGGGAGAATTCCTTAGCGTCGAAAGGTGGGATTGTTTAGTTCAATCATAAAGCAGTCTCCAGGGATCTTCTAGCTCTTGCTATGAGAGACTACTGTTACCTTCTAGATTACTTCTTCTTAAGTTTCCATTCAGCTATGTCAAAAGGGTAACTGAGCAAAATATTTCTTTTCAGTGTCTGCGAACACTGGTTGGGCACACAGGCGGCGTCTGGTCATCACAGATGAGGGACAATATCATCATCAGTGGATCTACAGACCGGACGTTGAAAGTGTGGAACGCCGAGACTGGAGAATGCATACACACCTTGTACGGACACACCTCCACCGTGCGTTGCATGCATCTCCACGAGAAAAGGTAAGGCTTTGTCCAAAGCTACGGCCGCACTTTGGCTTGTAATTCACACTTGTGTTCACAGAAAATGCCTGTTAAATTGGGGTTCCTCACCCAACATGGAGTGAAGTACAAACCAGGCAAAGCATTCACACTAAGCTACGTAAATCAACAAAAAGGAGGAGATGATTAATAGAAGCAAAAGCATAAGAGTACTAATTAAAGAATGGAAAATTGAGTCATGTACTTTATAAAGTCACATTCTATGTTATTTCAAAACATTCTTTGTTACGCTGTGATCTGGTCTCCCACGCTCTGAGTAATTTCTCCTTTTTGTCAGTGCTACAAACTTTACTCATTTTACAGAATGACTTTTTAAGTATTGTCACTGCAGTATTTGATTAAAATTTTAACTGATTATATCATAATTTCTATAGTAGTAAACCATGTCTTGATTCAACCAACAAAAATTGTCAAAGCTCTTTTAGTCGGTTGTGTATGGACAGGAGTGCCTGTTGGTTGCATTTCTTTTTTGAAGAATGATGAGGTTTTTCTTTATCAATTCCATTAATGTTAATTCTTTCTATTTCTGTTCTTGCATAAAGAAGCCTTTAAAAGTATAAATTTAAAAAAATCCATCAGAATAACTGTTACTTTACTAAAAGTAAAACTTCTAAAGATCTTCTTTGTTTAATTGTTATATATATATATAAATAGTTAACTCAGTCATTAAAACAGACTGCTTATAGCACTGGCTTGAGCTCAGCATGATCATAAGCTTTCGTAGATAGATACAACAGTCCACAGAATTTCTCACAGCATCGTTTTGCTGTTCAGGAATTAATTACCTTTTTAAATACTGATTGCCAATTATATCAAGTAGATCCTGAGGAGGTGAGTAGAGCAAGGAAAATAACCACCTCCAGTCATTTGCAACCCTAATAAAATGTCATGCTAAACCAGATCTTTGGTGGCTAGTGGAGTAATGCTATCTACCGTCCCAAATTAAAACTCATAATAGATTTATACCCGAGTCTAATTGTTTTAATGCTTCTATGTCCAATGCTAAGTAAGGAAGGGTTTTCTTGTTCCTCCAGAGTGGTCAGTGGCTCTCGAGATGCTACGCTGAGAGTTTGGGACATAGAGACGGGCCAGTGTTTACACGTTCTAATGGGCCACGTAGCTGCAGTTCGGTGCGTTCAATATGACGGCAGAAGGGTTGTAAGTGGTGCATATGATTTTATGGTCAAAGTGTGGGATCCAGAGACAGAGACCTGTCTGCACACGCTACAAGGGCATACTAACAGAGTCTACTCATTACAGGTATGTGATTTTCATCTGCTGCTTTAGTTTCCTTAAGTAACATTTAAAGTCAGTTTATTTCACCTTATTTAATAAATTGTGTTATGCAGGCCACAAAAATATAGAAGCATCTGTCGTAGTCCCGTCTTTCATTTTGTTACACTAGTTACATGTTGTCCTAATTTAGAGACTGAGATTTTTTTAGAGGTGCTATTTTTTTAAAAGCACTCAGTACAATAAACAAATGCCAACACCAGCAAGTTAAGTAGTTTTTTGGGCTGTTGCGTTGTGTGGTTCTTTGGGTTGTTTTTTTAAAATCTTGCATGTATCTTGGAGCTATGGTTTTGATTTCCCCAAAGAAATTCTAGTGTTATTATTTTAAATAAATCAGATGATATGGTAATTGAAAGTGCACCAAAAAACCCCATTGGATTAATGTTCTGAATTACGCAGATCTGTCTATCCTTATTCTGTAGTTTCATCTTCCAGTTTCAAACTGTAATTCACAGTAAGGCTGAACCAAACATTTTAATGTTCCAATGTAAATCTCCTGCCTTCTACTTCCTCCTCTCTGAGCAGAGGCCAGATCTGCAACTGTGAGGCTTTGTCAACAGAGACGTGTTATTGTAGATGCAGGTCTTTATGGTACCGCTCTGTGACATGGCTCTATTGCCTACCAGTCACCCCACTGCTCATCAGAACTATGCTGGCAAAGATACGCATAGACTTCATGTAGGCTCTTCTTACCTTTACCAACCCAAAAGATCATCTTGTTCATTCACAGAGTCAAAGCATCACTTCCAGGCGTTGAAAGGCAAAAGAAATTAATTTCATGCTTGTGCCTGTTCTCACCACAATCTGGCAGGACTTGAAAAAGAAATTAACAAAGACAGTTCAAAATCGGGAAATTGCATTCGGCATGGAACTGCTCTGGGTTGTGGCTCAGAAAGTGAAGCTCAGTGCTAGAGAAATTTTTCATAAAGTGTATCTTTCATAAGGTGTATCTCACCACAATAAATGAAATATGAACAAAATACCTAATTGGTTTCCTTTCCCAAAATATGTCATAAAATTTATCAAAAATGTGCAGCCCTTCTTTTATATTCATATGCTGAGGAGTATTCTCTAGACAAGCAGCAAGTCAAAAATGCTGTAATACCTACCCATCTCTTAAAAATATTCTGAAGGTTGTATTTCACCTAGAGCAGTTTGGGAACATTATACGTTACTCTGCCTTATTTTCACCAGTGGCTCTCGGTTTGGCCTGTGAATGTTCATGTCTTGCTCTGATACTGTAGTAATAATGGCTCAAATAATTGGGTTACGTTACACACTCCGATGCTATTTACACCCTGTAAATGGAATTTGGAATTCTGAAACAAATTTCTGGGGTGCAGGAGGCTACCGGTGCTTACAGTTTTAGGACAGAAAGAGTCTTTAAGATTGCATGGTAAGCTCCTGCTCTTTGGCCTGAAACAGCCCAAACAGCAGAACTCCCATAAACAGAATAAACTGGCTGAATAACCAGCCTGTCCTCCCTGTCCCTCTCCGTGGCACGTTCTGTTATTCCCTCAGTATTTCCCCATTTGTAGGCCCCCTAACATTTTCCAGAGATCCTTACGTGGCCGTTGAAGGCTGCTTGACCATGTTGTGTTTTCTTACTCTTTCGTAGCTGCCTTTGAAATAATCCACAGCTTCTCAGGGTTCATGGGTAACAGCTCGACCACTGATCCAAACCGTGGTCTGTCTGACTATAGCAGTATCGGAGTAAAGTTTTTTCTTGATGCCCAGCCTTAAAGCTCTCTTTCTGAATACCTTATGTACATGGAAGAGAATTAATTTGCGGGAAGGGGGGAAAGAATTCAAAATTTGTTACATCAATCTGGTTTAGGTCTGTTCAGGGAAGAAAAATGGTCTGTAGTGTTTCCATGCAACAAATCTTTTGGGCTACTGAGCACTCCTTGTCCTTTTATCTGAAATCAAAATTGTTCACATCCTCTTTTGAAAGCAGGGTGTCCAAAACGGGATGCAAAATGCCAGTCAAAGTCTTATCATTGCTTACTAGCAGTGAAAAGTTATTTTACATGCTTTATACAGCATACCCCTATTTCAGATACCAGAGTGTCTTTCTTTTTTTAGTATATTTTCACCAGAAATGCAACGTATACAGCAGGAAAGCAGTCTGTATGTGCCAGTCGCTCTGTACGTTTTTTTTGAACCTAGGTGCCGTGCTCAACCATGTTTGATTGTAGAGATCTAAGAAGTTTGTTTTCTGCAGGTTTTATAAAAAGAAGCAGTCTCAGATAGCTGAGTTCCCTTAATTGGGTTCTTTCTTCCCCATTATTAGATACCAGTCAGTCCACACGGACAAGTAGTGTCGGATCGCCCTTGCTGTAACAAAGACTCCTGCCCAGCCATCGCTCTCCCAGGCTGCAGCTGTACCCTCATTCATTCCCTGCCAAGCTCAGATCTTCACAATTTTCTCTTGACTTTTACACTCTGTGCTTTGGGTCAGGTCTACCATTTCAAATGTGACTCAAATCCTAATGAAAATACTAAATGCTAGACATCTCCTCCCCCCCCCCAACTCTTTATGATATCTCTAATAATGCTGTGACCAAAGTTTTGAACGGGATAGTATCCCTGAATCGAATTTCCCTCCCTCCTTATGAGAAAATACAACCGAGAGATCTGCTGGTTTACGTGGCTTTTTACTCTGTCACAGAAAAAAAAAATACCATATTGGTTAAGATCATTTTCCCACAAATCCGTTTGCTGCTACTTACCGCATTGCTACGAGCTTACAACCAGATTGATTATTTGTTAGTTCCTTCTGGAAATTGAAGTTAGGCTGACCGATCGTAATTCCCCATCTCCCATCATCATCTCCTTCAATAAAGAAAGGAATTGTATTTACCGTCTGAAGTCTTGTCTGCCTTCCATGAGTTCTCAAAGATCGCAGCAGATGTCTTTGAGATTGTCTTAAAACAACTTGCCTTATGTGGGTTTTTTTCCCATTCTAGCAAAAGCTTGTACTCAGTTGTCAGTGGTGTTAGTGCTGTGAGCCTACACTCAGATGGCAGAGGACTGAAGCAAAAAAAAAGTTAAATAGCTGGCCTCACTTTTGGTGTTTCCTTCCCACTGAGCATAAATGAGCTTTTTTATTTTGGCCTTCCTCCTTTTTTTTTTTTTTTAAAAAAGAATAGGGGTTTATCATCCTTAACGGCTCTTGCTAGTTTTATCTTGTTTTGTGCCCTGCCTTTCTGATTTTGTCCCAGTGTGCTCTGTTAAACCCATCTATTGATCTAGTTTCTACTTTTTGTACAATTCCTTGTGCTTTAGCCAAGTGGGTCTTGGTAATTTACTACACTTCCTATCTTTCCTTCACACAAGGATAGTTTGTGTCTTTAGGAAAGTGCCAACTCTCCTGAACTCTTCTTCTCCTCCAAGAATAGATACATAAAAACCTCATGGGAAGGAAGTCTCAATTTATTGAAGTATTTCTCCTTGAAGCCCACTGGTTTTGTTCTACTGCTCTTTTTCCTTCCTTTTTTGAGAATTCTGGACTCTTATGTCATTGTCACCATCACTCAAGTTACTTTCCACCCTTATATTCTCTACATGTTCAGTCCTCTTGGTCAAAAGTCTCATCTCAGCTGATTTCTCTCCATGATCACATTCTGCATATTTTTATATATATGCCTAGCAAATCCAAGAATTTGGATATCCTTGTTAGACCGTATACCTTTTCCAACAATAACTAAAGTTAAAGTTCCTACTGAACACAACTAAGATTATAAAATGGCTAAACCCAGTATTTTTCAATTACATCCCTTCCATTTTCCTATGTTTTGGCTTCTGTGTAGATGATTCTGGATTAATGTTGTTACCCTTCTCCAGCTTCAAGTCCCATCAAGACTTGTGAAAAGCAGGTTTGGCTTGTTAATGTCTTTATAAGGAAAACTACATTCTCTTACTATTCCACACTGCAATATAGTCAGGATTCTGTTGTGTTTAAAAGCGTTGTATTAACATTTAAAAGACCACTGGTTCAGAGCCTTTCTCCTCGAACCACACACCTCGTAGACCATGTCTACAACAGGAAATGACACTGACCATGAATCACCTGCTCTGGTATCAGACATGGCACCTCTGCTTAGACTGAGTTCTTTGTAATGCAGCTTCTGCATAGATACAGTATGTAATGTTGCACTTAGTGAATTAAATGCTTAATAGCCTTCTTCATACAGAGCATCGCAAGATCCTAATATAAGTGTTTATAATAGATTTACCTTTCTTGTAGTTTGATGGTATCCATGTGGTGAGTGGATCTCTTGACACTTCCATCCGAGTTTGGGATGTGGAGACAGGCAACTGCATTCACACGCTCACAGGCCACCAGTCTCTCACAAGTGGAATGGAACTCAAGGACAATATACTCGTGTCTGGGAATGCCGATTCTACAGTCAAAATCTGGGACATTAAAACAGGACAATGTTTACAGACATTGCAAGGTGAGCTTAAACTACATGTAAATCAAACTGCCTGCAGTAATCTGTGCTGCAGATTCTATATAAAAAAACTACACAAAGAAATGCACGGACCAGTTACAACTTAAATATTTTTCTGATGACAGCTGCATGATCTTTCTCTGAATTAGAAGAACAAAATGTATTTAATCTAATCTATTCAAATCACTTGCCTATTATGAAAGGCAGATGGTCTGGGCTGATAGCAATTTGCTATGGGTATATTAGCCTAATAAGCCACAGAAATATGTAGGAAATGACATCTCAAAACAGTCAGTCAATGTATTTATTTAGGGGTCACTTGGATGTTTCAAAGCCTACTGATTAATTGGATCGGGAGGCAAAGTACACTGTCTGTTGCAATAAATCAAGAGAAATGAGTGGAAGATATTTTCTTCATTTCAGTAAGAGCAAGATTTCCGTTTCCGTTCTGACAGTTGCCGCTCGGACATCGTGCACACGGACACACTGTTTTGTTCCCCCCCACAATAAATGTCATTCCCATATAAAATATGCAGCATTGCTGGCTGGAGCAGAAAATTAAATTCCCCTGTAAAGCAGACTCTGATGTTTTAACAGTATATGTTTATATGTCAATATATAGCTGTCAATATTTACTGATAGAGTAAACTCATAACAACACTTCAAAGGGACTTGGAGACAAACGCTCACCGCGGTCACCTCATTCTGGATGGTTAAGTTCGTTTTCACGAACGTCCAAAGTGTGCGCTTGCCCTACTGTTTGCATACAACACAACGAGATCGCTCTAACAAAGAAGGAAATATTTGAGGATTTTTCTATACCTGCATTCACTTTTTGAAAGCACAGCAAGGCTTCTGTACCTTTTAATGCACAGAAACCGAGTTAATGCTTCTAGGTAGAAAAAGCTGTATGCAAATAGCAATAGCTAGCTGTTTATTTTAAATGCAGTGCTGTCTGACGTTGCTTTCTAATTACAAATAAAAACGTTTTGGTTTACTGTTACAGGTCCCAACAAGCATCAGAGTGCTGTGACCTGTTTACAGTTCAACAAGAACTTTGTAATTACCAGCTCAGATGATGGGACTGTAAAACTTTGGGACTTGAAAACGGGTGAATTTATCCGAAATCTAGTCACATTGGAGAGCGGGGGAAGCGGAGGCGTCGTGTGGCGGATCAGAGCTTCTAACACAAAGCTGGTGTGTGCGGTTGGGAGCCGCAACGGGACTGAGGAAACAAAGCTGCTGGTGTTGGACTTTGACGTGGATATGAAGTGACGGGCAGAAAGATGAATTTGTCCAAACGCGTAGACGATGTTCTCCTTTCCCTCCCCCTGAAAAAAAAAAGAAAAAAAAAGAAAAAGGAAAAAAATCCCTTGTCCTTGGTGGTGCAGGATGTTGGCTTGGGGCAACAGATCCTAAAGACCTACAGACTACGAAGGAGAAGACAAAGATGACAAACTATAACTGACAAGAGAGGCATTTGCTGTCTCGTCACATAAAAAGGCTACACTTTTGACCGGGGCAGCTTTGCAAAAATGCGACTTTTGAAATGAAACCAGGTGCAATTATTTCTTTACTTTCCTCCAACTGCTCCCTGAGCAATTTGGAGGTGAAAAAAAAAAAAATATTGTTACAGTTCTTGTTAACAGGTTATTTTACCACAAAGATCTTGAAAGAAGCTGCACAGGCGAGTCTGCTCGTGCACCCCTGGGCCACCCCGGGTCCCGGCAGCCCCTCCGAGCAACGCGCTCTCCCTTAGCCCTGCTCTGAGCAGGGGGTTGGACCGGACAACCTCCAGCAGTCCCTTCCAACCTCTCCGAGCAGTCACTGGTTGACTTTCAAAAACTAGAGAGCATCTGCAATGAAAAAAAGCAAACAAAAACAAAGAGTCCATTCCTGGTGTGGAAAAGCTAAAATATTACTGTGAATTGTTTTGTACAGTTTTATCAGAGCTTTTTCTTTTTTTTTCTTTTATTCCTCTCTTTTTTTTGCCAACCATTGCCAATGTCAATCACAGTATTAGCCTCTGTTTAATCTATTTACTGTTGCTTCCATCTACACTCTTCAACGCATAAGTTGCTCTGAGGTGGCAAGTTGTCCTGGGTTTTGAGAGTCCTCTGATGGATTTAATTCGCAATGCTGGTGCTAGAAGTAGGTCTTCAATTACGGGATTGTTGTCCCACCCCTGTACTGTATTCCCAGTGGCCAAACTTATTTATGCTGCTAAATGAAAGAAAGAAAAGCAAATTATTTTTTTTTATTTTTTTTTTCTGCTGTGACGTTTTAGTCCCAGACTGAATTCCAAATTTGCTCTAGTTTGGTTACAGAAAAAGACTTTTTGCCACTGAAACTTGAGCCAACTGTGCCTCTAAGAGGCTGAGAGTGGAAGAGTTTCAGACAATTAAGAGTGAAGTTTGCCTGCAAATAAAGAATTGAGTGTGTGTGCAAAGCTTATTTTCTTTTTTCTGGGCAAAAATTAAAACACATTCCTTAGAACAAAGCTATTGCAGCCTGTTCTGTGGGGAAATTTTTCTTTGTGAGGGCTGTGGTGAATGGAATGAACATACATTAAAAACTGACAAAATTTTTAAAAAATATTATAAAATACAAAAATGAAAATAAAGTTGCTGGTCAGTCTTAGTGTTTTACAGTATTTGAGAAAAAAAACAACTGTTACAGTTATTGCTGGGAGGAACTGACAGAGCAAAAACTTACGTTTTTGTAAAGATGTCACATGCAAACGAAGTGAGAATTGAAAGAGTCAAATGGTTTGCCTCATTCATCTGAGTAACCTGGTCTAGCGGGAGGTGTCCCTGCCCCTGGTGGGGAGGTTGGAACTAGAGGATCTCTAAGGTCCCTTCCAACTTAAACCATCCTATGATTCTCCAAGAGCCACAACTCAAGCTGAACTGTGAAAGTGGTTTAACACTGTATCCTAGGCGATCTTTTTTCCTCCTTTTTTTTTGGTTTTTTTTTGTTTTGTTTTATTTATAGTCTGATTTAAAACAATCAGATTCCAGTTGGTTAATTTTAGTTATGTAACAACCTGACATGATGGAGGAAAACAACCGTTAAAGGGATTGTGTCTATGGTTTGATTCACTTAGAAATTTTATTTTCTTATAACTTAAGTGCAATAAAATGTGTTTTTTCATGTTAGCATGTCTTTTTTTTTTTTCCCTTCTATTTCTTGTTGTTAATTTACTATCACATACCCTACGAAGGGTAAAGCAGGTCAAGTTGCTCAGCTTACTGGTAGATGCTGAAATATGTCGCAGGACTTTTTATGTAAGGCATCCCCAAACAGGTGGCGAGCGTCCTCTCCTGCAGTTGCCGTACAGGATTTGTCACACGGGCCTCGACAAACATGCAGGAAAGCCATTAGCTTCCCATTGCTAAGAACGTGTCAGGATTTGACTCTGGAGGGAGTTAGCTATAAAAAGCTGCTCAAGTACGTAAAACTTCTTCCAACGGCATCTTGTTACCGCATCTGATGTTTATTGTTTATGGATTTCAATCAATTGATTGCAGCCTGACAGCAGAGCATAAATCCATAAATACAACTAAAATCAAAGTTAGGATCATAGAACTCGAAATAAAGCCTCTAACAAAGAAGAAAAAAAACCCACATCAGTCCACATCAGTCCAACAGCAGTTTTATCGGTGCCCTGAAACCAAGGTAAGTCATCAGCTGTCTCAGAAACTTACCCCTTGAGTGTCAGTTTCTCTCTTAAATCTCCTTGACCAAAAATCATTGTTTTCTTCTGTGTAAGGCTTCTGTCAGGGCATACTTGTTGGTGACAGTTTTCCCTGTAGAAACTGGTCATTAAAGAAAACCAAACCAAAACATTAGAAGAGAAAATGCAGGAATGGGAAAGAAAAATATTTACATACTTATCCATCTCTGACTGCGTGCTATTCAAATGCAGCTCCAATCCCTACATTACGCAAAACAAGCAATGCTGAAGGATCGTGCTTCCATCTGGCCTCTAGAGATTAAAAAGCCATACAAAATGACTGAGCAGCTACAAATTGTGAAAATCTGTTCATTGAGTTGGTGTTTAAGGGGAAAAAAAATTGCAGCAAGCACTGACATATAAAAGCTATGATCAGCTCGGTATTTATGTAAAATAATTAAAGAGCTAATCCTCTCCTAAAACGACAGTGCAGGATTGCCAGGACTTCACGTTGTTCTGTGGAGAGCACAGGCCAGGACGCTCAGCCCCCCGATGACAGAAGGTACGTCAGTCAGGGCTGAACTACTTGTGAGAGCGGATGGAAAGGGAAGGGTAGAAATATGAATACTTAATGCAAGGAACAGAGGAATAGCTTTTAAGATTATGTCATTTTTTTTTCCCATGATTTGTAGAATTTGCAACAACATGTTTTCAAAGAGCAATGGCGCTTGCCTGACGGTGCAGGAGAATGAGAGATGTCTGTGTAACACTGCGCCGAAGGGCAGGAATACAAACCGGGGCGGCAGAGTGAAATGACAGAAGAGGAAGACTAACAAATCCAAATCAGTTCAAGCTGTGTTTAAGTACACTCTAAGCAGCCAATATGACCAGAAGCAAAATGTGCTTAACCAGAATTCAGTTTTCCGGTTGATAGTGTAGTTCCGACACTATCTTATGTTCAAATTAATGCAGAATAACTTGAACCTGTTAAGCGAACCACATTTATAGCTGCCTTCAACCCAGATTTAGGGTATTTAAAAAAATTGTACTGGCTGCAAAGACAAGATATGCTAGACTGTCACAGAGTTAATTGTGTTAGCGCTCTAAAGACTTCTATTTCTTGAAAAGTCTGTAGGTTTGTAGGAGTTGATGGTGCTTATGAGACACCTGAACAACACAGCCCAATAAACAGAAATTTGTTAATTTATTAAGGTGACAGCATTTAAAATGGGCCCATAGTAAACACATCACTTGTAAGAAACTGTTGAAGCACTTTTTCTTCACAGTTTCCTTATTACCCCCTTTATGTTGACACACTCACCGTAACACAGTTCACTTGGTACAGAGTCTTCAGTTTGGCAGCACTCGCACCAATTAAGACCATTGAGGAAACGTCTTCATTTCATGTAATTACATTTTGATTTTAGGGTGGGTGGAGTGGTGGGTTTTTTTTTTTTAAATAAAAACATTTAAGAATACTAGTATAAGACTATAACTGCTTTATGCTCTCAACACTCAGGCACTTCTTGAACGTAGTGGCTTACTCATCATAGGCTATGTCAAAATATCTGCAGCTATCCCAGAGAGAGAATCGCAGCAGTGTTTCTGGCATATTACCCTCTTGTTTTAATGCTGATTCCCCCCCCTTTTTTTTTTTTTTGTTTTGGCTCCAGAAAGAGCTTCCTCATTTTGTCATTTTTGCCAAGTCAACAACATTACAAGATTTTTTATTTTTAAAGGTATTATTCGTAGTGGACCTTGATTTTAGCCAACAGTAAGTCAAAGTAGTGTTTGCCACTTCCTCCAAGGGCCTGTTCCTACGGTCTCAATTTACTTACTCAAGAGAGAAGACCAGACGTTTAACAGCTGCGTCTACACCAATTTGCAGTTCAGCTCAGCAGCTCTCCCAGCAGAGCACGGTGCTGCCTGGAAGCCCACGCTCAGGATTCCTTCGGGGTGTAACTACATCTGGAGCAGAGCAGCTCTCCAGGAGCACAGCCCAGGCACTCCAGCCACTAGTGGAGCACGTGGGACCAAACCAGAGCTAGTCCCAACACCTCGAAAATACATTCATGTGGCCATGAGGTCCTCAGGACCAGCAGATTGGCACTACAGCTCTGCTCCTGCTGCACGGATTGCAGGACTAAACTGCATTAATTGCTAGTGTGGGCATAACCTTCAACAAACCCTCTCCTGATTTGTGATCAGCAACCAGCTCCCATCCAGCAGAAACACAGAATTCCACCTGATACCACTACAGAGTTTTTGCCAGAGAAAAAGGTTCAGATGCCTTCAACACTCTTTCAGCATGCTTATGGGGAGGTTTTTCTGATCGGCTTATGGAATCCAGTTTCAAAGAAATATAAATCTCTCACTATCAGTCTGGCCAAAATTTTCTACCAGCAAGTCAACACCTAAATCATTCAGAAAAAAAAATAATGAAATTCCATAATTAGATAGGCGAAAGAATCAGATTATAACAATAAAAAAGAAAAAACCTGCCCGTAATTACTTGAGTCACTCTGACCAAACAACTGTTAATTAGTTAAAGGATAATATCCAAACATACTGACCAGTGAATCTTTAATAAAAGTGGGAATATTATTTTCTTTCCATCTCCTGCCATTTTATCTATAACCCTGATCCCCCACATTGTGCAAAGATACACATGCTGTGGGATGATGTTTAGTATTTTATGATGATATATGACGCTTATGATTATACATGAAGTGTATGATCTATACGCTATACACCAGGTTTTTCAAACTTCATCTAAAAATGGCATATACAATTTTTCAGACATCTCTTCAAGCACCAGCGCAGGTTTATAAATACAACAGATGTTTTAATGTAAAAGCTGTTCCAGATCCCTTCGGAGATAGATAGTCTGACAAACTAGGTGTCACCAAAAAGTCGGCAGCCAGTATAGGCTCCTGCTCCCTATCCAGCTTGCCAAACGGCCCAGCAGCTGCAGTGGTACCTCAGAGAAAAGAAATGGTGCATTGTGCTACCGCGAGTACACGCTGCCGAGGGGAAATGCTGCAGCACTCTGACTGCAGTGGCCTAAGAACCAACGGCTTTATGCCCACATACACTGCACTGCTCTAGCCCAGACGGGTCACAAGAGTCCCACAAAATCAGAACTAGGCTAGGACAGAATCTCCCCACCAACTAGAGATGGCAGAAATCATTAATCACAAAAGTTGCCACTCAGAATCTTGATAGCACAGAAGAACCCAGCAGTGTTTCTACACCTTATGCTATACAGAACAACTGAGATTTGGCCAAAGGCATCCTCCAGCTCTCCTCTCCTTTGTCCTCACCTCTGCCTTGCTTAGATCCAACTTCAACTCCCTGGTCCCTGCTCACAAGCTGATTTTGACCAGCCCTAAGTGACAGCAATAGTTTTGGTGAAAGACAGGCTAAGCTACTTGCCTTCTGCATCTCTGTGCTGCTGGAGTCTACACTGTACTTTCTGCATGGGGACAGCACAACCTCAGTCTAACACTGAATGCTCCATGTACGTGAAGATGAGAAGACATCATTCAGCCCAGAGTGAGAAATCTATCACCAGTGTTGCTAAAATGATTTCCACCCTGAGTCCAGACTGAAAATAACATTCTAGACCTGGTCAATTGGATAAGTTTCAAGTTGATTTCAATTCTGTAATTTTTCAGACACAAAGGTTTTAATGCCACAAACCTCATCTGGCCTGGGTGTCTCTACGTTTGCAAAATGGGCACATCCTAAGAAGCTTCACAGTTTAAGTGGGATCATCAATCCTGTTGCCTGGAAGTTGGGAGAGATCATGGTCTACGGGCAGCAAACAAATATGGAAGGTCTATGTGACCTGGATCAGAAATGACCTATGAAATTCAGAGAAAGGCAGGTGCAATGAATGTGAAGCTTTTTCTGTCCAAGAGATCACCATTGTAAACCCTGCAATGGGTAGTGTGGGGTATTGCATTACCCTCATCAACGAAGCATAGGGGGAAGCTTGCTTTATGAAGCCTTTCGTCTGGCTGCCCTGTAATTGAGGATACAACCACCCATGTTAGCTCTGAATCGCATGAACTTCTCTTACCTGGGGCGGGCTGTTTGATGGGAAGATGAATGGAATGCCCCTGACTTCCTTCTTCTGTCTGGCTCCTCACGTCAGCCAGCCAGATGTCTGAGACGCAGGTTTTGCAGGGTGTTTACAGTGCGCTATTCGAGAGTGCTTTGTTCTTTTAATTTAAAACAGGAAACTTGGAATGCAGAAGATCCAAAAACTTCAAAGGAAGTTTCCATTGCCAAAGGAGTTGCATTTCAACTCAAGTTCATTCTCTAGGTTAAATATTCAAATCTGACAGTATGGGAAGATGTTCACACCTTCGAATGGATTGACGATATCTAAGGGATAGAGGGATTCAGATTAGTTGGCTGTAAATATCAGTGTGGCAAACTGAGCGGTACAACTGCTCCTACATGGAAGTTTTATTTTGAGCTCCTCAGTTTGAAATTACTTTCTAATAATACCAGAGTTTTACAAACACACAAACAATATAAAACATGTTTCCTCTACCCTGATATACATAAGATCTGAGTACTACATTCCCCCTCTTTTCAAACTGTCACTTGCTTTTAAGTTTCCTGATAGATTTCATTGCCGATTTTAAATTTTTACATTATTGTTTGGAAAAAGGAAGAACTCAAAAGCTGCAGACTAGACAGGGCTCCAAAAATGTGCCTTCAGACAGTTTGCTGCTATTTGTCTGCTTTAGTGTTCCTCCTGTCAATTCTCAGTTGACAGGAGTGAATGTTTCAATTAACTAGCATACACATTTTCCCAAACAAACAAGTTTTATAGAAACATGTTATGTTGTTGTCCCCAGGGGGAAAGTTTCTTGATTTTTTTCTGTTTGTGTTTCTATTGCCCATTTAGCACATGCTTTAGGCACGCACCAGATCCTCTCTTTACCATTCTTCTGCCTACTGCCGCACTTCACATACCCCATTTCATCCCAAACAAGAGAGTAACACGATGTTCCTTGTGTCCACCCTTCAGTCTCACACACATTTTTACATTTCAAAACCAGGTAACTGATCTGTCTGGATTCACCTGTTCACAGGCAGCCACTTACCAGCAGAACCACCTCTGGAGACCTCACCGTTTATCACTGTTGACCATATGGCAGAATAAGGACAAGCCTGGTCAGAGAAGCAGTAAGACGGAGGAATGCACCTGTGTGCGAGGTATCACTAATGTGGCCATCTGCTAGTATAACTACATGGGATATGGCTCCACTAAGCCCACAGGACTCCAACTGAAGTAGAAAAATTCAAGATAACAGCCTATATTTTAAAAGGCTCAAACTACATATTCAATTCTATACATATACATTCACATCTTGAAACACTTCTGATTTTACATATTTAAAAAAAGACTTGAGAACTACATAATCTTTCTGTTTTCCTCTATTTGCTTCCCTCATTTTCTCTTTTATTTGACACTCGCACTTCAGTTTCCTTATGTTTCACTTCCTCCTTTGTCCTTTTCCCTATGTTTTTCTTTTCGTGTTTTACCATTCACGTCCCTATTTTTCACATTTTTTTTATCTTCCTCATCTTTCCCCATTTGCTAACTTCTCCTCTGCTTAAAACTGTCATAGCCAGCTTTTCTCTCCTCCTTCACCCCAAGATGTGAGTTGGCGAGCTAGAGTCTTTTTCACACCACTCTATAGATAAAAGATATACCGGAGATGCGTAAGATAGATGAGAAGCAAATACAGAGCACTCAAAAAAATTCATTTACTTGTCTGCTTCCACATTAAAGATCTAATATATTGTCTATCCACAGTCCACAAAGGACTCAAATGGTCCAACAGCAATTGGATCAGGTCCTCCAAGCACAGACCAGTTTACCACCAATTTCTCAAAAAACTGAGTGACAAGCATTGCCTAATTCAATACTCATCAAGCGTTCTCTCTACTGCTTTCTGCCAAAATATAGTATTTTCTTTACAAATCATATGTTTTCTTGCTCCTTAGGAAATCTAGTGTGTAAAGGCAAGTTTGAAAATATTCCTTATTGTGAAACATGGGTGATACATGGTTTTCTAAAGGTATGCAGAATTTGGAAGTTACTTCTGGTGACAAGCCTCTAGACAGATTCACCTCTGGACAGAAACTATCATCCCAAGGGATGCCTGTTTCGTAAAGCTATGTATAAATAAGAATTGGAGAGTGTAAATGAACCTATATTCCAAACTTAACAGCAGCAGCTGATATTCCTTCCAGTACTACCAACACAGCGCAGCTGGGATAGCACGGTTTGTCAGGGTATGTTAGGAATAATATATAAACCACGTCTAAAACAATCCAGTGTGCATTGCTCACTAATTCTTAATACGGAGTGACAGCATAAGCAATAAAAGCTCCGGAGCCAGCCTACGATGTGACTGCATACCGGGTCTACTACCCTAGTGCTGGTGAAATTTAACTGTTCTAGTGACACAATATATCCAATTGAAAAAAAACAGGGACATCCAGCACTTCTCTGAGACTTGGCTTCCGCATAGTGTTAATCCAACATAACAATTCAAAAGGATAAGCAAATATTGAGAAGGACACAAACTGTGTCCAAAGCAACAATGCCATAGATAAGGCATCCTTGTCTTTGCAGAACAAAAAGCACTAAAAACAAACAAACAAATCCCCCACAACAACAACAACTCAAACCAACAAAACCCAAATCCCTGTATCTTTTATCTCATTGTTTCGTTTCAGCTTAATTATACTGTTAACAGTCGTAGGTGACCTCCTCCCCTTGCAAATGCATTCCCACCCATGCGCAGCCCAGGCTCAATGTATACCATACTCATGGACTGTATGTACGGCTGCTTTCACCCAGTGAGAAAGATAAATAGGATCTGCCTCACACTTTTGTTTTTATTTTTGCTTGTTCTATTCAAGCATTTTGCTCTTGCTTCTGTTGTTTTACAAAGAGAACAGAACAGCAACTACTGCACTTCCCCACGGCTTGAGCAAAGCTGACAATAGATGAGTGTTGTTGCTTATCCTTTCCAGGCTGAAGGATCATTGCATCAGAGAAAATAAGTCAGAATTAGACAGAGGTTCAAAGTGCAAAAAGCAGGACACGTGACTAGCATGGCATCTCGAATGCCTGAGGTAAAGAAGCCTTCCCCGCTGACAACTGGACTAATACCCCATACAGCTAACAGGAACATACAAAGGCAGTCAAACCTGACAGTAAAGGGAGCAGAAGCTCTTCCGTAGACATAAGGAGTGCACCAGAGAAGGAAGAAAAAAAAAAAAAAAAAGCATGAGTCTAATATTGACATATTCTGATTTGCTCTTGGAAAATCCACACAATACCCCCATTATGCAATCTGATTTTTCAGACAGCACAAAGCAGACAAAATTGTTCTGACAGGAAGACAAGAGTTCCTTTAATCTTCGACTCTCCAAACAGATTATGCTCTCTAATTAATACCTGAATCCAGTTATTTATGCACACAAACTGGAGCTTAAATTTTCTGCATCACTGAAGCGCCCTCTTCCCATAGACTCAGCTAGAATTGAGCACACACAGATGCACCTCCAGCCATCGACACTTTGCTCCAGGCCACAGTCACAGCCACCACACACCCCACAGACCCTCTATGAAAGGATCTCTCTCTCTCCATGTTTCTTCTCTAAAAACTCAGAACATTGCCCGTAAGGATTATTCCTATCGCTTTGGCTTTTGGTAAAAGCAATACAGGTGAGACGGAAGACACTGCTTCAGAGGCCTGAGAAGAATTGTTCTTTTAGCTGTGTGATAAACAGGAAGAAATTATTTCAATCATAAAATAAATGAAGTGACAATAGTAATACATCACACTAAGCCAAAATTTATCTTGCCTACATTCTAGGATGCTTACCCTGTATGTAGGTAAGGGGTACAGAGACAACTAACTGTGAAGTTCATGTGGCATCTTCTCTTTCCAGGAGAGATGGCTATTTCAACCTGCTCTTCTTAGAAAACGTAGAAAACCTACTTTCAGTGTAACCCTTGTCTCTCTTTCTGCCAGCTCAGGATTCTAAATTTTGCACCACTCTTGGAAAGCAATGTGGGTTTTTAAGAGCCGCTCCCATTCACAAGCCGGCTGTGGGATGCGGCATGTCTTCTGAGACCCGTGTTTGGGAGTGAGAGCATCTCCCTGCCCAAGTTTCCATCTCACATCTTCTTGGGCATTTTCCAGCATCCACCCAATGTGCATTAAACAGTGAGCAATTGAGAGTTCAAGCAAATGATATGGAGGAATGGATAATTAGCCCCTAGGAACGCATCCAGCTACAGTTATACTCCAGGAAGGTTAGAGGCCCGATTCCTCCTCATTTAAATCTGATATTGAAGGAATTTATAGAGCTTTACCCAAGCCACTAATTTGCAATTTTACTGCAAACAATTTACAATCAAATGAAGTGAAAGCTAGAAGCAAAGAGTGCATTAATGACTTAATTTTCCTTTTGCATTTCCCTTCATTTTTATCTTCCAGTGAAGACCAATCTTAAAAAATGGGATAATTGGCCTGCAAATAAATACAAACTTTTTTCTTTTAATTATTACTGCATAAAAGCTGAATTGCTGGTATGAACTACAGTGCAGTCTTCTGCTGAGGACAGTCCTGTATGACCACAGAAACTGGGAAAATATCACTATTTCTCAGACTGAAATTCATGCTCTAACAAAGCAGTACAAAAAGTATCACAGTATCTGAATACAAAATGTAGTGTTCTGGGCTAGCAATATGCAATTTGTAAATTATACAGCCGTGTGCACTGAAGATGTTACTTAAAAATACAGTAACTATTCTGTCAAAAAGGAAGCATGAATGTCAAAGCAGCTTTTGTAATACTCCACTGGAGCTTCATCTACGCTAGGAGAGATTTAGGTGCAGCTAAATCTGAGAAACTTTTTTTCTTAGGTTTAGAAGAAAAAGGCATTGCTCAAGTACCAAGCCTCAGTCTAAGGTAAGGAGCTAGGACAGGTGGTTTTTCCACAGGACAGCGGTCAGTCTGAGGCTTGCTCCTAAAAGAGACACCCTGCTGCCCTCTGGAACTGGCTCTAGTGCTGAGCTGATCTGCTGAGACAGTCAGAGAACTCATAGTTCTATAAATAGTTAATTTTCTGGGGGTTTAGTGAGCTGAGCAGGCTCAAGGGGATCAGTTAGCTGCCAAAACATGGGAGGCAAGTGGCCAGGAGCAAGGCAGGTCTGCCTCTCCCTGCAGCAGAGAGCTGCTAAAACCTCAGGAGACACAGAGTCAAAGCTGTCTGGGAAAGCTGGGGTGCTGCACTCATCTCAACTCTTCCATTCCCACACCTCCCGTCTCACTTATTCTCATGCCCACCTGACACCCAGACCCAATTCAGACAGTTAAAACCCACTGGCAACAATGAGCAGCCAGATCAGCTTAGGAGCTCAAACCACATCCTCTGACCAGCTTAACCATCTCAGCAAACTTCACCGCTGCGCTGGACCAGACTGAACTGCTTTTAAAGCAGTGATCCAAAATTTTGCCCTGACTTCAATGTCTGTGGCTAGACAGCACAAACTCTGAACACCAAGCTACATGCTGCTGTTATCTAAAGAAACAAACCTTCTGAAGGAAATGTAATGGCTGGAGAGACCTTCTATGCTCTAGATACCTGCACATCCTCAACACAACCCTGCAGAGAAGAGGACTCAAGCACCTGTATGGTAAACTGTCAAACTCATCTCTGTGCCCAGTCCTGTTTGTTTGCACGATGCTGCATGGGAAAGCGGGAGGCTGCCGTAGGAGCAGAAATCCCATGTGCTGCTGAGAAAGCGTTCAACGTCAGCGGGTGGAACCCACTGCTTTTGCCTCCAGGTGTATCTGCACTGTGTTTGCTCATCATGAGCCCAAA
Source organism: Numenius arquata (assembly GCF_964106895.1). Classification (NCBI taxonomy): domain Eukaryota; kingdom Metazoa; phylum Chordata; class Aves; order Charadriiformes; family Scolopacidae; genus Numenius; species Numenius arquata. The sequence continues at coordinate 37,823,865 of NC_133580.1, read as the reverse complement.
AGAAATGCACAGGAAGAACCTGCAGTTATAGAGCTTGATAGAGGAACAAGTCTGAGCCCTGCTTAAGACGTGAAATTGCAAGAGGCTGAAACATCTAATTGGGCAGAAAGCTGGGCCTGGCCCAACATGGCTAAGTAAATCAATATGCCATCAAGGAGAGTAATGCAGCAAGGTAAAAAGATGTTTGGTTTACAGAACACACTCCAACGGTTTGAAATCTAAAGCTTTCTTTTTCTAGCTAAGCAAACACAGCACAAAGCATTCCTCTGAACCAGAAGAGTATGACAGAAACCCAAGGTGCAATAAGCACTTTCCCATAAGTGTCCTCCTAGGCTGACAGAAGAGGCAGCAAGAGCTTGTACAGACGAACCAAGCATTAGTACCAAGACAGTTTCAGACCAGGTCTTGCTGGGCTGAGAAAAAGGAGGAACTGAATTGGGATAACTTGAACAGGACATTAAACATTACACTAGTGAACAAAGACATGCCCATCAAATAGGTCACATTATTATCAGGACTGAATCACAGAATAGTTTGGGTCGGAGGGGACCTTTAAATAGCCTCTAGTCCAACCCCCCTGTGAGAGGTGACATCTTTCACTAGGTCAGGTTGCTAAAAGCCCCATCCACATCCAGTGAGGGGGCATCCACAACTTCTCTGGGCAACCTGTTCCAGTGTCTCACCACGCTCATTGCAAAAAAAATTTCTTCCTTCTCTCCAATCTAAATCTACTCTCTTTCAGTTTAAAACTGTTGCCCCTTGTCCTGTCACTCCAGGCCCTGGTCAAGAGGGTGTCTCTATCTTTCTTATAAGCCCCCCTTATATATTTCACTAATGATCTCACTGGAAAATGCTATGAGGAACAGGGTAAGGAAATGCAGACTAGGAAAATACCCTGAATGCCTAAGAGAAAAGACAAATGCCACACTGGGACTTAGGAAGGCAGCAATCTCAACTAGAGATAAAATGAAGACACATCTTGAAAAACATAAGCAAATACATCAGATAGAAATTAAGAAAACGGATCGTCTTGTAGTCTGCAGGATCATTCACCCTTGTACAAAAAGAGCAAAGCGAACATAAGTTGTAACGAGGCCAGCACACTTGTACAATTATGAAGGGCTGCATGAGGTACATGCCCTTGAGCTGAGGCCTACGCCCTCCTCAGAAGGAGCACGTGGGGAGGCAGCGAGGCCGATCGTTAGCTCTCACCACAGAATACTTGGCAAAGACAAGGAGCAAAATGCACTTGCAGTTTTAAATCAGCCTTTATACCCTTCTACCCACCTTGGTGCTGCTTCGTGGTGGTCCAGCCTTCCAGCACAAGGCAGAGGAGCAGAAAGATGCCAACTGCCAGTTGCCCCAGGGCTCATCACAGCAGTCACAGGCTACCATAGGTTTTCCTCAGGTGCAGAGATTACTCAGATACTCTTCTCTTCCCACCTTCCCTTCTTTGCAATTACCTTTGAATGCACAACCACTAATCTAAAAGCTTTCCACTACCCAATAAAGGTTTCAATCATTTCTCTATGCTAATGTGTCTTAAGAGTTTAAATTAGCTAACTTGCATTTTGGCACCAGAGCAGGGCAAAAAACTTTCAGAAACGACTCGTGAAAGGTATTTGTGAAACACAGATTTGCCAACTGCTTTGGCAACAAAGCGTGAAATGAGAGGTCAGGCTGCACAAGCAGAGGCATAAGCAGAGGATGTACGTAACAACTACAGGGAAAGGATCATTTTAGGACTGTGCATTCGGTGCCAATCATCTTAATGTGGGAAAACAATACAAGGATTCACAGGGTGGACATCCAAAGACCCCAAGAGACCTAAAATGTAGAGGCCAAAACCAGCTTAAACAAAATGTACAAATACTTGAAGATGTGAAGCTAGGAATTTTGTGGGTTAAAATAAAGAGAAAGATCTAAGCACAACAGGAAGAAATTAAGAAAAATCAGACCATTGGGATAAAGACGCTTCACAGTAAAATTTAATAGGCAGTGGAATGGTTTCCCAAAGCAAGCAGCTGAAGTTTGAAAAACCTTGGCTTTAGAAGTGCATCAGAAAAAAATATCAGAATAGTAATTTAGATCCTAAACCTGGAAAACATACAAGGCTGTAAATCATTGAGAATAGAAGCGTACATGCTTTTAGAGTCCTCCGCAAGAAAGTATCTCACAGAGAATATGCCATGAGATAGAAATATGGGTGTAAAGCTTTTCCCACTTACAGTATGCAATTCTCTTTCCTTCCCCCACCAAGCAAATATTCACTATTTCTACCATGCAGCAATGTGGGACATTTTCTAGAGATGTGCAATTACTCTTTAGAAAGCCAACAGTACTTCCGACACACTGCTGTAATCTCAACGGTGGCCTCTAATGGAAGTTGTCTGCTTCTTCCCATTTCCATTGGGATGGCAGCCTATGATGTAACTCCACTGTCAGTCTGGCCTAGACTGTTCCCCTGAGACCCCAGAACCATTCAGCATGTTGAAAAAGTCATTTTAAGAACATAGAAACGTAAGTACTTTATCCCTACTTGACTCCATGCCAAGGGAGTCGCACAAAAGCCTCAGGATGTTCCAGTGCTAAATATTATGTAACAGCTACTTTTCTCATTTAAAATCCTCAGCTGTTAAAAAAACAAAACCCAAACAAAACCCTCCTTATAATTAGAAAATCTTCACTCTGATAGTCCAGAAATTGCCACAACATAATAAGGTTTCTGTTTCTTTATCTTCCTCTCCTACAAACGCAGAATTTTTGATCTTCAAGTAAACTTGGTTTCTTTTCTCCTTGTTTCTTATGTAATACTCTAGTCAGACCTGTTCCCCTCTGAACCACTATTCTATGTCATTAAAAACAGCTCTCTGCTCCTGTAAGCACCAACATCCTTTAATCCCTTCATTAATTTAAATATATTCTAAAAGGCATTTAGCTCTCTACTGGGACTCCAAAACAACCTCTCTATTAGGAGAGCCCTATACAAACTTCACTTTCTAAGTGCAAGACAACTGTCACACTCATTCCCTGGAAGCATCAGCACTGGTGGGTTTTTCTGCTGGGAGGCAAAACACTAACCTTCTCTAGGTCAGCACAAAGACCAAGGGCTGCAAAAGGAAGAGTCCGTCTCTCATCACTCATTTTTGGAAGAGATCTCACAGGGCTCGCAACACTGAAGTCTCTAAGTGCCAGTACAAAAAGCTGAACACATTTATTTTTTTAATGGAAGCCTGAAAAGGTTTCTGGAAAGTGTCACTTGTAGAATATAGCCAAAAGTTCTCAGCCAAATATCTCCAAGGACTTTAAAGAAATACCAGTATCATTATCCGCATTTTACAGATGGAAAAGTGAAAGCAGAGTAAGGTAATGCCAATGTCAGGGTCATCAATTCAACTCAGATTTCCTGGGATTGTTCACTGAGACATAAATCTATTCTTTATCCAGATTTATTTAACATGTAATGAAATAGATTCCAGAGAACTTGGCCTTGTTCTAAAAACATAAAAAAATGTATAACATCAGTTTTGTCTGTACAAAAATCAAGATGATATGCACTGCTCTCCTTATTCCCTATTTAGTTTTGACTGAAGAGCGGTTAGAGATAAAACACGAGCTTAGCAAAACGAAGCACTGAAGACTTGCACAATATAACCATACTTTAAATTCTAGGGTGAAATTTCTGACCTAACTGAAGCTCATACTGATTTCAGTGGGGCAAGGTTTTCACCCCGTGATGTCTGGTAAAAGGGAAGACAGAGAACTTTGTCAAAGGAAAGAAAGTTAAGTCAACGAAGTATTTCGTGTAAACTCAGTGAGCTCATTTCCCAGATGAGCCAGATATTTGCTGAGCTTGCCTTAAAGGGCAAAAAGCAACGATGGCTTCACCTCCTAAATGTGGCCTGGGGCACGGTTATGATGATTTACCTTAAGACAGTTTAAATGCTCTTGGCGTATTCTGACTGAAGATCACGTCTCCTGACAGCCAAAGATACTGAGGCACTAAGGTTAGGTCAGAACCTGGCCCCAAGACTCCAGAATAAAATAGAAAAGGCACATCACAAACAGCTAAGAACAACTGCCTTCATCTCAGAAAGCTATCAAAGAACAGCTTTGCTAAATAAGGAGGGGGGGGGGGCAGTAATTAAAACCAGTATAATAACTGAAAGGTTGACATTTTCTTGCACACTGACACCTACAAGCAAATAATTACAAGGAAGCATAAGTAAAAAGTGTCAGTCTGATATAAGCAACGACGACAACCTAGTAGGCAAAAAAAGTTTTCAAGAAAAGTCTTCAAGGACTTGTGGAAAACAAAGAGATACTTAAAGACTGGTCAGAGTAGGAAAAGGAGAATAGAGAAAATCAGATTTCAGTGCACCTACCTCTAATGGCTGGCAAGGTCAGAGAACAACAAGGATTTAATCTACAGACACGGAAAAGACAGCAAGGTGATCAGTAGCAATCAACACAAGTGATATCAATCCAAACACCTATGCCATTACCAGAAAGCCTACCAATGATGTCATTTGCATAGTGAACCAAAGGGAGTATGAGTAACATAAGCAAATACATTCCTAATTGAAAAACTGTATTTGAAGGATAGTTATCACCAGCTTGTCTTACTGAGACTCCTGGTGTACAGGCACTTCATCAATGCCTTGGATGAAGTAATACACTTGCTGTGTTTGCAGACCACGTAAAGTTGCAAAGGGCAAAAAATGCTGGAGAATAGGATTAGAATTCCAAACAATCCTAAGAAAATGGAAAAGGGGTCTGAAATAAATAGGATATGCCTCAGTAAAGACAAACGCTAAGTGTTATACTTCAGATCTTGTCAGCAAGCTGAAGGTCACAACAATCAACTGCACAAATACTGGATGCAAAACGACTAGCTAAGAGACAGAATAGGACCTGGGGGGTGAAAATGGCTCAGAAACCAAACATCAGTCAACACTGTCACACTGCTAGGAGAAGAAAATGGAACCCCCAAATATTACAGTGCTCCAAGCTAATAAAGCCTCCTCCAAAGTATTTTTTTCAGTTTAGGACTTTACATTTCAAAAAATCCACTGACTGTACACCACTTAAAATCTAGAGGCATGAAGACAAGGATGAGCAATGTCTGGATAGAAGGCCCTTTGAGCAAACACTGAAAGAATGAGATGTCTTCCATCTGAGGAAGTGAGAAACTGAAAAATCAGCTAACGCTTACATGACATGTATGTGAAGTCTTGCTGCAAAGAGGAAGAAGTAACATGTCCTCCGTGTTCAGAGGTACAAGAAATCAGCAGTAAATGAAATATGCTGCTTAGGGATATTGCTTAATTTCCATAATGGAAATCTCTTTGAAAAGGTTAGATAAACATTGGTAGTAATGTCTGAGGTACAGCTGAACTGCCCTGGAGATGGGATTAAACAGATAATCTCGAGGTCCCTATTTTACATGATTTTCATGATAAACCCTGGGTTTTAGAACACTGCATATGATTCACTCACCAGGCATATGTGTCATTTACAAATGACTATTTTCAATGTGTTTTCTCTCTTTAGAAAACACAGCAATTTTCTTGACTCTAGTTGGTGATATTCCCCCCACAGTTTCTATCTTCAGAAGCATTTACTTCAGAACTTTGCACATCAGACATGCACATTTGAACAGTATGCAGTATTCGTGACACTATCCTGGCTGAGTAAGGCATGGAGCCAATGATACTCTGAGAGCGTAGGCAAGGGAGAAGCAGGAGGCAGCAGAGTCAGCAGTGCTAGTGGAGGGAGGGGAATGTAGGCTGGAAAGGGAAAAACGAAAGGAAAGGACCCAGGGCTAGTCAGAATAGACCAGAGAGTGAAGAATTTCAAAGTTAGGTCAACACTCCAAATTTAAAGAAAAGTTCTCTGTCTTGTTCAAATACCTCACTGAGCATGTTGTGCATTTCCATGTTTTTTTTCTCCCACTTCCCCCCGTCCCCTCCTTCGGATACCTGGAGTACAGAATCATGTTTATACTTGTTCTGCTTATTGAACAGGATCTTAAAATTGTGTGAGGTGGAGGCAGGACTGATGTTGAACTGCCAAAGAAACTGGAAAACAGAAATAATTGAATGTGAGCTTCATTGGGAACTGAAGTCAGAGAGGCTTTTGAGGTTCATGCTTTCTGTAATGGGCGCAAACAGGAGCTTAGATGGAAACCAACACTATTTAGAACTTCTTTCCCAATGGCAGATATCGCATGCCTTCTACTTTCGTAAGTAAATGGTGGTAGAAGACCATGAAAAGATTAAGATTTCCACTCTCTTCTTAGGCACTTGGCAACTCTGCCTCCCAATATACTGCTTCTAATTTAATTACCACTTCAAACAAAACTGCATTATATCCACAG